>NC_091069.1:76680833-78034166 GCF_032405125.1 Capricornis sumatraensis | reverse complement strand
ATGACAGCTGGTCACCAGCATCTGCTGCCATCTTGAGGGTAGTCTGCATTGAAGGGGCAAATGGTCTTTCTGTTGAACTTATTATTAAGTTTATGAAAGTGTTTGACGTCATCTGCCAGAAGAGCCTGGATTCCCATCTGATTAACCACAGTCATTTGCAAGTCTCCACTGCTTGCCCAAGAACAAGCAGAGTTTCTTCATAACCTCCCCCTGAGGGCCTGTTCTCTGGTGATCCAAATACTTGGCATCCCAAGAAGTAATCTTTTGCATCTCTTATCTTCACATAAATGGAAGAATTTACTGTTGTTTCTGTGGCACTCAGGCCTGAACTTTGTGGAATTAGCCTGCTGGTGGGGAGCGCATACCAGGAAGTGAGGGCACTGAGAATGGAGCCAGGGTGAAGAAGACAGGCACATATGGGTCTCTTCCTTTAGGGCATGTTTTCAAGTCAAGAAAAACAATTTTTTTTTTTTTTTTTACTTTTTTCTTCTGAGTCTCATGGGTGCCAACCCTTTGCTAAACGCTCTGTGGTTTACAGAAGAGTTTCTTGGCCTTTATTCTTGGGAAATCTAACCATCAAATTGGGGCACTATAATTTTACAAATGGCAAAGAATGAAATTTTCAGTCGAGATGGTGCTATGGGAGGAAAAGAGGGCTGTACCCAACTTCTGAAGTGCCAACCCCAACTCACGTCACTAAGCTTTGTGTTCCCCAGGTTCTTTATCTGTAAATTGGGGGTGGTGCTACCCACTGCCCAGGGCTGTTGTGGTGAGTAAGAAAGATAAGGCGTGTGGTAGCCTTAAGGATGTGTAAGCCCAGAGCTTAGGAACAGGTTACAGCGGTGAACCACAACCACCCTGTGGGCCCCACTCCCAGCTGTGGAGATCCCAGGTCCCGAGCAGTTTGCTAACTAAGGGTCTGGGAGCTGTCAC
The DNA here is from genome assembly GCF_032405125.1 of Capricornis sumatraensis. Lineage (NCBI taxonomy): Eukaryota > Metazoa > Chordata > Mammalia > Artiodactyla > Bovidae > Capricornis > Capricornis sumatraensis. The sequence goes on along the minus strand of NC_091069.1, from coordinate 78,033,233 downwards.
GGCAGTCCTGATTAGAAACACCTGTGTTGCCCCACCCCACACCGCCCCCCTCAGTCCCTACCTGCTTCCCATTGTTTTCTCCCCTGGGGCTGTAGGTGTTCCCATCAGGTGTCATTCCTCAGGCCCAGGGGAAAGGAATCTGTGATTTTTCTCGCTGGGCTAGACTGAACGTTTCAGTCTCTGTCCCCTTTAAGTGTCAATTGTCGCTTTCTCTCATATGTTACAGTTGCACAGGCTTCCATTTTTCAGCCCGTAGTGTCTCTCTCTGTGGCTTATAAACAGTAGGATGTGCTTGTTAGTTGCTTTGTCATGTCCGACTTTTTGCGACCCCGTGGACTGCGGCCCATCAGGCTCCTCTAGACACAATACGAAGTAATAAGTATTTTTCAAAAGTTCTAGTGACTTGCCCTCACATGGCAAGTGGGTTTGAAGCAATGACTGTTAGAGACCCCTGCAGAGTACTGGGGTAGCTACAGTGTCTCAGGCATTGTGCCTGAGCTTTCACCTTGGTTACATCATTCAGTCATGGCAGTGTTCTGCTTATTTTACAGATAAGAGCGCCGAGTCCTAAAGATACTAGTCCAACACCATCCAACTAAAAAGCAGCCTAGTTAGCCTTTAGATACAGAACGGTCTCACTGTCCATCAGGAAGAGACAAGTAGGGGTACCTCCCCAGCATCTCAGGTCACAACACAGAGGCATCCACAATTTCTTTGGCCTTTAGGTGCATAAACAGCCATGGGGAGGGCGGGTAGGGGTGTACAATTCTAAGAAGCCAAATTATGTATTTTAAACTATCGTGGATACATTTCTAGAGATATCAACAGTTGATTCCATGTCATGCTAAAAGTATACTTTTGTTAAAAGTTAAAAGTATAATTCGACCTAGTGCTATTCTTGCCCCATCTCTAACAGATGTGGTAGAAAGACCTCACTTCTCCTCAGCATAAGAGCATTTCTTCCCCAGCTCACAGCAAATTCATTGTAGGGACCTTTGCTTTCACTCAAAGGCCCCTTTCCCTTTTTTCAACACAAAAAACTAGTATAGTTGATCAGAGAAGAAAAGTTAGGGTTTTTTTCCCCTCCTTAAAACCAACTGCTAGGCCTCCCTGCCATCCCCATAGGTTTTATAGAATTTTTTAAGGTATCTTGTTTAGAGAATTTCCTTTCTTGCTGTCTTTGGAATTTTTGGAAGAGAGCTATGCTCCTTCCCCAAGGGAGCCTTGGTCATACCATCCTGCCTCTAAATCAGCCCACCCCTGTCAGCCACTGTGACCTCTCAGACTCTGTAGTCCCCTTCTCACCACAAAGCCTTCCTTTCCCAGCCCAAAGGATCTGGGCCCAAGCAGCAGATAGAGATTTTCAGCTCAAAGGTGGGTCTTGTATTTGGCATAAGGTGGTCATGGGCAGCTGTGTGGAATTAGCATAGCATTGCTTCTCACCAACCTGAGGCCTTGGGCAAGTAACTCGCCTTTTCTAAGCATTCATTTCTTCATACATTTAAAAAGGTGGTTGTTGATGCCAGATGTCAGAAGGGTTGTTGTGGTCAGGGTTCTTGGCTCCCAGGATGAAATGGCAGAGGATACCATAGGCAGATGCACCCTTTCCTGGTAGCAGAGCATGGCTCCCAAATCCCTCTTTGGCTTCATGATCTGGGTCAGGCCATCTTGGAGCTTTTGATCACTGTTTAAGACTTAAATTTGAGAAGCAGTTGTCCACCAGAGGCGCTGCAAGGAGATGTTTAACAATGTCTAGAGCCATTTTTCTTGCCTGGAGAATCCCAGGGACAGAGGAGCCTGTTGGGTGCTGTCTATGGGGTCGCACAGAGTCGGACACGACTGATGCGACTTAGCAGCAGCAGCAGCAGTGCCATTTTTGGTTGTTACGAATTGGTGGGTGGGGGTCACTAAGAGCATCTAATGTGTAGAGACCGGAGATGCTACCAAACATCCTACAACGCACAGGACAGCCCTCCCACAACAAAGAATTATCCAGCATCGAATATCAATCCAATGTGCCAAAGGTGAGAAACCCTGGACCGGAGGGACGGCATGTGACCTGCTCCCTAACTCTTTCCCTCCAGTCCCCACACACCCCATTTTGACCTCTAGCAGCTGGGGGACTAATAGAGCCTCCATGGACGTTCTCACCAGTCCTCCGTCTAGTAGAGAAATACAGGAAGGTAGCCTTCATCCAGGTGCCACGTGACAAGTGTGTTCTGCCTGAGGAAGAAATTCTAGGAGCACCCCCCCCCCAAAATCAGGGACTACTAAAAGTGCTCACTATCACGATTATTCTTTAGCATTGTTCTCAAGGTTCTAGTCAATACAACCAGATGGAAGAAATGGGTTAGAAATATAATCACTGAAAAGGAAGAGATAAAAATAATCACTAATACAGATGATTTGGAAAAGCCAGGAGAATCAACTGGAGAACTCCTTTACAAAAACAAAGGTTCAGCATAGCATCAGAGCACAGAATGGCCAGCAGAAATCAATAGTTAGCGCGAACATGTGTAACTTGATGGCAAGTATAATGGAAGACAAGACTGTAGACAAGAGGAATGTGAAATATAAAATAGTGACTTGGGTTATTTAGAAGTAGATTCAGTTTGCAGTTAACATGTAAAATCCAGACAACAGTGCCTTAAATAAAATACAAATTTTTCTTTTTCATGTGAATGTTATCTGGAAGTATAGGTAGTCCAGTGACCATTCCTGGGGCAGGGTCCTTATCTTCAGGGTTGAAGGTGGCTGCTAGGACTCCAGGCATTACAGCCGCATTCAAGTAATAGGCTAGAGGAAGAAATGAAAAAGAAGAGTAAGGCTCTTCCTTTCAAGGAGACTTTCACACATCTGATTGGCTAGAACCTAGTCACATAACCATGCCCAGCTCTAAAGAAGGCTATAAATCCTAGTTTATAGCTGCATCACTGTGTGCTTGGCTTAAAAGAAATCAACATTCTCTCACTATGGCAGAAAGTGAGAATGAATATAGGGACCACGGGCAGACTGCCATGAAATGTAACAAAAAGGCAAAAGATGTATGAGAGAGAACTTTAAAATGCTCCGACAGGACACAGACGAGACTTGAACAAATGGAAAGACAAACAATGATATTGAATTGGAAGACTCAACATCACAGAAGGATCAATTCTCCCTGAGTTAATTTATAACTTTAACCATGTTTCCAATAAAAACATCCACTAAGAATTTTTTTTAACTAGACAGATGATTCTAAAGTTCAAATGGAAAAATAAATAAGCAAGAGTAGCCAGGAACTTTTGAAAAGGGAGAAGGAGGGGACCAGCCCTACTGTCAATTAAAATATATTTTAAACCTACAATAATTTAAAAAGTGTGGTACAGATCAATGTTATAGAGTGAAGAGTAAAGGAATAAATCCAAATATATATGAACATTTAATACCAGTATTTGATAAAGGTAGTTTTTCAATCAATGAGGAAAAGACGAACTATTTAACATATGGGATTGGGACACTTTACTAAAAGTCTGAAAACAAAGTTGGATCTGTATTCCCCACGTTTTATCAAGATAAATTCCAAGCATATCACAGGCTTATCTGTATATAATGAAAGCATAAAAGTACTAGTGAAAAACCTTGGGAGAATGCTTTTATAACTTTGAAATAGGTAGGACAAAGCCTTTCAAATGAAAACATAAACTCTAAAACCTATAAACTTAAACATCAATTCACTTACATCAAAAATAATATTGGCCTGGCAAGAGCTGGCATAAGCAGTGTCCAAGTCAAAGAGTAGACTGACACAAGCATTTGCAATTCTCAGCCCACACAAAGGTTGTTTCCTGATATAGAAAGAGCTCCTGACAGTCAACAAAAACACACACCACAGAAGGAAAATGGGTAACAGACAATTCACAGAGAAAAAAAAATACAGAGCACTTTCAGACATGGGAAAATTGCTCAAACTTACAGAGAAAGCTAAGGATACATACTGAAGTACTGCTTTTACCTACCAGACACCAGAAACCTGGTAACACAGCAGGGTAGCAAGCAGGGACTATCACCTGCGCTTCTGGAAGTATAAATTGTTCAGCCTCCAAGGAGAGCAGTTTGACAACATTCATCAAAATCTACATGTTTGTACTATTAGACTCAAATTTCTAGGATATATGCACAAGTACCTTCATATATGTAAAGATTTCATAGGTACAAGCTAAGTCACAGCAGCACTATTTATAATAGCACAATATTAGAAGCATCTTAAACAGGCCCCCCAAAATTATGATGGAGTATTATGCAACCATAGAAAAGAATCTGGAGGCTCTTCATGTACCAAGACAGAAAGATGTCCAATATATCCAGTAAATAAGTAAAAGATACAAGGTACAAATGAGTGCATATAACAAGCTCCCAGTTAGTTAAAGGAGGGAAATGAATGTGTATTCACATTTTCTTATTTACATCTAAAGTGTGACCAAGAGGATGCACAAAGAATAAGTTAAGAGCAATTGCCTGTAGCGGGGAAGGGACAGAGGCAGAGGGGAGAGTATTTCCTGTATGCCCTTTACACTGTGAGTTTTATACATGAATGTATTACCAACTGGAAAAGATTGAGTGAAACTATTAATAGATCAGCTTAATAAAGGCCAGTCACATTGGCTCATATATAGGGAAAGGGATGTTGCTGTATTTGTTTCCATTATTAAAAAAAAGAAAAAAAAAAACCTACTCCTTAAACCAAAGGATTAATGATTTCAAAATGTGGTGTCGGAAAAGACTCTTGAGAGTCCCTTAGACTGCAAGGAGATCAAACCAGTCCATCCTACAAGAAATCAACCCTGAATACTCATTGGAAGGACTGATGTTGAAGCTCCAATACTTTGGTCCCCTGATGCAAAGAGCTGGCTCATTGGAAAAGACCCTGATTCTGGGAAAGATTGAAGGCAGAAGGAGAAGAGGGTGACAAAGGATGAGATGGTTGGATGGCATCACCAATTCAATGGACATGAACTTGGGCAAACTCTGGGAGACTGAAAGAGGGAGGCCTGGCATGCTGCAGTACCTAGGGTGGCAAAGAGTTAGACATAACTTAGCAACTGAACAACAACTGCATAAACAGTGTTCCAGTCCTCAAAAGTGCCCTGACCTTGTATTTGGGGACTGAATAGAGAAAGATTGATGTCTAGGCAGGAGCCCCTCTTTGCAAAGCTGTCAGCCCCCAAGTTTGGCAAGTACCTACTCCTCGCTCAGCCATGACCCAAGGGCCAGGAGAAGTTCCTCTCAAAAGGAAAAGTCCAGTCACTCTGCCATGCAAACTGGACTGCAGAGAAGGCAAGGCTGGGAAAGGACTGTTTCTGACCCCACTACTTGGGGAAGCTTAGAGATCCCTAGAAAGAGGCAGCACTAGAAGCCCAGAGGAGAGAAATCCTGGGGCAGGAAGAGCAAGTAGAAAGGCAGGGAACAGCAATGCTGGTTGGAGAAGGGAGGGAGACCACGAGGGGACCACAGTCTTCAGCCGGCTGCACAGCAAGCAGAATTTCAAGGCTACCCCCTTCCCCGGGCAGCCTTCATCCCCTCCCCTCCTCTCTCTTTCTCCACCTGAGCAACCCTGGGCCCTGGGCTTTCCTGAGCACTGCCATCCCCTGAAACCCCACCTGGGAACTCACTGAGAGCCTGAGACAGGACATGTTTGGTCCCTGTGGTATTTTTCTTTTTAATGAGACTAGAAGACCCCCCAGAGAAAGAGTTCCACTAAGGGCCTTTCAGGCACCCAGGGGTCTTTCAAGCTATGCTAATCTTTCCTGTTACAAGGAAAGGAACATAAATCATGAAGTCTTCCCTGGGACTTGGTTTCGTGTGGGGAGTTGAAGTTTAGATAAATACAGATGGTAGAGGGGCAATCTGAAGAATATGTCAGGCACAAGTGACAAGACAGCAGGAAGAAATGCTTTGGCCTGGGTCCTCCCTTCGCCGCAGCGGAGGGGCAGCTGCCAGCAAAATGTGCTCCGTCCTGGTGGCCGCCCTGGCCTTCCTTCATCAGGATTGGCTTCTCTCTCCTAGAAGCAGAGGGGCAGAGAGCCCAGGGAAGATGTGCGCCTGGGCCAGGGCAAGGGAGGGCAGAGAAGAATGGGAGACAGGGAGGAACTGAAGGTTCACCTTCTCTTACTCTGAGTAGGAGCCCCAAGCAGAAGGAAAGGCTGAGCTTGATGGACCGGAAATGCTGAGTCTCGATTTTCAGAATGAGGGCAAGGTTCAGGCTGGCTCAGAATCTACTGAATCTATTCCATTCACACAGAAGCAAACGAGTCTTTCCTGTGACATAATGAACATTTTCAAAGAGAGTGCTTTGAGCAATGGCATGCGGGGCTCCTTTTAAATTTGGGGTTGGTGGCTGGCATTGAAAATCTGTCACTGAGAAGGCCAGAAGGTGAGGGAGTGTCATACCCAGAGGCAGTGGTGCCCAGCTTCAGGTTCTAGATGCATCAGCACCCTGTCACCTTACAGAAATCACTTACCTCTTCCGTCTTCCCTTGGTTGGTTTCTGCCACTGTCATGCAGAGTGCTCTTCCTAACGGTCAGTTGTTCGGAATACGACTGTGGTTTGTCGATGACCAGGCGCGCTTCCCGCAGGCTTTGGTTATTAGCAGCCTGAGTGTTGCCATGCTGATCGTGGTGGGCAGGGGTGGGTCTTGGAAAAGCAACTCCAGTCTAGAGAGCAAGTAGGGGCCCTAACTCGGTGGGGCCCTGAGTCAGCCTCAGCCACTCGCATGTTTGCAGGACGTCCTTCCCAGCTCCCTCTCTGTTGCCTCATGTGTAAAGGTGTTAAAGATGGGCTACTTTGACACACTCACCACAGTAGTCCTTCCCACCAGCGCATGAGATTACAGACCTGCACAGGACCTAACCCCTGTAGTGATTGTCCCCCAGGCTACCTGAGCCCAGGCCGTGTTCCTCTCGTCATTTCCCACCCTCATCGCCCCAGCTAGAACCCAGCCTTGACCACACACAGAGGCCAAAGAGGGGACTTGGTGAGCCCTGGTCCCAGGGGCTCGGCTGATCGGATGCACTCTTCTTTCTATAGTTCCCAGGCATTTGCTTAGAGCAGCACATTTTATGTGCTTTCTTTTTTCTCAAGAAGTCCCAGCTGTACGAGGAAATGGGGCCACGGGTGCAAGACAGGCCAGCCTTAGAGTGCTTCCTGCTGCACCTTTGCACTCAGGCCTGGATTCCTGACCGTGGCTGGAGTTCAAGTCCAGACGCCAGCAGGCCTGTGAGAAAGGTCCCTCTGGCTCTGTGTGCTGTGGAATCAGCTGTCTTTGCAAGACCCCCCACCCCCACCCCAGAGTGACTGCTGAGAGAGACCCAGGGTGAGGACCTCCATCTGGATCTTTCTATGAGATGGGTCTAGAATCTGCAGGCTTGCCTGGTAGGGGATTTATCATCCAGAATCTTAGGTTATATGTGAGATCTTATGTGGAACCCCAAACTGTAGAACTGGCCGTGTGGGAGCCGCACTGCCTGAGGCCTGAGAACCACCCAGCTTTAAGAGTCCTGGGAATTGCAGCTAGTGTGCCTTCTTTCCTGCACTCAGACCCTGCCCCCACGCGGCCTGCTTGCCCCCAGGAGACTGAGCTTGCAAATGCTTCCTGCTAGTGCAGGCTGGGCTTCAGTTATCCTCAGCCCCTCAGCATGAATTTCAGCTTCCTTCTTCCTGGTGTTCTAGGCTCTTCATGGCTGTTTTCAGCATGCCTGTCCTAGCTCACTCTATCCTGGGACCCAGTGCTCTGGCCTCCTCGTTGCCTTTTGCATCTATCATGTTGGCCCTCCCCTCCCTCCCGCCTTTTCTCTTCATGTTCTATCCTTTCTCTTGAGAGTCAGTTTTCTGGAAGCCCCCCTGCCTACACCAGCCATCAATGATCTCCCCACTGGAAACAATAGCTCACATAGTGCCTTGTAAAGTAGCACTTGGTTCTTATGTGTTTTATCTGCTTCCCTGGTTTCAATATGTCAGTCTTGTCCTTCCAGCTGATTCCTATGATTAACTCATGATCTGAATAATACAAATTTCCACATATAGTAAGTGTTTCAATGAATAGCTGCTGACTTTTTTAAACCAAAGCAGGGTTTAGACATTCCTGAGGTTACAGAAATTCCTCCCTCGTGTTGGAGTGAATGGGGGTCATCTTTGAGGGGATGGCCATGTGGGTGAGAGCCCTGTGGGTGAGAGGTCGGTTGTTGGCAGGTAAAGCCTCCTTGAAGACTTCCCTTTCTGTAGCAGACTTCCCTGAGATGTGCATATCTCTCCAACTAGAAAGGTCATATTGGGATAAGTGAAGCACTAATCATGTGGTTCTGCCCTGTCTTATAGGGATTTGAAACTGGACAATATCCTTCTGGATGCAGAAGGTCATTGCAAGCTGGCTGACTTTGGGATGTGCAAGGAAGGGATTCTGAACGGTGTGACGACCACCACTTTCTGCGGCACACCCGACTACATTGCTCCCGAGGTAAGACCATGAAGATAAGGGGCTACCTCCTCCCACTGGCAGGGCTGAGGCCTGAGTTCATCCTCATGTGTTGGGGCATCTAGCAGTGCTGGGTGAAGGCTGTGGAAAACCAGGATGAATTCCAGGGAGGAGGGAAAAAAGGAAAGGTACAAGGCATATCGATTTCTCCATAAGGAAGTGGTGGTGAGGAGGAGAGAACGGTGAACTGCTTGTGCAGGCTGGGCTTCAGAATAACAGGCCATTCAATGAAGCTAGCCAGGCCCTCACTGAGCATCCCATCTCATCCCAGTCCAGAACCATCACAAAGCTAGGACCAAGCAATGTTTGTTGACTTGTATTATTGTTTTTACTTTTCTTAAGGTAGTACTGGGTTTTACTTTTTAATTATTTATTTAGTTTGGCTGTCCTGGATCTTGGTGGCTGCACAGGCTTTCTTCTGGTTGCAGGGAGCAGGGGCTCTCTCTAGCTGTGATGTGTGCCCCCTCGTTGCGATGGCTTCCTCATCGCAGAGCACGGGCTCTAGGGCACGTGGCCTTCAGTAGCTGCAGTTCCTGGGCTCTAGAGCGCAGGCTCAGTAGTTGCGGCACATAAGCTTAGTTGCTTCATGGCATGTGGGGTCCTCCCCAGTCAGGGATTTAACCTGTGTCTCCTGCATTTATAGGAGGACTCTTTACCACTGATCCACCAGGAAAGCTCTGTTTTCACTTTTTAATAACCAGACTAAAGGAGCACCATTGATAAAGGCAGAGCTAAGCTATACAGCTTTAATTGCCTACAGCAAACCCAAAAATTAGCTGCCATTTCTAAGGTATCATGGATTCTGCATAGCAGGCACACAAGGTTGAGCAGGAAGAGGAGAGCATCTAAGCCTCATTTTAATGGTGATCAGAGATGTTCACTGTGAGCCTCACCAATGGGTTGCCTTTTATGGAAGTCTATTACAGATACTTAATAAAAATGGTCTCAAGGGTTCTGAAACATGTGAGGTAAGGAGGAGGTACTAGTCCCCTTTAAGCATTGTCCATGGTGAGTAGGAGTTAGTGCAGCCAGATTTCATTTCTTTCCAGTGGGCACTGTTTGAGCACCTGCTAGACACAACGTGGTGCGAGGATGAAGAATTACTGAGGCCCTGGTGGCTCTCCTAAAAGGCCTTTGTGTCTCGAGAGAGTGACAGCTAGTTAAGCAGAATAAATAGGTACACAAGATGGTAACCTCAGGACTCAGGGAAGGTTTCTTAGGGCAGCTGGTGGATGAATTGAGTTGCAGAGAGTCAGCAGGATTTCCTTTGGTGGTATGCAGTGGCGGGGGGAGAGGGGGGCATTCCCGAAAACAACAGGAAGGGTTGGGGTGGGTGTGGGGCAGTGGAGGAGATTCAGTATCCCTGGGCTCTGAATCCTTTAAGGCAGAGACTTTGTTTCTAATCTCTGGCACACAAATCAGTCTCTTAGTAATGGTTTGTTGAATGAATAAATAAATAAATAAGGACTTGTAATACTCCAACATGAGCAAAGCCTGGGGGATGAGAACATTCTTGGCCTTTTTTAGAAAGGAAGATAGTATGGCCAGAACAGAGGGTTTCTTAGTGCTCTTAGTAATGAACAAGATTAAGAAAAAGGACCGAGGAAAGTGGCCTTTATTCTATAGGATCTGTGGACCCCCTGAAGGTTTCCCAGTGGAGGGAGGGGCATCATCAGACCTGTCCCAGAAAGAAGACAGGCAACAGGAATGTAGATCAGAAGCCAGAGGGCCAGAGAAGATTGGCTGAGAGTTTTTTACAGCCCAGATAAGACGCAAGGAGGCCTGAGGAGGTTCGCAGAGTGAGGATGGTAATAGGTAAAGTCTCACTGGACCCTCTATCTTCTAAAAGATCTGAAGAATAGAAATTTCAGACTGCCTCTACTAGTAAGTTCTTTTAGCGGAAACATTAGGAGTTTAACCTTCAAGGAGAAATTGAAAGCGAGGGCTCTCAGTTGAGACCTGATTTTCCACCACCTTCCTCATTCACTCTTTATCATCAGAATGGTTGGTTCTAGGCCCTCTGTGAATTGATGTCAGAGTCAAAGGCTTGACAGCCTAGTGTAGCAGTCAAGGACCCAGCCCAAGACAAACATTCACTTTATGATGAACAGAACACCCACACAACTTTGATGAAAAGCAATCCATTGGCGAAACTCCCAGTGGATAACTGTGGTTTCTGTTTTATAGGGACCCAGACACTGTGCCTTCTCGCCCTGCACTTGTGTCAACTACGCAGCATCACCACTCTGTGTGAAATGCCAAGCGATTCCTGGCCTTACTGTAGGCAAATTCTAGCTGATAGGGGCATTGCTACCTTTATCAAAGGGTCACTGAGAAGGTTAAATGAAATTATGCTGCTAAGGCATTTAGCCCAGTGCCCAGACCACAGTAAGTACTGGGTCAACAGTGGCTCCATCACAATCATCATGGTTGTTGGGTCACGCAGTGGGGTGGGCAAAGCACAGTACTAAGAGTTGAGAATCCAGGCTGGACTTAACCACGAAAGCCCTCATGTGACCTTGACCAAGTCTCAAAATGTTTTTGACCCTCAGATTGCTCATCTTTCAAATGGCAATGATAATTCCTGCCCTAGCCGCCTCATCAAGCATTTTGAGAATCTAATGCAATTAGAGCATGGAAATGCTTCAGAAAGCATAAGCCTATATCCAAATAGGACGGGTTGTGAGGTGCCCGGCTAACCCTGAAACCAGAGACACCTTCTGAGGCACTGGCTCTACCCTGAGGCTTCTCTTTCCACCACATGCCCTTGGCTGACCTCCATGGCAACCCCTCCCCTATCTCCTCACCTGCTCCCCAGACAATGGTGGCCAGCCCTGGGAAGTGCCTGGCATCTTTAGGCCCAATGCCTGCTCTTCTTCCCCAGCTCTGACCCATCTAGGGGTTGGCTGCCGTGCCAGGTACCCTCCCATGGCATGTGAAGACTTGCCTTCTCACCAGCTCCATCCATGACAAGGTGATTTAGAAGCAGATAATTAGGGTCAAACCTGAGAAGGATTTTATTAAAAATGCCACCCCAAACAGGAAGCCTCTGGAGGGGAAAGGCGGGCAGTGCAGCTCTGGTAGTTTCCCTAGCACCATCCTGTCTGAGCACACACAGGGTCACCTGGAAGCTACCTCCCCACCACACCCAGCTGTACCAGCCCTGCCCTGAGGTTAGCAGGTAGCTACCTTAGCACCAGGGTCCCCAGAGCCCAGGAGAGCAGGGAGCATGCCCTGGAAGATACGCACAGTGGACACAGCTGGCAGCCAGTCTCCCTGAGTGCTGGAAACAGTCACGAGTAGATCCAGAGAACTGGTAAAGCCCCTGTCCTCTGGTGGCTTATGGGTGCCCTGGGAGATAGTTGACCATGAAAAAACAATAGCTAAAATCATGATGGTATGTGGAAAGTGCCTGTCAAATCTTAAGGCCAGAGGTCTTACGGTGCCAGAGACTAGGAGAAAGGTTGGAGAAATCCAGGAAATCTTTTTGGAGGAAAGCTTTTGGTGATAACCATGACCTTGAAGGTGGTACCACAGTGAGCCAGGCTGGGGCTCTGGGTCTTTCAAGGTTGAGGGAGGCTCAGACTTTGGCTTTAGCACCGAGCAGCTTTACTGGCTTCTCAGTGGAGCCTGTATCTTTGACCTTTCAGATACCCTGGACTGACCACTGGACTAAGAGATCAAAGGTCCTAACCAAGCAGATTACCACCCCCAAATAAATTAAAGTTGGCTGCATTTCCTCACATTTCTTTTCATTCTAAGTTCTAAAGAGTCCTAAAATGTGCTTTTTTTTTTTCTTTACTATTGTCAAAATGCTTCTCCCACCTTTTGATTTAATCCCAAGCAGTCTGCAACCTTGGGAAGGGCATTTTGAGCAGACCCCAGACAGTCCAGATACCTGAGTTCAACCTCGTCTTCTGTCTGGTAATCTGAGAACTGAGCTGAGAATGTTACCTGCCTGGGGTGCCCCACAGGCTGGAGTAACCGTTGCCATCTGGGGAGGTGTCTTCAGAATATATCCCCTTTGAGGATGTGCACTCCAGTCGTGCTCCTGCTCCCTTCGCTTTTTGGAATTCTTTATAGAATGATAGCACTGAGAGCAATCAGAGATGACCTCTCACCTGCCCCGCTGTCTCTGGGCAGCACCACGCCTGGTCCTGCTGACTGATAAGAAGAAAATATCACTGTGGAGTGGGAACATCGCTTCCTTAGCAGTGGGGACAACCCAGCATTCTTTCTGCTTGGAGCCAACTACACATCACTGACATGCTACATACCACACACACATGGAGATGAAGTCTTATAGAAGTAAAATTAGATTTAGTACCACCTTCCAATTATATTGGGCTTCCCTAGTGGCTCAGAGGTTAAAGCGTCTGCCCACAATGCGGGAGACCTGGGTTCGATCCCTGGGTCGGGAAGATCCCCTGGAGAAGGAAATGGCAACCCACTCCAGTATTCTTGCCTGGAGAATCCCATGGATGAAGGAGCCTGGTGGGCTACAGTCCACGGGGTCGCAAAGAGTCGAACACGACTGAGCGACTTCACTCACTCACTCACTCATTCCGATTATATAGAGCTTTGTATCTGCAGTAGGCTTTTGGAATCTTCCATCTTAATTAATCTTGTGAGGTTAAGCTGAGGATCTGAGCCTCATATGATAAATGAGGAAGTCAACTGTCTGGCTTGAGATCACCCAGAAATGTAATGCCAAACTTGCGGTGAAATTAGGTACCTCCTGGTTGATCTTCTATCTCTAGCACCTGGCCGGCACTGCAGAAAAATTAGGAGGGGGAATTTACTTGCTTTTCCAAAAGTTCTGAAGCTTCTCGACTCAGAGTTCCCCTCCTGCACTGACATTCTGATTCCATCTGTAAAACTTCAGTCCTCACACACCATTCTGCAGGAAGCTGATGTCAGCATGTCTTCAGCATCATGTACTAAGTGCATGTAACCTGAGTGACTCTGACTCCATATACTTGGAGGAAGAGGCAAAGAGAACATAGATAAGAGAAGTGACAAGTCCTTATTTGGAGGATTTGTCAAAGAAAAATGCAAAGACAAAATGCACCAGACAACCAGGATTTGACTAGGCTCTTGGAATAGGGAGAATTTTATGGAATGCCTGAAATAAAAAGGAGAGCGGCTGCTGCTGCTAAGTCACTTTAGTCGTGTCCGACTCTGTGCGACCCCATGAACGGCAGCCCACCAGGCTCCCCCGTCCCTGGGATTCTCCAGGCAAGAACACTGGACTGGGTTGCCATTTCCTTCTCCAGTGCATAAAAATGAAAAGTGAAAGTGAAGTCTCTTAGTTGTGTCCAACTCTTAGCCACCCCGTGGACTGCATCCTACCAGGCTCCTCCATCTAAGGGGTTTTCCAGGCAAGAGTACTGGAGTGAGGTGCCATTGCCTTCTCTGAAAAAGGAGGGAATCCACTCAATATGCAAGGATCACTGACAAAACAAACCTGCATGTTAAGCTAATTAAAATCTATACCTCTTTAGTTTTCTCAGTGTGAAACTAACAAGCAATAAGTGAAATAATATGGTAAGAAATTGATGGAGTTTATTATATGTTTGAGCACAAAATTGTGAGCTAATTATAATGAATATACCACAAAGCAGATTAGTGTCATGTTTAACAATATTTAGTATGGATAAAACATAAACTTTGAACTTAGTCAAATCTGAAGTAAGATTGAAACGAGTGCATAAATCTGGCTTTATTTCCTGCAAGTCACTTAATTAAATGTTTAATTTTTTCACCAGTAAATTAGGAAAAAGAAAATAATCTGTGTGAAAACTGTTGTAAAGGTAAAATAGCACTCAATCATTTTTTAAAGGGGTTCTGGGGCTTCATAAAGGAAGGAAAATGATTTGTCAGCAGGCCTTAGGAAAGTCATGAAGAATAATAGAAATGGGTCTTTTCTCAGAATATGCAAGAGCATAGAGTGGTCCTTTATGATTAGAACACAAACAGATGGGGAGATTTATTAACTGTAGTTTCTTTTCCAAGAGCCCAGGGCTCCGTGAATTCAGCGTTGTCACTATCTAAAGAGGACTGAGGTTCTGATCACCCTTGTTTAGTGAGGGGAGACCTAAATTTGCTGTACTCACTCACTGTGATTTTAGTGCCGAGAATATGCACAATTTTTTCACATGGCCCTCCATGCAAGTGAGGAACTTCATCTGGTACTCAAGCAAAGAAGCTGTAATTTGTTCCCACTGCAAGGCAGACTGTGGGTGTTGACTCTGGAAACCTGGCCCCTACACTGTGCCTCCCAAACTCAATTTTCACTAAACTAGTTGATTTAGAACCCAAATTTTTATAAGGCAGCCCTACTCTCTGGAAGAACAAGCTGGAAATAGAAACCCAGGTCTTTGCAAGGCCGCTTGTAGTGCAGGCGTGGCCTGGGGGGGGCAGCTTGCAGGGGGGCCCTGATGTTGCCCATCTCCCGAACAGATCCTGCAGGAGTTGGAGTATGGCCCCTCAGTGGACTGGTGGGCCCTGGGGGTACTCATGTACGAGATGATGGCCGGGCAGCCCCCCTTCGAGGCTGACAACGAGGACGATCTGTTTGAGTCCATCCTCCACGACGACGTGCTCTACCCGGTCTGGCTCAGCAAGGAGGCGGTCAGCATCCTGAAAGCTGTGAGTCATTGGCCCCTGCCCTCTTTCTGCCCCCCCCCCCCGCCTTCCCCCCGCCCCCACCCCTTTCCCCATCCCACCTCTGCTCACTGCCCAACAGAAGGGGTGGAGGGCAGTCACCACTGGGAGTTCAGGTCCACTACAGGGGCTGCTGTTGAGAAACTGAGCCCAGGGACACCACATCTGCATTCCCAGAGGAAAGCTCTGTGCACTTGTGTGTCCTCCAGAGCTGCAGAGGGGAGAACCAACCCCGCTGGTGCTGGGGTCACCCCTACTGCTCACATTCTGGGGGCAGTACCCCCTTTCCTGATCTGCCACCCATGCCTGTCTACCTCTGGGGCTTGCAACGGGGAAGAGAGAAAGGTGAGGAGGGGGAGACGCTGTATACCTGTGTCGTCAACAGTGACACTGATCAGAAAAGATGTGTCCTCTCAAGACCCCTGAGACCACAATGGATTCAGATGTAATAGCCTTTCCCATGCCGCAAAATAGTCCCTTACAGATGATAATGCTTAGCACTTGCTCAGTACAACCATGGCTACATCACTGAGACACTTGTGCTACGGCAAGTAAATGAAGTTATCTGTCCCCCTGGGAATGCTCGGGGAGGTGAGGTGCAGGGCATGTAAACAGACCAGTTTACCTGGGGAGGGTCACCCCACTGGGTTGAGGCCATGACAGCCCAGGAACCCTGACTTCTGTTCCTGGCTCCTCTCACCCATCACAACGCCCCAAAGCTCAGAGTCAGCATGCCACAGTCCCAACATTCACTGTACCAAAATACCTGCTCTACCATGGTTTATTTTTCTTGTTTTCCAAGTCAAGTCCCAATATTTACCTAATTGTATATATACAGAAATATTATATCACTATCATAAATGGAAAATCAGTATTGCTTGCCATAATTGATTAACATAAATCATCCTATAAAAATAGTAAAAAGGCCTAAAATCATCTCACAGGCGTCTGGAGGTGACTTGTACCATGTTTTGGAAAATGCTGCATCCGAACACGTTGCTTCTTTCTGCAGTTCATTGTTTCCTTCCTCTTCCCTTCTTTCTCTCGTCTTCCTTCCTTCCCTCCCTCCCACATCCATTTCTCTTCATCTCCCTCCCTCCAGCTCCTTGATTCAGTGAACAACTATCTGTTGAGTATTTTCCTCTAGCATTGTGCTAGATGCTGCATGAGTGTAACAGCCATCATTCTTGCCTTGTGGAGCCTGTGATCCAGCAGGAGAAGGTGGGAAATAAGTTAAAAAACACATCCATAGGTGGTCACCATTGGGCTACGAGCAGTGAAGGAAGCAAAGAGAATATGTTTACTCACTCATTTATTCAACACCTATTTATTGGGCATTTGGATGTGCCAGACACTATGCCAGGAGCTGGCAAAAGAAGACCCTGTAGCACCTGAGGCAGCTAGGATGCCCTCAGCAGAGCTGATCGCTCACCCTGGGCCTCAGACACCAACCTGACACACCTTCCAGTAAGCACCCTGCCACTGCCCTGGATGGGCCGTTTCATCATGAATGATCAGAGCAGTGGTCTTCACCTAGGGATGGTTCTGACCTCCCAGCCCCCCCCCCCCACTTCCATCATCCCCCGGAGACATCTGGCAATGTCTGGAGATGTTTTAGTTGTCTCAGCTTGGAGGGGAGGGGTACTA
Source organism: Capricornis sumatraensis (assembly GCF_032405125.1). Taxonomy (NCBI): domain Eukaryota; kingdom Metazoa; phylum Chordata; class Mammalia; order Artiodactyla; family Bovidae; genus Capricornis; species Capricornis sumatraensis. The sequence goes on along the minus strand of NC_091069.1, from coordinate 78,016,410 downwards.
TTGGCATCTAGTGGGTGAAGGCAGGGATGCAGCTAAACACCCTGCACTGTACAGCCCCCACAGCTAAGAAGTATCCAGTCCAAACTGCCATCAGCACAGAGGAAACTTCAACCTGCAGAGACTGAGAAGAAGGAGGTTGCGCCTGTGTCAGCTGGTTGGTGAGGGCGAAATGTCTGGGAAAAGACGAGACTCTGGCTCGGGCTCAGCTTCCTGAGACGCTTAAACCTGTGTGCTTATCCATGGCGCTGATACTTCCCCTCCCAGAAGTGGGAGGGCAGGAAGAGCTGAGGGAGCAAGGAGAAGTCTTCTGCTCCCTCGGCCTTGGAACACTTCACTTCCTCACATTGTCGCTTGACGCTAGGGCCAGGCCAGGTTTTCCATGACTCTGGCCACTGAGCCGTGTCTCTTGAGGGCTGCTGCCTACGTGCAGAACTCTCCAGAAGCCTTTTGCACCATAGAGTTATGCAGTGCACCACCTGTGCAGCAGTGCACCACCTGTGCAACAGTGCGTAGCGGTCCTGCTTCCTCCCTTCCTCAGCCCTGTGCCCTGAGGCCCAGCCTTCAACCCGCTGTTCACTCACCTCAATGTACTGAGTGCATACTGGGAGCCAGGCACTGAGCCAGATGCTGGGAAGATAGGACTGATGCCTATATTGTAGCGCTCACAATGGAGAAAAAAAATTTAGACAAATTATAATTTAAGTAAACGAGAAGCATCTACCCAGGACCCCTTCACCCTCTTATCTCTGCCCAGGTAAGATTCTTTGGTTTCAGCAGTGCCAGGCAGGAGTCAGTAGGAAGTTCTTGCTACCCAGGAAACCCTCCCTTCCTGAAGCCCGAAATGCCATCATTATAGATTTATCCCTCTGAATTTAATTTATACTTTGTCCTCTTAAGGTCCTTTGTTTAAACTCTCAGTCTTCACCCCATGAGATATAACACTCAGCCTCTGACACCATGCAGACACACACCACTACCTTTATTTTGGTTGGCTGTCAGAAATGTTTCCACCTACCAGCACTGATTTTTTTTCAAGGTTATATTTTTATACATCTACTCAATTAAATCCACATTTGCCATCAGGACTGACTCATTTAGTAGGAATAGTAATTTCACTTGGGTGTATGAGTTCACAAGACACCAGCCAAAAAGTACAGAACACATCAATGTGGTTTTTACAGACAAGCATTGAGAAGCAATAAGCCTTTCTTTTTCCTGTTTTTTATCTGTTAATCTACATTGGGTTTTGTGCTAGCAATTACAAATTCAAAAAAAAAATTTTTTTTTAAGTAGGAGGGCCTACATCCAGGAAAAGGAAAGGGGAGGAGGTGCCTTTGAAAACTGACCTTAATATGAATATCTGGTCTTCTTTCCTTACCTCCAAAAGGGCTGTTGACCTCTTAGTATGAGGTTATCATACTTCAGTCTCCCTGATGAGAAGAGTTAAGAATCTGAGGGGAAATCAGAGGGTTAGAAAAAGTCTAAGTTCCTAATCTTGACTTGATACCTCACTGACTGTTTGACTTTAGCCAAGTTAATTAACTTCTCTGAGCCTTAACTACCTCACTTATAAAGTAGGGATTGTGTTAGTCCCTCAGAAGGCTGCATTGCATGGAATGAGTCAGTATATGTATATGGTATGTGTAGAGCGGTGGCCGGTGCATAGTAAGTCCTACTTAAGAATGAAAGAGTACCCTGAGGGGCGAAGCTCTTGAAAGTACAGAAAATGGGCTTGGGAGGTGACAAAGATTCTGCCTTGGCTGAACTCCACCTTCCCCTCAGTGTCTGTGCCTGCCGGGCCTCTGTTCCTGATTCTCTTTCTGTCTTCATCCCCCCAGTTCATGACCAAGAACCCCCACAAGCGCCTGGGCTGCGTGGTGGCACAGAACGGTGAGGATGCCATCAAGCAGCACCCGTTCTTCAAGGAGATTGACTGGCTGCTCCTGGAGCAGAAGAAGATCAAGCCGCCTTTCAAACCTCGCATTGTAAGTAGGCCTGTAGCTTGTGCACACCGAGGGTGGGCGTGGCATCTGTGCACAGAGATGAGGGTCTGGGCACATTTCACAACCAAGATGACAAGGGCAGAAGGTCACCAAGAGACGCCCTAAAAGAGTCTCGTTGACCCTGGAGGTTTACTGTCAAAGATACATAACCGATAGCCGTAACCAAGATGATGACTTACATGGGACACAGAGGAACCTTTTGTACTTTAATCAAATTTTATTTATCTTGACCAAAATTGTAGGTAATACTGATTTTCTATGTGTGGTAGAGATACAAAGTTTCTTTATAAATAAACTTTTTTTGATGAGTCAATTTAAAGAAAAATATTAACTCAGTGATAGTCGCAGTCATTGTTTGGAGCTAGCCCAGAGCCTGAGGCTGAGACTCAGAGGGGGACATTTGAAGAGGACTATCCCCAGGGCAGCCCGTGGAGCCCGGCTCTGTGAGATGCCATTTCTTTAGACCTCGTCTCTGCCTTCTTTGACCCATTCTCCCTTCTGCCTTCTCTTCAGCCTCAGCACACACTTCTTCCAGGTCCTTTTGCCTGTTGTGACCATGCCAGTCAGAGGAAGGTGCAATCATTGTGTTTGAAGCTCTGAGGTTAGAAAGAGGAATAGGCCTGTCGAGTCCAGGCTTAACTCAGAGAGCAGAGGCCACATTGTGGCAGTGACCTGCCTCTGGAAGGGAAAAGGGTCAGAGGTGCTTTCCTTAAAGTTAGAGAGTGGGTGTGTAAGCATGCGTGTGCATGTGTATGCACACATATCCGTGTGTGTGTGTGTGTGTGTGTGTGTGTGTGTATAAGGGGAAACTCTTAGTTCTTTTGCATCCTAGCCTGATGAAGCAATCATTTAGATGAAATTTTGGGTAACCAGCTAGCTAGTGTTCTGGGAGTGAAGGGGGGCTGTGTAATGAAGTTACAGGGCAGAGCCCCGGAGTGGTGGGGCTGGGGTCTTGGGCAGCGAAGGCTTGTGATTATCCAGTCAGCCCTCAGTCACCGCACATTCTGTCAGAGGACTCCTTCTCCATCACTTCCATATATAAAAAAGACCCTCCTGTGCCTTGGGAATCATCAGAGAGGAAATCCAGTATATTCCAGGAGGTTTTCTGGGGGGGAATGGTTGACAGTGCAGGGATCTTAGAAATATTTCATGTTGGGGTAAGATTCAGCTGAAGGGTGTGATCCAGGCCTCGGCCAGACAAGAGCATGCAGGTGGATGGTCCCTGGACATAGTCCCATCACCATTCTTTGTTTGCTTCCTTTTGAGTTCTTATGATTTTCTCTGGCTGACACACAGCCTGGAACAGGCTAAGTTCAGGTTTACCTTCTTTCTTTGATAACATCACCCACAGCTCTGGGGCCTGCTGTTCTAAGCCTGTGATGTGAGCTCAGAACAGGGCTTATGGCACATGCTAGCCTGCTTCAAGGCTGCCCCACCTCATCCCTAGGGTCTCTGCAGGTGGTCTTTTAGAACAAGACAAACTGACAAGTTTCCCCAGACAAAATGAGGCGGTCAGGAGACCACAGGCCAGGCAGAGGAGGAGAAACTTATTTTAGGTTTAATCTAAGTTGATCAAACCCAAAGAAAATTGGGAAATAGACCTGAGTAAGGAATCTAGGCCCAACAAAGAGGAACCCAGGATGAGCACAGGGCCCAGTCAGATAGTGCAGGTCTGCAGAATGACTTGAACTCCAATCTAGAGGCCAGGTCAACAAAAAGACTTCCTGCTAGGCTTGCAAAGGGGCATGGCTGGAGGAGCAGCCCCTCCTAGGGGTACAGGCTGGAGGGGACAAGCCCCATGGGACCATCATCAGCAAGGGGTATGAAAGGAACCGGGGTCTGGGTGGGACAAAGGCAGACAGGGAATCTTTGCAGAGAGCCCACAGGGGAGCACGGAATTCAGGAAGCTCTTTGTGGTAAAAGGCACAAGGAAGCTTTAAAGGATGAATCCATGGAGCAGAATCTTTCTCTGGAGTGGTCTGGTGGCCGACTGTCACTCGGATCCAGTGGAGGCAATTACTCTGAGATAGCCAAAGAAGCCCCAAGAAGTGCTGGTCTCCAGGATCTCTTCCCAAAGCCCCAGCAATTCCTGGGGCTTCCACCCTCCAGTCTGAACTCTGAGCGCAGTGAAAGGGCACACCTGAGAGCAGGGACACTTGGAGCAGTCCCTGGCTTCCCCAGAGAGAGGTGAGGGCAGGAAGGACAGATGTGCAGTTTCTATGGCCCACAGGATGGACAAGGATACAGACGAGGGGGCAGTGGGGGGACATGAACCAGAAGGCTGAGCTGTAGCCTTCTGCTAGCTGTAGCCCTGGCCCTGGCCAGGGGTGTGGGTGCTGGGTACTCCTGTGGACAGGGGGTGATGGCTCCCCAGGAATCAGCAGTAGAAGTCCATCCTGGGTCAGGGGTTCTTTCTGTCCATGCAGAATGCAAGAGCCCGGTGCTTCCCTTCCCTGGGCCTCTCGACAGCCCCAACCTGGGACCAGAGGGCAGGACTCTACTTGCTTCCTTTGCTGAGGGGCTCAAGTAGGCTTCTGGGGGCCATCCAGGAGCTCCCAGCACGTTCCCACTGTTTAGCATTCCTAGAGACTGAGTCGTCATTGCCTTGGAAATGACCCTCTGGGCATGTTCCTGCTCGCCCCCCACAGGCCTCCAGAGACACTCTCAGCACTGGGGGGGGGGGGGGGGGGTGGTCAGGAGAGAGGGCATTTATTTGGTTGGTTTGAATTCAGTTTGAAGGAAGAAATTAGAACATCGTCTGAAGAAAGGATAAAAAAGGAAACTTACATTGTACGAGAGGTGTTGCTGGTCACATTTGGAGCTGAGTGATGCTGACCCTTACTAAGTTCTCAGCTATAGGGCAGTCAAGATATATTCAAGTTATTTAGATCTCTGATCACAATTATATCCTTGTGACAAGAGATTTCTCTCCAGAGAAATATTAAAATCGGGAAAGAACAGTCTTCATCTGGTTAGCATGTTGAAAAGATGTCCCAGATCTGTCCCTTGATTGAAAACTCTTCTCTGAAAAATGTTAATGGCATCATCCTGAGTCATCTGTGGGCTATGTGTAATAGAAACAAGTTTTAAGTTGAATTAAAGCCCACTGCAATGACGGATATACTGTATCTTATCTCTGAAAGCCCTAGTTGGACCAGTGTGGATCATACAGGTGTTTATAAGCCATCACCTCCCCTAATCATCTCAGGATTCTCCCTGGGGGTGTGGAGGCCTGCCTGGCTCAGATGCCAGCAGTGAGCAGGGCTCTGTGTTCCAAAAGCTACATCAGTATAAGCCACAGACAGAGCCACACATGACAAGTCATTGGAGAGACCCTGGGAAGCTGAAGTGTGTCCCCATAGACGTCATCCTTTGCTCATGGGACAGGGAGTTCCAACACAGGACAAGCTCTCCCTGGGCTTCAGGTGTCACATAACTTAAGGACACACCAGATGCCTTCTGAGGAGAACCACAGAAGAATGGTTTTGACAGAGAAAGGAAGAAAAACTGGATTGACGTTGGGAACAAGTGGCCAAGATGGTGGATCACAAGCAGCGAAGGACAGTGGGAGTTTTTTAGATCTTAGGGACAGACTCCAAGTCAAAGGGAAAAAGCCACTGTGAGAAGGGAGGAGACAAGTCTGTGATCAAGCATCTCCAGCTATGCACCTTGGTGGTGGCCTAAAGAAGACATTGGGCATGTGTTCCAGAAGCAAGGAAAGCTATGCACGGACTCCTCATTTCATCAGGCTGAAGATCTCTAGGGTGTTCAGTCAAGAGCCTGGGGCTCCAGAGGGGAACTCTGGGGCTCCTCTGTTCTGGGCTTGCTCTACTTGCTCCTTGCCCATGCCCTGCTGATGTCTCACCAGGATGCCACCAGTCCCCAGGAGCCTGCTGAAGAGCTGCTTTCCACTGCTCTGCTGGCCCTACTGAATCTGAGCCCCCTGGGCAGTTGGCGGAGGGCGAAGAGGGCAGGGCAGGCATCTTGCCTGTCTGATTCAGGAAGGAATTGGTTTTGTCTGGTAGTGGGTGCTGGGGAAACAGACTGAGTGAGGTCCTATCATCCAGTCTAGGAGTTATGCAGAGACAAAACGTAGTGGCCTGTGTTCCAGAGTTCCTAACCATCCCCACTCCCCCACACAGACAGAGGCCCTATGCACGGGTGGGCGCAGCAAACTGCACTCTGCCCATGCTGGCTCAGCTGGAGGCTGGGGTCCCTGGATCACCCACACAAGGGCTGAGGATATGGCAGGAGAACAGCTTCCAGAACTGGTTTCCATCCCCTCCACAGGAAGCCTCGCCCCTCTAAAGATATCACTGAGGAGATTGTCCAGATTCGTAGCTGGAATTTGGCCTCTGGTCAGGTTCCATCACATACTTCGATTGGCTGCTATTCCCTCCAGGCCTTTGCCTTCCTGAGATGTTTGCTGAGCTGAGATTTCTGCTCCCTGGCGCCTGAACCTCCCTGTCTAAACCCTGCCCTGACTCACCAGCTGTCAGTATTTCCTGGGTTCCCTCCCTTCAGGTTTTCACCCCTTTGTGCTAACCCCTCCCTAGGACATTTTTCAGTGGCCTTTGCTTCTGCCTGGAACTTTCCTTCTCATCTTTCCTCCCAGCTATCTTATCTTGTATATCCTCCCTCCTCCACTTTCCTTTTTATGCTCCTCCCGTCCACCCTTTCCCCACTCCCATACTCTACTGATGTACAAGCGATGTGCCATTAACACCGAACTGGAGACTTGGTGCCATCATGCACTCAAATCAGTTCTTCTGGGGCGGCTTGCTTCCAACCAAGGGCATACAGCAGTGGGTGGGTGGGGGGATAGAAAAACCAGCAAAGCTGGATCTCTGACCTTTGATGCTGGAAAAACTCTCCAATATGGAATTCACCATCTGTCTTACTGGGGATTTGGTTCCAAGACAGTGGCATCATTTGCTGCCATTAAAAGCAGCCTATTTAGCTTTTGTGTTCCTAGTGGGCTTGCCTTCCTTGGGGACCACAGGGGACAGCAGTGATGTGTTTGGTGTGGTTGAAGGGCATCATCTGACCTTTAGATCTTGGAGGTCTTTTGCTCACTAGCACTCCTCCTGCATACTCCCACCCTGCCCCCCAGAAGCAGGAGGCTCAGAGATTATGGCTTCAGCACTGAAATGGGGGAAAGCCAGTGGAGGAGGGAAAGATCTGCCTTCCCAACAGCCCACCTGTCCTCAGTGAAAGCCAAAACCAATGAGGGAAATGCCAGCCAAGTAAACTTCTCTTTGTGTACATGTTCTCTCTTTTCAAGTTTGCTTCAGTGTGAATGTCCCTCTTTAAGGTAAGGCCTCCAGAGTGGGGAGTCTCTCCAGGTAGGTGAGCCCTCAGGCCTGGTGACACGGAGGCCCCTTTCAACCTCATGATCTGTTCCATCCAGCCATCCACACTGCATGGCGGGACCCTCAAGGGAGGCCCTTCCTGCATGCTCCTGCATGACCAGGCTGTGCTGGGAGAAAACTGGGAAGTGGGCCTGAGACCCTCACACCCTCACCAACGCAGCGGCCAGAGGAGGAGCCCTGCTGAACAGGCAACCCTTTCCACTAGAGCCAGCCCACCAGCTGAAGACCTCCTGAAAGTGTGAATCTTGAAGACAGAGCCCCAGAGACCATGAGAGGCTGGCCCCATCTTCCATGTGGCAGGCAGGAGTGGGGCCCAGTCAGTCCCACAGACATATGAGGACAGCCGACTGGCCTATGTCCATGCCAGAGTGACAACTCTTAGCCTCCAAGAAGCTGCAGAGTCCCTCCAAGAGCCAGGGTGCTGGCCCAGGGTTGAGGGTGTGGGAAAAGTCCAGGAACCTGTTTCTGGTAGTTGGCCCAGGGGGTGGCATGGTGCAGTGGACAGGTCACTGGCTGTCACCCCAGAGGGGCTTGGTGGGAATAAAATTGCTCTCATAGGACAGCCATATGAACCTAGGAATTCACCTCTAGCCTTCTTGAACCCTGACCTCCTTATCTGTATAATGGGCTTGAGAATACCCGCTCGCAGAGTTACTACAGGATTAGCCTACAAACCTCAGATGCTTTGCGTACTACAGATTCTCGATAAATTTTAGTTGCTGTCTCTTTCCATTCACTACCCCCAACCCAGCCTGTTATAGCCCTTCTTCCTCTTATCCCAAGATTCCAAGAATTGAGAGTTCAGGATTGCAGGAGGTGGTGTGATGTTAATATTTGAAGGCTGAGACGTGGAATCAGATACAACCAGGTTCCAGGTGGGGCTGTCACATCTTGAGAAAATCATCTCATTTCTCTGAACTTTTGCTCATCCATGAAACAGGGATGATAAAATCTGCCATACTGGATTGCTGTCAGGAGGGAAAAACCTGGTGATGTGAAGTGATTAGGACAATCCTTGATATGCAGGGGTGCTGGGGCTGGTGCTGATGCTGATGGTGGTGGGGACAGTGGGGGTCTAAGCTGAGGGAGGCAGTTCTGGACCAGATTTCTGATCTAAACTGGTGGAGGAACCAGGCATTCAGATAAAGGGTAACACCTTGTGTGCAGGGGAGCAGCCATCCATCGCAAGCAGAAAGCCATCTAAAGACTAGCAGAGAACACACTTTAGACTCTGCCAGAGAGCCTCCTGGGGCTTAATGCTGGCATAGCCACTGGTCTGAGCTGGGGGACTTCTCGGCAGGAGGAGCTGCAAGACAGTGATCCACCCTGGACACCAGTATTCAAGCCCTTTGTCCCTTGGAATATCCCAAGGTTCCCCACCTTTTATTCAGTGAATTTGCCCGTGACCTTTACTGTTCCTGCCATCATCCAACCTTTACTGTCCCTTTGCTGAGCACGGCTGTGTGACATTCAGTGTCCCAGCCCTGAAATGGTAGCAGTCACAGCTTCCCAAGTATTTCTAAGCTAAACAGCCTCAGGGGGGTTTCTTTGACTCTGCACAGTAAATTTCTCTCAGAGAATTCTGACTGCAGGAGCATCCCTGTATCGAGGGACTGGAGGGCCCATGTGTGTATCACTCTGGTCCTCCCAGCCCCCCACCCCAGGGGAGGGCATTTCCATAAGCTCTAAAGTTTTTATTTATGATTGATAGCTGTTATATTGGGATTCATCTTCGTAGTTTCACCAAACTAGTGCATATTGAATTTAATCTCCTTTCCACCCCATGAGCACTTAAGATAACACACACACATCCTATCTGGGAGCATGGGACCTAGTAGGCTGTTCCTGACTGAAGTGGGGAAGGGCAGGAGCATCAGGGAAGGTTCTTGAGAGTTGCTGGATCTTGGCAGAGAACGCCAGGAAGGGTTAGGAAGAGCGCTACCTGGGAAAAGGCATGACAGGAAAAAGACAAGGGCAGGATTCAGAGCGGCTCTTTCTAGCCAGTGTTTAGTGAGCGTGTGCTTTGTGTCCTGTGGGATGCCCCGGGTGCAGGGAATGTAAACATAGAAGGAAAGAACCCCCTAGGAACAGAGAACAATTTCATGTCACCATGTGACGGAAGGAGCTGAGCTGGCAGGAGGAGATACTGAACATGTAAACCCCGAGGACTATGAAAAGTGAAAACAGTGACAGTGAAGTCGTTCAGTCGTGTCTGATTCTCTGCGACCCCGTGGACTCTAGCCTACCAGGCTCCTCCGTCCATGGGATTCTCCAGGCAAGAGTACTGGAGTGGGGTGCCATTTCCTTCTCCAGAGGATCTTCCCAACCCAGGGATCCAACCCTGGTCTCCTGCACTGTAGGCAGACACTTTACCGTTTGAGCCACCACAACAGGAAAAAATCCAGGATTTAACTTTGGGAGCGGAGTCTTGAGGTTTAGAAGACAGCCTCCTCCCCGATCAGGCCTGTGTGGGTCACGGGAGCCACTTCCCACCACCATCCTGTGGATGGTCCCATCCGGGGTGGCACATAGGTGGATGAGCAGTGCCCACCTGCCCACCTCTGCAGACAAGGCTTCAGGTCGTCCTGCAGCCAGGGGTGGAGGCACAGTGGTCAGAGGCTGGGTAACATGCATCTAAGTAACAGCAGAACATTAAGCTTTTCTCATGGGTGGACTCTGTCTTCCAGCCCTCAAGCTGGCATTTGCTAAAACATTGTCCTAGAGTTCTGGGGCCTAGCAAACACACATTGGGTTTGTAAAGGTTTGTTAAGTTTGCACATCAACCTCAGTCTCTTTAAAGAGAGAAAGTGAGAAGGCCTGGATCACTGGCCTGCATCCTTCCGAGCCTGCGTGTTATCTGGGCTCCTCCTTTCTGGGACCTACTCCACCTCTAAAGAAGTTTTCTTGGAGCACAGAGCTTGGGTGTCAGTGGAGTATTTCAGGTGTGTGAGCCCAGCTAGGTGTGGAGGAGGGGCCAAAATAATGGGGACAGTGAGATATGATCATTGCCTGAAGCAGGGAGATGGACAGATAAGCCTGGAGTGGGGATTGTCAGCTGAGGTGACCTGGAAAATAAACCAGACCTTGACTGGGCACTTCAGCCACTCCTTCCTCCTCCCCATAAGTAGCTGGCGCCTCACTATTGCTGGAAACAACAGGATTGCTGGTCCTCCTAGGGAGACATTACGGATTCAGGCTACAGGTACCCAGGCGCCTGGGATGTGGGTGTTCCACCAGATGACTCAGAATACCATCAGCCCCAAAGCAGGGCATTCCAGAACTTAGCCCCTGCTGTATGTCACAGGCAGTGAGCTAAAGAGAAATCACTGGACAGGGCTGGGTCCAGGTCCCCACTGTGAGAGTCTGTGAGACCCTGCACAAGACAGAGTCTCTCTGCTCCTTTCTTTAAAGTGAGAGACTTGTGTGGTCCCTCAGATTTCTCCTGCTATTCCATGTAAACATGCTCTATGCCGGCAGGGATCTGTGTGATTTTTAAATTTTATTATAACTGCATTTACAGAGCCTAAAAGTTACCTGTTAAAAGTGTCCATTTTGGTGTGTTTTAACAAATGGATGCACCCATGTAACCGCTGTACATGAATGTATGAGCACCTCTATGTCCGAGCAGTTCCCAGATGCCTTTGCCACCAGCAGCCCTTGATCTGCTTTCTGTCCCTGGAGAGGAGACTTCTCTTTTTCCTTGAGTCTCACGTACATGGAGTCATGTTGTATGTACTCTCTTATGTCTGGCTGCTTTCACCCAGCATCAAGTGTGTGAGATTCATATGTTTAACTCTTCGTTATGGAAAATTCCAAGCGTGCACAAAAGTAGCAAGAAAAGTAGAATCCCCATGTGCCCATCACCCTACAGCGACGATTAGCAAGCTCTGGTTCAGGTGTTAGAGGAGCGATGTGCTTCCCTTTCTTTCACAGCTGTGTTCTTAGCAAAAACTCCTGGCACAGAGTAGGGATTCAGTATGCCTGTGTGGGATGAATGAACGAAGCTCTACCAGTGTTTTTTCTGGGGAATGTTTCTCTCCCAGTTCCATCTCTAAGTTCTCGTCTCACTTTTTATGGCCTAAGATCTGTTCCGGTGTGCACCTAGGAATTTGGGGTGATAAGATCCTGCATTAGGAAACCTGAAATTTGTGAATGGTAAGAGAAGGTGGGTGACCTCATCTTGACTTGAGAGGCATCTATTAGAGTGTTTACAGTTGCTGTTTTAAAGCCAGTAGGCAGAGCCATAATACCATCTCTTCCCCCTGGGCCAAGAGAACTTGATCTCCATCCAGGGCATCTTCATAAATATGGGGAGAAAAGACAGGTCAGTGGAGGACCAGGGTTTTTGCCAGGACCTATTGGAAAGTTTCTCCTTTGTGTATCAAAAAGCATCCCTAGGGTAGCTAAACTCAACAGCTGTCAATGATGACACTGCTTTGAAAAGTTAATGATGAATGAAAAAGGGCCCCACGGTTAGTGGCAGAGAGGGGCTGGCTTTGCCACTGTGTCTGCCCACTTGCAGTGGGAGCGGCCACGGGCCCTGCTGCTGCACGCCCTGCCGCATGGGGCCAGCTCACTGCAGAGCCCGGCCCGGGGCCTCAGGCTTAGGGCAGGTAGCATGCTGTCTCCTCCTAAGACTTTTTATTCCTGGGTATCAACCTTGTATTTCCTACACGTTTTCAGTTCCAGACACCCTGCTGGGTGCCCCTTTACCTGACTTTTGGATCTTCCCCTCAGTGGGTTGTAAAATCAATTTAGAAGGTTAAGGCAGAAAACATTTTTAATGAAGACTAGGATCAGGTTGACTAGGATCAGGTTGACTAGGGTGGGTACAGTAGAAAAGAACTAAGTAGAGAGACTAGAACCCAGACTGAGTCACGCAGAGTGAAGGTAAAGAGTAGCGAGCTGCATCTTTACTTGGGGGTGGTGGAGTGAGGTGATGTTCACTAGGTTACACAGAAAATGTATGTCTATTCTTGGTCATAATGAAGAATTTCAAAGGACCGTGCTCCTCTTCACCCTTCATGTCGAAGAAATGACCCCAAAGGGTCTAGTGGGGATGGCAGCCTCATGCACTATGAGAGACTCAGAGCAGAAGGCAATTTTTGCTTATTGATCAGTTGGTTGGTTTTAAATGCAGCAACAACACTATTGGTAAGAGATAGTGACTGCCCACCGGGCTGGGCTCAGAGCCTCAGCCTCTTGTACAGGTGACCACAGTGATACCTCTCAGTGGGAGGCAGGATGACACACTCCAGGGACACAGCCCGGAGTCAGAACAGGCTGAACCTAATCCTGGCTCCCCCACCTGGCACACGTTGGGCAAGCTGTGTGCTGGTCTCCAGTGGCCGCTGTGGCAGCACTGCCTCCCCGTAGGGTAGGTGTGAGGTTAAACACATCAGACAGGTAAGCTTTGTAATACAGCCTAGAGAAGGCTCCGTTGCTGTGCTTTATTATGTTGTCCACGTGGAGGGACTGGGCCATGCCAAGCCCTGTGCTGGTGCTGGCGATGCATGACAGACACCCAAGCCCAATGTCCAGCCTGTGGAGGAGACAGTTAACAAATAAGTCATTTCTTAGCCCTGGTTACAAGGAGGACTGGGAAAGAGGGGCACAGGGAGGTGTCAGGTATGTGAGGGGGACCAGCCTGGGTTGGGCACAGTTCCCTAGGAAGGGACATTTCTTTCCCACATTAGCAGCTCATAGACCCTTCTTGTTAGCAGCAGAATGGAAGCCTCCTGGGCTCAGCAATGGTTTCAAGCCCCTTTGCAGTATTTGAGAGGGAAACAGGCACTCCTTTCCTCTCATGTCCAGTCTTGGAGAGGGGCAGGCTCCCCAGTGTGAGAAGAGCTCTCCCTCTGGGCCATCACCTGGGCACTCAGCAGGGTCCACTGGTTGTGAGCCGGGTACCACTAGTGACGGATGGTGTAGGTGTCCCACCCTGCCCCGAGACCCTGCCTGCCTCGCCAGGGAGCCAAGATTCTTGGGGCACCTGGAGACACCTCTAGGCCACTTAAAACTCCAATCTGAATCTCGTCAAGGGCCAGTGAGCTCTGTACAGACAATGCAGACATGAGCAGCATATAACTACATGGGCCAAAATGAATCCTGGCTGAAATGTATGCTCTGTATTTTCACTACCAAGTTTTAAAGGCAAATAGTCACAGCCAACAGTGTGCCCACGTGTGGACCTGGGCAAACCTGTGAGGCTGGAAGGCTGTGAATGTTTCAGGAGGCAGGTGCCAACACCACCCCCAGAATTGCCCAGGAATGTCTCCTTCCCTAAAAGAAATAGAGAAATACAGTGACTGTGGTTCCACCTGGTCTTGGAACAGCCTTGGCTACATAGTCTGTGTCAGGACTTTTCCCAGCTGTTTTCATAGGGAGCCTTCGCGTGGAGCTCCAAGAGGCCAAAGGCGACACTCTGTGTTGGAACCTCCATGGTGCAAGGGCCTAGACCAAGGGGAGACATTTCCAGTCCTGAAACTGCTTCTCAGGGTTTTCTTCTCTCCGTGGTTCCTCAGGGAGTTATTCCACAGAGAATTTCAGGCCTTGTATGAGGGGAAGCTTTTCAATCTGTGGTTCTTAACTTAGCAGTGAAGTCAGCATCCCTTCCAGAACCTGCTACAATGAACTCCTCCAGGAAAACCCAAATATGCCCGTCTACACAACATGCATCACTGTATTTTAGGAGGTTCAAGGAAGCCCTGAAGTCCCTTCTGTAGTACAGCAGTCGGCAAACTCTGGCCCACTGGCCAAGTCCGACCACTGACTCTTTCTGTACAACCCTCAGACTGTGAATGGGTTTTACATTTTTCTTCAGTGGTTGAGGAAGAATGCTGGGTGACGCTTGACCATTATAAGAAGTTCAAATGTCTGTGTCCATAAATAAAGTGTTCCTGGGACTCAGCCACGCCCAGTCACTGGCACCTTGTCTAGGGCTACTTCTGAGACACACAGCAGGGGTGGGTAGGTGTGACCGAGGCCCCATGGCCCGCAAAGCCTAAAATATTCACTAACTGGCCCCTCACAGAAAATGTGCCACCCATGCCCTGGCAGTGGGAACCCAGGTCAAGAAGTCTTGCTTGAAATACCTTACTTTTACTTTAAATGATTGAGCCATGGAATTTACAGGTAGAAGCAGCTTTGAAAGTCACCTCAACAAACTCCCCACTTGATCAAGGACCACGTTCCCTGCTTCTGTGGGAGCAAGGGGTACAGGGAGTTGTGTCTTGGGGTCCCCTTTCAAGCTTCTGTAGGTTTCTAAACTGGCCCCGACTTCCAAATAACCTTCAAGTAGTTGTCCCAAAATTTTGTTTTAAAAGCACCGTAGCAAGTGTTCCAAGTTTGGTAACAACTTCTTTATAACAGGGATAACTGCCCTTCCCTGTAAAGGAGATCACAGAGAATTGAGTCTATTGTTGTTCAGTTGCCAAGTCATGTCCCCGCTTTGTGACCCCGTGGACTGCAGCACGCCAGGCTTCCCTCTCCTTCACTATCTCCCGGAGTTTGCTCAAATTCGTGTCCGTTGGGTTAGTGATGCTATCTAACCATCTCATCCTCTGCCACCTTCTTCTCCTTTTTAACTTCAGTCTTTCCTAGCATCAGGGTCCTTTCCAATGAATCAACTCTTCACATAAGATGGCCAAAGTATTTGAACTTCAGCATTAGTCTATAGAATGAGTCTATACACCCCTATAAACCCCCAGTTTACAGACAAATTGTGGTTGGCTAAACTCCTTTGGTCACTGAGGTATTAGCTAGGTGTGAGGGAGGAGGTTAGTGGTAGCTGATAGGAGTTTCCCATGCAACTCTTCAAATAGAATTTGTAAAAACCGTGGATTTTTTTTATTGGCAAACAGTAATGAGAGGGGGAAATGGTTGAATTCCATCATGCAGTGGATTTGATAGAATTCAAATGTAGTTGGTTGTTCAGAGTGCCTGATGGTCTGAGAGACTTCGTCCATTTAAAAAAAAAACCAATACATTTATATATTTAAAATCGATACTCAACAAGGACCTACTGTGTAACACAGGGAACTCTGCTCAATGTTAGGTGGCAGCCTGGATGGGAGAGGAGTTTGGGGGAGGTTGGATATGTGTATCAGTATGGCTGAGTTGCTCTGCTGCTCACCTGAAACTATCACAACATTGTTATTTGACTATACTCCAATATAGAATAAAAAATTTAAATAAATAAAAAAGTAAAAAATGCATTTAAATATGCATTTAAATTTAAATTCACTTGGGAGTGAAGCCACTTCCCCTCAGACAAAGTTTAGATGAGGCTGTGGACCAGATTATGGGGGTGGAGGCATTTGCCCTGGCACTTGAGTGGCTCCTCATTTCTGTGTGCCAGCAACAGAGGTCAGGGTGCTGCCATGACTGTCTCCAGTGGACCAGAGAGTGGCCGGGGGCCAAGTGGCTTCCCACTTTTAAATGCCATGAAGCCAATTGTTTGTGCTTTAAAAGCAAATGGGTCTTGATCTTCTTTTCCCCTAAAACGTGGAAGCAACTTTACTAAATAGAGGTCACAAACTGGAGGACTGTTCGACCCATTCAGCCAGGCTACTCTATTTTTTAATTGACTTAGTTGGCAAAAATTAGGAAATCTAGCATTATAATGTATCTGGGGCATTTGCTGGGAATTCAGAAGGCCTGGAAAGGGAGGGTCTGTGTCCTTGAAGGCAGCGTCAGCAGGTGAGGCACGCACTGCACCCCTTCCCCTGTCTCTACAGCTCCCCGTGGACACGCACACCCCTGCCCATTACAGAGAAAAGGATGAATGATGTCACAGCCAGGAGTGCTGGAAGTAAAATTCATCTTCTTTCTCCTTTTTGTTTTTCTTATCTTACTTTATTCCAGAAAGTTTAAAGATAGCCCACCAGGATGTATAAAAGCACATACTGTAAATGCGAATACAGTGAAAATGAGGAAAAACCAACAAGGGTCGGAAGGCAATAAAAGATTCAGGAAGGTCCTTTTGGGTGGGCCACACTTCCAGCTCTTAGCTTTTGAGAGTAGGCTGGTGAGTTCTAGTGTTTGGATTATGCAGGAAATGAACGCACACGGTTGCCCTGGTGAAACGACGACTATTCTATGACCTGAGACCAAGGGCCATCCAAAAGATGATGCTCTTTGCTCTCATCATACTGTTGGGTCAATACTGGCAAAGAAGCATTACTAACAATTTATAGTTACTCTCTGCTGGGTACCGTTCTCATCGCTTAAATGCATTATTTTACTTATACTTATAACAAGTATATGAGGACTACTAATATCCCCATTTTACAGATGAGGAAACGGAGGCACAAGGGAGGCGGCATGATTTACCCAAGACCATAAAGTTTAACATGCATGCTAAATCACTAGGTTATTCTGCCTCTCAGAGGGCAATATCTAAAGAAACTAGTGTGGCTTGCCAGTAGACTCTTGTGTGCCCAGATTTTATAAAGACCAATCAATATAAACTAAGTGAAGAATGGCATGGAATTGAGAAGGAATGCTAGTATATTGTGTGACCTTGAGGGAAAGCTGAATCCAGAACAGTTAGGCCCCTAAACAGGCTTTCAGACAACAAAGTAGCCTTTTGAAACTAAGAAAAAGAAGGAAGAAAGATCCACTGATCTTTATACAGAGGGGCTTGGCCAGGATGCACATCAGAATCATTCACAGAGCTTAAAAAAAGAAAAATGAAAAAACCAGATCTGGGCCCCAGCCTGGACATTCCAGTTCACGAGATAGGGGTTGAAACCCAGGTGTCCATACAGATGCGTGTTTGTTTCTGATGCACCGGCAGGGTGGAGAAAACAAGGACAAGTAACAAGGCTGTTATTTTGCCTCTAATTTTTTTCCCAAAGAGAAATATCTTCATTGTACAAAGATTAGGGCAGAAACCACTGTTAGGTGAACTGAAACCCATGTGAAGTACATTAATGAATTATATCTAATGAAGTCAGATGGGAGCTATAACTCACCCAGGCCAGATCCTAGAGCAGTTACACTGAATCTCTGGGATAGGGGTAGCATCACTTTCATTTAAAGTTCCCTGGTGGTTCTGTTATGCAGCTGAGGTTAAAAGCCATCTCAGAGGCCCAGGTGAGTTACCTCTCAGGTTGGCAAAGAATTAACCAGGTCCACTGTTCGGTGGTTGGGATTTGACGGAATAGAGCAGTGGTACCAGAGATCAAATTGCCAACATCCGCTGGATCATCGAAAAAGCAAGAGAGTTCCAGAAAAACATCTATTTCTGCTTTATTGACTACGCCAAAGCCTTTGACTGTGTGGATCACAATAAACTGTGGAAAATTCTGAAAGAGATGGGAAGACCAGAGCACCTGACCTGCCTCTTGAGAAATCTGTATGCAGGTCAGGAAGCAACAGTTAGAACTGGACATGGAACAACAGACTGGTTCCAAATAGGAAAAGGAGTACGTCAAGGCTGTATATTGTCACCCTGCTTATTTAGCTTATATGCAGAGTACATCATGAGAAACGCTGGGCTGGAAGAAGCACAAGCTGGAATCAAGATGGCTGGGAGAAATATCAATCACCTCAGATATGCAGATGACACCACCCTTATGGCAGAAAGTGAAGAGGAACTAAAAAGCCTCTTGATGAAAGTGAAAATGGAGAGTGAAAAAGTTGGCTTAAAGCTCAACATTCAGAAAATGAAGATCATGGCATCCAGTCCGATCACTTGATGGGAAATAGATGGGGAAACAGTGGAAACAGTGTCAGACTTTATTTTTGGGAGCTCCAAAATCACTGCAGATGGTGATTGCAGCCATGAAATTAAAAGACGCTTACTCCTTGGAAGAAAAGTTATGACCAACCTAGATAGTATATTCAAAAGCAGAGACATTACTTTGCCGACTAAGGTCCATCTAGTCAAGGCTATGGTTTTTCCTGTGGTTACGTATGGATGTGAGAGTTGGACTGTGAAGAAGGCTGAGTGCCGAAGAATTGATGCTTTTGAACTGTGGTGTTGGAGAAGACTTTTGAGAGTCCGTTGGACTGCAAGGACATCCAACCAGTCCATTCTGAAGGAGATCAGCCCTGGAATTTCTTTGGAAGGAATGATGCTAAAGCTGAAACTCCAGTACTTTGGCCACCTCATGTGAGGAGTTGACTCATTAGAAAAGACCCTGATGCTGGGAGGGATGGGGGCAGGAGGAGAAGGGGACGACCCAGGATGAGATGGCTGGATGGCATCACGGACTCGATGGACGTGAGTCTGAGTGAACCCCGGGAGCTGGTGATGGACAGGGAGGCCTGGCATGCTGCGATTCATGGGGTCGCAAAGAGTCGGACACAACTGAGCGACTGAACTGAACTGAACCAAATGATGGGAGATGGGCAAACAGGCTCCCAGTATTCAAAAAGAGAGAAAATGACGTTTGGGATACTCTGAGATGGATGTGATTAAAGCAGATTTCTAGAAGGTTTTATGAGAAGATGGTTTGTGGACACTTAGGGGGAAATGATAATTGCTGGGAGCCAGTTAACTTCATTTCTAGACTAATAGATCAGAGAAATGCTGCAGGCATTGTGTATCTCTATTCCAGCAAGACAGTTGAAAGTCTCTGATATCATCTTCCTGAACCAGATGGAAAAAGTGACCATGGCTGGTTGATTAACAATGAATTTAACAACCATACCCGCAAAGTGTGTTGGTGAGACTGGTTCTGTCAGCTTTATGAGAGGGCTGTTTGTAGAGGGCAGGTCAGAGGGTTCTGAGCCTGAACTTGCCTTATGCAATATTTGTATATGCATCTTGATAGAGAGAGGGGAGGCATGGCAGTCAAATTTTAGAATGACAAAAAGCTGAAGGAGGGGGCTTCCCTGGCAGTCCAGTGGTTAAGACTTCACCTTCTAGGGGTAGCAGGTGGGGGTTCGATCCCTGGTGGAGGAGCTAAGATCCCACAGGCCTTGCAGCCAAAACAAAAAACAAAACATGGAACAGAAACAATATTGCAACAAATTCAGTAAAGACTTTAAAAATGGTCCTGATCAAAACAACTTAAAACAAAGCTGAAGGATATGGCAGATGAGCTAGATGACATTCATATAGTACTTTCTCAAGTAAACTCTAGTTTACATGAGGTTTACTATTATGCTGTCATGCAATCAGCAAGCTTGGTAGATTTATTATCCCCACTTTCTTGGTAAAGAAACTGAGATCCAGAAAGGTAAATCACAGAATCGTTATTATGGTAATCTTGACAGGCTAGAAATAAGTCCCACCATCAGAGGAAATCAAGGTTAAATGTCAAGGGTGACATTCGGATGCGAAAAGTCCATTTCAGAAGATTGGGGTTTGTGTTAGTTTCCAGGGGCTACCGTGAAGTACCACACACTGGTGGCTTACAGCAACAGAAATGTGATCATTCTGGGTGAGAAGTCTTTGATCTAGGTGCCTGCAGATCAGGTTTCCCCCTGAAACCTGAAGACTTCCTTGCCTCTGCCAGCTTCTGGTGGTGCCAGATGTCCCTTGGTTTGTGGCTGCAGCCCTCCACTCTTCACATACGTTCTCCCTGTGTCTCTTGATCAGGTCCTCCCGCTGTACATGTCTGAGCTCTGTGTCCAAATTTCCCCTTCGTATAAGGACACCAGTCATGCTGAGTTAGGCCCCACCCTGCTGACCTCATCTCAATTGGATTACACTTTCAAAGACTTTATTTCCAAATAAGGCTGAGGTGCTGGTGCTTAGAATTTCAACATAGCTTTTGAGGGAGACACAGGTCAACTCATTCAAGGTTAAACTGGATTGGTAAAGCTATAAGAGCATCACTGTGTTATCACAGTTACTCCATAAATGATAAAACACTGACACCATCTTAGACAATGGTTTGAGGGTTTCCACCAAGTAGAAACTGGCTGCCCTTAGCATTGCCCAGAACAGAGTCAAGGATCAAGCCATCAGTTCTGGCCACCACATTCTAAGAAGGAAATGGATTAAAGAATGGTAGAACACCTCCCTGGCAAGATGGGTGCTGTGAAAGGTTCCACTGGCAGCCCTCTGTGTGTCTTACTCTGTTTTCTATAAGGAAAATTGGGAAAGGGATAGAAGAACATGTTGAGAAATTTCTAGGCAAACAATAGTTAACTTGAAGTTGTGTCCCAACTCTATTTTTGTCAGGCAAGACACTATGCAGTTTCACATTCCTAGTTCATCTAACTTCACAGGTGGACATGTGTATAAAGATGTACATATGTACTCTGAAAATATATGGGTTTAATTAATACTGACTCAGTGGACATGGGTTT
Organism: Capricornis sumatraensis; assembly: GCF_032405125.1. Taxonomy (NCBI): domain Eukaryota; kingdom Metazoa; phylum Chordata; class Mammalia; order Artiodactyla; family Bovidae; genus Capricornis; species Capricornis sumatraensis. The sequence continues at coordinate 77,995,766 of NC_091069.1, read as the reverse complement.
GAGTGGACTCTGGGAGTTGGTGATGGACAGGGAGGCCTGGCGTGCTGCGGTTCATGGGGTCGCAGAGAGTCAGACACTCGAGCGACTGAACTGAACTGAATGAATACATATATCTGTCTAAAGATCTAGTTAATTGATATTGAGCAAGCATTCTAATTATTTTCATGTTTCCTTTTCCTTAGAGGATATTTAAAAGAAGAAAATAGAGCTTAGATAAGCATATTGACATTTCAAAGAAAATAGAGCTTAGATAAGCATACTGGGACATTTCAAAGCTAGGAGGCATTTTGAGTTTGACTTTTATGGTGAGTAAAAGGATTTTGAGCAAATGAATATGAAGGGATTGCTGTGTGCCCTGCTTTGCAACAGGTACCTTGAGGAATATGAGAGGAAAATGTGACGCACATAAAAATACTAGGAGGTGGGGGATGCATGTTCCAGGAAGTGCTGCGGGGACTGGGAAAGGAGGGTGAGCTGGAGGGAGGCTGGAGGCCGGGAGACTCAAGAGCGAGCTGGAACCTGAAAGCTGGGTTCTTGGACACCGCATCAAGACAGCGTGTCCCCCCAGGAACAGTTTGTCTCCCAGGTTCTTGTCACACTCATGGGGCCAGGACCCCGGCTTGTGGTCACTCTGTTGCCTATGTGTCCTTGCTGTCATGCCAGGCACAGATGAAGAGGTGGTCTGGAACCAGCACGGAGACTATATCCCCATGCCCCAACCTGTAAGACCAGGGAGTTTTCTCGGCACTTTAGAACAAAGTCATCTGTTATCTCCTCATAATCAGATGAAGACAGAAGCAGAAATCACTGGCTTCTCTGAAAGCTTGTGTGTATGATTTCAGTTCAGTGAGGGCTCTGAAAACTCTGCCAGCCAGACAGGAAGCAAGCATGCAGGCAGCCTGCCCCTGTCCGCACTGGAGTCCAAACATGGCCACAGCTGGCTGAGGCTCCAGCCCTCCACGGCCTCAGGGTGATTTAACAGACAGGTCCACAGCTTCGCCTCTTAGATGCAATTTCTCAAAAGACTCTAGAGTGACCTATAACTCTGTCTCCATAAGCACTGCCTCACTCCCCCACTGCAGATGCCAGAAGTGTGCCCTCCCCCAGGTCAGCCCTAGACCTCTCAGATCTAAGACCTGACTTCTGAAGGAAGCCAAAGGGAAGAGGAGTGTTGTTTTCCCCTGACACCAATAGCAGGGGTTAGGGACATACCCACAAAATCCCCAAACTTCTCTTAGCCTATCTGTCTCAATGGGATTTGCCCAAACCCTGGTTTGTTCCATTTCTGTCTCATACCAGCAACTGAAGAACTTTAGTGGCCCAGGCTGACTGCGGATGGCAGAAGACACCCTATTAACCAGGCTGCCATGGGCTAGGGCACCCTGCTCTGGGCTTTTTGTGAGTCAGTCCTCAGCCTTCTCTAAACAAAAATACCTATTGGCCCAAGATTGCCTCAGGTCCAGATCACTTCAGTGGCTTTAGATAAAGTGGTAGCAAGAGACACACACTCAATCTTTTTTCTCGGTTATTTATTGAGCACTCACTATGTGCCAGGCAGTGCACCAGCCTGGGGATGGAACATTGAGTTCAACCTGGTCCCTGCCCCCAGGAGCTCACAGATTAATCACAAATGGAGGTGGACACCCCAGGTGGCAAGTGCTGTGATAAAAGTAGAGGAGATGACAGGACCCCAAGAAGAGACCTGGAGAGACAGAGAAGTTTTCCTGAAGGCAGGATAGCTAAGCCAAGATGGAAAAGGTGAGCAGAAGTCAGCTAGGTAACGAGGACATGGGGCAGAAGTCAAAGAGGGGAGAGGGTGCTCCAGGCAGAGGATTGGCTGATCAAAGGCTCAGCTGTAGGAAGAAGCCAGTGCGTCCAAAGAACTTCATGGTTCCATAGGGCCTAGGAGATAAAGCTGGATAAGTGGGCAGGGACCAGATCCCAAAGGGCCTTAGAAGTGATTAAGAAACTGGTGCTTTTTCTGAGAGCAGTAGGGCACTGTTGGAAGAATCTCAGTGGCTAGAGGAAGACCAGGATGTCCAGGTAGGCCCTGGCTCAGCACTAGTTCAGAATTTGAAAGCACACAGAGAAGTGTGAGCTCAGGCCCTGCACGCCAAAGCTCATGGCGTCCATGGACTGAGCTGGAGATCCAGCCAAGCTGAGTGTGAGGCATGCCCAACGCACATGGTGCTAAGACTAAGAGGGTGGGAGCTCGCATTTATTGGGTGCCCACTATGTGTCAGGATTTGCACTGAGGCACTGCACATCTGGCATCTAACTCAGTCCTCAAGGCTATCGTAGGGCTCCTGGGACCACCCCCATTTTACAGATGCAAAGACCAAGGCTCAAAGAGGTTTCCTTCACAATGTCATCCAACCAGGAAGGGGACGGTACCAAGACGGGAGGTCAGCCAGTGCTCTTTCTCCTCCTCCATGTGGTGTCCACTCTATGCGGGTCAGAGGGTGTGAGAAGGGCTTCCTGGGGGAGACAAGGTGTGAAGAGTTAGAAGGCTGTTCCCTGTGTCCCAGTGTCACCTCTCAGGCTGTGTGGTGGGGGCTGAGTCAGGTGTGTAGGCATGAAGGGAGGCAAAGGGGATGACTGAAGATCCAGGTAAACAGGGACTTTGTCTGTCAGAACCTTGGACATGAGTCCCGTACCTGCTGTTTAAGGGAAACAGCCGCTTTCCAGTGAGTGAAACCAGTGAGTAAAGAATATAGTCCCCAGTCCTCTAAACGTGAGGATGTGAGGCTGCCTACATGCTATTAACGTGGGATGGGTTTCCTCAGAGATACTTGCTCTGGAAAGCCTCCCAAGCCTCGAAGGTTAATTGATAGTCAGGAACTGTCAGTTGTACGAATGGAAATGAATAACTGACAAGGATCTAAGATGTCTCCAAGGGAAAAAAGGCCTGGACCAGGTAGCATAAGGGGTGCATGAGCTAAGTAGGTTCTTCTATAGAGTTCTTGAAGAATGGCACCCTCGCTTGCATGCCACCAATGATTCTGGGACCCCTGGAAGGCCCAGAGCTGAGCTTTATTGCTCCCCAAGCCAGCTCATCATGCACCTGGAGAAAGATGTCCCTAGCTGTGTTGACTGAGCCTGGTTCCCTGATAGGCAGTCAGCAAGTTGGGACATTCAGACATGCTATGAAACCTAGCTCCATCACTATCCTCAGTTGACCTCAGGAAATGAAACCAGTTTCCATGACTAGTGGACTCAAATGATTAAAAGGTAAAGCACAAAAAGTTAAGCAGGGGAGTCAATGCCAAAGCCTTTACAAATTTCCCGAGGTTCCCTTTACACCAGCCCCCGTCCCCTGTTAATGACCAGTGCAGAGGAGGCTGGAAGGAGGGGGTCCTGCCCCTGAAAGGTCCTGGATATAGCCCACCATCAGTGGTGCTCAAACTGAGTTTCCCTTCTGCCCTATTCTCTGCCAGTCTTCTTCACCAACTCCCTCTCCTCCTGCCCCCACTGGGATGATACTTGGTGCTTCCCATGCTGCCGTCGCCTTCTTCCTCATCCTGCTCCTTCCCCAGCACCATGGGCCACATGCTGTTACCCCTCTTTAATCAAAGTGAACCCCTTGCTCCTGTGAGAGAGATCTTCAGGAGAGGAGTCTTCACACCCTCTCCCCAGGCAGCTGCCCTCCCGTGCCCCACATGCATCACTGTGGAGATGGACTTTGTGGTTCCCCTCTGAAGTCTCTCTCCATGCAGGGCCCACCTTTTCCTTTTGCTCTGTGCACACTGTTGGTGGAGAACGTGTCCTCTTTGGCCTGGAGCCTGCTCTCTTGTAGGAATGGCTGAGCCACTCCTCAGTTTTCTCGCCTCAGGGGCGGCACACAGCCCCTTCTGCTGCGAGTACTGTTTCCGTCCCTGCGGCTTTCCTCTGTCCCCTTTCTGTCCGCACCACCCGCCTACAAGGTCTCTGAGCCCTACTGAGCTCTGGTGGCTTGAGGCCGGAGAGAAGGTGCCAAGCAGGATGGATGGGGGCTGCAGTATGGGAAAGATTAGCTCATCTCTTCTGCGTGGTGTCTGTCTGATTCAGACCTCAATCTGGGACAGTTTGAAAACAGACTCCCCTGTCAAGTTCACTTCACCGTGTACCACTCTCTCCCTGATCCACAGTCCTCTCCCACCATGCTGGCTTACTAGCAAGCCTTTCTGGCTTTACTTCAGCCTAGTAGCTTGACCTAAAGGTCTCCTGGTTGCATTTGAGCCTGGCCACATCTTCTCATGTCTCCAGTGTCCAGCTCTCCAAATATTCTGCACCATGAGACGCATCACGCTGAGAGCTGAACTTGAGTCTGGCCTCACTCTGAACACAGTTGGGTGACTCTGGGCAAGTGATCAAACCTCTGTGAGCCACAGTTTCCACATCTGTAAAATCAGGATAATAACACCTGCCTGTTCCAAGGATCAATAAGCAAACGAACATGAAGATGCTCTGTAAAGTGGCACTTCCCAAACCACGTTCTGCAGAACTTTGCTCCCAGGACAGATATTGAGAGAATATTTAGGAAAAAAAAAAAAAAGGACTTCCTTGGCAGTCCACGGTTAAGACTTCACCTTCCAATACAGGGGGTGTGGGTTCAACCCCTGGTCTGGGAGCCAGAATCCCACATGCCTCATGGCCAAAAAACCAAAACATAAAACAAAAACGATATGGTAACAAATTCAATAAAGACTTTAAAAATGGTCCACAGCAAAGAAGAATCTAAGAGAATCTTTAAATAAAATGGTCCACATATATGTATATATATATATATATATTTTTTTTAAGGAAAAAAAAAAAAGTTTTATGTCAAGCCTGAGGAAGACTGGCCTTAATCAAATCAGCCAGGTTTTCTTGACTGCAGGGTGTCCCACATCCTTTCATTTGCTGACATGCATGATGACTCTCCCAGAGCAGAGTGCAAAATATAGCTTTGTCTCAAGACTACTTTTTCACACAGACTATCACTAACCTTTTAGGTAACTGATTTCCATAGAACATAGTGTATGTTAATATTTATTCTACAAATAATAATGGTCACCACAAAAATTATTCCATCATCCAGGGCACTAATCCTGGATAATGCCGATTAATCAGTGTCTGAAAAAATATTGCCGGAACTCCTTCAGTCATCTCAGTGTTGTGCTGTGATGGCAGGGGAGAAGGAACTTGGTACTGAAGGCCTCTCAGTTGGACTCCACCCTTATTTCCCGCCATCCCCACACTGCACTCTGTCACAAACAGCTTGACCAACCCATTGTCCTGTATACACATGTTTCGTGTTCCCAATCTCCTGCCTTTTCCCATCTTTCTCTCTGCCAAGGTGCCTTCTTCCCATCTCTACAACATGATGGTAATTCATTCTTCAAGTCTCAGCCAGGTCCCACTATTCTGTGAAAGTTTTCCTCACCATTGCAGTGTGTGCTAGAAAGGAATACTGACCCCAGCCCAGGAGGGAGCCCCCAAAGGCAGAGAGAATTATTCTTACTTCCTGATTTTCTCCAAAACCCAGAGTTTGTTTGATCACTGCCCTCTCCCCGCCACCCCACACACAGACCACAAGCGCAATTTTGGCAACTTGAACTTCCAACTAGGTATGGGTCCTTCTGACCTAGAGAGTCAGTGGTGGGCTTGCTGATGTATTCATTCATTCAGTAGATGCTTAGTTTAGTGGACTGCTAGGAACCCAGGGTTGAGTCAGACAAGGATTCTGCCTTTAAGGAGCTCATGGACAGGACAGAAGCATTAACAATTCACTGCAAGTCAGTGTCTTGAGTGTAATAATAGAAATAATGTCAGAGCACAAAATAGGATTCAGGATGATAGCGGGTGAGGATCAAGGCAGGCTTCCCAGAAGATGGTCCCAACCCCCACTCCATGCATCCCCCTACGTATAGAGAAGATGTCATCTAGAAAAGACATGGTAAGGTGATGGGGGTGGTGATGGTTACCTTTATGGAAGAAAGACCACTGGAGAGCTCATAGGAGGGCAATTCATGTTCACTCCCTGGATCACAGGAAGGGAGGACTCAGTGGAGCCAGAGGGTTGGGGCAGATGCTGAAAGGGAAAATGTCCGAACATGGACACACACACAGTCTATGGGAATCCCACTTCCTTGCTTTTCCATCATACCTCTCACCCCTTCTTCCTTCTCACTGGACCTCATTCTTCCTTTCCAAGTCCTCCGTCACCTCGCGGTCCTGGGGCCATTCATTGTTACGTCATTGAAACAGCTCAATGTCTGCTCTCAGTAGCTAGAGGTCTGCTTTGGCAAGAGGCTGGTCAGTGCAATGCCCACTCCCTGTGGGGGGGGCCTTGGGTAGGAAGGTCAGCCTAGAATCAGTGCTTTCTCTTATCTCCCCACAGAAAACCAAAAGAGACGTCAATAATTTTGACCAAGACTTTACCCGGGAAGAGCCAGTACTCACACTCGTGGACGAAGCGATTGTGAAGCAGATCAACCAGGAGGAATTCAAAGGCTTCTCCTACTTTGGTGAAGACCTGATGCCCTGAGCAACCGCTCCCGGTGAAGTTTGGTGATGCTGCAAGCAGGGGCGCCGGGAAGACTGCTATTTTCCCATCAGATGGTCTTGAACTACTTCTCCCCGGAGCCCAGTCCCTTGTCCACCCTCTATTTATTGCATTCCCTCACCCCGGGGCCAGCTCCTCCCCACTTCCACCTGATGACCGGAAGGCACTCTTGATTCTCGTCTCACCAGTACTGCAGAATTGTGCAGGCTCAGCAGTTCACTGGACCACTGCCGAGTTTGGTCTGTTGGCAAGCCTGGCTTTGCTCCTTGGGGGCTTCGGTAAGGAAGGAACTTCAGGTCTTTTACTGCAAAGAAAAGAAGGAAAGAAAAAAGCAAGCAAGACTCGGGCTCTGTTTTTGAACATAGAGTCCTGACAATTCTTGCTTCTCCTCACTCCAGTCCCCCACCCACCACCTGCCACCCTCTGCCATTCTATCCAGAAGAGAAGAAGAGACTGGTGCTTCTTCAGCCCAAGGGTGAGCGCCCTCTAGGCGTGCCCAGGAAGGAGTGAGGTCGGAAGACACCCTGATCGGCTCCCTGTGTTGATTTGCTCTGGAATGGCTCATTGTCATTTGCTTTGGTTTTAGATTTGGGGCATGCCGAAGTTGTATAAGCATGTATCTTGTGGAAGAAATCGCTCTCCATAGAAAAAGAAATTTGATTTGAACTCTATTAACATTTCAAAAATAGATTATCAAATTTGCTTTCTAATTGGCCAAAAGAAATAAATTCCAGTGTTAATACAGGTAGATATTAAAGGGCTAATATACAATGAGAGAATCACCATCCATGGTGTGTGCTCTTAATGCTTTTGTGGCACCTGGGGGCTCTGAATTGAGAGAAAAGGAAACTAGTAGAGCTCTTTGTTGTTCACGTTCTGCCTGAACTCCATTGCTACCCTGCAGAGTGGTCAAGACCCTGGGTTCTAGCAAAACTCAGCTCCCAGATTCTCTCTCCAGTTTCATCCTGAATCCCCAGCATCAACTCTATTTATTTTCTGCAGCAGTGTGTGATTTTTGCACACTTCTACCAAATGATAGTACTACTGTGTTGTGGTTTTTAAACATTAAACGTGTAAAGTTAAATATAAAATATCTGCTTTTGGAACAAGCAGCCTGAGGCTAAACATGGGTTATGTAGAGGGTATCAGGAGATTGAAGAGTGACTTATTGGAACACTGACAGGGTGGCAAGATGTTCTGAGCGTTGTTTCTGTGTGACATGCAAGGGCCATTCCTGTGGCCACGTTCGATGGGTGTGATGTTACCTCCCACAGATACGCTACCAGTGTTACGTTCTCTGATTTCCAAGGGTTCTCTGTGGCTTTGTGTGTTATGTTTCCCGGAGGTCGTTGGATTATCTATTTCACTGAACTGACTTAGCAGGGAATGGAATCCATTCCAACGATTGCACGTGGATTTCCCAGCTGCCCCTAAATATCTATACTTGTGAGTGGCAAAGTGGCACTAATGAAGCTTTTTGCCTTTTGTACATTTGAGATTTTTTGTATATAGTGTTTGCTGCAAGGCCTGTGGAATTAATTCATTGAATTTAGAGGTATCAACTGCTGCATGTTCAGGCATATTATAAACTTTAGTCTATGAAAGAATAATTATAATAATGTCCAGGTGCAATACTCTGTAAGCGTATTGGTTCAAGTTACCGAGAGATAAGGTGTGTTTCCTTCTTTCTTTCTTTTTCTGGGAGGCAGGGGGGCGGGAGGAGGGGTGTTCTTCATATTGTTTATTTCATTTTGGTTTATTTTAAAAGATGTAAACATGTATTAAGCTATATTAAATCTCACATATAGTTCTCCTGTGCTCTATTATGTCCTGGTAGAGATGGGGAAGAGAAAGGAATGTTCTGGATGGTTGTTTCAAAGTCTGGACAGTGACTAGCTCAAGCCCGTACAGAGCTGGTGTCTGTATTTGCATCTGGCTGGTCGTGGCCTTGGCTACTAGTGATGACGTTCACTTCTCTTTTGTTTTGATTTTTGAAAAAACTCAGGTGTAATTATTATCTGTTCTTGTTATAATTTCAAATATTATGCTATATCAACTTGTGTGTTCAGCATACCAGTGAAGAGATGAAGAACAGTAGATTAATTTAATTTATCTTCGGTAACTTGACATAGTAAGGGGAGACTCTCTTCCGGAGTTGAGGACAAGCACAGAAACATCTTCATGGTGGCGTCATCTCATTTTTTAGGAAAACATGACAATACTGCCCATCTTACTCACGAGTCCCTACTGCTCTCTGCTTTCTTCTCTGCTTCCTTCACCCTGATGATCGAACGACCAAGCAAGCTCTTAAACTGTCATGCCAAACGGCCTTGTCCAAAATATTCCCATGTCAGCAGGCATTGGGCCCTTCCTACAGAGCAACTGGCATTTTTGTTGGAAGACAAATAATAATACATTCTACCCAGCAGCTCCAAGCAGTCACTCAAGCAGGTTGCCTGGCTCAGAGATGCCCCCTTCCAGCCCCCAGAGCTGGGCTGACTGGGATGCCTCCTGCTTGAAAGCTGGTCAAGTTCTCACACAGGCAGACTCAAATCCTATTTAGTCTATAGAATAGAGCTTGTATGTTCCTTGAATATTCATTGTTTCATTTCAGTTTTCACAAGAGTTTGGAAGCAGACGTACTATTACATTTCTGCTAGTTCTTTCTAATCTTTCCAACTAGCTTGCTCACTCTTTTTTATTTTTTTGAGACAAAAAAAGGAGGGGAGTGTAAAAAAAAAATGCCAAAAAAATATATGAAGGATAGCTGTTCTCCTGTGTTCTCTCATTATGGACGTTGTGAAGTGGAAATAATTTTTTTTTTCCTCCAAAGGTGAAAAAAAAATGCATTCTTACATTAAAAAAAAAAGAAGGCTAAAAATTACCTCTTTTTAAATTATGTGCAAAGTAATTCTGGCTAAATATAAAATGTATTCAACTTTAGGGATTTTTTTTTTTGTATTGTGATGCTTTATTTGTACATTTTTTTCTTTTAGGGATGTAATTTTAATCTCTTGCCATTCATTAGTGTTATTTCATTGTAAACATTATTGTGCCAAATGTACTGTATTCAAAAGGATGTGAATGTGTATTGTTTCAGAACCTAATAAATACAATGACGTTAAATCTTATTTCTGGGTCCTATTGAGCATTTTATCTCCTGGGCTCCGTTTTATCTCCTTGGTGAATGACAAGGTGGCACTAATGAAGCTTATTGCCTTTTGGACATTAGAGATTCCAAATTCCCAAACCTAGACAAGGTTTCCACTTTTCTCTTATCCTTGGAAGATGCACAAAGATACAAATGACCGTATGTGCATCCTCCCCTTGCCCACCCCTGTCTGGCCTCTGCATTTCAGGGACTGCCCACCAGAAGCGTGGAGGGGCCCTGAGCACACCGGATGGGCCCTGGGCTGCCTGGGCGTGAAGCTGCCTTGGAGTGCTGGGAGATAGCCAAGCAACACTGAAAGCACTTCATTTTCAGCTTTCTAGAGCAGAAAAGACTGGATCTTCTTGCAACCCATTCAGGCCTCTTCAAGACTCAGTTTCTGACCAGCTGCTCAGAACTTTAGGCCTTAGGAATCCAAGAAGCTCCTACGAGGCTGGAAACCTCCCATGACTTAGGTATATTATCCTGAAGGTACTCACCTCTCAGTCCCTTCCCCCTCCCCGACCAGCAACCTCATCTGCCTACCTGAAGATGTAAGCATGGACCTCCAGACCCACACCAAGAGGAAGGTTGTTCAGTTCAGTCGCTCAGTCATGTCCGACTCTTTGCAATGCCATGGACTGCAGCATGCCAGGCTTCCCTATCCATTGCTAACTCTCAGAGTTTACTCAAACTCATGTCTATTGAGTCAGTGATGCCACCCAACCATCTCATCTTCTGTTGTCCCCTTCTCCTCCTGCCTTCAGTCTTTCCCAGAATTGGGGTCTTTTCTGATGGGTCAGTTCTTCCCATCAGGTGGCCAAAGTACTGGAGTTTCAGCTTCAGCATCAGTCCTTCCTATGAATATTCAGGACTCATTTCCTTTAGAATGGACTGGTTGGATCTCCTTGCAGTCCAAGGGACTCTCAAAAGTCTTCTCCAACACCACAGTTCAAAAGCATCAATTCTTTGGCACTCAGCTTTCTTCACAGTCCAACTCTCATATCCATACATGACTACTGGAAAAACCATAGCTTTAACTAGACGGACCTTCGTTGGCAAAGTAATGTCTCTGCTTTTTAATATACTGTCTAGGTTGGTCATAACTTTTCTTCCAAGGAGCAAGCCAAGCAAGGAGAATGTTGTATTTATCACCATTTTCCTCTCTGATTCAGACAGCTGTTTCTAGGTAAATGACCGTCCTAGGAGAAACAAGCTTCCCACCAGCATGTCTGAGTTTAAATAAAAAGAAAATTGAATTAAAAGATGTTGTTCTTAGAAGGTCAGAAGACATCTCCAAACATTTTACTGAATGAAATATGACCAGTCTACACATCCCTTGCCTAGTGGTCCAGAAGAGACCGCTCCAGGGTCCTGGAGATGAGGAAGTTCATTCTCCCCAAATCCATGTGCTTGATAAATCACCTTGAAGCTATAAAAAAGGTCAATTGCTGATCGGAGTACTTGGTTTAGAACCTCTTCCCTCAACTCCAACTATGTTCTAGAAGAGGAAGTCAAGCAATGCCATGCCTATTCCAGGAAAACCATGGCCACTGGTCCCTGGCAAGAGCTAGGTGGCTCCAGAGCAGCTTCAAGAAAGCCTATCTGTGTGGCTTTGCCCCTGAACTGAGAAACAACAGGTCTAACAGATTTCTCGCAGAGGAAATCTATGGGAAGACTAGTCCTTCTCTATTTCCATGGACCTGAGTACAGTCCAGTGCTTGGATTACCAGGAGCCTGAAGATCTCCATGCAATAAAATTACTAAACCACAAAGCGCGTGTTGTCATAGTGCCTACAGTAGCAGAGAGATGGAGTGGGAAAACAGGACAGAAGCCACATCATGAAGTCGGGTTTTCAGTTTAAAGTTCTTTAGCCTAGATAATGATACGACTTGGATGGTATGGACCTGAAGGATGAGGAGCTGTCCTAATCAGGAATACACCCTCTAGGGACCAGCTGATTGGATAAATAGGCAGTGTTTATTTAGAAGGTACCACAAGTGCTTCTTTACTATGGACAGAGGAGCCTGGCAAGCTACAGTCCATGGGGTCACAAGAGTTGAACAGGACTTAGCAACTAAACCACCACCACTACAAGTGCTTCAGCTCTTTTTCGTCTCCCACCAACTCCTGGGGGTTTCGTTGTTAGCATAAAGAATTCTAGAAAAAGATTCTCAAGGAAACCAGTAGCTTATTAATTAGCATGAAGGGTGTCAGAAAGATGACATCAGTGGTGTTTGAGATAAGTACATTGGCAAATATATTTTAAGACAAATATCCATTTTTTTAAAAAAAATCAGGATATAAGAAACTAGAGGGTCTTTAGTTTCCTTAGTGGTTAGGGAAATGCAAATTTAAATCAAACTGAAATACCACTTCACACCCACCAGAAAGACTAACCTAAAAAGGCAGACTTAAGTTTTACTAAGGATGTGGAGCAACTGGAGCTTTTAGTGTCTCAGATTTGAGTATAAAGTGGTACAACTACCTTGAAAAACTTTGGCTGTATCTATTCAAGCAACCTTGGCTTCACAGAAAATTTACCAGCTGGATAAATAAATTGTGGAATTTTACATTAACGCAATAGAACACTAGACAGACATGAGAATGAATGATTTACAACTACAGACAACAACCTAGAGGAACCTCACAACATAGTGTTGGGTTTGAGAAGTCAGGGCTGGTGCAGACTGTGATTCCAGTTACATAAAGTACAAAATAGTCTGTGCAGCTAGAAGCCAAGCTAGTGGTTGCCCTTAGGGGAGGAGAGGCAAAGACTAGGAGGCAGCATGAAAGGGCTTCTGGAGAGATGGTTTCATTTTGTTTTCATTTTTGTTTTATTTATTTAATTGGAGTATAGTTGCTTTCCAATTTTGTGTTGGTTTCTGCTGTACAGCGAAGTGAATCAGCTTTATGTATACATATATCGCCTCCCTCTTGGACCTCCCTCCTACCCACCAACCCCCTCCATCATCCTACCCCTCTAGACGATCAGAGAGCTGAGCTCCCTGAGCTGTGCAGCAGGTTCCCACTATCTGCTGCACACTTGGTAGTGTATATAAGTCAGTCCCAGTCTCCCATTTCATCCCATCCCCTCTTCCTTGTCCCCCGTGTCCAAATGTCTGCATCTCTATTCCTACCCTGCAAATCGGTTCATCTGTACCCTTTTTCTAGATTCCATATATCTGCATCAATATGTGATGTTTCTCTCTTTCTGACTCCTTCACTCTGTATGACAGTCTCTAGATACATCCACATCCCTACAAATGGCACAGTTCTGTTCCTCTTTATGGCTGAGTAATAATCCATTGTATCTATGTACTACATCGTCTTTATCCATTCATCTGTCGATGGACATATAGTTTGTTCCCATGTCCTGGCTATCGGACGTGGGGTGCATGCATCTTTTTGAATTATGGTTTTCTCAGGGTATATGCCCAGGAGTGGAATTGCTGGGTAATAGCGTAGTTCTATTTTTCGTTTCTTTTAAGGTATCTCTATACTGTTCTCCACCACAGCTATATTAATATACATTCCCACCAACAGTGCAAGAGAGTTCCCTTTTCTCCACACCCTCTCCAGCATTTATTGTTGGTCGATTTTTTGATGATGGCCATTCTGACCAGTGTGAGGTGATACCTCACTGTGGTTTTGATCTGCATTTCTCTGATAATTAGCAATGTTGAGCATCTTTTTATATGCCTCTTGGCCATCTGTATGTCTTCCTTGCAGAAATGTCTGTTTAGGTCTTCTGCCCGTTTTTTAATTGGGTCATTTGGGTTTTTTTTTTTTTTCCTGATATTGAGCTGCATGAGCTGTTTGTATATTTGGAGATTAATCCCTTGTCGTTTGCTTCATTTGCAAATATTCTCTCCCATCCTGTGGGTCTTTCTGTCTTGTTTATGGTTTCCTTTGCTGGGCAAAAACTTTTAAGTTTAATTAGGTCCCATTTGTTTATTTCTGTTTTTATTTTCATTACCCTAGGAGGTGAGTCAAAAAAGATCTTGCTTTGATTTCTGTCAAAGAATGTTCTTCCTATGTTTCCTTCTAAGAGCTTTATAGTGTGTGGTCTTACGTTTAGGTCTTTAAATCCATTTTGAGTTTATTTTTGTATATGGTGTTTGGAAGTATTCTAATTTAATTCTTTTACATGTAACTGTCCAGTTCTGCCAGCACTACTTATTGAGGAATGTGTCTTTTCTCCATTGTATATTCTTGCCTCCTTTGTCATAGATTAGGTGCCCATACATGCATAGGTTTACCTCTGGGCTTTCTACCCTGTTCCATTGACCTATGTTTCTGTTTCTGTTCCAATATCATACAGTCTTGATTACTGTAGCTTGGTAATATAGTCTAAAGTTAAGGAGCCTGATTCCTCCAGCTCCATTTTTCTTTCTCAAGTTTACTTTGGCTATTTAGAGTCTTTTGTGTTTCCATACAAACTGTAAAATTTTTGTTCTAATTCTGTGGAAGAAAAAATGCCATTGATAATTTGATAGGGATTGCAATGAATCTGTAGATTGCTTTGGTTAGTATAGACAGTTTCACAATAATGATTCTTCCAATCCAAGAACATGATATATCTATCTCCATCTGTTTGTGTCATCTTTAATTTCTTTCATCATTATCTATGGTCAACTTCTGATGGCCAGCCACTACACCCATCTTCAAGGCTCTCTTGTCTCCTTTTTCAAAACTTCTTAAATCACCACTGCACTGTACATTTGATAGCAGTTCCTGGGGTAAATGCGTTGTTGATGTTGAGAGTTGTTTCCATTGCTTTACGACCCATTTTGAACTCAAATAAATTGCTTAAATTTGATTTTTATCTAAATTATTTCTATAGTCTAAAATAAATTTAAAATAAGCAGCAAGTAATGTCATTAGCAAAAAAAAAAAATGAAGTGAGAAATGCACGTTAAAATGATGTATAACGTCACCACATTTATTTAAGAATGTATTCCAATACCAAAAGGCAAATTTTAACGATGCAAAACTGTAATTACTTTTGCACCAACCTAATATTACAGTGAGCATATAATGAGGCTCAAGATCTACTGGAAGCTGAATCTTCTGCCATCTTGGACCCAGTTACGTCTCACCAGTTTAAGTCATGTCCTTGATGGCTAGATTATTCTTTTCAAGGTTGTGCCCTGCCTCCTTCCCTCCTGTCTCGTTGCTACCACTACCTTCTTCTACCCACATCTTCCTATTCCTTCAGTGCCCTCTCATCACTGCCTCTTCATGGCTTCGGGATGTGTCAGATGCCCCAGGAGTGCTGAGGGCCAAGATGTTGTGATAATGCGGGGAACACAAATCAGAGAGAAGAAGGAAAGGTGGGTCCTGTCTGTGCCAAGTTGCCCTTCCCCAGGATGCAGGAGAAGTGCAGTAGCCCTCACGTTATTTCTCAGCAGAAGACTGTCAAGCTCATGGAATCCTTTAAAGTGTGATGCTCTCCGCAGGCGGCACTGTCTCTGAGAGGGCCCAGCCCTCACCTTGAATAAAGGCTCCTTGTCTTTGTGTAGGATGAAGGAGTTCAGCTTTCACTGTCTGCTCTCTCTTGAGGTCAGGTAGACACTGCCTGAGGGTTGAGATCAGGCCAGCCTCAGTTCTAGGACCCAAATGCTGAGGAAACAATTGTAAACCTCACTACTTCTCAGCCCTTCTGCACTTTAGGGCAGCCTCCCTGGTGGCTTAGCGGTAAAGAATCTGCCTGCAATGCAGGAGACCGCCTGCATTCCAGGAGACATGGGTTAGATGTCTGGTTCAGGAAGATTCCCTGGAGAATGAAATGGCAATCCACTCCAGTATTCTGGCTTGAGAAATCCCATGGACAGGGGAACCTGGCAGGCTACAGTCCTCGGGGTTGCAAGAGTCAGACTTAGCGACTAAGCCACCAGCACTGTCACCCCCTTGGGCTGTTGTGAGGGGCTCTGAAAGGTCCCTTTCTAGGCACAAATTGTAGATTCTCATTCTTCATGCTTTCTTCTTTAGGTTATTAATCGTTTAAGTGTAACATGTATTATCTTCTTTGTTTTGGGACATTCTGCCAAGTATTTCACACAAGTCATCTATTTAAAGCTCACAAAAATCACATGGAATAGATATTCCAGTTATCCCCATTTTATACACGAGGAAACTGAGGCTCATAAATTATATGAAAGTCTTTAGTCCTTAAAACTCCATGAAAATGTTGTATTCTTATGCCCATTCTACATAAAATCAATGGCCCAGATTCTCAGTTCCAGTAAAAGCTGCTTGAACAGGATGTAGTGTTAACACACAGGACAGATGACAGAAATATTCACTCATTTATTCCATAAATTTATTCCTCAGTTGTTCATCGAATTCCTACTATATGCCAGCCATTCATCTAGACAGCAGTAAACAGACAAAACTCTTCACCCTTACCGAGTTTATGTAGAGGTGGGGTATTGGCAGACCATAAGCAATAAACATGACCATTAAGTGAATTATATAATGTGTTAGAAGATCCAGGCCACCCCTAAGATTTGAAGCAAGGGTACAAATGGCGGTCCAGACCAGGGGGCTAAAGATTTTTTGTTATAAATCAAGCTATTGTTAAAGAATATAATCTAGCCTTATCCCTTGACAAAGACACCATCATAACAACCTGGAAGGCCAGCTGGAGAGCGGGAGGGGAGAATGAACAGGCAGACAGACTCATAAAGGAAGAGAAAGACCAGGACGGGAGAGAGGGCAGTGGCCAGGGTGAGGCAGCTCACTGCTCAGGTGAGTGGTAGACCAGCATGGCCCTCGCCCTGGCAACGTAAGTCAGTGACTCCATGCCCCCAGCCATGTCAGCTATGTAAGGAGGTCCCACCCCTGAGGGCCCATCCCAGTGGGCACTGTTCACTAAAAGACGATGTCCATGAACTATCACAGCACATGGACAAGGGCTGGACTGGGTAGTCCACCTTGTAGCCCTCCCACTTAATCAACACTAGTTCCTCCCCCGAAGCTCAGTCCCACCATGGGGGTGGGATCAAAGGACCTTGTCCTGGCCAATACTTCCTTCAGAATCATGGTCCATACTAATGTCCTTCCTTGCTGGCCCTGCTTTGCACTCCACCCATCGCAGCTGTGCTTGGGGGTGTTTAATCTGCCCCTCATGTGGATGTTGGGGTGAGGTGGGGGCTCAAGCTTGATCCCTGGCAGAGGAAGGACAGAGTCCCCCAGCCTGGTGAGGATAAATGCTGCCACAGGCAAAGGGAGGTGCAGCCAAGCAGGAGAATCTGTTCTCCCAAATCACCCAACCAGTACCCAACAGACAATGAAAGAACCAAGAGTGGTGCGAGTAACTAGAGACCGGGATGTGCCTGCAGTAGAAGGGCAGAGAGACCCTGGGGCGGAGTCAGCAGCAGCCGCTGGGTGCACTGTTATGGCAGAAACGGAGCTGATGAGATTGCTGTGGGCACAGATTGTACCTCTGTTCTCTTGCCCAGGTACCCCTCTGCCCTCTGTGCTCTGATGGAGGGAAGAAGGCTGGATGCCAGTGTGCCTGCCTTGGGCCAGCTGGGCACCATTCCACTGGAGAGGTGGTCATTTGGTTCCCTGTCTGAGAAATAAGGGCTCTGAGGTGCTGCAAAGTCAAGAAATTCTCCAAGCTGCACAGGCAGCCCCTAGCAGATCTAGGATGCAAGCCTGTCGTTTACATCTGCACCCAGTCGGGGACAAAGACGTCTCTCCCCACTGTGCTCCTGGTCCTGGTCCCGACACAGGTCCTGCATGCTTTTGGCTTCCTTTTTCTGGAGAAATTTCACATCCTTGTGAAATGATACAATTTGTCTGATATAATTAGACTGCGTTGCCCACTCTAAAGACTATGAATGTGAGCACCGAGGAAGGCATGGCTAGGGCATCAGGCAGAGGCACCTGGGGACTCTTACCGCTCTCCTTTCCCACCTTCCTGCCTGTGCCGCCTCCTAGCAGAGTCCTGAGAGCTGGTCCTCAAGCCCAGCAAAGCCTGCATCCTCCACCCTCAGACACCCCTCCCACCACC
Organism: Capricornis sumatraensis; assembly: GCF_032405125.1. Lineage (NCBI taxonomy): Eukaryota > Metazoa > Chordata > Mammalia > Artiodactyla > Bovidae > Capricornis > Capricornis sumatraensis. Next base: position 77,978,068 of record NC_091069.1, on the reverse strand, counting down.
AAAAAAAGAACCATCCCCATGGACTATTCTAAGCAGGAAGCCGAGTTTTCAGTTCACTGGAAAACAGGAAATGCCTCCAAGGGCCTGAAGTCTTTTTATTCCCTGCGCCCTTCATGCAGGGTCTACGTCCCAAGCCAGCTGCTGAGGACGATGCCCTAGAAGTAAAGTTAGTTGCTCAGTCATGTCCAGCTCTTTGCGACCCCATGGACTACAGCCTGCCAGGCTTCTCTATCCGTGGGATTCTCCAGGCAAGAATACTGGAGTGGGTTGCCATTCCCTTCTGCAGGGATTGAACCTGAGTCTCCTGCATTGCAGGCAGATTCTTGGCCATCTGAGCCACCAGGGAAGCCCTCAAAGCAAGGTCACCTTAAGCCCCATCCCCAAGAATGCGATCCTCGGTGCTACTCGGAAGCTCTCTCTACTCCTGGAGCCAGAGCTGACTTCACCCGTTGCTCAGGACAGTGGACATTCTGAGTCAGGTGATAGAGATGTTGTGGGAAGCACCACGGAGACACATCAGCTTTGCAAGGGGCAAATACTGACCAGGGATGGTGTTCTCAGCTCAGCCAAAGACTGACCTCTCACACCCACCAGATGGAACTCTAAACCCCATCAGAGATAAGCTGACCCCCAACAAAGCCTGACTTCTTAGCCCTTCCTAAGTTGACTTGCCCATCCTGCTTCAGATTGACTCTCTAACCTTGATTTATCAGAAACTAGCCTTTATACTCACCACAGCCAAGCTTTCTAACCCCGAACACAGGCCTATCTCAAAATGTTTGCCCACCTCCTCATCCATTCACAGTCATCACTGAGCTTCTGTGGATTGCCATGTGCTGTGAGCCCAGCCCAGTCCTCACAAACGTACAGCCTGGGGGAGGGATGCACCCCACAAAAACTTTAATCAGGTTGTGGGTGGGGGAGAAGGGAGGCTTATCTGAAACCCCAGCACTGTCTCCAATTTGCTGGATCTTCTGCCTTCCTCTGCAGTGGGCCAATGTGCCTGGATGGTGTTGGAGATCCCAGTCCTCAGAGCGCATGCCCATGGTGGAAGCCTAGACCACCCTGGGTGTCCAGGATGTGAGGCATCATCAGTAGCGTTAGTGTTACTCTTGGGAATGGGAAAGTCAGCCTCAGGAACATGTCAGCTATCAGGCACTTTCCCTTCTACCTGCTAGAGGAGAGCTCAAGGAATCCCTCCTCCATTTGAACATCTGCTTCCACTATAGACTGTGTGGCCCTGATTGGATGCCTGCCTCAGCTTTTCTGTCTGTAAAACAAGCTTTGATACTAGCAGAAACTTTGGAGGCAGACTGATGGGCCTATATGAACATGTGGTGATTCAGATAGCAGCCTTTTCACTGATTGGAAAACAAGGATTCCGGCCATCTGTGTTAACCTAAATGTTAATAGGAAATAGAATGATTTGTGAGTAGGAACCCAGGGCCTGGCACAGTTTGATTTCCCCAAAGGGCACTGGGTTGGGGGAGGGGGTAGAATGTGGCTGCTTATAGAGGGAACAGACTGTTACCTAGAAACATCTCCCCACCTGCCAGCAGACCCCTCATGCAGTGCTCTCTGCCTGAAAGTCTGCTATGAAGGAGCAACATCAAGAACAGACACCATGCACCCATCACTTGCACATCACCTGTCCCTGGTCACCTGCACGGGGCCCACCTCCTTTACCAGCCCTCTTCCTTACATCAGCGGAGAGCAGGAGCCTGTAAGAAGAGCAGACGCTGACTGGGAGGGTCAAGCCAGAGCAGCTGAAGGGATCGGGCCTAGAGTAGCAGTGCCGAAGGGAGGGCTGTGGACCCCTGGGGGTCTCCAAGACTGTTCTGTGGAAGTTGTTAGTTGCTTGTCAGAATTCCCCTAAATCTCAGCAGCTTAAAACAACAAACATTTATTACCTCACAGTAGCTCACAATAAGTCAGGGATCTGGGCATGACTTAGCTGGATGCCTCCTATCCAGGTCTCACAGGCTCTGGTCGAGGTGGCAGCTGGGGCTGCAGTCTCATCTGACAGCCCAGCTGGGGGTGGACCCACCTCCAAGCTCAAGGCCATGGTTGTTGGAAGGATTTAGTTTGTTATTAGGGGCCTCAGTTCTTCACTGAATTTTGTCCGTAGGTCTCTCTCTGTTCCTTGCCAGATGGGGCTTTCTATCCTGCAGCTTAGAGCTGACTTCCCTGAGAGCAAGCGAGCAAGAGAGGCCTCCTTAGGATAGAAACCACCGTCCTTCTGTGTCTTAATCTTCCGAGTGAGGTGCCATCACATTTTGCCATACCTCTTGTACCACTCACTTCCTTGGAGGTGATTCATCAGATCTAGCCCACACCCAAGGGGAGGGATTGCACAAGGTATGAAGATCAGGATGTGGGGAGGATGCCCTGGGAGACACTTCAGAGGCTGCCAAACACAGGGCATCCACGAAAAATCTCTTTCCAACTATCTGTCTCTGGGATACTTGGCTTTCTTCTTATGCTTCAACCAAAACGTGTCATAAGAGATTTCATGCAGGAGCACATATCAGCTGTCCCATATTAAGCTCACAATGGAGAGACTCGTGGGGCTTCCCTGGTGGCTCAGTGGTTAAAAAGCTGCCTGCCCATGCAGGAGACAAGGGTTCAATCTCTGTGTCAGAAAGATCCCCTGGAGAAGGAAATGGCAACCCACTCCAGTGTTCTTGCCTAGGAAATCCCATGGACAGAGGAGCCTGGCAAGCTACAGTCAATGGGGTTACAAAGAGCTGGATACAACTACGTCACTAAAACAACAACAACAGAGAGATTTGTACAAACAGAAAACAATGCCACTATATTGACAGATATAAGACACATTAATAAAAGGTCTTTGGGGTCCTTATAATTTGTAAGAGTATAAAAAGGATATGAGATCAAAAAGTTTGAGAACTACAGCGCTAGGATATTTCTCAAGGAGGCTGCCCTGGGTGGGGAGGGCGTGGAGGACGCACTGTGAAAAGCCATTCAGCCAAACACCATCAGAGGCCTGGACACCTGAAAGAGGGGTGGTTATAAAGACAGCAAGTGAGAGGAAGGGCCTACCGTCTCACTTTCACTTTCTTTACAGTTCTGCACACAATGCATCTCTGAGAGTTTGCCCTTTCTGCCTCTGTGTGCAGAGACAGGTCCCCCATGTACAAGCATTAGTCCACATGAGCACACGTATGTGTGTGCGTGCACACGGGCAGATCTGGGGGAACATGTGTAAAAGTTGCTGCGTGTGTGCATATAGCTGCATGCATGGGCCTGTTTAAGCAGAGGTGTTCCTGGGCCCCTGGGAGCGGACAGGGCCTGGCCAGCAGGCCTGAGGTCACCCTGCGAAAGGAGAAGGGTGGGCAGAAGGTTGGGGGGCACGACCACCACCACCGCGGCTGTATGTCCCTGGAAGGCCCTCTGCCCTCAGCCCCTGCTCTCAGCACGACTCTCAAATATTTTCTTCTTCTATGGGAACTTCCTGATCAGCTTCCTGTTGTTCTTGGAATTTTCTTTTTCAGTTTTTTTTTTTTTTAACATCGTAATTCTTTAATCTGCCTTTTTACTTTGCTTTGAGAGGACTTGTGGCCCTCAGTTACCTCTGAGAATGGGAGAAAATATCCTGCTAGGGCAGAGGAGGTGCTTGGCTGAAGTTAGAGGTGCCCAGGAATTGGGCCTGGGGAATCAGCTTCTCTTTCCATCAAGATAAATGGATCCTTCTAACCCTCCCCTCACCCCTGTTAGTTTTGTAGAAGGTGTTCAGGGCGAGGGGCAGTGGGAGGGAAGGAGGCCTGAGGGGAGTGGAATCAGCCTCCCCTAGATTTGCTTCTTGGGCACAAGGATCAAGTTGAGCTAATTATTTTGACTCTTTGCAACCACATGGACTGTAACCCACCAGGCTCCTCTGTCCATGGGGACTCTCCAGGCAAGAATACTGGAGTGGGTTGCCATGCCCTCCTCCAGGGGATCTTCCCAACCCAGGAATCAAAGCGGGGTCTCCTGCATTGCAGGCTGATGCTTTACCAGCTGAGCTACCAGGGAAGCTCTAAGAAACAGACGTGAGAGAAGCTCTAAAAACAGAACAGAGGTAACTGTTTTGTGGGGAGGTTTACATTTGCAAAGAAAAGCTGCCTTTGTGAGGATGTCCCTCTTAGGACTCAGAAGAGAGCTTCTGCAGAGAAAAGTTTCACCACCAGAGAAACAGACTTAGTTTTCCCTACATTTCCCCTCTCACCCTCCGGGGCTGCCTCCACCCCCTAGCAGCCCCAGGTCCCTATCCCTGGCCTTAACTCGGGGTGGTATATAAGCCTCTCGCAGTTTTGTGGGGCACCTTGAGTCGGAACCAGCATACTTAAAGCTGTGTTTTTTCTCCTGTTAATCTGTCTTATGTCAATGTCATTCTTAGACGAGTCACAGAGCCCAGAAGGGTAGAGGGGAGAAGATTCCCTCCCCTGCAGCCTCGGGGCAGACTTCTCTGGGGGCCAGGGAGGGCCCAGCTAAGGCAGGGTTCCCAGTGACTCAGCAGTTCTGCCTTCCACCTGCCTATCCCACCACCTCCGAAGCTGCAGAAGGGAATTCAGCTGACAGGGAATTCAGACGGCTGCCAAGGCAACCTCAGCTTGGCCCAGCAAGGCCCCAGCCTCATGCCCGGGTGGCCCCCTCCCCCAGTGGAGGGGCCTCTATACAGACTGGTGCCTGCGCCCTGGCTGGCCCTCTGCTCATGCCCGTCATTTCCCAGCCACCCTCCACTGCATCAGGGTCTTGTTTTAAGTTGCCCTCAAAGGGCCCCTGGGAAGCCTTCCCTGGCACTCCTAGGCCAAGGGAGGAGCTTTGTCCACAAGGCACCTGTTCCTCAGGGACCCCCTCCTCGGGACTCCCATTACCTGCCCCAGGAGCCAGTCCAGGGGTTGAGCTATTGTGCTCTGACCCCCTGGATCTCCTGTGTGCTCCGTCAGGTCTCCAGAGGCCCAACAGCCCTCCCCAGGCCTGCTCCTCCACTACAGCGCCCTGGCTTCTGAGCCTATTCCTTTTATCTCCCTACTTTTCCTCTAGATGTTCCCAGGGCAGGTTCCAGCCTGGTTTTCTCGCTGTTACTTGCCCAAGCTGTAACTTGCCAAGTTGTGAGCTGGCACAACTGGTCCTGACTAAGGATTTGTTTTTCTTTTTGTTATTTACTCTCCCATTGCATTGATTCAACAAACTCGCCTGTATTTAACTGATAATAGCTGATGTAGTCCCCCCTACAACCCCAAACAGACAGATGACTGTTTTAGCTGAAGATAAAACCTAACTGAAAGGAATACACCTGACTGTGGGATTTCGGGCACGTTGGAGGAGAGGGGGTGGTGTGCAGGGGCTGCCTCTTTCACCCCTGCTTAACTATGAGAGATCAAAGCCAGGCCACTCCACTTTTCTTGCCTACCTAGAAAGGGAAACCTGCCTTCTCCACCAGTTAGGGACCCAAGAGGATCCCACACAGACTGTCGTTTCCAAGTATCATTCAAATAAAAACGTCGATTCTCAGGTTTCACCCCTCAACCTGTGAAGTCAGGGCTGAGGGTTTTCATGGTGATCTGGTGCACAACCAGGGCTGTGAAACTGCCCTCCTGTGGACAGGGTGTCCTGGTTTCTACCTGGGTGGCTGCTGTGGAAGTCACCCCATAAATGCTCAAAGAACTGAACGAGAGGCAGGGAGGTACAGTGCAAGCGGTGTGTGTTCTGAGCTCTGCACCTTCCTATGGGACACTGGGCGTGTGTCTTACATTGGCCAAGTAGAGACACCCCTGCCTCGCAGGACTGCTGGGAGGGCAGAGATGCCAAACGTTCCTAGGATGGTCCCTCACAGGACACAGTTGAGTCCCCGAGGACAGTGTGCAAAGAGAAACCTCTTGGCCTGCCTTCAGGACCTAGGGAGGACCAGCATCTGCCGTTTCTTAGCGCCTCCCCTCCCCAACTCTGGCCTGAGAGAGATCCTCAGAACTGTTATTTATGTAACCCACCAAGACTGTTCCTCTCGGCCCATCCCCAACAAGCAGCTTTCCTGGAATCTATTGTTTGTGCGCAGGGATAAGAGGACAGGACCCCACTTGCTGGGGAAACCATCCCCTCTAGAGCTTGTCTCTGCCCAGGATGTCCAAAAACAGCCAGCCCAGACACTTTTGCCCCCGAGGCTGCTGCCCTCTGAAGCCACTGCAGCCTGTAGAGGTGGTTTGGGCTGTGAGCCTATGACCCACACCCACTTCAAGGGACTTTCCCTTCCTCCCTGCTGTCCCCTTCTGGACCCACTGAGGGATGGGTCCCCGCAAACCAGCTCAACTTCTGTCATCTACCTTCATTTGTATGGATAAAGCTCCCATCACCTCAGGCTTCCAACCTCCCAAGCCAAGGAGCCAAGATAGAAGTCTAAAATGCTTTTTCTTAGGAATTCCCTCGTGGTCCAACAGTTAAGACTCCATGCTTCCACCGCATGGGACATGGGTTCAATCCTTGCTCGATAATTAAGATCCTGCAGGCCACATGGTGATGCCAGGTAAACTAAATAAATTAATTAACAGGTATACTGAAAGTGAAAGTCGCTCAGTTGTGTCCGACTCTTTGCGACCCCATAGACTATACAGTCCATGGAATTCTCCAGGCCAGGATACTGAAGAGGGTAGCCTGTCCCTTCTCTAGGGGATCTTCCCAACTCAGGGATTGAACCCAGGTCTCCCATATTGCAGGTGGATTCTTTACCAGCTGAGCCACAAGGGAAGCCCAAGAATACTGGAGTGAGTAGCCTATCCCTTCTCCATACTAAAACTATTTAAAAAAAATAAAATGCTTTCTTTCCTCCTAGTCCTCCCTAAGACTGACTAATCCCTGCTTACCTCAGCCATCACCGGAGTCCTCAAACCTTCCTTCTTTATTTACAACTGGGCCCAGTTTCATCCAATCCTCTGCTAATCCTTCCTTCTGCAGCCTACCCATTGGACCCCCACCATCTCAACCCCACCTTTAGAAACCTCCACTGCGCTTTCAACCTCTGTACCTTCAGTCCTTCCCAGAATGCTGCCTGGCCCCTGCAGCCCTCTCAGGTGGACGCAGCCTTCCTCCAGTCTAGAACGGGGGTAGGTGTTTTCCTTGCCCTCCACTGACATTCCCAAGCCTTTTTATTCCTTCCTTCAAAATCTCAGCTTCTCTGACAGTGAATTCATCTTAACATATTATCTGCCACCATTGTCCTTCTGCAGACCGCCCAGCTCTTCCCCTCATTCACTGAAGATTCTTATTCCTGGCTGTTTCTCATACCTGCCCTCATTCTAAGAGGTTTTAACATCCATGTGGCCACCACATCTAACATGCTGACCTCCCCATTCCCTGTCCCCCTTGCCTCCAACTCCAACTTGCTTCCACTCCAGCTCAGCCACTACCCCTACCGTATGGTCACCCCATTCCTATGCAATACCAGCAACTACAGTGCTTCTGAAACAACTGCAAGCCTCACACCCTCACCACAACCTTCTAGCCCTAAGTCCACCTACTCTTATGTCCCTTCAAGGAGTCTTTGACTCCCAATCCACTGACCCCATCATTTCTCCATTATTATTCTTCTGTTGTCTTCACATCCCTCTCTACCTGGCTTAGATTCTTGTCTAGCAAAATCCCAAACTTGGCTAAATTCAACAGTGTTACTGAGCTTACCCCTGGGCAGGTAAAAATTGGTTGAGAAAAATCACACTTTCAAAGAAAAAGTGAAAGTGTTAGTTGCTCAGTCATGTCTGACTCTTTGTGACCCCATGGACTGTAGCCCATCAGGCCCCTCTGTCCATGGAATTCCCCAGGCAAGAATACTGGAGTAGGTAGTCATTCCTTTCTCTAGGGGATCTTTCCTTCTCCAAAGGATCTTCCCAACAACCTAGGTCTCCTGCATTGCATGTGGATTCTTTACTGTCTCAGCCACCAGGGAAGCCTCACAGATTTCTCTTTATTTCATGACCGCAAACACAGTAGACATTTAACTCTTCCTGGACATCTTTGGATGGTGTGCTCTCTCACTCCAGAAAATGATTCCCCTCTCACCAAACCCCTGACAACTTCTTCCCATTCCACCACTTACTTTGCCTTATGCTCCGTGGAGAATATAAAAGCCTTCAGTCACAGAATCCCTTATCTTCCCACCTTCAAATCCACCATGGGAGAAGAGAACTAGGCCAGTTTGTATAGAATTCATTTTGGGGACAGTCTGGATTTGTTCCTGGTTTAACAACAAGCCTATAGCTTCCATATTAAAAATAATGATTGCCATAGGTTTTTGAAAGCTGTCTCTATTCATATTACTTTTCATTAGCTGTTTGTTATGAGGTCTAGGTTGTTTGTTTTCCCAGGAGTGAGTGTTGAATTTAGTTAAATATGTTTCCTATACTGACTGATAGAACTATGGTATATAGGGACCATAGACAAATGAATAAGAAATAACTGTAGATCACTGGGACTTGAGTAATTTGTTGCACAGCACTATCACAGCAAAATCTGACTAATGTCTTGGTAAAATAGATCGGGTAGTTTTTCTTTTCTTTCTGTTGTCTGAAACAAGTTGTATGTTTTCTTATCTTTGAAACAAAGCTTCCTTATAAAGCCACCTTAGGCTGGTATCTTTTGAGAGAAGGAGGCTTTGGTTACTGATTTACCTTCTTTAAGTCTCATTGGCTTATTTATTTATTTTTAAACTGTTCTTCATGAATCAATTATTACCATTTATATTGTTTTAGAAATGTATTCAAGTTTTCAAATTTTAGCATTTTCTAGTCTTTCTAATACGGGCATTCAGTACTATAAATTTCCCCCAAAGCAATGTTTTCACTTCATCACAGATTTTGATATCTGGGTTTCTATTTTCTTTGAGTTGAAAATATTTTAAAATTTCCCTTGAGACTTCTCCTTTCACTCCTGTGTTATTTAAAGGTGTGTTGTTTAATCTCTATGTATTTGGGGATTTTCCAGTTTTCTTTCTGTTGCTGATTTCTAGTTTAATTCCATTGTGGTATGAGAATAGACATTACATGATTTCCGTTCTTTTCAATTTGGTGGTGGCGGTTTAGTTGCTAAGTCGTGTCCAACTCTTGCGACCCCATGGACTGTAGCCTGCCAGGCTCTTCTGTCCTTGGGGATTCTCCAGGCAAGAATACTGGAGTGGGTTCCCATTTCCTTCTCCAGGGGATCTTCCCTACCCAGGAATTGAACCCATGTCTCCTGCTTTGCAGGCAGATTCTGAACGGTAGTTGCTGAGCCATGAAAAATGCCTTTCAATTTGTTAAGTTGTGCTTTATGATGCAGAATATGGTCCACTCATGTGAGCTTGAAAAGACTGTACATTCTATTGTTGGATAAAGTACTCTATAGATGTCCGTTAACATCCAGTTAATTGATGGTGTTGTTGAGATTAATTACATTCTTACTGATTTTCTGCCTGCTGGTTCTGTCCATTTCTGATAGAGGGATGTCAAAATCTTCAACTACAGTAGAGGGGTCCCCCATTTCTCTTTTACATTCTATTCATTTTTGCCTCACATCATTTGTTGCTCTGTTTTTAGATGCATACATAATAAGGATTGTTATTTATGTTTTCTTAGAGAGCTGACCACTTTATCGTTATGTAATGCGTTTCCTTATCCCTGATAACTTTCCTTGCTTTGACGTGTGCTCTGTCTGAACTTACTACAGCTACTCCTGCTTGCTTCTGATTAGTATTAACATCGTATATTTTTCTCCATTCGTTTATTATTCATCTATATATATCGTTGTATTTTTAAATGGATTTCTTTTGGACAACATAGAATTGATTCATATTGTTTTGATCCACTCTGACAATCTGTTTTAATTGATGCATTTATATCATTAATGTTCGAAGTGAATACTGATTAGTTGCCTTAATAGCGATCATATTTGTTACTATTTTCTATTTGTTGCCTTTGCTCCCATTTTTGTCTGCTATTCATTTTCTACCTTTTGTGGTTTTAATTGAGCGTTTTATATTATTTTATTTTCTCTCCTTTTTTACCATGTCCTTTTGTGTATGTGTGCTTTTTTTTTTACTGGTTACCCTAGAGTTTGCAATATATTAATACATTTAAATAGTTGTCCACTTTTTAAATAACACTATACTGCTCCAGAAGTAATGAGAACCATATTTTAACAAAGTAATCCTATTTCCTCCTCCCCATCCCTTGTATCATTGCTGTTATTCATTTCATATATTAATATATATATTACACGTGCATGCTAAGTCACTTCAGTCCTGTCTGACTCTTTGCAACTCTCTGGACCAGAGCCCACCAGGCTTCCTGTCCATGGGATTTTCTAGGCAGGAATACTGGAGTGTGTCCCCACACCCTACCTTAGGATATTATACATCTGTTGTTGTTTAGTCGCTCAGTGGTGTCCAACTGTTTGCAACCCCATGGACTGCAGCATGCCAGGCTTCCCTGTCCACCATCTCCCAGATGCTCAGACTCATGTCCATTGAATCGGTGATGCCATCCAACCATCTCACCCTCTGTCATCCCCTTCTCCTCCTGCCCTCAATCTTTCCCAGCATCAGAGTAATTTTCCAATGAGCTGGCTCTTCGCATCAGGTGGCCAGAATACTGGAGCTTCAACTTCAGCATCAGTCCTTCCAATGAATATTCAGGGTTCATTTCCTTTTAGATTGGTTGGTTTGATCTCCTTGCAGTCTAAGGGACTCTCAAGAGTCTTCTCCAGAACCACAGTTCAGTATTACACATATGTATATATATAATTGCTTTTATTTTTAACAAAGTGTTATCTGTTAGTTTAGTTAAGAATGAAAAAAAATAGAAGCTTTTAAATATTTTACTTTCACTTATCCCTTCTTCAGTGTACTTCCATTATGTGAATCAGAGTTTCTAGTCTTTACATTTTTCTCTGTTATTTACAATGAAAACCTGGTTGAACTCTTGGAGGTAAAATTTATAAAACCGTGAGCCCATCCCATGACTGAGTGCCCCTGGATTTTTTAGCCCTCACATCTGTCTGGAGCCTCTAGCAATTTGTTAGCTACAGTTTTCCTACTCCAGTGTTGGGTCTCAGAGTGTCGGCTCTCTATTCTTAAGTCTTTATTCCGGTCAGCAGAGATGCCCTGTATTCACCTGTCCATCCCTAATCTGTTGGCAGTGGTTTTCCCTGTGTCCTCATCTCTCTTGTGAATCTAATAATTGGTTTTTCAGTTTTTTTCAGCTTTTTATTTGTTGTTAGCATTCAGCGGCAGTTTCCAAGCCCCTTACATGCAGAATAGGACACCAGAAGTGGCCATCTCTATTTTTAAAAGATTTTTTTGTGCAGATGAGACATTTATAAAGCTTACAAGTCAAAAGGTATAAGAGTTGCAAAATAAGAATTCCCCTCTGATAATGGAGTAGGTGTCTCCAATCTACCCTCCTGCTGAGAACAGCTGAAGAAGCAAGATAATATTTTTTTTAAAACTATCTTAGAAACAACATCAAAGAATTTGACAAATACTAAAGAATTGTTGGGAGACAAGGACAACCCAGGGAGTTAAGACAAGCTACTTTAAGCTGTGTTTGCCTTGAGATAATATACCTGGGTAAATAGCTATAGAGACAACCCAAACTCCTAGTTGCTTCATGGACTCAGGAGAAGGGGACAAAAGTCAGAGCCAAGAGCTTATCAGAAGTTATCAGATGCTCTGGTTAAAGCAGTGCTCACTATTTCTTCAGAGTGGAATAAACCAGAAATAAATCAGCTCTGGCACCAAGTTGCAGCCTCCTTCCCCATCGTCTGGAGGATAGGGAATCTCAGGTCTTTAACTTGGATTAAGGTGGTCCTTGACAGGCGCAACAAGCAAAGATCCCTTGTAGCGGAGGGGAGCATTATTCTAGGAGTAAAACTATTTCCTCAAAATAATTTTTACATGTAGTCTACCAGTGTTTGATAAAAAATAACAAGGTGTACAAGGAAACAAGTGAGTGAAAACTTACAGACAACAGACAACAGAAGTAGCTATCTCAAGAAGTTAGGGGGGAAGTATGGTAAAATAACACAATAAATGTAGAAGAGAGAGAATCACATCAGTTGTTGTGTAGTTGCTAGGTGTGACTGACTCGTTTGTGACTGACTGGTTTGTGACCCCATGGACTGCAGCCCCCAGGCGCCTCTGTCCATGGAATTTCCCAGGCAAGAATACTGCCATTTGCTTCTCCCGGGGATCTTACCAACCCAGGGATCAAACTCACATCTCTTGCATGGGCAGGCAGTTTCTTTACCAGTGAGCCGCCAAGGAATCAGAGCAGAAATTAATGAGATAGAAAAAAAATCACGCAAAAGAGAAGAATTAAGAACTTAAAAGTGGTTTTTTGGAAAGATAATAAAGTTAGTAAATCTCTAGCTAGGCCAACCCACTCCAGTGTTCTTGCCTGGAGAATCCCAGGGACGGGGGAGCCTGGTGGGCTGCCGTCTATGGGGTCGCACAGAGTTGGACACAATTGAAGCGACTTAGTAGTAGTAGTAGTAGTAGGCCAATCAAGAGGAAAAGAAAAAAGCATACATAACAAACATTATAAATTAAAAAGGGCCCATTATTACATATTCTGTAGACGTTATAAAGGCTTCCAAGGTGGTGCTAGTGGTAGAGAAGCAGCCTGCCAGTACAGGAGATGTAAGAGACATGGGTTTGATCCCTGAATTGGGAAGATTCCCCTGGCATAGGAAATGGCAACCCACTCCAGTATTCTTGCCTGAAGATCCCATGAACAGAAGAGCATGATGGGGATCGCAAAGTCAGACATGACTGAAGCGGCTTAGCACATAGCACATATAATAAAGCATATATCAAATATATATATAAAATAACAAGCAATTCAGGTTATGCTAGTAATGTGAGATCAATTTAACAGAGTTTCTTAACCTGGGCACTATTGCCATTTGGAGCTGGATAAATCTTTGTTGTGGAGTACCAACCTGTTCACCGTAGAATGTTTAGCAGCATCATTGGCCTATAGTCACTACTACATACTAGCAGCAGCAGCAGCACCCACATTTCTGACAAGCAAAAGTGGCTTCAGACATTGCCAAATGTGCCCTGTAAAGTTGTCCATGGTTGAGAAAATTACAGAATTAATATAATTCATAATATTAATAATTATAAGCCAAACATAATTTTGAAAGATGCAGAAAAATACTTGTTAAAAATAAACATCAGTTAAGATTTAAAAAAAAAACACTTAAATGAGGCAGGAAAGAGGCAGATACAGCGCTGAAAGACATAGATCTCCTTCTGTCTGTTTCTTTTATTTATTTATTTATTTTAAATTTATTTATTTATTTATTTTTTATTTTTTTTTTAAAAATTTTAAAATCTTTAATTCTTACATGTGTTCTTAAACAAAAATAAACAAACACAGTGGTTCAGGTACCTGGGAGGTTCGAGAGCTGATGTAACATTAGTATGCAAAAGAGTTAGACACAACATGGCGACTGAACAGAAATGACAACAAATACAATGCTAGATTCCACACTTCCAGCAGTTCAGTAAGACACTGCCTCTCTCCTGACTCTTCTTTGTTCTATTGACTTCATTTTCAAGCAGGCTCTCTCCACAGTTTGGGGTGAATACCAGCAACTCCAAGCTTTAACCTTCTATGGGTTGAGTCATCATTCACTATGCAATAGTTCTAGCAAAGTCCTGGCCATGAGTCTCATTGATCAGATCTGACTCATCTTTTGAGCTGGGATCAGGGGAGGGGGAAAGGCCTCCAACCCCTACAGATGATTCCCCAGAGAATCTTTCTTTCATCAGAAGAGGAAATGCTGAACAAGTGAAATAATCAGTTCAGTTCAGTTCAGTTCAGTCACTCAGTCATGTCCAACTCCTTGCTACCCCATGAACCACAGCACACCAGGCCTCCCTGTCCATCACCAACTCCTGGAGTCCACCCAAACCCATGTCGAGTTGATGATGCCATCCAACCATCTCATCCTCTGTTGTCCCCTTCTCCTCCTGCCCTCAATCTTTCCCAGCATAGGGGTCTTTTCAAATGAGTCAGCTCTTTGCATCAAGTGGCCAAAGTGTTGGAGTTTCAGCTTCAACATCAGTCTTCCAATGAACACCCTGGACTGGTCTCCTTTAGGATGGACTAGTTGGATCTCCTTGCAGTCCAAGGGACTCTCAAGAGTCTTCTCCAACACCACAGTCCAAAAGCATCAATTCTTCAGTGCTCAGCTTTCTTTGTAGTCCAACTCTCACACCCATACATGACCACTGGAAAAACCATAGCCTTGACTAGACGGACCTTTGTTGACAAAGTAATGTCTCTGCTTTTTAATATGCTGTCTAGTTTGGTCATAACTTTCCTTCCAAAGAGTGTCTTTTAATTTCATGACTGCAATCACCATCTGCAGTGATTTTGGAGCCCCCAAAATAAAGTCAGCCACTGTTTCCACTGTTTCCCAACCTATTTCCCATGAAGTGATGGAACCAGATGCCATGATCTTAGATTTCTGAATGTTGAGCTTTAAGCCAACTTTTTCACTCTCCTTTTTTACTTTCATCAAGTGGCTCTTTAGTTCTTCTTCACTTTCTGCCCTAAGGGTGGTGTCATCTGCATATCTGAGGTTATTGATATTTCTCCCAGCAATCTGGATTCCAGCTCGTGCTTCTTCCAGCCCAGCGTTTCTCATGATGTACTCTGCATATAAGTTAAAGAAGCAGGTTGACAATAAACAGCCTTGACGTACTCCTTTCCCAATTTCGAACCAGTCTGTTGTTCCATGTCCAGTTCTAACTGTTGCTTCCTGACCTGCATATAGGTTTCTCAAGAGACAGGTCAGGTGGTCTGGTATTCCCATCTCTTTCAGAATTTTCCACAGTTGATTGTGATCCACACAGTCAAAGGCTTTGACATAGTCAATAAAGCAGAAATAGATGTTTTTCTGGAACTCTTTTGCTTTTTCGATGATCCAGTGGATGTTGGCAATTTGATTTCTGGTTCCTCTGCCTTTTCTAAAACCATGTGGAGCATTAGATATCCAATATAGACAATTTTCAGACTTTATATCATGAATGATAACTGCCTAGTTTACATGGTCATGAGT
Source organism: Capricornis sumatraensis (assembly GCF_032405125.1). Lineage (NCBI taxonomy): Eukaryota > Metazoa > Chordata > Mammalia > Artiodactyla > Bovidae > Capricornis > Capricornis sumatraensis. Next base: position 77,962,969 of record NC_091069.1, on the reverse strand, counting down.
TCAGGAACTGAATGGTTCTTACTCTGGGTTTCTCATGAGGTTCAGCTGAATGTTGCCCAGGGTCATGGTTTTCATAAGGTTTGACTAAAGCTGGAGAATCTGTTTCCAAGGTAGCTCCCTGATAGAATGGATAAGCAAGCTTGTAATCTTTGTTGGTTGAAGATTTAAGTTCCTCACCATGTGAGCCTCTCCATAGGTTAGCTTGAGTCTCCTCTTGAGATGATTTTCACTAAGCAAGTAATCCAAGATATCAAGGAAAACATCTCTCATGATCAGCTCTGGATATCATCTATCATCGCTTTTCTAACATCCGGCAGGTCACATATGTCATCCTTTTCAGTTTTGGAGGGACTACGCAAGAGCATGAATACCAAGAGATGATGATCAATGAGAAAGGGCAAAAAATAATCAAATAAAGAATAGAAGAAAATTCCAAAGATGAGAAACTCATGAGAGTCTAGATTAAAGGGCTCTTCAAGTTTGTAACACTTTGGCTTAAAAGAGACCCTCTTCAATGCTTGTCATGAAATTTCTAACCACAACATCAAAGAGAAAATCTCACAAGATTCTGGAAAGAAAGAAAAAAATATGTCACATATAAACATTTAGAAACAGAATGACTTCAAAATCCACAAACTTAAGTTTGTTAGACAAATTATAATGATATCATGTTTTAAAATTCTATTAAATCATTTTAAGCATAGAATTTTATATCCAAGACAAACCATCAATCAAGTTTTTATGTAGAACAGAGACATTTTTAGATATCCAAGCTTAAAAAAATTGTCTCCCACACACCATTTCTCAGAAACTTTGGGAAAACAGAAGATCCAGGAAACAAGGGATTCAATACAAGGAAGAGAAGAAGGAAATCCCCAAAATGATGGAGAAAGAAATTCCAAGAACAACAGCTATGTGCCAAGCCCAGAGGGCAAAGAGAACTTCTGACTTGAACAGATCAGAAAACTTAGAATATTATTCCATGAAAATATTAAGTCTATAGACCTCAAAATGTGTTTGAACACAGTAATAAGAGATTTACACAGCTGGGAGAGAGTTTGAAGTTGAGTTTGTAAAAAAGTAAAATAATAGAAAAAAAAAAAAAAAGAGGTATTAATTCCAGAGAAGAGAAAATACTATGTAAGGAAAGGTAAAGCCATCAAAGTTTACTATATGTCTCAACTGGAACTGGCATTTAAAAATCACAGAGAATGTAAACACAGAATAGTAAGCAAATTATGATCTAAACAAATTATGATGTAACTGTATTGGGAGGGGAAAAGAATGAAAAGTGTGATGATCAGGCAGGCCAGGGGTTAAAAAAAAAAAAGCTAAATCCTCATCTTCCATTGTGGGAAATCAATAGATAATACCTAGAACTGGAAAATCAATAAACAGCAGTATTAGAAATGTGGGAGTAAATACCAAATGAATCAACTAAATTTGTTTGAGACTAGTTGCCCCTAGGGAGCAGCAATTTGTGGAAGGTATGGGGTATAGGTGCTAATTTTCATAATAAATTTTGTATAACTAGTGTAATCTTCCAAATATGTTCATGTAAACTTAGTCAAAATAAAACTAAATAGAAAGGATTCTGAGAAGATGGCAGAGTAGGGAGCATCAGGAATCTGTCTCCCCACCTGGACAATAATTGTACAGGCAGAATCTGCCTAAGGTAACTATTTTGGAACTCTGGAGTTTATTGAAGGCATACAACTTCCAGGAAAAGGTTGAACATTAAATTGCTGTTATCCCTAGGCTTGGAAGATCCCCTGTAGTAGTGTATGGCAACCCACTCCAGTATTCTTGCCTGGAGAATCCGACGGACAGAGGAGGCTGGTGGGCCATGGTCCATAGGGTCACAAAGAGTCAAACACAACTGAAGTAACTTAGCACAGCATGCATAAATTGTTGTTAATTTCAGTCAAGTTCAACTCTTAAGGCCGGTGCAGTGACCTGTCCCCCACCCTCAGCCCTAAGGCAGGCAGCAGAGCACGTATTCCAGGAGAGGCCTACATACAGTTTGTGAGAACCAGAGTAAGAAAAAAAGGCTCTGTCCTCCAAGTATCACAGTTCTGTGTCCCATAGTTGACTGCTGCTTCTGATCATAGAGGTGCAGACGACGAGGCTGCCAACCATTGTTGCTGCATCTCCTCCATAAGTTGCAAGTCTGTCTTCCTCTTACTGAAGACTTCCAAAAAATTTAAAGGGCTGATGTATTTTACCTCCCTTCCATTTTTCTCTTTTCCCCTTTTGTAAGCCAGCGATATTAAAGATTAGTATATTAAAAAGCAACTTTGTAAATGGGGAAATTTAGACAGTGACCACACATGCTCAGATGAAGGTGAAGGCTTAAAAGAGAACTGAAAGGACCTTAAGCTTATACCTCAGGCAGATCCCTGGCACATAGGCAGCCTTTAGTAGTTAAAAAAATAATAGTAATAAAATAAATAATGATAATAATAAACAGCAAACTCTAGGGAAGAGAGAGAATCTGATTTCCAGACTTATCACACTATTAGATTCAAATGTCCAATTTTCAGCAACAACAACAAAAGCACAAGACATACAAAGAAACAGAAAAATATAGCCTGTTCAAAGGGAAAACATTAAATCAACAGACACCATACCTGAAAAAGACTTGAAGGCAGATCTACTAGACAAAGACTTTAAAACAACCAACTTAAAGATCCTTAAGGAACTGAAGGAATATTTGAAGAAAGTCAAGAAAACAATGTATGAGCAAAATGGAAATATCAATAAAGAGAGAGAGAAAACCTAAAAAGGGTTTCTTTAAAATTTGGACTTAGTTGCTGGTATTGAGATGAAGTCTTAGGACACAAAATGTTTAAGACACCGTTATTGGGGCATAAGATTAGATTCACCTCTGGGTATAAGGACCTTAAGGTAAGCTAAGTCTTTGAAGACTAGTCCTGAGGCACCTGTGCCTGGGTCCCTACCCTTAAAGCTGTTGCAAAAGGTTCCAGGGGATGAGTTGCAGTGCATGAAATCATAGAAGCCACCACAGGTGTATTCCTCCATCTGCCGACAGCAGGACTCCCTGAAGTCAGTGACAGGAGACAGCTGGTATGCCCAGTCTCTCCACTGACCCAGTGGTTATTGAGTTCAGCCACTGCCCAACTTGTTGCATCCGTCTTGTGCCAGAATTTGACATAGATATTTCTTGCAAGATGGTCCCTCACATTGTCACTGAACTTCCTTAGCTTTTGTTTATCTAGAAATGTCTTGATTTCTCCTTCACTTTTGAAGGTCAGTTTTGTTGGATATAGGAGTCTTGGTTGACAGGATGGATGGAAACACCCTTAATATTCAAAGAGATATGTAAATATAAAAGGGAGAAAAGATAAAACTAAGAAAGTAAAACAGACAAAGGGTATGAATAGACAATGCAGAAAAAAGAAATGTAACCCTCAACAGATATATGAAGAAATGGTCTATCCCATCCATAATTTAAATAAATGCAAACTAAAGCAATGCTTGCTGATTTTTGCAGCATATTAGTTCAGACCTTTCAAAAATGTACTAATCATTGTTGAAGGTGGGGGCAGATTAGCACAGTAGGTGGGAAGGAAAATTGGGGCAGATTTTGTTGAAGGCCAACTTGGAAATATCTATAAAAATGTACAATGCATCCCCTCTTTGAGCATCTCCTCTCTTAGGAGTTTATTCTTCATATATGGACATAAGTACACATTCTATATTCAGAAGTCTTCATTGGAAATCATGCAAATGTCTCTCAGAATAGGACTAGTATGGCAAATAATGATACATCCTTCTCGTGGTGTCTTAGTCTATTCGAGCTGCCTAAGAGAATACCATGGACTGGACAGCTTATGAGAAACAAATTTATTTTAACAAGTTTGAAGACTAGGCAGTCCAACATCAAGGCACTGGCAGATTTGGAGTCTGGTGAGAGCCTACTTCCTGGTTCCTAGACAGCTGTCTTCTCTCTGGGTCTTCACATAGTGGAAGGGACAAGGGACCTCTCTGGGGGTCTCTTTCATAAAGACATTTGTCCCATTCAAGTTTCCACTCTCACTACCTGATCACCTCACACAGGCCCCACGTCCAAATATCATCACATTGGGGATTAGGTCTCAACATGTGAGTTTTTGGAGGGTCATAGACATTCAGTTTATATAAGCACATGCAATACTCTGCACCATTAAAAAGAGAGACTGCTCTGTGTGTGTTCATACCAAAGAGGGCAGGATACCTTAATATAACAAGTGTTTCTAAGATTATTTATAATGTGAGTCTATTGTATGACAAATGGAGAGAAGTAATGTTGGTGATGATCTGGCACCTACTTGACAGTCATTAGAAAGTACTTAGCTACTTTCCCTAATGTAAACTATCAAATTAAACAATGATTGTGATTCAAAACAAAACACAAAATTTGTTTGATAATGAGGCGCAATGGCCTGCAGAGGTCATGTCTACTCTTGACTTTACATTTTTCTGTGATTTACAACAGCTTTGTTGTTCTCATTCATCAACTTAATAATGATTAAATAGGATGTACTTGAACTTAAAAAAAATTAATTCCTGTAATCTTCTCATGTGCTTTTAGATGTTATACATGTTGTACCTACTAGGCTTTTTTTTTTTTTAACATGCTTTCTTTTTAAAAAGTATATAATCCTTAACAACAACAATTTAAAAAGCCCTAGAAATTAATATCCCTCATTTCTTTCCCCAGCTGGCATGGATTTCCCTGACCCAATAAGACCTCAGCAGATTTATCCTGGACTAGAATTCAGGAGACCTGGGTGCCAGTCCTGGCTCAGCCACTCACTAGTTGGATGACCTTGAGTAAATCCTTTGCCTTTCTTAGATCTTTTCCTCAGCAGTCACAAGGGGCACAGCACCTTTCCTATCTACCGCATGGGATTATTTTGAGGAGTAAATGAAGTAATCAGTGTATAACTCAAAATCTGTAAAGTCTACAAAAGTGAAAGGGCTTTTATTTTTATAATGAGGAGGATCTTTTTAGAAGTTAAGTATTTCTGTTCTCTGGTTTTCTCAGAAAGAAGGGAAGCCTGGGTATTTATTCAGTAAACCTTGAATGCCTTTCTGGACTGGGTAATATGCCAGGGGCTGGTGATCCAAAGTCGAATGTGATGCAATTCTTGCTCTCAAAGAATTCAGAGTTTGGTAGAGGACACAGCTAATAATTGCAATAAAATGTGAGAAATGCAATAGAATGGTTGTAGATGAGGAATGATGGTACAGCTATCTCTGATTGGGAAGGCATCACTGAAAAGGTGATATTTGGTTCGAATCTTAACATGTGTGTGTGCTAAGTCACTTCAGTCATGTCTAACTCTTTGCCACCTTATAGACTGTAGCCCACCAGGCTCTTCTGTCCATTGGATTCTCCAGACAAGAATACTGGAGTGGGTTGCCATGCCCTTCTCCAGGGGATCTTCCTGACCCAGGGATCAAACCCACATCTCTTATATCTCCTGCATTGGCAGGAGGGTTCTTTACCACTGGCGCCAGCTGGGAAGCCCCAGTGAACACAGTCTGTCAATTGAACAATTGACCTGTTGCCCGGTTGAACCCAGGCAATTACCAACCTTGGACCAATTTCTCACCAATATTTACCAAATTTTTCCTGTGCTGTTATAGTACACATTTCTGCCACATTAGGTACATTGAATACCTCACAGTTTACAGAATTCTGAAATGCTGTGGGTATAAAACCAGAGATTATGTGTATGCTCAAACTAGTCATACAATTATTAATGAATTCAATATTCTGTTTACTACTTAGGGTTTGTTGGGCTTTTTGGATAACACAATTAATTTACCAGTCAATACAGATAATCACTACCAAGTTGATATTTTATGATTATTTTCATTCTCCCCACCATCCACCCCACCCCCCAACAAATCAGAAACTTGCTCTCATCTGCCCATCCTATTGGAAAATATTTGTGAAAAGATACTAACCATGGGTTTGGTGTGTTTCCCTCAAAGGAATACATGCCCTGGGGTTCCAGAAGGTGGTATGAGTACCTACACACAAACGAATCACAACAATGTTTTAGATTCAGAGCTTACATTAGGAGAAGTACTGAAGGACCTCTTATTGGCCACCAAGTCTTGCCAGATCATTACAAGTTACTTTTCCTCATTGTCATAACAGCCCTGTTTCCCCTCTTACTATCGGTGAGAGAACAGAATCACCTGACTAGTTAGTGGCAGAATCAAATTCAAACTCCAGGCTATGATCTTGTACACTCATTCACAGCTCGGTTTTCACAGCAATGCTGGGAAGTGGGCAAGAAGGAACATTATCCCTAGTTAGGATGGGAAACTGGGACTTGGAAAACTTTGCCAGGTACCCCACAGCTAGACTTCCGGGCTCTGGCTCTGTTAGGGGCTGTTACCTGAAGGTCAGGGTCAAAGCCCTCACTGGCAGCAGAGGAATTTCTCTGGGGTAGGGCTCTCTCCCTGGCATTCTCAAATCTCATCTCGGGAAGCAGCTGCCCACTGGGCCTTGGTGTCAGGTCTGCCCTGGCTGGGCCGGGGACCCTGGCTGTGTTGGAAAGTTCTTGGGAAGGAGATACCTCTCCTTGTCTGAGTGTCTTAAGGGGGTCTGGGGGCTGTTTACCAGAGTCTTCCCCAGGTTAACATTCTTCCAGCCTTTGTTCATGAAACGACAGGGATACTGGAGAAGAGTGTGTGCTTTTGGCCTGAGATGTATCTGGGATGATAGAGAATAGCTTCCTCTGTGATGGGCTGCTTGGGTTCATTCACTGAGAATGGACCCTTTGTGGGGTTGCAGAGAGGAGTAGCTGAGGAGCTAGAGCAGTGCTTAGCCAGGATGATGTTGCCTCTGAACACACATCACCTCATGACCTCCTTCAATGTGCTACTCAGACCCACTGATTCTTTCGTCCTCTCTCCAGCTGTCTTTCTTCATCTCTGCCTCTTTCCTTCTCTCTGCACATCTGTCTGTCCTGGCTTTTTCTTCCTCCTTCCCTCCATGCATACCCCACACCATCCTTCTCCCTCCCCTTCCACTGCCTTCTTCGCTTTCTATCCTCAACCCTTTTGCCTTGTCTCCTGCTTTGCCTGCCTCACGCAGACCTACACACATTCAGGATTCCTTGTTCTCCCCGAGCAGGCTCTTTAATCACTTCTGTTAAAAAGTAGGTGAGTTGCACTCTTCAGACATTAAGGAAGAAGAAAAAAAAAACCAGTCATCTTAATTTAACCTTTTTTTCGGCCCACTGGCCTGTGGCTGGAGCAAAAATAGGTCTCCCCGCTTCTGGCACATACACACCCAAGCTGTAAGCCAGCCCAGTTGGCAGATACACTGCGGGGGCCAGAATCCTGTTACCCAACTAAGGGCCGGTGCCAGAGCTCCAAGCCCAGTCAGGCCTCCCAGCCAAGGGTGTGCATCCGTCTAAGGCCTGAGGGGGGTTGGGGGCACCAGGGTTCTTGCCCATCTGGCCCTCAGGTTGTGGCGGGTGCTGGTCAGCTGCCTCCTGCCCTTCCTCAGGGGCTGCAGGAGGGGTTCGGCTGGAACCTAGCCCTGCCTGAGTTTGTCACCATGCTGGGTGACACCTCACAGCCGGGGCCAAGCTGTCCGATTAGTGCCCAGCCTAGCACCGTTAAATTTATTGGACTAACATTTGAATGAGGATTTAGACTTACATAATGTTCTTACCTCATAACGACCTAGTAAAGGAGGTTTTATTGAGTCTTTATAATGACCAAACTGAGGCTCATAGAGGTTAAGTTATTCAGTTAAGGATGTAGCTGGTACTTGGGACTCTGGAATTTCTTATCCCAGTGTCTCCAGAACAGGTTCCAGAGCCTAAACGGGCAACTTTCCCAGGCTCTTCTCCTTGGGGGCACTATCCCAGGGGTGGATACGATCTCTAGTCTCAAGGCTGGTCACAGGGCAGAAGTTTGCTGGCTGTGGTGGACTGTGGACATGTAGGCCAGAGTGTACCCACACGAGTGTGAGGTCCTCTGCAATGCAAGACGTTGCTAGGAGTGGGGAAAAGATGAGAGTGGACTAGGGGGCCGGGACTGGGGCCTCATCTGTCAGAATTACCACCTTCACTCAGGCCTCAGCTCCCAGGAATCTGAAAGTTGTCAGTTGGAACCTGGCATTCCAGATCACTGTGAATGTGTGGGGTTAGGAGGATGGAATAGATTTCACTTAACAGTGTGCTGACTCAATTTATATCTGAAATATTGAGATTTATATTAACTAGGCTGACACTAGACTTAGAGGCTCTGGGCCCCATAAATGTTGAAGATGAGTCTGGTGAGCACATCTTATATGTTTATTGCTGGCTGGGATGTCCTCTTGTGTGAAGTTCCTGTTCAAGCCTGTTGCCCACTTTTTCATGGGGTCCTCTCAATCACATTTGGATGTCTTGGTGCCTCTACCCTTCAGGAAATTCCTTATCTAGACCCAGGAGGAAGGCAGAGTTCTAGACAGCATCACTCAGCTTATGGCTTCATCTCATCCCACAAGAGGCTGGCCATGCTTTGTAGCTGAAAAGATGCTTGTCGCACCTGCCTGTTTTCAGGGTCCTGACCCAAATCTCCACCCTGAGCTCACCTGAATGTCATAGAAGCTCCTTCAGCTTTACCCAGTCTCTCTCCCAACCCGTTCCTCCCCATGTTTCTATACCCAGGGGTCTTTGACTGTATTCTCTCACCCCTAAACCCCATCTACCTATCACCAAATCAGATCAGTTTCACCTCTGTAAGGTCTCTGAAGACCATTCATGGTGCTCTGCCCCACAGCCACCACTCCCGTCCTGTTTCAGCTCCTCTCTCCTGGATCCAGAGAGAGCCTCCCAACCTCCGTTCCCTCCTCCAGCCTTTCCCTGCTCTATCCCACTCTCCATACTGCTTCCTAAACAGCTCAAAATATATTCCATGTGCCCCACTGCCTGTAAACTAGAACTCCAGCTTCTCAGCCTGCCCTCCAAGGAGACTGATTCCTTACCGAGTTAGGTGCACAGAGTAGGTGGTCTCCTGCAGCAGGTGTGGGGAGGCAGGTGAGGATGGCAATGCAAACCTCAACCGTGTGGCTAGACCTGGAAAAAGCCAGGAAGAGCCTCCAAGAAAGACCACAGTGGACAGCAGCCAGGGCTTAGAGGCTGGAGTGCAGTCTAGGGGCTCAGAACTTGGGCAACCCGTTCAGCTCTTGCACTCAGTGTCTTGCCACAGAAGGAGATGCACTCTTTCTCTTCCCTCTCTGCCCTTTTCCTTTTACTCTCACCACAAACTAATAATCTTTCTTTCTCTTTCTCTCCTTTAACATCCACCACCACCTGGCATAGGACAAGGATCTATTGACCCCATCAGTCCCAATATTCTTTGGGCAGAGAGTTCTTGCCAGACTACTGTGTGGACAGGACTTGGAGCAGGTACCTGGCCTGATCCAATCAACTGAGAGCAGGGAGATGGGCGTCCCAAGGTGAACTGTTTCCTCATTGTGGGGTGGACCGGTGGGCTTCCTGAGGTCTGGCCTGGCCCATTCATCAGTCAGACCCAGACCTACCATCTTCAGAGGTTCAGATATTTGAGATCTCATGGTGCCCTTCCAACCTTTCTCATCTTTGCTCGCTCTGGTGCCCTCCCTAGGTACACTCAGCTTTCGTGACTCCAATCCTTGCTACTCAGCCCTACCTTCCCATCTCTGCTTTCGCTAAACCCCTTAGGCCCAAAAGGACACCCTATAGTGGGCCTCTGTTGCTAGTTGCTTATAACATCTTGACTTCCTTCTTTCTTTTATTATTGTGAGCTGTAACCTGTCTGCCTCTTAGTTTGGTTATAAACACCTTGAAAATGAAGATTCTATTATCCATCTTTGTGTACAGTCCAAGTGCTTACAGTAAGCTTCCACTTAAACACTTTGTTGGATAAATAAATGACTAAACAGTGTGGATAAGCCAGCATAGCAGATGATCCCCCATATTTTTTCCCATGATGCATCTCACAAATTTTTTGAAATACCAAGAACAGATATTAAAATCCTGAGGGCTCAACCCCTACCACACCTCTGCCTGCAGTATTTGACCCTGCCCCAGCTCCTCCTCAGCCAGACCCAGAGTCCTTCCCTCTGTCCACACAGTGGGCAGGCTGCGGTGAGGGCAGCATGGGCCACCCAGGAGCCTGTGTGGTCATGGGCCCTGCGTGGAGGGCCTGCCAGGGCAGCCCGGGATGTGGCTAGACGGCTGCTGGGCCCGGGCGGGCTGGGAGGCGTGGACAGCACCAGCGTGCTCTCCCTCACGTCCTTGAAGCTTCCCCTGTCCTCTGACTCAGCTCCAGCCTCTCAATTCGTGGATGAATGCCCTGGTCCTAGACAGAGAGCCGATTCAGCCCAGCAGGTTTCTGGAGGGCTCCCAGGAGGGGGAGGCCCAGAAAATGGCTGGGGGGCAGTGAAGTTAGAGTGACGGCCAGTTCACTCCAGCTGCAGCTCAGGGCATGTTCTTTTCTGCCCCACTCCCACCCCACATTCTTCTGGTGCCCTCATAGGTGCCCAGCTCTGCGGGGCAAACAGGAGCCTGGAGCAGACCATTTGAGGCTAGCTTCCAGTGTCCAGCACTCTCCTGACCTGTCCCGTCACTTTCCCCACATCTGGGTTTGTGTATGTATGTGAAGGCATGCTTGTGTATGCTTTCTGCCAGCAGGTGACATCTCAACTTGGGCAGGGGTCTGTCCGCCCTCCCCCGAGGCTGCCACATAGAGAATAGCACAAGTTGGGCCCCTTATTGGACTCAAACAGCCCCTGTATCAAAACTTGATATCATCTGATAAATTAACATGCAATAAAATGCATATCTCAGTTTGACAATTTGGGTGCAACTACCATCCAAATTATCCAATATTTCCATCTCTTTCAACCACTTTCTGATTTCTGTCACCATAAATCAGCTTGTAGTTTTAATTCCTTTTACATCTGCATCAGAGGAGATCTCACCAGACTCTGTGCTGTGTGAATGTAGAACTGGGTGCTAAGCAGCACCCAGTTCTAAGGCTAAGGGGCCCTGGGCTCCTCCCACCCTCCTTCCCGGCATTCCCCACTCCACACCTGCCCTGGGTATGACAGGATGGCAGGATCAAGAAACAGTGCAAGGAAAGAAAGCAGGACTTGGAACCAGAGGATCTGGGCAAAGGCCCTGGGTTTTTGCGATGTGATTGGGGCAGGCAATCACTCTTTTGGAGTCTTGGAATCTTTAGCTATACAATGGGGACAGTCATGGTTACCCCCACCCCCGACCCCCACGACCAACCCAACATCCCCAGGGCCTCTGGGAGGACTGAAGCCAATATTGTAGTCAACTTTATAGATGGAAGCAGGGCATCCATCAGCTAGTTGCCTGACCCCAAAACTAACGTGTACTGAACTCTCTTGAGTGCCATACACAACGCTAACATCTTCCTTTAACTCTCAAGCAGGGGTGGGTACTACTTATTATCCCCATTCTACAAACAGGAAAACTGGGGCTCAGAGGAATTCAAATACCAGCTCTAAGCCAAGATGTTCTCTCATCTTGTGAGAACAAGATGGAGTTACATTTGTCTGTAGGCAGCTGCTGTAGGCTCTTGATCCTCTCTGCCAGTCTTCCTCCCAGATAAACCCATTAATTGACAAAAAAAAATGAGCTACAGCTGACAGTAGTTTGTAAATAAAGATGGGCAATGCAAATGCTACTCATTATCTTTCCTATCAACAGGTTTAGAGAGCCAGAGAATCAGATGGCCATCCTCAGGCCTCACTCCACCCCGACTTCAACCTGGTTGGTCTGTCCTCATAAATTTCAGAATCTTGACTCCTGCCTCTTCTCCTTGGACCCACAGATTATTGCATTTCTGCTTCAGAGACAGAAAGTCCTTCTTCACATCTAACTTCAGTCTTGGCTGCTGTAGCATAGCCAGCATCAAGTTCAGCTGACCTTATGCAAACAGTGTGCTTTCTGCCCTGTAGGGCACCCCAGAGTGCTAAGGCCTGAGGTGGGCAGGTGGCCACAGTTCTCTCCAGTCCTAAGCATGCGAGTCCTAGGGCTTTTGTGGGGGTGAAGGAGTAAATAGGAGGGATAGAGGGATCTAGGGGGTTTCTGAGCTGTGTCCTCGTCTGCTCTTGTCAGCTCCCGCAGAGGCCCATGTCTGGCTCCTTCTTTGGGGAATCCTTAGCTTTGCCCTGTATCCTTGTGGCATTTCTGTAAGGCTTGTCAGAGGAGGGGTTTGGGAGATAGGAGAGCAGAGGGTCCGGTGGAGTCCTTTGGGAAAAAGGACTTGCACTCGAGAGTTTAGTTCAGGGATACAGGCCTGCTGGTTCACCGCTTGACCTTGGTTGGGCTGAGGCCTGTCTTCTCTGCAGCCAGGGTAGATAATATTACTGCCTCCCAGGGTTTCTCTGAGGCTCAGATGATACCAAGATGCGGAAAGGACTTGGCAAAGCAGAAGCTGAAGTTCAGCCCAAGGGATTGTTTGAGGCTCACTATGTTGCAGGGAAGGGACTGGACTCACTCAAGGGAGCTCAAGGCCAAGGGCTTGGCTTGCAGACTGCCTCGTAAGCTTCCCATGGACCTCTCTGAGACAGAAGGACAGTCAACCTGCGCCCTTTCCCCCACCCACCCAAACCAGATGACCCCAGGCTATGCTGTCCATGGGCTTCTGTGGGTGCCCATGAGTGCTTGTTTGTACTCTGGGGTGAGGCAGAGGCCTCTCTGCGATGGTAAGGAGGTTCTGTGTGATAGCCTGGATGTCTGGGAGTCTCCGTATGTGTGTCCCTCCATGTGGGCTCGTGTGGATCGGTGTCTGTGTATATGTCCACGTCATAGGGCATCTGTTTCTTAGAGAGTTGTCTAGGATTTACTGTGCCTGTTACATGGAAATGGGGTCCCTTGGTCTCTAGGCATCTGGAGACACAGGGGTTGTGTTGTGAGTTGGGGGAATGGTGTCCACGGGGCCCCAAAGCCACCCATGGCTCCCTGTTCCTCAATACAAATGTTAGCCTGGTGTTCAAGATCCTCCACACCTCACACAGAGAGGCCTCTCGGGAACAATTGTCCGCTCTTACTGGGCACAGATGTGAGAGACTGATTTGGGGCTTGTCTCTTCCCCTCTGAGCCTCATGCTCACAAATGTAATGCAAGTCATCTTCAAACTACAAAGCGTGACACATAAGCAAGAGATTGTCTCCTGTGGCTCCCTGGATTCGGGGAGCATAGCTCACTCAGGCCTCTCCTCCGGCTGTCCCCAAATTTCCACTTTCTGGCTGCCCCTCTCTTCTCTTGTCTGCCCATGCTTCCTCACTCGACACCCCTCTGCTTGTAACTCTCCTTCTCTGTTCCTGCGTCTGTGAGGATCCTTGTCTGTACGTCTGCCTGTGTGTTGTGTGTGCCCTGTATATGCACCTGGTTTGCCCTCCTAATGTACCTTCTGTTCATTCAATAAGTATTATTGAACACCTACTACCTGCCAGGCATCACGCTGGGTCCTGGGGATTCAGCCATGAACAAGGCAGACACAGGACCATCACTAGCCCATCGGGCCTCTTGTGCAAATAAGAAAAAGCTATCCCCAGCACTTGATGCAATCCCAGGAGTATGTGACTTGGTGAAAAAAAATGATGTCTGTACACAAAGGAAAAGGAGCCTTTTCTTCCTGGTGGACACAGCCCCAAATTAAGGTCCTCAGCTTGGGAAGTGGAGGTAGGGGCTGGACTTCAGCCTCATACCCCTCCCTTGGCTAAGCCAGCCACTTATGCATTGAATAAAACACACCTCTCAAGACAGCAGCCCAGGAAGGCCCTTCCTACCCTTGAAGGTAGTGCTGACACTCCAGAGATGTGTGTGCATCTCTGCACTGCTTGGGTGCACATGTGACACCAACATGGCCCTCTGCAGCCTTGTGGACCTCTCTGCAGCTGTGTCTGGGAGGGAGGGATATGTATGTGGAGTATCAGCCTGGATTCATGTGTACCCACAGCACCCACAGCCCTGACAGCCATTTCCTCACCATCCTGCAAGTCCCCCTGGGTGGCTTTCTCTGCTGACCTGATTGTTCACCTTCCCAACTGGACCCTACGCTCTGTTAAGTCTTTCCTCAGCAGAACAGGGTGGAGCTGAGCCTCAGGAGTGAGTGAGCCAATGCTGGGCCCAGCCTTCCTCCTAATCTTCTGCTTTTCTCTTCTCTGGAAGGAAGAACTGGGCCCCTCTGGCATCAACATGGACCAGGGGAGTGGGTACAGCTGTTACATGGAAGGTCTAGGCTCCCTCTGCCTAGGAGTCTCTGGGAGACCCCAGCCAGATCCCTAACCCTTCCTGAAGACTTACCCACATGGAACACGATGGACTTGTTTGTTCTTTACTAGGTGAGTCCTGCCTCTGCACTTTTGCTCAGACCACTCTGGTGATGTGCTTTCCCATCCTTCAAGACCGAGGGCCACCTGTGTTATAAATAGCAGCAGCAGTGGCCTGCTATGGAGCTCTCACCTGGCACCACCATGGAGGAAGTGTGAATCGCATTCATTGTGGACCTTGGAATTTAGATACTTGTCGTTATACATAATCTCACTAAAGCCTCACAATGGTATGGTGAAGCAGGCATTAGTAACATCCCAGCTTTTAATATAAGGAAACCAAGGTTTCAGAAATGAAACCCAAGGTCACACTGCCTCCCCAGCTAACGGAGACTGTCAGATTGGACCCTCAGACTCCCATGCTCATAACCTCAGGTCAGCCTCTGACCTCTGCAGTCCACTGTTAGTCCTCCCTACTCTGAGCTCCTGGTGTCCTAGTGGGCACAGTGGCCATCTGAACTTATACCCTCAGCTGTTGTCTTTAAAATATATCCTTTTTTTTTTTTAACATTGCACCTACCTCCCTGACTAGATTGTATGTTTCTGAGGACACAGATTGTGTCTTTTTATCCCTGTGTTTCTCCAGCTCCTCATGCCTACAAGATGCTGTTGATGGTGGTCGTGATGATAATGGTGATGGTGAGTGATCCTTCCAGCCTGTCTCCTGGACCGGAGCCTCTCCCACACTCAGGGTCATAGTGACGGTTTTGTGATTTCCTCCTTTGTGTGACGTGGAAGAACTGTGTTCCTCATAGGAGCATTTTTTGCTTTGAAAGGAGAAGCTCGGGGCATCTGGTGCCTCTGGCCTGGGTATCTCAAAGGGCTCTTACAGCCCTGGGGACAGTGGCAGAGACAGCATCTTGCTCCCTCCCCCGGGAGCCTGCATTCTGGCTAGTCCCCCACCATTGACACCCCCTCCCCCCAACCCCAGGGGCTCTGCAGGCTTGGGTGGGGAGGAAGTAGGAAGGAAGAGGGCCTCCTCTCCTTCCCCTGCCCCTCTGCCTCTGCAGCTCTCCTGGAAAACTATGTGGTCCTTCCAGTAGGTTCAGAAATCCCGTCCCCACAGAGGCATGGACTAGGTGGAGCTGATCCCCTGCAGGCAACCTAGCCAGATGGTCTGGACCTGGCAGCTGCCTTGGAGGTGGCTGTGATGTCTCAGCTCATGTGAAATCAGAGTCCTACCTTCTGAGAAGACCAGGGGTGGGGGCTGTGTGGCTGTGTTATCCAATGGCCAATGACACAGGAAGTACTTGCCCCTGGAGGGGAAATCTCGGAGATGCATTTCCAGGTCCGTGGATAGAAAGGCAACACATACCCAGTCTGCTCACACAAGGAAAGGGGTTATATGTTCAGAAAGCAGTGCTGGCCACCCCTGGTGCTGTATTGCATTCAGGAGAGAAGAGGGGGTCTGGGAAGGCAGTGTGGTAAGAGGAGAGGGATGGCAGTTTAGGAGGGAGAGGCTCAGAGGAGCTGGCAGGTTCTCCTTGGTGGGAGGGACAACCCGGCCAGTGGGATGATACTGCACACACTAGTCTATAACTGGGGGGCTCAACTGCCCCCAACATGTAGAGAGGATGCCAATACTCAGAATTAACTCCAATACCGATACTGCCATTTTCTCTGTGTGCAAACTTGGGATAGTTAGTTACTTCTCTGAGGCTCTGTTTCCTTATTTGTAAGACAGCAATGAAAACACTAACCTTTGAAGGTTGTTGACTTTTTGTTTCGTCATTCTTTGGACTGAGGCAGTATTCTCAAGGGGATGTCTATTCTTTCTCTAATTTGAATGAGGTGGAGAACAGTACTGTTTGGATTCCCTGACTTCTGTCAAAAAATATTTATTCCCATGGGCTCCACCCAGCGTTGGATGTCCTGAAGGAAGCAGGGCCTTCAGAATGGTCAGGCCTACCTAGAAATACAAAGGTTGGCTCTGGGAAGATAAGATTGTACCTTGGCACAGTCCAGGCCATGTGGACTAACTGCATGGCCCAGATAGCAGGGGCTGCAGCATCTTGTCACAGGGGCACCATCAAGGTCTAGATCAGCCAGGAGATACTTGCTGTAGAAGTTGGCACTTGAATGGAAGTTTTGATTGGTTAAAATTCTAACCATGTTTCAATAGGTGACTTTTTCTGCTTATCTTTTGATTTTTATGTTAGTATATTAGTTATCTATTGTTTAACAAGCATTGCCAAAATCTAGTGGCTTGAATTCTACTGTGGTTTAGCTGGGTCATTCTGGCTCTGAGTTCCCATGAAATTGACATGGACTGCACTCTGATCTGAAGGTCTGATGGGGCTGGAGGATCCACTTCCAAGTTCACTGCCATGGCTATTGGCAGGAGGACTCCATTCTGCATCTGATATTAGCCTGAGGCCTCAGTTCCTTACTATGTGTGCCTTTGAGGGTCCTCACAGTGTGGTGGCTGGCTTCCCACAGAGAGAGTGGTCCAAGGAGGAGAGAGCAAGGAGGAAACTGCACTGCCATTGGTCTCTGACATTACACACCTTCATGTCCACTGTTCTATTCATCGGAAGCCAATCACTAGGTGCAGCCAGCATTTAAGGGAAAGGGGAATTAGACCTCACCTAGGGAAGGGAGGAATATCAAAGAATTTGTAAAAAATACTTTAAATCTACCACACTTGTGGGCATTTTTCTTTTTTTGGTTTTATCTTTTTAAAATTTATTCATTTTAATTGGAGGATAATTACTTTCCAATATTGTGATGGTATTTGCCATACATCAGTATGAATCAGCCATAGGCATACATCTGTCCTCTGATCCTGTACTCCCCTCCCATCTCCCTGCCCATCCCATCCCTCCAGGTTGTCACGGAGCACTGGCTTTGGGTGCTCGGTATCTTACGTCAAACTCCCAACGGCTATCTATTTTAATATGGTAATGTATATATTTCAATGCTACTCTCTCAAATCATCATCTCACCCTCTCCTTCTCCCACTGAGTCCAAAAGTCTGCTCTTTCAAATATTCAATTCCATGGATTTTATATATTCACAAAGTTGTGCAACTATCACTACTACCTAATTCCAGAACATTTCATTGCCAAAAAAAAGAAATCCTATATGCGTTAACAATCATCCTGGTCCCTCCCCATCCCCCCAGGTCCCTAGGGAGCCCTGATCTACTTCTGTCTCTGTGAATTTACGTCTAATGATATGGTTGCTTCTAACAAATAACCTTCCTTTCCTTCCCCCCGCATTAGGTAATCGTCCTAACAAGTAACCTTTCTTTCCTTACCCCCACAGTAAATAATAGTCCTGAATCCTACATTCTTCATTCCTTTGTAGTCTTTCATAAGAGTCTTACTGTATCTATTTAATTCCTAAGATGGCACTGTTTTTTTAATTGTAACTTTATGAAAAGTCATGCTGCATGTGATTTGGAGGAACTTACTTCTTTTATTTGATATCATATTGCTGATTTTTATTCATATCATTGTCTGTCACTGCAGTTTCTTTATTTTAATCCCTATGTGAAAATATACTACAATATAATCTTCTCTGAGTAGATGGACATTTGGGTTGTTTCCAAGTTTTTGCTATTGTGAATAGAGCTGCTATGAATACTCTTGCACATGTTTCCTGAGTACATGTTGAGTGAGTGAAAATCTAGGGCATAGGTTATGTCAGTTTTCAACCTGAGGAAATAACGCAAGACTGTTTTTAAAAATGGGTTCACCAGTATGTTGCCAGTTGATTAGGTGCAAAATGGAGTTACACTATAGTCTTTATTTGTGCTTTCCCAACCACCAGTGATGTTGAGCATCTCTTCATGAGTTTATTGGCCATTTATACTTCTTTTCTACAAAATCTCTGTTCATGTGTTTTACCCAACTTTATTTGAGGTTTACTGGGCCCATCATCTTATTTTAAATGGTTGTGTTGTATGTATATAAATATATTCTTAATATAATACTAATGCTTGTCAGTTGTGTATATGGCAGATACCTTCTCCCAGTTTACAACTTGTCTTTTTACTCTCTCCAGGTCATCTCTTGAAAAACAGAAATTCTTAATTTTACTATAATCAAACTGATTCATTTCGCATATTTTGGCCTATGTTTTTTGTGTTTTGAGAATCCTTCCCTACCCAAGGTATAAAACAGACTCACATATATTTTCTGCTAAGCATTTAAAGTCTTCATTCCACATGAGTTATAAAGAAGGATCTGATTTCATCTATTCTGATTATAGTACATGTTTTTCCAGTTCATTAATTGATGAGCCCTCTTTCCCTATCATTTGGATGTACGAGCTCTATCATTTACCAGAGTCCCACACTGCATGGATCTGTTTCTGAGCTCTCTGTTCTATCTCCTTCGTCAGTCTCTCCAACCCTGGACCACAGATGAACTGTACTATCCTGGCTCAACTGGTAAAGAATCCACCTGCAATGCGGGAGACATGGGTCCAATCCCTGGGTTGGGAAGATTGCCTGGAGAAGGGAAAGGCTACCCACTCCAGTATTCTGGCCTAGAGAATTCCATGGACTGTATAGGCCATGGAGTCACAAACAGTCGGACGCAACTGAGCGACTTTCACACACATCCACAATAGCTTCGAAATAAGTCCTGATGTTCAGTAAAGTAATTCTCTCCCTGATTATCTTCCTCAACATATCTCTGGCTATTCTTGGCCCTATAGTTTCCAAATAAATTCCAAATAGAATTATGTTGTCAAGTTCCACAAAAATCTACAAATGGACTTTCAATGAAATTATATTTAATTTATAGATCAAATTGGAAGAATTGACATCTTTATGTTAATCAGCTTTCCTGTCAATAAATAGTATTTTTCCATTCATTTATGGTTTTTAAATATATCTTAATATTATTTCCCTGGTCTTCAATATTATTTTAACCAGCACTTTATGAGGATCTTTATTTTGACAAATAAGTATGCAGTATTATTTTTAGATTTATTCCTGAATACTTGATAATTTTTAATGCTATTATGAATGATACCTTCCCTTCAATTGAATTTTCTAGTTATTTGCTGTTAGTATATAGAAATGCAACTGACTTTTGAGTATTACTTTTATATCTAGGCACCTTGATTGACTTTCTAGGCTTTCGTAATTTTTGTCTTTAATAATCTTAAACTTGCTGCTCTTGAATAGATTTAAGCCTTTCCATTTTTTTTTTTTTCTATTTGACCCTCTCTAGGTCCTTTTAATCTGAGGTTTCTCAGTTCTTCTTTTGTTATTTTAAATTTCATGTTATGTATTTCTATTATTTTACAAAGTATTTTCCTATTTATACCTACTTATCCTTATTTATACCTCTGTCTTTCTGATAACTTTTATTATTCAGTGCTTAGAATTTTCACCTCTAAAATTTCTATCTCCTAACTTGCTTTGCATATTTTCTATTTCTTTCCTTTTCCTGTTTGGGCCTTTTTATTTTTAATTTCATTTTCTAGTTTGTGAAGTCATTTCTTGATTGTAACCATCCTGTTATTTATCCATCTATTGTGTTCTTTAGTTTAAACATTGTATGTTCATGACTAATATTTCTACTTGGTTCCTTTTTAATGAGATCTTTAAATGGCCAGCTATTTTGGCTGGGGTTCATTTTTTCCTTGGGGTATTGGCTTCTATGTCAGGCAATAATTATGAGGGTGGGCCAGACACTAGACTAGGAAAATTCCAAAAGGCTCAGGGGATGGCCAGTGAATAAACCTTAAGGTGGAGAGAGCTTCAGGCACCAGGAAACCACAATTCCCTATCCATTAGCTATAGAAGACCTGATGCCTATGGTCCATTATACTTTTGAGGGCCCACAAAAACGCGTTATTTCTAATGTGGCTCAGGTGGTAAAGAATCTGCCTGCAATGTGGGAGACCTGAGTTCAATCCCTGGATCAGGAAGATCCCCTGGAGAAGGGCATGGCAACCCATTCCAGTATTCTTCCCTGGGAAATCCCAGGACAAAGAAGCCTGACAGGCTACAGTCCATGGGGTCACAAAGAGTCAGACATGACTGAGTGACTAACACTTTCACACACTTTAATATAAAGAAAAAAATGAATACAATAATAATCACTGTAATATTGAATCTGGTCTGGATTATATTCATCTTTATATTAATGTGGTCATCAAATAATTTTTACTATATTTTATGAAGGAAGGGTACCCAGGACCCAAAAGTCTTAATGCAGCTCTGCCTCCAATCTGTAAAACATAGTTAATCACTGTTTATTCTACAAAACAATTCTCAGGTGAGGTCTGACTTTCACTGTCTCCTCCAGCCCCAGAGCCAGAAATGCATTAGGGAGAGACACATTAGGAGGAGACCAGCTCTGGGCTGGAAGGAGATGTGAGGAGAAAGAAGGCCAGCTGGTCGACACCTGGTTTTGTCAGCTCCTTCCAGCCTGTGGATCCTGCATTGCCCTGATTTCCCCCCTGAGGTACAGGGACAGGGATAGACCCTGTCTGACTCAAGGAAATGGTGGTGGAGAAGCCATAGCAAACAGCCAACCGTTCTGGTTCTGTTTGGTCCTCCCAGGGAGTGCTAGAAGCCAGAGTGCGTGTAGCCTCAGGCCTAAGTCACCACCAGACACAACAAATAAAAATAGCTCCTATCATCCCAGGGGGTTGTCACTGTTTTCTGTCTCACAGTTCCTCCTGGGTTGATCTTGGAGGAAGAGAATCAGCAGTGGTAACATACAAATATTACTTTGTCACTCATCTGGCCGAAGATCACTCAGTGGTTTCTCATTGGGCTTCTGGATTCCTAACTTGACTCCTTTAGGAGAAGGGAGAATTAATTACAACCTCCATGTCTACCCTCTGCCTAGCTCTCCTCTGAGAAGAGTTACCGATCTGAATGCCTAAAGTGGAGAACTACTGATTTAGCTGCATAGAGAAGAGGGCAGAGGTGCTGTGCATTCATGGGTTGTGTGTGCCTGCTTTGGGGTCTTTTCCCCATCCAGCTGGGTAGGGACGTTGACTTCCAATTTGCCATACCTTACTCCACAGATCTGGGTGATTTGGTCCCCTGGGTCCCTGACTTCAACCATACAGCCCCAGAAGACAGAGTTGGTGAGCTTACAAACTTTGGATTTGGGTGTGGGGAGAAGTAAAAAGTCTTTTTCAGTTTAGAGTCTAAGTTTCACACTTCAACCCAGTTTTTTTGGTTTGTTTTTCCAGCACTATTGATGATTACGAGTTGTACATATTTAAAGTGTACAATTTGATGGTTTTATATACATATACTTAGTGAAATATCCACAACAATCAAACTAATTAACATACCCATCACCCATTTGGCTACCCTTTTTTGTGGTGAGAACCCTTAAAATTTACCCTCTGTAATTCCAAGTATACAGCACAATGTTAACTATAGTCACAATGTTGTACATTAGAGCTCTAGAATTTACTCGTCTTGCATAACTAAATTTTGTACCCCTTGACCAGCATCTCCGCATTTCCTTTGTTCCCTAGCCCCTCTGGCCACCATTCTACTCGTTCTATGACTCGGACGATTTAGATTCCACACGTAAGTGAGATCATGCAATATTTGTCTTTTTGCATCTGGTTTGTTTCACTTGAGAGCTTCCCTGGTAGCTCAGATGGTAGAGCATCTGCCCGCAATGCGGGAGACCCGGGTTCATTCCCTGGGTGGGGAAGATCCTGTGGAGAAGGAAATGGTAACCCACTCCAGTACTCTTGCCTGGAAAAGTCCATGGACTGAGGAGCCTGATAGGCTACAGTCCATTGCGTCGCAAAGAGTCGGACACGACTGAGCGACTTCACTTCACTTTCACTGTTTCACTTAGCATAATGTCCCCAGGGCCATTCATGTTGTTGCAAATGGCAGGATTTCATTCTTTTTTAAGACTGAATACCATTCCATCATATATATATATGTATATATGTATACAAAGTATATATATATACACTTTGCTTTCTTTGTCCATTCATCAATTAGTGTACTTTCAAGTTGTTTCCATATCTGGGTTACTGAAAATAATGCTTCAGTGAACTTGGGGATGCAGGTATCTCTGAGATCCTGAGTCCATTTCATTTGGATATATATTTCTGGGTATACTCCAGAAGTGGAATTGCTGGATCACATGGTTGTTCCATTTTTAATTTTTTTAGGAACTTCCACACTGTTTTTCATAGTGGCTGCACCAGTTTATAGTCGCCAGATTTGTGTGCCAGGGTTTCCTTTTCTCCACCTCATCACCAACACTTGTCATCTTTCATCTTTGATAACAGTCATCCTAACAGGAGTGAGGTGATCTCGCCTATGGTTTTGATTTGCGTTTCCTCCTGGGATTTCTTTGGAAGGAATGATGCTAAAGCTGAAACTCCAGTACTTTGGACACCTCATGCGAAGAGCTGACTCATTGGAAAAGACTCTGATGCTGGAAGGGATTGGGGGCAGGAGGAGAAGGGGACAACAGAGGGTGAGATGGCTGGATGGCATCACTGATTCGATGGACGTGAGTCTGAGTGAACTCCGGGAGTCGGTGATGGACAGGGAGGCCTGGCGTGCTGCGATTCATGGGGTTGCAAAGAGTCGGACATGACTGAGCGACTGAACTGAACTGAACTGAACTGAATGATTAGTGAAGTTGTACACTTTTTCAAATACCTGTTGGCCATCTGATGTATGTCATCTTTGGAAAAGTCTGTTCAGACTCTTTGCCTACTTGTTCTCAGTGTCTTAGAATATGCTGCATTTTATAACTTCTCTAGGAGAAACCATTTATGGATTATATTAAGTAGCTTTAATTAAATGAACTTTCAAAAAATTCAACTGAGCCTTTGTTCTTCACTGGTATGGCTTATAATTGTCATTTTAATTCTTGTTTGGCTCTTGTTCTTTCCAATGGGAACTTTCTGGAGCTAAAAGGAGGAGAGGAGAAATGATAAACAGGGTCGAATTCTGATTTTCCAGGATTCCTGACCACAGTGTCATCAGATGCCAATAGCACCTCTTTGCTCTTGATTGTGAAGGTTGACCAGCCCATCTGTGAGTTGGATCCTGCTCTGCTGTGGCAGTCTGCTCCCTATTTCACTACAGCTTGTGGTGTTCCTAACATACTGCGCCTATCGAGTATCCCTCAAATTTAGCAGGGTGCCTGACACTTGGCATATATGTGGAATGTGTGTGTGTGTGTGTGTGTGTGCGCGCGCGTATGCGTGCATGTTAGTGGCTCAGTCTTGCCCAACATTTTGCGATCCCATGGACTGTAGCCCACCAGGATCCACTGTCCATGGGATTCTCCAGGCAAGAATACTAGAGTAGATTGCCATTCCCTTCTCCAAGGGATCTTCCCAACCCAGAGATCAAACCTGGGTCTTCCCCACTGCAGACAGATTCTTTAACATCTGAGCCACCAGGGAAGCCAACAGATAAAAATTAAACATGTATTGTCACCCCCATTTCCTGGATGTAACTCAAGAGAAGCTAAGTGATTTACCCAAAGTCACGCAGATGTCAGATGACATCAGGTTGGCCTGATTCCCAGTCCCTCCTCTCTACAGGAACAGGCAGAGAGCTGCCTCCCTTGGCACGGCCCCATTTGCATCCCAAGAAGGAAACTTAGGCTCATGGAGGTTACTCACCCCAGCGCTGACAGCTTGCTCAGCTCGTCCACTTATCTGTCATCTATCTTCCTTACCAGTGGAGATACTGGGGGCATAGTTCTTCTTAAATTAAGCATAAGATGAAATCATTTATTTAAAGCCTTTTACCTGTCCATTTCCCCAGGGCAGTTTTTTATGAAGTGATTTCTCACATTTTCCAAGTGACGCAGTTAGTTTGATGGGTGATGTGCCAGGGAAAGTTTGAGAAAGGGGAGAGAGAGAGAGACATAGTGCTCAGAAAGGGCAACCGGGTAACTGAAAAGGAGAGCCCAGTACACAAGGCTTGTGGGTAGAGAGAGTGTCCCAGCCTATGGTGAAGGCCTTCTGTCCCCGAAGAGCCCCTGGGAGCTAGCCAATGTGCCCTCATTAGAAAGTATGCCCTTTGAGCTTTTCCCTTTTGAGCACTGATTTCCCAGAAGAGAAAAAGCAGCTGCTCTTTGCTATGGCAGGAGGGCCTCAGGGCACAAGGCAGGTCCTGAATTCTCAGAGTCCTGGGAAGCGAGCTGGAAAAGCCTAGAAAGGAGAAGGAAGATGAAGGTAACACCAGAGGCCAGACTGCATTCATCAGAGTGTTAAGGAGGCTGGGTCCCTGTGAGGGAGAAAGCCTCCCCAGAGTGGGATTCAAGGCCTGAGATAGTGACAGGGCCCAAAGAACCAAAAAAGAAATGGCCAAGACCTCAGTACCACTGCTATCAAAACTTTGAGAAACCGCACAGAAGAGCAAGGAGGATTTGTGAACAGAGGCAAGGGGGTTGGAATGAAGAACTGGGCTGGCTATCACTGTACTCTCTGGCCTCAGAGTTCCCCTGTGTCAGATGCGGTTTTGATCTGACTGCTCTCAGGCTCTTCTGGTCCTGGGTAGGATCTTCTTCCTGGGTTGAGGCTTCCTGATGATGACTGACTTGACCCCCAACAATACCCATTATACTACCAGGCATGGATCATACACAGAGTCCCTGAGGCCCAGACTCTGCCAGGGTCTCAGTGTAGACAAGACTTTTTCTTTCACACCCCAGAGTTTGGAGTAGGCTGGCCACTCCAGCAAGATCAAGATCATTAGCTTTGAATTAGGACACCTGGGCCCTAATACCAGCTTCCTGTGTGACCTCGGTCAAGTCAACATTTCTGGGCCTTAACTGTAAAATGAGGAAAATAGTATTTACCTTTTCAACCCCATGGAAGTGAAGTGAAGTGAAATGAAGTTGCTCAGTCGTGTCCGACGCTTTGCGACCCCGTGGACTGTAGCCTACCAAGTTCCACCATCCATGGGATTTTTCCAGCAAGAATACTGGAGTGGGTTGCCATTTCCTTCTCCAGGAGATCTTCCCGACCCAGGGATTGAACCCAGGTCTCCCATACTATAGGCAGACTCTTTACCGTCTGAGCCATGGAGGTTGAGATATTTGAATAGCATGTAACCGTGAAGGGACTTGGAAGACTAAAATGAGAAGGCATTGTGATCAGTACTGATATGACTATACAGCTGTGAAGAAAAGACCAGATTACCTCAGAAGAACAGGCACTCACTTTTGTGAATGAAGAGGTGTTTTCTGTATATTAATTTAACAGTATACCATTTCCTTTCAAGAAAGAGATCATTGCAGACTGGCCATACAAGGTACTGGTCAGAAATACTGTCCACTGCAAGGAAGCCTAGGTACTCATCCTGAGAGTTTCCCATCTAAGGGGTCATTGGGCTTGGTGCCATGTGATAATCCATGTAGCAACCCTAGGCTGGCATAACAGTAAGTATAAATTTCTGCCCCACAGAGGTGCAGTGCACAACACATGTAAGTCTATCTCCCATCTTTAAAATCTTCCCTCCAGCCCACAACCCTGCTCAGCCATGGCCTCATTCTTCTGCTCTACTTTATTTCAAAACACCTTGAAAGAGCTGTCTAAACTTGCTGTCTCCTGTAAGGAGGAGATCTTGTCCTCTCATCAAAATAGGTATACAGAATACATATCTCAACCTAATAAAGGCCATTTGTGACAAACCCATGGCTAACATCATATTCAATGATGAAAAACCGAGAGGTTTTCCTTCAAAATCAAGACAGAGGGGCCCACTCTTGCCACTTCTAGTTAACATAATATTGGAAGTCCTAGCTATAAAAATCAGATAAGAAAGAGAAATGAAAGGCATCCAAAATGGGAAGAAGCAAACCTGTAATAATTTGCTGATGATATGATAGTTTATATAGAAAACCCTGAAGTCTCCACCAAAAACAAAGACAAACAAACAATTAGAATTAATAAATGAAATCAGGAAAGATGCAGGAACAAGATTAATATACAGATATCTGTTGCTTTTCTATACACTAATAATGAACTACCAGAGAAAGAAAGCAGAAAACAATCTCATTTAAAATCACATAAAAAAGAGTAAAATACCTAGGAATAAACTCCTTGTTTCTTAAACTCATTCCAGTTAGACTGTCGCTTCCCTCTCTTGAAGAAACCACCAGCAGCCACTGTGTTGCAAAATGGACGGTCAGTTCGCAGTCCTCCACCTCCCAACAGCTTGTGACACAGTGGGTCATTCTTCCTGAGGTATTTCTCCTTTTGATGTCCAAAACCACTCTTTCTTGGTTCATCTCCAACTTCACTGGTTGCTCCTTCTTGATCTCTTTAGTAGGATCTGCTTCATTTTCTTTATCTTTGAATGTTGAAAGATTCTAGGGTTTAACTCTTAGTGTTTCCTCTTCATCCGCTATATTTGCTGTCTAGCTGAGCTCTTTCAGTCCCATAATCAACCATGAATATACTGATAATCCCAAATATATACTTCAGTCCACACCTTCCCCCTAAAGTAAAAGTGAACATCGCTCAGTCACATCCAACTCTTTGCAACCCCATGGACTGCATAGTCCATGGACTTTTCCAGGCCAGAATACTGGAGTGGGTAGCCTTTCCCTTCTCCAGGGGATCTTCCCAACCCAGGGATCGAACCCTGGTTTGCTGCATTGCAGTTGGATTCTTTACCAACTGAGCCACCAGGGAAGCCCATCCCCCTAAATGCTACTCATGTGTTCAATCCCCATCCAAAATATCCACTTGGATAGCATCCAAACTAAATATGTTCAAAACCAAACTTCTGACATTCCTTCATTCCCTCTCGAATATTTTTCGATCCTAGCAACTTTGTTCTTTCAGTTACTCAAGTTAAAACCTTGCAATCATCCTTGGTTCTTCTCACCATCTCATCTGTACCTATAATCCATCAGCAACTCTTGACAACTCTACCTGGCCACATTGTACCCATCACAGCCAGAACCCTGACCTAGGTCACTCAGAGACCTGCAGCAGCCACCCCATCGCTCTCCTTGCTGCATCCGGGTCCCTTGCAAACACACTTCACTGTCTCCCCAGTCCAGGAACTTTGTATTGTAACTACTCTTTCCATTGCCTGGAAAACTCTTCTCTTGCTGTCTTCAGATCTCACCTTGAAGTTCACCTTGTCAGAGAGGTCCTCCCTTACTGCTCTATGAAACTTGGCACCACCTCCCACTCTCTCTCCCTTTAAGTGCTTTATTCGCCTCTGCACGTAGCACTATCTGACATTTGATACATATATATGTGTATGTGTTGTGGGAATGTGTGTTTAATTTTTTTTTTTTGTCTTCCTCTACTAAAATGTAAACACCCTGAACACAGGGACTTTGTGTATTTTGCCTACTGCTATATCTCTGGTGCCTAGAAAGAGTCTGGTACAAAGTAGGTATTTAATAAATATTTGTCAAATTAATGAGTTAGAAAAGGGTTAGAACCAATTAGATTCCTTCCTGGAAGTCTGCCCTGGAAAGGCTGGGAAAGTCAATACAGTCAGTGGATAGAGAATGGTCCAATCACTGTCATGATGGAGTTTGACAGGAGGAGCTTCAGCATCCTTGCTAAGTAGATGGTTAAATGACCATGTCACTACAGCTGTGTTGTATCCTAAACAATGAAATATTTTCCAATGGATGGTTCAGGCTCCTGAGATTTGACTGTTTTGTACATTTGAGGTCGTTTCCTGCTAGGTTTTTTGAAAAGCCTAAATGTGTCTCCTCTCTTTGCAAATAGAAGGAACTAACATACAAAGAAGGAAATGGCAACCCACTCCAGTGTTCTTACCTGGAGAATCCCAGGGATGGGAGAGCCTGGTGGGCTGCTGTCTATGGGGTCGCACAGAGTCAGACATGACTAAAGCGACTTAGCAGCAGCAGCAGCAACATACAGAGGGGGCTTCCCTGGTGGTTCGGTGTTAAAGAATCTACCTGCAATGCAAGAGAATTGGTTCAATCCCTGGGTCAGGCAGATCCCTTGGAGAAGGAAATGGCTCCCCTTTCCAGTATTCTTGCCTGGGAAATCCCATGGACAGAGGAGCCTGGCGGGCTATAGTCCACGGGGTCACAAAAGAGTTGAACATGACTTAGTGACTAAACAACAGAAGACACAGAGAGGTATAGACCCATCCTCATGACAAGTCTAAAAATTCAGTATTAAGTTTAAAATTACTTGCCTGCTTGATTTCTTGACCAACCTCAAATTATACCAGGTTTCAAGGAATCAGAAACATGATAATGTTGTCTCAAAATGTTTATGTTACAGATAGCATCATTTCAAATACATTTTTCTTTGCATCTCTGATCATATCCTATGGCTTTTGCCCTAACAACGGAATGATTGAGTCCTAAGACTATGAATCCCGATTATGCCCAAGTGCAAAACAGATGTTTGGGTTTTTTTCCCCCATCTTGAAATATTCCTCAGAAAATAAGGTATCGCTTATTGTCAGGTGCTTATGAATACTTTTATTAGCAGCACTCTTTAAATTATTTTTAACAGCAAACAGTCATTGGAAGAAGATCCCTAAGTCTCCTGCTTCTCAAGCCTGGTTGGAGACTTCATGGAGTTTAACAAAATCCTGATGATCGGTCCCACCTGAGACCGATCATAACAGAATCTTGGGAGGGGGTGGTGCTGGGCATTGGTCTTTTTTAAAGCTTCCCAGTTGTTTCTGTGAACAGCTAGGGCTGAGTGTCTTTGCCCTTGAAATGACCTCAATCCTTGCTAATTTTGTATACTTATGAACGTCACCACTCAGAGTCAGTGTCCAAGGAGCTAAAAAAACTGAAGTTGGCTTTTGTCATTTTTCTTGGGGGCATGTCTCTTCTTATCCACCCATGCTCAGGAAACTAGCAACTTCAGTCACACTGAGGTGTCATTGACTGATAGCAATCAAGTGTTAGTTAGCCTGTCAACAGGACAGCCCTTGTGAGTTGCGGGCCTTCTGTATCCACCCAGGTAGTGGTTGCCTCTTGTAAGTCTGGATTACTGAGAAGTACTCGAGGCCCTCCAGCCAGAAAAACAGGGCATTTCAGGGCCATAACCAGCTTTGGGCCTGGGAGCAGGGCAGTGTCCCTTTAATTTGCTGCTGGAATTGGGCAGCAGCTGAGATCAGGACCTTTTGAAATATTTATCTGCTTGTTATTTATCTGGGCAGTATGCGGGGGAGAGGAGAGGTCCTGGGAACTATGCCCAGAGCCAGAAAGAGTACAGGGAAAACTTCACTAAATTTATTTTAATAACTTTTACTGTACTTTTTTAAATTATAAAAGTAACAAATGCTTACTAAAGGAAACTTGGATATGCAATAAAGTATAGAGAAGAAAATAAATAACCCATAACCCCAGAGCTATGCAGAGTTAAGAGTTTGGCGTATGTCCATCTAGACCTCTTTTTTAAGCACATACACGTGCACTGTGTGTAATTATATATAGTGTTGCATCCTGTTCTCTTTCCTTTAACATTATATCATGAGCACATTTCTGTGTCATCAAAAATTCTTTCAAGACAAAATTTGGAATAGATCCATAACATTCCTTCATTGGCTGTCCACAATTTATTTAACTGATGTCCCATTGTTGGATACTTAGGTTATTTCCAAGTTTTCATCTTAATGAAGAATAATGAGGCTAGCAACTGTCCACAGATTTGCACACATTTCTGATAAATTTTTAGTGTTATCTTTGACCAGGAAGTCAACACGGTATGGAGAAAAGCACAGGATTTTTTTCTTTTCTTTTTCTTTATTATTGAAGACAAATTTACATAACATAAAAGTACTTTTATGGAGTACTCTACACATAGGAGTACTAAACACAAATTTTAATTCTTGTATGCCTAGAGTACATAAACACAAATTTACATAGCCATTTTAACCATTTCAAAGTGTGGAATTCAGTGGTTTTTAGTACAGGCACATATTGTGTGGCTATCACTGCTACCTAATTCCAGAATATTCTCAACCCTCTGTACCCATTACTCAGCCACTTCCCATCCCCACTCCTCCCAATCTCTACAACCACTAATTTGCTTTCTGCCCGTATGGATTAAAGCACACTATCCTAGTACTCAGGAATGCCATGATTCAAACCCTGATTCACCCACTGACTAGCCTTGAGACTGTAAGGAGTTTACTTACTCTTGTTCATCCTCAGAATCAGGCCTCAGACCAGGCATCTGATTACAGCTGTACCACTGTCTCTTTTTGTATTCCCAAGATACCTGCAGAAGTGCTAAATAAACCAAAGACGGCATTCTCAAAATTATCCCTCCACAGATTGCCTATTAGTTACAAGGGGAAAAGGTAACCTTACAGTGGAGAAACCTGGCTGAAACCACCTTAACTACATGGTCAAGCTTGGCATCACTAAGCGTGGGGCAGACTGACATCATGTGCCTGTTGATGTGATACAGTGAAAAGGGCATCCAGTGGCATCCAGGTAGGATTCTTGCCCAAAATGTCTGACCTTCCACTCGCAGGATACATAATCAGACAAACCCAGAGACAATCTCCAAACAGCTGACCTTGGATCCTTCTACACTGTCCTGTCATGAACAGAGAAGGCAGGGGACTTGTTGACTAAAGGACACTAAAAATGTGTGTGAGTCTGGATTAGACTGTGGATTAAAAAAAAAGAGTCATAAAGGATATTATGATAACTGGGGAAGTTTGAATATGGACCATATGTTAGATAATATTATATCATATGTAATTTCTTGAATGTGAAATCATATTATGGTTATATAGGAATATATCCTGTTCTTAGAAGATTCCTGCTGTAGTATTTAGGGTTGAAGGATCATATGGTTGCAATTTACTCTCAAACATTTAGTAAATCAGAAAGTGTGAATGTATGTAAAGTGAAAGAAAGCAAAATAAAACAAATGTTAAGTGCTAGCAACAGGTGGGTCTACACACTTGGTGGGTCTTGGTGAAGTATTCATCTTATTCTTCTCTTGGCTTTCCTGGATTTAGAATTTTTCTTTCTTTTTTTTTCTATTTAAAATTTTTATTTTTACTTTATTTTGCTTTACAATACTGTATTGGTTTTGCCATACATTGACATGAATCCACCACGGGTGTACATGAGTTCCCAATCCTGAACCTGCCTCCCACCTCCCACCCCATATCATCTCTCTGGATCTTCCCCGCGCACCAACCCCAAGCATCCTGTATCCTGTATCGAACATGACTGGCGATTTGTTTCTTACATGATAGTATACATGTTTCAATGCCATTCTCCCAAATCATCCCACCCTCTCCCTCCCCCACAGAGTCCAAAAGTCCGTTCTATACATTTGTGTCTCTTTTGCTGTCTCGCATACAGGGTTATCATTACCATCTTTCTAAATTCCATACATATGCATTAGTATACTCTATTGGTGTTTTTCTTTCTCGCTTACTTCACTCTGTATAATCGGCTCCAGTTTCATCCACCTCATTAGAACTGATTCAAATGTATTGTTTTTAATGGCTGAGTAATACTCCATTGTGTATATGTAGCACAGCTTTCTTATCCATTCATCTGCTGAAGGACATCTAGGTTCCTTCCATGTCCTGGCTATTATAAACAGTGCTGCGATGAACATTGGGGTACACGTGTCTCTTTCAATTCTGGTTTCCTCGGTGTGTATGCCCAGCAGTGGGATTGCTGGGTCATAAGGCAGTTCTATTTGCAATTTTTTAAGGAATCTCCACACTTTTCTCCATAGTGGCTGTACTAGTTTGCATTCCCACCAACAATGTAAGAGGGTTTCCTTTTCTCTTACACCCTCTCCAGCATTTATTGCTTGTAGACTTTTGGATCGCAGCCATTCTGACTGGTGTGAAATGATACCTCATTGTGGTCTTGATTTGCATTTCTCCGATAATGAGTGATGTTGAGCATCTTTTCATGTGTTTGTTAGCCATCCATATGTCTTCTTTGGAGAAATGTCTATTTAGTTCTTTGGCCCATTTTTTGATTGGGTCGTTTATTTTTCTGGAATTAAGCTGCAGAAGTTGCTCGTATATTTTTGAGATTAGTTGTTTGTCAGTTGCTTCATTTGCTTTTATTTTCTCCCATTCAGAAGGCTGTCTTTTCACCTTGCTTATAGTTTCCTTTGTTGTGCAGAAGCTTTTAATTTTAATTAGATCCCATTTGTTTATTTTTGCTTTTATTTCCAGTGTTCTGGGAGGTGGATCATAGAGGATCCTGCTGTGATTTATGTCAGAAAGTGTTTTGCCTATGTTCTCCTCTAGGAGTTTTATAGTTTCTGGTCTTATGTTTAGATCTTTAATCCATTTTGAGTTTATTTTTGTGTATGGTGTTAGAAAGTGATCTAGTTTCATTCTTTTACAAGTGGTTGACCAGTTTTCCCAGCACCACTTGTTAAAGAGATTGTCTTTAATCCATTGTATATTCTTGCCTCCTTTGTCGAAGATAAGGTGTCCATAGGTGTGTGGATTTATCTCTGGGCTTTCTATTTTGTTCCATTGATCTATATTTCTGTCTCTGTGCCAGTACCATACTGTCTTGATGACTGTGGCTTTGTAGTAGAGCTTGAAGTCAGGCAGGTTGATTCCTCCAGTTCCATTCTTCTTTCTCAAGATTGCTTTGGCTATTCAAGGTTTTTAGTATTTCCATACAAATTGTGAAATTATTTGTTCTAGCTCTGTGAAAAATACTGCTGGTAGCTTGATAGGGATTGCATTGAATTTGTAGATTGCTTTGGGTAGTATACTCATTTTCAGTATATTGATTCTTCCAATCCATGAACATGGTATATTTCTCCATCTGTTAGTGTCCCTTTGATTTCTTTCACCAGTGTTTTATAGTTTTCCATATATAGGTCTTTTGTTTCTTTAGGTAGATATATTCCTAAGTATTTTATTCTTTTCATTGCAATGGTGAATGGAATTGTTTCCTTAATTTATTTTTCTGCTTTCTCATTATTAGTGTATAGGAATGCAAGGGATTTCTGTGTGTTGATTTTATATCCTGCAACTTTACTATATTCATTGATTAGCTCTAGTAATTTTCTGGTGGAGTCTTTGGTGTTTTCTATGTAGAGGATCATGTCATCTGCAAACAGTGAGTTTTACTTCTTCTTTTCCAATTTGGATTCCTTTTATTTCTTTTTCTGCTCTGATTGCTATGGCCAAAACTTCCAGAACTATGTTGAATAGTAGCGGTGAAAGTGGGCACCCTTGTCTTGTTCCTGACTTTAGGGGAAATGCTTTCAATTTTTCACCATTGAGGATAATGTTTGCTGTGGGTTTGTCATATATAGCTTTTATTATGTTGAGGTATATTCCTTCTATTCCTGCTTTCTGGAGGGTTTTTATCATAAATGGATGTTGAATTTTGTTAAAGGCCTTCTCTGCATCTATTGAGATAATCATATGGCTTTTATTTTTCAATTTGTTAATGTGGTGAATTACATTGATTGGTTTGCAGATATTGAAGAATCCTTGCATCCCTGGGATAAAGCCCACTTGGTCATGTTGTATGATCTTTTTAATGTGTTGTTGGAATTTTTCAACATAGTAAAATTAGGAAAAATAGAAAATAATTGAGTCTACCCCACAGAAATGTACATTAATGAACTTTACAGTGTTTTTAAAAAATTTAGCTAGTATTTATTTTATTTTAAAATATTTATTTATTTGGCTGAGCTGGGTCTTAGTTGCATCATGCAAAATCTTAGTTGCAGCTTGTAGTAGTTCCCTGACCAGGGATGGAACCAGGGCATCCTGCAATGGGAGCACAGAATCTTAGCCACTGGACCACCAGGGAAATTCCTGGAGCCAGTATTTAAATATTGAGGAATTTCACTAAAATTTTTACTTCCAGTTTCTTTTAGAAAACTATCAAATCCGGTCACACTAAACCCATATTCTCAACAAGGCAGCAACTGGTGCTGCTGAGTGGCTTCTTTCTACTTTAAAGGACCTCCCCACTCCATGGATGCAAGCCTGGCCTCTCACACTCCCTGGCATTGACCAGGAAAGCCTCAATGATGGGGAATTTGCCCACCAAGCTATATAAGGAGGAAGGAAACGGTTCTGAACAAGAAACCCTCAGAAACTTATAGAGCTGTTTGGGTTGCCAACACAACCAGTCAAACCAGGAGGCCCCTAACAGCATAACTATGGCCCTCCTCCCAAATAAATGGTTCATGGAAGATGGGGACTGACCCTCCTCTTCAGACTGGAGGCCCTCTCAGGACTCTGTCTTCATCAGATGAGGAGATTTCATGACAGCAGAGACATAGGCTTCTGCCTTATATTATTTCTAGAATAATGAGATGGTTGGATGGCATCACCGACTCAATGGATGTGAATTTGAGTAAACTCTGGGCGTTGGTGGTGGACAGGGAGGCTTGGAGTGCTACAGGCCATGGGGTCACAAACAGTCCGACACGACTGAGCGACTGAACTGAACTGAGAAAAACAAGGGCTTGTAACCATGACGGCAGGCACCCAACTAACATTTTAGGAATCTCAACCATACCAACATCCATAA
The DNA here is from genome assembly GCF_032405125.1 of Capricornis sumatraensis. Taxonomy (NCBI): domain Eukaryota; kingdom Metazoa; phylum Chordata; class Mammalia; order Artiodactyla; family Bovidae; genus Capricornis; species Capricornis sumatraensis. Next base: position 77,928,136 of record NC_091069.1, on the reverse strand, counting down.
TGACTACACCTAATAAAAATCTTGCTCAGAAGTCTGTGAATTATTGGTAGCCAACCTATCGCCCTGGTGCCCATCGTCTTGGCCAACCAATCATAGATCAAAGCAGGCTAAGGCAAGAGCTACACCTCATGTCCCCACAGATGATTATGATACTTAATTGGTTAAAATGAATCTAATTAGGAGACATATGCATGCCTCCCACGACATCATCATAATAGGATAATGTCCTTGACACTGGTGGAAGAGAAAGAAAACCCCAATGCCAGTCTCAGCTTCACCACTGACTCACTCTACAAGGTCGGGTGAGGCTCTTACCCCTCTGAGCCTCACATGCCTCATCGATCAATTGGAGATAATTACACCTGCCTTGCCTATTTCACAAAGGTGTTGTGACAAGAGAACTAGAGAATAGGTAGGATGGTTTTGAAAAATACAGAGGACTACTGAAATGTATTAATTTACTATTTGGAGAATATTTTGTAAACATTTCCCCCTAGAGACATTGTCCCCACTCCAAGATCATCTCATTCTTTTTCTCTTTTTACCCCCATTCTCTCCTTACTCCAAACTTTTATTTGCCCCAAACTGGAGGTTCCTAAAACTTTCAGGAATTCCAGCTTTCTTTTAAGGCCCCAAGATATGTACAGATGAGGCCAAGATGCTTGAGAATCAGGCCTTCCACAGGAGCAGGGATGGGCCTGCCAGCACTCTCCCATGGACTGGACACCAAGTAGGAGAATAATACGTTTGTTGACTGAATGAGTGAGTGACTCAGGGATGTAGGTGGGCCCTGCCTGAGATAAGGAAGGAAGGAGACAAAAGAAACCAGCAGTCACACTCTGCATAGCAGAATGGCATAGAGAGCAGAGAGGAAGGATCTGGATTTGGGGCTGACAGAGAGACTTTCCACTCTGTTGTGTGGAGAAGCCTCTGGTTTGAGCAACTTCCCTCTCTCACACCTGCTGACCTGGGAGCCAGCTGGGCATTGTAGAGTGGGTTCATTATGGTCTGTAATCAGGCTGTTAAGCCTCACACCTGCCCTGTGGCCTGATAGGTGGGGCCTCTGCAGCCGCCACTCTTGAATTCCCTGGGTGCCATAAAAAGAAGTTTCACCTTAAAGGTACCCAATTTCACTCTTGGAGTTTGTTTGAAATTTCTTTGGCAAGGGAAAGATGTGGACAGGAGAAAAGGCTGCCAAAGCCCTCAAAGCACTCCAGGGACAAGAAAAGGGAAGAGAAACAGATGAGACCATGAGTGGCTAGCATGGGGCTGGGGTGGCACCAGGCACTGTGGATGCTGAAAGAGGCCCTCCTAACCCAGCTGCCCACCTTGCTCCCAGGTACACGGGGTTTCCTGCAGCAGCAGAGAAGGGGGATAGAACATTAGACAGTGGTTGTTTGACATCAGCTTTTTTAAGAAAGTTTTTGCTTGTGTGTAAGCACACAGCTGTGATGAGAGTAATTTTACTTTTAAGTTGTTATTCCTAAATCCTAGTCTTTTTTAATTTTTTAAGAATTTTAGTGAAGCATAGTTGATTTACAATGTTGTGTTATTTCCTACTGTATAGCAACGTAGACTCACTTACACATATATATATTCTTTTTCATATTCTTTTCTATATGGCTTATCACATGATACTGAATATAGTTTCCTGTGCTATACCGTAGGGCTTTGTTGTTTATCTATTGTATGTATAATATTTTACGTCTGCTAATCCTAAATACCCAATATTTCTCTCCCCCACTGCCCCTCCCTCTTGGCAACCACAAGTCGCTTCTCTATGTCAGTGAATCTGTTTTTGTTTCGTAGATACGTTAATTTGTGTCGTACTTTAAATTCCACATGTCTAAATCTTAAGTGCTTCAAAACAAGTAAAGAATTGGGAAGACATAGTAGAAAATGCAGGCTATGTTGGTAAGCATGCAGAATTACAAAATAAGTCCTTTACTCCTCAAATAGTTACCATTCTCCCTTCTCCACCTGACCGCTTCTGATGGAATCACGTCTCTGAGGCAACACTATAGCACCTATTCCGCTGTTCATGTGTGACAAGGATCTCTTTCTTCTTGTATCAGTTATTACCTTCATTTGACAAGTGTTTGTTTACTGAGGACTTACCATTTGCCAGGCACTGTTCTGCTGCCTAGGGATACATTATGAACAAAACAGATATAGCTTATATTCTAGTGGGAAAGGACCAGGCAAAGAAAGAAAGAAGGAAAGAAAGCATCCTATACTTATAACATGTGTCAGATGGTGGTATGTACCCTGGAGAAATGCAAAGTTGGAAAGAGGAGTAAAAATATATGTGCATGGAGGACAGGGGCCAGGGCTAGGGGCCTCAGTGAGGATGGGTTCGAGAAAGCCCTGAGGAGATTGCAGAGGGAGCCACATGGCCATTAGGAGAAAGAATAGTCCAGGCAAAGGCAACCACAAGTACGAAGCCTCCAAAGCAGGAAAAGCCAGTAGGAATACTGGGGTCCAGCGTGACTGGAGTGGAGTGGGGTAGGTTAGTAAGAGATGAGGCCAGCGTGGCCAAAGGGAACCACATTGTGCAGAGCTCCAGAGGCCATTGTAGGAACATTGGCTTTTATTTTTTAGAGGGGAAGTGGCTATATCTGACTCCATTTTAACAAGGTCCTCTGTGCCCAAGAGAGACTGTAGAGCATAAAAGGAGAGATGACAGCCATTTGGACCAAAGTAGTTGTGTTGTAGCTGATGAGGCAAGGTCAGCTGCTGGAGAAGTTCCAAAGTAAAGCCCTCAGATCTTGAGGATGAACATGGATTTGTTTTGTTTTGTTTTGTTTTGTTTTAAAAAAAAGAGAAGAAGAAGAAGAATGAAGTTGAGGATGATTCCAAAGCTTTAGGACTGGGCGACTGGAAAAAGTCCTCATCATGAAGTGAGGGGAAAGACAAGAAGGGCTGGTAAGAGTTGAGAAAGAGGAGGCATTTGGCTTCCAACCTTTAGACATCCAGGTGGGGATGTCAGGTAGGCAGTTGGATATGTGAGTGCAGTTTTGGGAAGTGGTCCAGGCCAAAGACTTAAATTTGAGACTCATCAAATTTGTATGTGTTTGGGTAGGTCCATCAGGGCCAGAACTACATCTTATTAATGTTTGAACCCCCATCTAACCTAGGAGTGGCTTGCCTACCTGTAGTAGAGACCCAGTATATATTTATATTAATAGACTATGCGGTTGTATTTGTCTATGAAAATAAAGTCAAGATTAACTGAATTGTGAAAACAGTGGGACCCCATCCTGCACATTTAATGGCAAAAGCCCAAGATCTAGAAGGAGCTGATCCAGACTTGAGTCCTGGTAATCTTAGCCAAGTGACTTAGTCTCTCCAAGCCAGTTTTCTCATTTGTAAAATGGAGGCAATCCTAGTGGCTAGTTACTCTGAAGGGTGGTTATGAAGATTAAAGCTCATGAGTATGAAATGCATAAGCATGGTACAGATGGGAGTCAGTTGCGAAAATCAGACAGGGATTGATAAAGATTGATAAAACAGGTTTGTTGCTATTTCCCTGTTTACCTGAAGGACTTTGAATAGGGATCCCAGAAACTGAGGTTCAGAATGCAGTGGGCTGGTCTCTGCCTGGCACCATAATCCTCACTGCTGAAATTCATTTCAACACCATTAAATTAAAACCATTATGAGATACCACCACACATTAGGCTAAAACAAGACAAAAACAGAACGTGTAAACACCCATAAACCCTGATTCATGCTAAGTACTGGTGAAACCTTGGAACAATTGAAACCCTCACGTATTTCTAGTGGGAATGCAAATGGCACAACCACTTTGAAAAACAGTCTGGCAGTCTCTTATAAAGTTAAACATATACTTATATGATGCAAATATCCTTCTCCTGGGCATTTACTCAAGAGAAACGAAAACTTATCACATAAAAAAATCCGTCTGTGGATACTCATAGCAGCTTTATTCATAATTGCCCCAAACTGGAAAAACCCAGATATCCTGGTGAATGGACAAACTATAAAAAGAACAAAGTATTGATTCAAACAATAATATGGATGAATCTTAAATGTATTTTATAAGTGAAAGAAGCCAGAACCAAGAGGCTCCATATGGTATGATTCTGTTTACATGACATTCCAGAAAAGGCAAAATGACAGGGGCAGAGAAAAAATCAGTGGCTTCCAGAGTTTGGGAGGAGTTGATGGCAGAAGTTGATGAGAGAATTTGGAGATGATGGGATTGTTCTGTATCATGCGTTTGTTGTCATGGATACACTGTTCTAAGCATTTTTCAAAACCCACAGCAGAGAATGTTATAAAAAATGAATTTTACAGCATCTAAATTAAGAAGAAACCAACCAGGATGTAGGGCAAACTCAAAATGAAATACAAATTGTAACAAGTGATGTAGCAATATTCCAAATGAATGACATCAGCACACTGAAGGGAGTGGAGAAGAAAAGAACTAACCTACATAATTTTGGAAGATAGTACTTTGGCTATCGTAAGCCTGAAGAAGAAATAAACTACACAAAGTAATGTGGTTAGCACATTTGTTTCTCACGGGGGTCTGTATTAGCAGTCCTGAAAATGGATATCCTTGGGTCGAACAAGTAAGTAAACACATTATAGATAAGGAAAGCCTGTGCTCTCACTGCCAAAGAAGAAGTTACAAACAAGGCAGGGAAAGGCCCAAATGAACTCTGTGGTATTGGACTGGATTCAGAGGTATCAGCACAAACTCTTGTTTATTTTTGTGGTATAATACATATGACATAACATTTACCATCTTTATCATTTTTAAGTGTAAGATTCAGTGACATTAACTACATTTATAATGTCGTGCAACCATAACCACTATCCATTTCCAGAACTTTTGCTTCATCCCAAACAGAAACGATGTAACATGAAATAATTCTCCATCCCCCACTCCCTCCAGTCCCTGTTAATCTTGATTATATGGATAAGACTGTTCTAGGTGCCTCATGTTAGTGGAATCATACAGAATTTCTTCTCTGGGTCTTGTTTATTTCACTCAGCATATTGCTTTTTGAGTTCATCCTTGTTGTAGCATTTATCAGAATTTCATTTCTTTTCAAGGCTGAATCATGTTCCATCATCTGTTTATATCACATCTTGTTGATCCATTCATTTGTTGGTGGGCACTCGTGTTTTTTAAATACATGTACAAATAGATACAGAAAAAACAGAGGACAATGTGTACCCCTATATTAGTATATATACATTTATTTCCAGTCTCTCAGCTGAGAGGGCCTAGAAGTGAGGACGCTCTAGCAGCAGGGAACATACCTGATGCCCATTCTCCAGTCAAAGGAGTCAGGCCTCTTTGAAGAAATGGTTGACTCCAGGCCTGGGGCAGGGAAAATGCAAGATGAGCCTGAAGCATCTTGTGGAGTCAGAGAGCAAGGAAATGCTTTCCAAATGTTGGGAGCCTGTCTGTTTTTGGTTCTGCTTTTTAAGGGTGGAGCACGTAGGACTTCAGGTAGTACCTGAAGGAACTACCAGTAGCCAGAGCCGAGTAATTTGGGAAATTAAATAAATAAATAAATAATGCTAGATTATCACCACATGCTAGGCATGAATTTTCTCTGATTGAAATAAATAATCAAATATAAATAAATGGAAATGAAAAGATAGCCCCTCCTTTTGGAAGAATTCCAAATAATAAATGTAGGAAGAATGAAGGAAAGAGAAAAGTCACCATTAGAAAATCACAGTAATAACTACTGCAGGTAGGATCCACACAGATGCTAACATCAGTGGGCAAAAGTTTCAGGAGAAAGTGGATATTTGCATAAAGCATCTGCCTGTAGTGTAGGAGACCCAGGTTTGATCCCTGGGTCGGGAAGATCCCCTGGAGAAGGAAATGACAACCCACTCCAGTATTCTTGCCTGGAGAATTCTGTGGATTGAGGAGCCTGATAGGCTACAGTCCATGGGGTTGCAAAGAGTCAGACACAACTGAGCAACTTCACTTCGCTTCAGAGTGTCTCTCCCAAGATATTTATCATTTACAGAGGGAAAAATCACAGCTTGACAGTGGGACAACCCCACCTAAGTAACTGGTCAATGTGAACATTACCAGGAGTAAGATGTATGGATCTGACAGAGCCCCTTGACAGGTCACGTGGAAAAGGGCATATTGGTGTCTCTGCCAAAAATGTGTAACTAACCTAAACATCAAAAGATCTCACGCAAACTCAAATTGTGGGAAATTCTACAAAATGTCCCTGTCACGAAAGACAAAGACAGACAGAAACTGTCACAGAATGGACCAGGAGATGAAGGAATCAGGATGAGTAAGTGCAATGTGAGGTCCTACTAGATCCCAGGAGAGAAAAAGCATTTTAGTGGAAAAAGCTAGTGAAAATCCAAATAAAGTCTATAGTTCAGCTATGGGTATTGTACCCCTGTTGCTATTTTAGTTTTGATAGCTCCTGGGATTGTGTGAAATAGTAGCATTAGGAGAAACTGAGAGAAGGGAATATGGGAACTCTCTGTACTATTTTTGCAACTTTTCTGTCAGTCTGAATTTTTTTCAATGTAAAATATTTTCTTAGAAAGAAAAACTTAAAGTTCTACTGCTTTCTATATGTTTAAAAATATACCTAATGCATTAGTTCAGTTCAGTTCAGTTCAGTTGCTCAGTCGTGTCCGACTCTTTGAGACCCCATGAATGGCAGCACGCCAGGCCTCCCTGTCCATCACCAACTCCCGGAGTTCACTCAGACTCACGTCCATCGAGTCCGTGATGCCATCCAGCCATCTCATCCTCTGTCGTCCCCTTCTCCTCCTGCCCCCAATCTCTCCCAGCATCAGAGTCTTTTCCAATGAGTCAACTCTTCACTTGAGGTGTCCAAAGTACTGGAGTTTCAGCTTTAGCATCATTCCTTCCAAAGAAATCCCAGGGTTGATCTTCTTCAGAATGGACTGGTTGGATCTCCTTGCAGTCCAAGGGACCCTCAAGAGTCTTCTCCAACACCACAGTTCAAAAGCATCAATTCTTCAGCGCTCAGCCTTCTTCACAGTCTAACTCTCACATCCATACATGACTACTGGAAAAACCATAGCCTTGACTAGGCAGACCTTAGTCGGCAAAGTAATGTCTCTGCTCTTGAATATACTATCTAGGTTGGTCAGAACTTTCCTTCCAAGGACTAAGTGTCTTTTAATTTCACAGCTGCAATCACCATCTGCAGTGATTTGGAGCCCCAAAAAATAAAGTCTGACACTGTTTCCACTGTTTCCCCATCTATTTTCCATGAAGTGATGGGGCCAGATGCCATGATCTTCGTTTTCTGAATGTTGAGCTTTAAGCCAACTTTTTCACTCTTCTCTTTCACTTTCATCAAGAGGCTTTTTAGCTCCTCTTCACTTTCTGCCATAAGGGTGGTATCATCTGCATCTGAGGTTATTGATATTTCTCCCTGCAATCTTGATTCCAGCTTGTGTTTCTTCCAGTCCAGCATTCCTCATGATGTACTCTGCATATAAGTTAAATAAGCATTAGTAGAGTGATACAAATGTATTAGTATAAATGAATGATGATAGACAATAGGTGTGTATGCCAACCTATTTAACTGATTGGAATTTGTGGTTAAAGAGATATGAAGACGACTGTTCTTCAACCTGAGGCAAAGAGATGGCGGATACCTAGAGTAGTCAAAACCACAGAGAGAAAGTAGAATGGTGGTTGCCAGGGGTAGAAGGAGGGAGACGGGGAGTTTAATGGGTTCAGAGGTTCCGTTATGCAAAATGAAAAGAGTTCCGGAAATGATGGTATGATTATGATGATGCTGATGGTTACACAAAAACCTGAATGAACTTCACTCCACCAAACCAGATGCTTAAAAATGGTAAAGATAGTACATTTTACATAATGTATATCTTGCCACACTCAAAACCAAAACAAGGACTGCAGAGTTTATCATTCGGTTCTGCAATGTCTTGCTCCTACATATTTCTTGCAAGTTAGGCTCCTCTTCCCAGCAGGGCTTCACGTGATCAGCATCTGGAACACAGCTTGTTTTGAGAGACAGAACCACGGGACTGGGTATTAGTTCATTCTTAATCCACAGATAGGGATGGACGGCTGGGAAAGGTCAGAGTGCAGAAAGGAAAATTCTGTTCACTTGGGGAGAACTATTAACAAGGTTCCATTGAACGTTATCTTAATCTCTCAGAGACGAGACAAGCCTGCCCTCATATCCCTGAGGCCTGGTTCCTCGGGGCTCAGGAGTAACTTGGGATATGCACACTCATCTTCCATCCCCACCTCCCTGAGGGGCTGGCCCAGTTACTCGTGTCCCTTGGTTCTATGGAATCTTCTCACAGGGTTCATGTTCACCCCATCTGTATCTACATACACACCTATCTGTATAGGCAAGGTTACGCTGTGGTAATAAACAGTGGTTTATTAAACCTCAGTGGTTTAAGACATCAGATGTTTATTTCTTGCTCATTCTGTGAATTTAGCACAGGTTGACTGGGGCTCTTCTCTGTGTCATGGGCCCTCTGGGATCCAGGCTGATACCACAGTCACTATTGGGAACTCTATGGTGACCACGGATGCTGACTCTTACAGCCTTTGTCTGGAAATGATCCAGGTCACTTCTGCTCATTTCTTTGTCTAAAGCATGTGGGATGGCCCAGCATTACTTTAAAATCCTCCTTCAGGGAAGAATAATTTAGTTTATCACACTCACCGAGCCCCCCAGTACTTCCCTCACCTCTAGAGGAAGAGAACCCCATCCCAGCTCTATACACTGTACCTCACTGAAAGAACCCTTAGTGCTTCTACTTTCTGCAGCTGAGACCACAAAGACCAATTAAAGGAGCTTGTTTGGGGCTCGAGATTGGTCCCCTCCATGCCTGTTCATTTCCTATTCCATTCCCACAATCCAGGCTGCGTCTGTCCAGATGCTTGCAAGGGTCCCACCCTCTCCTTTTGAGAGCAGATTCATGGTCATTGATGAGGAGTACATATGACTTGCCTACAGGGGCCACAGTGTGACTCACTGGCTTCCCAGAAGCTAATCAGCCAACTGGTGATCGGTGATGTACCAGCCTATTTTCCCCTCTTCCCCTACTGGGAATCAGTGGCCATAATCCTGGAAGATAAGGTGAATTCCTATCACTTGTTTGTACTTTAAAGAGTTTACAAAAAACTCAGTCCCACTGAGTTTTGTAATGTAATGCAATTTTGTAATAATGTAATGCAATTTTTATTTAAGATTGGTCCCTTAGGAACAGATAAAGAAAGATGTGGGAGGGTGTAGTGAGAGTGCATCCATGTGTGTACCTGGCTTCTGTGGCTTAGCTTGATTTCACCTTAAGATAATTTAACATTACTTTCTATACAAATTCACAGCATTCCTAAAATAGCCAATTCCCACTGTGCGTTTAAACTACTTATTGTTTTCCAAAAATCTGATTTAACACTCAACTTTTGGGAGCATTGTCTCTTTATAAAGCAAAGCTTTGCTGTGCTTGTTTCTCAGCAAATTCCTAGAACTAGAGACAATATGGAAATGGAGGGTCCTGGATACAACAATCGGAATATTTGTGACTCACCCAAAACTTGTTTCCCTTTCCAGATGGGGAATTTCTAGTAGGGAGGAAACAGATTTGTTCATTTGTTTAACAAATACTGTTTCACTGAGTAGCTTCTAAGAGCTGAATACTCTAAGTAGTGTAGAAGATGCAAGGAGAGGTTAGCACCTTTTACTCCCTGTCAAGAGTTTACAATGCGGCCATAAGATCATATTCATTTGCTTGACATTCTCTGGTGTATCTTTCTGCCCAAAGACCAGAGAAGACATTTCTCCCCACAGAGGTCAGGCCTCTGGCCCTGCCCCACATGCCCCTGGCTAAAACCGCCTCATGGCCAACTTCAGACTTACTCTAGCAGACAAATCCCTGGGTGCATAAAAGCTGCAGTTGCTGCTCCAGCCCCGCAAACAATCCCTTCTCCTTCCCTCCCTGGCACACCTCCCCACAGAAGTCATCCTTAAAAGATACAACTCCCTTAACCTACCCTGTGGCCTCTGGGACCCAGCCCTGGCCCCAGAGGAGGCAAATCCATCTGACACATGGCGCATTGGAGCCTGTGGGCTTCTCTATTTGCTTAAGTTAACCCTTTGTTATTGTTTGGCATTAATGTCTTATTAAATCAAGATGGACCGTAATTGGCCTGTGAGTGCTGGTGAAGGTAACGTCTTTGCAGAGCTGAGCAGAATCATGTTCTGGGTACACAAGCCAGCACCTTGGTTTGCCTGGGCATGGTGGTGGCCGTGGTAGCTCCGAGCAGCTGTCAGGACCTGGGAGCTGTGATCAGATGTGCTGTCAGGCAGGTGGGACTATTGTGATGAAGGAAAGCTACTACAAAGGACAGTCCCCTCTCAAAGGTGAAAGCACTTGTTGCCCCAAAGGGCAGACAATTCTAATTCTCACAGGGAAGATCAATACTCCAGAATTTCTCTAAACCTGACCTGCCAATTGGTTTCAAGACCATGTGTGTCAAACAGTTTTGCAAAGGGGTTGGGAAAACTACCGTGACTTCTTGGAGGTTGACATAAGGGCCAAAGCTCTTGCAAGGACCCTTGGGGAGAAGGTTATCTTAGAATGCTAGTGGCAGTGTGCACACGAGCAGGGTCTGGTCCAGCAGAAAGCAGTTGTGACAGGGCCAGAGGTGCAGGTGAGGCAAATTAGCCAACTTGGGACTTTTCTAAGATTGTTATTTTCTCTCCCTAGTAGATTATTCCTCCCAGCATAAACACGCCTGTGGTTCATTTGGAATTTTAAGGGGTGCTCTAACTAGTGTAGTCTCCTGCCTCTGCAATAGGAGGTCATTCATTCTGTATGAGCTTTTTGTTTGTTTGTTTCCATGCTTTTCCATTGATCAGGGCCACCCTTTATTTGCTCACCTTCTTTAGACTGTTCCCCTGCAGAAATGTTACTCCTTCCTCCATTTCTGCACCTTGTTTGTGTCTGAATTCCAACAGACAGCATAGTATGGTAGTGCGGAGCATAGAAGGCAGGACCTTGAACCCCTTGTCTGTCCCGGACCCAAGCATGGTGCCTGTTATAAGTGGATGCTCACAAAACGCGGCAGAATTAAATCAAATGCTCTGACCCTGTTCTGCTCAGGAGACTTTTTGGCCTCCCTCAACTCCTTTCCAACTTCTTCAGCCAATTCTTAACCAAAATGTTTTATCCTGCATCTCAACCCTCTTTCCTTAGAAATAAATGACTAGTTCTCTGCATCCTCCTGGCTTTCATGGAGAGTAATTTGATGAATACTCCTGTAAATAAGTCCTGAAATTTCTGAGCCCAGTGTGGGTCGCAAATTAAATAATTCTAGGAGGTTACTCTATCTTTAACCAACCCAGCTGACTAGGAAATAAATAGCTCTGAATGATTTAATAGCTTGGTTTATCTTAAGCCGTCATTTCCATGGCTAGTGGATTGATCACTTAACAATCTTTTGGAATTTCAGAGTACTCTGAGAGCATCACTCACATTGCATAGACCTGATCAGTCAGAGAATAGGAGACTGTATGGGAGGAACCAGGGTATTTAACCTAGAGAAAGTAAGACTGGGTCTATAAATATGGGAATGGATGCCTTGTGGATAAGGGCCAGATTTAGTACACCCCAGAGAGCAGAATTTTGTCTGGTGGATGGAGGTAGTGAGTGTCCAGCCATTGGGGAAGTTTGAAGGAAGGCTACATATGCATCAGTCAGATGAGGCTTTTATGTCCTCATGAGGGCTGGCTACCAAGTCACTTCCCATCTGTTATGGACTGAATGTTTATGTCCCCGCAAATTCATATGTGGATGCCCTAATTTCCAATGTGATAGGAGGTAAGGCCTTTGGCAGGTAATTAGGTTTAGAGCAGTCATGATGGTACAGCCCCCATAATAGGATCAGTGCCATTATTAGTGACATTTTTAGTGCCATTATAGCCAAGCAGGGGATACCAGAGCTGCTTCTGTCTGCCATAAAGCAAGAAAGTGGCTGTTCACCAGCCAGAAAGCGGGCCTCAGTCAGGAACTGAATCAGCCAGCACCTTGGTCTTAGACTTCCCAGCCTCCAGAACTATGAGAGATCCACTTCTGTTGTTTAAGCCACACTCTCCATGGTATTGTGCTACAGCGGCCCAAACCGACACAGACACCACCAGAGAGGCATTGCCCTCACGGAGATTCAAGAGATGGGGTTGGCTATGGCTGATTCGTGTTGATGTATGGCAAAAACCAATACAATATCGTAAAGCAATTGTCCTTCAGGTAAAGATAAATAAATCTGTAAAAAAAAGAGAGATGGGATTAAGTCTACACCAACCTTATGAGATCCTATGAGATGCTCAGAACATGATTAAAAAAAAAAGAAAGAAAAGATTTCTCCCTCACAAAAGCAGGAAAAAACCTATGGTTTATACTTTCATTGGATGGTGGATAAACAGGAATCTGCAAATTTTTCATGTGTTTTCTTGGGACCCGGAGGGTGCTATTTAGGGGTGCTGGGATTCAGTGTGTCCTAGGAGTCCATGAGCACCCTCGTAAATCCCCCCTCAGAGATTCCAGCAACAGCAACAGACCTGAGTTACCAGGTGACTCTGGCTGGACCCCTCCTGGCAGAGTCTGCCTCTGAGGTGGCATTTTCTGTTCAGCCAACTCCTCTGTCCTCTAATTCATGTGGCAACAATTGACCTCTAGCTCAGAGGCAGAAAATAAAACATGCAAGAACCCAAGAAAGTAAGCCTGCCCTTTCTGTGGGAACAGGACAGTTCCCTGTGTGGGGAGACTTGGGAGACCGCAGGAGAGTGCCTTGGCCTCCCACCCTCCACCCTTCCTATACCTTAGGCCCCTCACAACTCTTTTCTACCCACAAAACTGTCTGAGGCAAGGTGGGAGGGGATGGGGGTGGGGGCACGACCTTGATCTCCGAATTGGTGAAACAGCCGTGCCAAGGCTGGAATCCAGGACATTCATTAATTTAGCGAACCTCCAAGGAGTCGTCAGGGAAAAGAAAATATGCATCTTGTTGCTCTTCTTTATGTTTACTTTATTTTGAATCTTGAGATATTTTAAAGTTACAGAAAATTGAAAAGAATTATATAAGCAGCTCCCATATTAAGCTAATATTTTTTTCACTTTTGCATCCAATCATTTTATTCTGTAAAGAATATCATTTCAGATAGAGCTGAGTGCCCTTGTATTCACACCCCAAGTCTCTTCTTACATTTCTGCTTAATTTATGAAGATTTTAATTTACCTAAATTAAAACAATGTAATTCTAAAGTTACAAAAGGGGACCGGACCGGAACACGGCGATATTTCCAGGGCTTGGGGCCCTATGTAAGAGGTCCCTGGGGTCCGGAAGAGACCTGCGGAAGGGTGTCCCCAGCTGTTGAGGAGGCGGTGTGGGCGCCCCAAGTTCATTCTCTTCTCTGGGCGGGATCAGGAGGAGGCCCCGAGGCGGGGTCCCCTTCCTTGAAAGCCCCGCCCAGGCTTCTGCAGCCGCGGCCTTCCTGCGAGCCATTGTGCCCGAGCTTGGACCCGCTGGGCCAGCATGTCGGGGGTGGAGGGGCTTTTCCGGGACGCAAGACTGGGCAGCCTGGCAGGGCGGCCCCGCCAAGGAAGCCTTGATTCTCCTAGTGGCACGTTCTCCTCGTGCCCTGCCAAGTGCCCCGCTGGGCCGGGGTGGGGGTCGGCGCCACGCTGGGGTGCAAACCCCGCCTTGGGGGCTTGCCTTGGAAACCCGGGTGCACTCACTTCTTGGCCCCTTCCTTCCTTACATCTTTCTCCTAATCATCACAGCTGTTCTTATTGCCAAGTTCTGTGTTCCACATTGGGATTACATAGTTTCTGCCTTCATTCATTCGTTCTCTCATTCACTGATTCCACATACAGTTATGGAGCAGGGGAGTCTGCCGGCACTGTTCTAGGTACTGTACTGGGATAAGCCTGGGAACGAAGGAAGTAAAGATCTTTGCCTCCTGGAGCTTGTATTCTAGCAAACAGACAACAACAACAACAAAATAGATGTGATAGACAAGTATATTGTGGGAACGATGATGAGTGTTGTAAAAGAGTAGAGGGGGTGGGGAAATCAGTAATAGGGGAGGGGCCCTCCCTGTCTTCCCTTGAGCGGTTCCTGCCCTCCTCTCCCTCCCACGTACACAGTTCTAATCCACATCCCTGAATTCACACTTTGGCCTGGGATGTCTTCTGACTCATCACCTTGTCTCCACCTCCTATCAGGTTCCTACCCTCTCCTGCTAGTGTTAGCATCATGTTTTCTTAGAAACTTCTGTTTTCCAAGTCACTTCACTGGCAGAAGAACATTCTAAGTGGAGGAAGCAGACAGTACAAAGTCTGCAGTGGGAGTCTGCCTGGCAGGACAGGAGTTATACAGAGAGAGTTTTGTCCCTCCGCCACCTGGGCCTTCCCTGGACTCCAGAGCTCAGCTGGAGTGGGGCGAAATCTCCCAGAGGCAGGACCAAGAACAGGTGGCCACATCTGTGCTCCAGTTGCTTCCCTGGATCTGCAGAATAACTCTGATGTACTTGTTGGGATGCCTGGGGTTATTCTCTATTCCTGAAACTTATTCCTCTCTCTATCCCTTATACTTTCACTGCGGCCTGCGGCTGACCCAGGACTGGCAGTTCCCCAGATGCACTGTCCTGGCTGCTTCCGGTCTGGGCACATGGGCATCTCCTGGAATGTGATCCACTTTCCTCCTACCTATGTCCACCTGACAAGCCCTTCCCCTTCCTTCAAGAATCTGTTCAACATCACCTACTCCATGATGGTGCCTTTTCTTAAACTTCCCATTGACTGTTCCAGCCCCATCTTCAGCTTATGTGACACCTGGCACAGACCTTGATGGGCAGGTGTCTGGCTGCCTTCCAGTTATAGCCTGTCTCACTCACCTCCATATCCTCAGCATTCAGCACCTGCCTGGCACGGAGTGGGTGCTCATGAACCATGTTGACTGGTTGAATGAGCAGTGCGTGGCTGCCGTGGTCGTCTCCTGAGAGGCCCCAGGGGGCCTGAATTAAATATGCCCTTGGATATTGAACAGACTGTAGTCACAGCTGCAGGCTTCTGAGGGACTCAGATTTCCTGTGGGTGAGGGACTGGCAGCAGAAAGGCCCTCATTTCAATCATAGAAAATGGCTGGCTGAAGAGTATTGTTGTTCCAGAGAATAGAAGAGGCCACCCCTCTCCTTGACTCCATCCCTGCCCTGGGTACCAGTCTATGGCTAGCCACACAACTCCTGGAAACCCTGGTCAAAAATGTGCTTCCTCTCCAGCCCCTGGGGACTCTGAGTCTTCCCGGGGCAGTAGCATTTACAAAGGGTGCAGTGGACTGGCTGTCCTGCCATCCCTCAGCCCTAAAGGCCTGCCAGCCTGCCCTTGAACGCCTCTGTCCTTCTTGTCTCCCTCCCACATCCACAGTCCTAATCCACACTCCTGTCTTCACACGTTGGCCTGGGATGTCTTCTGGCTCATTGCCTTGTCTCCACCTTCTATTAGTTCCTACCCTCTGCCTCCAGTGTTAGAATCATCTGCAGAAATTTCTGCTTTGCAAGTCACCCCTCACTGTACAAGGACAAAGTCCGGACACCCACACCTGGTGTCCGGGGCCCTCTGAAAATTGACCCCAACGCCCCTGTGCACACTTCTTCCTCTTCCTCTTCACCAACCTCCAGCTGACAGTCTGCTCACAGCCCCTCCTCTCAAGAGTGTCCCAGCTCTGGGCCTTCTTGTCCTGAAGGCCCAGTCTCTCCTCCCATCCAGTGCTATACACATCCTTCCAGCTTACTCAACCCATCTCTGAGCCCTGTATCACTTATGCTCTCTACCTCTAGTCACTTAGTAACCAATTAGACAGTTGACCTTGAGAGCTTTGAGGGTCCTGTCAGTTGTGCAGTTCAATTCTGACCATGTGTTTTTGCTGATATTCCGTAAGTTTGTCTCATTAGTTCTTCATTTTTAGAGTAACAGATCTGAAGACCAGTCCTTTGCCTTTATCAGTGTGTATCTTCTAGGATATAGTAGTCCCTGGCACATGGCAGGAAATTCATTATGGGCAAAGATGGGCTCAATAAAGGACAGAAATGGTATGGATCTAACAGAAGCAGAAGATATTAAGAAGAGGTGGCAAGAATACACAGAAGAACTGTACAAAAAAGATCTTCATGACCAAGATAATCATGATGATGTGATCACTCACCTAGAGCCAGACGTCCTGGAATGTGAAGTCAAGTGGGCCTTAGAAAGCATCACTACGAACAAAGCTAGAGGAGGTGATGGAATTCCAGTTGAGCTGTTTCAAATCCTGAAAGATGATGCTATGAAAGTGCTGCATTCAATATGCCAGCAAATTTGGAAAACTCAGCAGTGGCCACAGGACTGGAAAAGATCAGTTTTCATTCCAATCCCAAAGAAAGGCAATGCCAAAGAATACTCAAACTACCGCACAATTGCACTCATTTCACATGCTAGTAAAGTAACGCTCAAAATTCTCCAAGCCAGGCTTCAGCAATACATGAACCGTGAACTTCCAGATGTTCAAGCTGGTTTTAGAAAAGGCAGAGGAACCAGAGGTCAAATTGCCAACATCTGCTGGATCATCGAAAAAACAAGAGAGTTCCAGAAAAACATCTATTTCTGCTTCACTGACTATGCCAAAGCATTTGACTGTGTGGATCACAAAAAACTGGAAAATTCTGAAAGAGATGGGAATACCAGACCACTTGACCTGCCTCCTGAGAAACCTATATGCAGGTCAGGAAGCAGCAGTTAGAACTGGACATGGAACAGACTGGTTCCAAATAGGAAAAGGAGTACGTCAAGGCTGTATCTTGTCACCCTGCTTATTTAACTTATATGCAGAGTACATCATGAGAAACGCTGGGCTGGAAGAAGCACAAGCTGGAATCCAGATTGCCAGGAGAAATATCAATAACCTCAGATATGCAGATGATACCACCCTTATGGCAGAAAGTGAAGAGGAACTAAAAAGCTTCTTGATGAAAGTGTAAGAGGAGAGTGAAAAAGTTGGCTTAAAGCTCAGCATTCAGAAAACTAGGATCATGGTATCTGGTCCCATCACTTCTTTGGAAATAGATGGGGAAACAGTGGAAACAGTGTCAGACTTTATTTTTTGGGCTCCAAAATCACTGCAGATGGTGATTGCAGCCATGAAATTAAAAGACACTTACTCCTTGGAAGGAAAGTTATGACCAACCTAGATAGCATATTCAAGAGCAGAGACATTACTTTGCCAACAAAGGTCCGTCTAGTCAAGCCTATGGTTATTCCTGTGGTCATGTATGGATGTGAGAGTTAGACTGTGAAGAAAGCTGAGCGCCGAAGAATTGATGCTTTTGAACTGTGGTGTTGGAGAAGACTCTTGAGAGTCCCTTGGACTGCAAGGAGATCCAACCAGTCCATTCTAAAGTAGATTGGTCCTGGGTGTTCTTTGGAAGGAATGATGCTAAAGCTGAAACTCCAGTACTTCGGTCACCTCATGTGAAGAGTTGACTCATTGGAAAAGACTCTGATGCTGGGAGGGATTGGGGGCAGGAGGAGAAGGGGACGACAGAGCATGAGATGGCTGGATGGCATCACCGACTTGATGGACGTGAGTCTGAGTAAACTCTGGGAGTTGGTGATGGACAGGGAGGCCTGGCATGCTGCGATTCATGGGGTCGCAAAGAGTCGGACACGACTGAGCAACTAAACTGAACTGAACTGAACTGATGGCAAGTTTCCAGACCCGTACCCCCAGATATGCCTGTCTTCAGTAGTTTCCTGCTCAACTGCCATATGGGGTGGCTGTCATACATATGCCTTCTGAAGGGAAGCTGATAAATATATGCCTCTTGGGGGATTAGAGACTTAACATATTTGTCCCCCAGAGGGATCTGTATTGTAAGAGGTACCTGCAAGGAGCACTACTGGGCCGTTGTCTGGCTCTACTGATGGAACACCATTATCAGCGAGAGGAAGGTTGGCATGGGAACCTGTCTTAGAGCCATTTGACCATACCCTTTTCCCCTTAGCTTCTTTACCTGGGTGTTCTGCCAGTTCTAGACTGGAGAGTCGAAAGAGGGGAAAGGAACTATCTGTTTTCAAGGAAATTCCCCTCTCACACCTTGACTCCATGCAAATCTAACCTCGCTAGATGTTATCCCTGAGAAGAGACCTCATGTGTGGGTCATGAGGCTGGAGGGAAGCAGGTGTTATTCCTCTTCCTCTGTCTCTGGTCTGCAAGGCTGCCTGGAGCTCCTTGCAAGGCAAGAAGAGCTGGGCCAGCAAACTACTGGGGAGACAAATGTTACTCAAGCAAAAGAGATGAGATAGGCTGCCAAAGGCACATAGGGTGCAGAATGAGAAAGATGGGTGTGGGCATATGGGGAGAAGGAGGGATGAACTTGCATTGATGAGGACCTATTGTGTGCAAGGCACTGTGCTAGTCAGTCACATTCATGCCCATTACCTCATCTAATCTTCCCAGAAATCTTGTAAAATAATTGTCAGTAGCTGCATTCTCCAACACAGGAGTTTATTTCCTCTCACACCCTTTCTCCATTGTTAGTTTCCCTTTTTGTTTTTTCTTTTTTGGTCATAAAGTAATTAGTGTTCATTATAGACCTGGTATATGAAAATAATAAAGTACAAGAAAGGAAAAAATCATCTATCATCTAATAATAAAAATATAATTATTAGCATGTATGTGTGTATATTTCAGTTTTTAAAATTCATTTTAAACATGTGACATCACATATATATAATATTTTCTATTCTTTTTTAATAACCTATATAGCAAAAAATTTTCATGTCATTAAAATTCTTTAAAAGCATCTATATTGCCCTCACAGTGCTCCATTATAAGGATAAACAGCAAGACTAGCTTTTTAGCTTTTCCCCAACTGCTGGACATCTGTTGTTCTATCTTTTGAAATTACAAATAATAGTCCTATAACATCATGTACCAATATCTTTCTCTGATTTCTGTTTATTTTTTAGGATAGTTTGAAGAAGAGAAGTTACTGGGACAAACTGCATAATTGTGACTTTAAATAATAGTTTTACTTTCTGATTTTAAAAGTAACAGTTGCTTATGGTAAAAAATATAGAACACACTAAGAAAAAGAAAATAATATCATCCAAAGCCTTTCAAATTGCTATTATAACATTTTGGTGTGATTGTTTCTCGGTCTTTTTTTCCAGTGACATACATACATAAGTGTAAATAAATATAGCTGCATACAATTGGTACTGCACAGCTTATACAATGCTATATTTTACTTATGAGCAAGTATTATATAATAATATTATATTATATTATATTATTATTAATCATTATAATTATTGTTTAAAATACTATTTTTAATAGCTGTGCAATTCCACTTTAAGAATGTGCTATACAAATGTAAGCATTCTTTTACAAATGGCCATTTAGATTTCTGTTTTCAAAAACTTCCTATTAATAACTCTGAGATGAATATCTAAACATCTGTGAATATTCATCTTTGACCTCATTTCCGGTTATGTCCTCCAAATAGATTCCTAGAAGTGAAATTACTAGATCAAAATGTACCAGCCTTGTCAAAGCTGTTTGTATGTATTGCCAAACTGTATTCCAAAAGCATTGCTAATAACCAGGCAGAGAGTGTCCATCTTCACATGTCCTTGCAATATTAATTTAGATTAAAACTGCAGCAGCTTTTCATGAGCAAAATATGCTTCACTTCTTTAATTTTCACATTTATAATTAATGATATTTAACATATTTTGAAATGTTTGTTAGCTACTCGTAATTCATTTTTTTGAGAATCATCTGCTCATGAGCCTATCTGCTTATTGTTTTTGTCTTTGCATATTTCTTGTTGTTTTAGATGAAATCTTTATATTTTCAGGATATTAGTTGTATGTCCATTATATTCATTCATAAAGAATTTTCCAAATAAAGAAAAATATATATCCATTTTTACAGATGAGTATACCAAAACTCAACAAGGAAAATGAATTATCCAATGTCCTTCAACCAGCAGGTGGTCAAGTTGGGATTCAAACACAGGTCTTTCTGACTCCACAACTCTTGATCAGAAAAACAAAAAAGAAGAAGAGGAAAGGAAATGGTACCAGTACGTGTGGAAGCCTTAGCGGTGGAACTTGAGTGTGTTCTGAGGGATGAGTAGAAGTCAGTTGTTGAAGGGGCTGGGGACACATATGGAGCAGGAGGAATGAAGTGCCAGGGGAACTGGAAGCCAGGAAGGACCCTGGCCTGGTGCCAGCTGTGCATTTTTCCTTTCATTGCCTCCAAGTTGAGGGACGTGTGCCTCGCATCCCTTCTTCCTTCATAACCCTTCAGAGGACTCCTCCAGTGTTTACCTATATCCTCTTCAAATCCATGCACGTCAGCATAGCCTTTGGTTTGTCCTTACCTGTACATTCCCAAAGCTCTGAGGGGCCCCTTGTTATCTCTTTAAATGATATTTAGAGATGGATATTTAGATGGCCTTGGAGGCAACATCCTCAGCAGAGACCAGAATCTGAGGACTTCTTTGATCCTCTTTTCCCACCTAGTTGCATTTATCCCAACCCACATTTTTATTGATGTTGGCTGATTGGCAGGAAAAGAAAGGGAAAGAGGAGGAAAAAGAAGGAAAAAGAAAGAAGACTGGATTGTTGGTCTCCTTAGGATGGGTGCTCATGGACTCCCATCCCCTGGGAGGGAACAGATATAAAAACAATAAACATAGTAGTTGAATCTTGCATCCTGGGATCAGACAGATGCCCTATAGAGTGAGGTCAAAGCAGAGAAGGAGGAGGTGAAGAAGGAAGAAGAAAGAGGAGGGGCCCCTTGTTACTTGCCTTCTCTCATGGCTCCATCTGGACCCATCTTTAGGGAGTTTGAAATGCTTAAAATTTTATCTTGGCAGTCAACCACACTCTGGGAACTGGATAGAAGCTTGAAGATTTTGAAGCCTTTGTGAAGCCAAGGGTGGAAGGGTAGAGAGGTCACAGTATCTCTGCTGGTGGGGAGAGAATTGTGAAGTTCTGTAAGACCTATGGAAAAGGATGAAGAGCACCAGAAACTATTATTATACAGGATAGGTACTTTAAGAGAACAATCTTCCAGTTCTCAATTCCTTTAAAAGACAGTTGTCTAAAGCAACGACAAGAATGTATCATGGGGCTTATAACAATATCCTCAAGGAATAAAATATATGAGAGCAGTAGAACAGGGAAAGAGGGTGGTAAAGAGAATGATACTGGTTTAAATTCTTATATGTGATAAGGAGGGACTTCCCTATAGCTCAGATGGTAGAGAATCTGCCTGCAACGCAGGTAACCTGGGTTTGATCCCTGGGTCAGGAAGATTCCCTGAGGAAGGAAATGGTAACCCATTCCAGTATTCTTGCCTGGGAAATCCCATGGACAGAGGAGCCTGGCAGGCCACAGTTCATGGGGTTGCCAGGAGTCAGACATGACGAAGCAACTAACACACACACACATGATAAGGATGCATATGGCAATCCCTAGATACTTCAAGAATAAAAGAAGGTTAGCTAAAAAGCCAAAAAAGGGATAAGATGGATTATTAAGTAATAGTTGATCTGAAAGAGAACAAGGAAAATGAAAAAGAAACCAAGAGGCCAAGTAGAAAATAAATGGCAGCACATATTAATTGTAATATATTATCCAGAAAGGGAAGAAATTAAATGATCTCTAAGGTCCTTCCCAGTTTTTGGAGTCTCTGATTTTAGTTGATATCTCCGTGTCAGCATCCAGTTATGCTGGATCTTTGGCATAGTTAGTTAAGGTTACTTATATTCAGGTGATGATTAGGGGCAGGGTTACATTTAGAGATGTTACTTCTACAAGGTAGGCCTGGGCTTAAGGCTGATTTAGAGTTGGAGTCTGCTTGGAGTTACTGCTGGATTTGGTTTGTTGGTCAGACCTGTAGGGTGGGAGAGGATTGGGGTTCAGGAAGATTAGATTGGGTGGGGAAGGGCTGATCCAGCAAGCCTCCTGCAAAGTCTCACAGCAGATCTTCATGTTATTCAAAGCATTATACTTTCTCATAGTTAATAACCTCTTTCTTCCAGAACTTTTTTTCTCTAGGACTTTTTCCTCTCTTTCTTTTATGAATGCAGTATAACGTCTATTGATTCAAAACGCCTTTCTTGATTACCTTCTGTGTATCAGGCACCATATTAGGTGCTGGGAAGGCAGTGTGAACAAGACAAAGCCCCTGACTCCACCAAGCTGATATTCTGCTGGTGGGAGACAAGAAACAAACTTGACTTCAGTCAGAAGGTCAGAGTGGTCTGGAAGTCTGGAAAGATCCTGTGATGGATGGGGAGAAGGGGCAGCAGGGGCAGAGCTCTGGACATGGGCAGAGAGAAGGCAGTGCGGTGCGAGAGGTGGGCAGGAAAGGAGCTTGGAGCAGCAGCAGCAGCTCTTCCTAGTACGCTCTCAGGTTGTATTCTACTTCTGATGGAAGCCCCTGGAGGTTGGAAACCAGGGATTGAGTGGTCTTGTTTGAGATCTAAAAGATAACACGGGCTGCTGGGTGAAGAATAGCCTGGAGCAGAGACAAGTGAAAACCAAACAAAATGAAACAAAGGACCAAGAGATAGGAGCCCTGGATTCCCCAACGTGCTGTGCTCGATGCTGGCCACTCCACTTAGTCTCTCTCCCCTGCTGTCTCTGAAATGCCAGTAGTGATATCTATGCTATTTATGCCATCGTGACATAAAGATGGTGCTAGATCGTTTTAAAAGTTACTTTTATGACCAGGAGTGGATTGCTGGGCTATATACTAGTTTTATTTTTTTTAATTTTTTAAGGAACCTCCATTCGGTTCTCCATAGTGGCTGTATCAATTTACTGTTCCCACCAACAGTATTCCCTTTTCTCCACACCCTCTCCAGCATTTATTATATGTAGATTTTTTTGGTGATGATCATTCTGGTGGGTGCGAAGGGATACCTTATTGTAGTTTTGATGTGCATTCCAGAGAAAACCATAATTCCCCCCAAAAATACATGCACCCAATGTTCACTGCAGTGCTATTTACCATAGCCAAGAAAAGAAGCAACCTAAATATCCATCAGCAGAGGAATGGGTACAGAAGATTTGGTACACACATACAATGGACTATCACTCAGCCATATAGAACAAAAGTATGCCATTTGCAGAGATGTGGATACACCTATAGACTGTTACACAGAGTGAAGTCAGAAAGAGAAAAACAAACATCATATATTAACACATATTTTTGGAACCTAGAAAAATGGTACAGGTGAACCTATTTGCAAAGCCGAAACAGAGACGCTGACACCGAGAAAAACCTGTGGACACCAAGTGGGGAAAAGCCAGGTGGGGAATGAACCGGGAGACTGGGACTGATATAAATACGCTACTATGTAAAGAGTAGAGAGCTAACGAGGACTAACTGTATGGCAGAGGGAACTCGGTGCTCTGTGGTAACCTAAATGGGGAGGAAATCCAAAAGAAAGTGGGGATATATAGATATTCGTATAGATCTGATTCATTTACCGTACAGTAGAAACTAACACACTTGGGACTGGTGATCAGCCTGCAGTCACTGCTGAAGCGCTTCATTTTTAGCTCCAAGGCAATTTCCCCTTAAAGAGAAGAGGGATAAGAATCTGGTACTGGCTTCCTCATCGCGAAGTAGAAGCAACAGAAACCCCTTAGGAAGTGCTCGTAGTCTTGTTGCTTTTACTGAAGAGTTACTTCTGTTGTCAGTGGATTGGGAAAAGACCTGTGACACATCAAGAAAGATCTTAGTGCTCCTCCGGTGTGTCACCAGCCCTGCAGGCTGAGTTTGAATAAAAGAGCATTTAAACACACACACACACACAAGTGCACAAAGTGAAAAACAAACAAATGCAAGAAGCCAGCCTCTATCTGCACGTACACTTTGGGTAATAGGTAGGTAGTTTTTGTGCCTAAGCATTGTCTATGTATTAAAGTTCATTTGATCTTCAAACATCCCTCCCAGTGGGTATCATCATCTCAGTTTTACACATGAGGAAACTGGTAATGGATTTGTCCAAGGATATCAGGTGAGTTGCAGAGCTGGGAGTCTGCCCAGGTCAGCCTGATTCCAAGGCCCTGTGTGCCCCAGTCCTAGGGCCTGCCACCCTAAAGCATCAGTGTCTTGCTCTCCATCAGTCTTTCCATGACAGCCAGTGATCCAGACATCCTGGGAACCTGTCAGGCCATAGATGATTGAGGACAAGGTCAGACCCCTTGCGACTGGTTTGTCATTCAATCCACCAAGAGGCAAATCATCAGCCAGCAAGTATTAATTGAGGGCCTGGGTGAGAAGCCTGGCAGGGGAGGCAGAAGGTGTGCAAGCCTGAGAATAATTCAAGAATAATTCAAGAGCATAGACCACATCTATGCCCAGTGGAGGGGCTGTGCCACCCATCGAGGAAGGCACTGACCAGAGGCTGAGGGTGAGGCAGGGTGCCACTGTTGGGAAGCCAGAGGCCCTGATGGCTTCCCTTCCAGGGCCTGGGACTCCCTCTGGGGCATAGAAAGGAGTGCCTGGCACCCACCTCTCAGCTTTGCCCAAGTGAGCCAGACCCAGACCCCGGACCCATTGTCCATTTTCCCTACAGAGCCATCCTCTGCATTTCCAGCTCCCAGCTGATAACTGGCTGAGGGACTGAGGCTGCCCTCTGCCTAGATGCAGGAACTGAACTAGGAGAAGGGATTCCTTTCTGTATGAGGGGAGGTCCCCCAGGAACAGAGAAACTCAGTGGGAAGGCTGTGTGGGGCCAGTGTAGGGCCCTTGAATGTGTGGGGCTGGACTAGTGGCTGCTCTGGGGTGACAAGGTGACAGGGCGTGGGGCTAGCTGAGACCGAAGGCGGGGAGGGAGGCAGAAAAACCTGCCCTTCCTGTCAGGTGGGCCTCCCTGCCTGGCTCCCTCCCTCTCTCTCAACACTATTTTAAAAATGTAACCAGAGGCTTCCCTTGTCCCTACCCACCTGCTCCTGACAGGTGCAGGGAATTCACCTAAACACCCCTACATTAATGAGTGGGGAGGGGGACAGTGGGCACCCCCCTCCCGAAGTAGGCCACTTTAGCAAGCAAAGGGCAGGGGAGAGGTGTCTTTCCTGACTCTTAAAAGCAAATGCCTCTTCATTTTAATGGAAACTGATTTTAAGTAATCTGATTTTAAATGATATCAAATAGAAAAAATGCCTCTTCATTGTAATTTTCTAGTAAAAATTTAAGACAATCTGATTTTTTAAAAAACGATATCAAATAGAAACTACATTTTTAAATGTACAGGATGTGTATGTGCAAGACTTAGGTTTTGTCTGAACTGAATACTTAAATTACAAGTTGTGTTACTTTCAGGTGTACAGCAAAGTGATTCAGTTTGGGATCCATTTGTTCTGACAGCTTCTCTTAAATTCAATAGAAACTTCTGGAGAAAAAAGATATATTCACTAGGAAAGAAAAACAGGGAAAGAGAAAGGGAGGCGTGGAAAGAAGAAGCGAAGGAGCCGGCACACAGGGCAGGTGGGGGATGGGATTGCCCCAGGCAAGAAATTTAGTGAAAATTTGCAGGGCCGGGGACTCCCTCTAAATCCACTCTTCCCAGCTCTAGGGATTTCCTCATGCTACTTTCACCTAAATAACTGGACTGTGGGGAAGCATTCGATTTGCTTCAACCCTATTTAATCCCCAAGATGCTATGACCTTCACAGCCACCCATCTGTACTTTCAAGGACACACCGACAGACCAAGATCCCCTCCAACATCAAGGCTGTAATAGTTGGCTCCTTATTTAGAGGGTGAATAGGCAGGAGATTCTAAAATCCACAGGAATTTTGCTCTGATGCTAATGCCGATTGTACAAAGTTTCAGTATAAAGACAGCATGAAGGTTTTGTAAAACTTGAGCTGAACAAGAAAGGTAAACTGTTCTTACGATGCACTGGGAGAAAGTACTTAGCAACCTGAGCCAGGGGCTGCCCAGGTCAAGGCACCCATGTTCTGTTCCACACATGCTCCTAGAATTTGCAGAGAAATACTCACCACTGTACATTGTACAGGTAAAGTCAGTGTGGAATTGTCTTTGGGTCTTTCCAGTACAAGCCTTATTCTGGCCTTAATTATTACACTTCAGGCAGATGAACTTCTCTTTGTAATGCTCTCATATACAATGAACTCTGGGCTCTCTGCCTTGGAGTCATTTACTTAGAACTTTACTATCAGCACATTTCTAGGTCAGAAGGCATCTCTCTACCATAAATTACTGTCTGATGGAGAGACTCTTTAATTTAGCCTAAGATAGAATAAATAAGAGGGCTAATCTGCTATGATAAAAAATGAACAATTAAGATAGAGCATGCCAAGCGCCATTGTCTAAAAGTTTTGAAACATCCATGCCTCCTCTTCATTCTATTGAAGTAGATCATTGAGCATGTTGATCATAGCTGGGCTTGTGACCCCAACTCATGCACCAGAGACTACTATCCTCTGAGCGAAACCAAGAGAAATCCTCAGAGTTTAAAATCTTAAGTATTTACAGGCACATTCTCAGCATTACATCCCTGGTTTTCTTCAAAGGGCAAAGACAGAGGTATGCAGTAGAGAAAAATAAAATGTTAAAAATGAGGTTTGTGTGGAAACTTATATCTTGGCTTGGCACCTGGGGAGGTACGTGTGCATGTATATGTGGGTATGTGTGAGCACATTTAGGGACACATTCATGAGTGCTTCAGAAGGTGCCCCTGAAACCCTCCTCTCTAACACCAACTCTGCAGAAGAATGCAGCTCCAGACCCTAGAATTATACAGGTAGAAAAGGTCTTTGCACAGCCACTGCAAATCATAAAGGGGCAAACATTCCCCCCATTCTTTGTATATTAATATGTTTCATAATCAAACTCCTGCAGTATCCAGATCCTTTCAGTGCCATATGTGCAAGCTAAGTTGCTTTAGTCATGTCTGACTCTGTTCTGTCCATGGGATTCTCTAGGCAAGAATACTAGGGTGGGTTGCCATGCCTTTCTCCAGGGAATCTTCCCAACCCAGGTATCAAACCCAGGTCTCCTGCATTGCAGTCAGATTCTTTACCATCTGAGCCACTAGGGAAGCCCCTTCAGTACCATGGAACTATCCTCACTTAGCTTAGGCCCAAGCCTTGATTGTCTCTTGCTATCTCTGACCACTTCTTAAATCTGCAGGGAGTTTGCTGGGGACACGTGATGACAACTTGGAAGGAAAGCCATTTCTGAGGTTGTGCGGCCCTTCCCTCCCATTTCCTTTTCTGAGACTGAAGCCTAGAGTGTGGGCCAGATGTGACTAGAATTTCCCTCCATTTCTAAGCTCCCTCGTTGATATTGCTGGGTGCCCTGTTGTCTGCCACAGGAGTGCATTGAGGATGGCAGAAAGACAAGGAGATCAAGCGGAGGGGAGACATGAAGATGCTGGAGACCAACTCCTGTCTAACCGCACTTCCGCAGAGCACCTGCCTAGACAAGAGGCCCCAAGCAGTTCTCTTCCCATGTAGGAAACGGAAGCCCTAAAAGTATAGTCTATGGCTGGACCCTAAGCAGCCCAGAGATAGTCTCACACCTCTGCCAGCCTAGGCTAATGAGTCAGAAACCATCATGTAATTCAGTGATGCACAGAGTATTCAAACAGCAGAGCTTAAAGGAACTCTAAATATCTAGCCCTCTCGCTTTAAAGAAAAGGGAACTGAGGCCCAGAGATAGGAAACCAATCTGTTCGGTTTTCTCTGGCCATCGCAGCTGCTTCTGTCTTCGCTGTCTTTGCGCATTTGCTGGATGCTCCCCTAATCGTGCCCTCCGCTTGCAGCCCTCGTGGCTTCTTCAGCTGACCACTCGTGATCTTCTCATAGTTTCTTCCTCCAGCAGCACCTTCACTTTTTCTGCTGGGATCTCCTTGAAGAAGTATATTTGGACAGGATCCTCTCTAAAATCCTAGACAGGTAAGCCTATGGATTCCAATCTGGTAAATATTGTACAATATCTGTAAACATTGTACAGACCTAGTGATCACTGCCCAGATCCCCCTTAGAAATGAAGGGCATCCTCCCCCAGGCACTGGTGCCCATGATCAGATATCTTCCCCAGGAGTGGCCAGAACCAATGGTTGATCAGCACAGAGGTACACAGGCCTGTCGCCTCCAACGCAACCCTGAAGGGCTGTTCCAGCTTCAGAACTTCCTGGGGGGATTCACTGGGTGAGGTCTCTGTTGAGATTCCACTTCTTCTTCTGCCCAATCCAGCTTAATTCCTGTTCCTCACACTGGTGCTAATTCCAAGAGTGCTCCTTATTAAACCTCCCTGCACACTCATCTCCCCCTCAAGTTGGCTTCCGGGGAATCCAACCTGCAACAGGCACCATCATCATGATGTAGGCAAGAGGGAGTAACTTCAGAACCTCGTCCTCCCCCTGACAGCATCACGCCACTTCAGCCAGCCTCTTACCCATAGGTGTTCCTCAAGCTCCAGGGGACAGGCATCAACCTCAGGACATGGTCGCTAGTAAGCCCCAGTCACCAGACCTGGAGAGAGTGGTTGGGAGGGTCCTCCCTTCCTCCATGGCCTGGGAAGGGGGAACTCCATGACTTTGACAACTCTGCCCTCAAGACCAAATGTCTAGTCCTTGCCCATATCTATCCACACACTCCCTGAGGCAAGCACTAGCTAAAGCCTGCAAAACCATCTTCAAAAATCTCTTTTTCCAGTTCTGTATCTTGGAGAAAAGGGTAGTTGGTTCCTCTTGTCTTGGGACTGAACTCAGTTGACACTGAACTAGAAAAAGTCCCACTTTAACGCCTGGTTACAGACCTTAATTTTTAACAAACCAAACCCACACTAAAGGAGTCAGGAGGGTATCTCTGACCCCTATTCTGTGTCCTTCTTAGTTGTCCAGGCTCCAGGGTAGTGCTGTTTAGGGCCCAGTATCATCATTTTTAGTGACATTAGCACCTTCACTTCTGCTTGTGCCTTTTTCTCTCTAAGGTGGGGCTGGTGTGTCCTTTCTATGGACCATTCTTCTCACATGTGTGTGTTTTTACCACCTTGCAATGGCACCCACCAGCCTGGCAGATGGGCCAATCTAAGCGGTGCTTCTCAGGGCCCTAGCTTTCCTATTAATACACAGCTGGGACTCTAGCTTCTCCTACTTTCTCACTCACTCTTTGCACTGTCTCACCCTCCATCACCAAACTCTCTTAACACTCATTGTTTAGACTCTGATTTTTCTCTCAATTCTGATATTAAAAAATTTTAAGAATATATATGTTGTATATATTAATTTAAAAACAGTTTAGGGGAGAAAATAGGAACATTACCATATTAAACGATTCTTACTGGTTTCAGAAGTCTTAAAAAGAGAGTAAATGTGTGTCATTATCTGGAAATGTGGGGTATAGACAAATAGAAGCTGGATACATGGTAGCCATGGGCCAAAGACTCCTTCACTGCTAGTTGAAGGACTAATAAGCATGATGGATAGACAAGACCTTTCATGGGCAAAAACCTCATCCCTAGACCTAAAAATGGAAGCCATTAGTCTCAATAGTCATTGATTATCCAGGTTGAGGCATAGGGGAAGCTGGGAAGCTGGGATTCTTGATTATATTTTTTTAGATTTTTTTTTTTAAACCATGCTATACGGCAGATGGGAATCTTAGTTCTCTGACAAGAGATCAAACCCACATCCCCTGCACTGGAAGCACAGAGTTTTGACCACTGGACTGTCAGGGAAGTCCCAAGGCTGTGGTTCTTTAAAACTGGATACTTCTCATCAATAAGCACTTAGGAATTCAAAAAAGCTTGATCCTTTCCTCAATAAAAATTACAGGACTCTTTGAAAGATGACAAATTCTGGATTAAGGGTGTCAAGAATCACAACATTTAATAGTAGATACAGCATATGTCTGTGTGAACCATCCCACAGCTTTGGCCTGAATCCAGATGCGGGGGATGGGGGGTATGGTTTACTGGTGTTGAAGTTCAGTGACGGGAAGTGTGAGAATAGATTTTGTAAAGTCACAACTTAAGAGCTGGTTTCTTTTGGAGGGAGTAACGTGCAAGTGTTCCTTGTTATTTCAAGTGTTATTTCCATAGGGAAGGAGTTGTGGCCTCCATGATTGCCCTTCCTCCCATCTCTGCTCCCGAATCTGCAGCCTCTCCCACCCCTAAAACAACTAAATGTCCAGACAAGGGCCAGATGGGTCATCCTTGAGATAACATGCCTGGTAGCACCAGGCTTCATGCAGGGACTTGCTTGACTCTGACAGCCTCTCTTACCTCACTCTAGTTTCAGCCCTGATGTGTGATAATGCGCTGAAAGTCATAAAACACAAAAGAAACAGCCCTGCCTTCCAATATCTCTTCTTCTGGGAAGAGATATTCCAACATAATTTCCAACCACATCCTAGACCATACTGTTAGTTTAACAGATTACTGAGGTCTTATTTCTGCCATCCGCACACAGCATCCCAGGTGCCAGCTAACTACCAAGGTTGTAACTTAACTCTTTTTCTCTATCCCATCCTCCTAAGGCTGTGCTCTATAGAGGAGAGGAAGCCAGAGACCCAGTCTTGGAACTTGTTAAAACAAGATGGGTGTTTCCCTGCTGCTGCAGCCTTTGCCACCAAGCAGTTCCATCTGGAGTAAAGAGAAGGTGGCAAGATTTGTTGGGAGCTGGGCAGTTTTGCTCCCATTTTAAGCAGCTTGGGAGCTTTGCCTAGTAGTGCCCTCTGCTGCCCTCTGTGGCCAAAGCTTCAAGGCCTCTAGAGACACTGAATCTGGGGCTCTCTCTCTCTCTCTTCCTGCCATCATCTTATGAAGCTTTTCTCCTTTAGTTCTCCATAGGCTTTACAAGTAAAATGGGACACTCTAGCCACAAGCCTGCTTCTGGTTTACATTCTCAGCTCCTTCCTGCAAAGGTTGTTGAACTGAATCCTGGAAGAAATCTTAAGAGGTCATTGAGTCTGTCAGCTCTGCTTTAAGCAAGACTGGCTGCAACTCTTCTGGGAATTATATAGGCTTTGGCAAATCTCCTACTCCAAAATCCTAGGTTCTTCAGTGTTACTCACTGGGATTTCCACAAAATCTGCATAATTGTTTATTTTAGCTTGGGACCTTTCACTTAGAGGGCAAAAATCCTGATTAGAAAGATGGGCAGGCTGGCCATGAGAAGGATCTGTTAATATGGTTGATGTGTTCTTGTCTGATGCTTTATCTTTCTTCTTTCTTTTAACACAAGTTAATTTCATAAGCTCAACCTTGTTGAAATGTTCTCTTTGGGTTGGAGGTGTCAGTTTGCTACTGGCAAGCACAGCTGAGGACCTAGAGATTTCTCCTTGCTCTGGGAATGCAAGGTTTTGGGCACCTGAAAGTTGTCAAAGTACATTTTTTTTTTTTCCCACTCCAGTCCCAAGTGAGGTGAATAAGCTTAATGCTAATTAATGGAGAACTGTCTCACCAATCGTTTGGCTGGAGAAACCCAACATGAAATTAACTCGTTCCTAAAACCCACCGAAGAATTGATGCTTTTGAACTGTGGTGTTGGAGAAAACTCTTGAGAGTCCCTTGGACTGCAAGGAGATCCAACCAGTCCATCCTAAAGGAAATCAGTCCTGGGTATTCATTGGAAGGACTGATGTTAAAGCTGAAACTCCAGTATTTTGGCCACCTGATGCGAAGAGCTGACTCATTTGAAAAGACCCTGATATTGGGAAAGCCTGAAGGCAGGAGGAGAAGGGGACGACAGAGGATGATATGGTTGGATGGCATCACCAACTCAATGGACATGGGTTTGGGTAAACTCCGGAAGTTGGTGATGGACAGGGAGGCCTGCCGAGTAGCAAAGAGTCAGACATGACTGCGTGACTGAACTGAACTGAAAACCCACCAACACCAAGAAAAGGTTCCCTAGAGGGACTTGCAATTTTTTGTTTGAATTTCCTAACTTCGGGCCTGATATTTGATTTCAAAGTCTGTGTGCACAGTGCTCAGCAACCCTAGAGAAATGAGAAAATATGCCTGTTTCCCCAGTTCTCTGCTGGTTTTTTCACCTATTCCTATTCTGCTTTCCAGTGCCTTCCAAAGGCTCCTGAAAAGTACTCCCACCCCTCTTACAGCTTGCAAGGGGGCAAACACATGTTTATTTTGTATTTTGGTGGTGACAAAAACTTATACCAAACTCTTCTGTATCTTATTTCTTGATATTTCCTTTTGTATTATGTTTTAAAAAACATAAACACCCCCTTGACCATTTTAAGCATACAATTCAGTATTGTTAATACGTTCACATTGTTCATCGTCTAGAACTTTTTCATCCTGCAAAACTAAAACTCTATACATACTAAACATGAATCCCTCACACCACCCCCTTCTGGTTTGTTTCTTCTATGAATCTGACTAGAAACGTCGAGTGGAATCACACAGCGTTTACCTTTTTGTGACTGGCTTTTTTCACTTAACCTAACAGTACTGAAGGTGCCTTACAGCAGATTATTTTTGTATAAAATGTGGGGAAACTAAGGGGCGGGGAAGGAACAGCAAGGCTTAGGGTCCCAGGGTGGACGAGTTCCACCACCCTTGCTTTCTCTTCTCTTCAGCTCACACCTGTGAAGCCCGTGCCCTTTTCAAATGAGCTTCAAAGATCCCTTCCAGAAATATCCCTGCTGGATCGCTGCCATGTAGGTAGGGAATAGGGTGGGATTCTTGGGAGAATTCTTGGGAGAGCAGTCAGGGGCAGCACAGAGCAGAGGATCCCCAGAGGGTGCGGGTCCCTGTTAGTGTTAGTCGCTTAGTCGAGCCCAACCCTTTGCGACCCCATGGACTGCAGCTCTCTGTCCATGAGATTTTGCAGGCAAGGATACTCGAGTGGGTTGCCACTTCCTTCTCCAGGGGATCTTCCCAACCCAGGAATCGAACCCAGGTCTCATGCACCGCAGGCAGATTCTTTACCAACTGAGCTACAAGGGAAGCCCAAAAGCTGCGGCGTCAAAAGAGCAGCTGGAAAACTCTGACGGCCCCTGGACCTCTGATCTCCCTACACCTGCAGTCTTTTCGTTACCAGGGCTTCAACTGGACCGCGGAGATACATTGGGCAGCCCTGAAATTATGCGATTTGAGGACACGCTGTCAACTATTATCCCGAGATCACGCTGTAAAGCCAGACTCCTTCTCCAATTCTGAACTGGCTCGGACCCGCGCGGTGGTGGCCAGGTGTTGGGAGCTGGGCAAGGCAAGCCAGAGCGTCCGAAGGACCTTCGAACAGGCATCCCCTCCAGCTCGGCGCAACCCCGCAGGCAACCGACGTGCCAGGTGAAAGAAGAGAACAGCAAAGACAGCAGTAACTCAGTCTCACTGCACTGCTTCCCCGGATCCGACAGGCACAAGGGATCGGTCTCCCTGCCTCTCTCTTTCGGGGCTGCTAAGCTAGCTGCGTTCTGCCGGAAAAACACATCGCCCAAACCGAGCGCAGCGTTTGGGGACCTCGGAATTACCCCCCGACCCGATGGCACAGGCAGCGGGGCTAGGGACGCGGGAGCGCGGCATCGCCGAGTGGCTCTATGAAGCGCGGGGCCCTGGGCGCTCGCGGTTGAGCCGGGGTCCCAAGGACAGGGCAGAGGTGGGAGGACCCGGGCTTACGCGAGCACAGGCGCTCCTGCAAGCACCCCCCGGAAGCCCAGTCCTCGCTGCCGCTTAGCCCCACCAAGGTGCGCCTCCTCGGTGCGGAGTCCCACCTACCTCCCGCCACCCCGCCGACCTCATAAACAACTTCGCTAACCGCGTAGGGCGGAGGCGGGGCGCGCGGGCCGCGGCCGAGCCGCGCGCGGGGGCCGCGGGGCGGGCCGGGGTCAGGGCCCAGGCTGCGGCCGCGCCTCCCGATTGGCCGGGACGCCGTGGGCTGCCCCGGCGCGCGGCGCGGGGGGGCGGGGCCTGCCTGCCTGCGCGAGCCCGCCCCCGGCCCCCGCCCGCGGCGCCCGCGCCCCTCGCGCCCTCCCCACCCCCGCTGGCCGCCGGAGTTTTTAAAGTGGGCTGACCGGCCCGCGAGCCCGACATTCGGGAGCGGCCCGACGCACAGCTCCGGCGCCCGCCGCCTCCCGCCCCAGCTTTCCTGAGGCGGCCGTACAATCCTCGGCAGTGTCCTGAGACTGTATGGTCATCTCAGCCTCCGCGTCTGCCCGGCCCCGGACTCTGCCAACTCCCGTCGTTTTCAAGCCGCTTCTTGTATTTTGAAAACCCAGAAAAGCGACTCCTGACTTCTTTTCGAAGGAAAAAGAAACTTCAGCCCCCTGCTCGGTGCCCACCGCCCCCCACTTTTTTTTTGCGTTTGACAGCGTCCTTCCACTCCTTTCCCGACCCCGCCTCCCGGTACAGGTTCCTCCCCGTCACCGTTCTCCACCCCCCTCCCGCGCACCGAGCCTGCCGCCCGCAACTTCCACCTGACCGTGCGGACGCTCGGGACCTGCGAGCACCTGGCACCTTTCACATCGGCGTGGGCCTCGAGGAGTGGGCTAGGGTCACAGCGAAAGTAGCGGCTGCAGCCCCCGCCGGCCCTGGAGCTCAGGTGTTCGGAGCCTCAAAGGGCCCCAGCGACGATGACAGCTGACAAGGAGAAGAAAAGGTAAGCGGGCGTCCGAGCCGGCAGGGGAGTTGGTCCGGGGTGGGGGTGGCGGGGCCCCGCGGGACCGCCGCTGGGAGAGGAGCGCGGAGGGGATTTTGAGGACCCAGGGATCGATTTGGAAGGTTTGGCAGGGGAGCGCAAGTGTCCAGTTTGGGGACGCGCCGCTCCGGCTTCGCGGTCGAGAGTTCTGTGGCCCGAAGGAGTCGGGAATCTGCGCGGACAACGAAGCCAGGAAATGGCCCTAGAGGTCGGAGGTGCTCCCGAGGTACCTTCCAAAATCCATCCCCCTCCAAACCCCGCACCAAACTCACGCCGCCAACTTGTTGAAACGTTTGTTGGTTGACTCGCTCAAGTCAACTTTCTCACGGCCCGCTTGAGGGGCAGCATCCACTCTTCCTCGGGACCCGTGGGGTCCTTCTAAATGAGCTCTGCCCGCGCTGCCTCCCGGAACTGGCAAGGGGCCGGAGGCAGAATACAGCGCTGGGACGGGCCCCGGCAGAGCTGCCAGAGAGCAGCGAAGGGACCCACTCCAGGGCTCCAGACCCCACGGAAGCTGGAAGAAGTCCCTTTCCTCATCCCGCAGCTTGCCTCGGCGGGAGAGTGGGTAGTGGGCCCGGCTGCCTCGCGGAAGCAGCTGTCTTCGCGTGTGGGGAGGGGATGGCGACACCGGGCACTCCGGCAGGTCCCGGTGTCTCTCTCTCAAGAGGACAGAGAAGGGCAGCCACGATATGTCCGCCTGCCCTCGCCAGCCTCTCGGCACTGGGTGAGAGGCAACGCGGGCCAACTCTCACTGCCCTCCTGCCCTCTCCCGGCGAGGGTAAGAGCGCACGGCGTGGCGCGCAGACGTGGGAACCACCTTGCCTCCTGCAATCGTGCGCGGCTTGCAGCCTGGCTCCCCTTTCCTCTCAACCTCACTCGTGCCGCCCCAGCGAGCTGGAGCTCTCCGCCCAGTATTCGACAGTGGCTGGCGGGGCTGGGGTGCGGGGAACTGTAATCGAACGCGTGGTGGGCCGGCTGAAGGATCTGAGCCTCTGGAAATCAGCTGCTGGGTGGTTGTACGGTGGTTCGGAGATGAGGAACCCAGCTGCGATGGGCGGGCGTGACTGGCCTCGAACTGGGGAGCCCAAAGAGCTCAGTGCTTGGGTCGATTTACTCGTGTTCCGACTTCGGGACCGGAGCCAGAAACCGTGTATCCTCTGGTCGAAAGCGGCGGTTCCCATCTCGGGGCACCGATAAGGATTTGATAAACAGGAGCAAATCGCGCCCTTTCTGGCAGAGCGCCCGGACCCTTCGCTCCCGGATTGCCGGGGGTGGAAGGGAGAAGGGGAGGGGATTGAGCCTAACTCTGAGTTTACGGCCGCACCTGCCCCTCCCGCGTCACTGCGGCACCCCCAGGCCTGAGATGGCTAACGGAGTCTTGCCCCGGCCGATCTGGGCCCCCGGAGATCGCAGTGGGCGCGCGCCCCCGGAGGCCTCGGAGCAGCCCTGGAGTCTTCTGTCTTTGAAGGGCAGCGAAGCAGGGAAGGGACTTTAAGATTCCAACGCATTTTGCAAGCCCAGTATAGTCTGCCAATAACAATGATTGAACAATCAAAAAACAGTTATAGTCAGCTCCGAGGCCCGTGAGGGAACTTATTGTACATTTTACAACTGTGATGCCAATCGGCGAATGTTGCAATCGCGGAGGTGGGGCCTGACAGCAGTCTTGACAGATGTGTGAAGCGTCAGTTTCTCCCGCGCGGCTTCTGTGCTGTTACATATGTTAATCATTTCAAGAAACTTTGGAGCAGGGGAGAAATTATTTCGACATACCTGACTGTGGTGCCTCTTTTGTTAGAGATAGAGGGAGCCAGAATCGGAGCTGGAAGAAAGTCGGGTAATCAGGCTCTGAATTATTCGCGAGAGCAGCAGGTTTAAGAACCACTGTGGGGATTGCCTGTGATATGTCTAGGAGGCCAGAGCCGGTGGCCCTGCCTGTCTGCTTTGCGACTTCCCTTGGTTTTTATGTCGCAGACCGGCAGGGCAAACATTTGTGTACCTCACCACCCGGAGCCCTGTGAGAGGCTGTCCAATTCATGTTGGGCTGTTTTGAGACATATTTACTTTTCTAGTCTGGCTCTGTTTGCTGGGGGCAGGCTCCTTGAAGCACCAACGTATAATTAAAATACGTGAACCAGCGCATTGGAAGTTTTGGTATGTCATGTAAGTGGTGATCCTTAGCTTTGACAGAGTGCTTCACAAGTTCCGTATGAGGCTTTCAGGTTAGGATTCTGTGTATAGATTCTTAAGATGTGATTCTTCTGGTTCAGCAGAGTCTCTTCCTCCCCCAAATGCAAGATGCACGGAACATTCGCAGTGTTCTTCTATCAACAGGCGTTCAAGAAGTGGGCACGATTGTTTTGTTCCAGAACATTCATGCGTCGATGGAGATATTAATGTTTAATAATAAAAAGTTTACTTTCTAAACGTTTGGCTGGCCTTGACAGAGGGTTTCAAAGTGTGCTCTTTTAGTGGTAGTGGGCATTCCTGCTGATATCAGAGATGGCCAGAAGCTTGCTAAGGGTGCTGCACTCACTTTCTGCATTCACCTGTCAGGAGTGAAGTAAAGGTCTCTTTAATCAGGTTTCTTGGACTGTGAAGAGCTACAAAATGTCTGGGCTACTCACTTCCTGATCAGACAATTTTTGAGTCCCTTCCCTGAAAGAGGAAACAGTCTGGAAGTTCTCAGGTACATGGGGATTGGAGAGTGGTTTGGATAAATGTAAAGCAGATCCTTGGATGCTCAGGGATCAAAGTCTTTTCCTAAAGCTAGACAGCTCAGAGCTCCTTCCCAGAAGGCTTCTATTGCTTAGTGTGGGGCCTCCATGGAAAGAGGATCAGAAATCTCTCCTGCCAAAGTAAAATCGAAGTCCACCTCTTATTCAAATCTAAAGGCAAAAATATTGCTGTGCAGTTTTTCTCAATGTAAATATATTTTCTATAAACATTCCTTTAACATTTGATCTCTCTTTCCAGTTGCATTACTGGATGTAGTAAATTGATGTAACACAATACAGGTTCAGGTGAATAAAATTTAACTCACACAGCTTTTGTGAAGTTCAAAAGAATGCTCTGACTACAGGTTTTTTCAGTATTGCTGATGGGAATCTTACAGTTTTATGCAAGGACTGTTCCCCCAGGGGAGAAGATTGCTTTGTGAAGTAGAGAACTACCTGTCAGTGGAGACATCCAAGAGGCTATTAGGTTGACTCCTGTACTGAATATGCTGGCAGTTTCACTGGGAGTGAAAACCATGAGACAAAACTGTTTAATTCACTTCAAACGTAAATCAGTCGGTCTGTCTCTCTCTCCCTGTGTAGGGTGATCCTCAGTGTTCTAGGAATCTAGTCTGTAAAATGTTTACGAATAAAACAGAACCAATTAG
Organism: Capricornis sumatraensis; assembly: GCF_032405125.1. Lineage (NCBI taxonomy): Eukaryota > Metazoa > Chordata > Mammalia > Artiodactyla > Bovidae > Capricornis > Capricornis sumatraensis. Next base: position 77,890,003 of record NC_091069.1, on the reverse strand, counting down.
GTAATTCTTAGTACTTCAGGATTTTAGCCCAATACATTTGAAAATATTTGCTGTCATTAGTTATCTTAAGATTTAGGCTTTTCCACCTCTCAGGAAATCTCTCCAGTAGTGCTGTTTCTCGCCCCCTCAGTTCTGGCCCATAGCAACATGACTTTTTGTTTTAGCCTAATGAATCTTCCCTTTTGCTTTTGGTGCTGACCTTCATTTGTAGTTCATAGCAGGTAGGGCTTTTGCCAATATTGTGAAGTTAACAGTGTTTGCTCCCAGGATTCGCAGTACCCTTTATCCTCACTCTCCCAGTACTAATATCTAGTGTCATGATGAAATTAGCTCTGCTATTCATACCATGATATAAACCAATATGAAAGCGAATGTGTATGGAACACCTACTCCCTCTCTGGATAAAATGTTGAGGAGACATGGAGGAATAAGGGGTGTAGTCTTGGTCTTTAAGTTGTTTAGTTTGTTCAGGGGGAGGGAAGAACACACAAGGAAGCTTACCTAAAAATATGGGTAGCTGGCAACTTACTTGTCACTTTTCTATTGAGATAAAATCTTTTGAAGCTAAATAAGTTCTTAATCACATATAAGCATAATTATTGAAAAGTATTGTGTGTTTGGAGTGGGAGAATGGGTTCCTAGTTTTCCCTGGAATCACACAGGAGAGGCTCTGATACCAGCATAAAGACTGGCTCTAAGTGAAGGTCAGTTAGTGTCAGGAGTGATGAGAAGTAGAGGGTTCAAGAGCATCCCTGGGGTATTCTCTGACACCATAGACAGAAGGGCCCCCAGAGTTGAATGTTTGCTATTCTTTGCACACTTGCTTTGGTGAGGGGCATGAAGGCAGACACCTAGTAGGGGTCTGGGAGTGATGGGGTGGAGACTTCGGTCCTATTATGGGTAATCGTGGAGACAGCCTAGACTCTAGGAAGACCAAGAAGGGAGAGGGAGCTTCTTAATCTGGGCTTTGTGAGTGGGGTTCAGAGGGTGGTCTGTGAGTCTCTGAATGGCTGCTAGTGTTAGGGATATAAGTATTGTTCCCTGCAAGGGAAGTCAGTTCAGCGCTGATAGCCTTTCATAGGTTCTGTGATCTGAAGAAGGTGAGCCCTTGCTCTTGGATGTCTGATTTGGTGATTGCCCTACCTTTCAGGATCTTACTGTTCAGGTCTCAAAGAGGTCCACATTTCACCGCCAGTATTTCTCCCTGTCTTGGAGATGGGGGAGGAGGTTGGTGTGTGCATCTAGTTAAAATCCTGTAGTGTGGCTTAACCTTACCTGTACCCACCTGTCTGTCCACCCACACGTCTGCCTTCGGTAATGGGGGGTGGGGAGCCCAGTGCCCTGCACAGGCTTAGTTCTCACGTAGCTCATTTTGTTACTGCTTCTTAAAATGGCCATGAAATTTTATCTTTACATTTTCTACCATCCTCAAACAGTTATTGGAGGTCTTTTTACATACTAGGAATGTGTGTGTCCTTAATATTAATTATATCTGCAGTAGGACAAAACAAACAAAAAAAACCCTCAGTCTTGTTTGTGTAGGTGCCGTCCTCAGAACTTTCCATGCATGAGCTCTTTTAATCCTCATAACCACCCATAAGATAAGCCCTGTTATTATCCCCATTTCCCTGATGGGAAAGCTGAAGCATAGAAAGGCGAGATGCCAATGGTCAAATAGGTAGTATGGCCTATGGCCGAGGCTCAGATTCAAATGGGGCAAAATGCCTTCGGCGCCTTTACTCTTAACCAGCGATGCACACCACCTTGCCTTACCTAAGATGTCTATAAATACCATTCTGGACCTGTGGCAAGTACTCTATAAATTATAACTGCTTTTGCTATTGTATTTATAATTATTATAATTACTTTTCTCTTTTGTGACTCATCACTTGTTTTGACCCTGTCATGCAGACAAGGGTTGAAGATCTGAAGGGCAGGCTTGGAAGCCCTGGAAGCTCTTTAGTTTTCATTGGTTTTCCTCGATGCTGTGTGGGCTTTTCTCCAGTTGCGAGGACCGGGAGCTGCTCTCTACTTGCAGTGCACAGGCTTATCACTGCTTCTCTTGTTGTGGAGCACAGGCTCTAGGGAACGCGGGTTTCGCTAGTTGCAGCGGGCAGGCTCAGTAGTTTTGGCTTCCGGGTTCTAAAACACAGGCTCAATAGTTGTGGCACACAGGCCCAGGCTGCTCTAGGGCACGTGGGATCTTCCTGGACCAGAGATTGAACCGTGTCCCCTGCATTGGCAGGCAGATTCTTAACCACTAGACCACCAGGGAAGCCCTCCACTTCCCACTCTTAACTGCTGTAGCAGTAATTCAGGAATTACTGTAACCTTTGGACTCCATTGTGCAGAAGAACCTGTTAGAAGCTCTTCCTCCATAACTTTTGAAGAGCCACCTCCAAATCAAGATGCACAAAACAGCCTCTGGCTCTACTGATCTTTTGAAATTGTAATCACGGGAAGGAGAGAATGGAGGGGAGACTAAAGAATAGCTATGATCATTGCAATACTAGTACGGTAGATTTTTATAGGGCCCTTTCTCTGATGAGTCCTAAGCTTTCACAGTCATCACACCATTGGTCTCTGCCCTGTGAACTTAGAAGGGCTTCTTGAGTTTTCCCAGTGCTCTAAAACACAATTGCATGAACGTGTATCATTAAGGAGAGAAGCAAGCCACGTTGGCGGTTGCACATCGTTGTGTGTATGGTGGCCGTGCATGGCGTGCCATTTGCAGCATCTGTGATTTTCAGGTGGAAATGAAATGAAATGTTAGTCACTCAGTCATGTCCAACTCTTGTGACTCCATGGACTGTAGCCCACTAGGCTCCTCTGTCCATGGGATTCTCCAGACAAGAATACTGGAATGCAGTGCCAAGTACCGTGTCCTTCTCTAGGGATTTTCCCCACCCAGGGATCGAACTCAGGTCTCCTGCATTGCAGGCAAGTTCTTTACCATCTGAGCCACCAGGGAAGCTCTTTCAGGTAGAGATTGGGTGCAATCTGTCACCCAGTGGTCTGGTCTCAAGAAGAGTGGCAGGGCCCTGTGAGCCCTCTGGAGTCAAGACAGGTGTGGAACGGACCAGAATGTTACCTACTTCTAAGTGGTCTTTTTTAATTCCCCCTAAATTTTTAAGACTACCGGTTAGCTTGACCACCTTAGACTGTTTCCAGAGATCACTTGCACATCAGCAAAACTTATCTGTCTTGACTATCGGAACCTTTGCATGTTCCTAGGAGGCACGTTCCGCGCCCCTCCCCCCGCCCCCGCCGCGCACTTGGAAAAATTCTTCGGGTTTTAAAGTCACAAGTAACTTCTATGCGAGATAATGACTCTGGGAAGCAGTTCCTTTTCTCACATGGAAAGCTATTTCAGAAAAGATGGTATGTCAGTAAGGAAAACAACTTTATTAAAAATGTGTATATATTGATTTGCCATGCCCCTGTCTGGTTTACTTTCCCAATTCTACAAAACCAAGGAAGTGGATTGTTAGAAATCTCTCCTTATATTCCTCCAGTGACTTTCTGCATCCCATCTCCATGGTACCCTCCAATAAAAAAAAAAAATTCAAACCTGAGAGGTTAGTGCTAGGAATCATAACAGATTAATGATTTTATTGGATGAGACTATGTACTAAAATACATGAGTGAGGAAATGGGTCCATTTTCTGCAGTCACAGTTGTAATGTTGGAGGTTAACGAACGCTGCTTGTGGTGTTGGTTGCTCTCAATTGCTGGGGATACAGCCAATATGAGAGTCTTTTAGAAGTTCATCAATTCTGTAACAGCTCTAGTTGACAGTTTTGGTCTCATTTTCAGTCTGAGTCTCCTTGCTTATGACCTATCACTGTGGGGAGTCAGTGGTTCCCTATGAATAAGGGGACACATGGCCTCAATCTATTTAGAAGCATTTTATATATACTTTAAAAATACATCAAAGTGTATGTTTGGTTTTGGTGGGAGGTTTTTATGTAATAATCATTGAAATCACTGTGCTGGATATCTAGTTGGACAGTTCTCTCTCAATGTTGTATTTGTATTAACAAACGTGTGTTTTTGCCTCTTTTCTCAGCTATTGGTAAGGCATCCTCAGACAACCACTTTGAATTGTTGCATTGCTTTTTCTTGGGGATGGTTTTGGTCACCACCTCCTGTACAATGTTACAAACTTCCATCCATAGTTCTTCAGGTACTCTGTCTACCAGATATAATCCTTTAAATCGATTTGTCACCGCCACTGTATAATCATAATGGATTTGATTTAGATCATATCTGAATGGCCTAGTAGTTTTCCCTACTTTCATCAATTTAAGATGTGTATTTTACTCTTGATAAAAAAAAAATTTCATATTGTTAGCCCTTCGAATAAGATTTGTTCTGACTGCCTCTGTATAGAGGGCAGAAGGAAGGGCAACACATTATCCTAATTTTGTGTTTGACAAATTTGAGCTGTGAAAAGAAGAAAGCCACACCACCTGCAGTGAAAGCTAGAGCTGGACCTGGGTGTCCCCTTGGGCTCCTGTTACAAAGTAGTTAAGCATGAGCACAAAGGGGGCGACTGAAACTTCAGGGCTAACTACTCTCATTACTAATAAGTAATTATAGCAAATATTTACAGGCCTCCTTCCTACCTTTACGACTTCCTGTTTCTGAAACACTTTGGAGTATTGAGAAAGATCCCGGAAAGTACGTCATACCCAGTTGCAGGAAAGAATGGCTTTAACTTTAAGTGCATGCACTCTGTTTATGAATTCCATGTGGAAACAACAGAAAATTGTGCTTGGGAGGGTCTGTTCAAGGGCCCATTCTTCAGAACTTGAAAACAAAATTTGAAAAATCAATTCCGGATGGTCAAATGTATGGGGAGTGGGACACGTGATGTTTCTGCAGAATGTTCGAGGAATTATAGGACTGTGCAAGCAAAGCACAGGTCGCTTGATAACTACTTTTTAAAGACCATATGACCTCTGCACTGTTTTTCTGGATGAAGATAATCAAGCTTAATTAAGTCTATCACAGTATGTAAAGTATGCCATGTGGGAAATTCAGGGAGCTAGAAGAATCTAGATTCAGAATAAACAATAATGCTTCCTTCCTCTGTACTTGGTTTAAGAAGCACTCCAGTGAAATTGCTCTCTTCAGTGTCTGTAAACTACACACCCTTGTGTTTCTCTCCTGTGTTTCTCTCCTGTGTTTCCAAGAGTTCTCAGATGCTATTTTAGAATGGCAGCCTTCACTCCAGCACTGGCTGAGGTTGATGAAGCTAATTTTGGTGCCCAGGGTAGAGAGAGAGAAGTCCTCTCTGGAACTGAAAGGGCTTTCTGGTGCCTGGGTTCAAGAGCTGTGTGGTGTTACCGGACACACCACATTTCACCTTTAGAACCTTTATTTATGTGCTTGCACAACACGTGTTTATCCAGATATTAAGATAAGAGAAGTATGAAGGTCGCATTTCGCGGGTGACAAGGAAAATTCTATAAAAGTAACCGTACCGCCATGCTGCAGGAGTCTGTCTTGTCTTTTGTACCAAGGATTTAGGGGAATTAGTGGTGGGTGGAGCCTGGGAGCCAGCCCCTTCACAGCATTCTGACTTCCCTGCTGTGCTCTGCATGTCCTGGCGCTGCTGACATGCCCCTTCCATTTGGCGAGGCCCTTTGAGGTGGTCAGGATGTCAGGGGGAAATCTTGGTCCACTGTGTGGCTGCCCCACTTTCCCGAACTTTCTGGTAGTCTCTGGAAATTAGCCCCCGCCCCCATGCATTTCCCTGCTATGTGACTGGCTGGGAGGGAGTCTGGCTGCTCAGATACAATAGCTTTCCTAGCCTCTCAGAACAAGTTTGCGTGGTGCTGCTACTGCCCCTATTTTAGGCAGGGTTGTCATGTCCTTGGAGCACAGAGTCTTTAGGGGGGCAGGGGAGTTCCTTTTGTGGATTTGTGTGTTTCTCTTAGAGATTTCCAAGGATTAGCCGACACACTCAAAGCTTGAATGTGGACATGGATCCTTGGTCCAGTTTTCTTCCCAAGGGCAGTCCACACAGCATCGGGAGTTCATCTCACTGACAGTAAGGGACCCCGCTTCAGCCCCGGCACCCCATTCACCATCACCCAGTGAGCCTCCTGAACCCCAAATATGCCAGTCTCCTCCTTGTACCCTAAGGGCTTTCTCCCCCCACATCATGGGTCTCCCTCCCTCCTCTGCTCCCTCAGCCCAGTCTCTCCATCTCAGATGTTCTCCCCGTTTCTCTCTCTACTCGAATATCTTCCTCTTTCCCAGTGTGAGGCCGAGTCCCCCAGGTCCTACAGAACCTTCTATAGGGCACCTCCCCCTCCACTCCTTTCTAGCTCTTGGTTGCTTTCGCCAGAGAGCCTGCCTGATTATATTTCCTTGTTATCTAATGACATTTCATGTGGTCTTGTCTTTCCAGCAACATTGCATGTTGCTCAAGGGCAAGGATGTCTAATTTTCTTATGTGCCTTGTAAACATCTTGCACATTTTGAGTCCCTAAAATCATGCTTAATTAAAAAAAAACATACAGTTGCTTTATCGATGTCTCTTGGGTCACTTGGAAAGCCTGCCTCTTGGACTGTGCTTTTCTTGTTCATGTAGATTTGAGCCCTTTTTAAATTTTCCTTGACAAGAGAAAAAAGAGAAAGGGGAAAAAAAAAAAAAAAAAAACAACCAGAAGACCATAGACAGATGTGGTTGACTCATGGTTTTACATCAAATGCAAGCATTAGGCAAGTATTGTGAAGTCAGGGCTTCACTTTAAGAATGCCCAATACACCAAGGCAAGTGCAAGCCAAACAGCAAAGTACTTACTCCAGGTGAAAGTTTAAAATGGCCAGGCAGGAAAGGGCGTGTAGGGGAGTACCCCCTCTCTGTTAGAAATCCTCTTCCCTAGGAGCCTTCCTGATTTGCAGCACGTTGGTTCCCCCTGCATTTACGTGCCCTTTAGTCTGTATCGTGCTACTAGGATGCTGCTGTTACAGTTTGCTTTTCTCTGTGTGTGTGTGTGTCTGTCTGTCTATCTCTGATCACCACTTAGGGAGTAAGCCCTTCAGGAACAGAAGCCCTGTTAACTTTTTTTGTTCTCAGCACCCAAAACAGAAGCCCACACTTGGTGCTCAGTAATTACTTGTAGACTGAGTAACTTGATCTTATGTCATGAACTTTGGGCTTAGTGCAGAGGGTTAGCGATTTGGGCAGAAACCTTTGTTCGGATCAACCTACCCATCCTCCTGGATCCCCCACCATGCATGTAGTGAAGTTTGGGGGGCTACTGCCATCATCACTGTGTACAAACATTCTAGGTTACCTACTAAATTCAGGTGCCGTGCCACGCAGTGAGGTTCCAGAGAGGCTTTAGATGGACCTTGCACTCAGGGGGCTTAGAGTCTAGTTGGTGTGTCAAAGAATTCCTAAACTGATTTGTTTAAAATCATGCAAGATGGTTGATGTTAAAGGTTGTCCTCACCCCATCTTTATGATGTTGCTGTCTTGTTAGGAAGTCAAAAAGAGCTCAGACAAAACACTGAGCAAATTGGAAGATTGATAGTAATTGAGTGTGAAGAAGAGTAAGTAGATCTTGTGTACTGTGAGTAGTTAGAGGTTTAATGGAGGAGCATTAAGAGCTCGATCTTGAGGATTAGGTAGAATTTAGATAGGCAGATGGGTTTGGGGCATTCCAGTGGGGTGAACAGCTGGAGTTAAACAAGAAGGTAGGAATATTTAGGGTGTACAGACCAGTACTGGTGAATCAGCTCCTTCCAGAGCTGAATGTGGAGCTGTATAAACGTATGGGAGAAAGGGGTCAGGCCCAGGCTGGTGCTGAGAAGTTGAGGACACCATGATATCTTAGTTATGAGGTGATGGAACCTTAGGACTGCCTTGGGGCCACAAGAGCAGTGCCTGCTTCTCTTGGGTTATTTGAACCTAAGGGAGATGCCCAGGGCACACCTATTATCTTCCAGTTGACTCTAGCATAAGCACCAAAGGGTGGGTGGAGGGTACCATGGTTATCCTTTGTAAGAATGACCTCAGAGACTGAAAATGCCCTCTGCATCTCAGGAAATCAAGTCATCTGCAAATGTGCCCAGCTTGCTGTAGAATATATTTCTTTTCAGACTATACCATGCCTGAGGGTAAGAAATGCCTCCTGGGGTCTAGAGTGGGAGACCAGAAGGGGACAACTTGCTGTGTTCTAAATAGCTTCCATCAGGCTCTGTGGAGGAGTGTGTGATGCTCATCTCATCTTCTCATTTTGATGGTGAAGCCTGCTTCCCCCTAATAATTTGATGGGGGCTTTCATCCTCTCCCTTCTTGCCCTTTGTCATCATAGAGTCTAGGTTTCTGAGTCTGGCCACTGTGAAAGGATATTCAGTGCTCCACTGTTTGTAGAGACAGAGGTATCCATGCTTTTTGGCAGTTTGTACCAATGACTGAATTGTGTCCCTTGCACAAAGAGGCAGCTGAGCTGTTCCTTGGCCTACTCCTTTCCTGTTATGTGGCTACACAATTCCCTAAAGCCTGAACCCTGGTGTTCTTGGACAGGTGTAGTCAAAGAACATCTTTTGGAGTCACCTGGTGGGGTAGCTGGGGTTCTTCCCCCCCCCTCCCCCAGCAGGTATGACCTTCTCCCAAAGATATTTAGAAGCACTTGAGGTCAGGGTTGGCCATTTGTGAGCAGAGCCTTGGCCAGAGATCCCAAGTCTCTGGGAAAGTTCCACACTAGGGACCAGCAAAGGCCAAGCATGTCACTTTACTGTGCCATGTCCAGGGGTACCTTGAGGGAGGCCACTGCTCCTGAAAGCCCTTGGGTTGGAATTTAATCTCATTATGACAACTGTGTGTCTCGTCTTTTCTTCCTCTCCCAGCCCCTCGGTCATCCGTAAGTGGTTGTTGGACAGGGACCCATCCCAGGGAGGACTGCTTTATTCAGTGCTGTGCTCACATTTGATAACCTCCTCTGTGTGGGCTGCTGAGCTGTGGGTCTGAGCAGCCCAGGAAGGGCCCCCTCTGGAGCCGGGTGGACAGAGCCTTAGTCCTCCAGGCCCGCAGGTGGCAGAGAGCCCCGGACCCCAGGGCAGGCAGCCCAGACACAGGGGCTGTCTGTGGGCTTGGGCAGTCCCTGGGAACTGGCCTCAAGGAACACCCAAAGACACCCCACAGCCCAGGAGGTGGCATTCACCCTAATCTAGCTAGAGCTAGAATCTGAGTCTAGCCTCTGCCTCCCATAGCTCCATACAGGCCTCTGGAGGAGAAAGGAGGGAGATCTAAGCTGGCTAATCTGCAATGACACTGTCACCATGCCTACTCCTCTCTGGGGTTTTTTTTTTTTTTTTTCTTTCCAAAGTAAAATTACCTTTGAAAATGACAATTTTGCCACTGTTGAACTCCAAGCTGTTTTCCCACCTGGGTCATTTTGGTGATGAGTCATGGGCACACGTGGTTCTAGTGTGGACATGGCGGCTGCTGGCCAGCGTGGGGCCTTGGAAAATCCTGGTGACCACAGCGCCTGGCAGCAAGCAGTCTGAGATGACCACGAAAGTCGATTCTTTATTTCCCAGGCCATCCACTCGTGCACATTTGAACCATTTTCCATGCTCAGATAAACCCAAGCCTTGAGATTCTGGGTCACCTGTATGGATCCAGATGTTACGAGGGGAATGACGTCACTTAATTCTCCTGGAGTTAGATCTTCTGGGTCCAGGCAGAGGACGTGTTTATTTTGGAAAGGGACAAACTTTCACCCACTTGAATTCCTTTGCCTCCAAAATTAGTGTCAGGGGACAACCACAAGCGTTCCATATTTCTTACCCTTCGTCTTGCCAAGCAGATTGTAAATGCCCCCAGGGCTGCCTTTGACTTCTTCTGTGTCCCTGGCAAAGCCGGCCTCCACAGGAGGTTCAGAGGACCTCTCAGAAACCTCTAGGACTGAGGCTGTTCTAGATCTTTTCTGACTTGTGTGACCTAGGAAGGTAATTTAACCTCGTGTATGTTTCCCATTCCTAAATGGGGGTTACACACACTACCTGCTTTCTAAGAGTACTATTATAAGTTTGAAATGAGCTAGGATTTCAGTAAAACCACGCCTTTTATTTTTTAATTTTTAAAAAAAGTATTTTTTTTTGGTCTGTGCTGCACAGCTTGCAGGATCTTAATTCGCCAAGCAGGGATCAAACCCATCCTCCCTGCAGTGGAAGTGCAGTCTTAACCGCTAGACCTCCAGGGAATTCCCTAAAACCATGCATTTTAAAAATGTTTTAAAAAGCACGTGCAAAAATAGATAGCTGGTGAGAAATTGCTACATAACACAGCCTGGTGCTCTGTGCTGACCCAGAGGAGTAGGATGGGGGTGGAGAGGGAAGCGGAAGAGGAAGGTGATGTCGGTATAATTATGGCTGATTTGTGTTGTTGTACAGCAGAAACCAACACAACATCGCAAAGCAATTTTCCCTCGATAAAAAATACTTTAAAAAAAGACAAAAAAAAGCATATTTTTTATGCTTTGAAAGTCATTTTTGCAATGATTATCTCAATAGAAAGACCTTTGAAAAGTATAAAGTACAGACCATTAAGGCATCATTATTAACAAGCACAGCATTATAATCACTTGGCACATCACTGCCTGTTGGAGTGATTTGACTGCAACTGAGAGGGAATCTTAGCCGACTCTAAATGGAGATATCTCACTTGCTCTCAAGCCTATCAAGGGCTTTTAACTGCCCTCACCCCCAGCTGTCCCCAAGATTATGGGCTCTTGCCAAGAGTGATTTCCACATTTGAGTTGTATTTCTCCCATGTCCTGAGATGTGAGAAAATCTGATAGCATCAAGAGACTAAGGAACCTTCCAGGACTCCTGAAAAACGGTCTGACCCTGGGTATGCCTCTTTCCCTGCCTGGCCTATTCGCCCTGTGAAGATGAGGGTCCAGGGCCGCTGCCATGCTGATACAGAGGGAATTTGCCCTTTGATTCCACACCCCCAGATCTCTCGACCTGCAGGGCTGTGTCCGCACCACCTCTGCCTGGGTCCCACTTGTTGCTCTGTGTCTTACAGGTAATACCTAATTGTAGGCCCACGGTGGCTCAGACAGTAAAGAATCCACTTGCAATGCAGGAGACCTGAGTTCCATCCCTGGGTCGGGAAGATCCCCTGGAGAAGGGAATGGCAACCCACTCCAGCATTCTTGCCTGGAGAATCCCATGGACAGAGGAGCCTGGTGGGCTACAGTCCATGGGGGCACAAAGAGTCGGACACGAATGAGGGACTAAGCACACCACAGCACTGAAGGGACTAAGTGCTGCAGCCAAGGTGTTTAAAAGGCCAGTCAGCTTGCTGGGAGAGAGACAGAAACAGGGACACATTGATGCCTTGGGATGCCTATGCTTTCTGGTCTTACTGGTAGTGGGAAGAGGCTTTGGATGGGAAGAGTCTGGCTCTGCCACACAGTGACCATGAAATTTGGCAGGGTATTCGCTCCAGCCTCAGGTCTGTCACCTGCCGCATCCCTGACACGTCTCGTGCCTGAGCTGGCCCTTCCTTCAGCCCCGTTTTGAGGTGGACTGCTGTCAGGGCCTTAGGGCTCAGCTGATTCATCACGTCCTCAGGGGAGCCTCCCCTGACCCCCTCAGCTGACCTCCAGCCCTCTTCTCTCTCTCTCTTTTTCTGAAAGACAGCACTCCCTGCATGCTGTCTTGCACTTGTCTGTCTATTCTCTGTTGCCCCCCACTAGTTTGCAAGGTCCATGAGGGCAGGGCCGTTCTGTCTTTTTTGCCACCATATCCTTAGTGTTTGGGGGCAGTGCTGGACACCTATAAGGTGCTCCTTAAACATTTGTTGAGTGAAATAATTACTTCAGGGTTGCTGGGGCTTTGTCCTCAATCTGGCATCCTTTCTTACATTTGTTCAGTGCTCAGTTTTTTTCCCCAAAGCTCATGATGAAATAGTTGTCATTCTCATCATACAGGTGAAACAACAGAGGCGCAAAAATGTGACTGCCAAGCCAGACTGCAGAGGAGCCCATGTGAGCAGAGCCTTCTCTCCCCTGGCTGGTGCTGCCTCTCCGGGCACCTCATTTTTCTGTCATGGTGATGTTATTGTTTGTCTTATTTGGCAATGTTTACACCAGAGAAGTAGGGGCCATTGTGTGTTGGTGGCGACTGGAAATACACAGGAGAGTCCCAGGAGAATGCCACTGTCGGTCCTCACCACAATTAGCAGTTGTCGGGCCAGGGGCAGTGACTGGGTGGGTGGTGTTCCCTGTGTGGCTGGTTTAATGTGTTAAAATACCACTGTCTGCTTCTGACAGAGGCAAGGGAGAGTAGGGGAGTGGGGATCAGAGAGACTAGGAGGAGCCTAGGGCTTCAGTCCCATTTCTCTCCAGTCTTGTCTATCCTACCACTTACATCTAGGCCCTTTCTGCTTGGGAAATGTCCTGTTGTATGTCTGGTGAAATTCCTATGGCCTGGTGGAAAGAGGAGTGCTAACCAGCTGGGTGACCTCTGAGCCTCAGTTTCTCCATCTTTAAAATGGGCCAGTAGGTGGGACCCAGTTCCATTGTGAAGTGAAATCCAGGTGGAGCCTGGTCCCAACTCCTGTTTCCAGGTGCTTCGTGAAGCGAGGAAGATGGGAGGTTAAAGGTGATCAGAGAGGGTTTTGAAGAAAGCCTCTCCAGTTCCCTTGTAATTTCGCCCTCTCCAAGAGGAGGTTCTGTTAAAGTGGAGAGGGCCAGAGCCTTGAGAGTCAGTCCTGGGCATGGCATGATGCCAGAGAGCAGGTTCTGGACTCACGTCATTGGCAGCAACAGGGCCCTCCTCCTTCAGGAGGAAGTGGGTTGAGATGGGACAGAGTGTCTCTACATTCTATCCCACAGTTTCTACAAAAGGGAGCAGTCATGCTACCAGGTGAGGCCATGTCTCATCTCCTAATCCCAGGGAAGAGGGGGGCAGGCTTCTGGGGTGAATGAGAGCACCTGTAACCAGAGACGCAGCATTCCTACACCCTCTCTGAGCCCCGGTTTCTTCATCTGTCAGATAGCTGCTATAACCCCTGCTCTGCTGATTGGATTGGGGCTTGGAAAATATAAACTACTGCAAAAGAAGGGGTTTTTACTTCTGTGATTTGTGTGTGTATCTGTGTGTCTAAACGCATCTGGGGTACTCAGGGTTGGTACTGACGTGAGATGAGGGACGTAGGCTACCTGAAAGCTCTGAGTCCCTTAGCCTGAGGCAGTGAGGGAGAGGACTGAGTCGGAAAGCGGGTGGCCCTGAGAGGAACGGGCCTGGAAATTGCTGAATGGAGTCGTGCTGTATTTGGGGGGAGCAGTGGGGAGAGTGATGTGGGACAGAAGTGAGTCATGCTGCATGAGTGAGGCTGGGGAGTCACCTTGAACTTGGGCCAAGAAGTAGAAATATGGGGACTTAGCTTTATCTGCCTTACATCAGGTACATCAAGTTCTGGATGGCCGCCCACTGGCTGGAGACCTGAGGTGGACGGCTCTCCCTTGCCGCCCTGGGAAGGCTTTCTGCTGGCTTCAGCCCCGCTGAGCAAAGTCCGCTTGTTCGCTGGAGTTCACACAGACTCCTTGCCAGGCCTGCCCAGAATCCTGTCTCCTCTGACTTCCTGTGCTCTTGCATAATATTTCCTTGCTTCTTGAATGGCTGCCCCCAGTGCGGGGGCAGCTCCCTGACACTGCTGGATGGGCAGCAGGATGTGGAGGGAGGATGGGGATGTGCAGACATCACCCAGGGGTGCCTGGGCCCCAAGGGAGGAAGCCAGTGCTCCCCAAAATGTTTAGAAGGAGATTTTAGCATTAGGGTAGTTAAGGACACTGGGACACACATACATACACCTCAGACCCTAAAAGTTGTTTCTTCTGTAAAATTATTATTAAACTAGTTGTTTCCTTCTGATTATAAAAAGTACATATGTTCCCTGTAAAAAGTTATAGTACAGGAAGGCATCAAGATGAAAATAAAAATCACCTAAATTCTACCTTCCAGAGATAACGACTGTAAACACTTTGGTGAACATATTTTCTTCAATACAGTAACTATGGACATGTAATTGCAAATATGAACATACTATATACACGGTTGTAGAAAATGGATTTCTCATACAGCAAAGTATCAATATTCTCTCTTGCTATCACAGAACATAGATTTAATACAGCTATATTTAGTTCCACTTACAGATGTATCATAACACAACACCGATTCATTGACATGTCCAGGTTCAGAAAACAAGCTCTAACCAGCCCAGAGATGTTCACAGACTTGGAAAGCAGCATCTCTTGTATACGCCTGACAAATGTGTTAGCTCTAGTGTCCCAGAAATAACTACAAATTAAAAGGTTTTGTATCCATGTAGGCCTTTCTCTAGGCTTAGAATAATTCCTATGATTACATAGAAGAGGCTGGGGCGATGAGGGCTGTCAGGGCTGGGCTGGGTGTCCCTTGGGTAAAATCATCTCCCCGTGTGGCCTGTATATCTGCCCTACACCAGGAACCACTAGCTAGAATAACAAGTTTTTCTTCAGTGGTGTTATTCCTGTGCCCAAGATGTCAAATAAATGTCATTTAAAATTTTAATTGTTTATTGCCCTCCTGAAATTTTGTAACACTGTATCTTTTTTACAAGATACCCTTCCTTCTTTACACAGTAGTGTGTTCATAATATTAAACTTCAATACATTTACAGTATCTTTCAGATTTGTGACAACTAGAAGATAAAAGTAAAACATTTTTTGGCTGAAGTAGAGACTATCAATACAATGTTTCTGTCTCATGCCTAAAAGCCATACAGTACATAGGAACCTTCAAGTTGCAAAGTTTCAAAGATGCAAACGTCAGGCATGAGTGAGATTGCAGCGTACCCTCCATCTCCTGCTGCCGACGGTCCTTCAGCTATATCCTCTCCCAACTCCTACCCTCCTCTAGTCAGTGACTCTTCATGCCCATTCACTCAATGCCAGGCCCCGTGCGCCAAATGTTCTACTGTCCTACTGTGCTTTTCAAGGTACTGTACTGTAGGATCAAAAGTGTTTTATTTTTTATGTGTTTTTTATGTATTTGTGAAAAAAGTTTCATAAACCTTTTACAATACAGTCCTATGTAGCCAATTGTATCATTAATAGTTGGGTCAGTCAGTCAGTTCAGTTTAGTCGCTCAGTCGTGTCCGACTCTTTGCGACCCCATGAATCGTACCTAGGCTAAACTTGGTTGGTCTTATGAACAAATTGAATTTAGCAATACACTCTCAGAATGGAACTCATTTGTATTGGAGGGAGCTTACTGTATATGTTTAAGAGTTGTAATGAGCTTTTTCTTTTCCATTGCTGATTGTGGTTGAAAATGTGGCATAGATTTATAGCGGACTTCAACATAAAATGACTCGTGTTCATATGGGGATCCGTTGTCTGTACAGCATTTGCTTGTTTCCTGTGAATCATTTTTAAACTGGATTGGATACTTCTTTGATTTACTAATGAGTTTTTAGTATGAGGCTAGGTTCATTGACTGTGGTTGGTAATTGCTTGTTAGATTTACTTTTGAGTCAAGACAAATTGTTTCCTAGAGCTCTGTTTCAGACCTGTCTTCTAAATCAAAAGGCTTGATACTGCTAGTCAATTTAAACACATTTACTTAAAAGTTTTCAGGCCTTCTTGAAAACAAAGTTTGCAACAAAATTTAGCACCAGTAGAATCCAAGTCTCTTACCTGATTTTGTTTATAATTGTCCACTCTTCAGGAGCAGTCTATTACAACAATTTGCATAATTATAATCTTGCCTTCAGTTCATTCGCCCTTTTTCAAGAATTACATCTGAACTGTTATTACATCAAATTCTTTGTCTGTACTTCTTTAGGATGGGGATAAGAGTTAGAGGAAATAATATGTTGGTCTGCCTTGCAACATTTTCAGTATGTGGACATTTAGCAAACTGATTTGGTCATGGCTCCCTTTCTCGGTTCCCTGATTTGGTGGGGCAGGGAGGAGGGGGTCTTTGTCATGTGTGCACGTTTGGGAAGTGGTCAGGGACAACAGGATGGAACTAGTCCTCAGAATTATGAAACAGGACTTTGTTGAAGTTGACACTCCTGTACAATGAACATGGAGCAGCCGTTGGCATGGCAACCCCTACGTGGAAAAGAGCACGACGCTTGCAGATGACTTTTGCAGTACTCAGTGTTAATCTGATAAATGGCTTTTTTAATAGTAGTTTGTGGGCTAATGGAAAGGTTGAATCAAACCTTCATTAATGGGAAGAAGGATGGGCATTTTGAAGCCTCTGAGTGAACACATCGGAAAGCCACAGCCAAAAACCCATTTTCAGCTGTGTCTCTTTTTTACATCAAATATTCTCGTAGCATAGCAAGCCAAAGTAAATTGAGAATTCTATTTGTCTTGAAAGGGTGTTGCTGCCATGGTCAGTTTAGATTTTCAAGTGTGCAGAGGTTTTGGAGTCCTTTTTATTTAGGGCATTTATTTTAATCAGAGTTTAGGAGGACTGTAAAAGGTTTGTATCGTGATGTTCCTTTTGTGGTCATGACGGGATAAAGCTGGTTAAGTACTCTTTTTTGTTGTAAAAATTTACCATTTTAACCATTTCTTAAGCGTACAATTCACTGACATCAAGCATACTCGCATTGTTGGGCAGCCATCACCCCTCTCTTCATCTCTTGAACTTTTCTATCATCCCAAGTTGAAAAGTCTCTACCCATTAAACAAGAACTCCCATTTCTCCCTCTCTCAAGTCACTAGTAACCACCATTCTATTTTTATCTATGAATTTGATTACAATAGGTATCTCATAAGTGGAATCATTCAATATTTATCCTTTTTTGTCTTGCTTATTTCACTTAGCCTGTATAGTGTTTTCCAATTTCATTCATGTTGTTGCATGTGTCAGAATTTCATTGCTTTTTAAGGCTGAATAATATTACATTATATATGAGTGAGTGAGGGAAGTCGCTCAGTCGTGTCTGACTCTTTGCGACCCCATGGACAGTAGCCTACCAGGCTTCTCCATCCATGGGATTTTCCAGGTAAGAGTACTAGAGTGGGTTGCCATTTCCTTCTCCAGGGGATCTTCCTGACCCAGGGATCGAACCAGGGTCCCCTGCATTGCTTGCCTGGAGAATCCCAGGGATGGGGGAGCCTGGTGGGCTGCCATCTATGGGGTCGCACAGAGTCGGTCACAACTGAAGTGACTTAGCAGCAGCAGCATATATACACACACACACGTACACATATATATGCATTTATATTTACATATACATATTTAGTGAACTAAAATGGACTGGAATGGGCAAACTTAATTTAGATGACCATTATATCTACTACTGTGGGCAAGAATCCCTTAGAAGAAATGGAGTAGCCCTCATAGTCAACAAAAGAGTCCGAAATTCAGTACTTAGGTGCAATCTCAAAAATGACAGAATGACTCAAAATGGTTGTCTGAGGAGGCCTTACAGATAGCTGAGAAAAGTAGAGAAGCGAGAAAGGCAAAGGAGAAAAGGAAAGATAAACCCATCTGAATGCAGAGTTCCAAACAGTAGCAAGGAGAGATAAGAAAGCCTTCCTCAGTGATCAATGCAAAGAAATAGAGGAAAACAATAGAATGGGTAAGACTAGAGATCTCTTCGAGAAAATTAGAGATACCAAGGGAACATTTCATGCAAAGATGGTCAATAAAGGACAGAAATGGTATGGACCTAACAGAAGCAGAAGATATTAAGAAGAGATGGCAAGAATACACAGAAAAACTATACAAAAAATATCTTAATGACCCAGAAAACCCAATGGTGTGATCACTCACCTAGAGCCAGACATCCTGGAATGTGAAGTCAAGTGGGCCTTAGGAAGCACCATTACGAACAAAGCTAGTGGAGGTCTTGGAATTCCAGTTGAGCTATTTCAAATCCTAAAAAATGATGCTGTTAAAGTGCTGCACTCAGTATGCCAGCAAATGTGTAAAACTCAGCAGTGGCCACAGGACTGGAAAAGGTCAGTTTTCATTCCAATTGCAAAGAAAGGCAATGCCAAAAAATGTTCAAACTACCGCACAATGCACTCATCTCACACGTTAGCAAAGTAATGCTCAAAATTCTCCAAACCAGCCTTCAACAATACATGAACTATGAACTTTCAGATGTTCAAGCTCGATTTCAGAAAGGCAGAGGAACCAGAGGTCAAATTGCCAACATCCTTTGGATTATCGAAAAAGCAAGAGAGTTCCAGAAAAACACCTACTTCTGCGTCATTGCCTATCCCAAAGCCTTTGACTGTGTGGATCACAACAAACTGTGGAAAATTCAAGAGATGGGAATACCAGACCACCTTATCTGCCTCCTGAGAAATCTGTATGCAGGTCAGGAAGCAGCAGTTAGAACTGGACATGGAACAACAGACTGGTTCCAAATAGGAAAAGGAGTACATCAAGGCTGTATACTGTCACCCTGCTTATTTAACTTATATGCAGAGTACATCATGAGAAACGCTGGGCTGGAAGAAACACAAGCTGGAATCAAGATTGCCGGGAGAAATATCAATAACCTCAGATATGCAGATGACACCACCCTTATGGCAGAAAGTGAAGAGAACTAAAGAGCCTGTTGATGAAAGTGAAAGAGGAGAGTGAAAAATTTGGCTTAAAACTCAACATTCAAAAAATTAAGATCATGGTATCTGGTCCCATCATTGCATGGCAAATAGATGGAGAAACAACGGAAACAGTGACAGACTTTCTTTTCTTGGGCTCCAAGATCACTGCAGGTAGTGACTGCAGACTGAAACTAAAAGACGCTTCCTCCTTGGAAAAAAACTGTGACCAACCTAGACAGGATATTAAAAAGCAGAGACATTACTTTGCTGACAAAGGTCCCATCTAGTCAAAGCTATGGTTTTTCCAGTAGTCATGTATGGATGTGAGACTTGGACTCTAAAGAAAGCTGAGCACCAAAGAATTGATGCTTTTGAACTGTGTGGTACTAGAGAAGACTCTTGAGAGTCCCTTGGACTGCAAGGAAATCAAACCAGTCCATCCTAAAGGAAATCAGTCCTGAATATTCATTGGAAGGACTGATGCTAAAGCTGAAACTCCAATACTCTGGCCAGCTAATGTGAAGAACTGACTCATTGGAAAAGACCCTGATGCTGGGAAAGATTGAAGGCAGGAGGAGAAGGGGACGACACAGGATGAGATGGTTGGATTGCACCACCAACTGAATGGACATGAGTTTGAGCAAGCTCTGGGAGTTGGTGATGGACAGGGAAGACTGGCGTGCTGTAGTCCATGGGGTCGCAAAGAGTCAGACACAACTGAGCAACTTAACTGAACTGATATATATTTATATATATATATAAACACACACACACCACATTTAGTTTATTCTTCTGTAAGTGGACATTTGTTTTTGGTTTTTTTTTTTTCTGTCTTCAGCTCTTGTGAGTAATGCTGCTAGGAACATGAGCATACAAATATCTGTTTGAGTCCCTGCTTTCAGTTCTTTAGGGTATACACCTTGGAGTGCAGTTGCTGGATTGTGTGGTCTTCCCCAGTGGTGCTTGTGGTAAAGAACCCACCTCCCAATGCAGGAGTCACGAGAGATGCGGGTTCGATCCCTGGGTCGGGAAGATCCCCTGGAGTAGGAAATGGCAACCCACTCCGGTATTCTTGCCTGGAGAATCCCATAGACAGAAAGGCTGGTGGACTACAGTCCATAGGGTCACAAAATGTCAAACAGGACTGAAGCAACTTAGCACGCACACACATGGCAATTTTATGTTTAATATTTTACAGAACTGCCTTAGTGTCTTCCATAACAGCTGTATCATTTTACATTCCCGCCAGCAAAATACAAGGGTTCCAACATTTCCACACCCTCACCATTTTTTGTTTTTGTTGTTGTTTTCAAGAGGTGGTATTTCACTGTGGTTCTAATCTGCATTTCCCTAATGATTTACAGTTTGTCTTTATAAATGCATTGCCTCACACACAATGGACTATGGGGGTGGAAATCACCACACCATAGTTTATACCTGTGAGGCAAGTGAGACTGTCAGTGTGGTAATGCTTGTTGGGAGTGAGAGGTGAGAGGGAGGGGAGCGTTGTGCGATTATTACACACAGTACAGCCGCCTCAGTAGACCTGTTGTCCAAGTCTGTACTGGGGAACAAGTGAAGCAATTTTAAAATAGAGGCCCTTGACACCTGAAACTGATTAAAAAAAAATTGTAAGTCACTTACACTTCAGAAAAACAAAAACAAAAACAGAGGGCTTTGGGGTGAAGTAATGTCATCTCTTTGGATGAGGTTTAACTAAGACAAGCCTGCTGTGTGATCTTTCCTGCTTTAGTGTGTTGTATAGATATAAGTAGCCCTCATCCCTGAGAATAATAATTGTTGTCATCAGCTCCAGAGACCTAGGCCCATCCTCCTTCCTCTCCCTGGGGAGGAAATCCCCCAGACTTCTTGCCACAGGCTTGCTTAGTTCTTTGAACCACCCCACTGTCTAATTTCTCCACCTGAAACAACATACACACCCCCTGCTCTTCCCTACCCACTAAGTTCTTGTGTTGGCAGCTTATATTTTGACAAGAAAGGGAAAGGACTTAGAATGTACTGAGTACCTGTGGTAAGCTGGGCACTTTGCTGGTCAGTGCGTAAGATGAAAGATCTGACTTCTATCCTTAAAAGAGTATTATAGGTCTTATAATTTAATATGGACTTCTACAACAGGGCTTCCAAACTTTTAACAGGCATCAGAACCACTAGGAGGGCTCATTAAAATTCAGATTGCTTCATCCCCAGAATTTCTTATTCAGGAGGGCTGGGTAGGGCCTGAGATTCTGCCTTGCTAACACACTTCCAGATGATACTGATGCTGCTAGCCAGAGGACCACACTTTGAGGATAACCGCTTTACGTGGACCCTGAGATAGGAATTATTCCCATTTACAGATGAAGAGGTGAGCTGTAGAGAGGCAAAGTGACTGGCCTCAGGTCCTACAGGCAGAGTGCCAAAGCCTAGATTTGAAGCAGGGGGCCCTCACTCCAAAGCCTCTGCTGTATTGATTTAATTCCCATTATATCAAGAGTGGTAGATGCACAGCCCTTGAGCATCCCTCATTTAATCTACCCCTGGGGATAGGCAGTATTAATCGATCACAGGACCTCTGAGCCCAGAGGTGGCTTCGGAATCCTTCCTACTCTGCTCCTGATAGCTAGGCCTACCCATTTCACTGGGAACTGAAATGAGTCATTCTTGTACCAATGAATGCATCCTCCCTAAAAGAGAAACAGTACCCAAAAGTGGTCTGTTTATGTTGAAAAAGAGCCCTTACCTGAGCTCAAGTCTGCTCTGCCTAGGAGGGAAGTGGTTGGTGGATTGGGAGCGATGGGAAGTATAGCTGCCCCAGAGTATTCCGGGACCTGTGGGCCATTAGCTAGTCTTTGTTTGGCACCCAGGCAAGGCACGATCCTTGACTAGGGGCCCTTACCAAGTTTAAAACCTAGATGAAGTCAATAAGGAGATTTTTTAAGCTGCCGTTATTTGTCTAATTTACATCTACTACTCGTTATTCTAAAAATGAGTTATTCCAGTATTTGGCAGTAAGTTTAGTGGTGAATAGAAAACAGTGCTCAATAAGTAAGAAAGGCAAAGTAGGTGCCAGAGGCAGTTGCATCCTTGCTTGATGAGATCTTTTAGTAAATGGACAGGAGGAATGAATAAGGTTGAACAGGATAACATCTTGAATTTACATAGCTCCTCTAGGGCTTTCAAAGTCATCCACAGACTTCTATCTTCCCGTATTTGTGTGAAATGAGAGAATGGTGGAAAACTGATTAAACTGATCAATCAAGGGAATAGTTAATTTTCTCTCTAAAAATTGTGAATTATTTGAGGCATTGCCATTGTTATAGCCCTTGGATATGTTTTTTTCCAAAGGGAGTCAATGGACGCCAAAGAAGAGTTATAAAGGTCAGGAGTCTTCTAAACTTTATATGTGAGTGACCAAAGGAAGCTGCTTGTTTGAGGTGGGATTCCTGTCTTCTAGAATAATCTATCACTATCTTTCCTGTTTCTGCCAGCCCAGACAATGTCTGACCCGCATCACTACCAACATCAAATATTTATCTGTTGCTAGTGTGTGTACAGGGAGATCTCTTGTCTCACCTGCTGTCTTTTAAAAGTAAGGGTGAGATTAATTATGTTTTTATGTGTTTTGAATATGCTACAGTACTTAGCAAGACCTATATATAGCAGATATTCAACACACATTCATCATTTAAAACTACTACAGATCTTCTTCCAAAAATCTTTTGGGAAAAGAACATAATGTTCACAAGTGTACATATAACATGTGCTTATATGTGCATCTACCCTCTATATCTGAAACAGAGGAAGCAGGTGTCTGGGCATTTGTGTGTGTGCATTTTTAAGTGATTTGCATTTCACATCTGAATTGGGCACATGATGGTGTTAAGAGGTGGATTAGAGAAGAAGTGGCAGGGCTGAAAAGTACATCAGTAGGGAAGGTGTATGTTGGAAATGGGGAAAAATAACCCTGAGAACAGATTTGTCCAGGGCTGTCTCTGGCCAAACCAGTATGCAGTGACAGGGAGCATTTATATTTATTGCCTTGAAGGGTGTTCCTAAGTCTTGCCTTCTGGATTGTTCTGAGAGGAAAGACTTTATGGTTTTTAGCATCCACACCTTTGTATAGAAAACTCAACTCTCTCTGCACATTCCTGATACCTGTGTTTCTACATGAGCATGCTTATAGTCATGCTCTTTTTATTTTTCTTTTTTAATGATACTTTCTATATCATTATCCATAGCCCAACTGGTGAAAGGAAGAAGGAATATTTCATCCAACATTGTGTTGGAAAGAACCCTTTCCAAGATGCTCTATGTGTATTTTTTAACTTTATTTACTTATCTGACTGCCGCGGATCTTAGCCGTGGCGTGTGAGATCTCTCGTTGCAGCCGCGGATCTTAGCTGTGGCGTGTGAGATCTCTCGTTGCAGCCACATGGACTCTCTAGCTGTAGCATGTGGAATCAGTAGTTGTGGTGCATGGGTTTAGTTGCTCCACAGCATATGGGATCTTAGTTTCCCAACCAGGTATTGAACCCACATCCCTTGCACTGGAAGATGAAGTCTTAACCACTGGACCACAGAGAAGTCCCTCTGTGGGTCTCTGATGAAACCATTAATGGGATTGAAAGTTAGTCTCATGTATCACCCAAGGATCACTCAATTGGCCACTGAAAGCCGTGACCGTGGCCAAGCAGATCAAATCAAATAGATTAGTAAGTACAGGTTTTTTACTGGTTAAAAAACTTAAGCATAGGGCCTCCAGAGGGAAAGGAGGGGTTCTCTCATGATGTCTGTCTGCTGTCCTGGCTGAATAGTATACACACCCTGAGAAATCCACCTTGGTTGGAGAATAACATCATAGACATTGTGCTCAAAAAAAGATATGGCATCATCTCTGCCCACTGTGGTTGTGATGATGCCTGTGGTGGGCAAGACTGGGGTTGGTTAGAATGAAAAATGTCTATCTTTGGGAAGCTTCTTAATGCCAATGGGGCTTCCTGTGTAGTTCAGTCAGTAATGCATCTGCCCTCCGTGTGGGAGACCTGGGTTCAGTTCCTGGGTTGAGAAGTTCCCCTGAAGAAGGAAATGGCAGCCCACTCTTGTATTCTTGCTTGGAGAATCCCGTGGACAGAAGAGCCTAGCAGGCTACAGTTAATGGGATCGCAAGAGTCGGACACGACTTCACTATCTTTCTTGCTTGCTTAATGCCAAGGTTTTCCCAGAGTAAATTTTTAAAGCTGTGTATTAAATCCAATTACATAAGTGGGGAACTAACTGCACCTTATAAAAGGCTTAACATGCAGGCAGAGCCCTCTTTTGGAGGCTTTTTTGTTAGATATCAAGGGTGAAAGTGAAGTCGTGTCCAACTCTTTGTGACCCCATGGACTGTAGCCTACCAGGCTCCTCCGTCCATGGGATTTTCCAGACAGGAATACTGGAGTGGGTTGCCATTTCCTTCTCCAAGAGATCTTTCCCACCCAGGGATCGACCCCGGGTCTCCCGCATTGTAGACAGATGCTTTACCGTCTGAGCCACCAGGGAAATCTAAAACTCATTATTTCTGCTCTGCTCTGGAAATGGATTTAACTGGAGCCAAGCCAGTCTCACAGTCTGCATGAGCCACACTTCCATCCTGTTAGAGTGGGTAGAGACTTTAGCTGTAGTGTTGGATTGGAAAATTCCCGTTGATAGAGAAGTTGTTTAATATTTTAGGTATGTTCTGTAGCTTTTTTGACATTGAAAGAGAAGACGAATGATCCAATTAATCCTTAGGGTCAATGAACCCTTCCAGATGGAGCAGAGAAGCCCCCTAAGGACAGGCCCCTGGGAAGAGCCTGCTTCCCTACCAGAAAGCAGAGAGAAGGTGGCTTCTTTGACCCACTGCTGCCCAGTGATCAGTGCCTCTGGATGTTGTAAGTCAGAGTCTTAAATGAAAAAGGTTTTTAAAAATAAGCTTCGTGTTGGGTTGGCCAAGAAGTTCATATGGAAAAACCCAGGTGAACTTCTTGGCCAACCCAATATTATATTAGAATATTGCTGTTTTTTGACATTTTTAGATAGTTACTTGAGGAGAAGTCCTGTTTTTTCCATCCATTGGAGGTGTTTTTTTGTGGCAAGCAACTGGGAGAGGCACCAAGGGTGTGCTTCCTTCATGGTAATGCGCTCATAGTCTCGATGTAAGAATGTCTGATAGGCAGGTGAAGGATGACATGATTCACTTGGGTGGTACCCTCCTGGTAGTCCATCTAAGAATCCAGGTGAATCAGGTCAGTCGGGGGTGACTGTGTAGTCACTGGTCAGCCTCTCCATCTCTCAGCAAGAGCATCCTGGTCTGTGGACCAGTGGCATCAGGAAGGTGTTGGAGGATAAGTTCCATAACCATTTTCTCTGTTTGGCCTCCTACTACAGAAAAACTCCATCAGGATGTGCACCCTCACTTCCAGAATGTCTTACTTACAGTTATCCATAGCCACTGCATGGGTGAAAAGCAAAATACTATTAGCATCATCGTTTTCAGAATTTGTGTTAGGGCCTTTGACTTTTAAAACAAGGACACCAAATATAGAAGAAACAGAAAACGCTCTGTACAAGGTTAATGAAAGCCTCTCATCTCCACCCCATTTTAATCCTGAAGAGAGAAAATAGCTGAGCTGTAGTGATTATTTCCATCTAAGAAAATTATAAAATTGGGGCTCAGTTAGTCTTCATAAGGGGCAGCCTTGGAATAGCACAGATGCTATTTTGAATATTTGAGAAAAGAGTGACATTCAATGAGAAATGGGAATGACTCTGCACTGCTAGGATAGGGGCAGCTCCCTCCAGGCATTGGTGGCCCCTGGGGATAGCCCAGTTTCCTCTCCTGTGTGGGTTTGGGAAACCCTTGAATCCAGTAGTCATTGCTGGATTGACTTCCACCCGCAGCTCCCAGGAGAAGCTCAGAGGACTGGAAAGAGCCCAAAAGTGGTGAATATGCTTTTCACATTGGCTTCCAGTCCCAACTGCCTAATATCAGGGAAATAAGACTTCTTGGAGAGGTTTAACTTCAGTCATGGGCCAGGATGAACTTTTCTGTACAGAGTTAAAAGGATAAGGGAATAAAAACCATGAATAGGCTGCAGAAAGGAGTGGCTGGGTCACCTGCCTGGGGGCGGGGGGTGGTATAAACCTCCCACAGGACTTCATAGTTGTGCAAGAATTGGGCAACATTTGGCCAGGGTGGAGAGGGCTTGGCAAAGGTATTTGCACTCCTAATAGATTCCTATCTTCTCCATGAAAACAAGTATTAAAGTTCTGCTAAGCATTTTAAGAGGAAGAAATCAATTGCTTTATCTAGTCTAGCACACTGTAGTTGCATTTTCTTAGAGTTTTAGTCAACAAACATCCACTGTAGCGAAGGCACAGGGCTGGAGACCCCAGAGGATCAAGGATCAAGGGAGAAGGAGACATCTCTGTTTCCACCCATAGGAGCTGCAGTCTAGTGGGGACTGAGAATGGGGAGGACAAGCATACAGAGGACTGCAGCCACGGCAGGAGATGGTGGATGCCGTGACGGGGAAGTGGGGGGAGTGGCTTTAGGGCTTCTGCAGAGGAGAAGCGGGGTAGAGTGCTGTCAACACAGTAGTCCCGGAGCCACATAGCCTGCATTCAAGCCCTGGTCTGCCCTTATTTAACGAGACATTTGGGATAAGTTCTTAAACACTCTGTGCCTCTGTTTCCTTGACTGCAAACTGAGAGTCATTCTAGTACTATGTCAGAGGGTATGTTTTAATGTTCATAAAGTTGGTTTTAGCTCCAAGACCAGAAATGGAGGGACTGTGCTGACCTTGAGTTAGTGACTGACAACCTCCAGGCCTCAGTTTCCTCATTTGAACTGGATCAGACTGAATAAATGCTAATATTTTAGTTATTCTAAAATTCTATTATTCTATGATTTTATATGAAGAGCTTTCTAGGTATCCAGTACTGTGCTAAGCATGGTGGGAAAGAGAAAAGGTAATAACCCTCAAGAAGCCATAATCTATGTGAGGAGAGGACATTAATGTTCAGGATAGTACTGGAGAATTACAGAATATTAGAAATTAAAAACTTGGTTATATGGGTGTAACAGAATAGAAATAGAGAGTTTAGAGCAGACCAAAATAGTCAAGAGATTCCACAGCAACCATCAATTCAATCTGTAGAACCACAGAGACTACAGCCTTGTTTATCAAATCCCAGAATTCTGAAGCTTGAAACATTGCTTCATATTTAAGTTAAATAAACAATTAAGTAAACAATTAAGTTAAATTGCTTAATATTTAAGTTAAAGTTGAACTGTAGAAAAACAACAGTTGGGACTTCCCTGGCGATCTAGTGATTAAGATTTCTTCCAATGCAAGGGGGTGCAGATTCAGTCTCTGGTTGGGGAGCTAAGATGCCACATGCATCATGGGCAAAAAACCAAAACTTAAAACAGAAACAGTATTGCAACAAATTCAGTAAAGACTTTAAAAATGGTTCACATAAAAAAAAAAATTACCTATTTAGGATTTAGAGGGAGTAAGATCTGTAAAACTCCTTGCTCAAAGAAAAAATTTGTTCTAAAACTGTAAAGAGGCTCACACTGATTTTCCATGTGCTCCTGGCTGGTCATTGTGGTAGAACATAGTTCTGGTAGAACATTGTGTCGGTTCATCTGACTCCTCAGCTCTTAACAGCCGGGGCATCCCAATGGTGTTCTCAGCCCCTCCTCTAGAGGGCAGCACACAAAGGTGGCCCTGCAGAGCTCTCCAGCCACAGCTTTGGTAAAGCGTAGTATTCCTCAAGCTTCCTTATCAAAGATGAGTTCTGCTCCTAAGGTTCCTCACTCCATGCCTTGGAGACTCTAGGTCCACTCTCTCCAACAGTGTTTAAACTTAGGTTTTGAGGAAACTGCCTCCTGCAGCCCTACTATCTCATAGTTTCTTAAGGTGGATATGCAGACCAGACCGTTAGTGACCCTGGCCTACACAGGCGACAGGAAACTTAAAATACTTGGCATATTGATGGTGCCAAAAGACTGATATAGACAGCAAGGTTACCCTGGCCAGGAAACTAGGGGCACCTCCTGCTGGAAGGGTTGAGCTGAGGGCTTGAGTGGGCCTGGGAGGATGAGTGGAGGCCAGGTCAGGTCAGCAGATAAGATGGGCAGAGATACCAGGTACATCCATTCCCCCACAGTGACCCCTTCCCCCACTGCTCCTCGCTAAGCAAACATGGGAGGTGGCAAAGCCAGTTAGAAGCGCGGAAAGGAAGCGAGATAGAAAGGACAGGTGAAACACAAACATGAACACCCCCCCCCCACCCCCCGCCGGCCAACAACTAGTCACTGAGAATTCCTGCTCATCACCCAAGTGGTCAGTGATGGCTTGGCTTGATAGGCCAGTTCAGGGCATCCTGGCTTCAGAGGAGCAGACCACAAGCCCTCACAACACATCAGTACATTTCATTTATATAGCACCCTCTGTGAAGGCACAAGGATGTATCGTATTTGCCATCAAAACACACCTCAACATAGGCACCCACCAAGGTAGAGAGGACAGATGGGGTCAGGAGGTCTAGAAGGGTGGAAGGGGCGGTGACTTGCTGTTATAACCCTTCAGAGAAAACCAGAGGTGAAAACGGTTCAGAAGCCGGGTCTGCCTTCCAGGCTGTACTCCAGGCACCTTTCTTCTCTCCCCAGTTGTACCCTTGTCTCATTCCCCATTCCCACCCCCTCCTTTCCTTTCATAAAAAAGTTACTTTTTTCCCCAAATAAGCAAGATGGAATCAAACTTTGCAACCTCCAAATGTATGAAATAAACATTATTCCTAATGAGCCTCTGGGAAAGTGC
This sequence comes from Capricornis sumatraensis, assembly GCF_032405125.1. Lineage (NCBI taxonomy): Eukaryota > Metazoa > Chordata > Mammalia > Artiodactyla > Bovidae > Capricornis > Capricornis sumatraensis. The sequence continues at coordinate 77,861,550 of NC_091069.1, read as the reverse complement.
TCACCTTTGAACTTGGCCAAGGATTATGGGGGGAAGAAAATGTCTTAAGAACTCGATAGAGTGTTGGAGTTTCCTGGATTTTTTTCAGTCAAGTTACATATTACATTTCTTTTCCTTAATAAGGGCAGTTCCAGAAATCCTTCCTGAATGATTCAGTTCAGTTCAGTCGCTCAGTCGTGTCCGACTCTTTGCGACCCCATGAATCGCAGCACGCCAGGCCTCCCTGTCCATCACCAACTCCGGAGTTCACTCAGATTCACGTCCATCGAGTCAGTGATGCCTTTTTCGGCCATGTCCAAAAGCGGAGACCTACAGTTGGCTACTGACGCTGGTTTGGGGATTGTCATCTGGGTGCTAGACAACAGCAGCAGGGGAGACATGGTTTCCAGAATGTGCTGACTGTCCTAGGACTCAGCCTCCACTCTGGGTCCTTTCCAGGTAGGAGCAGAGCATGTAGGCTGTCCCAGGGTGAGGAAAGGGGAGGCCTGGAGAAGAACAGGAAGATAATCAAGAGAACCTGGTGGCCGAAAGGTAATAGGGCCAAGGAGGCCTCCTACTAAGATGAGCTTTTTCCCCGAGGCCTTGCCTGTTCACTGGCCTGTGCTCCTCTCTATTTTTGTTTCCAAGAAAGAATAATAAAGTGTCTGTTAAACTTTCCCAAAGAGAAAACACTACTGGCTATCTCTATAACCTCTATTGCCTCACATGGATTATCGGATATTTTCATTTCCTTAGCTCTCCTTTCCTCACAGCCAAGAAGCTCATCACTAGACATCAAGAGGAATCATTCACAGGAGGACTTAAATCCAACTAGGAATGTGTAACTGCTTAACACATTCTGCTTGAGGTCCTGGAACGTTTGTGATGCCTGGGTTTGTTGTAACATGTAGAAGACTCGGTGACGTTGTGTTTCCTTGAAACTTTTCCTCCAAGTTTCCACCTTCAGGCTTTAATCATGACAGAGGCCATCAGCTCTGTGCTCCCCTCTCCTTGTGATGGGAGGAAGTGCCCTGCACACCCCCAGTCCCCCAGAGGACCTGCGGGACCAGGGCTTCGCGGCACCCAGCAGCGTGGATGTCGGCTGCTGATTCATGGGGAGGCTGCCTTTCTCTGACCCCTCACCAGCCCCTCCGCGTGGGGAGGTTTAGTACACAGCCCTTTGAATTGAAAGTGCCTCAGGTACAGGCTGCCTCCTGTCCTGCACCTGCTTACTGCAGCTTGTCTTTTAAAATAAGCCATCCTGCCAAGAGCAGATTCCCCTGGTGGCTTTGAGGTTTGTCGAGGTTCTCTAGAATCGACAACTTAGCAGTGACCTCACAAGTCTTGGCTCTGGCGAGGCAAGGTCTTTGCGCCAGAACAGGGTCAGCACCCATGGAGATAATCACCTCTTGTAATATCCACACAATCATCTCATTGTCAAAGCACTAGGAATGTGAAAATAGAAATGCCACAACAGGGTTGCCCCATGGTTCTGCTAACCCAGGCTTCTGCTTCTTACTGAGGGCACTTTGGGACACCTCGGGAGGGACAATCCCCCTGTTCTGGGTCGACCCCAATTGGTTAAGGCCTGTGCTCCCAAACCTGAGTTGAGCCCTCTTTACCAGGCCTGGTTCTGGCCCATCTTGTCAGGAACCCCTTCACCCCTTCTTTGACCTGGCTCACTCCTGTCTGTCCTAACTGTCTCCTTGAGAAGCCTTCCATAGGTCTCCCTTTCTCCTCGCCTAGGTCAGGGCACCCTCTGTGCTCCCAGAGCTCTGTTTATTGACTTCAGCAGCAACAGAGTCAACCCTACATGTCAGGCATGATTCTAAGCGTGCTGCACATATGTAACACTTATTCTGCACAAGAGCCCAGGAGGCAGAGACTTTGAGACCAACTGTTTTTATAAGACACAGGTTTAGAGAAACCTCAGTGACTTGCCCCGGTGTCACAGAGGAAACATCTGCGCCCCCAAGCCCAGGCTGTCTGTCTGGCCCCAGGCCCTGACCTACTTGTCCGTCTCCCTCACAAGATCATCAGCTCACTGTGGGCAGGGACCCATATTTCCTCCTGTATCCCCTAAGGCTGGCGCTGAGCCGGCACTCAGTAAATGTTGACTCAGTGAAAACAAAAGCTCACCAAACAGAAACGCCAGATGGGATTTAAATTCCAAAGAGCCACACTTCTTGACAGAAGGCTAAAATGCAAAGGAGTCCTTGCTCTCTGAGCTCAGTGATGGTGCTTTTTAGAACCCTGGGTGCTCCAGGACTTCTCCTACGTGCCAGAGTTGTACAGTTTGGTGGCTTTAGGGCAAGCAGGTTTCTCACAATCTCGAAGGCGATCAGAAGTCACTCCAATGAAACCAGAGCTGCATCTGGCATTTTTAAATAATTAGGAAAAACTAGTAAGCAGAAACGGAGAAGGCAATGGCACCCCACTCCAGTGTTCTTGCCTGGAAAATCCCATGGACGGGGGAGCCTGGTAGGCTGCAGTCCATGGGGTCGCTAAGAGTCTGACAAGGCTGAGCAACTTCACTTTCACTTTTCACTTTCATGTATTGGAGAAGGAAATGGCAACCCACTCCAGTGTTCTTGCCTGGAGAATCCCAGGGATGGGGGAGCCTGGTAGGCTGCCGTCTACGGGGGCGCACAGAATTGGACACGACTGAAGTGACTTAGCAGCAGCAGCCGTAAGCAGAGACCCAGCAAAGAGCATTTCTTACCTGATTCTGGAGAAACAAATCTTCTCCTCCAATGTGGCAGCAGGATTTGAAATGTCCCAGGCCTGCAATGCAGGAGACCCTGGTTCAATTTCTGGGTCAGTAAGACCCCACCCCGGCCCAGAGAAGGGATATGCTACCCACTCCAGTATTCTTGGGCTTCCCTGGTGGCTCAGACTGTAAAGACTCTGCCTGCAATGCGGGAGACCTGGGTTCAGTCCCTAGGTTGGGAAGATTCCCCCAGAGGAGGAAATGGCAACCCGCTCCAGTGTTCTTGCCCAGAGAATTCCCATGGACAGAGGAGCCTGGCGGACTGCAGTCCATGGGGTCACAAAGAGTCGGACATGACTGAGGGAGTCAGCACGGGCACAGCTGAGAGGATCCATGAGAGCTACCAGGACTACATAGCCACTCGGGCCTCCCACACACAGCTAATCTTCAAATGGTTTAATCAAACCCAGTGTGGCCTCTGAGGCTACAGGGACTTGGGGCTGTTTTTCCCTTGGGCTTAAAGTCTTTTCTCGGCTGCTGACTCACATGTTAATGATTGCTTCCCACAAAGTGGAGGTAGCAGTGTGCTGCCCCACTCGCTTGCCCGGGCGTTACACGGTGCTGCAGTCAGGGGGCCCTCGTCCCAGACACAGAAACCAGCCTTTGCTTTAGAGTCTCTGGAGTAAAGGCTGCTGGGGGTGCTCTGCTTGGCCCAGGATACCAAGGGTTAACCTCCCAGTCTTTTGACCAAAATCTCCTGAAAAGTGGTGTAGGCAGGAGTTTCGGTTCCCTGTCACCTGTCAGCATTAAAGGGCAGAACTGGTGTTTCACAGAAATAATATTGACTTGTTTCTCTTTGACTGCTAGGCTGGATAATGAAGTAAAAATGACATTATCTCTAATTAAAGTGATTTGCAGAAATCACTTGTAGAATCTCAGTACCAGAGGTTTGCCATTAGCAGGCTAGCCAGATAAGAGAGCAGCTGGGTTCTGTTAAACCCTGCTAGTCCGGGGGGTGTGTGTGTACGTTGGGGTGGGTATGTTAGGGGGCAGGGTTGAGGTTAGGGGACGAGATTTTTAAAGACTGAAGTGTGGGCTAGTGGTTTATTCCAAGGTGTAGGTCATTCTCCAACCCTTCTTGCTTGCCTTTAAGATTGTATTGGGTTTTTAATGGGGTTTCCGCCCCTTAGGGTTTTTGTGTTTAGTAGCGCTTTTTTTCCTTTTTTTTTTTTTTTGGTTTGGCCAATATTCTCACCTCTATTTTACATCACCGAAGGGGTGGAACCCTGGCCAAGCTCCAGCATCCTCCCTGCCAGAAATCTGACTCCCGAAAGGGCATGTCCACATGTGACACGAGGACTTTGGGTGATGGTGGTGTTGGCAACAGATCACTCTGTTGTCTCTGGGAGGTGGGGTCAGAGGCAGAAGCCTCCTTGGGCTCATCTGGAGGGTAGGGAAGAGGAGGGAGGGGAGGGGCAGGGGGGCGAGGAAGGAGCGGGCCGCTCTGTCCAGGCTTGTTCACCGGTGTTAGTGAAAGCTGCCTGGCGTCTGGCACACTGAACACGATGTGGACACGGGCACAGCCAGCAGCTCCATATGAAAACGTCCCGAGGGTATGAGGATCTGGTCCCTGGGAACAACGGGGAGTCATTGGATGTTAAGTAACCCGGTGATGAATGCAGCCACCCTCACGCCTCTTTATTAACCCACTTTCTACCCGGAAAGCAGCAGAGCACTGTAGCTCTGCCGTCCTAATCCCACTGCGGGGGATCACACCGGTTTAGCCTTCACTCCAGCTCGCCATACCGTATCTGAAAGAGCTGGACGAAGCTGTTGTTGGGGTAAGAGGCAGCCCCAGCCTCTGATACATGAACTCTTGACATTTTGCATCTGCCCTCAGAGAAGATCCTTAAGACAGGGAATACTAAGGTGATGCTCGCTTGTAGTTAAGTGAAACAACTCAACTCTCTGGTTGCTCAGGGCCGGCAGGAGAGGGAAGATCAGTGCAGACTGGGTAGTGTGGCCAGGAAAACCTCTGTGGAGCTGCTGGGCCTGTGTTGGTTCTGAAAGTACAGGGTTTGGAATGTAGGAAAGGAGGGATCGCATTTCAGGTAAGGAAAAAAGAACTGGGCAGCAGGCAGGGAGCTGAGTTGTGGGCAGTGGTGCAGAGTGCAGTCTGGTTGGAGCAGAGGGGTTTGCTGCACAGACCTTGAGGGGCATCCCCGGCTTGAACGTCACGGTGAGGGCAGTAGGGAGCTGCCCCTGTTTTTTTAAACAGGGGAATGACATGCTGAAATAGCTTGGGGAAAGCAGGGGTGGGCTGCTGTGCTGGTCCTCTCTCTGAGATCTGGTTGGAAGCGTATTCTTCTTGACCCGTGATCAAGGAGGTAAGAGGCAAGGGAAAGCGGCTCGAGGATAGGGGCTAAAGTCTGAAAACAAATGCAACACCACTGGAGCCCGAGGAGGCATGCAACCTTGCTCAAGTTTGTTTTCTGTCCCATGGGCAGTGTCTGACTAACTGTTCAGCAAGAATGCCTGCCGAAGTCTCTGCGGGCTGGACCGAGGCGCCCGCTCATGGTGGCCCAACGGTTGCTGCCATTTTTAGAGCTCTTAACAAAGGGGCTTGTTTCCCCTGGCTCTGCTCCCAAGGAAGAAGGGTTCTCATATTTGCTGTCCACTGTGGCAGAAGCACAACCAGCAGAAGAGGGGTCCAGGCCGGGTTCTACACTGCCCACCACCTGCTAGGTCAACCACTAACTGGTCAGTCGGGCAGGTGGTTACCGACTCAGCAGCTTTATTGTCGTTGACAGCCCTCCCCTGTGCTTGGCCGCTCAGCCCTGTGTGCTGAGTGAAGTTATCCCCCATTTGGACTTTTCCGGCCTTGCACGCACCTCCAGTATGTCTCCTGACCCCTGGCGCCCCTGTTCACTCCCCAGCAGTATCTTTGTTCTCACCCCTCCTGCCCTCATGATTACCTCCCTGTTATCTGCTCCTCCTTCGAATTCTGCCTTCAGTGACAGGCTCTCCCCGTGTGGTCCAGCTTTACAGACTTTCTCCACGCAAAGTCCCATGGCATCTGCTGACCCCCAGGCCGTTCCTTCAGGACTTGACTCTTCACTTCTCTGCAGGCTCCCTGAGGTCAGGTGTGGTCATTCCATCTTTCATTCTATTGCTCACAGCCCCGGCACATGAAAAGGGATCCACAAATTCTTACTGAATGAGTGGAGAGAAAAAGTGGTGGCTGGGGGGAAAAAAACACAATGTATTTCCCAAATTACTCAATATTATCACTTGAGAGCACGATAGCAATGTTAGGAAGACTGTTTGGCATTTCCCATGGTTTTTGATGATTTTTGTACAAAAAAATGCAACATAGCTTTCTAAACGTGCATGGATATCTATCTCACGTCACACCATAGTAGAGGAGGCAGAAATGAACAAAGCAGGGACTTAACATGACCATGTAAACAGGCTGAAAATTGTGGTTCTAAAGAGAAAGGATCTTGAGTTCTCTCTGGGTTCCTTTCTCTGTCTTTCCGTTTTTTTTTTTTTTTTTTTGTCTTTGCTTTCTCCGTTCTATCAACAGGGAGGCTAGAAGGGGTATGGAATCAGAGGAGGAATGACAGAACCTGTGCCTCCCCCCACCCCACCCTTGCTGTTCTGAAATACTTTAAATACCAGGCACCACAAGTTCTGGTGTCAAATTGGGATTAGTAAGGCAAATCCTATGGATATTTCACTATTAACTGATCAGGCATCAGTTCTGATTAGAAGTCTGGACAAATGTTATTTTCTTTGAAATTGAAGTGTCTAAAATAAAGAGGAAAGAACCAACCCTTAAAATCATGTTCTGTACTTGAGTTCACCCTGACCGCTGTCTGTTCCAGTCTGGGGCTTTTTAAATTTTTTTTTTTCAGCCAGAATGTCTGACGACACTGCCAGGGGAATTTCTGCCCCCTCCTTCCTGAATATACCCAGCCTGGCCCCCGAGGCGGCCCAGTTCTGCTTTCTCATGACACAGTGATTATTTTTGGCATTGTGCATATTTTCTCTAATGTTATTACCTCCCCCGCTGCCCCTACGCTCCCCCCTCCTTGGTTGCCTTTTGAGGAGCAATCATTTGGGCAACTCGCTGTAGAGCAGGGGGTTGATTTTAGTTCTGTGTAGTGAGAGGGGAAGTAGAGGGGCAAGAGGGCTTCTTTGCTTCCTCTGCAGCACCCCAGCCGCACGCCCCCACCCCCGCCACCATGGTGTCAGTGCAGAGGTCCTGCCCCCCCCCGCTCATGAAAGAGCCTGCTTTTCGCAGGCTCTGGGCTCCCCATTCATCCCCTCTGCCAGCAAGATTTGAGGGACTATCTTGAGGTGACGCTGGGGGCTGCACCTCAGGGATGGCATCTTAATGACTTGACTTGGCGGGCGTTAGAGCAGCCCCATTCAGGGCGCGTTCACTCCCTGTGCAGTTGGCTCGCTCAGCCTCTGATCATAGATGTTCTCTTGTTCACACTGCATGAGGAAATGGAGATTTCCAAGTGGGAAGCAGCCTTCCCAGTGCTTTAACTCTTCCCTTAAGGGGAGAGGAGCCTCGGAGAACAAAACACAGTCTAGGCTTGCCCAGCTGCAGCTCCCGGGAGAGAAGCAAGGCCCAGGACTGGGGATGGAGGCCAAGACAGCCGGGATCACTTTCTTTTCCTCCCTGAGAGGGAAAGGAGATGAGTAAAGGGCACACTTGAATTGTCCTTAAAGTCGAGTAGCAGATATTTACTTGTCTGCCGTGGTCCAAGGTTCCCTGAAGGATACACTGAAGTAGACGATGTTGTGTCTGTGCCCACCCCCAAGGCACTTTCTTACAGTCTCCTTATAGCAGCAGGAGATTTGTGTAGAAAAGCCAGCAAGACTGGGAAACCTTTAAGGAGGGCCAGTGAGAAATGTGGGCGGGAGGTGCCTTGCAGGAGGGAGTGAGAGTGGCCGGGGAAGTGTCTGGGGAAGTAGGGCTGGAACTGCACCCCAAGGGATGGAGTTTTAAGAGACAAGAAGGGATGAGATGATAGTGGTGAAGATGTGAAGGAGGAGAGGGTCTCCAAAGTAGGGCTTGATGAAATCCTATCAAGAAACAGAAAAAGTCAGATGCTTCCTGGCAGAAGAGGAGAGCTGACTTGTTAGACTTCAGATGACTGCGGATGGATAAGGACGGCATCTCTGGGTAGCACTGACCCAGCCAGACGTTGGTATCTCCCTCATGTCCTTGGTCTCCAGGTCTCATGTGTCCCTGGGTCTCTTTCTATTTAAATTGTGGACGTGGACAGTAGAATTAGCATCGTCTGGGAGGTGGTTATAAATGTAGAACCTCAGACCCCAGCCCAGACCTGCGAGTCAGAAACTGCATTGTAACAGGATCCTGGGGTGCTTTGTGGGCAGAGTCGGGTTTGAGAAGTGCTGCTCTATGTGACTCCACGGGCAGCTGTCAGCAGTACTAGTTCAGACCTCAACTCTGATTCAAAGAGTTGGGGAAACACACAAACATCTTGAAGGGTCTCTGCACTAGGGCTCTTCTTAGATGGAAATCTTTTATTCTAATTAAGAATTGGATTAGAGTTTTCATGAATGATATAGAACAGTGAGCAATTTTGAAGAATTCACAGAATGGAAATCATTTAAGCGGTTTTTATCTAATGTCTCCAGTTCCTACTATCCTGTACAGTTTATGCTTTGGAGCACACCAGAGGAGCAGATGGTGGGGTCCTTTCCCTCCAGAATGGTGGTTCCAGTGAAGAGACAAAGGTTACGGAAGTGAAGTGAGTGGACCACAACCCAGGGCCTGATGATGCGACGCAGGGTCTCTGAACTGGGAGGCGGAGAGGTCAGCGTAAGTGAGGCCTTCCTGGAGAAACTGGCCCTGGGGAGGTCCTGCAGGATGAGAGCGATTAGACAAACCGAGGGGTGAAGAGCACGTCCTCCAGGAAAGGTGTGGGGAGTAGAGCAGAAGGGCCAGGTCTTAGGCTCTGTGGGGACAGTAAGCTGCCTGCCACTACCTCCAGGGTAAGTGCTTGCCTCCTGCTGGGGAAGGAGGAGGCAAATGATCTGGGGAAATGCTGGGGAAGGAGAAGGCAAGACTGGTTTCCCAGTCTTGCTGGCTTTTCTATACAAATGTAAAATGATCCAGGATCATTTTACATCTAGGGCAGGGCTTCTTTTTTTCTTTATCCCTCTGCCGTGCAATGTCTCTATCAGTTCTCTTAGTTGAAGGCAGTGTTGTAGGAACAGGATGGCTGCCTAGGCAGAATGGCTGGAGCCAAACCACAGATTGTGCTGTTGGAAGCTTGTGGGATTCAGAGGAAGTAGGCTGCTGACAGAGAGAAGCCCTAGGGAAAACCCTTGATCAGATCTGGTACCAGCTTGGGTGTGGGCAAGCGGCACCAAGGAAAAGCATGTAGCAAGAGTGGAATGTGTAACCTGTGTGTGTGTAGAAAGCCAGGGAAAGTGTTAGTTGCTCAGTTGTGTTTGACTCTTGCAACCCCGTGGGCTGTAGCCTACGAGGCTTCTCTGTCCATGGGATTTCCCAGGCAAGAATATTGGAGTGGGTTGCCATTTCCTTCTCCAAAGGGATCTATCTTTCCGACCCAGGGATCGAACCCAGGGCTCTCACATTACAGGCAGATAAGATTCTTTACCATCTGAGCCACCAGGGAAACCCTAGTCTTTTCTGGTGTCTGTAGATGCTGATGGCAAAGTAGGAAGTTTTTGTCTTTGTGAAACAGACATCTCCAAGCAGAGAAAGGGGATCCTCCTGGGCCTGGATGGTTATTGTGGGACTGGTGAGACTGGCCTAAAACGAGAGGGTGAGCATGATGTTCCCTCTGCTGCATCCCAGCCAAGACTCATCACATTAAGCATCCGTAGAGGCTTCACCCCGACACAGCTAAACCTTCTGAACCCGTGCGAGAGATCTGCCCGTGGGCATTTTGGGGAAGGTTGCCCGATTGCCACCAACAGTACAGTATGGGATTTGGGGTCAGATGGTAGGCTTGAGTGCTGGCTCCATTGCTGGGCGACACAGGGCACATCACGAACATCCTTGGAGTCTGTTTCCTCATGTGTGAAATGGGGCTGATACAGGCCTACCTCCTCAGGTTGTTTCAGGATTAAATCAGAGGCGGTGCGGTGAGAGTTCTTCAGCAAGGGGCAAGTGTTGCATGTAGTCCTTTCTTAGCTGCAGCAGCAGCAGCAGCCCCTCAGCTTGCTGGGATTAATTAGTCCCCCAGCTGGAGTCTGCACGGTGCAGTAGGGCAGGCACAAGTGGACATCGGAGGCCGGAGAGACCAGTAGGGAGCCAGGCAGCTGCTCTGTGGCTGCTCACTTTCCTCCCTCTTTATGGGGAGTCTTCTCTCTCGGTGCACGGGACATGATGCAATCAGGGCAGATAGAAATAACACCTTATTTTCACACTGGGGCTGAGTTCCTACTGACCAGCAGGAGTGGCCATCTTTGCAGAACTGGATTCTCCAGTTCCAGTTCAATTAGTCACCTCTCTTCAGATGTTTTAAACTGGGCATGGCATGAGGGAAAGAGGAAGCCTCAGAGAGCCGGTCAGAGGACAGGGAAAGCTGCTGAGACAGTGCACACCCTGCTGTGCTTCTCCAGCTGTCTCCCTGTGGCAGCACCTCTTCTGGGGCTCTGCATTCAGTAATGGCAGCCGTGGTCTCGAAGATGCTGCTCCCAAACTCATCTCTTCAACTTCCACAGGTGATCATGGTGAGAAAGTCATGGGGAGCTGGCAGCAAGCTGGGTATGTGTCACCTTATATCATAAAAAAATATATAAATTAAAAGGCAACACCTGATAGAAAGGTAGTTATGATAGTGTTATTTATAACAGCTAGAAATTAGAAGCCATACTCTGATCTACAGTCCAGCACATTGTGATCCACCCAGACAGTATGACATTGCTGGCTGTTAGGAGTATCTTTAGAGAGTTCTCCAAAATGTGATAAATATTAAGTAACAAGCCATGTGTCCAATGAGATCTCAATTTTTTTCTCTGTACTGTTTGTGTTTTCAAAATTGCCTGCACTAAATGTGCAATACCCTTACTTCCACCGAAGCCTTTTTTAAAAGTGTTATCTTAAACTAGGTTATGTGATGGTAATGCATAATGAAAGTCTGTTTCCAGTCGTGTGAACCATCAAGTGCTTCTTGGCAGTGGACTCTGTTATGTGTCCTGGAAACAGAGCTCAGGGGTTTGGTTCCAGCTCCACACATTCCAGTACCTTTCTGAGCCTCTATTTTCCTCATCTCTAAAACGGGAATAACAGCACCTGGTCTTTGTGCCCTGCTGGGTGAGATTTACAGGTTAATGTGTAAAGTGCGCTGTAAGCTGTGATGAGTGATGCAAATACAATGTGTTGAGCAGAGAACGACGCTAAGTCTTGGGCTTTGTGAAGCTCAGCATAGAGCCAGCTTGTCACTGCTACTCCTGTGCACGCATACTTTTCCCAGCTGGGCTGAGGACTGCACGTATCCTCAGATGACGTGAGGAGCTGGGTTATCTGGAGCCCCAGATGGGCTGTGCCTACGGAGCTGCTTGGTAATTGGGTCTGCTGCTCGCTTCCCCAAGGCTGCCTGGGGCCTAGGAGGCCACCAGATAAGCATCTCCAGTGGGCCCTGAGCAGGTCTGACCGTTAGAGGGCCATGTTGGGAGGGCCCCAGGCATTACTGTCAGTGCTGAATGCAGTCCAGGCCCTGTCTCCCCGGGCATAGACCATCGGAGGGGTCAGGCAGCCTGGGGGCTTAGCCTCAAGACAGGGGTGGTGGGGAGGCTGAGAAGTGAGACGCTTCCAGGATCCCTCCTGAGGGGCAGGGCTCTGTTGCCTCTGCAGCCCTCCTCTCTTCTTTGTATCCCTTCTTTCAGGGCTTTTGATGCCCCAGTCTGGAGTATTAGTCTTACCTCCCAGTTGGCCTGTGCTCTCTTTCAGGGCAGAGGCCAGTCCTCTCCCTGAAGCATGCATATTGCTGGGTGAATAGTGCCTTCCACCCTTGTCAAGTTCTGTCTGATCTGCCCAGTTTCTACTGAATTTGCTTGTTTAATTTCTTCTGTGTCACCTGGATAATTTTGATGCCTTTTCCTCTCCTATATAATATATAACTTATGTCAGAGTCCCCTATACTTCACTACTGCCTCTAGGCAAACATCAGAACACATCCAGAAAGTTGGCCACACCACCCTCTTCTAAAGCATTTTTGCCACTCCTTTGGAATTGCCTTCAGAGCCAAAGGCCGTTCTTTTCAATACCTTCAATTGTGGCAAGGCCTTATCTTTGAGGGCATATTTTATTCTTTCAAACAACTGAGATCCATCTACAGCCAAGTCTGGTGGCTAAAAGGGGTGGTTAAACAGGATAATACTGTTTGCAGTTTGAAATGAAGTTAGTTCTCTGAAGTATTATGATGGATTTGTGTGGCTCTGAGGTCCTTTCTAAAGGTGAAGTCGCTCAGTCGTGTCCAACTCTTTGCAACCCCGTGGACTGTAGCCTACCAGGCTCTTCCGTCCAGGGGATTCTCCAGACAAGAATACTGGAGTGGGTTGCCATTAAAGACCTCCTGAAACACTTAGTGTGGTGGTCATTTAGGGCTTTCTAGGTAGCTCAATGATAAATAATTCACCTTCCAATGCAGGAGATGTGGGCTCGATCCTTGGATTGGGAAGACCCCCTGGAGTAGGAAATGGCAACCCACTCCAGTATTCTTGCCCAGAAAATCCCATGGACAGAGGAGTCTGGTGGGCTACAGTCCATGGGGTCACAAAGAGTTGGACATGACTTAGCAACTAAACAACAACAACAAATGGCCATTTCACTAGAGTAAAGTTTGTGCCTTCTCCTCAGGTGGCTGTATTGGAGGGTTGCTGCCTTGTATGTAGCCTCGATTCAAATCTGTCTCCTTGTTTTCACCTCCCTCTTTAGGTCAGTTATACCTCTGGGGCACTGATGGTCACATGAGCTCCTCGATAAAATAACTTTGGTTTACGATGGTTACCTGAGATTTGTTGTACATAATGAGTGTGGACACAGTCCATGATAGGAGAAGAGATGTGGTTAGGTTTGAGTACACCTGCATTTATTTCAGTCCTCCAAAAACCCATGATCACAGGCTCAGAAAATCTGTTAACAGGCCCCCCAAGTGATTCTCCTGCAGGCTAAAGTTGAGATCCACTGCTCTACAAAATTGGGACCAGTACTGCTACATAATGTAAGGATCAGAGGAGAATGTTTATGAAATGCACCTAGCCCCCATGCTCAATAAATATCAGTTTCCTTTTTTCTTCCACCAAAAAAAAAAAAAGCCTTTTTATTTTTAAAGGCACTGCTTTGCAGTGGTGGTTCCCAGCCCTAGCTGCAGAGGAGAATCACAGGGCAAGCTTTAAAACCCCTGGTGCCAGGTCAGGCATCCATTTTTTGAGGCTTCTCTGGTGATTGCCATGAGCAGCCGAGATTGAGTAGCACCAGCTTTGGTTCTGCTCTGATTTAATCCATGAAGCCGTCAACCGCTCTGTGTAGGGCAGCCACTCCTGGGTGGGATCCTGATTGCTGGGATCTGGAGCGCATTCCTCCCTTCAGGCACCCCTCATGCAGCATCAGTGCAGCCTCAGTGAAGGGACACCCTCCCTGTTGCATTTGACCTTTGTTTCATCCATTTACAGCCTCCTGCAAATTGGTACCAGCTTAGAATTTCACCACCAGCCAATAGACTGATTCAAGCCGGCTCAATTAGTTTCAGTCTCTCTCTCCCTAACCTGCTAAAAATTCATTCTGCTTCTAAGCCATTTAATCTTACATGGGAACCCTAATCACGCTAAAGGTCAGGAGACTATGGCTAACTAAACCACCAGCCCCCTTGGTGTAGAGGGTGACATCTCAGGGGCCCCAGGCCAGGCTAATAATGGTTCCATTACTGACTTAAGTAGGGATCCCTAAGCCAGGCTTAGAGCAATGTCTCCAAAGTTAGAGACTTTTTAAGATAATGAAGCTCTGGGCAAAGAGCTTTCTCCCTGTTTAACCTGTAGCATGCACCCGCTGAAGCTCTAGGACAGTCATTTTTGTTTTATCTTTTGACTGGCTGCCTGGTTTCCCTTAGTTGAGGTCGAATGTTTCAGAATTTGAGATTTGAGCTTGGAAAGAGTATACATTTGTGTATATGAAAATGTCTCCCCAAAGTGGGAGACGCTGCTTGGTCTCCAGCTGCAGCGTGCAGAGAGACAATCATATAGGCTGAACCTGCGGCTTCTACGGAGCAGGACGGAGCCGCTTCTGATGGCCCTGCACCAGACTCTCAGCCCTGAGTGATGCAGCCTGCATCCTGCCCCAATTCCCCTTCTTCCTACTCACACTCATTTTGAGCTCTGGCCACCTGAAGAGTTGACTCACTGGAGAAGACCCTGAGGCTGGGAAAGATTAAAGACGGGAGGAGAAAGAGGAGCCGGAGAATGAGATGGTTGGATGGCGTCACTGACTCAATGGACATGAATTTAAGAAAACTATGGGAGATAGTGAAGGACAAGGAAGCCTGGTGTGCTGCAGTCCAAGGGTCTCAATGAGTCAGAACAACAATTGGTTCTTAATCCTACTCCTAAGGTTCCAGGTCTTTTCCCAAGGTGAGTGGGATGCTCACCTAAGGCAGCCTCTCCTCCCACCCCACCAAGGAATCTTTATGTCACTGTCTCTTTTCCATATCGCCCCCCTCTCTCCTTCCTGTAGTATACATGGACATCCAGTTGGTGGGAAAATACCTAACACAGCCTGGTCCATATTGAAAGTGAAAGTGAAAGTGAAGTCGCTCAATCGGGTCCGACTCTTTGCGACCCGTGGACTGTAGCCCACCAAGCTCCTCCATCCATGGGATTCTCCAGGCAAGAATACTGGAGTGGGTTGCCATTTCCTTCTCCAAAAGTAGACAGCAAATAACAGCTTCCTTGCTGCCAGTGGAAAAACGTTGACCTTGAACCCAGAACTAGGTTTGAGACCATGTTTTTAGCAAGTCACTTCATCTGTCTACATTTCCACTTCATCTATTAAATGGGGATGGTGATTTCTATTTCTCAGGGATTTTATGAGACTCACATGAGATAACATGTAAAAAAAAAAAAAAGTGCTCTCTACACCCCTCAAATACTGTGAGGGTACTGCCATTTGTCCTGGGATCAGCTGGACTCCTGCCTCCCTGGGGAGCCTGCCTTGACCTTGCTTGTGGCCACCAGCTTGTCTCTCGTCGTAACCACCTGTTGTGCTTTTTGTCTGTACTTATTTGTCTGGTTAACAGGGATGTTTCAAGTTGGCACCCCGATCAGACTGCGTATTCCTTGAGAACAAGAAATGTGCATCTCAGCCACAGGGTCCAGAAGGGAGCTCAGTAAATACTTCTGGGTCTGCATGAGGACACAGTCAACCAGGGCCATGTTCAAATTATATATTCCATATACCACATATTATACAGGACCACCCCATGGTCACAGGAAGGCCACCAAGAAGGATAAGAGCAGGGACTTTGTAGAAAGAGAAACTGGAGTGAGAAATACATTTCTGATGATCTGATGATCTGGAAAACTTAGATAAAATACATTTTTACCAAAAAATAAATAAACCAGAGAATTGTAACATGGCATGTCTAGAATTATCATTAAAAAAAAATTCTGGTCTTTGTGGTGAATTCTAGGACCCATCTAGGGAGAGAAAATAAGGCATATGCACCTTAGGACATGAAGCCTCATTGATCTAAGAAGGACCAGCAACATGACCCAACAAACTGGTCAAAATCAGCCTGACCAACAAATGGAACTGCAGCCCTGACACAGTGGTGACTTGGCGACCAGCAGCTGTAGGGCCGAAGTCTGACTGCGACTAGTGCTCAGATTAGCCTGGCAGTGGGATCATTAATATCCCATGGAGAGCTTTCTAGTACTCCCATCCCTTCTATACTTGTCTCACTTGATCCTGACAAAGAAGACAGGAGAAGGCTCCCATTTCACAGATGAGGCCATCAGGGCACTGAGAATGCATTTCCTTGTTCAACATCAGATAGCAAGATAATGGGTTGCCAGTGTATTAAAACCAGTATTAATACAAGTGTATTAACCGGTGTATTAAAACCAGTCCTCCTAACTTCCCGTTCCTTGGTCTGTTGGCTTGAGAGGCCCAAACGGTGGTTGATGGGGTGAGGTCAGCTGGGTGCATCATTTGGGTCAAGGCAGGTCTTACCTTCACATTTAACTGTAATTCTTCATGTTGCTAATCCAATGATGGCAGTGCTACACATATTTGTCTGTTCTTCCAAGAGTCAACATTAGACAGATATCTCTGGGCTGTGTCAAGGTTAACTAGATAATCCAATTAAAGTCATGCTGGTCCCCAAGCACTACTATAAAAACAAGGTACCTGAAGTGGAGCTCAGACATTTAAACTAAGAGTCTGTGTGAGATTCTCAACCTTTCTTTTTCTCAATGTTAAGACTTTGCTGTTTATTTTTGCTAAAGCCACTATCTCCTACCATTAAGAAATAGAAAGAGTGTGTTTTAGCCTGAGAAGAGATGGGCTCTAGTCCTAGCCCTGCTGCTAATTAGCTGAACTGTCCTAGGTTAGTAACTTAACCTGGCAGGGCCTCAGTTTCCAGATCTGTGAAATGGGAACAACAGCAGTGCCTGCCTTGCCCATCTCACATGTCCCGTTAAGAGGATTATAATGAGGTACTGTGTGTAGGGTTCTCAGTGCAGCATCCAACATAAAAGTGTCAGTAAACATTTGTGCAGCCAAGGGAACATAGTAGGAGCCAAATCTCAAAGGCCGTTGCCGGACAGAGCACCAACTCCAGACAGCCTTTTCCTTCCCTGGCTCTTCCTCTCTGTCTGCTCTTCCACTTCAAGGAAAGGGTGATGGCAAAGGGAAGCACTGTGTGCGGATCTTGGCTTGAAGGTCACAGCCTGTGCTGGTGTCTGTCTCACTCAGGGGGCCTTCTCTTGTTGCTGTTGTTGTTTAGTCGCTAAGGAGTGTCCAGTGCTTTTTGCGACCCCATGGACTTTAGCCCACCAGGTCCCTCTGTCCATGGGATTTTCCAGGCAAGAATGCTGGAGTGGGTTGCCATTTCCTTCTCCAGGGGATCTTCCCAACCCAGGGATCAAACTTGCATCTCCTACATTGGCAGGTGGATTGTTTACCACTAAGCCACCAGGAAAGCCCAGGCTTTCCCTAGAGGCTTCGAATGGCTGATCATGTGTTGATGATGCTTTTTTCAGAAAGCGTGAATGTAGGTGCTAGAGAGTGGAGTCAATGTCCTAAAGACACCGGCTGTCCTTTACCTGCTGTCACGACACGCAGGTGCTGTGGGTACAGTGACAGCATCCTGCCTCTTTCCCACCCTCCCTTCCTGGGCCAGGACTCCTGCAAACCTTGACCAACCGCTTGTGCTCCACAGTCAGAGGTCAGGATTTAAAGGCAACTGGGAGGGAGTAGTGTACAAACTGCCACTACCGGCTGGAAGTAGAGCAGAATGATCCTACGGGCAGGCTCTGAGGGATGGGTGTGAGGATGGGCGGGGTGCTAGGCCCAGAGCTGTAACAGCTGAAAGTCAGCAGGGAGGGGGCGGGGGGGAGCGGCGGGGCACGGAGGAAGCAGGTTTGGTAAAGGAAACAGAAAAGAGAGATAGGGCAAGAAAAACAATCCCACCCATTTCACAATTTTTCAGAAGCTTCTTCCAGAACATCAAGAGGTGTTGGAGTTTCTTCTTGCATTCTGGATCTATGATGCTTAATCCATCCAAGGAGCTGGATGTTCTGTTTTTTTAAAATAAAGCATGTTGTAAAGTCAAAACAGTGCCTCTGCCCCAGATCTTGAGGGGTTTGAGAGACGGCATCCCCAAATCTTGAGGGATTTGAGAGATGGCATGTCAACATTTGGGGAATCTCCAAAATACTGATTTTTTTTTTTTTTTTCTGTCCAGATTTCAGTCTGCAAAGCCAAACAAAAAGAGAAGTAACCTTTGGTTTTAGAACTCTCAGGAGAAAGGATAGACAGAGCAAGCCGGAGCTGGTAGGGTGAGGCCTTGAGAGCTATGAGCATCATTGGACACTTGTTTATTAAACAAGCAATATAGGTATTTTATAGAAACACAAGAAAATATGGATAAGCACTTAAAAAAAAATCTCCTCCTCACCTCACTGACCTGACACTGTGAACATTTTTGAAGATAGGGAGGCAGGACATTGTTAGTGGGTAAGAGTCTACAGTTTGGGGCCCAGATGCCTGGTGTAGAGTCCCACTTCCCTACCCAGAGGCTGTCTTAGAGGCTGCAGGTGAATTAACGGCTGTCCCCCCTTATCTGTGGTTTCACTTTCTGCGATTTCAGTTCTGCACAGTCAACCCCAGGATGAAAATATTGAATGGAAAATTCTAGAAATGAACAATTCTTAAATTTTCCGTCTCATGCCATTCTAAGTAGCATGATGAAATCTCCTGCCGTCCCACCCAGGACGTGAATCACTCCTTTGTCCTGGGTGTTTGTGCCATATATGCTACCTGCCCATTAGTCTAGGGCAAAACAGTACATGCAGGGCTCCTGGACGGTTGGTGCTTTCAGGCATCCTCTGGGACTCCTGGAATGAACCCCCGTGAATAAAGGAGGGACTACGATACTTAGCCTCTGTCGACCCATTTCCTCATCTGTAAATTAGGGATAATAATAACCACTTCCAAGGTTAGTTGTGAGAATTAGAGGAGCCAGTGCAGTGGTGCTTAACACAATCCCTGGAATGTAGTAGGCACCATAAACAGGGTAGCTGTAAGAGCAATAGTCATTAGTATTTTAGTATATTTTATTATATTTCTAGATTTTTCCTATATAAGAAGTGTTATGTATAATACATATATTTCCATGAAAATAGGATTCTGCTGTACTCTTTTGTAATGTTTTTGCTCTCATGCTCATCTCTTCATGGACAAATTTGTTATTACTATTAGCTAACACTGCTTTACCATCGGGAGAGCCCTGGCACTAAAGATTTTCCATGTGTTATCACATTCAGTCCTCAACATTAACTCTGTGGGGCAAGTACTGTATTATCATTTTACCGATGAGAAAACTGAGGCTAATCAGTTTAAATAATATAAATGTACAGCGCTGGCAAGTGGACCTCTCTCCTGCAAGAAGGGAGATGCGACTGACTGGAAGCCTATGCTGGTAGATCAGAGAGGAAGCGTGTCTGTGCTTGGTCCTTTTGAACCCTTGACAGGTGTGTGCTTTGGGACATCAGACAGATAGGTGTCCGTCTGGTTGACTGCTCCTCGGCTCTAGTGGCGTTTTCAATTTTTG
Source organism: Capricornis sumatraensis (assembly GCF_032405125.1). Taxonomy (NCBI): domain Eukaryota; kingdom Metazoa; phylum Chordata; class Mammalia; order Artiodactyla; family Bovidae; genus Capricornis; species Capricornis sumatraensis. The sequence continues at coordinate 77,842,515 of NC_091069.1, read as the reverse complement.
TGATGGAAATCACTGATAGGAAATGGAATCTAAGGGCCACTACTGGGCTTAGTTGTTCAAGCATTTTATCCAGAAGCAGTTCTTCATCTTGTTCTCCAGAGGCTTTGACACAGCCATCTAAGCCACTGGCCACAGCTTCCTCCCACTTCCCTCTTTGTCCTGGGCACTCACCTCAGTCCCCAAAAACCCCCGGGCATTGTCAGTGGATTGACTTAACCAGCAAGTCTTTGCTCAGACTTCACCCTCTGGAAGCCCTGGTGTGGACTCCATGGCGTGCGGGACGGGAGGGCAGCTGAGCAGACACGAGATGCACAAAGGCAGAGCTCTTTGTCACCTGTGGCTCAGGTGACCGATGGGAGCCGACATCAGCTCAGCGGGAGAGTCTAGCCATGCCTTGGATGGGGGGAGTCCTGAGGGTGTCATGACCGGGGGTGTGATGGGATGGCAGTGATGTTCTGGAGACTAACCCTTGTCTCTCAACTTAGGAGCAGCTCAGAGAGGAGGAAGGAGAAGTCCCGAGATGCAGCCAGGTGCCGGCGGAGCAAGGAAACAGAGGTCTTCTATGAGCTGGCGCACGAGCTGCCCCTGCCGCACAGCGTGAGCTCACACCTGGACAAGGCCTCCATCATGCGGCTGGCCATCAGCTTCCTGCGCACGCACAAGCTCCTGTCCTCCGGTGAGGCCGCGAACCCTGGGCCCCCTCCCTCTGTCCCGCCCCGACCCCCGTGTTCTCACACGCAGGAGCCAGAGCTGACAGGCCACCCAGGAACCCCCACTCTGCACACCTTCCACCCACAGCAACGCTGTCATAGCGTTTAGTTCTCTTCTGCTGCACCTCTTTCCAGCAGTGGCCTTGGCGGTGATTACAATCATGGGCTGAAGCCTTGGCAGCTGAGGGGACACAGAGGGCTGGGAGAGTGAGAGCTGCTGGCGCTGGCTCCCGGTTGCCATGCCCTCGGCTGGCAGATCCACACTCCAGTCCAGGTTGGATGAATCCTTCAGGGAACATCTTAGTGTTTGTCCGCCGGCCACCTTCTCCAGAAGGCAGAGCTGTGCCCATGTGACCCTTCCCTCTTACTAGCCAGGATGCCGGGCAGATTATTCAGCGTCTGTGCCCCTAGTTTCCTTATCCGTAAAAGGAGTTAGAATACTTATTGCTCGGGGCATCTTTAAGAATAAACTGAGATAATGTCTGTGAAGCACAGGCCCAGCCATGCTGGGGAGCCCCGGACAGATAACCATCTCCCCTCAGAACCCACGAGTTCTCACCTTCCCTGCTATCTCTGCAAGTCTCAAGGTCACGAAACCTTTTCCCGCCTGAGTTCATCTTCTTCAGAATACCATTTCCTGTTAGTCCAGACCAGAAGGAGGAGGCCTGGGGCTTCTGCCAATATCAGATCTAACCGATAGATAGTCAGTCCTTTCTAGTCTGCCAGTTTTGTAAGGGAACTGGGCAGGGGGCTGCGCCCCTCTGCGCCCACCGCCCCCACCCAGCTGTGGCACCGTCAGTAGCCACGTCCGAGGTGGTGAGCAGAGCGGGGCGGCAGGGGGAGTTCTCTCATGCTTGGTTTTTAGTTTTCCCGAGTGAGCCATGTGCCTTGGAGCGGGGTGGACTCTGCCATCCTGTTATGCAGTGGCTCTTCTGGGAAGGAAACCCAGAACAGAGGGAATCCACTGTGAGGCTGGGAAGCCGGAGCGCCATGTGCTATTCTGGGCCCGGGAGCGCAGGAAGGATATGGGGGGAAGACTTGCAGAAAATAGGATGACAGCACGGTGGGTCCAGGGGTTGGAGGGCTAACCCTGGCCTGAAAATCTAAAGCATCTCAGAAAAGAGCAGACAGGAGGGAGAGAACCCAGGGTGAAACCTTGCTCTCAAAATACTTTGAAAGAAGCAGTGCAAGGTGATGGCAGGCGTGGTGTCTTAGATGCTACAGAGAAAGGGAACCGTGGACTGAAGTGCAAGGCCTGGAGATGCCATCGCAGGGCATGGGTGTACCTGTGTCCTTTAAAGAAGCATGTCCTCTAGGACAGGTGAGGGCAGTGTCTGCCTGTGTTGGAATCATCTTTCCATCTGCACAGAACAGGGAGTGGAGGACTTAAGGACTAAACGGAGACCCCTTCCCCACACCCAGAAGCATCTCATCTTCCCTGTTCCAGTACTTGAAATTCCACTCTGAGACACGAAATGAAATTCTACTTTTAGACACTGATTTCTTTGGGTTCATCACTACTTCCTTTCACCACCATCACCCCTGTTCCTCCACCAACAGGGGTCCCCAAAAGGAGTAATACGTTAATCCTGAGACAGCTCTCTGATTGAATTTCGGCTTGGAGGATGTTTCTGCTCATCTCACAGATGATTAGAAGTGAGGCACAGAAAAGTTAACTTTGCTGCAAAGGCACACATTTAGTACCTGGAGTTCAAGTCCTTTTGAATCCAGTGGAACAGAGACACAGAGGGCAGGAGCATTCTGCAGACTTGGTCGTTATCGCCTGAAGATGTGGATGGGGCCTGGTGATTGGGGAGAAAGGGGGTCTTCCTTGGTGGGGAACCAAAGTTAAAGGGAGGCATTGGGGGCTGGCCCTGAGCAGTGGGGTCTGTAGCAGGTCCTTACACACTTGGTGGCTGTTTCTACCCTTGTTCTCGGTGCACGGCCTTGGGTTTCCAAGCTCTCCCGTGCATAGCCACCCCCCTTTCAGTGGTTCAGGGTGGCTTGGACAGGACACGTGTCAGAGGCTCTGAGCATGTCTGCCTGCAAGTGTGCTGGCGAGAGCCCCCTGTGGGCCAGACACACCTGGGGAGATGGGACCAGAGTGGCCACAGCAAGACCTCACATATCCCTGCCCAGGGCCTGTTGCAAGTTGTGGACACAAAGTGCCTGCCCTCTGGCTGGGCTTTTCCCAGGACCTACTGGAGCACTCAGCATGTTGGCTCTGGTCCTCTCAGTCCAGAGGAAAGAAATGACAGAAAAGGATAAAAAGTGTCCACATTTGGTCATCTGATCCGGGTGTCCTTGAAGGAACAGTTCTCATAAAACATGCCTCACCCGAGGGAGGAGGTGACGGATGGCTCTCTGTGCCCCCTCTTCCACGTTGCTGCCACACACTCTTTAGACCAGTTATTGATGATGTTTTTAGGAATTGAGTACGAGACGATCTTAATCATATTTTGCTTGTTTAAAACATGCAGTGCAATGAAAAGATGTACAGGATTTGTGGGCAGTTAGACCTTCCCTAGAACCTCAGTCAGGCTGCCTTTCTTCTCTGCAGCCTTGTGAAAACCTCCTTACCACCCTTCCAGCTCACTTTCTCAGCTGCACAAAGTGGCTGCCAGTACTCACTTGCAGTGCTGTCCAAGGATGTTGGATATAAAAATCCTTATCCTCTTGCTGCCATGTATTAGGCTCTCAATAAGTTACAGCCTAGAGATAAAACCAACTATGATCAAGAAAATAGATTTATAAGTATAGACTTTTGGGGGAAAATGATGTAAATGAAAACCCAGTGTAAACCCTTACTGTCCTCTTACTACCTTCTAGCAATTTCTAGCAAAATGCAGAGTCGCCAAGCCTTCCTAAGTCAAAATAAACCACAGATCCATGATGGAAGCATTTCTAACAAAGGTGAGCGTCGATGTTGGCTCCCTTTATGATAGGAAATAGCTGGTTGCATACCTCAGAGTTCAAAAGGCTAAAAAAGACCAGGTTTTGCTTTAGAGAAGTTTCTTCTTTACTTAGTAACACGTTTCCCTTTGATTTTCACAGTAGGCTGTTCTGTGTGGGAATGTTGGAGAGGAAACCTCAGCGCTGAGAAATTCAGGCTGGGAGTCTCGGCGGCCGATTGAGATTTGTATCACAGGAAGCAAACTGAAACAATAGCTTTATGATATTAGCTTCCACGCTGGGCTGAGAACAGAACACATTCTGACGGGAACATCAGTGGAAATGCCACTTGATTGTCTTAAATCCTCTTTCAAGAGGAGCCCCACAAACTGTACCCAAATGAGGGTCACTCCTGCATTTGAAGGGCCTTCGACAGCAGTAAATATGCAAAATTGGCTTTTCACTATGAAATTGATTTTTGGCTCCCCACACACACACTCGTGAGGGAAAAATCAAATTCATTTGACACAAGAGCTAGAGATCAATGGGAAGCAAGATTTCTAAGACAAATGTCAGGTTTATGATTAATTCATTGGCAGTTGCATAGTGAAGACATCGCTCTTAATAAGAGACGATGATTTCCTCCTCTCTAGACTGCCAAGGGAAAGGCATTAAAATGTGGGACAAGTGATTTTAGCTTTTTACCATGACCTTTCCATGCAGGAAAAAGTGAGAGCAGAGGTGAAACTGGGGAGGCAGCTATGGTTTCTGGTGTCTTCTTATGCCCCTCTTTCAGACTTCTTTTCCCAGGCTTTCACCCCTACTTTCTTTCTGTCTCACCCCCTTGTCCCAACCACCCTCCAAACCAAGGCCTCTTTCTGTCCTGTTGGAGAAGAGCTGAAAGGTTGACTCATGCTGGGATCTTGATCGCTGACAGCCCCTGGTGTACAGTCTCTTCTGGAGACACTTTGTTCAGATCGTTCCCTTAGCTTAAATTTGCTAAGTCTGGCCCATCAGCAGGTGTTTGCTGCCCCGGCCCTGTGCCATATGTCATGAGGGGTCATATAGAAAGGTAAGACAGGACAGTAAGTCATGTACAGGACAAAGAAATGCACTTCTAATGGTGAACTTTCAAGGCCCTTTGGGAGGCCCACAGGTCAGATAAGACGCAGTGCCCTCTGCCAAAGATGTGAGAGTAACCCCAGCCTACTACCTGGTGATGGTGGCGTTTAAAGGTGGGGCTGATGGCCAGATAAACCATTCAAAAATAGTTTCCTCATGGCTTGACGGGGCTGCTTTTGCAGTCAGCACATCCAGGGCCCAGCGGTGTCATGGGTCTCTGGGCCCAGCAGAGCCCGAGGAGAAGAATCAGTGTAAAAGGGAAGCCCCTTCAATGATAACTACGGGGTGACTGCCTGCGAAGCACATATGCCCCAGGAGGATCACATCAGAGTGGTGTGGAGACCAGTCAGAATACCCGGAACTTCTCAGAGTAGGAACAGAGGGAAAATAACCTTGGCACCCTGCGCAGCAGCACCTGTGATGGCCTGCCTGGCCCCAGGGGCCCGGTCAGGAGCATCTGCCCCACCACTGCCTGCTCACCCCAGATGCCCAGCTCCTGCTGCCCTCCCCCGCCGCCCCACCTCAGGTCCAACCCCACCCAGGCGGTGCTGCCTGAAGGAAATGCGCGGTGCTCCGGAAAAAGTGCTCCGAAACCTCAGCCCGCGCATATCCTGGCTGTGGGGAGTCATCAAAGCCTGTTTACCGGGGCTATTTTTAGCTTGAAAGAATCTTGTTGTGCTCTCGGGTGCAGTGTACTGAGTCTCTGCAGAGTGCCTCTGATCTGCATGACCCGCTTCTCTTCTTGGGGGTCAGACCCTGAAGGGTCCTGGGAAGCAAGTAACTGGGACCCAGAGCCCAGGGCTATTTAAAGAGTCCACTGAGGGTTTATCAAGCACCTACTGTGTGCTCCTCTTCATTGGGCACTGAGGGTTTCTTTCGGATTGTTGTGCAACTTTACGGCAGCTTATCTGTCTCTTCCCCACTGGTCTGTAGATTCCTCTGGGGAAAGGATGCTCTTACACCTGACTTTCCCGAGGACAGGGCTGAGCACCCAGTAAGTGACACTTGCTGACAGATGGCCTGACTTCGTGCCCAGCATGGGGCAGACATGTGGCAGGAGTGTGATAGCTGCATTGTGGGCAAGTGAACTGCCTGTGTGCCCAGCACTGAGTCACAGATTAGTGATCCCCTCAGGAGACCTGATGCTCCCATGAGAGAGGAAAAGGGGAAAGGCAGGACCGTCTTCAGCCAGGTGATGTGCCTGGAGCCCTAGCCCCTTGGGTAAAGTGCTGCCTCCGGCCCCATAGCTTCAACCCTCAGCTCCAAGCTGACAGCAAGCTGGCCAGGTTCCGTCCAAAGTCCCCAGGAGGATAGGCAGGTGCTGCGGGAGCAAATGATTCCACAGAGGAAAGAGGCCCCGTTGTTTCCAGGTCCTCAGGGGGCTGGCCTGCTGGCTTCCTGGTCCCCCAGCCATTGTGACTTCAGTCCCGAGATGCTCTGTTTCCCTTCGTGGGCTCTGTGTGCCCCTCTCCCTCCCTCCCGGAGTCCAGCTGGCCAGCTGTTGCAGCCAATTTCACCACCTCCTGGAAGCAAGTGTACTGGGCACGGATGGAAACCAGTTTGGCTGTGCTGGAACTGTTAAAAACAGGAAACTTTAAGCGGAACTATTTCCTCTGGGCCTAGCTAACCCAAATCAGGTTGTCTTGGGATGACTCCAGATTTTGAAGTCAGTGTTGCCACTGAGATCAAAGAAATTGAAGAGAAGAAAAATCTTTTCACTAGGCCAGGAATCACAGGACTGGCCTCTGCTGTCTGGAGAAGGCGCTCACCTGTCTGGTGTGATTTTTAACAGTGCTGAAAATCTCTCCTTATGTCCCCCAAATAGGTCACCACTTGCCAAAACATGTTGATTTTCCCAGCATTGGTAAGTCACTTCAGTCATGTCTGACTCTATGCGACCCCATAGACGGCAGCCCACCAGGCTCCCCAGTCCCTGGGATTCTCCAGGCAAGAACACTGGAGTGGGTTGCCATTTACTTCTCCAGTGCCATTTACTTCTCCAAAGTGAAAAGTGAAAGTGAAGTTGCTCAGTGTGTCTGACTCTTAGCAACCCCATGGACCACAGCCTACCAGGCTCCTCTATCCATGGGATTTTCCAGGCAAGAGTACTAGAGTGGGGTGCTATTGCCTTCTCCGTTTCCCAGCATTAGGGTGGCTTATAGGACTTTCAGTTAAGGCAGTGATGGTCTCTACCTGTGGTCACCAGCATTCACATCATATGAGAATTTGTTAGAAAAGCAGATTCTCAGCCCCCAACCTGCATGCGCGCATGCTCACTCAGTCGTGTGACTCTGTGACCCCATTGACTGTAGCCCACTGGACTCCTCTGTCCATGGGATTTCCCAGGCAAGAATGGGTTGCCATTTCCACCTTCAGGGGATCTTCCCAACTCAGGGACTGACCTGTGTCTCCTGCATTGGCAGGTGGATTCTTTACCACTGAGCCACCCGGGAAGCCCTGCCCCCAACCTGAGACCTGAATCAGGAACGCTGGGCACAGGGCCCATCACAGGCTGGCTCTATGGCTCTCTGTGACTCTGCAGTCCCATGGGGACTTCCACCATTAGAAGGGCCCTGGGCATGGTTTGATGTTTCAGTGAGAGATCGCACATTTTTACTTTGCTCTGGTCTCAGAAATCCTTGTTTTAGCAAGTCCTACAGTGGTCCTGGTGCTTGCTCCACCTTGAAAGCACTAGGTAATGTCGTGGCCTCTTCTGAAGCCCTTGTTTAAATTTAGGTGTTAACCAGGAGTGTGAATATAGGCCATGGCACCACCCACACCTAGAACTCTGGTTCATTATCATCAGTTTGGCTAACCAGTTGGTTGGCAAGGACCCTAAGCAGGGAACAGGTATGGGCATGTGTATGGTAAAAGGCCATTCCCAGTCTCCCATCCCATAGGCTAGCTGCCTGAATCAGGGTATGAAGAGGAAAGAATTTCCTTCATTTTGTTCTACCATTTTAGCAAAACACAGGGAAGTCACTAGGATAACACTCTGCATGGCCCAGCTTTTGGCTCTGAAGGGTGGCCTGTCCCTGGACAGCATCAGTGACCCCAGCCCATTCACTGATGCTGTGTCCTGAAGGTGGCCGGTCCCCAGGGATGCCACTGAAGCCCCTTGGTAGGAACATCTCCTAATTTGGATTTGTTCTGGAGGAATAACAGTGTATGGCCCAGAGCTTAAATTTAGGGGCTCAAGGGAAAAGAGAACCAAATAAATCCAGTGCCCTTGCAGGAAGGCCCTTGAACCTTATTGCACAGCATCCACATGTCTCTTGCCAAGTGGCCCATAAATTCAGTTGCATTTTACATTCCCTCCAATAGTCTCAGTTCGAACGACTTCTTTTTTAGTTAAGTGAATATTAACTCTCATAAGTGACAAGTTATTCTATGAGTCTCTCGTTCTGCAAATTAAGGTAAGCATACTTGGCTTGATGTTTGTAGTGGATGAATACAAGTTTTTATAAGTAAATGTATGTTTGGAGTTAAATAATGAGCTAGGAGAAGCAGGGCTGAACTAAAGTCTGTGGTCTGAGCAGTAACAACCAAGGTTCTGGGGCCTGAGAGCTTTATTCGCTGGGGCCAGAACTGAGGCTACATTTTGCAGACAGCAGAGGTCTACTTGATAGGCCAGGGCCCCCCAGAGTGGTTGGGGAGTGGATGCCTTCCTCAGTTGCCCCTAGCAACCACCTCCACAGCCTGCCATTAACACAGCAGCCTCCTCCTGTGGCTTCACACCTCTGATCCTCACTCTCTCCAAATCATCTCGCATGCCATTGCCGGACGAATCTCCCCAAAGCAATGGTCTGAGATGCCATTCCTCTAGGCCGCTGGACTCACGAGCCCAGTCAAAGAGCCTGGGGCACAGACCCTCTTTCTTCCGCCGGGTGGACCTGTTCTCATCCCTGCAGAGTTCCTTCCAGGCTCTGCCTCCTCCATGCTTTCCAGCGTCTGCCCACGCCAGTAGGCCCAGAAAGCCCTACTTTCATTTAACAGAGTGAGATTCTTGCTTTTCATGAGTCTCTTCTAATGCCTTTCTTTGAACAGTTGTCTCTGACCACCTCAAAGCAACCCCCTCTTCCTGTGAACCCTTCAGCACTGACTGTCTATATTCCTCTTGGGCACCCACCTCTGTCACGCTGAATTTTTTACTTAGATTTGTGGCTTAGTGTACCACCTAGCCCCGATTTGGGGTCTGAGCAATTTGAAGACAGTGACAGTGTTGTAGAAGGAGCCAGAAAGGGAGAGAATTCATGCTAATTGGTATGTTTTAGGCATTCTCCATACTTCTCTAATCCTTACAAGAGATGGGCATTATTATCTCCATTTAGCTAACGAGGAAACTGATATTCAAAGAGGTTTTCACTTACTCTTTGTCATGTCAGTTAGAGCCATAACCTAACAAGAGGAATAGAGTCAGTGGTTATTTGACTCCAAAGCTGATGAATGGTTAGGAGTGTGGCTTCTGGATTCATCTGCCTGAGTCCACAACCTTTATAACCTTGGGCAAATGACTTAATCTCTCTGGGCCTCATCTGTAAGATAAGACAAAAAAAAAAAAAATAGGACCTACCCCACAGGTGTTTTGAAGATTACATAGCATTCTCAGTGATAGGCTGATATGCCGTCATTGCTCAACATCCATTAGGGAAAATGACCATCCTGACTACTCCTGTAACTGCCTTGACATCAGTGACCCCACTGCCGCCAGTACCACAGGTACAGTGCCGCAACTGTACTGCCTGTGAAGCCCCCAGCAGGGTGTCCTCCGTGCAGTGGTGCTCATCAGATGCCTGCTCCTTGGGCATGTGACGGACACTTAGGTGGTTGGCAGTGTGTGTTTAGAAAAATCCATCTGATGCCTTTGAGCCATCCCTGGAAGACATCCATCCACAGCAGTCACATCTGCTTTAACCCCACATTGATGCAAACTGTTCAACCCCACCCCCTGTCTTTCCAGTTTGCTCTGAAAATGAATCTGAAGCTGATGCTGACCAGCAGATGGACAACTTGTATCTGAAAGCCTTGGAGGGTTTTATTGCCGTGGTGACCCAAGATGGTGACATGATCTTTCTGTCGGAGAACATCAGCAAGTTCATGGGACTCACACAGGTGACACCCTCCTCGGGCTCCTTCAAAAAGGGAAAATGTTTCCATTTAGGGGTAGAAATTAGTGGGAGATTCTGCTCACCTCCCTCCTGACCTTTCCCTGCATGCACCCACCCTCCTCCTCTCTGATCTCAAGCCTCAAACCTTAGAAATGACTTAGAGCCCCTGGCACTGGGCTAGCACTGCCGGTGGCCAGCCTGGCAGACAGCTCTGCCAGCTGGACTGCAGGCCCCCCTTGTCAGCCATGTCTGTCGTGACCTCTGGTACACCTGTGCGTCTGTGGATCTGCCGAGTGGAATATGAGAAGGTCTGACTCGGCCTCCTCCCTCTCTCCAAACCTGAAAGGGGACCCAGCTTCCTCCTGGAGACTTTTTCAGTGTCAGGAATAATGAGCCCAACCTTGTTTTTTGAAACAGGTAGAGTTAACAGGACACAGTATCTTTGACTTCACTCATCCCTGTGACCATGAGGAGATCCGTGAGAACTTGAGTCTCAAAAATGGTAAGGTGTTTTTCGGTGTGTTTCTTTCCTACTTAACACCACGTGGGGAAGGGACCTGCCTCCCCTTGGTGTACTAATGTAGGATTGATAAATCATGGCCATCATGATCCAGAAAAAACAGACACCCACAGAAAATCCAACAGGACTTTGGAGATGAGATCAAGGGCCCTGAAAGGACCTAGTACTCAGAATTATCTTTTGCTGGCTCTTGTGGTGCCTGCGATCACACTCCTAGGGCACTCCTGTGGGTTAGGACACCATCTCTAGGAGGTTTCATCACCTGAGTGTCCAGCATCTTTTCCGAATGACACCATCCAAACCAATCAGCTTGTCTGTGCCAAAATGTTCATGGGAACTGTTGCAGCTGTCCGTGTGCTGGTTGTGTAACAGACTGCCCAAACATAGTGGGTTAAACAGTCCTTTTATAGTCTCTCATGATTCGGTGGGTTCTATGGGTGGTTATGCTCCATGTGATGTCAGGGGGCTCAACTCGATGCGATAAGCAGAGGGCTCACCCACACCTCTGGGACCTTGTGGCGTAGCCAGAGGCTGGAGCTCTCTCTCACTCCATAACGTATCAGAGCCTCTTCCTCTCCACATGGTCTCTCCAGGGTAGCCAAACTTCTTATACTTATATTCTTAGCTCCCTTTTGGGGAGCTCAGGACTCCCCAAAAGTGCAAAAGTAGAAGCTGCCAGGCCCTCTGAAGGCTTAGTCCTGAAACTGGTACAGCACCACTCTTTGGTTAAAGTGAGTTACAGACCTGGCCCATTCACTGTGGGAGGGGGCTATACCAGGCCCTGATACTGTGAGATGTGGCTCCCTGGGACCACCTTTAGAGACTAGCTACCACCGGAGCCAAGGAAGGAGTCTGGTCCCTGAGTGATAAAAAATGGAACAGGCGGTTTTGAGGGAGAAAGTTTGAAAGGTGTTGTGCACTGCACTCTACCTGTGGGGGCTCCAGCAGGTGCCAGTGGAAGGAAGGGCCCATACAAGCAAAAAGCACTTTTCAGGGACCCTCGGAGCTGGCTGCTTCATCTCTTATAACTGGGGACAGTTGCGCAAAAGCTCTAATGGACATATTGTCAAGTGGACTGAAGCTTTAAGAAAAACGGAATTCAGTGTCTTTCAAGGTCCCTTCTGAACCTGAGAGTCAGTCTCTGCCCTGAACAGATTGTACCGAGTCTAACATCCCTTTTTATAGCTCTCACCTGTCACTGACATGGAGCGTGTACTTATCCAACCTGAATGACAGAGGCAAGGTGGCAGTATCAAGCCTACAAGGTTTTGCTCTTATTATCACACATGCTGAAAAAGCATACATTTCATTAGCCTACTTCTACCCTTGTCACCACCTGAGCCTGCAGAGTGCAGGATTCCCACCACCTGCCCCGACCCCCACCCCCGCCTCCTCCCCCAGCCCCTCTGCTCTCCCTCCTGAAGGCCACCTGGCCCTGGTCAGGCACAGGCTGGGGAGCTCTCAGGGCAGTTCACTGTCTGCTCTGTGTTGCTGAGAAAGTCTTGTTTAGTTCTGTGAGAAAAAGGCTGCCAGACCTTCTGAATCCCTTTCTAAAACAGGCACTGGAAGCCTGAGAAAACCCCAAAGTCTCTTATTTCTTCTCTACTCTGGAAACCCTTGGGTTCTCGGTCAGTTCAACCTCTGACCTAGTCTCTGTCTGATCATACAACTTGAACCCAGTCCCTTCATCGCTCTGTTCCCGGGAATCATTCTCTTCAGAGTGACAGTGTTGGGCCAGGCAAAGTCTAGGACCTTTCGCTCTCAAGTGCTGTGACTCAGCATGACTCTACTCTGTTGATCTGAGTAGAATGTTAGGTCTCTCGGTCCCTGTGTTGACGACTTGGGATCAAAATCAGTGAATCAGCAAAGGCTTTGAAGGTGCCGACCTGAGTGGACTCGTGATCTGTAAGCAAAGGGCTAGTGTGAGCACCCAGAGGCAGATAAGGCTGTGAGGCTGCTTGTGGAAAGCTTTGAAGGCCGGCAATTGAGCCTTGAACTTCATCCTGTAGACAGAGGGGACTGTTGGAAGTTTTTGAACAGAGATGGGGTAATCTGATTGGAGCTGTGTTCAGAGAGATTAACCAAATGACAGGTTGGGGAAAATCCCGATGTTAACAGGTTAGGAAGCTACAACCATAACCCATGCCACAGCCACAAATGAGTCCCTCCCGCCCACTACTGCACAGCACCTGAGCTGGTCCTGGTAGTGTGTCCAGACCCCAAAATACAAGAACATCTCATGATGTGCAAATGCCACCTATGGAAGCTAGAATTGTGAAAAACATCACTGAGTATGGGAGAGATGATTTTGTGATTGTGATGGGGAGGAATACCCTCTCATAAGAAAAAGAAAAAGATTCACTGTCTGGCCTGTTACTTGGTGGCCTCTCTTTTGATGTTTATGACAGATTAAAAAGCACCACAATTCATTTGACACAGCCACTTGAGGATGTGTCACTCAAGTCACTGACCCCTGGGGGTTTCAGTCCGGAGGCTATGCCCAGAGGGGAGTTGTGACTATTAGAAACAAGGCTCTGGGTTGTTCTGAGATGCTGGGCAGCAGGGCGGGAGTGTACCTTGGAAGGTCCAGAATGGCAGGATTTAGACACAGATGGGGGACACCTCTGGGGTTTACTGTAGTCGTCACTGTTTTTCTCCCCAGTGGGAGAAGTTTTGAGTGGGCAGGTGATTTGGAGACCATAAGGAAGGAAGCAATCTTGTTTGTCTTGATGATTTATTTAATTCTGGCTGAGAAGGGGTATGATCCATACTGAGTTAATCCTCAAGGTGAACTTGCTCACTACAGGAGATTTGGACCAGCAGTGTTCCATGAGCCTTGACCTGTGTCACTTTGGAAAGGGGGCACATGGTGTGGGATCCTGAACACAGCCACTGTGGGTTAACAGTAGGGCACTGGAGGGACAGGAATGGGGGAAAGACAGGGGCATCTAAGGGAAATTTCCTGCCTGAGAAGCTTATCCCCTTGAGCGACTGTGATTTTGCTTAGATGGTCCCTTTGGAATTCCTTCTATGGGGCCCACTCAGGGGAGAGGTTTGTTGAGATCATGGCCAACGGTCACGCATCACCTGACTACTCTGCAGAGTAGAGGTGCAGTGGGGAATAAAACCGTGGAATAGCCCCGACCCTTCAGGAGCCCACCCTACAGGGGAGACAGGCTGGAGATGAGGGAGCCTTGATCCACAGCTCAGAGCAGCTCCTCAGGGATCACACACACACACAGACACACACACAGATACACAGACCACACACATGGACACACGCACACACACACACACACACACACATAGATACACAGACCACACACACAGACACACACACACAGACCACACACACGAACACACACACAGATACACCACACACGGACACACATACACAGATACACAAACCACACACACACATACACAGATACACAGACCACACACACGGACACACACACACATACACAGATACACAGACCACACACACGGACACACACATACACATACACACATACACATACACACACACACACCCCTGAAAAACGGCCCTGCTTCTGACTACAAACAGAACTAACTTCAGCTGGCTCCACTACCCTTCTCCATCCAGGCTCTGGTTTTGGGAAGAAAAGCAAAGACATGTCGACAGAGCGGGACTTCTTCATGAGGATGAAGTGCACAGTCACCAACAGAGGCCGCACGGTCAACCTCAAGTCAGCCACCTGGAAGGTAGGGCGTCAGGCCTGGGTCTGGAGTCCCGGGGTGCCCCCCCCCCCCGCCCCTCCCCCGGCCCTCCCCCGCCCCCCCGCCCCTCCCCCGGCCCTCCCCCGCCCCCCCGCCCCTCCCCCGCCCCTCCCCCGCCCCTCCCCCGCCCCTCCCCCGGCCCCATGTCTGACCCTCCGCGGCTGGTCTCTAGGTCTTGCACTGCACGGGCCAGGTGAAGGTCTACAACAGCTGCCCCCCTCACAGTAGTCTCTGCGGCTGCAAGGAGCCGCTGCTGTCCTGCCTCATCATCATGTGCGAGCCGATCCAGCACCCGTCCCACATGGACATCCCACTGGACAGCAAGACCTTCCTGAGCCGCCACAGTATGGACATGAAGTTCACCTACTGCGACGACAGGTGGGGCCCGGCGGGGAGCGTGGGTGCGCATGCGCCTGTGGTTGTGCCTGTGGTCAGGAGGCGGGCCCGCGGCAGACATGTTGTATTGTTGGGGGCAGGTCACAGTTTCATCCCACCAGGGCTGCCAAGGGTCATACTGGACTGTCCCCTGTTGTCAGCCCAGAGCTGTTCTAGAGTGCAGCTGTCATCATGGTGGATGGAGGTGGTGTGTACATCTTCCTCCACACGTGTGTGTGTGTGTGTGTGTGAGAGAGAGAGAGAGAGAGAGAGAGAGAGACTCCGTGTGTGTGTGTGAGAGAGAGAGAGAGACTCCTAGATCTCCAAGCCTCTCTCCACTCCGCTCTCCAGGAAAAAAGGGTCTGGAGGTCTCCATCAGCACACCTAGGGCCGAGGCCAGCTGGGAGCCTGGAAGGGGCTCTGCAGTCACGTGACTCCTGTGTGTTCTCTTCCATTAGTGAGCTCTTTCCTCAGCCTCTGCTCCTGCGCCACCTCCATTCCAGCCAGTGTCCAGCCCCGGGTGGAAGGCTTTTTGATGAAGGGAACCAAGTCAGACTCCAATCCCCGAAGCCAGGCCCAACTGGAAAATTCTCTCATGGGAGATTGTAGTGGTTAAGAGCCTTAAGGCAGTGAGATGGCCTAAGTTCTAGTCCGATAGGAAGTGTTCAGTTTTAGCTGTGATTCCCACCCTAAATTATTTCTTTATTAAAGCAGTTGAAAGAGTACCCAAGGCCACACATATAATCCATGTCATTCTAGTTTTACCTTGCGGTAAAGATCGAAACAGGTAGGGAAAAGGTTTGAGTTGTCATGGGAGGGGCAGGAAGAACAGCTCTGACTCCTCCCCACTGCCTGGCCTGTGCCCTCCCCTCTGTGCCTGGACATTGGACACATGGGTGGATCAGGAGGTGGAAGAAGCAAGGATGCCATGGGCAATGGCTGCCATCAGGGAGGGAGGGACAGGCCAGGGGTTGGGCTGGGCCAGGCAGGCCCGTCTCAAGGAGATGCCACTGCCGCCCGCCATCTAGTGCGTGATGGAATGTGCCCTTGGGGATCTCCTCACCTGACTCCAGCTTTCAGCAGTGTCCAGAATCACCACGTTTGTCCAGAGTCATAGTTCCTGGGGCAACTCTCTGCTGCTCCAGCCATTCCACTCTCACCTTCTAGCTTTCTCCAGAAACCCCAAGATTGTGGCTTCCCCTTCTATAAAATCCACACTTACCCCCACCTGTTTCACAGAATCACTGTAAGATAAGTGATGACATGGAAGCACTTTGAAAAGCAGAAACCCCCTAACTGATGAGAGGCCTTTTGTTCCTGCTGCTGTCTTGCTCCCTGTCCTTGTCCTCCCCTGAAGCTTGTCTCCCTGCTAAACTCAAGGGGCTGAACCCACTTCTGAAGATATGCAGAGGCTGGGGGCCTGGAAGGATAGCCTACCGGCAGGAAACTGCCTCACCTTCCCAGCCAGCAGGAAGCCACAGACCCCAGGAGGGAGCTCCTGCTCAGCAACCCCCAGGCCCACCCACCTTTCTCTCCCTCTGCTGGATGCCCCAGGGGTGCAGGTTTCTTCATGGATGGGGCTCTACTTTCCAAGCTCTGCTGAGTCTCTGCCCTGATTCTGGACTGACCTGGTGTTTGCTGCTACCACTCCTTAGAACTGGACTCCAGGACAGATTTAAGAACTCTGGTGAAAGTGCCCTTGAGTCATTCCTGTCCCCTAGTTCTGACCACCATAGTGCTGGATTCAAGGCTGTTGCAGGTAATGGGTGGTTCGAGATGTAGAGAGAAGTGCTCTAACCTCACAGGGAGAAAATATCCCATATGAAGACTGTCCTGGCACTCTGGCTCAGCCAGCAGTTGTTATGGTTATTCATGTTGTCATAATTGTGATATGAGGATAATTAGAGAGAAAGACTATTGCAAAGGCAGGCACCCGAGAAATCCATGCTGTGTAAGGTTATTTATCAGATGCAGTCTTTGTATTCAAAGGACCATTCTGGGCAGAAGATACAGTTTTGTAACACACACAGCCCTAATGTGACCCCAGAAGCACTGGGAAAACCCTACTGTCCTAGAAAATAACTTCTCATCCCTAGATAACAGGAAAGAAGAAATTTTTAAGTGTTAAGACTTTGATCCTTGTTAAAGGGAAGGGAAAATTCCTCTGGAAAGAGTAATTTGAAGTTATTCCTCACTCTTTACCATGTTTTGAATGAATTTCAGGTCATTTCCTGAAAGCATCTAATCTTTGGGTGAAAGGAGGAAGGGGCAATAACATGAGGAATTGAGGGACTAAAAGTGTGGAAGACTCTCCTCCCAGAAAAGAGAGGGACCCTGCACTGACTTCTTAGTTTGCTTCAGGTCTGGTAGGCAGAGTTGATCCTGACTTGAAGGAACCTGTGATTTAGGGCTTTGTGACTCAGAGTGTGGAGGGGGGATATCACTTGTAAGGTTTGCTGGATATAGTGCACTTTCAGCAAAATCTTGTCTTTCAAAAACCTAATTACATGGCCCAAACTCTGAATTCAATGGTGCTGGGGAGATGGATGCAGAGGCATTTCAAGACACAAAAGGCTGTGCCACACAGAAGTTGTGTTTAATGGATTAGGAGATTAGTTCACAAGGGCACAGACATGGCTTAGACAGTTTATAAAGTGACTATTTTAAGTCCTTAACACCTATGTGTTACTTCTCAATTGCTTTGATGAGGACTAGGATTTTTTGGTTTTGGTAGCTTATCTTGTTTTTACTTTTTGTATTGGGATGGGGAAAGGTATACACACATTCATGTTTGCTCTCTCACAGGTATGCACGCATGCGCACACACACACAGACACATACACACACACACTACTCTTTCAAGATCAGTGCTTCAAAAACCAACACTTACGTATCATAGTAAGAGGACCATTTCATTTTAATCAGGGAATTCACTAGATTTAATGACATCTGGCACACATGAGAGGCTGTGATTTCCCACAAAGGGATTCTTTTTCCAGTGGGAAAGTTAGAAAGAATCTGGTGAAAATATAAGGCAATTAGAACCCACAAAATCACTTTTGAGGTTGTTTGGTACTTTTTCTTAGTTGTATTGAGACCACAGACATAAACAAACAAACAAACAAAAAAAGGATCATGGAGAAAAAGAGAAGGAAGAAGAAAGGAAGCAGGGGGGTGAGAAGTAAAATAGAAAAAAGAGTAATCTTGTACTTAACGCTCAGATTTCCAAAATCAGTTGAAACAGAAGCAACTTGTCCTGAAAGATCTGAAATTAAATAAAGGAATGCAGATGGTTCAAAATGCATTCATCCTGCTCCTCTTAATAAAGAGTCAAGACCATACCAAGTCCTGTATTATCTGAAACAGCAAATATTGTTAGAATTCTATAACAGTTTATGTCAGTCACATTTATTTGTATATACAATCAATTGCTCTCAATGGAGGCAGTAAAACTGAGCAGAAAGTTTAAAGAATATCCTGATTATCAGTGTAATGAACTTGTCTCCATTCACAATTCAAGTAGTTTCCTAAAATGAGCAGCCAATCAATGAAGTGTTACTTATTGAACATCTACTATGTATCTAACTCAGTGCCATAGACCGATTCTGTCAAAGAAGGAAAGAGGTGATTCTTGATCTCTGAGGGTCTGGAGTTGGAGACATGAGCACCCTAATGAACCATTCACCCAAAAGGAAAACAAAAGTTGTTCCCACGTAATTTAACTTCAAGACGGGGTAGTTCTTAAATTCACGTGGAGGCGCCATCTAGTGGAAAAAGAAAGTAACTGTGAAAGAAGCCAAGTCAGGGAGAGCAGGGCAAATCTGTAATACACAAAATCCCACTGTGACTTTGTGTTTTATGAGTCTTTTCGTATCTTAGAAATAAATTATAAAAGCAAATTATGTGGATAAGAGAAGAATCGGCGGGGGGGGAGTTATAACAGTAAAATTTTCAGATTAACAAAGAGGGTCATGTAATTTTAAAAAATAAAGAATCTGAGGGCAACCCCTTCTTGTCACTGAATTAGGGCAACATAGGTTGTAATAATATCAGAAGTTACAGTTTACTGAATTAAGATGCCTACATTTCAAATTCTGTGGGTCAGATTTATGATTAACTCTTTTTCTACGATGAAGTTGGAAATGGTAATGATGATAAAAGTGAGGGATAGTTGAGAATCTTTAAGACACTGTCAGTAAAACTAGAGAGAGCCATGAGATGTAAAACACACACACATCAAAACACCTGAAAAGTGATAGTATTAATGCCCAAGAAGAAAATAGACTGACTTTGGGCAAATTAATAATAAAAGAGTATATACTTTCATTGCATACTTAGATACATTTAACAAATTATTTTACTTCTTTTTTTTAGAGGATAGGTAGCATCTTTAAATGCAAAGTGATATGTAGCATCTTTAAGTGCAAAGTGATCTTTTAGCTTAATGTGTTACATATCATTTTTAGTTTCATAGTCTGTTCTAAATATTTTTGCAAACATACTAGTCTTTCTCTGCCGATCTTATGTGGCAGGGTGCATATAATGTGTTTTTGAAGTCCCTGAGTTTAGAAGACACTTGCAATGTTCTCCTCGTGCATCCATGTCTCTTCCAAACAATGTTCTGAAATCAGTCCTAAGAAAGACTGAGCATGTTTATGAGAAATGCTTGTATATCATCCTGTCTGATCTGTTCAAAATATTCCTTGGAAGAAGCAGCTCTTTGGAATTGGTTTCAAGTGTGATAGACCTCACAATTCAAAAATTATTCATCTGCGTGATTTGCCTCTCTCTTGCTACAATTCAAGGCAACTTCCCCCTTCCTGCTTGTGGGTTTCAAGGTAACGAAAGGCAGTTGCGGCATTTGGTGGCAGTGCCGTCTATGGGGTCACACAGAGTCAGACATGACTGAAGCGACTTAGCAGCAGCAGCAGCAGCAGAGTCGGTCCAGGATTGAACCAGGGCTACCCTTCTATGCACACTGTGTATATATCCACCCCACCTGTAACACATAACACTGACAGGATGCAAATTAATTACCTATTAACTGCAGAGCCAGCTGGATATTCACTTAACCATGTACTATTGGAGGGAAACACAAGGCGAAAGTGTTGTTTAAAGCAAAGAAAATCTGGATTGAAATACATTAAAACAAATGACGTTGAAATCTGTGGTAGTGAATAGTCTGGTTATTATTAAGGAAATGCAGTTTCAAAACTAAAAAAAAAAAAAAAAGCACATACGGAAACCAAAATGAGGTGAGCCCACTGTTACTGTGGAGAGGCCATAGCCAGAGGAGGGAAGGAAAGAAAGCAGGCCTGAATAGAAGGATGGTTTTATTAGCAAAGGCATTCTTTCAAAAACAAATAGGTGGTTATGAAGTACTTAAAACTTTCATCCTCTCAAATAGTTTAAATACTCTTCTAACCATCTTGTTTACATGATTAATTTACTGAGCAAATTCTGTGCCCGTGTAGGGAATGAGTAAAGACTGCAGCCAGACCTTGTCTGACTCCAGGCGTGTGAAGCAGGGAGCTCGCTGCCCCGTTACTCGTGGGCGGCCGAGCTGGCTCAGGCCTGCGCTGAGTTTCTTCTGCCTACGAGCCCACACGGCCCTGACCCTGCTGCCGCGGGAGAGTCCGCATCTTCCGAGCGCTCAGCCACGGCTGGTCCACGGGGAAAGGGCCTCACAGCATGAAGGGTAGCAAGCAATGAGTGACCAGTGACTGTCATTTTATGTTGTGAGGCAAACCCGACTCTGAAATCCAGAGAGCCCAGCCTTCTGACCCACATATTAACTTGGGGCGACACTAACTTCAGATTTTAACTGCCTTTCTTTCCCTCTCCATTTTCGGGTTTCTTTTTCTCTCTCTCCCTCCTGCCTCTGCCTCCTGTGGCTGCCTGTCAATGTCTATGTCTCTCTCCTGGCCTCATCCTTGATCCTGTTCTCTTCCTACTTTATTATTAAAAAGGAACCTCTGTGCTTTTTTACTTCTGAAGTCTGGTGAATTAAGCCCCTTTGCATGTCCCTCTTCTCTACAAACAGAACAGCCATACTGAATTGACCTTTGAAATTTATGGGTGACCCCAAAATGACTTTTCTCCCCTCTCCAGAGAGTCAGGGACCCTTAATTAGAAAAAATAATAATAGTTCCCCTGCCTCTGGTGAAGAGAGCAGATGAAATTATGTTATCACAGCCCAGCTCTGGAGACTTCCCTGGGACAGAGGGAAATGAGCAGGCAGGGCCCTTGTGTGCCACGGAGGCCGACCCTATAAACAAACCGGGTTCGTTAGCCTCCCCGCTGGCGTCGGCGTGCCTGCCGAAGGAGGGCAACGACCATTAGCTTTGAGTTGGGGTTTCCTGGTTTTGTGAAGTTCAACCACTCGAATGTTCTTCAATTGTGTTTGGGGTATGTGTATTTCCCAGTTTTTATAGTCGTCTGTTTAAAGGCATAAAGAAAGAGACGTTAAATATTTATTTTAGTTGACAAGATAAATGAAGGCTGCTACTGGGAAGAGAGCTGGCAATCCTGAAGCTGAGCCCTTGTTTGTCCACTTCCAAAACATACCCATTGTGTCGTCTGAATGGATAGTATACTAATTAGATCAGAAAATATTTTATTTGAGGTTGATTACAATAAACATTTACTTTAAGCATTTTAAAGATTCTAATCTTGAAAGAAAGTGTAGTCTCTTTACAGAGGAGAATCAGACTTGCCCAGAACAGCCTCATTTCTGAGGGTCTCTAGGAAATTTACAACTAGTGCAGGCGTGAAGTAGTTTTTGTGGCAGACTGGTGGCCAGCCCATTGTCAGCACAGCCTACCGGTGCAATTCTGACTCCCAGGCTAAGCCTGAAAGACATGGAACCCACTGGAAAAGCTACTTGCGTGTAGGAAAGGAAGCACCAGCTCTGTTCAACCATCTCCTTGTTCTCCCTGAATCCCCACTCCGGCTAAAGTGCCATTGGCAGAGTTGGGCCGCTGAGGAACATGTCTGTTGCTGATGACTTCAAAGATCTCTCTGCTCAGGGCCAAGTGAGGGGACAGGTCTTCCCCATCTGGAACCAGTTGGCTGGTGCAAGTGAACTGCTGAAATCTCACCGGAGAAATCTCTGCCGGCCTAAATCAGCTGAGACCTAAGCATCTCAGCTCTGCTGTGTTGCCCATTGTTTGACAAAGCCTTTCACCCCCAGTCTCACTTAGGCAGAGAATTTGCCTCTTCTCTGCTCACTTCAACACCAGACACACCTTAGGGAATGGAGGAAGGATGGACCGAATACCATGAGGGCTGCGCTGAAGGCTGTGTGTGTGCACCGTCGTGCACTGAGATAGGTGATTGTGTTCTGGGAAGAAAAGTGGATTGTTAGTGCTCGGGATCCTTAGCAGTGCTGAGTTAGACAGGGCTCTGATTGTACCTTAGGCCCCCAAAGAAAATCAGTCCATTGGTCGGCTACTCTGGCATTTACCGAGCACCCGTTGTCGCGGAGGCCAAAGGAGAATGTGGTTCCTGAATTCAGGGTTGGCAGCCTAGGATGTGGACAGAATAATACATAATTCCTTGTGACACTGTATTCGCTGATTAGGCTTAAGAAGGGGGACTTGGAGGCAGCTCGGTGAACAAGATGCAGTCTTGAACTGGCCCTGTCATCATCAGGGCTCAGAGAAAGAAGGCCCTGAGGCTCTGCAGCAAGCCTAGCTTTGCCAGCAATGGAAACTGGGAGGAAGGGGATATACCAGGGCAGGAGACATGGCATGCTGCCCATCAGCTGCAAATTAAACTGCTCGGAAGGTGGAGATAAGACTCTGGGGGAACTTGGAAGTTAGGCAGAGTTTATTTCCTCTGGATATGGCTGGTGATAGGTAAGCGGGAGATGCTTATAGAGGGGAGTGACAGAACAGAAATAATATTCTAGGATGATTTAGTCTGACCTATCTAAAACCCACATGGAGAGGGAGAGAGGAGTAGAGACAAGGGGCCAAGGAGTCACAGCTTCTGTTTTCATCTCCAGCGTGGACAGGTGACCGGGCCAGGCCCCAGAAGCCATGTGTTCCAAAACAGCTTGTAATGATGAGGAGATAGCATCGCTTCTAGCTCGTGATAGGCTAAGTAAACAAGACAGCAAGCCCATTAGAAAAAATGTAAGAGAACAAAGATTATGAGAAATATGTTTAGGTATGACGTGGGGAAGCAGCTTATCTGGTGGTTCTTGGGTAGGGCCTTGTTTATTTTAATGATTCCTGTGCAGAGCAGAGTGTTCTTAGAAAGATACCTGATTCTTCACGATTCTTCACATCTGCCTTTTCTCTGCCCACTTCCCATCAAAAGCAGACGCTGTACAGGGCCCAGCCAAGCCCTGTCATTTCAGAGCTGCCTATTTATCAGAGTGTTAATGAAGGAGCGCATTTCTAGAGCTATGATTTTGTATTTGTTCCTCTCAGCACCTTATGCCCTCCCTCCTTTCCTTGAGGTAGGGAGGGACAAATTGGAGAACCCATAATGACACCCCTGCTGTCTAAGAGGCATCAGGTCACCAGGCAGGACCTGAGGGGTGAAGACTTGAGCACAGACCAGCCTCTGCTGCCCGGCTTCCTCTTGTCCCATGGATGAGTGAAAGTGAAATCACTCAGTTGTGTCCGACTCTTTGTGACCACATGGACTGTAGCCTGCCAGGCTCCTCCATCCATGGTATTTTCTAGGCAAGAATACTGGAGTGGATTGCCATTTCCTTCTCCAGGGGATCTTCCCAACCCAGGGATCAAACCTGGGTCTCCCGCATTGCAGGCAGACGCTTTACCATCTGAGCCACCAGGGAAGCCAGTGGTTAACACACGTGGAAAGGCCACCTCTGGGCTTTTCTAACTCAGGATCACATAATTTTCACTTTTCATTTATAATGACTTCTACTAGAATAAGCTTGAATAACCAGGAGGTCCCCATTTTTATTCTTTCTCTGTCCCCAGACACTTGTGTAGACATCAAGTAAATTATCTGCCGTCTCTGCATCTCTGCTCACTTGTCTACAAAAACTAGGAGTTGGGGGCTGATGAGAGCCCCTTCCAGTGGTCACTGGAGAATATGCATGTGTGCTTGTCTGGGGGTGAGAGTTAGGGAACCCTTAGATAGGTGCTTTTCCTTCTTCTCCAAACACAATTCAGGAAAGGCAGGAAGAGTGAGGTTCAGTAGACACATAGTTGCAAGTTGATCACCATATTTTTGTTTGTTTGGATGAATGGTATGACCAGGAAGTTTGGAGTATGTTTCATTGAATGTGTGCATTTGACTTACATTCTGGATATAGGTCCTTGCACCCCATTCATATTCATATGATCTCCCCACCTTGCTTTTTTTTTTTTTTTTCCAATTTAGAATCACAGAACTGGTTGGTTACCACCCTGAAGAGCTGCTTGGCCGCTCAGCCTATGAGTTCTACCATGCGCTGGACTCAGAGAACATGACCAAAAGCCACCAGAACTGTAAGTTCCAGGAGTACCCCCAGACATCTGTGGAATCTGGCCTTGAGTGAAATGTGACTGGTGAGAAGGAAGAAAATCCAATCACTTTCATCACAGGGCCCACCATCTTGTGTGGCAGACAAGACTCATGTCCTCAGGAAAGTTAGAAAACCAAAATTGCCACCAGCTTATGTGGCATGTTGATGCAAACAGGATAAGGGTACACACCAAGGCATATAGCCTAGAGAATGGAGGGTGGGCTGAATCTCATTTCCCCCTTACCACCTCCACTGGGCACATTTCTGCAGTTAACAGACTGAAAAAGCTTATGGAACAGCCCCATAGAGCATGATCAACTTGGGTAATATGCTTTAGATGCAAGTACATCCATTCAGAGAAGAAGAGGGCTGGGACAGTTCAGGCAAAGAGAGGACAGGGCACTTTAGTTGAACCTTGAAGGATGGGGGAACATTGGGCTAAACAGAGGTGGAGGTTGTACAGTACCAACTTACTAGATTAGTTGAGGTAAGCCATGGTTTTCCAAGAGCTTGCTTGCTGAATCAAGAGAACTCAATTGGATGAGAATGTCCAGGCAACCGAATAATGGCATGTGGAAATTGTGCCTTTCAGCTTACAAAAAAACAAACAAACAAACAAAACAACCCTGAATTATGAAAGGATTCTAGAGCAGGGTTGTCCAAAAGAACTTTTTGGAGTGGAAATGTTCTTCCTCTGCAGAGTCATGGGTGACCTTTGCTGTATTTGAAATATGTGTAATGCAACTGAATTTTTAAATTATAGTTTTAATTAACTTTAGCCACACTTGGCTTATGGCTACCATATTAGAGCTGTTCTACTGAATTTCAGTCGACTTTAATCCCAGTTAAGCCTTCTCATTTGTAAATGATCCAAGACAATTTTCTTGAATCCATACAGCCCCTCAACATGCGAGAACGATGGGTCTATAACCCTGTTCTTGGCCTGTGCTGTGCTAGGCTTAGTCGCTCAGTCATGTCCAACTCTTGGTGACGCTATGGACTATAGCCTGCCAGGCTCCTCTGTCCATGAGGATTCTCCAGGCAAGAATACTGGAGTGAGTTGCCATACCCTCCTCACTTGGCCTACTGGGGGAAATAGAAATTTATAGGATTGATCCCTACCCTAAAGAATCTCATATCTGAGGGAGAAGGAGGGCTATGTGTTCCCTGGGAGCCAGTTGACTGGTACCTTCAGCCTCAGTATCTAGTGTAGTGTTTGGTACTGTATAGGCACTAAGTGAATGATAAACTCAAGGGCAAAAACTACATTTTGGAAAGAATGCTTCAAAAAAGTGCCCCCAGTGCAGATGGAGGTGCTGAGAGGATTACAGAAGGACTTAAAATGGGTTAATCTGAGAAGATTCCCAGTGGTCCTGCTGGTCTTGGACTCCAGGGATTAGAGTGGCTTGAAGTAGCAATGAAGAAAATGGAAATGTAGCTATTTCCCCATTGTTCCTAAATCCACCCATCTATCCCAAGGTTAGGACAGCTGAGGTTCAGAGCAGCTAACAGATCAGCAGCCCATAAACTGCACAGAAGCACAGCTACTGTTCTCTCAGGCAGTAAGATCTTCTCTGATTGGTTTCTTTGCTTCATCCTCACGGCTTTAGGGTTCAGTCTGACAGTGCAGCAGGGCCCCTAATGATATCTCAAAGATGTTTCTCACTGTGGTCTCTGTCAAAAAAAATAAAATCCAAAATCCAGATTCCACATTCAGGGACACAGGGATGGGGGCGGGAGGTGGATGTGCCATGGACGTGACCCAGCCCTAAGCTGGCCCAGCTTTGAAACTGTAGGATGTGGCACCAGCCTCCTCTCTGGGATTCCCCATGCTTTTCAGATCCATAGCGGTTCCAGCTCCCTAAGTCGTCCTGATACTGGGCCTGGGAGACCTGGCTCTGGCTCAGCTTACCCACTGATTCCCCAGGGCCTGGCTTTCTGGGGTTTCCCTCCTTTAGATGTAAAACTGGGGAAGAGCCTAACTTTCCTTCTCAGCCAAGGATGCATCAAAGTAGGGACACTAGCAAATGTTTCTGAGAATTCTTGCAGGACAGCATTGGACTGAAGCTTCCGGGGTGGGAAAGGTGAGGAAGCTACTGTCAAAAAGAACAAAAAATGATGACTTCTCAGTAGGCCTATTAAAGGGTTTTTTCCTTTCTCTTAGAAAATCTTTGATCTTTAAAAAAGATCTGGGGTAAAATATTGTCATACTAATTTAGTTTTCTGCTGAATCCAAGGGCAATATGGTGCTTTTTATTGACTCTGTGTTTTTAAGCAATAGGCACACTTAAAGATAATTCACAGACCAAATATAAATCACAGGTTCCCTTCTTTCCCTGATGGAGCCAAGCAAAGCAGCTCTGAGTTTGGAGGCCTCTACCTAGTCAGCCTGAACCCACATAAGGAAGGAAATTGGGTTAATGCCAGCTAAACAGAAGCAACTATTTCTGTCTCTCTTTCCCCCTCTCTTTTTTAAAACTTTTTTTATATTGGAGTATAGCCAATTAATAATGTTGTGATAGTTTCAGGTGGACAGCAAAGAGACTCAGCCATACATATACATGTATCCATTCTCCCCCCAAACTCCCCTCCATCCAGGATGCCACATAACTGAGTAGAGTTCCATGTGCTATACAGTTCTTTTTCTCTCTTTCAATCTTTCTGTCTATCTCAATCGGTTTCTCTCTGTTTGTCTGACTCTGTCTCTCTCTCTCTCATTGAGTTTATGCAGATAAAGTTGCACCACAGACCCATGCTCATACTATGGAATAGTTGGGGGCTGAGGCTGGTCTAGGGTTACACACCAGTATCCCGAATTTAGGCATGTATGTGTATCTTAGTCTGTGAAGGTTTACCATTGAAATTGCTGGGGAAGTTCAGGCCTCAGACCAGATTTAGATAATTGAAAGCCATCATTTGCAAATGGATTAGTAATTTATACGTTTGTTACCCTTGGAGGGTAAGGGTTTGGGGGAGGGGGGCTGATTTCTCTTTGTTGTGTGAGGACAGTATGTGCTCTTAGGAAAACAAGATTAAGGCCATAAAAAGCCTATCTGCCAAGTAGCAGGCCCCTCACCCAGGCTGGCATTAATGAGCAGATGATTAGAAAGCTGGTGTAATTACATGCTACTGACAGAGCAGGCCCTCGCCTGCAGTCGCTAGAAATGCAGTTAAAAACCTTTGCTCACTGCACTGTTTAATCAAAAAGAATAAGAGCCCGGAATCTTGTCTGCATTAAGAACAAGTTAATAAGTTAATAAATAAGTTCACTCCAGGCACTTGAAATTGTGCGAGAATCATGTCGCTGGAGCAAGGGAGCCTCAGTGGGGCAGATAAAGGGAGATGAGGGAAGACAGAGTCATTTCTTTGGCCAAGGGGTCCATGATGATTTGGGACAGCAGCAACCACCAGTTCAGTCTTCCCAGTGAAGTGTCGCCCATGGGAATGTAGTAGGAGGGCACCATACTGCGGGCCACAAGGCTGTCTCACAGCCCAGACGATTGTCCTGTGTGATGTAAAGCAGGTCACAATCCCTCTGGCCTTAGTTTCCTCATGTTAAAAAAAAAAAAAAGAAAATGATATCTGTCTTCCCTACAGCACAGGATTTTATTTAAAAGATTAGACAATGCTGATATAACCACTTTGGAAAATAACTTGGCAGTATCTAATAAAGGAAAGGTGTACTTACCATATGACCCACCCACTGCACCCCTAAGCTACACCCACACTGTATGTCCATACAAAGATTTGTACATAAATGTTTATAGCACCTTTATTCATCATAACCAAAAACTGAAAACAACTCAAACATCCACTGAAAGGTGAATGGATAAATAACGGTTATCTCTGTGCAGTGGAACATTACTCAGCAATTAAAGGGGGCAAGCCAGAAATATCTACAACAACATGAGGGTTCTGGGAAACACGCTACGTAAAAAGAAGGCAGATGCAAAAGAGCACGTGCTCTTGTATGATTCCACTTCCATGCAAATGGAGAGAAGATGATTTCAATATATCGTTAACAGAAAACAGGTCAGTGGTTGCCTGGGACTGGGGTGGAGCAATGGGGATTCTGTTAAGAGCTATAAGAAATTCGGGAGGTTGGATAAGGGAAAGTTCTTTGATTGTAGTGACTGTTACAAGGGTCTGTACATTCATCAAAACATGTATGCTTAAAATGGGTGCACTTTCTATTGGTGGTGATGGCATAAGCGGTAAAAAACCTGCCTGCGAATGCCGAAGACATGGGACTCAGGTTTGATCCCTGGGTCATGAAGATCCCCTGGAGGAGGGCATGGCAACCCACTCCAGTGTTCTTGTCTAGAGAACCCCATGGACAGAGGAGTCTGGCAGGCTACGGTCTATAGGGTCTCAAAGAATCAAACACAACTGAAGCAACTTAGCACACAAAGTTGATTTTTTTTTTAAGTACGAACCAAACCAAAAAATACTTAGGAGTCTTCAGTTTGGACTACAGTCCTGTACTAGTTCCACTGATAGGGCCTTTCAGCAAATCACTCAGTATTTCTAAGCCTCAGTTTCTTCAGATGAAAACCAGGAATATTAATAATAAGCAGTTTATGGTATTACTGTACAGTAAGTTAGGTAATGCTGACACTAATCCTGTGGATGCTTTAGTGGTCAAGCACTGTTCTAATTCCTTTGCAGAAATGAATTTATCTTATGAGATGGTTTTCAACCCTGCAAAGCACTATACACATCCAAGTTATAGTGCTTCCTATACCTTGGAAGTGCTTATTAGATTTCTGAACAGGGTGACATGTGCCAAGAAAAACATAAATGTAAAAGGATTACAAGCAGCATTAGTATGAACCAAGCTGTATTCCTCAATCACACAGGAGTGGTGAACGGGGAGTGGTTCAGGAGCCTACAAGGAAAACTGGAGAGATTCTCTGTGTTTACAGAATGTCCACATGTTCTCACATAAGGCCCCTCAGGACATTATCTGCAGATGTGTCCTGCAGATGTGGCAGGGCCTGAGCACTGTACATGTTAGTAACTGTGGGGCAGAGGGGCTTATTCCTTTACAGCATTTGTCAGTGACATTCAGCCAGCATTTTTATACCTGATTAGCCAGGTGGGCAGATGTGGTCCTCAGTACAAACAGCTGTGGGATACTGGGTACTAATAATAACTATTATCATTCAGTTCAGTTCAGTCTTTCAGTCGTGTCTGACTCTCTGCAACCCCATGAGCCGCAGCACGCCAGGCTTCCCTGTCCATCACCAATTCCTGGAGTCCACCCAAACCCTTGTCCATCAAGTTGATGATGCCATCCACCCATCTCATCTTCTGTCGTCCCCTTCTCCTCCTGCCCTCAATCTTTCCCAGCATCAGGGTCTTTTCAAATGAGTCAGCTCTTCATATCAGGTGGCCAAAGATTTGGAGTTTCAGCCTCAACATCAGTCCTTCCAATGAACACCCAGGACTGATCTCCCTTAGGATGGACTGGTTGGATCTCCTTGCAGTCCAAGGGACTCTCAAGAGTCTTCTCCAACATCAGTTCAAAAGCATCAATTCTTTGGCGCTCAGCTTTCTTTATAGTCCAACTCTTATATCCATACATGACCACAGGAAAAACCATAGCCTTGACTAGATGGACCTTTGTTGCCAAGGTAATGTCTCTGCTTTTTAATATGCTGTCTAGGTTGGTCATAACTTTCCTTCCAAGGAGTAAGTGTCTTTTAATTTCATGGCTGCAATCACCATCTGCAGTGATTTTGAAGCCCAGAAAAATAAAGTCAGCCACTATTTCCACTGTTTCCCCATCTATCTGCCATGAAGTGATGGGACCAGATGCCATGATCTTAGTTTTCTGAATGTTGAGCTTTAAGCCAACCTTTTCACTCTCCTCTTTCACTTTCATCAAGAGGCTTTTTAGTTCCTCTTCACTTTCTGCCATAAGGGTGGTGTCATCTGCATATCTGAGATTATTGATATTTCTCCCAGCCATCTTGATTCCAGCTTGTACTTCCTCCAGCCCAGCGTTTCTCATGATGTACTCTGCATATAAGTTAAATAAGCAGGGTGACAAGATACAGCCTTGACATACTCCTTTTCCTATTTGGAACCAGTCTGTTGTTCCATGTCCAGTTCTAACTGTTGCTTCCTGACCTGCATACAGGTTTCTCAAGAGGCAGGTCAGGTGGTCTGGTATTCCCATTTCTTTCAGAATTTTCCACAGTTTCTTGTGATTCACACAATCAAAGGCTTTGGTATAGTCAATAAAGCAGAAATAGATGTTTTTCTGGAACTCTCTTGTTTTTTCGATGATCCAGCGGATGTTGGCAATTTCATCTCTGGTTCCTCTGCCTTTTCATTACTGTTAATTATTATCAGTACCCCATTTTGCAGATGAAAAAACCAAAACCAAGATTTTATAATCCTGCTGGCATGCCTCTTTTTAGTTCTCTGTGATTTGGGGGTTTCTGAGCTGGGATTCAAAAGAATGAATTCCCAAGGAATGAAAGTAAGTGGGCAGTTCAGAAAACTATCAGAAATCCTAACATTAGTAAACTTTCATTTGAAGGGACTTGTTGATTCCTTTTTAAGGGGAACAGTCAGAGCATTCTAGACTGGGGAAGAGAACTATATTGGGATGCAGGGTTCTTTCTCCAGTGTTTTTATAGAGAAAAGCAAATGTTAAATGAACATTTAGAACATTCTGGGAGAGGAAAGAAGTCATATGCAGGTAGCCTAGCTGAGCAGCTGGGAGGCCAAGTGCAGAGGACTCACAGGCTTTGAAGAGGCTCTGTGTGGAGGTGGCTGGGGGCCCAGTACTGCCTCAGCCCCCACTGGGAGTGGGAGGCTTGCTTATGCCTTTGCTCTGGGTCCCAAACCTTTTGTGGCCCTAAAGGTGGCGGGTCTGACCAATGACTTGAAACAATCAGGATATCTTTTTTTTTTTTAATTTTTATTTATTTTTTTTTTATTTATTTTTTTTTATTTTTTTTTATTAAATTTTAAAATCTTTAATTCTTACATGTGTTCCCAAACATGAAACCCCCTTCCACCTCCCTCCCCATAACATCTCTGTGGGTGATCCCCATGCACCAGCCCCAAGCATGCTGTATCCTGCGTCAGACATAGACTGGCGATTCAATTCTTACATGATAGTATACATGATAGAATGCCATTCTCCCAAATCATCCCGCCCTCTCCCTCTCTCTCTGAGTCCAAAAGTCCGTTATACACAGCTGTGTCTTTTTTCCTGTCTTGCATACAGGGTCGTCATTGCCATCTTTCTAAATTCCATATATATGTGTTAGTATACTGTATTGGTGTTTTTCTTTCTGGCTTACTTCACTCTGTATAATCGGCTCCAGTTTCATCCATCTCATGTTTTGTTTTTTTTTAAACTGCCTTTATTCACAAGCAGAGTGTTGATGGTGGGTCTGCTACCAGCAGCTGCCGAGAACAGGCATTCTCCACGCTGCCTGCAGGTTCCCCCCACCTGCAGTGCGGGGCAGAGGAGGTGCTCTTGCACCCTGGGTGCACGCATGGATCCGGCTGGTGCCCCGTGGAGCGGCTTCCTCTCGTTGACCTTGAGGGGAAAGAAGGGCAGGTGCTGTTCTTGGTTTCTGCTCACAGCTGAGCCGGTGTGAGCTGACCTGTCAAGGGTTGGCCATGGCCGCTCCCTCACAGCCAGCCTAGGGACGTCAGCTAACCTCTCTGGACCGCCTTCCCCATGTTTAACATGAGGTGTTGGGCAAGACGCTCTCAGCGCCCTTCCAGCTCATCCCCCCACATCTTTTCCCATACACTGCCCTCGCCTCCCTGACCTCAGGCCCCGTTTCTCCTCCCCTAGTGTGCACCAAGGGTCAGGTGGTGAGCGGCCAGTACCGGATGCTTGCCAAGCATGGGGGCTACGTGTGGCTGGAGACACAGGGGACAGTGATCTACAACCCTCGCAACCTGCAGCCCCAGTGCATCATGTGTGTGAACTATGTCCTGAGGTGAGCGCGTGAGGGCTGGGGGCCACAAGGCTGGGGCTGGGGCTGGGGTGTTCCTGAGACTGACAGTGCGACCCAGGGACACCAGGCTCCTCAGAACCCGGGCACCACATCTTAGAGTCCTTGGCGGTGGGCATCCTGGGAACAATGGGACATTGGGATTTCCCTTTGACGGCACTTTTTCTGCCCCTTGCCTCTCGTCTGTCATCTGTCATGCCTCCACCCTATGTGAGGGAGGCAACTAGAACATAGATGAAGCCTAACCTGTTTTCTGAATGAGGATCAAGGGAAGAGAACTGCTCATACTTTTGGGGAGCAGACGTAACACCCTAGCTATGTAGAACTTGGGAAGACAGCTGGAGAAAGGCAGTGCTGGGGTGAAACAAAAGCAGAAGCCTTCATGTCTATGCACACCACTCAGTCCATGTACAATATAAAAACAGCATCCAAGACACATACATATTGTGAGGCACTCTTGGCATCGCTAGGCTCCAGGACTCCAAACTACCATCGTGCAGTTCTTTACAAAATGCTAACACACTGTCCATACCCATGGTTTTATCTGAGAGGCTTAGCTGTCAGGGCTTCAGTGTGTCTGGGAGAGCCAAAGGGTTTTGATGGGAAATGTGGAGGGTCTGAAGCTCCCTCTCATCTCAACAGTGAAATTGAGAAGAACGACGTGGTGTTCTCCATGGACCAGACAGAGTCACCGTTTAAGCCACACCTGCTGACCATGAACAGCATCTTTGATAACAGTGGCAAGGTGGCTGTGTCTGAGAAGAGCAACTTCCTATTCACCAAGCTGAAGGAGGAGCCTGAGGAGCTGGCCCAGCTGGCACCTACCGCGGGAGACACCATCATTTCTCTGGATTTCGGTGGGTGCACCTTAGCTAGGCCGGGGCAATCAAACCCTCTTGGGGTGGGGGGAGGCCTCCCTGGCACAGATTTCCCTTAAGCAGAGCTGCCGTGTACCTTCTCTGAGTCTTGCTAATCCTCCATTAGTGTGGCCAAACCCCGTGCTGTGCACACACACTCACCATGCTCGGGACTGCCCCATGTCTGACCTCTCAAGGCACCGATCCGGGTGGGGTCCGGTTGATTCTGCATCATGGGCAATGGGAGTCTGAGAGGAGAGGTCTCGGGGATCTGCTCTGAGGCCATGGGCATATTTTCACAGGGTGGGCAGATCTCCACCTTGAAAGACAGATTGTGTGTTTAGGCAGAAGGCTGCTAGGTTGAAATAATGTTGGGAGAAATCATCCCAGAAACATGGATGGAGAAACAGATTCGGGCCCAGCAGTAAGTCCTTACATGCACGTCTTTAAACGTTTACCTGTCCCCTGGGGATGCGAGTCCTGGTGGCGCCAGCAGGGTTTCCAGCTCTTAACCCTTGCTGTGTACCTGCAAAGCCCCTTCCTCTCCATGTGGCAACTGACCACCATCACCCCCAGCCTTACTGTGGCCACTCAAGGAGTAGCTATAACTCCCTGAACTTGCTCTGAACTGGCTTGGCCTTGCTAGACGTGTTCTTGAGAAGCCACAGGGGAGTCGTGACTGCAGAGGGTCACAGAGGGCAAACCTGGGCCAAGGAGTCATGCAGCGTCCCAGTTTTGTGGCAATAACGAGGTAACTTGCCTAGTTCTCATAACCTTCTCCTCTGCATTCTAGATTGTCCTTCAGGGAAGAGAGGCAATTGATACATTTAATCTCTGAAAGTTAGCGGCTCCAAGAGGGTGTTCCCATTAAACAGAGTCTGTCCATTGAAGCAAAGCCCTGGTTGAAGGCCTCTTTAACCCAACCAAGCCTCAGTGCACCAGGGCCTAGCCCCAGGCACGCTGCAGACCCTTTTAGGAACTCTTGTGCATCCTTCGGGCTTCCTCTGTCCTAGGGGTGAGCCCAGTGGTTGTGGGTGCTAACCAAGCCAGGCCCTGTCTCCACAGGGACCCCAAACTTTGAGGAGTCCTCAGCCTATGGCAAGGGCATCCTGCCCCCAGGCCAGCAATGGACCGGAGAGGTGAAAAGCCATGGCACCCACAGCGAGGCCGGGAGCCTGCCCGCCTTCACCGTGCCCCAGGCGGCCGCCCTGGGGAACAGCACCCCCAGTGCCAGCAGCAGCAGCAGCTGCTCCACGGTGAGCCCCCTCACCTTGGGTTGAGGTCATGGAGAGAGTGAGCTCCTCTGGCTGCTGCCGGATGGCTGAGTGGACAGGCCAGGCCCCAGTGCTGCGCTCCTCTTCCTTGGGTTTCCTGCAGATCCCAAAGGTGGCCGTGAGACTTGCCTGCCACATATTAGATGCTTGTTGTTGGCTCTCCACCCCCATCTACAGAATAAGCTCCTTGAAGACAGGGGCTAAGTCACTCACGGCTGTGAGCCCTGCACTCAGTCTCCATGCAGGACAGTAACCATCCTGCGGGGCGCAAAGGGCCTGGCCAGCCATGCTTCTGTCTGGCTTGTTCTTCAAGACGGCCTCATTTTATGGTGAGGAGACTGAGCTCAGAGAGGTTCACACAGCTCATATGGAGTGGCCTCTCTACAAATCCTGTTCCATGGAATGGAACTGACTCTGAGATGTATTTCTCCTTCCACCTTGGACTTCTGGGGAAAGCAGTGCCATAGCCTTGACTTGGTCACCTTCCTTCCTGGCCCCTAGCCCAGTAGCCCTGGAGACTATTACACATCTCTAGATGGCAATCTGAAGATTGAAGCAATCGAGAAGCTCTTTGCCATGGACACGGAGGCAAAGGACCAGTGTGGCACCCAGGTATGTAGCCCTGGAGAAGATCGGGATGGTGCACCAGGCCTGCCTGCTAATGCTGTGAAGGCTTATGCCCATTCTTGCAGCCTCGGCCCGTTGTTGCAAAGACTAGTGGGAAAGCTTGGCCAATGCCATAGTCCCTTAACTGGGTGAGAGTGCAAGGAAATGGAGCCTGTGGTCGCCTGCTTCTCCCACGTCTGCCTTCTGCTTTACCCGTGTCAAATGCAGCTCTTTTCAACTCTCCATATATTTATGTCCACTAACTTGGCTATTTATTAGTGCTCAGAAAGCCAAAACTACAACTGAACCTTTCTTTAAGGAGCCCTGCATTTAAAAAGCATCCCCAGATGTCCAGATGTGTAAGACTTTTCTAAGCACAGGGAACAATTCCCTTTATATACATTTTCATTTTAGGATTCTTTGAAATAACTTATGTTAAATGCATTTTAAAATGACATCTGACTGACAAATTTTTATTTACACATAACTTTTCAGAAACATATTACATAAGGCCAAACAGTCTTGTAAAACCTGTGTAAACAGGCTAAGGTGTGGGTGGATGGTACGTGTGTCACAAAACCCAAAGGAAATGTATTAATCCCTATTTGTCTTACTCTGGGTTATTCATCCAAATTTCTACCTTGCCTCCTCAGTTTGTGTCTTTATTCTGCGATCTTTCCCTACTTCAGCCCTGCACTTTCTTCTCTGAACTCTAAGATTTATTCCTTGAAAAGAGAAAGTGTGTGACCGGCTGCTGCTTCTCTTTAACCGTTTCATGCAGTTGTAGCCATTAATAAGCTACCTCCCCCCAGGGAGGGTTGCAATGTCTGTTTTGCTGCGTCTGCTTGTGAGGATTCGCTATGGTGCCCATACTGGGAACGTGGGGGCCACCGCTGAGTCCTTGTTGATCTGAATGAAAGTCCCACAGAGAGCACTGGGCCACGGTTACCCTACGAGCTGTCCACAGATACACCCTGGGCACGGGCGGGAGATGAGGACAAAGCTGCCCTTGGCCCCCAGGAGCCACCGTGCTCATCAGAGTAGGCAGGAATGAAGAGGTGGGGCCGACACCAGTGGGGTGTGTGGAAGAATGACTGAGTGGAAGGCTGGTAACGTGTGTCAGAAAACCTTCCACACTTTGAGGACACATGTGTGCTTTCCTCTCTGGGGCCCCCAGCTTCCAGGCTGTGCAGGAGGAATGCCTCGGGTGGGGGCGGGGGAACGAGGGACTACCATGAGGCAGCGCCCACTGCTGAGCTGCTTTGCCCCTGCTCTGTGTCTTCTAGACTGACTTTAATGAGCTGGACTTGGAGACCCTGGCGCCTTACATCCCCATGGACGGAGAGGACTTCCAGCTTAGCCCCATCTGCCCCGAGGACAGCCTCCTGCCGGAGACCCCCCGGTCGACCCCCCAGCACTGCTTCAGCACCATGTCAAACATCTTCCAGCCACTGGCTCCGACGGCCTCTCACAGCACCTTCCTCCTGGACAAGTATCAGCAGCAGCTGGAAAGCAAGACGGAGCCTGAGCAGCGGCGCGTGTCCTTCACCTTCTTTGACGGTGGCAGCAAGGTGTCCCTGCTGCAGTGCTGTGGCCCGACCTACACCCCTCTCTCCTCCATGGGAGGCATATCCAGCACACAGTGGCCCCCTGACCCGCCATTACAGCTGGGGCCCATGCAGTGGCCTGGCGAAGATCAGCACGCAGAGGCCTTGGGGACAGCGCCCCTGGGGACCCCCATTGCCACACCCCATCTCGCCACGTTCAAGAAGAGGTCAGTGACAGAGACGCTGGGCTGCTTCAGCTAAGGCTGTGCTGTATGGGGGAGGAGGTACAGACAGGTGCCCACTAGGGGCAGGTATGGGGCTCCAAAAGGCCCCTTGCCCCATCACCAGTTTCCATTCGACAGCGGTCCGATATGCTGCATAGCCCTTCTCTAAACTCTGAGAGCTTGGGCTTTAGGGGACTCGCCCTAAGATACGTGAGGCCTTGAGTGGGACATGTTTTATCAGAGCTGGAGGAGACCAAGAGAGGCCTGCAGACAGGAAAAGGGAAAGAAGTGGCTTGTCCTGGGCCCTGCATACCAGTGGCTTCCTGAACTACCCCTTCCTTTTCTTATTCAGAGTTCATGATCTGAGCCACAGACCACCCACACACACAACATGGAGGGACGTTTCCTCAGTTCAAGTGTGGAAGCCTAGTTGAGAAAAGTGAAAAGATGCCCCTGCCTTCCCCCCGACTTCGGTTGCCAGAGTCCAGCATCGCCCTCCCCATCCTGCCGCCTCCCAGCATCTGCCAGTATCCACCACCCCCCCAAGGCTCTTCCAACCCCTGGGAGCTTCCCTGGCTGTCCCATGGTTGGAATAGACTTCATGTTCCCAGGGCCCACTGGTTAGGCTTCCCTGAGGCCCTTGCCTTTTACAGGGCATCCTCCTTTGTCCCTGGTGGGGAGCAGTCCAAGCAGAGCAGGGGAGATGGGGCAGAAGTGGCCCTTGCAAAGACAGCTGTCACTGAGCTGGGCGGCCACAAACCAGGCCAGGACCAAAGGCCGCCAGGGGCCAGCCAGGCAGATGGACACGTGTGGAGGGAGGTGCAGACAGCTGAGCCATCAGTGTCTACCAGGCAGGGCACACTGAGGACAGGGAGAGCTCCAGCCCAGGCCCTCGCCCCCTCCTCCAGGACTCTTCCCTGGGGCTCCAGAGCCACCATTGTCAGGGTCCTCCTCCTGGGAGGACCCTGGGCACATGGCGCCCCAGACTCTCTCACGCCCACTCTCTCTGGCTTGGCAGGTCTGCCAAGGGCTTCGGGCCTCAGGGTCCGGATGTGATGAGCCCAGCCATGATTGCCCTCTCCAACAAGCTGAAGCTGAAGCGACAGCTGGAGTACGAGGAGCAAGCCTTCCAAGACCTGAGTGGGGTGAGCTGGCTCCTGGGGGCATTGCTACAGGTTCCCTCCACAGCCCTGGGGAAGGCTGGGTGGGAGCCGGGGCTGAATGTAGAGACCCAGGCTGACAGGGTCTCAGAACAAGCAGGGCCTGCCTCATCCCAGCGCAGTTTGGGACTGGGTTCTCTGGCCTCTCCCTCTATGTCTGCACTTCCACATGCAGGGGGATCCGCCAGGCAGCAGCACCTCACACTTGATGTGGAAAAGAATGAAGAGTCTCAGGGGTGGTGGGACCTGCTCTTTGATGCCGGACAAGCTGCCTAATGCAGACGTCCCTAACGGTGAGTGCAGTCCTGGGCCATGGCAGGCTGGGGTTGGGAGAGGGCATTTGCCGGTGGAGCCAGGGGCTTAGATCCGGGCCCACCCTGGTTCCTCTCTCCCTCACCACCTGAGGGTGACGTGGTCAGAAATCTCTGGGCTCCTCCCGTGGAGGAAGAGGGATGCTGGGGGTGTCACAGTCTGTCCCCTCACTCTGACATCGGCCTTTTCAGATGAGTTCATCCAGAATCCCGTGAGGGGTGGGAGCCAGCCCCTGAGACACTTACCACCACCACAGCCACCGTCTGCCACAAGCCCGGGGGAGCCCACCAAGAGTGGGTTCCCCCCCCAGTGTTATGCCCCCCAGTACCAGGACTACAGCCTACCAGCGGCTCACAAGATGTCAGGTGGGTGCACTCGGGAACAGGCGTGCTGTGCCAGGGCCCAGGGGTTGTGGGAGCCAGGGGATGGAGAAGGTGGCAGATCTTAGCACAAGGATGAGTTTGCTCATGCAAGGCAGCTGCCTTGAGAGGGGTGAGCCCTCCTCTCCCCAGGGGACCACAGCAGAGACTGGAAGGCCACCTGTCCACAGGGCTGTAGAAGGAGCCCTCCAGTGACTAGGTGACACCCAGGGCTATACCACTATAAGAGC
This sequence comes from Capricornis sumatraensis, assembly GCF_032405125.1. Lineage (NCBI taxonomy): Eukaryota > Metazoa > Chordata > Mammalia > Artiodactyla > Bovidae > Capricornis > Capricornis sumatraensis. The sequence continues at coordinate 77,803,976 of NC_091069.1, read as the reverse complement.
CCCAGAGCCTAGGCCTTTTGCTCAGTTCTTCGTGTTACTGTAATGCCTGATGCAGTGACCTACTGGGGCATCACGCTGAGATGAGGACGCACTGCTGGGAGGATGGGCAGGCTTGCCCTTGGAGGGGATCCTGCTTTCTAGGAGGACTGGCCACCCGATGCCTGCCTCTTACCCACCTTAGTCTGTCAGCATCCTATGTAGTATGTTATCACAAAAAGGTTGCTATGTAAACAGGAATGTAATTCATACTTTGGGTGAAACATACCAAACTCCTGCCCTAAAAGAGAGTCATTTCCTCAGCACTATGGTTTGAGACAGACTGCTGTTCAGTGCTTCAGAGTCCAGGTTTTAGTCCTGGCCCAAGATAGTCCTGGGCTTCCATTCCAGCTTTGCTCCTTACCTACCTTAGGCTGGAGTAGTAGCCTGCACGTTTAATTTAGTGGCTTGCATGCAAAGCGTGGGCTTCCCTGGTGGTTTTGCGGGTAAAGAACCCACCTGCTAATGCAGGAGACTCGGGTCTGATCCATGGGTCAGGAAGATCCCCTGAAGAAAGGAATGTCAAACTATTCCAGTATTCTTGCCTGGGAAATCCCACGGACAGAGGAGCCTGGCGGGCTACAGTCCATGGGTTTGCAAAGACTTACCATGCCCGCACCTGTGCAAAGTGTATATGTTTGTGTATATGTTTGCATGAAGTGGTAGTTAGCATTATTATGCCTGCTGTGAACCCATGAGTTTCCGTGAATGGAAACTCATTCTTTTCAGGGGAAAATAATTTTTAATTTAGGTCAGTTCTGAAGATGAGTAAAAGAAGAGGGGATTAGAAAAGGATGATGAGCAAGTACCCCTTTCTACTGTGGGGCTGCAGACAGCCATGAGACACACCCAGTCCACAGGAAAGCAAGGATGAGTTGGGGAGGCAGGCATGGACCCTAGGTAGTGGCTGAGATGCGGGCTGAAGAAGAGAGGGCCCGGGGCTGAGATGCTTCATGTAAGTCAGGAAGGGAAGCAGGGACTCACATCACTGGGGCCAGTGAAGGGCTTCTGGGTCTGCCTCCAGGCACCCAGGCCCTCTCTTCCCTGGAAGTGGGAGGTGGGGACTGGGCTGGGAATGTCCCCTTATCTTCCTTCTCAGCAGGAGAGGAGCAGCCGAGGGTGAGGATCCTGAAAGTGGAAGTCAGGCCTTTGAAGGACCCGTGTGTGTGTGTGTGTGTGTACATGCATGTATGTATGTGTGCACATATGTATGTACGTGTCCATGTGCTTGTGGCACATGGGTATGATATGAGTGCATGTAAATGTGTGTGCAAGTGCGTACAGGCGCCAGCTGGTTCAGAATTCCATTTCTCTGCTCGGCCTTCCCTCCAGCTGCCAGTGCACAGGGGGCAGGGCTCAGTCGGTAACTCCGAGCCTTGCCCAGGCACTGCCTCATGCCTCCACCTCCCAGGCCAGGAAGCCTTCGTGGGAACCACCCACCCTCCCCATCCTCTGAACCCTTCCCCGTCCTATCTGCCTTGCACACTCTTGTCCCCGCCTTGGGTCTCAGCCTCTCAGCTGATGAGCGAGGCAGACGTGTATCTGCTGGGTCCCTGCTCCGAGCAGGGGGTAGGTCACTAGGGAAAGACAATGCTGAAGAGTGGAATGAGGGCTGCCCCACTGTGCCCCGGAGTCAGGAAAGCCGGAAGTGCCTCTTGCTCTGTGAACCCGCTGCATCCCTGCCAGCCTTTTAGAGAACAGACCCCACCCCCCACACACGGTTGATTCAGGGTTTTTAAACGACAGCACTCACTCTCTGTTCAGGCATGGCAAGCCGGCTGCTCGGACCCTCGTTTGAGCCCTACCTGCTGCCGGAATTGACCAGATATGACTGTGAGGTGAACGTTCCTGTTCCGGGAACCTCCACGCTCCTCCAAGGAGGGGATCTCCTCCAAGCCCTGGACCAGGCCACCTGAGCCAGGACCGCCACCGACAGGCACCCTTCCCACGCCGTCCCACCAGCTTCATGTTCTCCGTCTGTTTTTTGCAACTAGGTATTTCTAACACCACCACACTTTTTACAAGATACACTCACCTGGCAAACTTGTCCAGGTCACCGAGTAGTGGCCTTTTTCCGAAGATGCTCACTTTATTATCCATATTTTTAAAATATAATTGTTTTACCTGCTATGTTTTGCTCTGTCAATGGAAATGTTCTTAAATTTTATAAGAGTTTTCTTTCCCCAAATCCTAATTTATAATATTCACGGGTCTCTCTCACACACACACACAAACAATATTCATATTAACAAGTTTGGTGTACATTTGTTCTCCTTTCGGGAAAGCTTTGGCTTCATTTAACTAAAAAAAGATTTTGTTGTTGCCAAAGAGAAACAAAATAATCTTGCTTTCTAAGCTTGATTTTTGGCCTCGCTCAGCCCTTTCTTTTCTAAAACTAATCACTGTATTGTAAATTTCCATCTTTTTTTTTTTTTAAGCCACTTCTTTGCTCTAATTTTGATACGACTTTTGGGGGTGAAAAAAGAAATGAAATGTGAAGAGTAAACTCCATTGTGTGTGGTTATCTATGAAAGTTGCACAGTATGGCTTTTCTTAAACTGGTGTTTTTCCCCTGCATTTGGTGGATTTTTTAAAAATATTATTCAAAAGCATAACTGAGTTTTTTAAGAAAGAAAATTTATATCTGGGTTAAGTGTTTATCATATATATGGGTACTTTGTAATATCAGAAACGGAAATGGAATCCTGCTCACAAAATCACTTTAAAATCTTTTCTAAGCTGTTTGATCTTTTTCCTGATGTTGCTGACACTGCAGAATTGTACAGAACTCCCACGGGCCTGTACTAACCTTGCTCAAGGTCTCTCGCTGTTGGCTCTTTGCTTTCGGGACATGCCATAGGCGTGACAGATAAGCCAGAAAGTGGAATCATTAAGTGGGAGCATTGCGAGCTGTCTTCTCCTCGTGTTCTATATGGATTTTGTATGTATGTATGTATGTATTATTATTACTGCCGAGAGGCTCTGATGGCACGTCAGGGGTGGGGGTGGGATGATCTAAGGGAGGGGAAGTGCTTTAACTCTTAAGATTTTGTTGCCAGCCCTTCAAGTGCACTGAGCTATGCGACTCTAATGGTCTTTCATGTGGCACATCTGGATACTTCCAGAACTACCATGAGGTGGTTTAGATGGGAATTCATGACACAGTGCAGATTCAGAAACAGTACAGTGATCCAGTGCACGTCCAGCTCACCACCTTGGAGCCCATGGAGTTGAACCGGGGGTGGGGTGAAGGTGCAGAAAGGGGGCCCTTGGTTCTGACCAGCCTCATCCTCATGCCCCTTCCCCATGGGGCCAGGCCCTCAGATCACCCTACAATGTCAAGGTGCAGCAAGCAGACCTCCGGGGATGGCCCCTGGGCCTCCTTGAGGTCTGTCTGTTCCCAGAAGGGACGTATATAGGTAGGAAGCACTGAAAACAGTCTCCTAAAAGTGCCTTGTAATTCACCAGGTAAGAGGGACAATATCACTTGTTTTCAGAATACTAGCCACATGGAGGAGAAGGCAATGGCACCCCACTCCAGTACTCTTGCCTGGAAAATCCCATGGACGGAGGAGCCTGGTAGGCTGCAGTCCATGGGGTCGCTAAGAGTCAGACACGACTGAGCGACTTCACTTTCACTTTCATGCACTGGAGAAGGAAATGGCAACCCACTCCAGTGTTCTTGCCTGGAGAATCCCAGGGATGGTAGGCTGCCGTCTGTGGGGTTGCACAGAATCAGACACGACTAAGGTGACTTAGCAGCAGCAGCAGCCACATGGAACTTTTCCATCATGGGTACAATGACGAAGTTTCTAGAAACACGCAAAGCAAAGCCCAGCAAACCGAGAATCTGGTAAGGCTGGATGAACTTATTGCCCAAAACAAAAGTTAAGTTTCAAAAGAAAAATTACCTAGTCACTGTGTCGCCCAAATCATATTTGTGTTGCTCAAATTGTACTTTAGCACTGCAGCCCTGCCTCACGCACAGTGGGCGGCACAACCTGAAGGGCTACTGACGTGTAAGCGCTGGTGTTTGATTTTCTGTGTTTGCCTCAGCATTAAGGGCATTTTACCCTTGCAGTTTTACTAAAACACTGAAAAAATATTCCAAGCTTCATATTAACCTTATCTATCAACATAATGATTTTGTGAACATTATTATTTTGTCAAATTCCTACTGACAACGTTATTACTATATGGGAGCTTAACTTTATAAGGAAATGTATTTTGACACTGATATCTTATTAAAGTATTCTGATCCTACCACTGCTGGTGGCTCTTGTTTCTGGTGGATTGATCATGGGCTACACCAATATCAAGTGAACTATTGAGTAGTTTACAGAAAATGAACATGGGCACTGATCTTTGTGAGACAACTGACAGGAAGCTGGATGAAGGGAAAAAAGGCTATCATTAAACCTTTCCAACTGTCTAAGACCAGGAAGCCATGCTACATCATCCATATTTCTGCAGGTGGTGTTTTCTCTGCCACAGGCCCCTTTTTCTGTATTCTGGGAGGGCACCAAGAAAAGAAGTCATGGTCCCTGCCTTCAGAAAATTATGGGAAGCATTTTGAGAAATAAAAAAAAATTTTTAAATGCAGGTGGCTTAGGAGTAGGTGGCTTCCCTGCTAAAGAATCTGCCTGCAATGCAGGAGACCTGGGTTTGATCCCTGGGTCAAGAAGATCCCCTGGACAAGAAAATGATAATCCACTCTATTATTCCTGCCTGGAAAATCCCACAGAGGAGCCTGACAGGCTACAGTCAGCACACACACACTCATTTCAGTCGTGTCCGACTGTTTGCAACCCTGTGGACTGTAGCCCACCAGGCTCCTCTGTCCATGGGATTCTCCAGGCAAGAATACTGGAGTGGGTTGCCATTTCCTACTCCAAGGGAGCTTCCCGACCCAGGGATCTAACCTGCATCTCATGTCTCCTGCATTGGCAGGTGGGTTCTTTACTGTTATGGGGTCGCAGAGAGACACAACTGAGCGACTAACACTTAGGAGTAGGTGTGTGCCTACATGGCCAGGTGTGCAGGGGCAGCAGCCTGCAAGAATTAACAGTAGATCAGCCACTGGAGTTCCTCCTGACTCAACATACATTCTCTTCCAGGCATGCAAAACTCACCTTCCCAGAGCTTACCTTGCCTAACAGCCTCCAGATGAGAAGTCCCTCTTTTGAGGGGTGGGGACATGCAGACCCAAAGCTGAGGAGGGAGGCAGCCCCACTTGGTAAAGAAGGGCCAGCCCTGGCTCCCTGTGATCCGAGTAGGGCAGAATTTACCCTCTCCTGAAGCATGGTCTCTAATGAAGATTTCAAACTGGAGTTGAGGGGTGAAGTGTGGGTTTCACTAGAGGTACAGTGCAGGCCCATTTCCTTCACAACATACAAGATTCAACCCTCTGTAGCCCTGTTCTCCTCGGTCCCTGCTCACCCTCTGCTTTATGTAAAAAAGAACTTTTTATTCTTTTGGGCCACACTGCAAGACACATGGGATCTTAGTTTCCCAACCAGGGATTGAACCCATGCCTCCAGCACTGGAAGCACAGGATCTTTTTTTTTGGGGGGGGGGGGGGAGGGGGGCGGTTGCTGCAGGTTAACCAGGTTCTTCTTGTCTTGAGGCAGCGGTGTCCCCAGTAAGACAGCAGTTACTGGATGTACTAGTCCCAGATGGACTCAAGGTGCTAAAATACACCTGGCAATGACGTAGCCCAAACTTGTCATCTATTTTTTCAACCTCTTCATTCTAGAGATGAGAACACTGAGGCCCAGAGAGACAAAGGGGACTTGCCTTGTCACATGTGAGTGAACAGCAGGGCTGGGAGCAGAACCCAGGCCAGTGTCACAGGGACTGAGGCCAACTTCACCACATGCGAAAGGGACCACGTCCTTGCCCCATGACATCAGGTCTTAATTTCTCAGCCAGTGCACAGGCCCTTCCCACCCACAGCCCTTCTCTCTGCCATCTCACAGTCCCCAGCCTCTGTCTCCCCCGCAGGGCACTTTCAGTTCCTCTAAAATGATCACTATCACAGCATCACCCCATTTCTTCAAATTATTCCTTTGAGCTCAGTGGCCCTTGGAGGAACTGCTTGGCCTCTTTTTGACCTCAGTGAAAACTAAACCACCTCCTTCATTTCTAGACTGAAGCTTCCTTGGCCTCCCAGACCTCAGGAAAAAAGGGTTTTGAGGTACATCTCTACCCACACCCTACCACACACACAGCAGAGTTTTTTGTTGTTGTTTTTAATGATACTTAGTTGGTAAAGTCATGGTCTCTCCAAGAGTTTACCAGCTAGTAGAGGAAACCACCCTGGCTAACTCAGACTCCTGTGTGCCTGTGTATGAGGAAGCCCATGGCCCACATTTTCCCAGGCAGTCCTAGTCACAGACATCATGTCTCAATATCCTCCCCCCCAGTGTGCTTGTACACACTGAACCCCCATCTTGGGTTCAGAAAACAAGAATCTTATAGATACAAATGAGCCTTCAGTTGCTTTAGGGTGAACCCCCAGTCCTAGGGAAGTTCAGAGGAAGCCAGGACAGATCAGTGTGGACCTGAGAATTGGAGAATCCCCCCAATCAGACCTGGGAAGAAAGAGGATGCAGAGGAAGGTGGGGGATCATTCCAGGAGATGTGGATGGACAAGGGGGACAAAGGCACAAAGTCAGAATGAGCAGTACATGCAGGAAACCCTGGGAGCAGGTGGGACCAGGAACTGCGATGGAAGGAGGGTAGGAAGTGGGGGTGGGGGGCAGCCTGGCCACTCCCAGCACCGGTCTGGAGTCAGACGGACCTGGATTCCAATCCTGCCTCTGCTGCTTCTAGCCGAGTAACCTTGGGGAAGCCCCTTCATGTCCGAGAGCCTGTGTCTCCTTTCCTATGAAAGGAGTGTGGTGACAGTTCCTACCTTGTAGGGTGAGGCTGGAGATATGGATTCGGGTCTCGCCTGAAGGGTAACTGCACTTAAATCCCTGAGACTGGATGCACTATACCTAGGAGGTAAGAGCCCAGAGAAACAGTAGAGCCTTCAGATAGGGCCCTAACCACGGCAGTGCTGGCAGAAGTCCAGGAGGGGAGGAGACAGCAGGCAGGCGGGTGGAGTAGCAGCAGCCAGGAGAAAAAAAATAATAAGATTTCAGGGACTCCCTGGTGGCTCAGCAGTATAGAATCCATGTGTCAGTGCAGGAGACACAGGTTCAATCCCTGGTCCAAGAGGATCCCACATGCAGCGGAGCAACTAAGCCCGTATGCCACAACTACTGAACCCACGTACTGCAACTACAGAAGCCCGATCACCCTGGAAGCCCACGCTCCACAGCAAGAGAAGCCACCGCAGTAAGAAGCCAGCACCTTGCAGCTAGAGAGTAACCCGCACTCACCACAACTAGAGGAAAGCCCACACAGCAACAAAGACCCAGTACAGCCAAAAGTGAATTAATTAATTAAAAAAAAAAAACAGGATTCCAGTATTCCAAATGCCAAGAGAAGACAGTTTTTTTCAACAAGTAGGAATAGTTAACTGGGTTGCATACTTAACTGAAAGGTAAAATGAGAAGGAAAAACATGACTCTGGGGTTTGGCAATATGGAGATCATCGACCTTGACCTACTGTATAGCACAGTATTAATATACTAGGGAACTCTACCCAATATTCTGTGATAGCCTATATGAGAAAAGAATCTAAAAAAGGAATGGATATATGTAAATGTATAAAATGAATCACTTTGCTATACACTTGAAACTAACACAACATTGTAAATCAACTATACTCCAATAAAATTAAAGTATAAAAAATAAAATAGATAAACAAAGGCCTACTGTACAGCACAGAGAACTATTTTCAATACCCTTTGATAAACCATCATGGAAAAGAATATGAAAAAGAATGTATATATATATATATGTATAACTGAATACTTTGCTGTACAGCAGAAATTAGTACATTGTAAATCAACTATACATCAGTAAAATAAATTTTTTAAAAAATTTCCCTGTGAAGGGAAGCAGAGAAATGGAGTGGAGTTGGCAGAAGGGGTCAGGGGAAGTTTTTCTTAAATACTTAATGAACTTTTATTTTAGAATCATTTTAGATTTACAGAAAAATTGCAAGAATATTAGAGTTCCTGTACTGAGTTACCTCTGTCGCTAAATTTTCTATGGCACTTTTATTACAGCTAAGGAACCAATATTGGTATTATGTTTTTTATTATATAGAATCTGTATCTTATTAGACTTCTTTAGTTTTTACCTTTGATTCCTATTCCAGGATCCCATCCAAGAGACCACGTTATATCTAATTGCTGTGCGTCCTTCAGCTTCCCTAGACTGACAGTTTCATGGTGGTGGTGGTTTAGTCGCTAAGTCATGTCCAACTCTTGCGACCCCATGGGCTGTAGCCCACCAGGCTCCTCTGTCCATGAGATTTTCCAGGCAAGAATACTGGAGTGGATTGCCATTTCCTTCTCCAGGGGATCTTCCCAACCCAGGAATCCAACCCAGGTCTCCTGCATTACAGACAGATTCTTTACCAACTGAGCTATGAGGGAAGTCCTCATATGAGGACTCATATCAGCTTTGAGGGAAGCCAGTTTCATGGTCCATCGTAGGTCCATCATAAGTCCACAGTCCATTATTCAGACCTTCTGCGTTGTTGATGACCTTGACAGTTTCGAGGAGTGCTAGTGAGATATTCTTAGAGAATAGCATCCTTCATTTTGGATTTGTCTGATGCTTTTCTCATGGTTAGAGAGAGGTTGTGGGTTTGAGGGAGGAAGCCCACAAGGGTGCCATTGTCATCACCTCATATCAAGAGTAACATATTCTCAGTGTGACTTATCACTGTTGGTGTTAATCTCGATCACTCAGCTGAGATCACGTTTGTCGGAGTGCTCCACTGCAAAATTACTGATTTTTTAGGGGCAGTGTTTTAAAGATGAGTTATATTAGGGAATGTTTGTGTTGTGATGGCAGAAAGGAATGTTTCTAAGAGAGTGACTATTATGATAGACCATGAAAATGAAACTGTGTGAGAAGGGAAGAAAAAACATGAAGAGGTTGATGGCCAGTGAAAAACAATGCAGGCTCGGTGAATTAGAGGTCCTAATGAGGTCAAAGAGAGGTCAGAGTGAGGTGTAGAGAGAAGGGATCATGCAGATAGTCATTGTCAGAGGAGGGGAAACTTAAAATTGGGGCATCATATATACTTACACATGACCCAGTAGTACTGCTTCTAAGTATTTATCTTAAATGAAATTTTTAAATTCACACACACAAAAAAATCTGCCCACAAATATTTAGAGCAGTATTATTTGTATTTACCACAAACTGGAAACAACCGAAATGTCCTTCAACAGAAGTATGGATTTAAAAAAAAAAAAAAACTGTACTTCATTGATAGCATTGAATACCACTCAGTGATCAAAGTTAACACATTTGATTCAGGTAGCAACATGCATGAATTGCAAAAGTATCATGTTGAGTAAAAGAAGCCAGTTTCAAAAGATTCATTCTATGTAATTCCATTTATATGACATTCTGGAAAAGGCAAAAATATAGGAACAGAGAAGAGATCACTGGTTGCCAGGGGCTAAGGGTGGGAGAAGTCTGAATATAAAGTGAGAGCACAGGGATTCTTTGGAGTATTGGAACTGTTCCATATCCTGTCCATAGTGATCATTACAAGAATTCATGCATGTGCAAAAACCATAGAACTGTACATCAGAAAAAAAAATTTTACTGTATGTAAATTTCTTCTTAAAATAAAAGCAAAATTTGAGATTTCAGAGGCAGCTGAAATAACACAGCAGAGAAGGTCAGAGGAAGTAGGGAGACAGGATGTTGTCAGGGTCATGAGGTGGGTGTTACGGAGACTCTGCTCCTAAAGGTAAAGGGGAGACAGGCACTGAGAACTGAAGCCGCTGGAGGCCGAGGTTGACAGCTGTGAGAAGCAAGCGTCCAGTCACATGAGCAGAGGGAAAGGGAGGGGAAGGGGTTGTGGGAGGGGGACAGGGTTAGGATTAGCTGAGAGCCAGGCTCCAGTTCAAGAGGAAACTAATGATATGTTCAGAGAAGAAGTGGGACCCAGGTGGTGGTTAATGTCAGACAGAGCTGAGAGGAGCAGAGTGGGAGGGTGGGAGACGGGGAAAATGAAAGATGTGCAGAAACCCCAGGGACAAGAGCCTGGGGTGGCACGTAGCCTGGAAGCCTTGGTCGGCCACTGGTGACTGAGGTTCAGGGAGTGGGAGAGATTGTGTATCCTTCTGAGGCCTCTTGGAGAGTCATGCGGGCAGGCTGGGGGTCGACCCCTCCTGCAGCCTTGGGGAGGCACACAGCTTCTCCACCACGTCCATGGAGGTTTCTAGGCTCTACTTATCTCCTGCACCACCCAGGGACCATGATATGAGTGCATTTACTGAATGTTAAGGTGGGCTTGCTGCTTTCTAAGTCAGCTGTGAGGGTGCAGGGGGCAGCTCCCTCCCTCCCTGCCTGTTGGGACCTTGGCTTTGAACCCTGTGGGTGTGCCCAGCACTTGCAGGAACAAAGGAAGACAGTGCGGTCGGAGGACCCAGTGGCCTGAAACAAAGTGATGTTTTCCCGTCCTCATTAGCCTGGTGGAGGCGAGGGCAGCTGAGCATGAACATTGACATCATTTGGGGGCCTTGCTTAAAGGCCAAGGCAGGGCTCCAGCTAAAGATTCAAATCTGGACGAGAGCAATCAGACTGGGGCAGGCAGGTTGGCCAGGATGGGTGTGGGGAAGCCAGGACACGTGCGTCCACTCCTGCTGTGGCTTCGGACATGAAGTGGCTGCTGTGCTAACCAAGGTGGCCTCTGCCGTGGGGAGATTATGCCCACCATCCCACTCACCAAGGAGCTGCGGCTGAGGCACCAGCATTGCTGAGCTGATAGTTCTATGATAGCGTGAGCTAGATGCAACCCTAATAGATTCTGTCCCCCTCTAGGCACCGTACCCTAATAGAGATACACATAAACAAGAATTTGTTCAGAGGAGGACCACTGAAATAGTGATGGGGCTTGCAACCACAGCACAGCTGCCTGGAGAAGTTGGGACAGTTTGTCCTAGAGACTTTGAGAGAGCTCAGATGACTACCTTCAAGCATCTGGAGAAGAGTTTTTCTGCATGGCCCTCTAGTATCATTATTAAAGTATACACTTTATTCAAATTTCCTTGATTTTTACCTAATGTCCTTTTTTCCCCATCCAAGAAACGGCATTATATTTAATCATTGTATCTGCTTAGGCTCCCCTGGCCTGTGACAATTTCTCCAGCGGACTTATTTTTGATGACCTTGACAGTTCTGAGCAATACTGGTTTTTCAGCAATAGAGAACTAGGCCCGTAGATTCAGAAAAACAGCAGCTCAATGCAAGTATACTCAAGAGTAAACCTCACTCCTCTTATAATGTGTCAGCTTTTGTTTGCTCAGTATAACAGGAAGTACCATTTGCTTCGCTCACCCAAGAGAGCTATTTAGAGGATAACGCCATCTAAGGATATCTGGTGAAGATGAAGAAAACTCTTAATTTCACATCTTTGTTCAGGTCTGGCCATCAGATCACGAAGGTGGCGCATGAAACCTAGGACAGGCAGAGGGGGACCAGCACTGCACCTTAAGTCTTATCTTCTGTCTGTGCAGAAGGAAGTGCAAATTATGTTGAACTTCAATATTTAAAACATTTTTCTTCATATGGATTTATAGCGTATGGTCTCTTAAGAAGCACTGCTTCTCTTTGGGAGATACTGGGGAGTCACATCTGAAGTCAGTGACTAAAAACCACCGGAGTCGAAATTACCCTCAAGAACCCCTATGGAAACCAGCACCCCACCTCTGACCCAGCACAGCCCGTTTCCCCTCCAGGGTCAGTCGGAACAAGTGTGGTTTCTCTGGATGAGCACCAGATGAAATAGCTGGCTTCCAGCTCAGGGCCACGTTGTAAAAAAAAGACACATCTTTAAATGAAGCGCACACTTTGAGAAGGGTGTAGAGACAGACTCCTTGAGGAAACATCCAATCCACAGCTCCCTCCTCACCCTATCCTAGGGGCACATGGTCATTTCTTGGGATTGGTCAGTGGGCATAGTTACCCACCTTCGGGGGCAGATTCAGAGTTTGAGAGACCTGTTAATTGTAGGTAACCTTGACATATGATAAAAATGACACTTTATCTTTGTGGTTCTTTCTCTCAAAAATTTACAGCACCAATCTAATCACATGGGAACATCAGACAAATTGAGGGACATGCTACAAAATACCTCACCAGTATTGCTCAAAACTGTCAAGGTCATCAAAAATAAGTCAATTGGACAAATCGTCACAGCCCAGGGGAGCCTAAGCAGATACAGTGATTAAATATAATGTGGTTTCTCGGATGGTGAAAAAAAGAACATTAGGTAAAAATCAAGGAAATTTGAATAAAGTATACACTTTAGCTAATAATGCTATTTCAGAATTGGCTCATTAATAGTAAGAACTACACCACACTAATGTAAGATGCCAATAATAGGGGGAGGTAGGTGCAGGGCAAATGGTAATTCTCTGTGTTATCTTGACAATTTTTCTATAAGCCTGAAACTATTCTTAAAAATATTTAATTAAAAAATGATGGCAGATATAAACAGAGAAATACAGGAGGTAAGGAGAAGCAAAGAAAAGGATAAATGTGTAAATCTAAGTGAATATGGACTGTTAAAACAGTAATAATGATAATATATTGTGGGGTTTTAAGTAAAAGTGAAATCACTGTACATGAAAGCAGTAGGACAAGAGGTGGGAAAAGGTAAACGCAGTAAAATGACATTTAGTTTCTGCAGTGCCTAGCAACTAAGTAGCTAAAGTACTGATTTATATTAGATTCCAATAAGTCAAAGATGTGTGTTTTAAAATAATGTGTAACGAGCTAAAAGAACAGGAAAATGAAATCTTTTTAAAAAAAATCTGACTATCCCCAAAAAGAGGAAAATGAACATAGAATAAGTGGGACAAACAGAAAACAAATAAGATGCTAGGTTTAAATCTAAATATATCAGTAATTACAGAAAATATACGTAGGTTAAATATTTCAATTAAATTTAAAAGGCCAGACTGGGTTTAAAAAATAAATATAAACTGCTTTTAGGAAACATGACTTCTGAATTAAGAATACAGATAGGAGAATGTAAAAGGAAGAAAAACAGGACAAACGCTAAACAAAACAGAGTTGTTATAGCATACTAATATTAGCTGGCTATACTTTAAGAAAGAAGCATTACTGAAACAAGGAGGGGTATTTCATAATAATAAAATGCCACTGGAAGATAATTATATATTTGTATACACCTAATAAGCCTAAGAAATTGATACCAATACAAGGAAAAGTAGAAAACTATTATCATAGCTGGGGATTTTAACACATTTCTCTCAGTGACTGATAGAGCAAGCAGAAAAAAGTAAAGACAACCCAGAAAACAGAAGAAAATATTTGTAAATTATATGTTTGATAAGGAACTATTTTCAGCATATATGAAAGACATTTATAATTCAATAATTGAAAAGAAAATAATCCAATTTAAAATGGGCAAAATTTTAGGCATTTCTCCAAAGAAGATACACAAATGAAACTAAGCATAGAAAAAAAGATGCCCAGGGTCTGTAGTGATTAGGGAAATGCAAATATAAACCCTGAGATATCACTCATGCACCTCTAGGATGGCTAAAATCTAAAACACAGACAATAACAAGTGTTGATAAATATGTGGAGAAATTGTAACCCTCAAACATTCCTGGTGGAAATGTAAAATGATACAGCCCCTCACAAAAAAATCTGGCAGTTCCTCAAAAATTTAAACATAGAATTACCATATGACTCTGCAACCCCAGTCCTAGGTATATACCCAAGAAAACTGAAAATGCATATTCATGGAAAAACTTCTACACAAATGTATATAGCAGCATTATTCATAACAGCCAAAAAATACAAACAACCCAAACATCCATCTGCTGATGAATACATAAACAATACCTATGTAACGGAATATTATTCAGCCATATAAAGTAATTAAGTACTAATATGTGCCACAGCATGGGAACACCATGCTGAGTGAAACATGCCAAAGCAAAAGGCCACAACTTATGCAAAAGGATTCAACTTACAAGAACTATTCAGAAGAGATGAATCCATAGATACTGAAAATCAGTGGTTACTCAGGGCTGGAAGAAGGAAAAAATGGGGAAGGTTTCTTTTGGGGATGATGAAACATTCTGAAATTAGATAGTGGTAATGGTTGCACAATTTTGTTAATATACTGAAAACCACTGAATTGTATACTTTAAAGGGCAAATATGGTTTGTGAATTATATATCAATAGGAAAGTAGATAAGGGTATAAAAGATTGAAGTATACGGTTAAGAAGCCCTCATTGACATATGCAGAACTCTTACATGTACACAGGAATTTACTGAAATTAGTCATGTACTAGAAGTCACAGTATTAGTACTAAGCAAGCCTTGACACATTTCAAAGGTTTAAAATGACTCAGAGCATATTCCTGACCACACTGAAATTAAACTAGAAATCAATAACCAGTAAATGAGACACAGAAAGACAAATATTATATATAACATCGCTTGTAAGTGGAATCTTAAAACAGGTACAAATGAGCTTATCTACAAAACAGTAGAGTCGAGGATGCAGAAAGCAAACTTATGATTACCAGGGGATAAGGAGGGGTGGGGAGATAAACAGGGCGATCGGGCATGACATACACACACTATTATATAAGATAGTAACTAATAAGAACCTGCGGTATAGCACATGGAACTCTACTCAGCACTCTGTTATGGCCCATATGGGAGAAGAATTTTTTTAAAAAAGAATGGGTATATGTATAACTGCTACAGGTTGCACACACCTGAAACTCACACAACATTGTAAATCAACTATACTCCAATAAAATTTTTCTGAAAAAAAATTACCATACTTAAAAAAAGAAATCTATAACCAAATGGAAGCTTATGAATCACATGTTGAATTTTAAGCAGTACACTTCTGACTTCCTCACATGTCAAAAAAAATTCACACGAAGTTAGACTATATTTTGAATATTAATGAAAGCAACATGTCAAAGCTTCTGGGATTCAGTTAGAGCCATGCTTACAGAGAAATTTATAGCCTTATTAGATTACATTAGAAAAGAAGAAAGGATGAAAACCAATGATATAAGTATTAATATCAAGAATTTAGGCAATGAATGGTAAATTAAACATAACAGAAAAAAATAAAGAAAAATATTAGAGAGAAACTAGCTGAAAACAAATGTAAAATTGAGAAAAATAAACAAAGCTAATGTATTAATCTTTGAAAAGATTGACAAAATTTACAAATACCTTACAAGATGTTTCAGGCAAAAGAGATAGTAGATATAAATTTCTAATATCAGAAAATAAAAGATTATAAAGCGATATGACAAAAAACTTTACCATCAAGCCAGATGAAACAGACTAACTTCTTGAAAACTCAAAATCACTGACATAAGAATAGAAAATATGAATGATTCCATATTTATTAAAGAAATCAAATCCTTAAATAAAACTTTCCCACTACGAAAACTTCAGTCCCAGATGGCTTCACCATTAAATTCTTCCAGATGTTTGAGGAAAATTACCCTTTCTCAAACACATTTAGAAAATAGAGGGGACACTTTGAACACATTTCTGATGCCAACATATCCTTGATACCAATGCCTAACAACATTTAACAAAAAGAAAACTTACAGGAGACCACTGTCTCTCAAAAACATCAAATCAAATATCCTCAACAAAATATTACCCAAACAATAACACATGGGAAGGAAACTGCATTGTAAGAAGGTGGGTTTATTACAAAAACACAAAGTTAATTTAACACTGAAAAACTGATTCATGTAACTTAACATTTTAACTGAATAAAGAAAAACTCAATAGATGCATAAAAGATATTAAATAAAGTTTCAAATGCATTATTGGGGAAAAAAGGAATTCAGCACCCTAGGAATACAGAGTAGCTTCCTCAATCTGATAAAGGGTTTTAATTAAAAGACTTAAAAATATTATACTTAATGGTGAAATTAATACTAAAAGCCTTTCCCCCAGGAGAAACAAGATGAAAGAGGTCAATTACCATCATATATATTCAACAGTATATTTGAGAACCTAACCAGCATAATCAAGAAGAAAAAGAGAGGCTTCCCTGGTGGCTCAATGACAACCACGATGGTGTGATCACTCACCTAGAGCCAGACATCTTGGAGTGAGAAGTTAAGTGGGCCTTAGGAAGTGTCACTACAAACAAAGCTAGTGGAGGTGATGGAATTCCAGCTGAATTATTTCAAATTGTAAAAGATGATGCTGTGAAAGTCAAGAAGAGATAAGAAAGCCTTCTTCAGCGATCAATGCAAAGAAATAGAGGAAAACAACAGAATGGGAAAGACTAGAGATCTCTTCAAGAAAATTAGAGATACCAAGGGAACATTTCATGCAAGGATGGGCTCGATAAAGGACGGAAATGGTATGGACCTAACAGAAGCAGAAGATATTAAGAAGAGGTGCCAAGAATACACAGAAGAACTCTACAAAAAAGATCTTCATGACCAAGATAATCACGATGATGTGATCACTAATCTAGAGCCAGACATCTTAGAATGTGAAGTCAAGTGGACCTTAGAAAGCATCACTACGAACAAAGCTAGTGGAGGTGATGGAATTCCAGTTGAGCTGTTTCAAATCCTGAAAGATGATGCTGTGAAAGTGATGCACACAATATGCCAGCAAATTTGGAAGACTCAGCAGTGGCCACAGGACTAGAAAAGGTCAGTTTTCATTCCAATTCCAAAGAAAGGAAATGCAAAAGAATGCTCAAACTACTGCACAATTGCACTCATCTCACATGCTAGTAAAGTAATGCTCAAAATTCTCCAAGCCAGGCTTCAGCAATAGGTGAACCGTGAACTTCCAGATGTTCAAGCTGGTTTTAGAAAAGGCAGAGGAACCAGAGATCAAATTGCCAACATCCGCTGGATCATCGAAAAAGCAAGAGAGTTCCAGAAAAACATCCATTTCTGCTTTATTGACTATGCCCAAGCCTTTGACTGTGTGGATCACAATAAACTGTGGAAAATTCTGAAGGGGATGGGAATACCAGACCACCTGACCTGTCTCTTGAGAAACCTGTATGCAGGTCAGGAAGCAACAGTTAGAACTGGACATGGAACAACAGACTGGTTCCAAATAGGAAAAGGAGTACATCAAGGCTGTATATTGTCACCCTGCTTATTTAACTTATACGCAGAGTACATCATGAGAAACGCTGGACTGGAAGAAGCACAACCTGGAATCAAGATTGCCGGGAGAAATATCAATAACCTCAGATATGCAGATGACACCACCCTTATGGCAGAAAGTGAAGAGGAACTAAAAAGCCTCTTGATGAAAGTAAAAGAGGAGAGTGAAAAAGTTGGCTTAAAGCTCAACATTCAGAAAATGAAGATCATGGCATCTCGTCCCATCACTTCATGGGAAATAGATGGGGAAACAGTGGAAACAGTGTCAGGCTTTCTTTTTTTGGGCTCCAAAATCACTGCAGATGGTGACTGCAGCCATGAAATTAAAAGACACTTACTCCTTGGAAGTAAAGTTATGACCAACCTAGATAGTATATTCAAAAGCAGAGACATTACTTTGTTGACTAAGGTCCATCTAGTCAAGGCTATGGTTTTTCCTGTGGTCATGTATGGATGTGAGAGTTGGACTGTGTAGAAGGCTGAGCACTGAAGAATTGATGCTTTTGAACTGTGGTGTTGGAGAAGACTCTTGAGAGTCCCTTGGACTGCAAGGAGATCCAACCAGTCCATTCTGAAGGAGATCAGCCCTGGGATTTCTTTGGAAGGAATGATGCTAAAGCTGAAACTCCAGTACTTTGGCCACCTCATGCAAAGAGTTGACTCATTGGAAAAGACTCTGATGCTGGGAGGGATTGGGGGCAGGAGGAGAAGGGGACGACCGAGAATGAGATGGCTGGATGGCATCACAGACTCGATGGACGTGAGTCTGAGTGAACTCCGGGAGATGGTGATGAACAGGGAGGCCTGGCGTGCTGCGATTCATGGGGTCGCAAAGAGTTGGACACGACTGAGCGACTGAACTGAACTGATGCAGATGCCACCACCCTAATGGCAGAAAGTAAAGAGGAACTAAAGAGCCTCTTGATGAAGATGAAAGAGGAGAGTGAAAAAGCTGGCTAAAACTCAACATTCAGAAATGAAGATCATGGCATCTGGTCCTATCACTTCATGGGAAATAGATGGGGAAACAATGGAAACAGTGACAGACTATTTTCTTGGGCTCCAAAATTACTGCAGATGGTGATGGCAGTCATAAAATTAAAAGATGCTCGCTCCTTGGGAAAAAAGCTACGACAAACCTAGACAGTATTAAAAAGCAGAGACAGTACTTTGCCAACAAGTGTCCATATAGTCAAAACTATGGTTTTTCCATTAGTCATGTATGAATGTGAGAGTTGGACCATAAAGAAGGCTGAGTGCCGAAAAATTGATGCTTTTGAACTGTGGTGTTGGAGAAGACTCTTGATAGTCCGTTGGACTGAAAGAAGGTCAAACCAGTCAATCCTAAAGGAAACCAATCCTGAATATTCATTAGAAGGACTGATGCTGACACCGAAGCTCCAGTACTCTGGCCACCTGATATGAAGAACTGGCTCATTGGACAAGATTCTGATGCTGAGAAAGACTGAGGGCAGGAGGAGAAGGGGACGACAGAGGACGAGATGGTTGGATGGCATCACTGATTCAATGGACAGGAGGTTGAGCAAGCGGCTGGGAGATGGTGAAGAACAGGGAAGCCTGGCATGCTGTAGTCCATAGGGTTGCAAAAAAGTCGGACACTACTGAGCGACTGAACAACTGGTGCTCAGTGGTAACGAATCTGCCTGCCAGTGCAGGACACACCAGTTCAGTCCCTGGGGCGGGAAGATCCCACATGCCGCAGAGCAGCTAAGCCCATGCTCCACGACTATTGAGTCTGTGCTATGCAGCCTGGGAGCCAGAACTACTAAGCCCATATATGTTTCTATTTAGCTGCTCGGTCATGTCCGAATCTTTGTGACCCCCTGGCCTGTAGCCTGCCAGGCTCCTCTGTCCATGGAATTCTCCAGGCAAGAGCACTGGAGTGAGTAGCCACTCCCTTCTCCAGGGGATCGTCTCAATCCAGGAAGTGAACCCAGATCTCCTGCATTGCAGGGAGATTCTTCGCCGACTGAGCCCAAGCGCCACGACTACTGAAGCCTGCGCACTCTAGAAGCCCCTGCTCTACAAGAGCAGTCCCCCTGAGGAGAAGCCTGTGCAGTACAACTAGAGAGTGACCTCCACTCCCCACAACTAGAGAAGAGCCCATGCCGTGACGAAGTACCAGCACAGCCCCAATAAATCAACAGACAAATAAAATTATTAAAAAATAAATAAATAAAAGTTATGAGGATTAGGAAGAGAAAACAGAAGAAAACCTTATAACTGTTTACCATCTACATGATTGTATAAATAAAAATGCAAACAGATCTTTAGATAAACCATTATGATTTATTAGTGAACTCAGCAAGATTACAGAATTCAACAGTATATGTACAAAAATCAACTATTCTTATTTATCAACAAATAACTGGAAAATTATATTTTTTAAATGGTAATATGAGCTAAATCAATTAAAAACAAAATGTCCATGAACAGATATAAAAGATGTACATGAGTGCTAAATATAAAACTTCAAAAAATATTGAAAAAAATAAAATAAATAAAGGGTTATCTCATGTTCATAGATTGGAAGAGTCAGTATATCTAAGATGTCAATTTTCATCAAATTTAGTTATATATTAAATGCAATCCCAATGAAAATACGAGAATTTAGTTTGTGTGTGTATGTGTTTATAGTCTAAAAAACATATTTTGAAATTTATGTGGAAATGCTAAGACCAAGAATACCCAAAAACAATACTGAGGAACAAAATTGGAAGACATACTATCCGATATCAAAACTTATTTTAAAATCACAAAAAAATTATGACAGTATGGCATGATGTAAGGACATACAAATAGGCCAATAAAACAGAAAAGACAGTCCAGAAATTGACTCACTCATTTCTAGACACTCACTCCCATGATGAAAGTTAACACTGCAGAGCAAAGAGGAAATAGCAGTCTTTTCAACAAATGGACCAAGTTAATAAGATATCCATAGGGGCACAGGGGAGTTACATTCTTAACTCCTACTTCATACCAAATTTAAAATTTTCATAGAATATAGATTTAAATGTAGAAGATAAAGCTTCTAGAAGGTTATATAGGAGAATATCTTTATGACCTCAAAGTAGGCAAGACATCTTGTCCATGAAAAGGCCATCCACAGGGTGGGAGCCAATATCTGCAGTATTTACATCTGACCCGAACACTCATGTCTTGGATACAGAAAGAATTCCTCAGATCAATTTTGCAAACAATAAAAAAATGAACGAAAGACTTGGATAGACACTTCACAAATGTTTTCATGGAGCTCAAATTCAGGAAAATGAAATAAAAACCCTAATGAGAAACCACTTACACACCCACCACAATAGCTAAAGTTGAAAAAAGCTGTCAACACTAAGCTCTGGAGAGGACATGAAGCAACATTCTCATACAATACTGGTGTAAGTAAATAAACTGGAGTGTAATTTAAAAAAATAGTATATTTAACTTTCTGTTATGTTTTAAGGCATAAGCTAGGTGCTAACAAGACTAAAAGGTCTGCCTTTACCAGCAATTCCCCCAAATCTCAGCATAACTAAGTTGGAAAGACATACTGCTTTGCCCAGCTGAGCTGAAGCCCCAGATGGCTCTCTTGGCTGACTGTTGGTAAATTGATACAGCCACTTAGGGGAGCTGAATGTAAGTATACTCTTCAACTGTTCTCATAGAATTACCCAGGAGAAATAAGTTCATTTGTCCTGCAAGACAGGTTTAAGAATATACATAGCAGCATGATTTCCCATGGCCCCAGACTAAAATAACCCAAATATCATTCCCAAATATAAGAAAGAGCAAATAAGTTGTAGTAAGGGGCTTCCCTGGTAGCTTAGCTGGTAAAGAATCTCCTGCAATGCCAGAGACCCTGGTTCGATTCCTGGGTCAGGAAGATCCCCTGGAGAAAGGATAGGCTACCCACTTCAGTATTCTTGGGCTTCCCTGGTGGCTAAATCGGTAAAGAAGCTGCCTGCAGTGTGGGAGACCTGGGTTTGATCCCTGGGCTGGGAAGATCCCCTGGAGATAAGAATGGCAACCCACTCCAGTATTCTTGCCTGGAGAATCCCATAGAGAGAGGAGCCTGGCGGGCTGCAGTCCATGGGGTTATAAAGAGACGGACACGACTGAGCAACTAAGCACAATATATTTTAAAGATGGAATATGGTACAGCAATGAAATGAACTACCACCACATGCAGGAACATGGATGAGTTTCACAAATGCTGGGTGTTAGAAACCAGAAGGAACAGATTACAAAGTGTATGATTCCATGCAAAAGTTTGGTAAAGGTAAAACTAACCTATGGTATTGAAAGTTAGATATTGATCACCTTTGGGCAGAAGACTAGTGAACAAAAAAGCACAAGAGCGGGGCTTTCTGGGATGCCACTAATGTTCTGTTTCTGACCTTGAAAGCAGTTTCACTTTGGGATAATTAACTTAACTATACAGTTATAATTTGTGTGCTTTTCTACATTAACTTCATACCTCAATAAAATTTTATTACCTGGATATTGGGTAAATATTATTGGCACAGGCATGTGGGAAGATGAGCACTCTGTACTGTGGATGGAAGTTGTAAATATCTTTGAAAGGTAATCTAGTCATATCTATACACAGTGAAATGCCATATTTATCTTTTGAACCAATAATTCTACTTTTAGTGATTTTACAGTTATAATTCCACTTGTGCACAAAGATAAATGCACAAGAATATTTACTGCAGCAATATTTTCAGACCTACAGATCAGGGGTTGGAAAATGTTTGGATAAATTATGAGGCATCTAAATAGTAGCATTTCAGCATTAGAAACAAATGAATGCCAACCCAACCCAGCCCACATCCTCAGGCCTCATTCTAGATTTATATATGCTGGAATGTCCCTTGAAGACACATGAAGAACTGGCAGGGGTGGTCACCTCTGTGACCCGGCACGACGAGACAGAACCACGGGGGTGGGAGGAGAACTCCCCTATTGTGCCATCTGAATTTTATATCAGGTCAGAATGTAAACTCAATCCAAATGAATGTGGCACAGGCCTCATGATGGCATCCAGGAGTAACAGCGCCATAGCATGCCTCAAAGGGCAGGCTTTCAGAGGCCATCAGGTCCACTTCCTCGTCATGCAGATGAGGAGAACAAGACACTCGTGGTCTGCATTCCTTCAGAATGGAAAATACATGCTCCGGAAGGCCACGTCACCCTTCCACCTGTGTGTAGATGAAGCTGTCAGATAGCAGCTAAGGCCTCAGGAAATACATACAGGAAAAGCAGGTTTTCTGGGGCAGCGTGCAAGTGACAAGGCAGGGAGGGAAGGCCATCACCAAGGGTCCTGCGTGGCACCCTAGGCAGAGCAGAGGCAGGGGACACAGGAGAGAACTACTGATAATGTTTTGCTTTGAAATAGGCTTGATATAGAAGAGCTGGTTGTATGCCCAGTCACTTCTTTTAACTGAATCTTAGTTTTCACAGCCATTCATTCAACCATCAGTCCAACAATCAATCTTGTTGCATGCCTACTAGGCACACTGCTCTGGGCTAGGCATGAGGGATACAAGCATAAGCACAGTTCTGCAATGATTATGAGTTAAGCACATAATAGCCCAGCTCACAGATAAACTGTGATGTTCTATTGAGTTGACCCCTGACAAAGCTTTTTTTTTTTTTTAATATTGTTGTAGTTCAATGAAATGTGAAAGTAGCGTTAAAGTATATTTTCCTCCTTTGTGCTCATTTAAGATATCTTTTTAATAAATTTTATTGTACCAGTGAAGTGCAATAAACTACACATATTTAAAGTACACAAATGAATTGGTTTTGACATACGCCTACAAACCATCACCACAATCAAGACCATGAAAGTTTCTATCACCCCAAAAGTGTCCTTGTGCCGTTTATAAGCCCTCCCTTCTTAGGGAGTTTGGGATGGACATGTACACACTGCTATATTTAAAGTGGATAACCAAATGTATACCACATGGAACTCAGCTCAATGTTATGCTGAGTCCCTTCACTGTTCACCTGAAACTATTACAGCATTGTTCACTGGCTAAACACAGTACAAAATAAAAAGTTTTTAAAATATATATATAATCCCTCCCTTCTTCCATCCCTGTTCCCAGGCAACACCACTGTTGTAGAGAAAGTCCTTCTGGAAATACGAAACACAGTTATTACTTTTCTATGTTCTCAGGCCAGTCCTGTTAGGTCTGGGGTGAAGGAGGATGAAGAAATACTAGGAAACGGGCATAAGTGCGCAGGTAACACAGGTCAATGGAATTATGAGACCTGAAGGGCAAACAGCTGCAGCAACGTATTGGTATTTAGCCCTCGCAGCAAACTTAAGGGACAGGTGTCATCACTCTCCTTTATGAACGAGGACACAAGCCCCAGTGTGGCTGAGGAGCTGGTCCAAGGTCCTCCAGGCAGTAAGGGGCAAAGCTGGGGCTCAGTGGCCTGTGTGCAAAGCCCGCATGGCTCACTGAGTGCTTTCCCTCCAGCTACCACCAGAAATGGCTGAACTTGCCCCGAGGGCCCCACTGGGGCTCCAGGGGTGGCCTGTCCGCCTGCGCACTGAGCCTTCCTCTGTGTCCTCCGGGTTTCTTGGCACCACTCTCACCCTTCTCGTTGTCAGCTAGGGAGCCAGCAAGCCCAGGGGCTGAGAACACTGACTTCCCAGCAAACCCATGGCCAAGCCTGATCTCTGATCAGGCCCAGCTGTGACCAGAGAGCCCCTCCATCTATAAGGACACCTCCAGGGAAGTCCCCAAGCTTCAAGACTCTGGAAGAGAGCCTTGTTAGGGACATTTTAGTAACACCTAAAACCAGTACAGCAACGTGAACCTAAACTTTTTGCATTTGAAAAAATAGAAACTAATGTGCAAATGCTCTATTCTCTCCCTGACCCCTTACAGGATCCTCTGAGATCTGAGAGTCAAGCAGGGGCTGAGGGATGCTGAGGAAGTCAGGGAAGGGGTGGGGATCAAGGTACAGGGAGGACAGATGAGGTACAAACAGAGGGAGAGATGACTGAGAGAGGGACATATTATTTGGTAACTTAAAAACAACCAGTGGCTTCACATTTGGACACGGCCATTTGGATGCATCCACAACCTATTGCTTCCCAGCTGGTGCTAGTGGTAAAAAATAAATAACCCACCTGCCAACGCAGGCGAAGTAAGAGATGTGGGTTCGATCCCTGGTCAGGAAGATCCCCTGGAGGAGGGCAGAGCAACCCACTCCAGTATTCTTGCCTAGAGAATGATATGGACAGAGGAACCTGGCAGGCTACTGTCCATGGGGTTGCAAAGCGTCAGACATGACTGAAGTGACTTAGCACACATGTACAACCAAAATGAGTCTATTTAGGTAGCCAAGAGAGCATTCAAGCCTTCTCTGAGCTTCAGCTTCCACAGGAAGCATGGGGTAGAGGCTGCAGGAAGCATCTGAGAAAAAAACACATGTTTAAGGATGGGAGGCTTCCTGGAGGAAGGGCCGAAGCTCACAGAGCTCATTTCCTCCCAGGAGCTGAGAGACAAAGGGCAAGGTGGGCATTCCACTGACAGAACAAACTGAAGAGATGTGTCTAAAATCTTGAATGACTGGCATGCGAGCCACCAGATTTCCTGGGTAATGGATACCTGGGGTGGGCAAACCAACTGTTGACTCAGTTTCCGCCTTGCACACAGGGCATGAGTCGGCTCCTAGAGTCTCGGTGAGGATGGCATGGGACTATTAGTGTGAAGGGTGCCCAGCCCAGTGCCTGGCACACAGGAGAACCTGTTCAGTCTCAGCGCCATGTTGTCAGCACCCCAAAAACACAGACTCTCAGACTGATGGAAGCTTCTGGGTGCTGTGGGAACTTTACGCTGGCTTCCAAATGCCTGGCCTGGGCCCTGACACACAGTTTTGGTTTCAGAATGAATACTTTGCAAGAAAGACATTTCCGTTACTCTGTATATGGATTCCTTGATTACAGCCATGTGGGAGCAGGCTGGCCCCCTAACTTCTGTGTGGAGTCCTTACTACTCTGTCATTTGAACTGGGGAGAAGGCAGCTGCGGCAGCAGAGGGACGCCCTTACAGGACCCACTGGTGCTCTGCGTCTCCTGCCCCCAGCCCCCATCTCCACTCTGTCCCGCTTCCACGTCCGCCAAGTCGCCTTCTCCCAAAACAGAGGGAACCAGGGCTTCCCTCGAGTCTGCTGGCTCCCTGTGACCCCTGGGCCATCAGCAGACCTAACTAAGAGCTGAGCACACACACCAGGGCCTTGGACAGGGGAGGGAACACTCTGAGCAAAAGAAGAGAGAGAAAGTGGGTGAGGAGGCAAGTCCCCAACAAGTCTTAGAAAGCAAGGGCCAAACTTGGTGAAAATGAGAAGGCATCTCATCAAAATCCCGGAGGTGGTACTTTACCTACGGCTCTTCAGTGTTTATTTAATAATATGTAGTGGGCACCCACCAAGTGCCCAGGGTGGTGGGCAACAGGGATGTGGAACTGAGCAGAGCATGGTCCTTGCTCTTCAGAGGCTCACAGGAAAGCACTGTGAATGGTGCTGTGGCAAAGGAACAGTAGTTGCCTAACCGAGCCAGGAGAGGCCGGTGGGGGCGGGGCTTCCACGGAGGGCAGTGCCCTGAGGATCGCCAAGGTGGTACAGCGGTCAGGCCCAGGTTCCAGGGCTGGCTGCGTGGGATTACACCCAGCTTCTCACAGTCACTAGTTCTGTGAGCTCAGGCAATTTATTAACCTCTCTCTGACTCAGTTTCCTCATTCTGGAAATGGCATTTACTTCATAAGACTGTCGAAAAGATGAAATAAATTAATACACGTAAAGCATGTTTAGAACAGTATCTGTTAGGTTCTATAAGTGTATTTATTAATATGATTGTGAAAAAGCAGGCATTCTGCAGATGAGAAAGGGCACGGGGAGGTGCTCCAGGCAGCGGGACCCACAGGAAGAGGCAGAGATGCGGAAGCACGGGCTGGGGTGGCACGCCTGCTACCGGGGAGCATGTGCTGAAATGAAGCCAGGAAGGTGGGACAGGGCCAGAAGCTGCCAGGCTGTGCACACCGTGGAGGGTGGACTTGGCCTTGGAGCTGACAGAGACTGACTGGGGGTTGTGTCACGAGGCCACGAGACTGGAAGAAGTGAGATTGGAGGTAAGAGGCCCAGCTGGCAGCCTAGCGGGAGGAAGGAGAGGTGAAGAGGCCCAAAACCAAGATGGCAGCAGCAGGGATGGAGGGGAGGTGAGTCATTGGGCCCTGGAGGTGACAGGGTGCAGGAGGACAGGCTGAGGCAGGGATGCCTCGGGGAGCCTGGAGCCAGCCATCAGGACGAGGAAGACAGGAGCAAGGTAAACGGGAGAAACAGCAATAAGAGGTGCTAGAAAGTGAACTGAGAGCTGTGGATCGATTACTTCATTCAATCCTCACATGGACACTTTGAGGAAGTACTGTTATCACCTCATTTGCAGCTGAGAAAACCGAGGCACAGAGCGATTGAAAACTTGTTTCAGAGCCATGGTGTGTCCCTCAGGGTCTGCAGTCCTACTCCTCGGCTCCGTGCTGACCTTGAGACACTGGCTATATGTCCACTGCTTAGCAGGGAGGCATGGGTTGGGAGCTAGGGGTCATCAGAGCTGCTGGGGGACGAGATGGTCTGGAGTAAATGAGAATGAAGAAGAAGAGGGGCACAGGCTGAATGGGGGCAGAGGGGCCTCTGACATGCCAGGGGTCCTGGGGGAATCAGTTGAGCCCAGAAGCTTCTCAGGAGGAGCCAGCAAGCATCGTCCTCTCCCTTCACCCCAGCCCACAGGAAGGGAATGCAGCCCGAGGACTGGGCCTCTTGCCCTGCCATCTTCGCCACAACCCACAGAGAATATGGGCGGGCCTGGCCCTCTCCCGGTGCCTAGAGTGGGTTGCATAACCACCCTGAGCCCGGTGAGGCCAGGACAACACTACCTTCCTCCCTGAGAGGCACTGGGAGCAGAAAGCTGAAAAGATCAGGCTCCACTTTTGGAGACAAAACTGAGTCTTCTAAGTGGAAGTACGCCAGCCCTCTCTGGGCTTCTGCAAGCAGAAGGGCTGCAGACATGCAGACAAGACTGAGGCTCTGTTGACAAAAGCATCTCAAAATGTTTATATTAAAAAAAAAATGTTTACCTCAGCCCCAATAGCTGCTGGCCCTGGTCCTGTCTGGGTGTGTATGGACCCAGGTGAGGTCACACACATACACACCCTACTCCCTCCCCAGAAGCCAGTTCCCTGAGTCACCTCAACCCCAGCCAAATTCACCTGAAGCACCTGGCATTTCTCTCCACGGCACAACACGTTATCTAGCTAAGAGGTGTCCATTAAGAAGAGTCTCACCTGGTTCAAAAATTCACATAATGAGCTTCTAATATTACCTAGAGGTGCTCCAAGTTCTGAGATTCCTGCAGCACTTTCCCCTTGGGGAAAAGGAGACAGTAAGAAAGAAGGAAGAACTATCCCACACCTGTCAGAACGGCTATCATCAAAAAAGACAAGTAACCAACAAATACAGAGTGTTGGCAAGCATGCAGAGAAAAGGGAGGCCTGCACACTGTTGGCTGGGAATGTAAACTGGTGCAGCCACTATGGAAACCAGTATGGAGGTTCCTCAAAAAATTAGTACTAGAACTATCAGAGGACCCAGCAATTTCACTTCTTGGTATTTACCCAAAGAAAAACAAACACACTGATTCAAAGAGACACACACATCCCAATGTTCAGTGCACCATTATTTACAATAGTCAAAATCTGGAAGCAACATAAGGGTCTAATGATAGATGAATGAATAAAAAATGTGATATATATACACAATGGAGTACTACCCATAAAAAGTGAAACTTTGCCATTTACAACAGCATGAATGAATATACAGTGTATTATGCTAAGTGAAGTAAGTCAGAGAAAGACAAATACCACACTTCACTTATATATGGAGTCTTTAAAAACAAAATGAAACAGACTCATAGATTCAGAGAGCAAACAGGTGGCTGGGGATGGCAGGTGGGAAGGATGCGAGATAGGTAAAGGGAATTAAGAGGTACAAACCTCCAGTTATAAAATAAATAAGCCACGGACAAATAATATACAGTCTAAGGACTATCTGGAGGAAGAAATGGCAATCCACTCCAGTACTCTTGCCAAAAATCCCATAGACAGAGGAGCCTGGCGGGCTACAGTCCATAGGGTCACAAAGAGTTGGACACGACTGAAATGACTTAGCACACACACATAAGGGCTACGGTAAACAATATGGTAACTGTGTATGGGGACAGATGGTTCCTAGACCTATAGTGGTGTCATTTCATGATGTATGCAAATGTCAAACCACTATGTAGTACACCTGAAACCAACATAACACTGGACACCAACTATTCAATATATTTCAATGTTTAGAAAAAGAGAGAGGAAAGGAGAAAGAGTGAGAGTCAAAAGGGGGAGCAATTGTCCCCACCCTCCATTGCCACCCTCTCCCTATCTCCACTCACATGCAGCACCAATGTTTGGCCCCCAAAGTGGTGACAGCAAAGAGAGAAAAAAACAGAGAAGTGGGGATCACAGCACACAGAATACGTGTCTTCAAAGGGACCTGACACGCCATTCATTCGTTCCACCCACTTGTTTTGCAGATGAGGAAACTATGTGTCCCATGACAAGCTAGGCACAGGGGCCAGGGCCGTCAGTGTCCACTCAGTGTTCTTGTCCCCGCAGCACACAGGCTCCAGACAAGGGCTGGGAGGGGCTTCAACAGCCCTGAGCCTAACCCCACATCTGCTTCCAGACCTGTCCCAGGCCCACATCCACCCTTCTCCCCCGTTCTCCACGGGCCTCGCAGCACTGCCTGTGCCCTTGTTTCCCTCATCTCCAAGTTTTAGGGGTCACTGTCAGCCCCACATGTCATCAGCAGCCACTGACTGTCAGAGAACTGGAAAACTCTGGACCGGCCCAGGTTGCCGCAGCTGGCTGGACACTGAAGCCACTGCACTGTCTAGACAGGGTATACACCTTCCTGTCCCGACGAGCACCCGGACAGCCCGTGAATGTCCTGGGAGCACCTGCTTTGTGACCAGTGTGGCAGACCAAGAAATCATACATTTGGGCAGCTAATTTCTCCAGGTTCTTCTTTCTGCCAAGCACACAAAATGGGCAAGAAGAAATAAAGCCCAGAGTTCTCATGCTCCTGATTGAAAACATAAAAATAAAATAAATATACCCACTGTGCACATAACAAATAGACCAACCCTTACTCTCCAGCCAAATATTGATA
Organism: Capricornis sumatraensis; assembly: GCF_032405125.1. Lineage (NCBI taxonomy): Eukaryota > Metazoa > Chordata > Mammalia > Artiodactyla > Bovidae > Capricornis > Capricornis sumatraensis. The sequence continues at coordinate 77,774,320 of NC_091069.1, read as the reverse complement.
TTTCCTTTAAGGTTTTGGCTCAAACAGCCACAACTTGGGTAGGGAGAGACTTGTGGTTATTGGCCAAAAGCTGTTCGAAGTCATATATGGCCATTAAAATTAGGACTTTCAAACAGAAGTTACAAATTTAGAATGACTTTCTGAGCCCAAAAGTTATTTTGACATTTCATAAAATAAATCACTGGACCAACACGTCACCACATTATGTTGATGACAGTGTCCAAAATAGCTTTACTATCTTTAGTATTTTGTTGTTATTTTTGTTTGATTCGTAACTACATAATTTATATATAATTCAAAAAATTCAATTATTTAATTATTTGTATATATAAATATTTATTAATACTTCATTAGGACTTTTAATATTTATTTATTAGTGGCTGTGCTGGGTCTTCATTGCTACACACGGGCTTTCTCTAGCTGCCACAAGCAGGGCCTACTCTTCATCACAGCGCCCGGGCTTATTGTGGTGGCTTCTCTTGTTGCGGAGCCCAGGCTCTAGGTACGTGGGCTTCAGCAGTTGTGGCCTGCAGGCTCTAGACTTCAGGCTCAGCAATCATGGCATACAGGCTTACTTGCCCCAAGGCATGTGGAACCTCCCCAGATCAGGGATCGAATCCATGTTCCCTGCACTGGCAGGCAGATTCTTAACCCCTGGACCACCAGGGAAGTTCCTATATTTAGGATTTTTAAACAGCTGGTATAAACAGATAAAGAATGGACCAGCTGTAGTCATATAAATGGCAGGCAATACAAATATACTTCTAGAATTCTCTTTTAACTGCATGTTAACAGGATTCATCTCTCAAGAAGCTTAGTCTGAACTGGGTAGACTAAGCAAAATAAAAGCTAATATATTTGTCTGCCAATGGCCATCTAGGTTACATCCATTGGCAGACAAATGGATAAGAAAGTTGTGCTACATATACACAATGGAATATTACTCAGCTGTTAAAAAGAACACATTTGAGTCAGTTCTAATGAAACTGGAGCCTATTATACAGAGTGAAGTAAATCAGAAAGAAAAAAACCAATACAGTATATTAATGCATATATATGGAATTTAGAAAGATGATAATGACGACCCTATATGCAAGACAGCAAAAGAGACACCGATATAAAGAACAGACTTTTGGACTCTGTGGGAGAAGGCGAGGGTGGGATGATTTGCGAGAATAGCATTGAAACATGTATATTACCGTATGTGAAATAGATCACCAGTCCAAGTTCAAGGCATGAAACAGGGGCCTCAAAGCCAGTGCACTGGGACAACCCAGAGGGGTGGGAGGGGGAAGGAGGTGGGAGGGGGTTCAGGAAGGGGGTACACATGTACACCCATGGCTGATTCATGTCAACGTATGGCCAAAACCACCACAATATTGTAAAGTAATTAGCCTTCAATTAAGGTTAATTAATTAAAAAAAATTTTTTTAAGTAAACAACCAAAAAAGAAAAAAGAAAGTTAATATAGCACAGGCCCAATAGCTTTAAAGTTGCCAGCTCAATAACTCAGACAGATCTTTTTTCAGTCATGGCTAGCAGCTCAGCCCAATCCCGTAACTGATTTCTGTCCAGAATCAAAGGCCAACAGTCCCTTTTTTTTTTTAACACTCTGAACTGACCTCCCCGCAAGGTGTGGTAATCGAGGTCTAAAATGAAAAAGCTATACCTGCCACCTGCCTGCATCTCTTTTGCCTGCCTGCATCTGTTGTAAAACGTTGAACAGAGGAGCCCCAGTTTATAATTCACGGCACAAAAAAACTGGCATTTGTTTTAATGCTCAGTCAGCTGGTTTGTATGAGCTGAGGTAGAGAGTTGCAGTTTCCAACATGGACACAGCAGCACCAGATAGAACTGCCTGCAGAGACATACAGGCAAGGAGAGACTGGAGCAGCCCTGAGATGACTTGTGTAGAGAATTTCCTGGACAGAGAAGCCTGGCAGGCTCTAGTCCATGAGGTCGCAAAGAGTAAGACACAACTGAGCAACTAACACACAACACATGATTACATCCACCACTCTCTCACTAGAGTGTAAGCTTCAGGAAGGCGAGAAGTCTCATGTGGCTTGCTCACTGCTGTATTCCCGGTGCCTAGAACAGGGCCTGCCTCACAGTAGGCGACAAGTCAACACTGAAGAATCTAAAGGCGCATTAAGAAGCCCAATTGGGTCTTTCGCACCTACAGTCTTAGAATCAAAGAGAACTGGACTCCCTTGGCAGTCCAGTGGTTAAGACCCCGTGCCTCCACTGCATGGGGCACAGTACAATCCCGGATCAGGGAGCTAAGATCCCACGTGCCACGTGGTGGGGCCAGATAAATAAAACAGGCTTTAGCTCAAACTACCGTGTGTCTTTTAGAGTATTGGGCTAAGTTGGGACAGTTTACTGTAGGAAGTAGAAAGGCAATATCCACTGAGTTCAAAAGAGTGTGGTTAGTGTTTTTGAGGTCTCAAAATCCAGCTGAGCTGTTTCTGGCCAAGATGGAGTAATACAAACTAAATATACTCTCCCAACTTCCACAACAACAACAACAAAAACAACAAAAACTGGGGAAAAACAACAACAACAATTTTTAGACACTGGATACCAGACAGTGCAGGGCAGGGATCCCTGGGAGACGGGAAACAAAGTGAATCCCATTACCGCCTAAAGCACATTTTCAAGCCACAGCGTGGGGTAGGAAACCCAGGCAGAGTCTGGTAGACTTTCTGAGAATCTGAGGAGACAGAGCTGGGAATCTGGGAAGCCTAAGACAGCTAGAGTTCACAAGGCAGAGGAGAGAGCTATATGGAGGCTGGGGAGATAGCTAAAGATCTGCAGAGGCCCCCCCCCGAGTCTTCAGCGGAGAACAAATCCATGCATTCATACTGAGGCTAAAGAAAGGACTACTCAAAAAATAGAGGGAAAATAATCACTTGAGCTTGCTGCTGCTGCTGCTAAGTCGCTTCAGTCGTGTCCAACTCTGTGTGACCCCATAGACGGCAGCCCACCAGGCTCCCCAGTCCCTGGGATTCTCCAGGCAAGAACACTGGAGTGGGTTGCCATTTCCTTCTCCAATGCATGAAAGTGAAAAGTGAAAGTTAAGTCGTTCAGTCGTGTCCGACTCTTCACAAACCCATAAACTACAGCCCACCAGGCTCCTCAGTCCATGGGATTTTCCAGGCAAGAGTACTGGAGTGTGGTGCCACTGTCTTCTCCCACTTGAGCTTACACAGAGCTAAGAGTATTTTGTATTCCTATCAGCTAGAATAAAAACCTTATAATTTACAATATATAAGGTAGCAGACTCAGAACGGTTTTTGTTTTTTAGTTGCTGTTTAGTTGTTTTTAGTTGTCTGACTTTTGCAACCCCATAGACGGTAGCCTCCCAGGCTCCTCTGTCCATATGATTTCCCAGGCAAGAATACTGGAGTAGGTTGCCATTTTCTTCTCCAGGGGATCTTCCCAACCAAGGAATCGAACCTAAGTCTCCTGCATTGGCAGGGAAATTCTTTACCACTGAGCCACCAGGGAATCCCCACTCAGAAGGGTATTGCCTCAGTAATGTACATTTAGTTTAGCCTAGACTAAAGATTATGATATTGCCACCTCTCTCAAAGCAAGCTTAAGTGGTATTGAACTCTTTCCAAATAGTTTAATTACATTCCAGAACAATATTCAAGAATACTGGTTGGAATACAAGAATATCCAACACCCATAAAGCAAAATTCATAATGCCTGAGATACAATTTAAAAAAAGGAGCAGGTATGCAAAGAAACAGGAAAGTATGACTCATAAAGGGGGAAATATCAGTAAAAACATATGTCTATAACAAAAATTAAAGTTAGTAGGCAAAAACAGTAACATGGCTAGTATAACTATATATCGTATGTCCAGGAAGGTAGAGGAAAGATTGGGTATGATAAGCAGAGACATGGAAAATGTAAAAAAAAAATCAAACTCAAAACATGAAAAATTCAAAGTCTGAAATAAAAATAAACACCGGATAGACTTAACAGAAAAAACTACACATTGCCAAAGAAAAGATTTGTGAACTTAAAGACAGAGCAACAGAAAGTATCCAAAATGAAACAGAAGAAAAGACTGGGAGAAAACAAAACATGGAGGCTGAGTGAACTGAGTGAAGAGAACACAGTAACTGGAGAGGCAGAGGGAGCCCAGAAACGCCATCTGAAAAAACAATGGCCAAAGCTCCCCCAAAACAACGCAAACCACAAACCCAGAGATTCAGACTCAACAAACCCCAAGCAAAAGAGAAATGAACACTACACCAAGAATATAATAATTAAACTACTGAAAGCCAGCAGTAAAGAGAACATCTGAAAATCAGGCAGACAAAAAACAGATACACTATATAAACAGTAACAAAGATAGAGGCCACAGAGAAGTTTCATCGGAAACAATGGCAGCTAGGAATCAGTGGAATACTGATGGGGAAGAAAAAAAGATCAACCTAGCAATCTAGACCCAATGAAAATCTTTTAAAAACCAACACACACACACACACACACACACACACACACGACTTTTTCAGAAATATAACAGCTGAAATAATTATTGAGCACTAAATCTTCATAATGAAAAAAATGTTAGAGGAAGTATTTTAGGCAGAAGAAAAATGATACCAAATAAAGAAATAAAGAAAGGAGTAATATGTAAGTAAACATTTAAAATTTTATTTTCTTAGAGTATTTAAAACATAAATAAGAATTAAAACAAAATTAATAACAATGTCTTATGAGGTTTACAACACACGTAGAATTAAAATGTATAACAATAGTACAAAGGTCAGCAGGAGAGAAATGCAAATGTGGTAAGTTTTTTAATACTATCCATAAAGCAGTGTAATATAACTTGAAGGAATATTGCAATACGCATATACACTATAAACCTTAAAACCACAAAATAAACAAAAAATTATAACTATAATCCAACAAAGAAAACAGAATAAAAAATAGGCAATAAATCTAAAAGATGGTAAGAAAAGGAGGAAAAGGAAGACAGAACAAATGGAGCAGAGAGAAACAAATAACAAGAGAGCCAAACCATATTATTAATAACATTAAAAGTAAATGGTCTACATATGATCCAGTAATCCCACTTCTGGGCATATATCCAGCGTGCTCAGTGATGTCTGACTCTGCAACCCCATGGAGACTGTAGCCTGCAAGACTCCTCTGTCCATGGAATTTTCCAGGCAAGAATACTGGAATGGGTTGCCATTTCCTACTCCAGGGAATCTTCTGGACCCAGGGGATCAAAATCATGTCTCATGTGTCTCCTGTACTGGCAGGCAGATTCTTTACCACCGAGCCACCTGAGAAGCCTATATATCCGGATATATATATATATATATATATACACACACACACACACACAAAGAACCATAAATTGAAAGATATACGCACCCTAATATTCATTGCAGCACTATTTCCAATACCAAAGACATGGAAGCAACCTAAATGTCGATCAACAGAGGAATGGATAAAGAAAATACTGTGCATATTATACAACGGAATGTTACTCAGCCATAAAAAAGGATGAAGTAACGCCATTTGCAGCAACATGGATGGGCCCAGAGATTGTCCTACTGAGTGAAGCAAGTCATACAGAGAGAGGAGAACATCATATGATATCACTTTTATGTGGACTCTAAAAAAAAAAGGCTGCAAAGGAACTTATCTATGAAACAGAAATAGAGTTACAGATGTAAAAAATAAACTTGTGGTTACCATGGGCATAAATGTGGAAGAGGGATAAACTGGAAGATGGATTAACACATATACACTACTATATAAAGATATATATAATAAGGACCTACTGTAAAAAAAACAGGGACCCCTACTCAGTACTCTGTAATGGCCTATATGGGGAAAGAATCTAAAAAAGAGTAGATATAAGTATACGAATATCAGATTCATTTTGCTGTATACCTGAAACTGACACAACATTGTAAATCAACTATAGTCCAATAAAAATTTTTATTTTTTTCATACATGCATATTTTATTTTTTATATAAATTTATTTATTTTAATTGGAGGTTAATCACTTCACATACTGTATTGGTTCTGCCATACATCAATATGAATCCGCCACAGGTATACACGTGTTCCCCATCCTGAAACCCTCTCCCTCCCGCCTACCCGTACCACCCTCCGGGTCGTCCCAGTGTACCAGCCTCAAGCATCCAGTATCATACATCGAACCTGGTTTTAAAAGTAAATGGTCTAAAAATTCCAATTAAATGACTGAAAATGTCAGACTGGATAAAGAAGCAAGGTCTAACTATATCCAACCTGCAAGAAATTCACTTTATGTATAAAGACAATAATAGGTTTAAAATAAAAGGATATATATACCATGGTAACAATAACCACAGGAAAGAATAATACCAAGGATAAACAGGGACATTTCATAATAAGAAAGGAGTCAGTTTATCAAGAGGACATAATCCTAAATGTATATAGAGCTAATAACAGAGTCGAAATACATAAAGTATAAATTCATAAAAGTATAAGAGTAAATAGAAAAACCCAAATTATAGTCAGAAATATCAACACCCTTTTCTCAATAATTGATAGAACAAGAAGATAGAACAGGGACACAGAAAACACTTTTGACACTTTTGACACTTGAAAAACACTTTTAAGAAACTTGACAAAACAGCAACTATAACTGATGTTTATAGAACAGTTCATTCAACAATAGCAGAATAGAAATACTATTTATTCTAAGATGCATATAGAATATTCACTAAGAACATATTCTAGGCTATAAGACCAGTCTGAATATTAAATGGCTTCAAGTAATATAAAGTATGTTTTCTGACTACAGTGGAATTATGTCAGAAAATAACAGAAAAATATTTAGAAAATTCCCCAATATTCAGAAACATGGATCAAAGAAGAAATTAAAAAGGAAATGAGGCATTTTTAACTGAAGAAAATGAAAACACAAAATATCAAACCACTAATTGGGACATATCAGTGTTTATGAGTACAGTGAACAGTGCTTTAAGAAAAGATCATAGTACTGAAATGTCTTTATTAGAAAACAGGATATGGCTGACCTCGGTGATCACACCTAAAAAAAAAAAAAAGAGCGAGAGAGAAAATTAAACCAGATAAAGTAAAAAAAAAAAAAAAAAGAAAAGAGCAGAAATCAATGAAATAAGAAAAAGAGAAAACAATAGAGAAAAACCAATGAAACCAAAAGCAAGTTCTTAGAAGAGCAATAAAATTTTTAAGCTCTTAGTCAAATAAATCAGGAGTAAAAGAGAGAAGATGAGATTGCCAATATCAGGAATGAGAGAGGTGATATCACTACAAATTCTACAGATATGAAGAAGATAGTAAGTGAATATTATGAGCAGTTTTATGCCAAGAAGTTCAAAAACTTAGATGAAGTGGACAAATTCCTTGAAAGACAAAATACAGAGCTCACTCAAAGAGAAATAAATAATCGGTACAGCTTTATATATTTCCAAGTAGCTCCCAGCTCCAATAGCTTTATTGAAGAATTCTGCCAAACACAAGAATAAATACTATCCATCCTACACCAACTTCTCAACAAGTGAAGACAAGGGACTGCTTCCCAAATTGTTATTTGAATCCAGCATTATTCTTATACAAAACCTGATAGATACTCAAGTAAACAAAATCATAAATCAGTATCTCAATGGCACCCCACTCTAGTACTCTTGCCTGGAAAATCCCATGGACAGAGGAGCCTGATGGGCTGCAGTCCATGGAGTCGCGAAGAATCGGACACGACTGAGCGACTTCACTTCCACTTTTCACTTTCATGCACTGGAGAAGGAAATGACAACCCACGCCAGTGTTCTTGCCTGGAGAATCCCAGGGATGGGGGAGCCTGGTGGGCTGCCATCTATGAGATCGCACAGAGTCGAACACGACTGAAGCGACTTAGCAGCAGCAGCAGCAGCTCATAAATAAAGGTGCAAACATTCTTTTAAAAACTTTCAGCAAACTGAGTCCAATGGTGCATATAAAGGGTAACCCATAATGACCAAAGAATCACCTGATTTAACACACTGAAGAGAATAACCATAATATAAGTAACACAGAAAAAGCGTTTGGTAAAATTAAACATACATTCCCGATTTTAAAACTCTAAGCAAACTAGTAGTAGAAGAGATCTTTAAACTGACAAAGGGCATCTACATCTTAAAAAAAGGAAAAAAAAGAAACCAGCTAACATCTTTTTTAAATTGAAGAACAATTGCTTTACAATGTTATTGCTTTACAGTGTTAGTTTCTGCTGTACAACAACATGAATCAGCTATAAGTATGTGTGTGTGTATATATATATATCCTCTCCCTCTTGAACCTTGCTCCCACGACCCTCATTCCACCCCTCTGGGTCGTCACATAGCACCAAGCTAAGCTCCCTGTGTTACACAGTAGCTTCCCAGTAGCTATCAGTTTTATACATGGTCGTGTATATATGTCAATGCTATTTGCTCAATTCGTCCCTTTTCTTTCCCCAGCCATGCCCACAAGTCCATTCTGTGCATCTGTATCTCCATTCCTGCCCTGCAAATAGGTTCACAAGCACCCTTTTTCTAAAGTCTATATATATGCTTTAATATATGATATTTGTTTTTCTCTTTCTCACTTATTTCATTCTGTATAGCAGACTCTAGGTTCAGCCACATCACTACGAATGACCCAGTTTCGTTCCTTTTTAATGACTGAGTAATAGTCCATAGTATATATGTACCACACCTTCTTTATCTGCTCATCTGTTGAGAGACTTAGGTTGCTTTCATGTTCTGGATATTGTCAATAGTATTGCAATGAACGGTGGTGTACATGTGTCTTTTTGAATTATGGTTCTCTCAGGGTATATCCCTTGTGGTTCAGCTGGTAAAGAATCTGCCTGCAATGAGGGAGACCTGGGTTTGATTCCTGGGTTGGGAAGATTCCCTGGAGAAGGAAAAGGCTACCCTCTCCAGTATTCTGGCCTGGAGAATACTGGGGTCACAAAAAGTCAGACATGACTGAGTGACTTTCACTTTCAGGGTATATGCCCAGCAGTGGGATTTCTGGGTCATATGGTAGTTTTATTCCTAGTTTCTTAAGAATTCTCCATACTGTTCTCCATAGTGGCTGTATCAATTGACATTCCCACCAACAGTGCAGTACAATCCTCCTGCAAGAAACAAGAAAAATCTCAAATCAACAACCTAACCTTACACCTAAAGCAGTTAGAGGAAGAACAACAACCAAAAACACCTCCAAAGTGAGTAGAAGGAAAGAAATCATAAAGAACAGAGCAGGAGTAAATGAAAAAGAAATGAAGAAAACAATAGCAAAGATCAATAAAACTAAAAGCTGGTTCTCTGAGAAGATAAAGAAAATTGATAAACATTTAGCCAGACTCAAGTAAAAAAGGGAAAGGACTCAAATCAGTAAAATCAGAAATGAAAAAGGGGAACTTAAAACTGACACCACAGAAATACAAAGAATCCTAAGATACTACTATCAGAAACTATATGCCAAGAGAGTGGACAACCTGAAAGAAATGGACAAATTCTTAGAAAAGTACAACCTTCCAAGACTGAACCAGGAGGAAATCGAAAATGGTAACAAACCAGTCACAAACACTAAAATCAAAACTGTGATAAAAGATCTTCCAAAAAACAAAAGCCCAGGGCCAGATGGCTTCACAGGCAAATTTTATCCAACATTTAGAGAAGAGCTAATGCCTATCCTTCTCAAACTCTTTCAAAAAATTGCAGAGGGAGGAACACTCCCAAATTCATTGTACAAGGCCACCATCCCAAATTCATTGTTCAAGGCCACCATCACCCTGATACCAAAACCAGAAAAAGATATCACAAAAAAAGGAAAATTACAGGCCAATATGACTGATATACGTAGATACAAAAATTCTAGCAAACAGAATCCAACACATTAAAAGGATCATACACCATGATCAAGCGGAGTTTATCCTAGGGATGCAAGGATTCTTCAGTACATGCAAATCAATCATTACAATACACCATATTAACAAACTGAAGGATAAAAATCATATGATAATCTCAATAAATTCAGGAAAAGCTTTCCACAAAATTCAACATACATTTATGATAAAAAACCATACAGAAAGTAGGCAAAGAACTACCCAACATAATAAAGGCCATATTTGACAAACCCACGGCAAACATGATTCTCAATGGTGGAAAACTGAAAGCATTTCCTTCAAGATCAGGAACAAGACAAGGGTGCCCACTCTCACCACTATCATTCAACATAGTTCTGAAAGTCCTGGCCACAACAATCACAGCTAACATCTTAATAGCAAAACACTGAATACTTTCCCCCTAAGGTCCATCTATCAAGGCTATGGTTTTCCCAGTGGTCATGTATGGATGTGAGGGTTGGACTGTGAAGAAAGCTGAGCGCCGAAGAATTGATGCTTTTGAACTCTCATGCTGGAGAAGACTCTTGAGAGTCCCTTGGACTGCAAGGAGATCCAACCAGTCCATTCTGAAGGAGATCAGCCCTGGGTATTCTTTGGAAGGAATGATGCTAAAGCTGAAACTCCAGTACTTTGGCCACCTCATGCGAAGAGTTGACTCATTGGAAAAGATTCTGATGCTGGGAGGGGTTGGGGGCAGGAGGAGAAGGGGATGACAGAGGATGAGATGGCTGGATGGCATCACCGACTTGATGGACGTGAGTTTGAGTGAACTCCAGGAGTTGGTGATAGACGGGGAGGCCTGGCGTGCTGTGATCCATGGGGTTGCAAAGAGTCGGGCATGACTGAGCAACTGAACTGAAGAATATAAGTAATGCAAAAAGCAGTGTTCTCACCACTTCTAATCAATGTTTTACTAGACTTTTAGCCACTGTAATAAGGCAACAACGATCACAACAACATAGAAAAAAGTTTCCAAAGTGCAAAGGAGGACATAAAACTATCTTTATTCACAGATAATATAATTATCTATGTAGGAAATCCTTCGAAGTCAACCAAAAAGCTAGTAGTACTAGCAAATGAATTTAGCAAGATTGTAGGAAAGAAATCAGTTGTATTATACTTTTATGTATTAAGATATAAATAATTATAAAATTTTTAAATATTTTAATACATCAAAAATATGAAATACTTAGAAAGATATTTGACAAAAGATGCTTATGACCTATACCCTAAAGACTAAGCAATATGTTGACATGCTGAAAGAAAAATAGAGAAAACCTAAATAAACAGATATGTTCATAAATAGAAGACTCACTATCGGTTAGATGCTATCTCTCCCAAATTGGTATGTAGAGTCAATGCAATTCCAAAAATCCCAGCTTGCTTTTTTTTTTTAATAGAATTTGAGTCTAAAAATCAAATGGTGATACAAATGACCTTGAAAACTAGGAACAAAGTTGGAAGAACTACATGAGATGGTTTTAGGACATCATTAAGCTACAGCAGTAAAAAAGTTATAAAAAAAAAAAAGTACTAATAATCAAGATAGTGTAAAGATAGAAAAATAGACCAGTGGGACAAAATAAGAGTCCATAAATGGATCCATACAGATATGGTCAGTTGACTTTTGACAAAAATGCAAAGGTAGTTTCGTCGAGAAAGGATATCTTCAACAAATGGTGCTGTAACAATTGGCTATCCATATGCAGAAAAAGCAAATTTCCACCCAACACATGCACACACAGTTTATTAAAGAGTGCATGGTCACTTCTGTCACTTAGGATCTGCTGCTTTGCACCAACACAATGCATAATTTAAACATCCGCTGTCATGACTAACATCATTCAGGCTCTCAGAGAATTCCTTCCACCCATCAGATGACCAGGAAGACTTATAGGCTTTGCCACTGCCAATATCAAAGATGCATACTCCTTTACAGTGAAAGGAAGATTTAAGTAACAAAGCACTTAGGCTAAAGGAAACACAAATTAATTAACTTGTAAACCCTAACTCTCAGGATGAATTCAATGGATTCTTGCATTAAATTTATTAATATTATCTTCCAGTAGCACTGAGTGTACATCTTCTTGCTTCTTCTATATTCCGACTAGCAGTTCTGGAGGTACTCACAAATTACTAAAGACTTCACAACAGGTAATCACAATGGTTGAGGAGCATTTTACAGTTTTAAGCCATTCATATTATTCTCAAATGTGTATATATGTGGGGCTAGATGCTATACGCACAAAATGTAATTCTGAGTTTTCCTTTGAGCAACTAGATCAACATCACGTATTAGAAATGTATATAACTTAATAAAAATTTAATGTCCTAAACAAACTGTAAAATACTTTAATATGTCAGATGTAAACAATTTTTAAATCGTTTAAAATTTAAAATATTGATAGTTCAATTATTCTCTGTATTTTACTTTTTATCTTTAATAAAGAATTTAGCATAGTTCAGAAAAAATAAGTAACTTTTTAAACACATATATGAAAGGTAATTTTAATTTTTAATATTAGCTATAATTTTTGGTGAAAATATATTCAATTTTTTATATATATGACACATATTTCATTTAAATGCATCAAATTTTTTTCTTTCTCTAATTGATCTTTATTTATTTATTTTACTTTATTTTACTTTACAATACTGTATTGGTTTTGCCATACATTGACATGAGTCCACCACGGGTGTATACAAGCTCCCAATCCTGAATCCCCCTCCCATCTCCCACTCCATATCATCTCTCTGGATCATCCCCATGCACCAGCCCCAAGCATCCTGCATCCTGTATCGCACATAGACTGGCACTTCGTTTCTTACATGATAGTATACATGTTTCAATGCCATTCTCCCAAATCTATGTTTTAAATCTTTGAGAATGTGTAGAAGTGGAGATGGTGCTAAAAATAGAAAACTAGAACTCAGAAAGGAAAAAAAAAACTGAAAAGAAAAAGTCATAGGAAAATAGTCAAAGTGATGGTCTGCTTAAGGTTCTAAACTACAGAAGCAATGAAACTAAACAAACATCTGTCAAATGTGATCCAAAACAGAAGGAGAAAAAGACATTAGAATTTACTTAATGAAGTCTTACATTTTTTATCAAGATAGTAAAAATGAGCAAGAAAATGATTCTTCTCAAATCTACAATCTAAACACATCAGATGAGCCTTTTGCAACAGAAAAAAGATTTGATTGCTGTTCAAAACAATGACAGTGAAAAGAACTGATCAGAATTCACAAACTCAGAAGCAACAAATTAAACTCTAGCCTTACCAACTAAAAGGGAAAAAGTTGCATTCATAAATTTGGGATATTAGCTGTGAAAGAAGAACCCTCTATAGCTTTACTGTACTTACTGGACAGCGATTCTAGGAAATGGTACTCATCTTCTCACAGCAACAGAATACTTCTCACAAAGCACAACCTGATATAAACTGAGGTCTACAGTTTCCCACTGGAAAAACATGGTAGAAGATTAATTTTTTAAAAATGATTTTTAAAAAACCAAAATGATTTCAAATAAACTATAGACAAAAAATTATATAACTACCATTTTACAATCAATATTCAAGGTCAGATTGATTATAAAAGTACTTGTGACTGGAAAGACTTAGGTTCTTGGTTAATAGAAAATAAAATTTATTTTGTACACAAAATGTACAATTACTAAAACTTTTTAAAAGGCTGAATAAACAACAAACTAAGGAAAATTTTTAAGTTTAGCAGAAATGACTTTGAAACTTGCTACTAGAGTGACTCTTAGAGTAGAGATAGTCCATGGAATTATCTGGGCCAGAATACTGGAGTGGGTAGCTTTTCCCTTCTCCAGGGGATCTTTCCAACCCAGGGATTGAACCCAGGTCTCCAGCATTGTGGACAGATTCTTTACCAGCTGAGCCACAAGGTAAACTCACTGGAGAAGGGAATGGCAAACCACTTCACTATTCTTGCCTTGAGAACCCCATGAACAGCATGAAAAGGCAAAAAGATAGGACACTGAAAGATGAACTTCCCAGGTCGGTACATGCCCAATATGCTACTGCTGATCAGTGGAGAAATAACTCCAGAAAGAACGAAGGGGCGGAGCCAAAGCAAAAACAGCACCAAGTTGTGGATGGGACTGGTGATAGAAACAAGGTTCGACGCTGTACAAAGCAATATTGCAAAGGAAACTGGAATGTTAGCTCCATGAATCAAGGCAAATTGGAAGTGGTCAAACAGGAGATGGCAAGAGTAAACATCAACATTGTAGGAATCAGCAAACTAAGATGGACTGGAATGGGTGAATTTAACTCAGATGACTGTTATATCTACTACTGTGGGCAGGAATCCCTTAGAAGAAATGGAGTAGCCATCATGGTCAACAAGAGAGTCCAAAATGCAATACTTGGATGCAGTCTCAAAAACAACAGAATGATCTGTTTGTTTACAAGGCAAACCATTCAATATCACAGTAATCCAAGTCTATTCCCCGATCAGTAACACTGAAGAAGCTGAAGTTGAACATTTCTATGAAGACCTACAAGACCTTCTAGAACTAAAACCCAAAAAATATGTCCTTTTCATTATAGGGGACTGGAATGCAAAAGTAGGAAGTCAAGAAACACCCGGAGTAACAGGCAAATTTGGCCTTGGAATATGGAATGAAGCAGGGCAAAGGCTAATAGAGTTCTGCCAAGAGAACACACTGGTTATAGCAAACACCCTCTTCCAACAACACAAGAGAAGACTCTACACATGGACATCTCCAGATGGTCAACACCAAAATCAGATTGATTATATTCTTTGCAGCCAAAGATGGAGAAGCTTTATACAGTCAACAATAATAAGACTGGGAGATGACTGTAGCTCAGATCATGAACTCTTATTGCCAAATTCAGACTGAAATTGAAGAAAGTGGGGAAAACCACTAGACCATTCAGGTATAACCTAAATCAAATCCCATATGACTATACAGTGGAAGTGAGAAATAGATTTAAGGGACTAGATCTGACAGACAGAGTGACTGAAGAACTATGGACAGAGGTTCGTGACATTGTACAGGAGACAGGAATCAAGACCATACCCAAGAAAAAGAAATTCAAAAAAGCAAAATGGCTGTCTGAAGGGGCCTTACAAATAGCTGTGAAAAGAAGAGAAGTGAAAAGCAAAGGAGAAAAGGAAAGATATAAGCATCTGAATGCAGAGTTCCAAAGAATAGCAGGGAGAGAGAACAAAGCCTTCCTCAGTGATCAATGCAAAGAAATAGAGGAAAACAATAGAATGGGAAAGACTAGAGATCTCTTCAAGAAAATTAGAGATACCAAGGCAACTTTTCATGGAAAGATGGGCTCAATAAGGGACAGAAATTATATGGACCTAACAGAGGCAGAAGATATTAAGAAGAGGTGGAAAGAATACACAGAAGAACAAAAAAGATCTTCACGACCCGGATAATCACAATGGTGTGATCACTCACCTAGAGCCAGATATCCTGGAATGTGAAGTCAAGTGGGCCTTAGGAAGCATCACTACGAACAAAGCTAGTGGAGGTGATGGCATTCCAGTTGAGCTATTTCAAATCCTGAAAGGTGATGCTGTGAAAGTGTTGCACTCAATATGTCAGCAAATTTGGAAAACGCAGCAGTGAACACAGGACTGGAATAGGTCAGCTTTCATTCCAATCCCAAAGAAAGGCAATGCCAAAGAATGCTCAAACTACCACACAACTGCACTCATCTCACACACTAGTAAAGTAATGCTCAAAATTCTCCAAGCCAGGCTTCTGGTAGGCTGCAGTCCATGGAGTCGCTAAGAGTCGGACATGACTGAGCGACTCACTTTCACTTTTCACTTGAATGCATTGGAGAAGGAAATGGCAACTCACTCCAGTATTCTTGCCTGGAGAATCCCAGGGACGGGGGAGCCTGGTGGGCTGAGGTCTATGGGGTCGCACAGAGTCGGACATGACTGAAGCGACTTAGCAGCAGCAGCAGCACCAGGCTTCAGCAATACGTGAACCATGAATTTCCAGATGTTCAAGATGGTTTTAGAAAAGGTAAAGGAACCAGAGATCAAATTGACAACATCCACTGGATCATCAAAAAAGCAAGAGAGTTCCAGAAAAACATCTATTTCTGCTTTATTGACTATGCCAAAGCCTTTGACTGTGTGGATCACAATAAACTGTGGGAAATTCTTCAAGAGATGGGCATACCAGACCACCAGACCTGCCTCTTGAGAAACCTGTATGCAGGTCAGGAAGCAAGAGTCAGAACTGGACATGGAACAACAGACTGGTTCTAAACAGGAAAAGGAGTACGTCAAGGCTGTATATTGTCACTTTGCTTATTTAACTTGTATCCAGAGTACATCATGAGAAACGCTGGGCTGGAGGAAGCACAGCTGGAATCAAGATGGCCAGGAGAAATATCAATAACCTCAGATATGCAGATGACACACCCTTATGGCAGAAAGTGAAGAACAACTAAAGAGCCTCTTGATGAAAGTAAAAAAGGAGAGGGAAAAAGTTGGCTTAAAGCTCAACATTCAGAAACGAAGATCATGGCATCTGTTCCCATCACTTCATGGGAAATAGATGGGGAAACAGTGGAAACAGTGTCAGACTTTATTTTTTGGGGCTCCAAAATCACTGCAGATGGTGACTGCAGCCATGAAATTAAAAGACACTTACTCCTTGGAAGGAAAGTTATGACCAACCTAGATAGCATATTTAAAGCAGAGACATTACTTTGCCAACAAAGGTCCGTCTAGTCAAGGCTACGTTTTTTCCGGTGGTCATATATGGATGTGAGAGTTGGACAATAAAGAAAGCTGAGCGCCAAAGAATTGATACTTTTGAACTGTGGTGTTGGAGAAGACTCTGAGAGTCCCTTGGACTGCAAGGAGCTCCAACCAGTCCATTTTGAAGGAGATCAGCCCTGGGTGTTCATTGGTAGGTTTGACTTTGAAGCTGCAGCTCCAATACTTTGGCCACCTGATGTGAAGAGCTGACTCATTTGAAAAGACCCTGATGCTGGGAAAGATTGAGGGCAGGAGGAGAAAGGTATGATAAAGGATGAGATGGTTGGATGGCATTACCAACTCAATGGACATAGGTTTGGGTGAACTCTGGGAGTTAGTGATGGACAGGGAGGCCTGGTGTGCTGCGGTTCATAGGGTCACAAAGAGTCAGACACGACTGAGTGACTGAACTGAACTGAACTAGAGTGACAAGATATATGAGAGATTTTTAAAAGAAACGATCACTAAGATGAAGAAATCAAAATAAGATGATGATTATGTTAATAAAGTTTTTTATACATAAAAGAAATGCATATAATAAAACTGAGCCTTACTTTACTCAACTAGACTATAACAAAGACAAAAGTTACATTTAACAATCTTTAATTTATATAGTTGAGCTAACAGAAGAAAGAAACCAAGAATGAGTTTTCACCTATCAGGAAAAGTATAGATTTTGCCTCAGGGGAAAGAACTACAGAAATTGCTTTCAATGAAGGAACTGATTTAAGGCATTAGAGGCAAGCCAATGACAATGGCACTAGTGTGACTGGTCAATAAAAAGACATATAAGCCAGAATTTTGGTCTAAAACCTAGAAGCGGTCTTTGTGCTAACATAGAGTGTATGGTTGGAATCTGTTTCTAGGAGAAACAGGTCCAACTGTGCCAATAAATAATGATACTTTTTGGTAAAATCCAAAGACTATGCACAGCATTATACATGGAGAGTCTTGATAAAATACAGATCAAATTTGATGTCGTGGTAACAACAGGACATGTGATGGAAACACAAACTAAACTTTCTTAGAAGGTGCTGCTCTGGGCTTAGTTACTCGGTCATGCCCAACTCTTTGCAACGCTATGGACTGTAGCCCACCAGGCTCCTCTGTCCATGGGGATTCTCCAGGCAAGAATACTGGAGTGGGTTGCCATGCCCTCCTCCAGGGGATCTTCCCAACCTAGGGATCAAATCCAGGTCTCTTGCATTGCAGGCGGATTCTTTACTATCTGAGGCACCAAGGAAACCCAAGAATACTGGAGTGGGTAGTCTGTCCCTTCTCCAGGGGATCTTTCCAACCCAGGAATTGAACTGGGGTCTCCTGCATTGCAGGCGGATTCTTTACCAGCTGAGCTACCAGGGAAGCCCGTTCTTAGAATAAATATAGTTAATTTAGACAAGATAATAAATACACTAGGTGAGTTAAGTAAAACAATACAAGACCCTCAAATAAAGAGTACATTGTGGGCTCTGATAGAAGATGATTTTAATTTGCAAATCCACAGTTAGTTGGCATAAACTTTTACTTGCTATTAATACTGTAGATAAACTTACCAAAAAACCAGGCAGACCAACATTTGCCTGATTTACTTTTAAAAAGAAAGGATTAAAAACTCTTAAAAATTTGTAGTGAATATTCCAATAAGTTATGAGAAATTTAAATAGTTAAACTATTTGCATGAATATGAGGAAAAGCATTCACATACAAATATGCTCCCAAATAATTTTTACAATTTATCTTCTGACAATTACAGCTCAAAATATAATCTTGACTGAAAGAAATTTGAAAAAAAATGAGCAACCAATGCTGCTTTCAGATTTTTTTGGAAAAGTCTAACTAAGCATTGAAAAGTGTGAGAAAAGACGAACTTACATACAGTAGGGATTCAGATATTGCTTTAGTTTATAATTATAAGGATTTACTTAATGAAATAAAAATATATCGCTATATTTCTGCAGTAACAAGTTATGTTAAACAACCTCATTATAACAATTATACTTATATGTAAATTTTTATTCATTCCAAATTGAATTAATGCTATAGGTAGCTTATTGAAAATTTCAGTTGCTACTGCCTCAGCAGAGAGAAGTTTCTCCAATTAAAATTAATTTTAAAGATTGAGAACTATAAAGGTTCAAGAAAGGATGTCTAATTTGGCATTACTGTCAAACACAAATTATGTGAAAGCCTTGCCTATAACTCCATAATTATTATTTTTATTTAAAATAAGAAAAATGCTTAATCAAAACATTATTAGAACACCCAGATACATCTAATAAAAACTAAATTCAATTGTCTTTGATCTTTTACCAACTCAAACCCTAAAAGCCACAGCTTTCACAGTTTTCAATTTTATTGTTGTACAGTTTTACTTGCTAAGGAGCAATATATGGTGTTATTTTAAATATATATTGTAAACATTTGTAATGTAAGCCTTCATTTGTACTCTTGCCCTAGACTCCACAAATGCTTGGGATGGGTATTTGCAACAGAAAAGATAAATAAAACCAAAAGCTGAGTCTTTGAAAATACTAATAAAACTGATAAATCCTGGTGACATTACTGAAGCAAAAAAAGAAATTTCAAATACCTAATATTATGAATAAAACGGGGCATTAAAAGGGGGGCATCACCACTGATTCTGTATGCACTGTAAAGATTATAGAAGATACTCGGAACAACTTAAACCAAGAAATTTGAAGATCTGGATGAAATGGACAAATTCCTAGAAAAATAAGAAACTGACAAAACTGATACCAAAACTGACAAAAAAAACCCAGAAAATCTAATGAGTCATTTTACTATTAAAAAATATAATCTATAAACCACCTCACAAGGAAATTATAAGCCTAAATGCTTACAAGTGAATTGTACCAAACATTTAATGAAGATGTACACAAACTCTTTCATAGACCCAAAAGAGAGGGCAAGCTTCAAAACTGATGCTATAAGATCAGCATCACCTTGATATCAAAACCTGACCAGGATGTTTTAAGGAAGGAAAATTATAGGCCAATCTCACTATGAACATAGATGAAAATTTCCTATATAAAATATTAGGAGAGTTCCCTGGTGGTCCAGTGGTGAACAGGCCACCTGCCCAATGCAGGGACCCAATCCCTGGTCCAAAAAGATTCCTCATGCTGTGGGGCAACTAACCCTGTACATCACAACTACTGATCCCGTGTACCAGAACTACTGAAGCCTGTGTTCTCTAGAGCCTGTGCTTCACAATAAAGACAAGCCATTGCAATGAGACGCCTGCACACTGCAACTAGAAAGTAGGCCCTGCTCGCCACAACTTGAGAAAGCCCACTGGCATCAAAGACCCAGCACAGGCAAAAATACAAGTAAATAAAAATTTAAAAATATGTATTAGTAAACTGAATCTAGAATCCAGTGGTATACAAAAAAGATAAATTATAAGCAAATTGATTTTGTTTCAGGACTATGAAGTTGATTAATATAAACTGTCACTTTAATAATATAAAAGGAGAAAAATAATATGACTGTATCAGTAGATACTATCATGAAAAAGCATTTGACAAAAATTTAACATCAATTCCTACATGATTGAAAAAAAAAAACCACCTTTTAAGTGACCAAGAAGAGAACTTCTCTAATCTGAGAGAGGTTATCTGAAAAAACTAAAAATAAAAATCTATAGCAAACACTATAATTAATAGGGAAACATTTAACGCTTTCCCTGTAACATCAGAAATGAGACAAGTTTTCACATTATTGCTACTTCTATCCATTATAGTATTGGAGGCACTAAACAAGTACATAAGCCAGTCAGAACTGGAAAGCAAGAAATACATGTCATTTGCAGATGACACAGGGCTTCCCTGGTGCCTCAGCGGTAAAGAATCCACCTGGAATACAGGAGACGCAGGTTCAATTCCTGGGTCAGGAAGATCCCCTGGAGGAGGGCATGGCAACCCACTCCAGTGTTCTTGCCTGGAGAATCCCATGGACGGAGGAGCCTGGTAGGCTGCAGTCCATGGGGTCGCTAAGAGTCAGGCACGACTGAGCGACTTCATTTTCACTTTTCACTTTCATGCATTGGAGAAGGAAATGGCAACCCACTCCAGTGTTCTTGCCTGGAGAATCCCAGGGACAGAAGAGCCTAGTGGGCTGCCATCTATGGGGTCACACAGAGTCAGATACGACTGAAGTGACTTAGCAACAGCAGCAGCAATCTAACAGAAGTTCTGCAAGACCTCCAAGTAGAATAACATAAAACATTACTGACAAAAAGCAAAGATGAAAACAAATGAAAGACTTTACCATGTTCAGGGATAGGAAGATAATATTTTAAAGATATCACATTTCTCCCAATATTGATCTATAGAGTTAATACAATTCCAATCCAAATCCCAACAGCCTTATAGCAAATATAGACAACTCTTTCTAGAAGTCTGTATAGAGAGATTAAAAAATAGGGTGATAGCTGGGAAAGGCCATGGGATCAAGAAAGGATATTTTTTTAGGATGGGAGAGACTTAAAAATGAGAAATGGTTGGTTGATGCAAGGGATGAGACCCAAGCCAGGTGGAAAGAATGGCTTTAGAAAGAAAAGCGAGCATCTCATCTATAAAAATGTGTAGACTGAAGGAACAGGTGGGTATAAACATATGTTGGTTTATAGATTTTATATAGGAATCGAAGAGAGTTCCCAAATGACAACATCAATCTTCTTAGCAACATAGGAGATACTGAGAAGTGCAATGGATTTAAATTATCCTTGGAGAATGTGAAAAGAACCGTTGACAAGAGAGACATGGTATAATTGCTGACCAGTCCCGAGTATGTATTTGATATTGGAAAGCATGAACATAGAAAGATAGCTGACGGTAAAACTAAGGTGGGATGGGGTTTTAAGATACTAGCAAGAGTGATCCTGAAATGGCAGAAAGTGGTATCTAAGCTGGATAAGGTAGGACAGGAAGAACGGAGGTGGCTAAGGAGCTGGGAGATAAGAAAGGGATTGGTGGAAAGTGCATGTCCCAAGGAAAACCTTCTCTTCATCTTTCTCATCTAATTCTGTACCTTTCTATAGTTTGTCTCACTCAGAGGCAGTGGGGATCTTGAAGTGATGTGATAGACTCGCCCAGGGACACCAGTCAGGAGTAGAAATGCCTCAAGAAAGCTGCTCCTATCAATCAGGATATTTTCAGCTCCAAGCAGCAGGAACCTCGACGAATAACGCCTTATAATAAGATCCAAACACAGAGCAAACTGCAAGATTGGCATGCTCAGAGGCTTAGCAATTCCACGGGGGGCCCAGGCCCTTTCCATCTCTCCATTCTACTCTCTTGTTCTCAGAGGACCTCTCCTTGTGGCACCAAGTGACCATGTGTCTTGGTCAACTTTAAATTTACAGTGCCTGATACAAACAAAGCAGGTTCTCTAAGTGTCCTTGTAAAATGAATGAATGGGTTTATTTCCTGGTTTTTCATAAACATACAAGTCCAATCAGCCTGACAATGTAAGGATTTTTTTTTTTTTAACTAAAGAACATTTATTTGTTTTTCACCAAGACTTTATCTTGAGGACGTAACTAAACTGTGCCTCCACTCCCCACCCCAATTTGAAGGAGGATTAGTACAGTGGATGTTATAAAGCAGGTATGAACAGTTTGAGGGACTGGAACCAACATTAACTGACAAAAACCAACTTTCATCTAAATCATCATAAAAATGTTTAAGTGAAAAAAAAGGGGAGGGGCAAAGGGGTTTTCAGATTGAACAAGATCATCACATTTTATCTAATACATTCAGTTCTGGCTAGGGTATACCAAAATGGAAACAGGAAAAACTTCCACTGCAGCACACTGCACACACCTGTGTTCCAAGCCCACCCCGGTTCCCCTAATGCTTCCAAACTCAACTATTTCCCAGCCTGTTGGGCCTGTCGACGAAGGAGCACGTAGATCTTCTCTTTAATCCAATCTTTGTTATAAGGCTGGTATGTCTGGGTATCAGCTCGGTAAACAAAGCAGCTGAGGTCTGCCAGGTCATCAATAAAATCTAACTGACTGATATCATATGTGATAGAGGGGCTGTTGGGATCCATTCTCTTCAGATGTTCTTCATACATTTTACAAACACCTTCCATACACTCATTCACAGATTCATAGTCAGCGTAAGTTCTGCCTTCTGGCCTCTTGGTAGGCTGTACCAGCAAGATGGTGTGAGACATCGCGCCAAAGTCTCCCGCTGCAGCCGATGCCGACTCCGCCACCGCCGCCGCACACGAGCTTACCCGCAACGCCGCTAACAGCCCAATGTAAGGATTTTAATACTGGACTTGACTCACATCCTTGGGAGTATCTGTATGCTAACATGACCAACTCTGAGAGCTGTCTAAACCTGGACAAACCACTGTCCTGTGGTTCTGGGTCACAGTGAAGCTTGGGAGGATGACAAACTAGTTGCTTCAAAGAGTTCTCCATGCCTTACATTCAAGCCTACTAGCTGGGAGTCTACTTCAAGCACCAGCCCCAGCCCCCAGCCCCCCAGGATCTCTACTCCTCTCATGTTATGAAGCATACATATTGCAATGTCCTGTTCTGTTTTTATGCCTTGTCTACCCACTGATAATGTAGGTCATCTGAACAAAGGGGTTGTGGCTTGTACATCACTTCATATTTTACACACCTTATTAACTTTTGCATTTGAGTGTGGACTCTCCAACTATCTCCCCTGGTCACCTTAAACAAAGTCGCTACACACCCCTTCATGGATCACAGCCTTGCCATGGTGAAAGGGCTTGTGTAACTCAATGAAGCTAGGAGCCATGCCAGGCAGGGCCACCCAAGACAGACAGGTCATAGTGAAGAGTTCTGGCAAAACATGGTCCACTGGAGAAAGAAATGGCAACCCACTCCAGTATTTTTGCCTGGAGAACCCCATGAACAGTATGAAAAGGCAAAAAGATATGAGGCCTGTAGATGAGACCCACAAGTCAGAAGGTGTCCAACACGCTACTGGGGAAGAGCGAAAGGCAATTACTAATAGCTCCAGTAAGAATGAAGCAGCTGAGACAAAGTGGGAACAACACTCAGTTGTAGATGTGTCTGGTGGTGAAAGTAAAGTCTGATGCTGTAAAGAATAATTTTGTATAGGAATCTGGAATGTTAGTTCCACGAATCAGGGTAAACTGCACATAGTCAAGCAGGAGATGGTAACATTGAACACTGACATTTTAGGAATCAGTGAACTAAAATGGACAGGAATGAGAAAATTTAATTCAGATGACCATTATATCTACTACTGTGAGCAAGAATCCCTTAGAAGAAATGGAGTAGCCTTCATAATCAGCAAAAGAGTCTGAAATGCAGTACTTGGGTACAGTTTCAAAAAAAAAAAAAACAGAATAATCTGAGTCTGATTCCAAAGAAAACCATTCAACATCACAGTAATTCAAGTCTATGCCCCAACAACTGGTGCTGAAGAAGCTGAAATTGATTGGCTCCATGAAGACCCACAACACTGTCTAGAACTAACACACAAAAAAAGATGTCCATTCATCATAGGGGATTGGAATGCAAGAGTAGAAAGTCAAGAGATATACCTAGAATAAAAGGCAAGTTTGGCCTTGGAGGACAAAATGAAGCAAGGAAAAGTTTAACAGAATTTTGTCAAGAGAACACACTTGTCATAGAAAACACTCTTTTCCAACAACACAAGAGATGGTTCTATACATGGACATCACCAGATGGTCAATACCAAAATCAGATTGATATGTTCTTTGCAGCGAAAAATGGAGAAGCCCTATACAGTCAGCAGAAACAAGACCTGGAGCTGACTGTGGCTCAGATCATGAGCTCCTTATTGCAAAATTCAGGCTTAAATTGAAGAAAGTAGGGAAAACCACTAGACCATTCAGATATGACCTAAATCAAATCCCTTATGATTATACACTGGAAGTGAGAAATAGATTCAGGGATTAGATCTGGTAGACAGAGTGCCTGAAAAACTTGAACAGAGGTTTGTAACATTGTATAGGAGGCAGTGAACAAAACCATCCCAAAGAAAATGAAATGCAAGAAGGCAAAGTGGTTCCTGAGAAAAGGAGAGAAGCAAAAGGCAAGGGATAAAGGGAAAGATATACCCAAATGAATGCAGAGTACCAGAGAGTAGCAAGAAGAGATAAGAAGATTTTCTTAAATGAGCGGTGAAAAGAAATAGAGGGAAAGAATAGAATGGGGAAAACTAGAGGTCTCTTCAAAAATAAATTGGAGATTATTAAGTAAAGATTTCATGCAAGGATGGGCTCGATAAAGGATAGACATGGTAATGATCCAACAGAAGCAGAAGAGATTAAGAACAGGTGGCAAGAACACACAGAAGAACTATACAAGAAAGATCTTAATGACCTGGATAACCACGATGGTGTGGTCACCCATCTGGAGTCAGACATCCTAGAGTGAGAAGCCGAGTGGGCCTTAGGAAGCATCACTACAAACAAAGATAGTGGAGGTGATGGAATTCTACCTAAGCTATTTCAAATCTTAAAAGATGATGCTGTGAAAGTGCTGCACTCAATATGTCAGCAAATTTGGAAAACTCAACATTGGCCACAGGACTGAAAAGATCAGTTTTCATCCCAATCCCTAAGAAGGGCAATGCCAAAGAATGTTCAAAACCACCATACAATTACACTCATTTCACATGCTAGCAAGGTAATGCTCAAAATTCTTCAAGCTAGGTTTTAGCAGTATGTGAACCGAGAATTTCCAGATGTACCAGCTGGGTTTCAAAGAGACAGAAGAACCAGACATCAAATTACCAACATCTGTTGGATCATGGAGAAAGCAAGGAAGTTCCAGGAAAACATCTCCTTCTGCTTTATCGACGACCTAAAGCCTCTGACTGTGTGGATCACAACAAACTGTGGAAAATTCTTAAAGAGATGGGAATACCAGACCACCTGACCTGTCTCTTAAGAAACCTGTATGTCAGAACCAGACATGGAACAACTGACTGGTTCAAAATTGGGAAAGGAGTATGACAAGGCTAAATCATATGAAATGTCAGGCTGGATGAATCAGGAGCTGGAATCAAGACTGCTGGAAGAAATATCAACAACCTCAGATATGCAGATGACACCACTCTAATGGCAGAAAGTGAAGAGAAACCAAAGAGTCTCTTGATGAGAGTAAAAGAGGAGCACGAAAAAGCTGGCTTGAAACTCAACATTAACAAAACTAAAATCATGGCATCCAGTCCCATCACTTCATGGCAAACAGAATGGGAAAAAGTGGAAACAGGGACAGATTTTATTTTCCTGGGCTCCAAAATCACTGAGGACAGTGACTGCAGCCATGAAACTAAAAGACACTTGCTCCTTGGAAGAAAAGCGATGACCAACCTAGACAGCATATTAAAAAGCAGAGACATTACCTTGCCAACAAAGGTCCATCTAGTCAAAGCTATGGTTTTTCCAGTATTCATGTATGGATGTGAGAGTTGGACCATAAAGAGAGCTGAGCACCAAAGAACTAATGCTTTTGAACTGTGGTGTTGGAGAAGACTCTTGAGAGTCCCATGGACTGCAAGGAGATCAAACCAGTCAATCCTAAAAGAAATCAACCCTGAATATTCACTGGAAGGACTGTTGCTGAAGCTCCAATACTTTGGCCACCTGATGAGAGAGTCAACTCACTGGAAAAGACCCTGATGCTGGAAAGAAAATAAAGACCCAAAGAGAAGGAGGTGGCAAAGAATGAGATGTTTAGCATCACCAACTCAATGGACATGAATTTGAGCAAACTCTGGGACATAATGGAGGACAGAGAAACCGAGTGCGCTATAGTTCATGGAATCGCCAAGAACTGAACACGACTTAGCAGATGAACAATGACAACAACACACAGCAATTTACAAAATATTCTCTAAGTTTCCATCTGGCTCTCAACAACTCCTTGACTGTTTCTGAAATGTTTTTGTGGTTCTCAAAAAAGATATAATGAAAAAAAATTTGCAACCCCATGAACTGTAGCTCACTAGGCTCCTCTGTCCATGGAATTTTCCAGGCAAGAATACTGGCGCAGTTCACCATTTCCTGCTCCAGGGGATCTTCCCAGTCTAAGGTTCAAACCCATGTCTCTTGCATCTCTTCCATTGGCAGGTGGATTCTTTACCACTGTCCCACCTGGGAAGCCACCTGGGAAGTAATTCATATACAACTGAATTACTTTGCTGTACACTTGAAACATGACTTCGTAAATTACTTTAATTAAGAAAAATTTAACTATTAAAATGGTATTTTCCATTTATTTTTTAATACTAAATCTTTAAAACATCAGTGTGTATTTTATGCTTACAATGCATCTCAGTTTGGATTAGCCCTATATAAAGTGCTCAACAGCCGTATGAACAACCCAGGTCGAAATGACATGGATACTGGGATCCAAGGGTTCCATTGTACTTTAAATTTCAGAAACTGTTCTCAAAGGTCCCTTTTCTCATGGAATTGACATTCTTTTTTTAATATAAATTTATTTATTTTAATTGGAGGTTAATTACTTTACAATATTGTATTGGTTTTGCCATACATCAACATGAATCCGCCACAGGTATACACATGTTCCCCATCCTAAACCCCCTCCCTCCTCCCTCCCGGGTGGCTTCTTTTAAGTTTCAGATGGTGACAAGTGCTGTGAAAAGAGGGGAAAAAAGGTGACTTTCTAGAAAGCAACTGGGAAGAAAATTGTGGAGATAACTTAAAAAAAAAAAAATGATCAGAGGGTTAGAAAGACTTTCTGAGAAGGTGAAAGTTGAGCAGAAATCTGAAACGCAAGGAGGAGCCAATCAAGAGAAGACTCAAGGGTTAGACATTCCAGGTTAAGTGCCCTGGGGTCAGGATGAGCTTCTCTGGGCTTGAGAAACTGAAAGAGGGCCAATGTGGCAAGTGTGGGAATGAAGGGGATAGCGACGAAGAAGAATTCAGAAAGGCAGGCAGCTATGAGACCACATAAAGCAGCAGTTCTCAACGCTGGCTGCAAAGATACAATCAGTTCCACAGCGTCTAGAAAATACTCCTGCCCAGGCCTTCATCTTCCCACTCTGCTTCAGTTGGTGTGTGGAGAGCTGGGGCATCAGTATGTTTAAACACACTCCAGGTGATTCAAAAGCTTAAGCAGAGTGGACAGCCACCGAGGTACAGAGCTGCAGACCCCAGTCCTTGGTGTGACGTCATTCTAAATGCTGGGGAGGCACTGAAGGGTCTGGGGAAAGGTGCAGCGTGATTCAATTATCTTTTACGGCTGATGTTTTGTGAAACGTGGACTGTGGGGAGGGTGACAGCAGAAAAAAGGGGTGCTGGCAGGGAGCCCACCAGACAACGATGGCACAGGAGAGCAGGATGCACACAGGGAGGAAAATGGCTCATCCTAAGAACTTAGCTGGGAGGCAAGCGCTAGAAGGAGGAGCTCCTCAGAAAGGTGGCGCTTACTTTGAACATTCCTAATACATTTGTGAAGTGGGCTTATTTGGCAAACTTTTTATGTTCCCTTGAAATCTAACCTGTGTTGGGGCCCCAAAGTTGGTCCTACCTCAGCATTGTTGGTGCCTCCTGTTCACCACCCCCTGCAGGCTTTTATGACCCTCTCTCTGCTGCATTTGAATGACTCAGGAGTAAGCGGATGATGGATGTTGGGTCAATAAGGAAACATCGCCACAGAGAAGGAGAGACAGGGAGGTCGCCATGCTCAAGCATCTTGGTACCATCAACTGCCGCATTCCCTGCACAAAGGGTGAGAGCCCGCCACGGATGCATGGAAAGCAGCACAGGGAAGCCTCCTAGTGGCCTTGCAGTCCCTGTTTCTGGCTGTTTCTAAGGACCAGACACGTGCCTGTCCTTTCTAAAGCTGTGGGAGTGACCCTTTAGGAGGTGACATTCACACAACGTAGAACTAACCACTATAAAGCACAGGTTTTAGTGGCATTATTCACAATGTTGTGTAAACAGAATCATGCAACATGCGACTTTTGTCTCTGGCTTCTTTCACGTAGCATGAAGTCTTCAAGGTTCATCCACATAGTGTGTATCAGAGTCTTTCCTTCTTGTGGCTGAATAACATTCCACTATATGTATATACCACATTTGGTTTGTCCATTCATCCTTTAATGGACATCTGAGTTATTTCCACCTTGCGGCTATTGTGAGTAGTGCTACTATAAACATGTACATACAAGTTTTCGTCTGAGCCTGTTCTCCGTTTTGAGGGCCACACACCTAAGAGTCAAATTGCTGGGTCACAGGGCAATTTTTTCCAACTTCAAGGAACTACGAATAGTAGTATTTTCTTTTTGCTTAAGGTTTTACACGTTGGCTGCTGCTGCCGCTGCTAAGTCGCTTCAGTCATGTCCGACTCTGTGCGACCCCATAGACAGCAGCCCACCAGGCTCCCCCGTCCCTGGGATTCTCCAGGCAAGAACACTGGAGTGGGTTGCCATTTCCTTCTCCAATGCATGAAAGTGAAAAGTGAAAGTGAAGTCGCTCAGTCGTGTCAGACTCTCCATGACCCCATGGACTTTACACATTGGAGGTGGGCACAAATTAGGAGTTTAAGATTAACAGATACATACCACTATATATAAAAATGGGCTCCCCTGGTGGTTCAGTCAGTAAAGAATCTGCCTGCAATGGAGAAGACCCAGGTTTGATCCCTGGGTTGAAAAGATGCCCTGGAGAAGGAAAGGGCAACCCACTCCAGTATTCTAGCCTGGGAAATCCCATGCACAGAGGAACCTGGTGGGCTACAGTTCATAGCAAGAGTAGGACACTACTTAGCAACTAAACCACATATATAAAATAGATAACATCAAGGACCTACTGCATAGCACAGGAACTATATTCAATCTCTTATAATAACCCAAAATGGAAAATAACCTAAAAAGTAACTGAATTACTCGATGGATGTGAGTCTGAGTGAACTCCGGGAGTTGGTGATGGACAGGGAGGCCTGGCGTGCTGCGATTCATGGGGTCTCAAAGAGTCGGACGCGACTGAGCGACTGAACTGAACTGAAGTGCATGTGTGCGTGCTAAGTCGCGTCAGTCGTGTCAGACTCTGTGACCCTGTGGACTGCAGCCTACCAGGCTCCTCTGTCCAGAGGATTTTCCTGGCAAGAATATTGGAGTGGGTTTGCCATGCTTTCCTCCAGGGGAATCTTCCAGACCCAGGGATCGTACCCACATCTCTTGACGCGTCATGTGTTGGCAGGCAGATTCTGTGCCACTAGTGCCACCCGGGAAGCCACTTTCTTGCACAACTGAAGCACTGTAAATCAACTACACTCCAATTTGGGGAAAAGTTGTACACATTGTATTTCTGTCACCTCCATCAAGAATACTGCTGTGGACTTCCCTGGCGGTCCAGTTAGAAATCTGCCTGTCGGTGCTGGGGACACAAGTTCAATCCCTGGTCTGGGAATTAAGATCCCACGTGCCGCATGGCAACTACTGAACCCATGTGCTTCAAAGCCATATACCTAGAGCCTGTGCTCCACAAGAAAAGCCACTGCAATGAGAAGCCCACACACGAGTAGCCCTCGCTTGCTGCAACTAGAGAAAGCCCACATGCATCAGTGAACACCCAGTACAGCCAAAAAATAGGTAACTTTTTAATTATGCAGAGGAACACAGCTTAAAAAAATAATACTGCTATTATGGGCTCAAATCAGATTTCTGGTCCCTTCAGCCACCCATCAATTCCTTTACAAATGCTTAGTCCAAACACCCCCAGCAACATCAGGACAGGATGCAGGGCCAGTCCTGTCACCGAGTCCTGACTCTACCTGAGCTCCACCCTCCCTGCCCTCCTTCAGCCCCTCACTGCTTGCTCCTCAGCACCCTCCGGCTACCCTCAGTGCTGGCTTGGGCTCCTCATTCGTCCTGGCTCCTCCTTGTCCCCATTAACCGACACACTCATTAACCACAAGCCTCCTTGTCTTCCCCTCTACCTCCAGAGCGCTCACCTGCAGTCATCCTAAGTCCCTATAAAGCTTTCTACCCCTAACTCTATGGGCCCCGGGACTCCCATCCTCCTGGGTACACCCACAGCACCCACAGCTTTTATTATAGGTATCCACCCAGCTCAGCCATCAGTCTTGTCGTTTCTGCCTACCACTCCTATAATTTCAGGTATCAGACAGTAATCTCTGCCACCCCTTTCTCTGATGGCCCCCTCAGCCTCCAGGTG
This sequence comes from Capricornis sumatraensis, assembly GCF_032405125.1. Lineage (NCBI taxonomy): Eukaryota > Metazoa > Chordata > Mammalia > Artiodactyla > Bovidae > Capricornis > Capricornis sumatraensis. The sequence goes on along the minus strand of NC_091069.1, from coordinate 77,743,364 downwards.
CAGGCACTGGGGAAGCAGGTACAGATGGTCAAAATGAAGCAACAACCTCTCTGATGCAATGAACCTCCACCTCTGTGGGAAGCACAAATCTCCTTTGTGATCCCGGTACATTCCTTCCCCTCTCCAGCCTTCATAAAACAAGATTGATACTTTCCAGTGACTACTTCATAGGGAGAGATATTCTGAGCATCCAAGGCGATAATGGACAATGACAGTTAATAGTTTCTTTTGAAGATAACAACCCTGCAAGGTATGGATTGTTATACTGATTTTACAAAGAGGCCATCAGGGCTGAGAGATTGAGAAACTCACTGAGGTCAACGTGCAATCAGTGCTAATGTTGGGTTTTGATCCAGACCAGTTTGTCTCCAAATTCTAGATTCCTTTCTTCACATGAAGCTGAAATTGCACTGAAATTACAACATATTAGATTATGTATTAGCAAGAGGTCAGGGAAACGATTACATTAACTCATTGAACCTCAGAGGGGAGATTGGTGGGATTCTTTAGAAAAGCAACTTGGTAATAAGTATCAAAGTCCTAAAAGTGTTACCACCTCCTGACCTTGATGAATTTATTCTCAGGAAAAAATTTTTATAAAATAAGAAGATACAGTATAAAGTATTTATTTCTGCATTATTTGTATCACGAATAAATTGGGAGTAATCTAAATGTCCAAACATAAAAGTTGATTAAGAAAATTACCGTTTCGAACTTCCCTGGTGGTCCAGTAGTTAAGAATCTGCCTGCCAATGCAGCGAACGTGGGTTCGATCCCTGGTCCAAGAAGATCCCACATGCCACAGGACAACTAAGCCCACGCTGGACAAGAGAGGTCACCGCAATCAGGAGCCTGAGTGCCGTAACTAGAGAGCAGCCCCCGTTCGGGCTTCCCAGGTAGCTCAGCTGGTAAAGAATCGCCTGCAATGCAGGAGACCCAGGTCAATTCCTGGGTCAGGGAGATTCCCTGGAGGAGGGCATGGCAACCCACTCCAGTATTCTTGCCTGGAGAATCCCCATGGACAGAGGAGCCTGGCGTGCTATAGTCCACGGGGTCGCAAAGAGTTGGACATGACTAAGTGAAAAGCACAGCACAGTATAACCCCATAGTTCACAACCTCTCGCTTACCATAACTAGAACAAGCCCACACGCAGCAGCAAAGATCCAGCACAGTCAAAATCAAATTAAAAAAAATTACAGTGTTAAGTCAAAGAGGCTTACACAGCAATAGATCTCAAGTGGAGACAATTTCGCCCCTGCAAATAACATTTGGCAGTGTCTAAAGACATTTTCTGTTGTCTGAGCTGGGATGGAGGATGAATTCCATGTGATCTAATGAGAAGAGGCCAGAGATCCTGCTAAACGTGCTATGATGAATAACACAGGCCCCAAAATGTCAATCATGCTGAGAAACAGAAACTTAATGTTATGAATATGAAGACCTTACAATTTCATGTTAAGAGCAAAAGCAGAATTCTAAATTTGAGCTACACTATGATTATAACCATGGAAAACTATCCTGCATATTAAAGGAACACTAGGTGAAAGCAAAACAGAAAAAATACATTGTTAAAGAGTTTTTGAAGAGAAACCCAGTGTAATATTTCTTTTACACTCAACAAAAATGGGAAAAACTTGAAGGACAACTTGCTTCAGATAATGAGCTACAATTGTTATTTCCAGATCTAACATTGTACCTGGCACATTTTTTCTGCTCAATAAATACTTTTAGAAAGAAAGGAATTTTTTTTAAACAAAAGCTATGTTAACAGATCTGGAGCAGAAGTGGCATTTTTAGAAAATCATCCAAATGTCATATCCACCACAAAGATCAGGACTCCTGACAAAAAGGACAGAAATCAAACTGAAACTACTTATTCCAGAAAAGAAGTATGTTGGGGAAAAAGTGGTGAACCAGGCATTAGGTCAGATGGATTCAAGAGCTCAAACAGTGCTGCCTTCAAGCTGGTATGTACTGTACTCCTCTCTCTCTGACTCTCAAACTACCACCACACACTCTCTCTCTAAAGGTGACCCTTATTCCCTACTGCATACAGCCCCCTCAGGCAGATGGGTGACAGAAAGAGGCACGGGTGGCTCCAGACTCAACACCATTTCATGCCAGAAAACTACTACACCTGCAGATGGACACACAGTGCCTTACGTGATGCTCCCAGCAGGACCAAGTACCTAGCAGCAATCGGTGGTAAAAGGTGTCCTTGCTTCCAACTCTCAGCTCCCTTTCTTGGAACACGATCACACATCTCACCATTGCCATATGGCTTAAGAGCTTCCCTACAGGTGGGGTTCACATTGCCACCTATGCCAGGGTGTCCTGCATCACTTTCTTCAGTCAGTGGGATGTGGATGGAAATGACAGAAGAAAAGCTTTAGGGATGACAAGGGTTTCTCCCAGTTCCCCTGCTCGCTGTTTCAGCCACGGTTCATCTCAAATGCGGGCTTTGCCTCTGGCTGGGGTCCCCGATGAGAAGCAGAGCGAGCAGCAGAGCCACAGCTGACCTGGAGTGGCCATGACAGGGAAACCAGTCTGCTTCCTAAGCCACTGAGGTTTGGAGGTCACTTGTTACCACCACAAAACTGATCAAAACAGAGCCCCACAAATGGAAGCAACAGCAGGAGGAACAGGAAGTGTAGAACAGGAGAGAAGGAAGAGAACCTTTTGAGTACCCAGTGGTGCTCAGAATCAGGTGAATGTTTGTGAGAGATGGAAGACCAAGGCGAGGAGGTCTGGGCCAAGCGTGCTCCAGGCCTAAGGCTGCCGTAATTCCAGGTGTGAAGCGGCAACTGTTAGTGGTGTGGACAGAATGCCAAGGACTCACGTGAGCCCTGAAGGATGGACAGCACTCGGGGGAGACTGCTATTGGCTGAGAAAAGGGCGCAGAGCACGAGGAGTGAGGGCACATCGAGAGGACAGGCCACGGCTGAGGAAGACATTCTCGGCTCGAGCAGTCCCTGACTTCTCCTAGGGGCCATCCCGGGTACATCCCCAACTCTCATCAAGATGTTACAGAGCTCGCTGGCCCTCCTATCTCTTTGTGGGTGAAACAGAGATCTGTAAATCAGACACAAGCAGGGCCCCAGAGGCACACGGAGCCCCGGAGGCTGTGGCATGCTGTGGGGTGAGGGGAGTGGGTGGTGAGAGGTGTTCGAACAGCTGCTGGTCTTCTAAGAGGTGAGACAGACTGGAAATGTAGCGTCTTGACAAAAGGTGTGTTTGGCTTTGTTTGTGACCACAATCTCCACCCAGTATGACTGCATTTCTGGTCAACGAGCCCCATCTTCCATTTCTGGAACATCTGCCATGATGTCCTAAGAAAACTAAACCTTGCGGCTGGAAGGTATTGCATGTAGCCAGTAAGAGAGGAGAGTTCTGCAGAATTAAGATGCAAACAGAGGCTGACCTTTGTTCTCTAAGGAGAATACCTCCCCTTTGCTTTTTCCTCCGGAATTTTCCACATACCATGCTGACCTTCATTAAGGGAGAGGAGGCTTTTACAAATTTAGACCCGCCCTGATCTGCTTATAAAGGGATTTGTGCCAGTTACATATATCCATATGGTATAACTAGAGTTTTGTTTCAATGAGAAGACTGAATTGAAGAGAACATAAAGCAGACAAATGAGAGAAAAGCAGGGAGTGAGACAGAATGCTTGAGCAAAGTCCAGGAGATAGTGAAAGACAGGGAAACTTGGCATGTTGCAGTCCTCGGGGTCGCAAAGAGTCGGGCACGACTTAGCAACTGAACAACAAGGCACAATGCCAAGCAGAGAGACACAAATTTGACAATATGCTTCCCAGGGCAAATACTCAGAGGGTAATACTGTTTACAAGTCTGCTGGTCTCTAAAAGGTAAAAACAGGTCCCCAGATGAAGCACAGCTTGTATTGATACTAAAACCAGGAAGTATTTTCTTTGGGCCCCAATGTAGTGCGTTGGAAGGAATTCCACCTGCAACAATGACCCACAGCGAATACAATAGCAGGTTTCAAGTGGCCCTTCTTCAGTATAGACTAATGTGTGTGTGCTAAGTCACTTCAGTCATGTCCAACTCTTTGCAACTCTCTGGAATACAGCCCACCAGGCTCCTCTGTCCATGGGATTCCCCAGGCAAGAATGCTGGAGTAGATTGCCATGCCCTCCTCCAGGGATCTTTCCAACCCAGGGATTGAACCCACATCTCATTACATTTCTTGTGTTGGCAGGTGGGTTCTTTACCACTAGCGCCACCTGGGAAGCCCACAGACTAAAGGCCCAAATGGATGAGTAGACACATTTCAACTCCTCAGAATAAATTACTTGAAAGACCAAGACAACGCAGTCCAAGTCTGCCCCCATCGGATGATATCCTTTGGCTCTAGGATAATATTTAGAATATAGAGCAACAGATGAATGGCTTATCCTTCAAGTCATCCTCCTTGAACATTATTTCTTTAAAATGAGCTTCTGATAAGAACAGAGCTGCAGAGTTTGAAGTTATCAGGCAAAAGTCTGAGGTTTAAGATAATCCATTGTTCCCATTAAGGGAAGACTGAATATGCTTTGGCCACAAACCAAGTGGAAGGTGGGGCCAATGCCCTCTTTTGCCAAGTTAAGGAGCCTAATCAAGACTGGAGCCAGCATGAAAATCCACTGAACCTCCACCTAGAAGGGGGCCAAGAAGAGCAGCGAAGTTTCCCACAGGGATGAGTTCTACATCTACTCCAACCTGTGGCAAAGTCCCAAGAGCTGTACATCATAGCAATCAGCCACTGGCATGTTAGCCTAGAAAATGTTCAAAGCAGCCATTACCTACTGTCCATTAAGTCCCCAAAACATTTAATAAAATGCCCAGGGTGCTTAGAATCTTAATACCAGTTCACAGCTTAAAAACACTGCACTGACCCAACCAAAATGAGTTACATACTGTTATCTTTAAAAGTCACAAAATGAAAGTGTTAGCATGAGAAAGAGGGAGAAGAGTATACCAATGTTAAAAGAGAAAGAAAGAAAAGGTTTGGATATCACTGTGAATTATTGTCTTTGAAAATAGATACTTGTCCCTACAAAGTCTTCTGATGATGTGAAAAGAAAGTTCTAAGGAATTCCAATTTGTTTTATCCACTCCTGCCCATTGTCCACAGCTCACTCAGCTCACACAGTAAACCCTGAGGGTCTGTTTCACTTTTTCCTTCCCACACAAGCATCACACTGACAGTCTGGCCTTTCCAAACCACCACTGGAAACTTCAACTGAATTGATCATATATCAGGCCAGTCTTGATGCCAGAAAACTGTGACATTGTCCCCGCCAGGAAGGACAACCCTCATCTGCCAAGCTGGACTCATTGCCTGGGCAAGTGCAGGGACAAAATTTTCATTTCACTCCATCTGGAGCAACAAATTCAGGACACAATTGAAACTTAGCCTTAAGCGTCTTAAGAGGGAAGGATTAGTTTATACACTTATCTGATTCCTCATGATACCTAGTATTGTATACACAGTGGGAGCTCAATAATTGTTCATTCAATGAATACTTAATTTATCCCAGGTGCTGTGCTTGAAGCTTTACATAACTTATTTCAAGCAAACGCTTTGTCATTCATTTTAACAATTCTCCTAGAAAGATATCATTGTCCTCATTTTAAAGATGGGGAAACAGAGGCTTTGACAAATCCACTGACTCATCCAAGACAGTACAGTTAATAAGTAGCAGAGTGGACTTTGATCCCAAGACTGCCCAAACCTAAAGCCTAAGATCTTTCCACTCCACCATGAAGCCTGCCTAAAAGCATATCATGAAAGCTACAAGCTTCTCCAATGACTGCTAAGCCCATAGTGGAAGTCAGAGGTAGGCAAAACTTGGGTAAATATCACATAAACCTTCTAACAGTTACAAAATCCAGCAACAGGATAGGTCATGAGACAGTGAATGCTTCATCACAGAAACAACTTTCTTTCTGAGATAATATAGAGGGAATTGAAACTCTGTTTGAAAAGCTGGACTAGATGATCTCAGTATATGGGGGGCGGGGTGGGGAGGAACAAAACAAAACAAAGACTGACAGTGCGATTCTGAGAAATGAGGTCAAAGTTAAATTGCAGGTCCTTTCATAAGTACCTTATAAATGAGACATTCTGTTTCAAGAGAGAGAGATGAAAAAGACAATCCTCAGTATGGAAAAAAGGTTATCATCTGAGCTGGATATCAGAAGAAAAACTGAATTTCAGGAAATGGGACTGGAGGAAAGTTGAATATTATGCCTAGTTCCAAATGAAGAGAACAGAATGTTCAAACACAAGATGTGAGAAAGTATAGAACATGTTTTGGGAAATAGAGGGTACGTCAAGAAAGTAGTGGGAGAGAGGCACAGAAAGGTAACACGAGGCCAGATAATAGAAGGCTTCAAATGACTAAGGAATGTGTATTTTAGTTGACTGCACTTGAGAGCCATTGACGCTTTTGAACAAGGGAGTGATTAATAAACACTGTGACTTAAACAGTTTAATCTCACTTGTCCCTGCACTTGCCCAGGCAATGAGTCCAGCTTGGCAGATGAGGGTTGTCCTTCCTGGCGGGGACAATGTCACAGTTTTCTGGCATCAAGACTGGCCTGATATATGATCAATTCAGTTGAAGTTTCCAGTGGTGGTTTGGAAAGGCCAGACTGTCAGTGTGATGCTTGTGTGGGAAGGAAAAAGTGAAACAGACCCTCAGGGTTTACTGTGTGAGCTGAGTGAGCTGTGGACAGTGGGCAGGAGTGGGTAAAACAACACTCAACAAAATATGAGCAAATAGAATCCAACAACATATAAAAAACACCAGTGTAACCCACAACATCAATAGGCTAAAAAAGAAAAACATACGATCATATTAATTGATTCATAAAAAGCTTTTGACAAAATCTAAGATCCATCCATGGTAAGAACCCTCAGCAAACTAGGAAAAGAAGGGAATTTCATCTGCATGATAAAGAACACCTACAAATAACTACAGCTAACATATTTAATGGTGAGAAGTGGGTGGTTTTTCCCCTAATATCAGGAACAAAGCAAAGATGTCTACTCTCAACATTCTTCTTCACAAGCATACTGGAAGTCCTACCTACTGCAATAAGACAAGAAAAGGAAATAAAATGTATACTGATGAGAAACGAAGGAATGAAACTCTTTGTTCATACATGGCATCATTACCTATGTAAACAGATTGATCTGGCACCCAGTACAGGAAGGATCCTACTTTGGTAGAATAATTTTGAATCAAGAAAGTAGGACTAATGTCTTTTTTTTTTTAACTTGAGCAAAATGTTTATTATAACGTTCTTTACAAAGGCTAACAGCTAGGGGAGAAATAGCCAACCCTTAAGGGTTGAATCACACAGATGTTATATCAAACAGTGGAACAGGATATAGCCATTTAGAGTCGATAAGGTAAGGATATTTTTCTCTGTCTCCATATTTTTAAGTTTTTCTACAAATGAAATGCATTATTTTTTGCAAAACATGTAACACATAAATAATAAAAATTAGGATAAAATAAATTGGGGGTGTTTCAAAAATTAAACTCCTATAGAAGAAAAGATCTGCTGTTTATGTACTGTTCTGTGACAAACAAAATTAGAATTTTAATGCATTTATTTTGCTTCTTTTCACAGAGATAACCTTCTTTTCACATAAATAAAGAAGAGCTCTTTTATTTTTTTATTAATTTTTATTTCATATTGGAATATAGTTGATTTACCATGTTGTATCAGTTCCAGGTTTAAAAAAGTGATTCAGTTATACATATATCCATTTTTTTTTCAGGTTCTTTTCCCATATAGGTCATTACAGAATATTGAGTAGAGTTACATGTGCTACATAGCAGGCCCTTGTTGATAATCTGTTTTATATATCAGTTCAGTTCAGTTGCTCAGTTGTGTCCAACTCTTTGTGACCCCATGAATCACAGCATCCAGGCCTCCCCATCCATCACCAACTCCCGGAGTTCACTCAGACTCATGTTTATTGAGTTGGTGATGCCATCCAGCCATCTCATCTTCTGTCATCCCCTTCTCCTCCTGCCCACAATCCCTCCCAGCATCAGGGTCTTTCCCAATAAGTCAACTCTTCGCATGAGGTGGCCAAACTACTGGAGTTTCAGCTTTAGCATCAGTCCTTCCAATGAACACCCAGGGCTGATCTCTTTTAGAATGGACTAGTTGGATCTCCTTGCAGTTCTAGGGACTCTCAAGAGTCTTTTCCAACACCACAGTTCAAAAGCATCAATCCTTTGGCGCTCAGGTTTCTTCACAGTCCAACTCTCACATCCATACACGACCACAGGGAAAACCATAGCATTGACTAGATGGAACTTTGTTGGCAAAGTAATGTCTCTGCTTTTGAATATGCTGTCTAGCTTGGTCATAACTTTCCTTCCAAGGAGTAAGCGTCTTTTAATTTCATGGCTGCAATGACCATCTGCAATGATTTTGGAGCCCCCAAAAATAAAGTCTGACACTGTTTCCACTGTTTTCCCACCTAGTTCCCATAAAGTGATGGGACCAGATGCTATGATCTTCGTTTTCTCAATGTTGAGCTTTAAGCCAACTTTTTCACTCTCCCCTTTCACTTTCATCAAGAGGCTTTTTAGTTCCTCTTCACTTTCTGCCATAAGGGTGGTGTCATCTGCATATCTGAGGTTATTGATATTTCTCCCGGCAAACTTGATTCCAGATTGTGCTTCTTCCAGCCCAGCGTTTCTCATTATGTACTCTGCATAGATGTTAAATATGCTGGGTGACAATACACAGCCTTGACATACTCCTTTTCTTTTTTGGAACCAGTCTGTTGTTCCATGTCCAGTTCTGACTCTTGCTTCCTGACCTGTATATAGGTTTCTCAAGAGGCAGGTCAGGTGGTCTGGTATTCCTATCTCTTTCAGAATTTTCCACAGTTTATTGTGATTCACACAGTCAAAGGCTTTGGCATAGTCAATAAAGCAGAAATAGATGTTTTTCTGGAACTCTCTTGCTTTTTCCATGATCCAGCGGATGTTGGCAATTTGATCTCTGGTTCCTCTGCCTTTTCTAAAACCAGCTGGAACATCTGGAAGTTCACGGTTTACGTATTGCTAAACCCTGGCTTGGAGAATTTTGAACATTACTAGTGTGTGAGATGAGTGCAACTGTGCGGTAGTTTGAGCATTCTTTGGCATTGGAATGAAAACTGACCTTTTCCAGTCCTGTGGCCACTGCTGAGTTTTCCAAATTTGCTGGCATATTGAGTGCAGCACTTTCACAGCATCATCTTTCAGGATTTGAAATAGCTCAACTGGAATTCTATCAGCTTTGTTCGTAGTGATGCTTTCTAAGGCCCACTTGACTTCACATTCCAGGATGTCTGGCTCTAGGTGAGTGATCACACCATCCTGATTATCTTGGTCATGAAGATCTTTTTTGTACAGTTCTTCTGTGTATTCTTGCCACCTCTTCTTAATATCTTCTGCTTCTGTTAGGTCCATACCATTTCTGTCCTTTATCGAGCCCATCTTTGCATGAAATGTTCCCTTGGTATCTCTTATTTTCTTGAAGAGATCTCTAGTCTTTCCCATTCTGTTGTTTTCCTCTATTTCTTTGCATTGATCGCTAAGCAAGACTTTCTTATCTCTCCTTGCTATTCTTTGGAACTCTGCATTCAAATGGGAATATCTTTCCTTTTCTCCTTTGCTTTTCACTTCTCTTCTTTTCACAGCTATTTGTAAGGCCTCCTCAGAGAGCCATTTTGCTGTTTTGCATTTCTTTTCCACAGGGATGGTCTTGACCCCTGTTTTCTGTACAATGTCATGAACCTCCATCCATAGTTCATCAGGCACTCTATCAGATCTAGTCCCTTAAATCTACTTCTCACTTCCACTGTATAATCATAAGGGATTTGATTTAGGTCATACCTGAATGGTCTAGTGGTTTTCCCTATTTTTTTCAATTTAAGTCTGAATTTGGCAATGAGGAGTTCATGATCTGAGCCACAGTCAGCTCCTGGTCTTGTTTTTGCTGACTGTATAAAGCTTCTCCATCTTTATATATAGTAGTATGTATATGTTAATCCCAAACTCCTAATTCCACCCCCTCACCTTTCCCCTTTGAAAACCATAAATTTGTTTTTGAAATCTATGAGCCTGTTTGTTTTGTAAATAAGTTCATTTTATCATTTTTTTAGATTAGAGTGGAACTAATTTCTTAAACTCATGCTAGAGTAGAGACTTGCCAGAGGCCACATTAAAAACAAGCAAACACCACCAAATTCCCAATTTAAATAGCAAACTTGAACTCCATTAATATTGATGCTAAGGAACTTAGAAATTTCACTAAATGCCACATGTCTAGTCATCTGTCTGTTTAGGCCAGCTCAGTAGGACTGTCCCTCTCCTCCTTCACCCTGGAAATAAACTTCTTATTCTGGAGGGTAAGGCATGATGCAATAGCTGTATAGTATACTAATAAGCTGCTTTATAAGGGTAGTGTATTAAAATCTATCTCATCTTTTTCTCCATCTCCTTCCAGGTTCAACCCAAGCAATTAGAATAACATTAGAAACAAAAATGGCCACAATACAATCCAAAATTTCCATATTTCTGTGATGGCTTCCAAGTGACTATGTCTTTCTGTAACTATCAAACTGGACAGAAAACTTGAGAACAATTAAATCAATGAGAATATCGTTGACGATGTGTACAATTCAATACAATATAAAAGGAAATTTAAGTATAAAGTGGTGAAAGAGAAAAAGCAGGAGATTCAGAGTCAGATGGGCAAACCAGACTTTTTGAGTTTTGCACTGCTACCACCAGCTGTGTGACAAGCAAGTTTCTTTTTTTAAAAACTTTTTACTTTATATTGGCATATAGCCAATTACCAACGTTGTGATAGTTCCAGGTAGACAGCAAAGGGACTCAGCCACACATACACATGTACCCATTCTCCCCCAAACTCCCCTCCCATCCAGGCTGCCACCTGACACTGAACAGTTCCCTGTGCCATACAGTAGAACCTTCTTGGTTAAAGTTTCTTAATCTGTCTGAGGCCTCAGGTTTCTCCCTTTTGCAATGAGAATGATAATACCAACCTAACGTTATAAGAATGAAATGTGAAAATACACATAAATTTGATTGACAGCAAATGGCTAACCAAATGTTTAAATACATAGCCAAACCAGTTGTTTATCCAACTGGTAAGGCAGAGCCTATCCACTGAGAACATTGTGTGCAAAGCAGATGATGGGAATAGGCAGTTCCAAGAGCAGTGGGCTAGGATGGACAACTAAGGCATCCTGAAGGATGTGTGATTCCGGTTGAATCCTAATGGAATCAGAGAAGAATTCAGATAGGTAGGGAGAGCTGCTGGCATAACAGGAGCTCAAAAATAATTACTGAGTGAATGAATGAATGGAAAGTATAGAGAAACAAAAGAACGAGCTGGAATGTCCATGACACATCCTAGAGACAGTGAGAGGCCTGAGGTTAAAAATTAAAGATGGCCCTTGACTCTGCAGAACTTTTCTTTCAAGGAGTTTTCTCTACAAGTGCCCACAAGAACACTATGGAATTTTCTGGAGATGGGCATTACTGTTCCTCTCACCCTAGAGAGGTCACATGTCTATGAAAGCACACTGGGGCTGGTCTGGCCCCTGGGGCCTGGGCTGTCCCTCTGACCTACCTGTGACCTGCATATTTGGGTGAACACACTTCCTGTAGCCCCAGTGGGACAAGACAGCTCTTGTACCTGCTGACATATTTAGACACATACATTATCTCAACGGCCACTGCTCTCTCTTGATAACCGCCACACCACCTAGATCACTGAAGTCAGCTTCCTTCACAAACCACAGCGCAAAATATTCTCATGGGAAAAAAAAAGTGCCAAGGCATCTTCTGACTCGGGGTTTGAGTTTTCAAAATGAAGCTTTCAGGTAAGAGTAATGGTCAGAGCGACAGAGGTTTCGTGGCCTGAGGGGGGAAGTACAGGGGCTGAGTCTGAAAACATCAGAGGAGAGACGGAAAGGCAGCAGAAATTAATAGAAAGAACCCTAGAGATTCGGTCTCTAGGTTAGGGCCTGTTGTTAAATCTCTCTGTGATCTTGGGCAAGTCACTTAAGCTCTCTGGGCGTTCGTTTTGTCATATGACCATCAGCTGTTTGATGGAAGTAACCTCCAAGAATCTTGCAACGCTCACATTCTAGGACTGCAAATGAAAGAGACCCTATTTTCTGTCTGGGCAGAGGTAAGTTAGGCCCACCTGTTCTTTTCTGATGCTCCTTTATCCATTCTCCCCCTCACAACACTTACTCACCTGGGAAAGCAACCAGCCACGTTATTTAGCCAGCCAGTGAATAAAGTGAGGTGGAATAGTAGGTCTGCTTTTTTCTGTTTGTTACTCTCACTGTCCCACAGAGAAGAAAAAGTCACTGTGAGGAGGTTTCCCCTCCCCACTGAGGCTTTAAGTAGGATTGCTTGTCAAGCCCTAGTCACCAAAACACCATCACGAGCCTCACTTTTTTCTAGGTATTGACAGACTGACCTTTGCCAGTGGGACACAGAATAGGATGGCAAGGGTCTGGGCACCTTGTCTAATGAACAAGCAGGAATTGAGGGCACTTAGGCTGAACGAGAGCAGACTCGAGAGAAGCACAATGATGACCACAAGCAGCTGAAAGGTAGGTTTGCTTGCTGTCGCTCCACAGGGCAGAATCGACGGCCACCACAGGAAGCTCCGAGGGAGACAGATGACATCACCACTGGAAGAAGGGCTCGCCCACAGTAAGATCAGCCAAAGGCATCTCACAGGGGTAGTGACTTCCCTGACCCAGGAAATGTTCTTGACCCAAAGGCTTTTGCCCATCTGCCAGAAGACCTCATACACTCAGCAGGGCAAGGGATCAAGGCCAACATTCTGAAGTTCTACCTTAGAACTGACACTGAAGCTCTGCAAATGCTGTTTGCCTTACTTTCTAGCTGTTTCGTGTGTGTGCATGTGTTTTTAACTTGCCTGAGTTCAAACCACAGTTGAATCTTGTGCTTTGACTGTGCTTATTGCTTTTTCCATCGAGAGGGCAGGGACTTGCAAGCTTTTGCTTTAAAGTTTCCCCTAAATTTCATCTCCTCTCCCAATCAGAAGTCTTTACGGGTAGTTAAAGGTTTTGCAAAGTCAACTATCCTTTTACAAAGTAGAAAAATACCATTGCTAGTTTCTGTTTCTCTGATCAGGCTATTATAGAGAGGGGCCCACCCTTCTTGTGCTGTACAGAGAAGAATAAAATGCAGTCACTGCAAGTACGTAGCAGCTGGGTGGACATCACACAGGGCAGTGGCAGGGGTTCAGAACAAACTCCAGAGCATCCTGGAAGACAGGACAGCTGACTGCAGACGTTCTTACTCTGGTTTCCAGTTTTTGTGCCCAATTACGGAGTCCATGGCTCAGATTTCCTTTCTTAAATTGTTCTCTAATTTGCACCTAAGACATTCCTCTTCAAGAAATCATTACATTTGACATGGCCATACTGTGTATAAACAGTAACAACCCAGCTCTCCAATCCAAGGGCACTATTAATATCTTGTTAAAGTTTGAACTGTTCATGCATTGCAATGTTATGCAGCCTGAAAAAAGAATTATTTGAAATCCATGAAGAAACGTGTGCTAGAAACTCAGGCTCTCTGGACCCCATCCCTGTCTTCTGGTAACCTCAATTCTCACAAAAGAGCATACAACCAAAGAATTCAAAATAGGGCCCTCTCCCCACAGTGTTCCTGAGTTATCACCTAACATTCCCCACAATCTGACAGTTGAAGAGATCTCTCCCACCTTTGAGGAAAGCTGAAGAACTTTTACTGATAACCTCAGTGTTGCAGACCAAAGCCAATGCACCCCCCACTCCCATCTCCCTGGAGAAAACAGTGCCTAGAAATACATGTGCAGGGGCCCTGGACCACTCACATCCCCCCACTGGGCCTGATGCCCACCCCTCATATAGTGATCCTAAGGGGTCTTCCCAGCAGGAGCCACATAGGCATTTCTAGCCCCTTAAATCCTAAACCCCTAGACACTAACTTTTATTCACTTGGTTGATTAATCACATTAATTTCATTGGAGTTGTTGAACATTTCATAACGGGAAAGTCATCGTATGGTGGCCAAATGGACCATGGAGCCCAATGTTTGCCCTCTGGTATCCATCCTACCTCCACTTGGCTTAGGATCCGTCCTTTCCCAAACTCCAGTTAACGCTGGCCCTGCCTCTGTGAGTCATACTCTGCCAATCTTGTCTTTGATCCTGCTCTCATTTGCCCCATTTCCTTCACTGGACAGAAAGCTCCCGCTGGCAGGGCCTGGAACCCAGGCCCAGGGAATCCAGCACAGGCTGGGGACCCATAGTGTGTGCTCCCCAGGGACTTGGGGAATTAAACTCCAAACAGAGGCATTCCCAAACAGCCTAAGTAGCCCTTAATAATCCAATAGGAATGCCATTCATAAGCTTATCTGTAACACACAAATCAAGTAATTTGTCATACAAATCCTTCAAGGTATTAGCTTCTAGAATGCGGCTGGCAGCCATAGCCCCCTTTGCCAGAATCATCTATGAATATCTGAATAAATCCTCTAACCACAGAGGAATGTTGAAGGTTTAAGTAACAGAATAATATGCAGCACGTGTGTCAGAAAGCACCAAGGCATCACGGGCCCCCTCCTCTTCTCTCCCCAGCACCTGGACACTCATGAACCCAGAGGCACAGCCCTCCTGAAGCCCACTCTGTGCACCCAGCTCACTCCAGCGTATCCAGTCCTGCTTCTCTCACTGAGTCTCCCTCAGTCCCCTTCCTCCAATGGTCCTATTTGGGTTTATTTTTTCTGTTTATGCATTTCTCAGGCAATAGGGGTGAGCCTTTCCCAGTCACCTAACTTCCAGCCAGTGACCCTCTAAAGAGGAGGCATTACACTTAGTCTGCACTAATTAAAGCGGGACAGTCTAAGATGTCCTAAATTCAGGTTGTCCAGGACTCCAGGGAAAGCACCCCATCTTACACTGGAGCCTCAGCCTCAGCTTTGAAAGCCCGTTCTTGGGCCAGGAGCAGAGCCCCAGGAAACACAGGAGCTCCCAGTCACCCAGCTGACTCAGTGTGCTGACTCTGCCCCTCCCACGTGTCTTGCAGGAGCCCTTCCAACACAAGCACTTGTGACTTCCCACAGCCGAGAGCCTGCGACAGCGCTCTCTTAATCCCTGCACACACTCAGAAGCTTGGAGTCCTAAACAGGAAGGGAACTGCAGTGGTTTCAAGTTTTATACATCCATACACTCAGTCCTTGGGGAGGACAGACCTTTCCCCTCAAGCACTTGGCATTCATGGAAAGGAAGCTTCCTTTTCATAAAACTTTTAAAATATTTTAATTATAGAAAACATGTGCAAAATTTCTCATGGGCACACACACAGGCACATGAACACAGAAGCGTGCATGCCTGCTTGAAAAACAGGAAAGAAAGTCAGCCTAGTGAAAATCAGTATGTGGTGAAAAACATGATTCTAACCTAGTTAGAGCACATTTAAATTCAGTTTAGTACTTGAATTATTCATTTGAGTCAAAAGAAGATACTTTGTATCTTTCAAAGAATTTTTTCCATTTCATCTAAATTGTCAATTTACTGACATAAAGTTGTTTATAATATTTCCTTAGTACTCTTCAAAGTGACATCACCTCTCATTCCCAACATTGGAATCATCTGTACTATTTTTCCTGATAAGCCTGACAAGGGGTTTATCATTTCTCATGATCTTCTCACAGAACCAGCTTTTGATATTTTTACATTTATGGAGTCTATTTACTTTTTCACTGATTTCTTCCTTGGTCTCTACAACTCCCCTTTTCTGCCTACATTTTGGGTTTTATTTGCCGTTTTTATTCTGCTTTCTTAATGTGAAAGTCCTCTGTGCTATCACTGTCATACATTTTAATTCTACAAGTTACAAAACACATTATTATTTTTGCTTTAAAATTCTACTATCTTTTAAAGATATTTAAATAATAAGAAAAAAGCCTATACATTTACCCACATAGTTACTACTATCTCTGGTGCTCTTTATTTCTTACATTGATCCAGGATAATGTCTAATACAATCTTCCTTCTACTTGAAGAACTTCTTTTAACATTTCTTGTTGTGCAGGTCTGCTGGTAATGAATTTTTTTAGGCTTTTTTAGGTCTGATAAAATATTTCACAGTGAAGGATATATCACTGGGTAAAGAATTCTATGTCAGTATTTTTTTTTTAATTTCAGAACTTTAAAGATATTGTTCCACTGTCATCTTACTTACATTGTTTCCAGTGAAAATCCTGTTGTCACTCTTACCTTTGTTCCTCTGCCCTTTTCCCCTGGTTGCTCGGTCGGTTTTCTCTTTGCTGTAGGTAGTAAGCGATTTGATTACCATGTGCATTGATTCACTGTTCATGTTTTTTTGCACTATACTAAGTGCGTGTATAACTGACTCTTGAAGTTGTCCCACAGTTCACTGATTCTCTCCTTTTCTCCTTTCCAGTCTTTTTGCCCTCTGTTTCATTTTGAAGTTTCCATTATTGTCTCAAGTTCATTCATTTTTTCATCTACAATTTATAACCTGCCATTAATTCCATCCAGTGTATTTTTCACCTTAGACATTATAGTTTTTACCTCTAGTAGTTCAACCCAAGTCTTTTCTGATTATTTTCCATGTGTCTACTTAATATGTTCTACCTTTTATGTAGCTTTTTAACATACTGGATATTGTTACAGTAAATGTTTTAACTTTTGTTCACAAGGTCTATCATCCGTATCATTTTTTGTCAGTTTCAATTGATTGATCTTACCAGTTACGTGCTGTATTTTCGTTTGTCTCCTTTGCACACCTAGAAAATTTTGATTGGATGCCAGGCATTGTGAATACTATCTTGCTGGGTACTGAATATTTTGTATTCTTACAAAAATTTTCAAGCTTTGTTCTAAGATGGAGTTACTTGGAAACATTTATTCATTCAGGCCTTTCCTTTATGAACCAGAACTGCATTTTGTCTAGGGTTCATTTCCCCATTACCAAGGGAAAACCCTTCTCAGTTACTCTAACCTATACCCTGTAAGTTACGGGGTTTCTAGTTGGCCACCGGGACTAAGCACTATGCTCGACTACATGTGATGTCTGTGACTATCTGATCCTCTAAACCTTCAGGTGGTTTTTTCCCAGGCCTCAGGGAGTTTCTTCACATGCATGCATTGATCAATACTCAACAGCATATTTGAGGGGGACCCTCTATAGATCTCTGGAACTGTGTGCAGTTGTCTTCTGGTTACTGTTCCGAAAAGTCTAGCCATCTTGGCCTCCCTAGACTTCAGTTCCATCTCAACTCAAGACTGGCAGTTTCTAGGTTCCCCTTCCCTAATCCACAGCCTGAAATTTTTCCCCAGGCAGTAAGCTGAGGAAATTATAGGATTTACTCATTTATCAGTCCTTCAAGGATTACTGTTCTTTGTTGCCTGATATCCAAAGTCTGGAGAGGTATAGTTTCGTGTATTTTGTCTGGGTTTTTTGTTTGTTTCTTCGTTTTTTCAGGAATTTCAGTCAGGAGGATCAATCTAGTTCCTTTCATTCCATATTGGGCAGAAGTGGCAGTCAGGACTGTGGGTCATTTTACTCTCTGCTCTAGTGGAAGCCATGCCAGAGTGAAAAATGCAGGGGATAAAAAGGAGGTTTATTGGCTCATAAATCAGATGATAAAATTCAAAGAGGTTATAAAATTATTTTGCAAGGGCATAAAGAGCCAGGAGCAAAATTCATTCAAACATGTCAAGTAAGTCTAAAAATGCAAACTTTAACAGAATGAGTGGCAGAGTTTGCTGCAACCTTGGCAAAGTAATAAACTGTCACAAAAATTAGGCAATGTGTAACTTGCTACTAGATGTAGAGGTATGGGCTTACAGTGCCCAGTTGGAAGTCAGGGAACAGAATTGTGTTCCAGGATCACGGGCAGGAATCAAGCCCTGTGGCCTGGCCAGGGTTTTCTCTGATTGATGAGAAACTTGTGTCAGAAGCCCTGAGTCACTCAAACTAAAATAATACAACAATACAAATAATACTATTGGATAAGTGCCTTTCCAACACTGTGTGTGCTTAGTCACTCAGTCATGTCCAACTCTTTGCAACCCCATGGACTGTAGCCCTCCAGGCCCCTCTGTATTCAAAAGAATACTGGAGTGAGTTGCCATGCCCTCCTCCAAGGGATCTTCCCAACCCTAACATTAGGAGATTAAAAATTAAGTATAGGGACTTCCCTGATAGTCCTGTGGTTAAGACTCTGCGATTCCACTGCATGGGGAACGGGTTCAACCCCTAGTTGGGGAATTAAGATCCTGCAAGCTGTGCAGCACAGCCAAAAAAATAATAATTTTTTAAAATAAATAAATGCATGGTTTTACTGAAATCCTAGCTCATTTCAAACTTATAATAGTACTCTTAGAAAGCAGGTGGTGTGTGTAACCCCCATTTAGGAATGGGAAACATACAAGAGGTTAAATTACCTTCCTAGGTCACACAAGTCAGAAAAGATCTAGAACAGCCTCAGTCCTAGAGGTTTCTGAGAGGTCCTCTGAACCTCCTGTGGAGGCCAGCTTTGCCAGGGACACAGAAGACAAAGGTGGCCCTGGGGGCATTTACAATCTGTTTGGCAAGACAAAGAGTAAGAAATATGGAAAGCTTGTGGTCATCCCCTAACACTAATTTTGGAGGCAAAGAAATTCAAGTGAGTAAAAGTTTGTCCCTTTCCAAAATAAACACATCCTCTGCCTGGGCCCAGAAGATCTAACTCCAGGAGAATGAAGTGACAGCATTCTCCTTGTAACATTTGGATCCATACAGGTGACCCAGAATCTCAAGGCTTGGGTTGATCTGAATGTGGAAAATCGTTCAAATGTGCACAAGTAGATGGCCTGGGAAAGAAAGAATCGACTTTCGTGGTCATCTCAGACTCCTTGCTGCCAGGGTGCTCTGGTCACCAGGATTTCTCAAGGTCCAAAGCTGGCCAGCAGCTGCCATGACCACAGCAGCACCATGTGTGCCCAGGTCCCATCATAGGTTCAAACCCTGGCCAGGGAATTAAGGTCCCACATGCCAAGTGGCATAGCCAAAAAAAAATTTTTTAATAATAAAATTAAATATGCACTGTGTTTCAGTCAGTTCAATCACTCAGTCATGTCCAACTCTTTGCGACCCTATGAATTGTAGCACGCCAGGCCTCCCTGTCCATCACCAACTCCCAGAGCTCACTCAAACTCACGTCCATCAAGTCAGTGATGCCATTCAGCCATCTCATCCTCTGTCGTCCCCTTCTCCTCCTGCCCCCAATCCCTCCCAGCATCAGAATCTTTTCCAATGAGTCAACTCTTCACATGAGGTGGCCAAAGTACTGGAGTTTCAGCTTTAGCATCAGTCCTTCTAAAGAACACCCAGGACCGATCTCCTTTAGAATGGACTGGTTGGATCTCCTTGCAGTCCAAGGCACTCTCAAGAGTCTTCTCCAACACCACAGTTCAAAAGCATCAATTCTTCGGTGCTCAGCTTTCTTCACAGTCCAACTCTCACATCCATACATGACCACAGGAAAAACCATAGCCTTGACTAGACGGACCTTTGTTGGCAAAGTAATGTCTCTGCTTTTGAATATGCTATGTAGGTTGGTCATAACTTTCCTTCTAAGGAGTAAAGTTGCACCCAATTCTTTGAGACCCCATGGACTATAGCCCATCAGGCTCCTCTGTCCATGGAATTCTCCAGGCAAGAATACTAGAGTGAGTTGCCATGCCCTCCTCCAGGGACCTTCCCAACCCAGGGATGGAACCCAGGTCTCCCACATTGCAGGTGGATTCTTTACCATCTGAGCCCCCTGAGAAGCCCAAAAATATAGGAGTGGGTAGCCTATCCCTTCTTCAGGGGAACTTCCCAACCCAGGAATTGAACCAGGGTCTCCGGCATTGCAGTTGGATTCTTTAAGGTAACATACAAGCCCAAGAATACTGGAGTAGGTAGTCTATACCTTCTCCAGGGAAATTTCCAACCCAGGAATCAAACTGGGGTACCCTGCATTGCAGGTGGATTCTTTACCAGCTGAGCTACCAGGGAAACTCAAAATTAAGTAAGTATAGAAATAAATCAAATCAATACTAAAGGTAAAATGTTACATTGAGAAAAAATATGTATTAGTCTAAGTCCATATAATGTTTAAGCCCATATATTCAAGTCCATATAATGTTTAAGAGGATTTACATATTACAGTATCTAGCAAATTAGACTTGTGATTCTAATTTATAATGTGTATTACTTTTAGACTAATGATTTTAATTTGAAAATTCTAAAATGCAATAGGTTTATAAAGAATATCAGGAATTTTTAAAAAAATAATATCAGAAATGACCTTATTTATATGTTTAATTTCACATATTTTAAAAATTACAAAATACCTTAGAAGATAGTGTTGATTAGTTGGATAGTTGAAGCACTTAATAGAATTTGAATTTTCAAGGCAGTTTGAATATTTCAGAGGATGTTATATGGACCCCCTTCAACATGATTCTAAATATCTGCTAGACTAATTACGAAATTTGCAGGTTAAACTTAAAAGCCTAGGGCAAAACTAGTGTTTTCGGTCTAAACTGTAAATGTAAATTTTGAAATGAAAGTAAACCCCGAAGAATCTTTTGTGTGTTAATGCTCCCTCCTTCCTCCAGAATAACAAAAAACAGATACCACAAACCCCAGCCCTCCTAAAGCACAGTGTGAAAACTCTTGCTGCAAGCTGGGGGCAGACACTGAAGGGTTTTCATAAAGCTAAAGACAACTGACCTTATTGGACACTAACTCTGTACTAGGTACTGCTCTTTAACTGGTCTGCTCACTGAACTGTCACCATAACCCTCTGAAGTAGGGATTATTTTTAGTCCTAGTTTTACCAGTGAGGCAACTAAGGTTCACAGCCAGGAAGTGGTACAGCTGGGGTTCAAATCAGGCCTCTTAATACACCGACTGTGCCTTCCAGAACCATGCCAAGTGCAGTAGGATCCCGTTAGGTTTGGTTTTATTTGCCTCTTGTTTTCAAAGAGTATTCCAGCAATAATACAGAGGATGGGCCAGCAGGAAGACAGTCTGGGACACCAGCTGAGAAACGGCTGCCCCCATCCAAGTGATGGGTAACAAATACCTGAGTTACGGCTGTATTCCTGGAGTTGGAGGAGAGAGGACAGAATTAAAGCAAAGTTGGGAGAGGTACGCCGCGCTTGAGAAAGAACCAACAGGCTAGGCTACTGCAAGCAGCTAGGCAGGGGAACTGGGGAGGGGAGCAGGAGACAGGGTAGAGAGGAGGAGAGAAGAACTGAATCTAAGTGTCTGTGGGACAGTCAGGAAACTGCTGGGCATGTGGGTCCAAAGGTTGTTAGGACAAAGACAGGGGCTAAAACTTGAGGAGGCCAAACATCCGTTAGTATGCATAGCGATATGAAAAGAATATGGCAAATCCAACTCAACCCATAACTAGTTTTTGGTGAAAGTTATGGTTTTGTTTGCTAATTTAATCAAATGAAATTATTATGCATCATTTTAATGCCCCCTTGAATGGAGTCACTCAACTTGCTTTTCCTGGCGGACATGAAAACCCAAGTCGCTAAGGGCTAACGTGGAATCATGGTGGGAAATAAAACTGCCTTTTACAACCATTCTAAGGAGAAAACTAGGTATCCAACTGCATCAGAAAAACAGCAAAACAGCATTCCCCAAACCGACTATGGCCATTGTCTGTGCCAAGGGTACAAGGATACTAGAGTATTAAGCACGGGTACCTGCCTTCAGGGGGCAACCAAACTCCTCTGCCCCCGGCATTCAAACACGTGCTACCACTAGGGAGCTAAATGCGTCAGTCCAATACTTATTAATGCATCTGTAGTATCTTTCACAATTTAGGATCTGGTCTTGCCTTAAAGTTGCCAGGTTCTAGAAACTTTGTTATTTCTTTTATTCACTTGGATCATCAAAGGGGTGAAACACCTAATCATTTTTCCATTGTTTGAGCAGAACCCATTACGGTCGCAGAGAAGTGGTAATTGAGTTTATCAAATGAAATTACCTCCACTCAGCCCACCTCCTCTTCAGCTTGCCTTTCTCAATCAGAAATAACCAACACCACCTTTCACACAGGACACTTGCATATTTGAATGGCTTCCCAGGAGTCTTTGAGTGGCATATAATTACACTTAATTTAATTTTTTTGTCATTAGTCCTAGAGGCTTTGATCCAAAGTCTGTATTATTCTGATATAAGGAAAATAAAGCCCCACCTTAAATTAAATATTTTCCTTTGAGTAGTTTGCTGTTCATTGTACAGCCAATCTTCTGGTAGAGTTTTCAGTTTCCAGCAGCCACTTCTGGGCTTGGCATCTTTTCCAGTTCCTTGTGTTTCCCCATCAGCTGTCAGGTCACCAGGAGCCTGAGCACACTTGGGTTTCAGAGACACTTCCAGACACAAGGTCCCAGGAGGTGACGCACACGGGAATCTCGTATCTCTTGTATCTTCCACGTGAGGCCAGCCATCCTGACCTTGAGTTTAGGGCATGGGGTTTTTGTGTTGAAAACACACTGATGGACAAAAAATGAAGCATTTTCATATTTGTTTCAAGTAACATAAACACCAGTCACAATCTGGCCAATTTTCCATTTCTAAATGAACATTTAAGTACCTCCAATATGAGAATACATCATACGTTCCCTCAAGGGTCTAACACCATTGAAAAAGAAGACGACTGAAAAAGGTTAGCAGGAGGAGGCAGCCAAATGAAGTACAGGCTATCACAGAGGTGCAAAAAATATACAGAGGATTCTCAGAAAGAGGAGCGAACTTACCAGGCCACTCTCGTTCAGCTTTTGGGAAAAATCTCCTCCCTTCTTTGTGGCTAAGCCAACCGTCTCATTGTCCCCAACTGCCTATTATCATGATTCTCTAGGAGCTGCCTGAATTCTCCCCAACTTAGATTGACTGTGTGGATCACAATAAACTGTGGAAAATTCTGAAAGAGATGGGAATACCAGACCACCTGACCTGCCTCTTGAGAAACCTATATACAGGTCAGGAAGCAACAGTTAGAACTGGACATGGAACAACAGACTGGTTCCAAATAGGAAAAGGAGTACGTCAAGGCTGTATATTGTCACCCTGCTTATTTAACTTATATGCAGGGTACATCATGAGAAACGCTGGGCTGGATGAAGCACAAGCTGGAATCAAGATTGCTGGGAGAAATATCAATAACCTCAGATATGCAGATGACACTACCCTTATGGCAGAAAGTGAAGAGGAACTAAAAAGGAGACTGAAAAAGTTGGCTTAAAGCTCAACATTCAGAAAACTAAGATCATGACATCTGGTCCCATCACTTCATGGGAAATAGATGGGGAAACAGTGGAAACAGTGTCAGACTTTATTTTTAGGGGCTCCAAAATCACTGCAGATGGTGATTGCAGCCATGAAATTAAAAGATGCTTACTCCTTGGAAGGAAAGTTATGACCAACCTAGATAGCATATTCAAAAGCAGAGACATTACTTTGCCAACAAAGGTCCGTTTAGTCAAGGCTATGGTTTTTCCTGTGGTCATGTATGGATGTGAGAGTTGGACTGTGAAGAAAGCTGAGCACCAAAGAATTGATGCTTTTGAACTGCGGTGTTGGCAAAGACTCTTGAGAGTCCCTTGGACTGCAAGGAGATCCAACCAGTCCATTCTAAAGGAGATTGGTCCTGGGTGTTCTTTGGAAGGACTGATGCTAAAGCTGAAACTCCAGTACTTTGGCCAACTCATGCGAAGAGTTGACTCATTGGAAAAGACTCTGATGCTGGGAGGGATTGGGGGCAGAAGGAGAAGGGGACAACAGAGGATGAGATGGCTGAATGGCATCACAGACTCGATGGACGTGAGTTTGAGTGAATTCTGGGAGTTGGTGATGGACAGGGAGGCCTGGCGTGCTGCAAATCGTGCATGGGGTCGCAAAGAGTCGGACATGACTGAGTGACTGAACTGAGATTGAGGACTTGCTCATCCAGACCCACTGATCTCCTTTTCACCCTAATTCCTGGCATCATCTTGGGAATTTTGCATCCACGCAAATAGCTAGCAACCCAGTCTCCAGGTCCTTCACATTCTCAGCTCCAGGGACCTTCACCTCCTTTCCATATTGGGCTGCCCATCCCCTTGGTCCCACCTCCTATATTACAACCACCCAAAACCACTTCATCCTTACAGTCTTAACCTTAATAATCCACTCTCACCTCTTTGATTTCTCTAGCTCTCACTCAGGTCCTCCCACTACACCTACTGTCTGACCTCATCTAGACCTCTGAGCTCCTAACTCCACCTGGCTCTCCACTTCTGTCAGCAGCTCCTGACCTCACTTCCTTCCCCATCTACATAGTTTCGCTTCCATTGTTCTCTCACTCCAGCGCTATCATCTGCTTGTCTTTCTATCACATAAACTCCTAAACCTGGGTTAACCTAAATCTCTGCCTTCTTTACCATGGCTACTTTCAGGACTGCTAGAGAAGAGCTCACTGCAATGAAGAACTGTGCTCCACAGATTCCCAGCATCAGCTGCACCCTCACCACTTGCAGCCACTCAACTTCTCCCACTCCCCTCAGGATTTCTAACTTCTGTGTTTTCCCTCAGCTTCCATCCTCAGTTCCCTTCTCTTTTCAGTTCAGTTCAGTCACTCAGTCATGTCCGACTCTTTGCAACCCCATGAATCGCAGCACGCCAGGCCTCCCTGTCCATCACCAACTCCCGGAGTTCACCCAAACTCATGTCCATCGACTCAGTGATGCCACTCAGCCATCTCATCCTCTGTCATCCCCTTTTCCTCCTGCACCCAATCCCTCCCAGCATCAGAGTCTTTTCCAATGAGTCAACTCTTCGCATGAGGTGGCCAGACTACTGGAGTTTCAGCTTCAGCATCATTCCCTCCAAAGAAATCCCAGGGCTGATCTCTTTTAGAAAGGACTGGTTGGATCTCCTTGCAGTCCAAGGCACTCTCAAGAGTCTTCTCCAATGCCACAGTTCAAGAGCATCAATTCCTTGGCACTCAGCTTTCTTCACAGTCCAACTCTCACATCCATACATGACCAGTGGAAAAACCATAGCCTTGACTAGATGGACCTTTGTTGGCAAAGAAGCCAGGCTTCAGCAATACGTGAACCGTGAACTTCCAGATGTTCCAGCTGGTTTTAGAAAAAGCAGAGGAACCAGAGATTAAATTGCCAACATCTGCTGGATCATCAAAAAAGCAAGAGAGTTCCAGAAAAACATCTATTTCTGCTTTATTGACTACACCAAAGCCTTTGACTGTGTGGGTCACAATAAACTGGAAAATTCTGAAAGAGATGGGAATACCAGACCACCTGACCTGCCTTTGGGAAACCTATATGCAGGTCAGGAAGCAACGGTTAGAACTGGACATCGAACAACAGACTGGTTCCAAATAGGAAAAGAAGTACGTCAAAGCTGTATATTGTCACCCTGCTTATTTAACTTATACGCAGAGTACATCATGAGATACACTGGGCTGGAAGAAGCACAAGCTGGAATCAAGATTGCTGGGAGAAATATCAATAACCTCAGATATGCAGAACCTTCTCTTTTAGTTGACCCTAATTCTTATCTCAGAGAGATATAAATTGAAATCTCTCAACTTTTTGCCCCTCCCCTGCCACTACCCAGAAAACTGTCTAGGTCTACCTTTCACATGTCCCTTCCTCAGAAAACAAGACATTCAGGATGTTCAGATATATCCATTATCATCAACTTCCTCAAGGACTTGGATCCATGAGGAACAATTTCCCTTCTGTACTTGTCAGCCTATGAATTCCTTGTTTTTTCTTCTGTAAACAAGCTCATGCTTGTCCTTTGGAAAAAAAAATTCTCCCAATCGATCCCTTCCCTCTCTCTCACTTTCACTATGAAGTCATACAGTATACCTTTCTTCCAAGCTTACAGCATAGTCTCCACTTTCTCACTTCCAATCCACTCCTCAGTACGGACAAGCTGGAGTCCACCTCTCCCACGGCCCTGAAAATATCTAGTCAATATCTACACTCAGGTACCTCGTGGACAGCTCAAACTCAACATGTCCAAAACCAGACTTCTCATATCTGAACCCAAACCTTCTTCACTCACAATCCTCACCAGCTCAGCTGAGGGAAATGCCATCCTTCCAGTTGCTCAAGCTAAGAAACTCAGAACACTCCTCTTCTCCTTTCTCTCATACCCTACATCCCAATCTATCAGGAATTCTGTAGTGTGTTTCTTCAAAACAGATCCAAATCGGATATATTCCAACACAAAATGAAAAGTTTAGAGTCTGAGGGGACTAAAAAGGGGGAAAAAACCAAACAGAAAACAAAACACATCCATAATTTGACACTTCTGACAATCTCCACCATCCTAACTCAAGATATCACCTCCTCTTGCCTGGATTACTCCAATAGCAGGTCTTCCTGCAGCTCCCCACCCCCACCTATAGTCGATCTTCAATGCAGTAGTCAGAATAATCTTTATTTTTATAGCATAAGTTATACCATATCATCAGAGAAGGCAATGGCAACCCACTCCAGTACTCTTGCCTGGAAACTTCCATGGACGGAGGAGCCTGGTAGGCTGTAGTCCAGGGGGTTGCGAAGAATCAAACACGACTGAGCGACTTCACTTTCACTTCACTTTCATGCATTGGAGAAGGAAATGGCAACCCACTCCAGTGTTCTGGCCTGGAGAATCCCAGGGACAGGGGAGCCTGGTGGGCTGCCGTCTATGGGGTCGCACAGAGTTGGACACGACTGAAGCGACGCAGCAGCAGCAGCAGACCATATCATTTCTTGCCTCAAAACATTCCATTGCTACCCAGAGTCAAAGTCTTTCCAAGGGTCTGCCAAGCTGTAGAAGGGTTGCCTCCACTCCACCCCTTACCTCCTTGATGCTATCTCCTACTGTCTTCTCTCCTTCACTCCCCTCTAGTTATGCTGGCTTCCTTGCTATTCCAGGCAGATTCCACCCTGAGGCCCTGTCACTGGCTATGTTTTTTGCCTGACAAGTTTTTGCTCAGATATTCATGTGGTCTCATCACTGTCAAGTCTTTGCTCACATGTAACCACCAGATTAAAAATCACAACCCCTACCCAACATTCCTGGTTTTCCTCTTAATATGTCTGACTTTTTTATCTATAGCACTTACATACCCTTCTAGCATGCTATAAAAATACTTGTTCACTCTTTATTAGATGTCTCCCCTCACTAGAATTATTTGCTGAAAAATCCCACATTCTAGGAATAGTATAGTAAGTATTCAATATATATTTGTTGAAACTGAACTGAATTACCATGTTCACCAGTTGATCCAAAGGAAACATTCCGAGTTCCACCTGTGTAGATACCCCTGTAATTCTAACACTGTGCCCCCATTCATCTCCCCGAACCTCTCTCTCCTCCTTTAATTCTCCTTCTATATCTTCCTCTACTCCTGTTTCCAGGTTTCTCTTTAAGCAGTGATGGTCCTCAATCTTCCTTTCTCCCCAGTCTTCACATTCTCCCTAAACAAGCTCATCTACTTGAGGTTTCAACCACCACTTGAACGTGATCTAAAACTTATCCCTCCAGACAGACCTCTCTCCAGCTTCACATCCATGTAAAGCATCTAGTTACCAGATAATCTGAATCTCAGGAAGTCCAAACCTTCTCCTCTTCCCAAGCTCCCTTTCTCAGTGAGCACCACTCATCCAGGCGACCAAACCAGAGACCCAGGAGTCATCTTAGGTCACTCCCTCTCCCTCTCACCCTCCACCATCCAATACCCTGTTCCCACCCCCAGCACCATCTCTGGTCACCTCTTCCTTGAACTGCCATCATAGGCTGCTCACTCTTTCTGCTTCTAAACTCACCCCTCCAGCCCTTTCCAGCATCAGTATGATCATTCAGGTTGCTTCCTGCCCCTTGGGCATCTAAAGGGGAAAACAAACTCCCCCAGGCAGGAGTCCCAGTCCCTATTGTGTCACAGCCCTCCCACTGTCCACTCAAACCGTCGTAAACTCACGCTTGCATCCTCCTCTGAACATACACGCCTGTGCAGGCTTCCAAGCCTGTGCACATGCCTTTCCCTCACCCTGCCTCTCTCTCTTTAGACATCACGTTCGTCACATTTCAGCTGCCGTGTCCTCCTAAAGCCTTGTCCAATTCCTCCAAGCAACCCAGAGCATTCTACTCATTCTGCAGCCACATTATGTACATGACTCCACCATGCCAATTACCTTGTGGGCTTGTATTGATGATTATAATAAACCCTCCCTTTGACCTCCCATGGTAGTTGTTAAGAGTCAAGTCATAAAAGGAGAAAGGGCTTGGTAAGCTGTAAAACTTCAAACAGCTCTTAGTCATGGAGGGAGGCAGGAGTCAATGGTGAGAGATACATGGAAACAATTACAATACAAATAAAAAGATTATTACTACCAAGGAGCTTCACATATGAAAGCTGAGGTTCAAAGACCCTTCAGTCTTCAACAGGAAGCGACAAAACTTGACTCTAAGCATCCTGACACCCATGGAACATTAGACAGGGTTCAAGTACAGGAAACAGAAATCACTCTTGCTTGTTAAGGAAACATGTTGTAACACAGGGGATTCAGTGCTTACAGAATGGATTGTGGAAAGAGTGTGAGAAGAGCTCTAGGCTAGGCCATCAGAAATAGCGATCAGAACCGGCCCACCAGGGAAGCTACCACCTCTGCCATAATCAGGATGGCAGAGAAATCTCAACACAGAGTATCATTGAAATCAAGAGCACACTGCCATGACTCCAGTTTCAAAATCTGGGCGGCACTGCCAGCCCACCAACACCCATGGAGCTAGTGACCGGACATGAGGTCATGACTGCAGGAACACCCACGCCCAGAATCACCCAGGTCACCAGCAAGAGCCAGCGCAGCATGAAAATGACCTCCCTTCACTTCTGCCTCCACATCCTACATTAGGCCATCTAGTGGTGGCAATAAGCGTGTCTCTAGACTCCTAGGAGCAGGGGTTCCTGGGAAATGGTGTCTCTCACTTTACAGCCTCTCAGGCACAGGAAGACACATACGAGCTTGAGACGGACACCAAGCGGCAACACACGGCATCTACCACACAGCTCAAAGGAAATCACACATCGTGTTACGGGATACATATCTTATTATGGAAGAGTTCCTCTCAGGGGAGACAGTGTTTGCTCATTGGTCGGCTGTTTGTTTTCCAACAAAGACCCAACGGGCATTTTAGTTCCTAGGAAAAGAAAGTTTTTCCTCATACAAACTGAGGAGGGAAATTTCTCGCATGGGAGCATTCCGTGGAGGACACCGCATGAACCCGTGTCTTCACCAGAAACCTCACAGCAGACACAGAGGAGGCATTCACGTGCTGGTCCTTAAGTTACCTTTGCTAAAATCAAAGGTATGACATGGACATGGAATCAGGGGCCTCATTTGTCTGCACAGCTGTCATTGGACTGTCTGACCCTCAGGCTGGTCACTTTCAAACTGTGCTCCAGAGCCTGCAGGTTCACAGAGGAGCCTGGGGACTCTCAGGCCCCTCTCCCAGAATAGCCCGAGTTTTATCTGTCCTATCTCAAGTCCACATAAAACTCCCTTCGAAGAAAAGGGTTTAATTGCTTTTAAAATTTTCTGAAAATTAATCTTTGCTCATCTCTCATAAAAGTTACTTCCTACAACCAGTTTGTGATAGGAGCCAAACCGCAGATGATGTGGAAACCGACACTGGCTCACTCAAGACCAGAACTCTGCTCAGCTGGCCAAGACGGGCTCAAAAGCTTTCAAGAGGCCCACGAGGGCTAGTTCTGAGGGCCTTTTCCAGATGCCAAAGTCTGGGTGTTTTTCTTCACCAGTGCCCACAGAACCCAGGTCCAGGCTAGGACCATGACACAAAATAAACTGTAGAATCTCTGGGCACAGAAGGAACTTGGAGGTCCTCCAGCCCAATACCCTCACTTGACAGGTGAGAAAACTGAAGTCTAGAAGGAGGAAGGGGCTGGTGAGCCACAGAGCCGGGTGCTCCCTCCCCCACCCAGCTCCTTTTTGTGGGCACTTACACCTATCTGCTCCTGCCAGTTCTATATTTAATCAATGTCCTGCCTGCATCTGCAACTCCGTTAGAATGAAAACGCACACCTCACAATGCTAGCAGTGTTCTCCTGCAGGGCGCTGAGCATTTGCTAGAGATTAGCGATTCCGAGAAAACTGCGGCAAATGAACATTTCCATCAATCATAGGAGCAGCTGTCTGAATGACTCTGAATTGAGGGATAAAACACCTCTGGCTACCTTTTGCCCTTCCAGAAAAGGATCTACCACCTTTGTTTCTCTCTCCCTCTTCTTAGGCAGAACTCCTAGTCTCTATTCCCAAAATAGAGCCTGCCAGATGAGGTTCAGCTGTCAACCTATCCAGCAAAAACAGCTGAATCTGGTTCAGCAGGAAGAGGAACAGCAGCCCCTGGTGAAGCGAAACCCAGGTACAGCCTGGATCTTTCCATTTAGGCCAAGATCTGCTTCCCATTTCTTCAGCTGACTGGTGGCTAGAGGCCAAGTCAGGATGTAGGCACAGGGTGGAACGCACTTTCTGAAAGGCCCAGGAGACCAGAAGAGTGAGGAGAGCCTGCCCGAGGGGTCTCATCAGTTGAGGGCTTTCACGCTCCTTCTCACCGGTTACGGCTTATATTTGGCCAAACGAAATCAGTCACTTTGGATGGGGTGCCTTTGAAGCGGAACTGTTCTGCCCTCACCAGGCTTTCTTTTCTAGCCTTGCTGGTTTCTTCCACAGTCCCAGCAGCCTCCCGTCTCAGAGGCCTAACCTCAGTCAAGTCCTGTTGACCCTTCCTCCACTATGGTTTTCATGTTTGTCCCCTGGGGTGCATCCTGGTCTCTCACACCATCCTCTCCGGCCTGGAACTTACAGGGGCCTCCACAATGGGTTCCTCCAGTTGATCTCGCGAATCCTCTCTCACACAAATGGCCACATTCTCTTCCTCACACTCCTTTGCATGTGATCCTTGCTCATCAGCTTGCAATGTTGCCCAAGGTAATGAGCTGCGACTTCAAGGCTCCCCGTAACTGGGCTGCCAACCAAATTTCCAGAATCGTGTCCCCGTTATGAGCACACTTGCACGGGTGGGTATACACACACACACACACACACACACACATTCACAGAGCTTTTGATTAAGCCAGAATGACGTCCCCTCTGTTCCTAGGAAATGTTCCATGGATTCCTGTCATTGTGCCCACCACTTCCCCAACCTGGCACTCCCTCCCCCATAATGCGAACTAAGTCCCTCTCATCCTTTCCACCTTCCCTCCTCCTTCCACCTTCCAGGTCCGCAGAGAGCGGTGCCGGTCCTGACTGCACACCCCGTTTGTCCTGTGCACCAGCCTGCAAACAGCTGGCAAGTTAGAGCATATGTCATTACTGCCGTTTAGCAGGAGCAGAGCCTGCACACGAAGAGCTGAAGGAGCCATCTCCCCAAGTCCACACAGCAGTGGGCAGTTGCAGCACAACTCGCCTGGTCTCCAGCCCACTCCAGCCCTCTGCTGGGACCCCTGCAAAGCCAGAGGCAGAGGAGCTGGGAGGGGGAGGAGGAGGTAGGGGGAGGGGAGCACGGACCATGGTTGTGGAGGGTGGGGGAGAAGCAGTGAGTAATGGTCGGCTCCCCCAGTCAGCCAGAAAAAAATAGGGCAAGCTCAGCTTGCGGAAGCACCCAGCACAGCACCCGCCACGTGATTAGCCAGAGGCGGAGACCGCACAGGGGGCCTTTTCCTATAAACAAGCCCACTGCCTTGTGGTAAAAACACGAGGGGGCAGTGTTTCTGGTTTCCTGGAAGGCAGCCCAGAGGCCACTGCCATTTTTGCATCTTTTTGCGTTATCACATTGACTTGGGGGAGTTGGACACAGTTTGCTGGGCTCTATAGGAAAACACAGTAGCCAAGCCTTCCAAACAGGGCGCTTTTGTCCACAGCTGACACCCTGGCCGGGAGCCCAGCTCAACCTCAGGGAAGATTTAGGTCAGAAGGAAAATGGGGGCGGGGGTGGCCGCAGCCTTAATATCTGGCCTAGCAAGATAGAGACTGATCCCACGGTCTCACCTGTGCCCTTCTGGCAGGCTCATGGGGCGGCTGGCCTTTCCTCCGCCAGCCCTGCGGACTCTAGAAGATGTGGGTAGGCCTCATCAGCCCTGCAAGAGCTATTTGGCATTTTCCCATTGTGCTGGAAATTCCCCATTTTGCCATTTCGTTCAGTTGTCACCACTTCCCACTTAGCTCAAGTCAGAAGCTCTTCCCTTACCTGTTTGGAGTGTGCAGACCTGTGAGAAGGAAGGATTGTGACCTAAGAGAAGCTTCCAGTCAGCTGCGGAGGGAGCCGGGAACCGTTTCCAAAGCAAGTAAGCTTCAAGAGGCAAAAAAGCACGTTGTCCTGAGTCACGGAGACTTTGAGGGCTGTGCCTGCTTTATAGGAAGTTCACTTTCCAGTGTTTTCCCCATTCAAAGAGGAGTTTTAGAGGACCTGCCCTTTAACCACTTACTGCCATGTTCCCTCTGAAACACCCTTTCAAGAAGGCTCCTTTTCACGGGGATCAGCCCGAGAACCTATCCCGAAGTTCTTGTCGCCCATGCGCATTTATGGGGTTGGCAAATAGGCTTCAGGTGCCCGCATCTTTTGTTAAAAAAGGGTCACCTGCCCAGGCCTGGCGCCTGGCTTGCCTTGCGAAGCTCGCTTGCCGGCCTCGCCCGCCATCTTCTGGACGAAGGTAGAACTGCTGCCAGCGAAAGGCCATTTGGACAGAAGATGCTTCTGTCGATGCTTCAGCCTCCTAGCTGAGGC
The DNA here is from genome assembly GCF_032405125.1 of Capricornis sumatraensis. Taxonomy (NCBI): domain Eukaryota; kingdom Metazoa; phylum Chordata; class Mammalia; order Artiodactyla; family Bovidae; genus Capricornis; species Capricornis sumatraensis. The sequence goes on along the minus strand of NC_091069.1, from coordinate 77,710,389 downwards.
TTCCAGGGCAAACTTGAAAACCAACCAAGGAGGGCCCATGAAAAAGAACTACTCTTAAATTCCCAGAAAACTGTCAGGGATTTCACTTTCAACAGCAAAGATTCGTGTAAAGATACATCTCTTTATTTTTTTTTAATCATTCCCAGTGTGTCTTGCCTCACTTATCACCAAACAAGCATGCATTTGAACCCTGGCTATGAGCCAGAGGCCACGCTAGGTGCTGGGGGCAGATGAATCACACAGTCCCTGTTTTAAAAGAAAGCCTGGAGTATTTTCATAGGAACCCAGAACTTCTCCTTAAAATTCAATTTAGAAAATAAAAAGTCTGGAGTCTCTTTGGACAAACCAAAAATTTCTCTATAACATTAACTTTAAAAAAAATAATTTTAAAAAAACACCTAAAGTCCAGAGGTCCAGAAACCTGTGAGCCAAGGGTAACATTGCAATGTGATCAGTGCCACAAGGGGGTGTCCCACGTGCCATCAGGCCTGGGAAGGAGGAAGTCTGCCTGGGGCAGAAAGGGGAATTGTCCAAGGGGAACAGAGAAGGTGACATTTGACTGGTGGTGAGCAGCCAGTCCATTCTAAAGGAGATCAGCCCTGGGTGTTCTTTGGAAGGAATGATGCTAAAGCTGAAACTCCAGTACTTTGGCCACCTCATGCGAAGAGTTGACTCATTGGAAAAGACTCTGATGCTGGGAGGGATTGGGAAAAGGAGGAGAAGGGGACGACAGAGGATGAGATGGCTGGATGGCATCACAGACTCGATGGACATGAGTTTGAGTGAACTCCGGGAGTTGGTGATGGACAGGGAGGCCTGGCGTGCTGCAATTCATGGGGTCGCAAAGAGTCAGACACGACTGAGAGACTGAACTGAACTGAGCAGCCAAAAAGGGAGGGCAGGGAAGGCTCAAGTTAGTCTCATAGAGTCAGGGCCGCTCCTCCCCCTTCCTCCCCTTTCCATGGCCAGCAACATTGTTAGCAGATGGGAACATTGTTAGCAACTGGTCACTGGGAAACTTGGAGGCTGTTGAACTTGGGTGGGAACCTTGGAGAGTCTAGAGAAGGTGGAGAGGTGAAAGGTTATGGGATCTTTTTGAAGATGATTTGGGGGACCGGGGTGCTGCAGAGCCGCTGGTTCAGCCCACAGGTGTGGGACAGACAGTAAATGCTGTGGCCAAGAGGAAGTAAAACAACAGACTTTGGAGTAAAAGGAAACTGGGTTTGGATCTCAACTTGGCTGCATCACAGCTGTGTGACGTGGACAAACCACTTAACTTCTCTGAGCTGCGGTTTCTTCACGCATAAACAGGAGTGATGATAACAGTCTGTGCTGAGGGGAGTTAAATGAGGCAATGCCTGTGCAGCCCTAGCCCAAGGCCTGTCAGTGACTGGCTGTGGAGGCCTCGGGGCATGATACTGAGGACCCAGTTTGGGTCTTCTGCAGAGCTGTGTCCACGTGTTCCCAGAGGCACCCACACCTCTCAGGCATCTTCCAGACAGGGCTGGCACACCTCACGAGATATACTTATGCTAAAACACGATTACTTGTTTAGCTTTGTTGTCGTTCAGTTGCTAAGATATGTCCATCTGTTTGTGACCCCATGCACTGCAGCAGCACACCCGGCTCCTCTGTCCTCCACTGTCTCCTGGAGTTTGCTCAAACTCATGTCCACTGAGTCAATGATTTTATTTAACCATCTCATCCTCTGCCACCACTTTCTCCTCCTGCCCTCAGTCTTTCCCAGCATCAGGGTATTTTCCAGTGAGTCGGCTCTTCGCATCAGGTGGCCAGAGTATTGGAGCTTTGCCATCAGTCCCAGCTGGTCCTCCTGTATTTTTAGTGGCTAAATCTGGCAAACCCCCTGGGGGATGACCCAAGGTAGTAGCCAAGATAGATAATGGAAGTAGTTTGACACTGCTATGGAAACCCCTGGAAGCTGCTGGGAACTCAGGTACACCGGAGTCAGAGACTTTCAGGCAGCTTCTGCAGGTCGAAGCTCATTCCAGCCCACCCTCTAATAATGAGCCAGCATCTCTAAGGTGGGGTCCCTTGAGTTTTGCAGGCAGTTCTCAGAGCAGGAAACACGGAGCACACAAGGCAGAGTGAGTCCAGAGCAAATAAATTTGCAGGCTAAACAGGCTCCTTCATGGCCAGACCTTTATCATGCTGATGTGAACTGGGAGTTTCTGGAAGGGGAGGGGGAGAAGGTTTGCAGTGCCTCCCAGATCCCATCTGATCCTGGGAGCTTGATCTTCACATGCATCCCTTAGTCTCGGCTTCCAGGAAATGCTGCTCAAAGATGACACCTGACAGCAAAAATTGCATCAAAAGCGCCTGTAAACCGCAGGTGAGACGCAGGTGCTAGGCAGTCCCTGTCAGAGCGAACCGTTTTTGATCCTGCCAGCAACGCAAGTGACCGCTCACCAGCAGAGACGCCATAGCCATGGCCCACGTGTGGGTTTTTAGGGAGGCTCCCACTGTGAATGCTGGGATTTTAAGCTGATGGGGTTTTTGTCATCGTGTGGCACAGCGTGGAATTTTCAGGGGCCTTCCCCAAACTCCCAGCCATGTCTTCCATTATTCTGCTTCTGCACCTAAAATTCCACCATCAGCGTGTGGAGGCCTTGACGTTAGTTCGAGTGCAGATATGCCTGGGAGATGCTTCTGAGCCTCCGTCAGCCACCACCACAAGGTGTGAGTCACTAGATGTGACCCCTCTCAAGTGACAGGTGGCGCCTTTGTTTTCTGGGCTGGGAAGTTACTCTGAGGCTCAGGGCAGGTATTCAAGCTGGAGGTGCGGGGGCCGGGGGGAGCTGACCTGAGCTGTCAGAGGGGAGCTAGGGCCCTGCTAGGGCCAGCAGAGAAGAAACACAATCTAAGCTCCTTCAGAATTTGCCAAGCCCACGGCCTACCTGCAACCCTGTAAAAATCTAAACACTGGCCTGAAATGATTACATCTCCTCACTCACAGCAAGAGGCCCCTAATCCTTTCCCACAGGTTTGACTCCCCTCTAGAGACTTCTGTCTATCCAGAGGCCTCTAGTCCCTGTGAGATGACATAGTATTTATAGGCACAGGTCACACTCAGGTCCAGGCCTGCTCTAACCTAGCCCCCAGCTCTGGAAACCCAGCCACCTGCTACCCCAGGTCCAAGACCTGAGTGCTTTGGTCCTGGCCCGTCACCTTATTTTCCAAGCCCAGAAGTTGATTCGCTGCCACATTCACCCCTCCTGGTATCTTAATTTTCTGCCTGCCATTCCACTTTGGGGCCTGCAGCCCTGTGGCCCTTCACCCTCCCAAGGATTGGGGCTTGTACCCCAGGGCCCAGGACAAAGCCAGACGCTGCTATAACAGTTCTCCTATGCCTCCTCCTACTGGATGGCTCCCGACTCCTTCCTGCTAGAGGTCCCCATGGACAAAGACCCACCCCCTCAGTGGCTCCTTCCTTTGCTGGTCCCATTCCCATGGTTCTGTTTATAATCAATTGATGAGTATTCCTGAGCATGACTTGTTCCCCTCACCTTACTCTCCCCGCTGGAACACAGACTCCACAGCCAGTTCTGGAGATCCGGGTTGCCATCAGGAGTTCTTTCGAGCTGGAATGTCTCCCACGGGGCTTGTGGATTTAGCTTTTCTGGGGTGACCAGAGAATTCTGCAAATGACCAGGAGCAAGAACGTCCAGAAAAACTCCTAGGCTGAAAGCGGCCCCATAAGGACAAGCTGGACCACAAGGGGGCAATGTCGGCCAACGGTGCTTCACTGAATTAAGGTCGCCTTCCTCTTGTAGCTTTGAGGGAAGGATGGAACGTTGTTTACGGGAATAAGTTTATGTTAAGTTACATGAAATGAAAAAGGTGTGTCTGATGAAACATTCAAGGCTTTTGGGGGGCTACTTCAGCATTAGCATAGGGGAGACGTTCCATACCTCATTCAGGACATTCTAGAATACCAGCTCAGGGCAAGCGTAATAGCAGCTGTACCATCTAGCTCCTAGCTCACCTGTGGTAATGCGGGGACAAGGATAACAGGCCTATATGAAGCAGGGCAGGTTTCACGGTTCCAGTGCTTATGTGCAGAAACTGCATTCTTGGAGGGTTCCAATAACTTGCCAGGGTCTTGGCTTAGCCAATGGCAGAGCTCGATCCAGGACCCCAGGACCTCAGTCCCTGGGTCAGAACATTTTCCAGTGCTCCACTGGGCCCTTCCTGCCACCCCAGAGGAGTTATTCAGAAATTGGTTGAATTTTCACCCTCAGGGCTGAAAGCCCCTGAGGCCCAAGCTGGAGGGTCTCCACGCCCCGTTTCCAGCTCCGAACAATCCAAGTCCAGAATTTCATCCTTATGCCAACTCTTCATCGGAGTAGGCCTCCCATCAGGAGCTTCCACCTGGTTAGAGCATAAGGGCACCTGTATTCAGGCTTCACCACTGGTGAGCTTTGCTTCAGTAAGCCCAGTATGTAAATGGCCGTTGGATTTATAGAAATTAGAGATTGGGAGGGAAGCAGCTTTGTGAAATGATACATATAATTCTTTTAGATAGCAAGGTTCCCACACCCATCACTGTACTTCCCAGGCATTTAATTTATATCCACTTTTGTGGGGATTCATCTGCTCCTAATTTACTCATACCACAGTAGAGAGATCAAACAAGGAAAGTGGTCAGAAGTAAGGCCTCTGGTTCTCCTTGGAGGCTGTAAGGATGAAAAGGAGAAAATGTAGCTCCTTGACCCTCTGCCACTCTGGCCTACCTACCTCCCACTCACTAGCCAGAAGGGAGCTACAGCTTGATCAGGGCCATCGGCTACACTGACCCTTGACTGCCTCTGCTGTGAGACAGCATGTCCTGCCCTCATCCTGCTCTAGAGGGAAAATGAGACAAGCACCAGGTCACTTAACACAAGGCAGCTAGAGATGCACAAAGGACACAGTTTCACAGGTGGCAGTAGCTGGGATAGGACTTGAAGTCTGGAGGGACTTTCCTAGGTAGAGATAAAGGAGAGAGGGTTTTGTAGGCTAAGAAAACTGCCGGCAAAAAGTCAGGAAGGCATGTGAACTTGAGTGTGCCTAGAGAATGTCGAGAAGCATTGTCCCTCTCCAATCAGATCACATGCTCCACGAAGGTGAGAAGTACATATGATGAGCCTCGGTATCCAGCACAGGGTCATGAACCTGGAAGGGGCTTATGAAGTATCATTCTGGGTGAACTTCTCAAAAGGCAGCACCGTCCCCTGGGGTACTGAGGCAGCTGTGTTGACAGCGAACTGAATTCCTAGCACCTACATGCTATGTCAGTTATCAATGTATTGCCTCTCAACTGTAAATCCACCCTTCATTGCCCAGCTCCTGATCCTGAAGCAAAGCCCTGTAAGCATCTCTCTTGCCAGCCCCTGATATTAAGCTTTGTCAGCAGAGGGCGCTAAAGAGACAGTGTACTGTTCATGGGGTTCTCAAGGCAAGAAAACTGAAGTGGTTGGCCATTCCCTTCTCCAGTGGACCACATTTTGTCGGAACTCTCCACCATGACCCGTCCATCTTGGGTGGCCCTACACGGCATGGCTCAGTTTCCTTGAGTTAGACAAGGTTGTAGTCCATGTGATCAGATTGGCTTGTTTTCTGTGATTGTGGTTTTCAGTCTGTCTGCCCTCTGATGGAGAAGGATAAGAGGCTTATGGAAGCTTCCTGATGGGAGAGACTGACTGAGGGGGAAACTGGGTCTTACTCTGATGGGCGGGGCTATGCTCAGTAAATCTTTAATCCAATTTTCTGTTGGCGCTGGAATGTTAGGTCCGTGAATCAAGGCAAATTGGAAGCGATCAAACAGGAGACTGCAAGAATGTAGACATTTTAGGAATCAGCGAACTAAAATGGACTGGAAAGAGTGAGTTTAACTCAGATGACCATTATATCTACTACTGTCCCCAAGAATCCCTTAGAAGAAATGGAGTAGCCATCATAGTCAACGAAAGAGTCCAAAATGCAGTACTTGGATGCAATCTAAAAAACGACAGAATGATCTCTGTTCGTTTCCAAGGCAAACCATTCAATATCATGGTAATCCAAGTTTATGCCCCGACCAGTAATACTGAAGAAGCTGAAGTTGAATGGTTCTATGAAGACCTACAAGACCTTTTAGAACTAACACCCAAAAAAGATGTCCTTTTCATTATAGGGGACTGGAATGCAGAAGTAGGAAGTCAAGAAACACCTGGAGTAACAGGCAAATTTGGCCTTGGATTACAGAATGAAGCAGGGCAAAGGTTAATAGAGTTTTGCCAAGAGAATGCACTGGTCATAGCAAACACCCTCTTCCAACAACACAAGAGAAGACTCTGCACATGGACATCACCAGATGGTCAACACCAAAATCAGATGGATTATATTCTCTCCAGCCAAAGATGGAGCAGCAAAAACAAGACCGGGATCTGACTGAGGCTCAGATCATGAACTAAGTGAAGTCGCTCAGTCGTGTCCAACTCTTAGCGACCCCATGGACTGTAGCCTACCATGCTCCTCTGTCCATGGGATTTTCCAGGCAAGAGTACTGGAGTGGGCTGCCATTTCCTTCACCATAGGATCTTCTCAACCCAGGGATCGAACCTGGGTCTCCCGCATTGTAGGCAGACGCTTTTACCATCTGAGCCACCACGGAAGTCCCTACATCAAATTCCTTACAATTATACAGTGGAAATGAGAAATAGATTTAAGGGACTAGATCTGATAGACAGAATGCCTGATGAACTATGGATGGAGGTTCATGACACTGTACAGGAGACAGGGATCAAGACCATCTCCAAGAAAAAGAAATGCAAAAAAGCAAAATGGCTGTCTGGGGAGGCCTTACAAATAGCTGTGTATAGAAGAGAAGCAAAAAGCAAAGGAGAAAAGGAAACATATACCCATATGAATGCAGAGTTCCAAAGAATAGCAAGGAGAGATAAGAAAGCCTTCTTCAGTGATCAGTGCAAAGAAATAGAGGAAAACAATGGGATGGGAAAGTTGAGAGATCTTTTCAAGAAAATTAGAGATACCAAGGAAACATTTCATGCAAAGATGGGCTCGATAAAGGACAGAAATGGTAGGGACCTAACAGAAGCAGAAGATATTAAGAAGAGGTGGCAAGAATACACAGAAGAACTGTACAAAAAAGATCTTCATGACCCAGATAATCACCATGGTGTGATCACTCACCTAGAGCCAGACATCCTGGAATGCGAAGTCAAGTGGGCCTTAGGAAGCATCACTACGAACAAAGCTAGTGGAGGTGATGGAATTCCAGTTGGGCTATTTCAAATCCTGAAAGATGATGCTGTGAAAGTGCTGCACTCAATATGCCAGCAAATTTGGAAAACTCAGCAGTGGCCACAGGACTGGAAAAGTCACTTTTCATTCCAGTCCCTAAGAAAAGCAATGCCAAAGAATGCTCAAACTACCGCACAGTTGCACTCATCTCACACGCTAGTAAAGTAATGCTCAAAATTCTCCAAACCAGGCTTCAGCAGTACGTGAACCGTGAACTTCCAGGTGTTCAAGCTGATTTTAGAACAGGCAGAGGAACCAGAGATCAAATTGCCAACATCCGCTGGATCATCGGAAAAGCAAGAGAGTTCCAGAAAAAAACATCTATTTCTGCTTTATTGACTATGCCAAAGCCTTTGATTGTGTGGATCACAATAAACTGGAAAATTCTGAAGGAGATGGGAATACCCGACCACCTGACCTGCCTCTTGAGAAACCTGTATGAAGGTCAGGAAGCAAGAGTTAGAACTGGACATGGAACAACAGACTTGCTCTAAATAGGAAAAGGAGTACGTCAAGGCTGTATCTTGAAACCCTGCTTATTTAACTTATCTGCAGAGTACATCATGAGAAATGCTGGGCTGGATGAAGCACAAGCTGGAATCAAGATTGCTGGGAGAAATATCAATAACCTCAGATATGCAGATGATACCACCCTTATGGCAGAAAGCGAAGAACTAAAGAGCTTCTTGATGAAGGTGAAAGAGGAGAGTGAAAAAGTTGGCTTAAAGCTCAACATTCAGAAAACTAAGATCATGGCATCTGGCCCCATCACTTCATGGCAAATAGATGGAGAAACAGTGGAAACAGTGGCAGACTTTATTTTGGGGGCTCCAAAATCACTGCAGATGTTGATTGCAGCCATGAAATTAAAAGACACTTGTGCCTTGGAAGGAAAGTTATGATCAACCGAGACAGCATATTAAATAGCAGAGACATTACTTTGCCAACAAAGGTCCATCTAGTCAAGGCTATGGTTTTTCCAGTGGTCATGTATGGATGTGAGAGTTGGACTGTGAAGAAACCTGAGCGCCAAAGAATTGATGCTTTTGAACTGTGGTGTTGGAGAAGACTCTTGAGAGTCCCTTGAACTGCAAGGAGATCCAACCGGTCCATTCTGAAGGAGATTAGCCCTGGGATTTCTTTGGAGGGAATGATGCTAAAGCTGAAACTCCAATACTTTGGCCACCTCATGCGAAGAGTTGACTCACAGGAAAAGACTCTGATGCTGGGAGGGATTGGGGGCAGGAGGAGAAGGGGACGACAGAGGATGAGATGGCTGGATGGCATCACGGACTCGATGGACGTGAGTCTGAGTCAACTCTGGGAGTTGGTGATGGACAGGGAAGCCTGGCGTGCTGTGAAACATGGGGTCGCAAAGAGTCGGACACGACTGAGCGACTGGACTGAACTGAACTGAACTGAACTGAACTGATGCTGGGAAAGATTGAAGGCAGGAGGAAAAAGGGAGGACAGAGGATGAGATGGCTGGATGGCATCACAGACTCGATGGACGTGAGTCTGAGTCAACTCCGGGAGTTGGTGATGGACAGGGAAGCCTAGCGTGCTGCGATTCACGGGGTCGCAAAGAGTCGGACACGACTGAGCGACTGAACTGAACTGAACTGAACTGAACTGATGCTGGGAAAGATTGAAGGCAGGAGGAAAAGGGGAGGACAGAGGATGAGATGGTTGGATGGCATCACCGACTCAATGGACATGGGTTTGGGTAAACTCTGGGAGTTGGTGATAGATTGGGAGTTTGTGCTTCAGTCCATGGGGTCGCAAAGAGTCGGACACGACTGAGCGACTGAACTGAACTGAACTGACGAGACATTAGAGGAAGAAAGGGCTCCTCTCCTGGCTCTGCTGCTCTCTGCTTTCTTCTTCCTCTCTCAGTGCTGGGTGTGGTACTCATCTCCAGAGAGTCTCAGGGGCATCTTAGGAGAAGCTTGTCCCAACAGATTTCCTAGCTAAGGTTCTCCAATGACTTCCTGGAAAGTTTAACACCAGCTTCTAGGCACCTTCCAGGTGAGATTTGTTGGCACCCCACGGTCAGTTTCCAGCTTGACCTTGACCTCAGTGAACAAGGCTCTATGACTGTAGACACATCCTCTCCAGCAAGATCTGAATCTCAGCCTCTGAGAGGCACCGCTCCCAAATTCATTCCTGTATTATTTAGAGTTGTCTTTACTCCTGAGTAGCCAATTTCCTGTCACTAGTTAATAATTCTTTACATTCTGCCTTCCCTGTTAGAATTTCTGTGTGGCTTCTGTCTTCTGGTGAGGCCCTGACTGATAAAATGCTCCTATGGATGCTGTGGGGCTGCACTCCTCAGGCCTGAAAGTCTTGTTATGGCCCAGTCTGCAGGCCAAAGAAAGAGCCTGGAAACAGAGACAGAGCTGTTAATATCAATGGTTTGTTGGATAGGGGATCTTAAACACCTGAATTCAGGGAGGCTACCATTTATAGGTGGAATTGATGTCAGGTTGGTTCATCAGTTACCAGGGAAATCAGCTGCTGGGGTACAGCCCTCACAGCCCCTTTCATTAACAAGCATCACGAGGGTGGACATTTCCCTGTAATAAACTAGCGGGTGGACCTGTTCTGGACTAAGGATTAGAACAGTCACTAGCTGGGGCAAGGGGCAAACACGTAGGCAGTTAGCAGTGAAGTTCCATGATTAGAAGGTTTGGATAGTCAGGTAAGGAGGGTGCAGGGAAAGCGGGGACTGGTGGGCAAGGGGACATGCAGAGAGCAAGCCATACACATGCCTTCATGTACATCCTGGCACACACCCCGGGGGCATGTGTCCTTACGTCAGACGCACCCAGCAAATCCTCTGAGCATTTAGGTCTCCTCTTCCCCTTGCATACTCACTGTATATCAGCCAGGGTTCAGTCAGGAAAATAGAAACTGCTCTCTATTTCCACCAGGAACGGTTTTAATACAGGGACTCTGGTGCTTAAGTCCAGGCCTCACCTGATCCTACCTGCAGGCTACTAAGCCTTTCTGAAACTCAGTTACTACTTCTGTGAAGACAGAGATAATCATAGCACCTAACTCATAGGATTTCTCTGAAAAATTACACAAAATGATCCATGAAAAGTTCCCAGTACCTGGTGGCTGGTTAGCGCCCGATCATTGTAAACTATTGTTGGTGTTACTATTCAGTTCAGTTCAGCCGCTCAGTCGTGTCCGACTCTTTGTGACCCCATGGACTGCAGCATGCTAGGCTTCCCTGTCCATCACCAACTCCTGTAGCTTACTCAAACTCATACAATCCTCTAAATGTAGCACACCCGAGCTGAAATGTCTCAGAATCCCAGCAGTCTGCAGCTGAGGCAGCCAGAAAGGGAAGAGGACATGTTGGCAGTTGAGCATCTGTCGCCAGTGGAAGTGAAGGCAACCCCAGATGGGAGAGGGGGCACAGAGGTGGGGGATGGCACGTAGGATGGGCATGACCCCATGACTTAAAGATGCCTACCTGTCTTCAACTAGAACAGATTACACAGCCTAAACTTCCTTTCACCCGTATTGAGCAAACCTCTCTCTTCTAGACACTTTTTTTTAAATATAAATTGATTTATTTTAATTGGAGGTTAATTACTTTACAATATTGTATTGGTTTTGCTATACATCAATATGAATCTGCCACAGGTATACATGTGTTCCCCATCCTGAACCCCCCTCCCTCCAAAAATTTTAACTGAAAACATGTTATATGCACATTGCTTTTTTAAAAAAAAAAGCTTACAAATACAAAACGCTATACAGTTAGGAATATCTCTGTCCTATCCCAAATTCTCAATCCCTCCATCCTCCCACCTCAGGCACAGCCATCAGGAACCAGTTTCTTTTATGGCTTTACAGGCATATTCTAGGCATATACCAGTATAATATGTTTTCCTATTTTTAATATACAGGAAAAGCACTGCTTTTGCTTTTCCACTGAGTAATATATCTTAGAGAGCATTCCATAATTGTGCTAATGCATCTACCTTATTTGTTATTTTTTCTTTAGTCTTATTCTTTTAAAAATCTGCATAGTATTCTTGGTATGGATACAGCACTAACCAGATTGCTTCTAGTGGAAATTTAACTTTTTTCCAGTCTTTTGCTATTATAAGCAATGTTGTAATACACATCCGTATACACCCATCTTTCTTTTATTTGAAGTAGAAAATCATCTTACCTCTTAGAGTTGGAGCCTGAAAGACCATCCTATGGTCTAGTATAAACACATCAGGGAAGGAGACGGGAAGCCCGCATTCCCGTCGTAGCTCAACCACTAACGTCGTCTGCACTCAGACACTGATCACTTCATCTTTCTGTGTGACTCAGGTTCCTTGCTTGTCAGGAAGCAATAATTACACCTGCTTTAAATGGCCTCATCAGGCATTCTGAGAATCAAATGAGATAATGGGCATGGAAGTCTGTGAGTGCCATACTAATATACATACACATCTCTCATTGGGTTATTTGCCAAAACAATTGACACTTTACTATATGAATCTGTCCATCAACTTTCAACATGGTGCCTGCTGCACCCAATGGACCTTCTGAGGGAAACTGACCCCCCACCCACCCTCCGCTGCTGCTTAGGAGCCACCCAAGGCTCCTGGCCACTGTTCTGTATGGCCCTGCCTCCCCATCCCTCCACTTTTCCACTGCCCACCCAGCTGGGCTGGACATCTTTCCAATCTATGGCTGCCCAGCAGCTAGAATGAGAAGCTCCGCCCACATAGAGACAAAGCAGGTCATTCTGATTCCTGCTCTTGGGAAAGTCAACTAGGAAATCATGATAGTTAGGACAGTTAAGACAAACACAACACTGAATGCATAGAGAGAGGCCAGGCAGTCAGGGCTGTGAAGGGTTATGAGAAGCTCAAGTTACAATATGCTGAAATTGAGAGGAAGCAGAAACCTTACATACATTAAAGCTATGAGATAAGGGAAAAAGTGAGAAAGGGTGTTGATTAAGGTGAGGGGACACAGAGAAGCAGAAACATCAGAGCCAGCCAAGCAACGATGACAAAGCACGTGAAGGCACACCAGTGCTGGCTGCTGAAGGCAGCACAGTCCCGGGGGCTCCCATGCGATCCTGTCTCCTTGTTCCCTCAAGAGGCTTTACTATAGCCTCCCTTCCCTCGGCTCAGTGGAGGAGGGGAGATTCTTTTCATGGTGAAGAAGTGCCAAACCAGCCCAAAGCTCATGGCAGCTATCTCCTCAGCTTCCTATAGAGTCCCCTAAGGACAGGTATGTGCAGTTCTTACCTTGGGACAGGGGAAATGAGAGTACATCTTGCTTGCTTAGAATATACTGCTTTGCTTAATGAATTCATGCAGTTTCTTGGAGGACAACCTCCTAGGGAAAGGGCAGGATGGAGAAGGGCAGAGAGCAGAAATGGAAAGACAAATGGATAATAATTATCAGCCAAGACTTTGCTCATGCTGATCCTCTTGCCCAAATCCTACCTGCCCTTCATGTCACCTCTTCCACCAAACCTTCCCCCAGTTGCTCCAATCAGAGCAGCACCAACCTTCTTGACTACAACAGGAGATTGTTTTATGGGCCCCAACTCTTCTTACTGCCTCATATCGACACTTTTTACACTATGTCTTCACAGTTCTTCCCACTAGAAGGATGGAGTACATTTCCCCATCATCTGACTTTGAGTTTGGTCAAAGCCAAAGCCAATAGCATAAGATAGAAGTGATGGTATGCCAATTCAAAGACCTCTTGTACTTCTCCCATTGCCATGAAAAGAGCATGTCAAGGCCAGCCCACCAGCCCCAAGAAGAGGAAGAAGCTGCCTTGACCAAGCCCCCAGAGAAGCCTAGCCTAGATCAGTCAACTCTTAGATGTCTGAGTTAAATAAATGTTTATTGTTGTTATATCACTGAGATTTTATGGTTGTTTGATATACAATTGATACAACTACACTTACCACTTATTATATACTTGAGTACCCGGTGATTTTTAATAGCAGCTCATTTGTCATATATAATTGTTTCTCTGGACAGGTCTTTCCTAGTCAAGACCATCAGATTTACCAAATGAAAACACAGGATCCCCAGTTACAATAAATTTGAATTTCAGATAAACAACAAAGAATTCTTTAATATAAACATGTCCCATGCAAATTTCAGAACCTATTTATACTAAAAATTATTAAATCTAAAATTCAAATTTAACTGGACACCCTTAAATAGATTTATCTGGCAATCCTACTCCTAGTGCTTGAAGCAGGGTCAACATCTAACACAATAACTGTGAGATAGTTCCCATGGTCACCATCATAAGGAAAGGCCACGGTTCAGATAAAGATTTGCAACGGGGAGTTCCCTGGTGGCCTAGAGGTTAGTATTTTGAGCTTTCATTGTTGTGGCCTGGATTCAATCCCTGGTTGGGGAACTAAGATACTGCAAGCTGCCTGGCATGGCCAAAAACCACCTTTCAAGAAGGTAGAAGTTGAACACTTTCTTCTCTCCAGTGACAAACCATCTTGTAATAGAGATGGTGTGGTTATCATTTTCATAGCCCCTGTATAGGAGGTACTGGGCAAAGACAGTAGCTTAGTTTCACATCAGTGCTACAGCGCAGCATAGCGCTTGGGCACTCAGCGGTGTCCGTGTCTGACTCTTGCGACCCCATGGACTGAAGCCTACCAGGCTCCTCTCTCCATGGGGTTTTTCAGGCAAGAGTACTGGAGTGGGTTGCCATTTCCTCCTCCAGGGGATCTTTCTGACCCAGGAATCGAACCCACATCTCCTGTGTCTCCTGCATGTAGGCAGGTTCTCTGCCCGCTGAGTCACTGGGAAAGCCACAGGGCAGGGGAGTGGGCAAATCCTTATCCCTCCACAAATGAGCACACAGAACCCCAGAGATGTGAAATAACTTTCCCTTGGACATCCAGCTAGACACCAGTAGCAAAGCTAGAATTCAAATGCAGCCCTTTCTCTCTCCATACGCAGCCCTGCCTCCAACTACCAACAATGTTTTTTGTCATTTCCATAAAACTGAAGACAACAAATATTCCCCAGCACCCAATCTCTTTACTGTTCCCACTCAATGTGTTCAAGGAATAATCGAGGCTGTATCAGTTTGCTAGGACTGCCATAGCAAAGCACCATAGACTGGGTGGCTTAAATGACAGTGGTTTATCTTCTCACAGTTCTGGAAGCTAGATGTCCAAGGTCAAGGTGTCAGCACAGTTGGTTTCAGCTAAAGGTTGTGAGGGAAGGATCTGTCCCAGGCTTTTGATGGCTAATTTTCTGTATCACCTTGACTAGGCCCTGCGGAGAAGACAATGGCACCCCACTCCAGTACTCTTGCCTGGAAAATCCCATGGTGGGCTGCAGTCCATGGGGTCACTAAGAGTCGGACACAACTGAGTGACTTCACTTTCACTTTTCACTTTCATGCATTGGAGAAGGAAATGGCAACCCACTCCAGTGTTCTGGCCTGCAGAATCCCAGGGACAGGGGAGCCTGTGGGCTGCCGTCTATGGGGTCGCACAGAGTCGGACATGACTGAAGCGACTTAGCAGCAGCAGTAGCAGCAGGCCCTGGGATGCCCAATGTCTGGTTAGACATTATTTCTGAGTATGTCTGTGAGGATGCTTCTGGAAGAGATCAGTATTTGAATCGGTAGACTGGATAGATTAACTAGCCTGTTTCAGTGTGGATGGGCATCATCTCATCCTTTGAAGGCCTGAATGGAGAAAAAAGGCAGAGGAAAGCTAAACTGATTCTCTCTGCCTGAGATATCAGTCTTGGACCAGGACTTATATCAGCAGCACTCCTGGTTACTAAGGCCTTCAGAGTCAGGCTGGAAGTTATACATCAGCTTTCAGGAGTCTCCCACTTTCTGACAGCAGATCGTGCCACTTCTCAGCTTCCATAATCACCTGCTCCCCTTCTTAATAAGTTCTATTTGAACGTATAAGGTGGGGCTCCTGTTGGTTCTCTGGAGAGCTCCAATATGAGACCTCTCTCTTTGGTCTTTAGATGACCATCTTCTCCCTCATCTTCACATCATCTCCTCAGGTGCACATCTGTGTTTACGTCTCCTCAGTCATACTGGATAAGACATCAGTCATACTGGATAAGGACCCACCCTAATGACCTCATTTTAACATAATCACCTCTGTAAAGACCCTTATCTCTTCATGAAGTCACATTCTAAGGTACTGGGGGCTAGGACTTCAACATATGAGTGTGGGGGGCGGGGGTGAGAGGACAAAATCAGGCCCATAACAAGGTTTGTGGAGCTAATTGTGACTCCTCTCAATACAGCCTGCATTTAAAAGAGGAACTTCAAGAGAAGAGACTTCAAATGATGGAATTCTGGATTTCAAGTGGGGGAATTCTAGTTTTTAAAGTGGTCCCTAGGGGTGCTGAAGGCCCACCCTGTAGTTCTTCATAAAAGGCACCTCAAAGTTATCTCTGCCACAGGGGCCCTAGCGACTGGTGGAATGTGGGTTATTATGAGGACAGGCGATTGTGATGGCGGCCGGGCTGTGGAATCTTGTGAGGCCAAATGTTAATGCCTCAAAAAATGTCCTTTGGCCCCAACTGGCAGTGCCGTGGTTTTCTGGATGGCAGCGGAGGATAGGGAAGTGATGGAAGGCCGAGGGGCAGGAGAAAGTTGCCCAACCTTCCCCAAGATGGCGCCTGATGACCCCATGTCTGAAGGAAAGCCAAGGGCGGCGTTGGTAAGGAGGATGCCTCTTCCCACTGCCCCAGCCCGTCCCAGTGAGGGGAGGAAGAGCACAATGGGGACACCACAGGCTAGGGGCTGAGAGCTAGAAGATTCCAGAGAGCTGCTAAGAGGGGGGTGACATGCACCCTGTCCCCACACTGGCACCTGGCTGCATCCAGGGACCAGGCAGCCTTCACAACATTGTGAAGCCACGTGAAGTTGGCTTTGATCTCCCCCACCTACCTCTTCACTTCCCAGGTGGCTCATCTGGTAAAGAATCCGCCCCCAATGCGGGAGACCTGGATTCGATCCCTGGGTTGGGAAGATCCCCTGGAGAAGGGAAAGGCTACCCACTCCAGTATTCTGGCCTGGAGAATTCCATGGACTCTATAGTCCATGGGGTCCCAAAGAGTCAGACTCGACTTTCACACACACACACATCTACCTCTCCGTGGGTGGGGGGCGAGAGTGGCTTTCTTCCTCCTACAGATGGCGATCGGGGTCCTCGTATACAGAGGTACTCAATGCAAAGCCTAGGTTTCTTCCTCCCTCTGTACCCTCTAGACGACTGGGTATCTAACTGATCTCAAACTAGTTGTGGGGATGGGGTGAGTCACCTGCAAGCAGCGATTTGAAGATCACCAGGAAGACAGACTTCTACTCAATTCCCCCACCACACCCACTTGCAAATGTAGGGCGCCATTCCTCTGTCAGTTTGCCCTCTCCTTCTCAACTCTCAAGGTCCTGATAACTCCGTGTAAGTTTCTTCTAAGAATTCAGTCTAGATGCTTACAGTTAACAACGCACTTTCAAGCATCCCCAGGGCACTGTGCCTGGGATTGCCAGTGCACAGTAGATTGGGAGGCGGGGTCGCCCCATACTGACTCCTCCCATCCCCTTATTTCCGTCTCCCCAGCCCCAGGAAGCAGACACCCTGAAGCCAGACTCCTCCTACGACTACCTGGAGGAGATGGAAACTTGTGAGGACAGAGGCTGCCCGGGGCCACCGAAGTCACTGTCCTCCAAGGCCGGCCCCGCTGCCACTAAAGGACAGGCGGGCGATGGACCCGAACCCGCAGAGCTGCCCTCGGTCCCAGCCACGGCGGTGCCGGGGAGCCCAGTGAGCGAGCGCAGCGCCGAGATGGAGCTGGAGAAGGTGCGCATGGAGTTTGAGCTCACGCGGCTCAAGTACCTGCACGAGGAGAACGAGCGCCAGCGGCAGCACGAGCAGGTGATGGAGCGGCTGCAGCAGCAGGCGACGCCCCGCCTGGTAGGTGACAGGCCCCACCCGGAGGCCAAGCGTGCGGGACGCTAGCGGCGAGGGGAGCCCATCGCTGACCTGCACAGGAAGCCTACTTTACCCATTTGGTGGCTGCGTCCCACCCTACCTCCGCTCACAGCTTTAGAGCTTCCATGTTCATTAAACTCAGATCCAACTCTTCAAGGAAGGTTGGCCCCAGAACTACCTTGTCCACGGTTTTCCTCCTCAGGGAAAACTCAACATTTCTTCTCTGGCTGGATTCCCACCTCTCTCCTCTCTTCTCGGCATCTCTTAAAACAGGATGCCTGGGCCTAGACTGCAGACACCCCCACCACCCCCCACCCTCCACGCCCCACACCAGGTCCCCTCCCATGCTCCCCCCCCCAGCCCGACCCCCGCCACTGCAGCCTGGCTGGTGGATTTTGATAAAACCATCCCCCACCCCACCACATACAGACACACACCTCCCCTGATCAGGGCTGCATTTTTTCTATTGGATCACACTGCCTTGCTGTCAATTAAAACTTAGATATCTTTTGGCAAGAAATGGGCCACTCTCCCCTAACCTAAACGGGGATAAGAAAGCCTGTGTGTGATTAAATGGGAAGTGGCTAACACTGTGGCTGGACCATCATAAGCACTAAATAATGAAAGATGTTATTGTTTAAAGCAGCACTGTCTGAGCTTTAAAATCAGACAGTGCTAGGTTAAAATCCTGGCTCTGAAACATATGAATTGCATGACACTGGGCAAATTACTGATCCTCTTTGAACCTTGGTCTGCTCATCTATAAGGCAATACCTACCTCATAGGGTTGTGGGGAGGATTAAATGAAAGAATACATGTGAGGCACTCTGAAATAAGCCTGGCACATTGAGTTCATTTTTATGTACTCATGCAATTCACTTCTTGACCCAAATGCAACAACCTACATTCATCACTTTTTAATTTTATTGGGATGTAATGTATTAGCTATGCTTCCCAGTTCTGTGTTCTGAATCATCCTCAGTTCTGAGAAACGTGTCTTCTGGCTTTATCCAAGTCATTGCTATAATTGTTGAGGAGGATATGACCTAAAGTAAATACCACTAAAAGAGCTCCCTACAGGTTAGCAGTGTTCCATTAATCAGCACCCTTGAGTTACATTTTCTCCAGCTCACATTTCTCTACCTTGTCCAGAAAACTGTACTGATACACACAGTCAAATGGTTTCCCAGAATTAAGATATTACATGATAGCATTTCCCCAACTGACTGGTCCATGTTCTTTTTAAAGAAAATTAGTTTGGCTTTGCATGATTTGCTCTCAATGAACACACACTGGCTTCTTAACAATTTTGTTTTTCTTGCTCATGAAGTACTTGCTTTTTAGTTTGAAAATCTTTCTCCTTGCTGGAGGAGATGGGGATCTTTATAATCCTATCTGCTCCGTCTTCCACTTAAAAAAAGAGACCATTGGAAGTATTTTGAAAAGTCTGAAAGGTTTCACAAATGCACAGTTTGTTATCAAAATCACTAATGTCAGTCATTAGCGTGCAGACCACCAACAGTGGCAGAGTCCATGGACACAGAGCCGCACCGGGTCTGCAGAGAAACACAGTATCTGTCCAGCCCTCCACTCCTAGCCCAGAATACCGGGTTTCTTCCTCTGGTCTTCTGCCTTCCTTGCCATTCCTTTTAGAAGCAGCTTTACTGGAGTTATTTTCTGCCCTGCTCAGTTTTATTTAGTTGCCTTCACATTTTATGGAGTTGTTTCAACAGGATTGTGTCCAAAACCCCACCTTTAACAATATTTTACAAAAGCGTTTTACTTCCTTGGAGAGATGAGTTTATTTTTAAATTCCCATCTCTCTTTTTCTGGGTGGGTAGGTGAGTAGGTAGACAGTTGTTATTGTATTGGAAAATACCTCTGAATATGTTTCTAGTGAATTAGAGCATCACCAACCCTGCTTACAAAAAATGTGGCATGAGTTGAAAAGATATTTTAAAGAATGAGCCATAGGTGCAGTGCCTTCTTAACTACAGATCGTAACAGTTACATCAGCTTTTACTCCACTTCTGTGCTAATGCCTTCTACAGTTTAAATGGGGATCTGTTTGACCTTAATCATACAGATCCTGGAAAAGAGCAACACACAGGCAGAATCAGCCAGACAGCTCAAACTGACCCTCCCCCACACCCAAGACCCTGAGGGTTTAGGGAGGCCCCATCCGCTGTCTACTGCCTGTCCACAAGAGAGACACACCCTGGGCTGAAGGACCACAGCCTGTCCCGATGTGACATGCTCCGGCACCCAGAAAATCAGATACAGTCATTGGTGCCCAAGGGATGCCCTCTCATTGGGCCGCCATCCAGCAAAAAGGGTGGGGCGTCAGGGGAGACCATCCAGGGAACTAGCCCAAGACCCAGTGTCCAGATCTGGGGATCTCTGAGTAGGAGAGAGACTGGCCACATTGTGGGACCCACAGGCTGCATGGAGCGTACAGAGCAAGAAGGGTGGCGGCCTGACTCGGGAGGGCTAAGGCCAGGCTCAAGAAGTGAAAGCTGATGAGTCCCCTCTGTGCCAGTAGCCTTGCCTGGAGTTTTTCACTCTTGTCTCACTCTTCCTCCTCAGCATCTTGTGAGGTGGGCACAATTACCCTCACCTTGGGTGAGGAAGACAGCCTGCCTAAGGTCACATTCGGGAAGGGACAAGAGCAGGAAGGAAGCCCAGGTCTGCCTGGTGCCCGGGCCCCGGCTGGTCGTTTCCACTCTCTTCTTTCCCCACAGTTCTCGGGAGGCCTCCAGGACCTCCTGCTTCCCCAGAACCAGTTCGCCGTGTTCCTGTACTGCTTCATCTTCGTACACATAATCTACGTCACCAAGGAGATGATCTTCTTTCTCTTCTCCAAGCACTACCTGTTCTGCATTGCGGCCATTTTGCTCTGTTTGATTAAAACTTTATGGTCATACTTCCAAGTGCCTTCGCTCTCTCTCCATCACTGGGCCCCTCCTTGCCTCACCAGTGCCCCCCTCCCCCAGTCAGAACTTGCTGGTAGGAAAGGTTTGCTGTCAAACATTTACACCTTAGTGTGAAGAAACGTGTTTAGGCCTTGTACTAAGCCTGAGTTCTCACTGTGGGTGAAGACGCTTTGTTTCCCAAGAGGAGGATTTCAGAAGGTAGTGGGTTAAGGAGGCATCTGTATGGAGAAGGGGTTTAGAAAGCCTTTCCAGAACCACAGAAATTATACTGTGACTGGGCTGACTTGGGATCCACAGAATCTGCTCATTTAGACAGATCTTGTCTGAGGTGTGGGGAGCTGAGGGAGGCTTGGAGGTAGGGCCCCCAAAGAGATCCACATCCCAGTTCCCATATGTTACCTTATGTGATTAAAAAAAAAAAAAAAAAAAAGACTTTGGGATTAAATTAAGGCCTTGAAGTGAAGAAGTGATCCTGGATTATCCAGATAAGCACAGTGTAATCAAAAGGGTTCTTATAAGAGGGACGCAGGAGGGTGAGAGGCAGAGACCGTGAGGCCGTGGGAACAGAGCGGGGAGTGATGTGGGACCACGAGCCAAGACATGCAGGCAGCCTGTAGAAGTCAGAAAAGGCAGGAGCATGGGCTTTTCCCCAGAGTCACCAGAAAAGATGCAGCCCTGCCAAAGCCATTTTAAATTTCTGACCTCCAGAACTGTAAGAGAATAAATGAGTTGCTTTAAGCCACTACACTTGTAATAATTTATGACAGCAGCAAAACTAACACAGGAAACTAACACAAGAGCCACAACTCCATAAGCTCCTTCCAGCTCTGCAGACGTGTCAGGATGGCATCGTCACCATGCCATTGGCAACGGTCCATTTAACCCTGGCCTGAGCAGGACTGCACACAGTCCATCACAAAGGCTCAGAACCTGCCCTCAGTTCAATTCAGTTCAGTCACTCAGTCGTATCTGACTCTGCGACCCCATGAATCGCAGCACACCAGGCCTCCCCGTCCATCACCAACTCCCAGAGTCAGTCTTTTCCAGTGAGTCAACTCTTCTCATGAGGTGGCCAAAGTATTGGAGTTTCAGCTTTAGCATCAGTCCTTCCAATGAACACCCAGGACTGATCTCCTTCAGAATGGACTGGTTGGATCCCCTTGCAGTCCAAGGGACTCTCAAAAGTCTTCTCCAACACCACAGTTCAAAAGCATCAATTCTTCAGTGCTCAGCTTTCTTCACAGTATGAACAGCATGAGCCTGCCCTCAGCAACATGCAATTCAAGAATAGAGATGCTGAAGCTCCAGGGAGCCCAGGATGGGCCTATCAGGTATCCTAATCATTGAGCAGTGCAGGCCTGGGTGAGGTGGGGGCAAAATCAGGGCATACTTCGAGGGGCCTTGGGGAGGAGGCACTGATGTCTGATTAGAACCACAACAAGTCAGCAATGCTGCTCTTGTGGAAAAGTAGAAGGAGAGGGGACAAACCCAAACAGGCCACACAGCCCAACCCTCAAATCACACACATGCACACACACTGCTAATAGCTGTCTACAGTAGACAGGTACACAGATAAGCAGGCAGCAACGACTAAAAGGAACAGACTTTGGGCACTAGAGGGCTCACAGAGGGCACACACACACACACACACACACACACACACACACACACACAGCAGGTTGTCAGCTACCCAACCCCACCAGCCCCATCTGAGAATGATGGCCAGTGCAGGAGACTTCAAGAATAACGCAGCAAACTGAATGGACACAGCTGTGCAGTCAAATCTTTTTTTTTTTTTTTTTTGACCCCTCCTCTTCCTGGGCATGAGGCTCTGCTTTAAGAGGAACGAAAGAACACATTTCTGTCCTGTTGGGCTCTCTGAATGATGCTGAGTGAAAGTACATGAAAAGAGAAACCACCCTGGGACTCAGTGTCAGGACACATCATCATGCACTTCAGTCCACAGTGACTTCTTGTTTCCACCCAGTTCAATGCGTCCATTCCCATTTGTAGCTGCATGTGGCAGGTATTTACTTGAAGGTAATAAAACTGTCATTTCTCATTCAAGTTTCAATAGAATTTTTTTGCTATGGGTCATTTCTCACAATCTCTTAATTTGATCTGGGTTTCTGGGGGCAAGGATTGAAGCAAAAGAAAGAGAAGATCTTGCTTTATTGACTACACCAAAGCCTTTGACTGTGTGGATCACAATAAACTGTGGAAAATTCTGAAAGAGATGGGAATACCAGACCATGTTACCTGCCTCCTGAGAAATCTGTATGCAGGTCAAGAAGCAAGTGTTAGAACTGGACATGGAACAGCAGACTGGTTGCAGATAGGAAAAGGAGTACGTCAAGGCTGTATATTGTCACCCTGCTTATTTAACTTACATGTAGAGTACATCATGAGAAATGCCGGGCTGTATGAAGCACAAGCTGGAATCAAGATTGCCAGGAGAAATATCAATAACCTCAGATATGCAGATGACACCACCCTTATGGCAGAAAACGAAGAACTAAAGAGCCTCTTGATGAAGGTGAAAGAGGAGAGTGAAAAAGCTGGCTTAAAACTCAACATTCAAAAAACTAAGATCATGGCATCCGATCCCATCACTTCATGGCACATAGATGAGGAAACAATGGAAACAGTGGCAGACTTTATTTTGGGGGGCTCCAAAATCACTGCAGATGGTGACTGCAGCCATGAAATTCAAAAACACTTGCTCCTTGGAAGAAAAGCTATGACAAACCAAGACAGCATATTAAAAGGCAGAGACATTACTTTGCTAACAAAGGCCCATCTAGTCAAAGCTATGGTTTTTCCAGTAATCATGTATGGATGTGAGAGTTGGACTACAAGAAACCTGAGCACCAAAGAACTGATGCTTTTGAACTGTGATGTTGAAGACGCTTGAGAGTCCCTTGGACTGTCAATCCTAAAGGAAATCAGTCCTGTATATTCATTGGAAGGACTGATGTTGAAGCTGAAACTCCAATACTTTGGCCAGCTAATGTGAAGAACTGACTCACTGAAAAGACCCTGATGCTGAGAAAGATTGAAGGCAGGAGGAAAAGGGGATGACAGAGGATGGGATGGTTGGATGGCATCATTGACTCAAGGGACATGAGCAAGCTTGGGGTGATGGTGAAGGACAGAGAAGCCTGGTGTGCTGCGGTCCATGGGTTCACAAAGAGTAGGACATGACTGAGTGACTGAACTGAACTGAAGAAGGAGATCAGGATATCAAAAAGACCAAGGTCCAGATGTTTAATCTGCTAGAGCAAATAGAATTGAGAGTTTGAAAAAAAAAAAGTGCTATAATACCATTTATTTAATCAGCCTGTTGCCAGAAAAACTAGATTAAATGCACCCATTTTCCTTTTAAATCTTTTAAGAAAGACTGAATAAACTTTAAGCAGTTAGCATCCCTTCTCACCCCCTTAGCAATGGGCGTGAAATCTCCCTTCTGTCCCTCCTCCTACTCTGATAGAAGACTGGAGCCAGTAAGAGAAGATGTGCCCTGAGTCAAAATGAGAGAAACTCATGGTCACTCCCCAAACTTGGTATAGGCCTCCCAGTTCAATTGCAAAGCAGGAAACCAGAAGGAAAGGAGAGAGAAAAACAAAGAGAGATGCAAAGGATAGGAAGAAGGCACAGCCTAGAGTTATCAAGCAGGCAACAAGTCAACACACAAGCCCTTCCGGAGCATCTCCAATGTGCCTGGTACTTGGTTTCACACTTCATGGAGACCTGGGAGGTAGACATGTATATCATGCCCACTTCACAGACAAGGATACTGAGGCTCAGAGAGGTTAAGTGATGCACCCCAAACCATCTTAGATCTCAAGTCTGACTCCAAAACACATGATCTTTATACACTTACACATTCCTAAAATCCTGCCTCGGAGGATTGCACAGCCTTGCTGGGGAGATGCAGCTGATACACACTAAAGTGTAAAGAAACTAGCAGGCACATAGACCTCAGTGATGAAGGAGAGTAAACGAGAGGGCCCCGGAGCACAGGGTGATCAGAAGTCTCAAAAGAGCAGCTCACAGGGGCCGGTAAGCCTGGGACAGGGAGAAGCAGGGAGAACTCACCTGAATTCAGACCAGTGTGGGATCTTAATTCAAAGAGAGGAGTAGGCTCATCCTCGCTCTGGTGAATAGTAACAGACCTGGAAAAGTGATTTGGAACCAAATTTTATAGTTTTAAATGTTGGTCTGAGGAACGTGAACTTAATCTCTTAGGAAATAAGGGATGTTCAAACTACTGTGCTATCGCATTTATTTCACATGCTCAAAATCCTTCAAGCTAGGCTTCGGCAGCACACGAATCGAAAACTTCCAGATGTGCAAGCTGGATTTGGAAAGGCAGAGAAACTGGAGGTCAAATTGCCAACATTCACTGGACCATGGGGAAAGTGAGGGAATTCTAGAAAAACATTTACTTCTTCATTGACTATGTTAAAGCCTTTGACTGTGTGGATCACAATGAACTGTGGAAAATTCTTAAAGAAACGGGAGTACCAGACCACCTTACCTGTCTCCTGAGAAATCTGTATGCCGGTCAAGAAGTAAAAGTTAGAAACATGGAACGATAGACTGTTTCAAAATTGGGAAAGGCTGTATATTATCACCCTGCTTATTTAACTTATATGCAGAATACATCATGTGACATGCCAGGCAGGATGAATCACAAGCTGGAAGCAAGTTTGCTGGGAGAAACATCAACACCCTCAGATATGCAGATAATAGCACTCTAAAGGCAGAAAGTGAAGAACCAAAGAGCGTCTTGATGAGGGTGAAAGAAGAGAGTGAAAAAAGCTGGCTTGAAACTCAGCACTAAAAAAAGTGAGATCATAGCATTTGGTCCCATCACTTCATGGCAAATAGAAGGGCAAAAAGTTGAAGCAGTGACAGATTTTATTTTCTTGGGCTCCAGAATCACTGTGGACAATGACTGCGGCCATGAAATTAAAAGACGCTTGCTCCTTGGAAGTAAGCTATGACAAACCTAGACAGTGTATTAAAAAGCAGAGACTTCACTTTGTCAACAAAGGTCTGTATAGTCAAAGTTATGATTTATCCAATAGTCATGTACGGATGTGAGAGTTGGACTATAAAGAAGGCTGAGCGCTGAAGAACTGATGCTTTCAAATTGTAGTGCTGGAGAAGATTCTTGAGAGTCCCTTGGACTGTAAAGAGATCAAATCAATCAATCCTAAAGGAAATCAACCCTGAATATTCATTGGAAGGACTGCCACTGAAGCTCCAATACTTTGGCCACCTGATGAGAAGAAGCACCTCAGTGGAAAAGACTGATGCTGTGAAAGATTGAAGGCGAAAGGAGAAGTGGGTGGCTGAGGATGAGATGGTTAGATAGCATCACTGACTCAATGGACATGAATTTGAGTAAACTCCAGGAGATAGTAGAGGATAGAGGAGCTTGGCATGCTACAGTCCATGGGATCACAAAGAGTCAGATACTACCTAGTGGTTGAATAACAACAATAGTGACCCTTCCCAAAAAGGGGGAAATGCTTCACCCATCCTCTCTCCTGGGGACCATGTTCTTGCCTTGACCCTCTCTTTCCATTTCCAGTCTAGGAACATTCGTTCTAACGTCCCCGTGTGAAGATTGCATTTGGCTGTAAAAGAAACCCAGTCACAGTGGCTTAACAAAGTAGGAGTTTACATGTCTCACACACTAAGAAATCCCCGGTAAGGCAGTCCGTGATGGTGAAATTTCTCAGGAAGTCCTAGAGAGCCCAGTCGTAAAGGACCCTTCTTCTTGTTCCACCATCCTGAGCATATGGCTTTTATCCTGCTCATTTCATGGCTTTTAGCCTTGTAATCTCAATATGGCTGCCGTGGCTCCAGGCATCAACTCCTGGTCAGCAAAGGGGGAAAAGAAATGAAGCCACCTCTTAAAAGCTTTCCAGAAAGATCCACTTAGAAACTTCTGCTTGCATCTCATGGTTCAGACTGGTCATGTTGCTGCTCCTAGCTTCAGGACATCTTTAGTATAGTAAGTTTTCTGCCTGGACACTGTTGCAGCCTTGAACAAAATTAAGATTCTGATAGTATGGGGAGGAGGGGAAAGAGAGAGGTGGGTATTGAATAAGCAAATAACTGTGTCTACAGTACCTTGCTGCTTTCTTAGGCCCAGCTCCCACTCCCTGCCTCAGTGCTGAGCCAGCATCACAGTCCTGTCCAGGTTGAGACAATTGGGTGGAGCACAGCTGTGGCCAAGCTGGGTCTGGTCAATGGCTGCACCCTCACTCACATACCACAGCAAGAAGGTCACAGTTTCCTCTCAATAAAGGACTGGAACAGCTCTGCCTCCATCCTCTTGACCTCTGCCTGAGGTCCCAGGATCTTACACAACAAGGGCCTCCGCCTTGCCTGGGGGCACACCCCTCAGTGCTAGGTTGCAGGAGGAGGCCCGTCTGCCCCTAGAGTCCCTCCCCTTCCTGAGTCCCAGATCCCGCAGAACAGAGCCCAGTGCCCCCAAAGTCTGTCCTGTCATCCCACTCACACTGTGTTGCTGAAGACTAAGAGCATAACAGATCCTACACAGTACACTCCACTATAGCCCAAGCAGTTAAGCACTAATAGTAAAGTTTCAAGTGGTCTTAGGAAGACAAAGATAGAAGAATCTTGCCTGCTGTCCCAGTGGAATCACATAGGTTGCAACCCTGAGCCCAGGGACAGGCTAGGATCCTGGAAATGCTCAGATCTGCAAGGAGGGAAGGAGGAGCAGGCTTGGCTTCCAACTTCCCTGCCATCTCCCTTTCTAATCCCACTTCAACAGGCGATGGCGAGCAAGTTGGTTAAGCTTTCTAGGCTTCATTTGGGTGACCTACCAATTACCTAGGCTCTCAGTTTTTTTAAAAAAAAGAAAAGAAAAAGGTGAGGGTGGAGAGAATGGGACCAAAGAGCCTTGGGTCTGATTTCAGAAATTCCAGTTTAATTGATCTGAGATCGTGTCCAGAGAGTTTGGTAACTTGAACACTGCCCCACTTGATTGTAACATTTTCAGCTTCATTACAAACTAAATCCTTGTGACTCAACACATGATCTGAGGACCAGCAGCCCCAGGTATCTTAGAAATGCAGCATCCCAGGCCCCACTCTGGACCCACTGATCATCTGCATTTTTGACAATATTCTCAATGACTCTTGTACACGTGGACGTCACAAAAGCGCTGCTCTAGGTGAAGTGATTCAACCTTTGTTCAGTTGCAAAGATAGTGCTCTCGGCCTGGAGGATCTTGGGCTGGGGGTGGGGGGAGAGTGGGGGAGTGGTGTGGAGGCAAGACAGGAAGGAGAGAGAGAGAGGATAACCGAGCGTGCAGCCCCTAGGAGGGCTGTGGGTGCCCCCCTCACAGCTGGCAGGCACAGGCTGAGTGGCCGTACTTCCACCCTTCCCCTCCACGCTCTTCAGCAGTCCTTGCTCTGGGCTTCTGAGCAACCAAATAATTGCTCCCAGCACTCCGCAATTCACCAGAAACTTCCGGAATCCCCCCAGGCCTGTCTCTGCCTCTGTCCCTTTTATGATCTGGCTCTGCTGTAGCTTGGGGGAAAATCTTGCTAATATACATTCATTCATTATTTAAAGGTTGCCACTGTTCTTTCAGGGAGGTTAAGCATGATTAAAAGACGGGATTTTTTTTTTCCACAGGGCACAGCAGAAAAGCTAGGACTCCCTTATTTTTAAGCTGTTTTGGCCGAGCCTTGTTGCATAATTTAAAGTCTGGGACTCATTTAGATTTAATTAGCCAAAGGAGCAGCAGCTGCAGGTTCATTAGTTGGTATTTATTAAGCACCCTCAGAGGGCTAGGTCTGCTGCTCTTTAAGAGGTTTGGACTTGCAAATTTCCTATACTTTAAGAAAGAGAGGATCACAGAGAGGGTTAGGAGTCAAGCATTTTGGTTCCTCAAGAACAAAGGGGTGGCATCAAAGTGCCTGGGGTCAGGAGATAAATCCCCTAAACGCCTCTGCCAAGAGTCAGTGATTTAGAGACTCAAGGTGACAATGTGATAACAGGGTGCAGGCTCAGCTCTACAAATGAGAAGTGTTAGTAAGAGAAAGGCAGACAATGTAGGGGTCAGAGACCTGACTTTAAGAACCTGGAGAAGTGAAGCGATCAGAACTCAGCTCCAGGATCTTCAGGGCCCAATGCAGAAGGACACTGAAGGTCCCTTGTTCAAGAACCACTGAGGATTTCAAGGTGGGGACAGAGGATCCTGGAACCAACTGTGGGGTCTGGCTAAGTGCAGGCCATCCCCCCCACCAAGCATAGAGCCCGGGGGCAGTGCTGTGGTGGTCCACCCATGAGGCTGGCCCAGTGAGTGTGGGAGACCTTCTGGGGTAGGGGGCTTTTGTGGATCCTCTGAAATCCCCCTCTGGTCCCTGACACCCCATCAGCCAGAGGAAGGGAAACAGGTGCTATACATTTTGAAAGGGGGTAGGGACCACGGGAGCAGGCCCAACTGCTGAGGATGCTGAGTCTGGTGGTCTAGGGGGAGGAAAGGCCCCCGCGCAGGCAATGTTGGGGGGCGGGGCTCATACCCCCACCAGCTCTGGAAGCAGAGTCTGGCTGAGTGGAAGACACCTCTTGGTGTGCAGGTCACGCCCCGGGCTTGCAGCTGCTAATCTCAGGGCTAACACAAGCACTGAGTTCCCCAGTTCTTGGCATTTCCTCTCCCTCCTGGCTTCCTCCCCAGCCCCATTCAGCAGCTAGCTTTTCTCTGGGCTAGAAAAGCCCCAAATAAGAGAATAAAGCTACACTTTTTGCCCTCATGAGCCTCATTTGTATCAAATGACACAGTCACTTTCCCTCAAACTTTGCATCAAAGGAGCCTTTGTAGGGTCCTGGGGCAGAAAGCAGGTCTTGGAAGAGAGCCACCGGAAAGCCAGGCAGAAAGTGCTGAGCAAGGCAACCCTTGGTTGAGAAGGTGGGGGTCAGCGGGAGAGAGGTGGGGGGGTGTCCTTGGGAGCTTCCCCCACCCCTAGGTAGGGCATATGCCAGACATTCTCTACCACGGAGCCACTCTCCTCCCAGCTGGAGCGGCTCATCGTGTGCTGCAGAGACCACCCTACTGCCGGGGCTTCAGCCAATGCTTGAGGACCAAATGAATGAACAAGTCGATGAACAAAAGGGAGCAGTAGACAGCCTGAGAGAAGACTCTGAGCTCAAGCCTTCTGTGGAGATGTCCTGGAGAGGAGGGAAGGGCTCACGCCCTTACCCAGTAGCTACTGTATATTTTGCCCCGTCCAACACACTTCATGTCAACTCATCTCATCCCATGGCCACCCCGTGAGACAGTACTATAACCATCCTCACCCTGCCAATGAGAATGAGACTCAGACAGGTTCAGGAGTTGCCTGAGCTTCCTGAGCTGGAAGCCTGGCAGGGACCAAGTATAGCACAGAGCTGAAAGTTGCTTTAAAGAATCTTGAGAAATCTATCTCATCTGTTTGGATGTCAATGAGATTCAGAGCTGCTTTGATAATAAATGTGAATAGTGACGTTACTGTATTTCAAATGCTATTGTGAGGTCCCCTGTATCTCTCTATATTGTGCACACCTAGGGGTAGAGGCTTCAAAGGTACTCGACTGAAAAATCTGCCCTTTTATTCCGCCCATTCTCTCCCTTCCTCCCACTAAAGGTTGTGGAGGGAAATATCTCTGAGAGGGGACAAGCATGTCAGTCCTCACTCACTGGCTCTGGTGGGGCAGGTGAAAGAGGGGAGCTGGCCAGCTGGAGCTAACAAGAAAGGAAGAATCAGTGCAAAAGAGGCAGCCCCCCCACTCCCACCCTCCTGCCCATTTTCACCCTGTGTCTAGTTCAAGGGCAGCCAGGAATCCAGTTTTTTTAAGTGATACCTGCTGATTTTTAACTGTTGCTTCTATCTTTTTAGGCACGCTATGGACCTAACAAAAGTCTGCAGGCCCACAAACTTGCAACCTTTGAACTTGAGATGTGATTTTCCTTATGATACAGTCTTCTGTTTCACTCAGAGATGTGCTGGGGGAATTCTTTAAACAGAAAATACTCCTAGTTACAAAAATAGAATGTGATTCACTCTAGCCCTGCATTAAGCAGAGAAGCAGCAGTAAAGGATGTTTCTTCCCTTCACAAACTGCCTCACCTTGAGGTGTTTCAAGAGACAGATCTCTTTGTGCATTTCAAATCAAGTTAGAATGGGAAAAATCTAATTTTCATACAACTTGAAGGAAAATGGGAATTTGACTCAAGCCTGGATCAGGATTAAAGAAGGGGCAAGGCAGGAGCCTGGGGTGGAGAAATGAGGCAAGAGAGTGCATTGCATGCAGAGGGCAAAGCTGGGTGCCCTCACTTAGGGATGTGGAGAGAGGCTGGCAACAGCCCTGTGAGAGTGGTGAGACAGAGAGATGGAGCCGGGGGACCGGATTCAGAGAGGGAAAGAGGATGAGGGCACATCATCAGTTGCCATGGCAACAAAGGAATAAGGAAAAGGGAGGGGAGAAAAGGAGGGAGGGGGGAATCTCAGAGAAGAGCTATATTGTGCTGCTACAGCCAGGTCTCTCCTCTCCATCCAGGCACCTGTCTATAACTCCCAGGCCCTCTACCACCTTCCCCACCTGACTCACTCAACCTTGGCATGGCTAAAATACTATGAAATGAAAATACTATGAACTGATGTCAAAGACATTCAGATCCTATATGTGTAACTATAGGATATGTAACTACTTACTTCGCATCAGTCTCTAGAAGACCTCTCTTTAAAAAAATTTTTTTTAATTTAATTTTTTTTAATTTTACTTTACAATACTGTATTGGTTTTGCCATACATCAACATGAATCTGCCACGGGTGTACACGTATTCCCAATCCTGAACCCCCCTCCCACCTCCCTCCCCACCTCTTTTTAAAAATTAAAAAATATATATTTATTTGGCTGCACTAGGTCTTAGTTGCAACATGCGGTGTCTTTAGTTGTGGCATGAGAACTCTTAATTGCAGCATGTGGGATCTAATTCCCTTACCAGGAATTGAACCCAGGCCCTACATTGGGAGCATGGAGTCTGAGCCACTGGACCAACAGAGAGGTCCTTCCTAAAGGACTCTTGAATTAAAAAATATTTTCTCCACTGTCTTGCTATGAAAGCCTATACATTCAACTATCAGGGCCAAAATTCTTGGACTAAGGATTTGTTCATGTTCAGTTACAAACCCTCCTTAAGAACAGTAATACTTCTAGAATCTCATAAATTAATTTATCACATGTAGCAGGGGTCTTGGCTTCAGTCTACTACTAGGATTCAGGCATATCTAAACATGTATGATAAGTTAACAGGCTAGATCCCAGACAGATCAGTTTATAGCATGATTCCAGTGACATTTGCTATGTGTACCCAGTGTTCATTCCCCATTGATTTTCTTTTGGGGAGCTCCCTGTTCATCAGTCTTTGTAAATTTCCAGTGGGCTGGCTTCCAATTGAGGATGGGCCCCAGACCCAGACCTGGCCAATCAGAGCATTCCATCTTTTGGCCAAATGGTAGGTTCTGGTGTGGACACATGACCCAAGCCTGACCAATGAGTCTCAGACTTAGGACTTTTACTGGAACTCCTGGGAAAGATAAACTCTCCTTTGGGTACTAATTAGGCAGAATAAATGTCCAGAGTGATTGGTGGCTGTCTTGTTCCACTTGGGAAAGCCTAACCTGAGCATACAGCTTACATGGAGAAAAGCAGAGCCAAGAAGGGATGAGAAGACTCAGGGATAGAGAGGGAGGGAGGAGAAGGAGAGAGAGTGAGACCTTGTTGGCATGATTTGAGCTCCTGGATCCACCTGAAATAAGAGACATCCCTAAGCTTTTCAGTTGCTGTTAACTTTTATTTAAATTGGGTTTCTGTCAGTGGGTTTCTGTCAGTTGGAACCAAGAGTTCTGAAGCATGCAAGGGCTTTCTCATTTGGCTAAGGCGAAGAGAATTACATGAGTTGGAACATGAGCTCAGCGATAGCTAGTGGAGGAAATTTGGCATCTGTTTCCAGCCTGTCCTATAGCGAAAGCCAAGCAGATGGCTAAACAAGGGAGTTTGACAGACATGGGGAGAAGTGGTACTCTTAGGGGACACACACGAGAACTCACGTGGGAAGGGAGTCATTACTCCACTTCTGGAGGGAAAACAGCCCTGCTCTGGCACCATGAGGGACTGAGGCATTGATGTCTCTGCCAATGGAAATGGTGGCAGGGCATCGCTAAGAGGGGATGCCCAGTGGGAAACCATAGACAAGCATAGTCTGACAATCACAAAGGCTCCATGACAAGACCATGAACAGTCTGGAAGCAACCCAAGTGTCCATCAACCGATGTGTTGATAATCACTATGTGGGACAGCCATGCCATGGAATATTATTTGGCAGTAAAAAAGGATAAAGCATTGATCCATGCTACCTCATGGTTGAACCTTGAAAGCATCATGCTAAGTGAAAGAAGCCAAACATAAAAGACTACAAATGTTATAATTCCATTCGCATAAAATGTCCAGAATGTGCAAATCTCTAGAGAGACAAAGTAGACTAGTAGTTGCTTAGGACCAGGGGAACAGAGGGATTGGGAGATGAGAGCTATGGGTGCAGTTTCCTTCAGGGTGATGAAATGTTCTAAAATTAACTGTGGTGATGGTTGCAAAACCTGAAATGCTAAAAGTCATCTAATTGCACACTTTAAATGGGAAATTGTACAGTATATGAATTATATCTCAATAAAGTTCTTACCCTCCAAAATGGCTCTTAAGTGCTGAGTCTGCGTGTCAGGGGGATAAAGGTGAAAGGTTAGCCTCCAGGAGACTCCAGGTGACTCAGGGCACTTGATGAAGCTGCTGCAACTTTGGGAGGGACTCTGCCCTTAGATCTGACCAGAGAGACCTCGCTCTGGGCCAGCACTGTAAGAGGGCTCCCCGCTGACTCTTATCTGGTCTCACCCCTCCCCACAGGGTAGGAAGTCTGTAGGGCCAAGTAGATGTGCCCACCACACTCCACCTCCTGAGAACGTATCATAGGCATACAGGACCCAGGAACTCCTTGCGCAAAAGGTCCCAAACCTGTTTCTCGAGCCTGCAGTCCTCTTCCCCAGGTTCATCCTCCACAGGGTAGACTGAATTGAGGGGGTGGCACATACAAGAGATGTGACCAGAACTTGGATATGCAAGCTGGTTGCCCACACCAGGCCCCTCGAAGAATGAGGCAGAGCTGGGGGTTGAAGGATAAAGGGACAGGCCATGGGCCGTGAGAGCAGGACTAGGGTTGGGGGGTGGTGGGAGGCGGTGCCTGGGGCCCACTCTCCCCACAATCACCAAGTATTCCAGCAAGTGATCAGAGAAATATGAACATTCTCAGTTCAAACTTGACCTTCCAGGTCATCGTGAAGATGTCTTTTTCAAGACAGAAAGCGGGAACATTTAACAATTTGTTAGCCTGCTTTATAGCTGTAAGATACGTAAACACATGGCTTGGGGACCTCCATTTGTCTTCATGCTCTGGATCCCCGCAAATACAAGAGATCTGATGCTGAGAGATGCTCCACTTGAGAGAAATCTATCAGAGCTCTTCTTTCTACAGAATCCTGCTAAGGGATTTCCCAGGCTGTGTTTATGGATTTAGGAAACAGTTCATGGATTCTTTGCTCCAAGCTATAGAGAAAGCTGATACATAGCTGCCCACAACCTGAAGTTTAATGATTTCTGTCAACATCTTCTCAGCTGAGCCCACAGCTTAGGCACATAGTGGGGTGCAGGCTGGAGACTCAGTGGTTCTCAGAGCCCTACTAAGGACTTGGTGCCTATTGCTCCCTTGCCTTTCGGTTTTGCTGTTGTTGCTTTTAAGGTATCATGTGGTAAGAGTCCAGCTGGCAAAGAATCCTAGCAGAAGCTCATGGGAAACGTCTGAGAGCAGGACTGAGGTGGGCCAGGGAGTACCCAGACATCCTTCGTCTACATCTTCCTGTCGGCCCAAAACTCAGGAATCGCGTGCTGGTGCCCTTGCAGGAGAGACCTTCATGACACAAGGTCTCTGTCCTCCAAGAACTTATCATCTGGCTGCAAAGTAACACTGACGCGGATCATT
The DNA here is from genome assembly GCF_032405125.1 of Capricornis sumatraensis. Lineage (NCBI taxonomy): Eukaryota > Metazoa > Chordata > Mammalia > Artiodactyla > Bovidae > Capricornis > Capricornis sumatraensis. Next base: position 77,676,046 of record NC_091069.1, on the reverse strand, counting down.
AAAACACAACAATCCCTGGTGGTCCAGTGGTTAAAAATCACCTTCCAGTGTAGGGGACCCTGATTCCATCCCTGGCCAGGGAACTAAGATCTCACATGATGGGGCAACTAAGTCCAAGCCTCAACTAGAGAGCCTGTTTGCTCTAGAGCCCAGGTGCTACAACTAAAGAGAAGCCAGCACACCAAACACAGCCAAACAAATAAAAATAAATATTAAAAAAAGAAAGAAAAGATGCTCAACATTTAAAAAAAAAAACACAATATAAAACCCCCACGATATAACAGAGTGTGACATAAAGCATTTTCAAGACTAGAGATTATCTCATCCAGAGTTTCTCCTAGGCACAGCTGCCCCTTTGGACATTACCCTTTGCTTGGACTTCCCTGATAGTTCAGTTGGTAAAGAATCTGCCTGCAATGCAGGAAACCCTGGTTCAATTCTAGGTCAGGAAGATCCCCTAGAGCAGGGACAGGCTACCCACTCCAGTATTCTTGGGCTTCCCTGGTGGCTCAGCTGGTAAAGAATCCACCTGCAATGCGGGAGACCTGGGTTCAATCCCTGGGTTGGGAAGATCCCCTGGAGAAGGGAAAGGGTACCCACTTCAGTATTCTGGCCTGGAGAATTCTGTGGATTGTATAGTCCATGGGGTCTCAAAGATGTGGACACAGACTCTCACCACCACCGCCCTTTGCTTGGAAAGAGGAGGAGCTGTCCTGTGCATTGCAGGATGTTAACAGCATCCCTGCCCTCTAACCCACTAGATGCCAGTAACAGGCTCCCTGCCCCAGTTGTAAGAACAAAAAGTATCCCCAGACACTGCCAAATGTCCCATGGGGGTGAAAACTGCCCCTAGCTGAGAACTGTTGCTCTAGTATAAACACCTCCCCATCATTTCCAGTATAATTAATGTTTATAGACAGATAATTACAGGAAGCCAGGTGAGGGGTCAGTTTTCATTTTGATCCCAAAGAAAAGGAAATGCCAAAGAATGTTCAAAGTAAAAATGAAATTTGCTCTTTGCGACCCCATGGACTATACAGTCCATGGAATTCTCAGGCCAGAATACTGGAGTGGGTAGCCTTTCCCTTCTCCAGGGGATCTTCCCAACCCAGGGATCGAACCCAAGTCTCCCGCACTGCAGGTGGTTTCTTTACCAGCTGAGCCACCAGGGGAGAATGTTCAAACTACCACATAATTGCACTCATTTTACATGCTGGCAAGGTAATGCTCAAAATCCTCCAAGGTAGGCTTCAACAGAACATGAACCGAGAACTTCCACATGTTCAAGCTGACTTTAGTAAAGGCAGAGGAACCAGAGATCAAATTGCCAACATCCACTGGATCATAGAAAAAGCAAGGGAATTCCAGAAAAACATCTACTTCTGCTTCACTGACTATGCCAAAGCCTTTGACTGTGTGGATCACAACAAACTGTGGAAAATTCTCAAAGAGATGGGAATACCAGACCACATTACCTTCCTTCTGAGAAACCTGTATGCAGGTCAAGAAGCAACAGTTAGAACTGGACATGGAACAACAGACTGGTTCCAAATTGGGAAAGGAATACGTCAAGACTGTATATTGTCACCTTGCTTAGTTAACTTATATGGAGAGTACATCATGAGAAATGCCAGGCTGGATGAAGCTCAAGCTGGAATCAAGACTGCCAGGAGAAATATCAATAACCTCAGATATGCAGAGGACACCACCTTAATGGCAGAAAGTGAAGAGGAACTAAAGAGCCTCTTGATGAAGGTGAAAGAAGAGAGTGAAAAAGCTGGCTTAAAACTCAACATTCAAAAAACTAAGATCATGGCATCTGATCCCATCAAGTCATGGCAAATAGATGGGGAAACAATGAAAACTGTGACAGATTTCATTTTCTTGTGCTCCAAAATCACTGTGGATGGTGAGTGCAGCCAAAAAATCACTTGTTCCTTGGAAGAAAAGCTATGACAAACAAAAAGAGTGTACCATAAAGCAGAGACATCACTTTGCTGGCGAAGGTCCGTCTAGTCAGAGCTATGGTTTTTCCAGTAGTCATGTATGGATGTGAGGGTTGGACCATAATGAAGGCTGAGCGCTGAAGAATTGCTGCTTTTGAACTGGTGCTGGAGAAGAATCTTTGAGAGTCCCTTGGACAGTAAGGAGACCAAACCAATCAATCCTAAATGAAATCAACCTTGAATAATCATTGGAAGGACTGATGCTGAAGCTGAAGCTCCAATACTTTGGCCACCTGATGAGAAGAGCCGACTCATTGGAAAAGAACTTGATGCTGGGAAAGACTGAAGGTAGGAGGAGAAGGGGATGACAGAGGATGAGATGGTTGGATGGCATCACTAATTCAATGGACATGAGTTTGAGCAAACTCTGGGAGATCGTGAAGGACAGGAAAGCCTGGCATGCTGCTGTCCATGGGGTCACAAAGAGTCAGACATGACTGAGCGACTGAACAACAGCAGATGAGGGGGAGATGATTGTGGGTGGGAAGAGCTGGTTCTTGAAGAAAGTGGCACCAGAACTGGGCCTCAAAGGCTGAGTAGGACCTGATGAATCTGGCTGGAAGGACAGCCCTGCAAGATGGGGGAGGGTGTGCTCAGAACAAGCAGCATGACCCACATGCTTATGAGGTTGTGCAATGTCAAAAGGTGCCCATTTCCTAGTGACAAAGGCACCAAGGGCCAGCCAGGAATGAGCATGCCCTGGGATGGAGAGGAGAGAGCCATCCCTCTATCAGGGTCCAATGGGGACTGCAGCATCTCGAGCCTCTTATTGGCCCCGCTAAGCTCCTCTCTGCTCTGACTGGTCTCTGGGGACACCTTCGCTACTCCTGCAGAGGCCCTTCATGGAACAATGAGAAGGAAGGTCTTTCAAGAGCTCAAGGTAAATTGAACCTAAAGGAGAAGGAAAGCTCTAAGAAAAGAGTCTGGATCTGAGACACACAGCAGCCAGTGTGCCTGGACTCAGGTTATTGTTGCTTCTGTCCCTTCCTCAGAAAGACCCTACAGAGAGGTAGTCACCCGTCAGGGATGTCTCCTATGCCCAGAGCATCTTTCCTCCTACGAAGAAACCTTAAGACCCTGCAGGGACCCCTCATCCCATCACCTTCCCTTTCTTTGCTCATCCATCCAGCAATCACTTCAGTTCAGTTCAGTCACTCAGTTGTGTCTGACTCTTTGCGACCCCATGAATCGCAGCACACCAGGCCTCCCTGTCCATCACCAACTCCGGGAGTTCACCCAAACCCATGTCCATCGAGTCAGTGATGCCATCAAGCTATCTCATCCTCTGTCATCCCCTTCTCCTCCTGCCCAATCCTTCCCAGCATCAGGGTCTTTTTCAATGATGGACCAGCAAAATCTAAGGTACTGGTGCTCCTGGGCATACACGAAGAACCTCCCAAGGGCATTTTGGCATGGGCCATTTTAAGAGCCTCACATGACAAGTCCTCACCTTTCACAAGCACTGTGTTAAACAGCTGTCCCATCTGAGTACACGTGTGAGGGAGGCGGCTGGTTCTCCCTCCTGCTTCCCTTACACCCCAAAGAGCAGCATGCTTCTTACCCATCCCGAATCTTCCCACAGTGCACTGGCCTGAGGGAACATGTATGGCACAACAAAGTGAGAGTCTCAATTCCTGTATCCATGTGGAGAAGAATGGTGGCTAAATGACTGGGCAAACAACTAGCTTCCGGTTCTCTGCTTTCATTCAAAGTGAAGGAGAATCTATTCTAGTTATCTGTCAATTGAGAGGTTTTTAATGATTACCCATATGATTTTTGACATATAACTCAAAAAGTTTATAAAACTGAGTGACACTGCTATAACAAAACTCCTTACATTCTTTAGTATTTACGTATGTAAAAAGGTTTCTGAGCTCAGCTCTTGCATCCATTTTTTAAAATAGAAATAATACTGAAACTTGACCCCTCCTAGCAATGAGTAATATTCCTCTATGGATATATGATCTAATTGGGGTGGGGAAAAAAGCACTTCATCCTCATTAAGAGATACATTTTCAATTAAGCTTTATTTTTTATGCTTCCTTAAGTAGCTATTACTGTGATATTGAATGGTTTGCCTTGGAAACGAACAGAGATCATTCTGTTGTTTTTGAGATTGCATCCAAGTACTGCATTTCTGACTCTTTTGTTGACCATGATGACTACTGCATTTCTTCTAAGGGATTCCTGCCCACAGTAGTAGATATGATGGTCATCTGAGTTAAATTCACCCATTCCAGTCCATTTTAGTTCGCTGATTCCTAGAATGTCAACGTTCACTCTTGCCATCTCTTGTTTGACCACTTCCAATTTGCCTTGATTCATGGACCTGACATTCCAGGTTCCTATGCAATATTGCTCTTTACAGCATTGGACCTTGCTTCTATCTCCAGTCCCATCCACAACTGGATATTGTTTTTGCTTTGGCTCCATCTCTTCATTCTTTCTGGAGTTATTTCTGCATTGATCACCAGTAGCATATTGGGCACCTACCAACCTGGGGAGTTCCTCTTTCAGTATCTTATCATTTTGTCTTTTCATACTGTTCATGGGGTTCTCAAGGCAATACTGAAGTGGTTTGCCATTCCCTTTTCCAGTGGACCACATTCTGTCAGACCTCTCCACCATGACCTGCCAGTCTTGGGGGTCCCCACACGGCATGGCTTAATTTCATTGAGTTAGACAAGGCTGCGGTCCATGTGATCAGATTGACTAGTTTTCTGTGATTTCTGTGTTTCAGTGTGTCTGCCCTCCAATGCCCTTTTGCAACACCTACCGTCTTACTTGGGTTTCTCTTACCTTGGACGTGGGGTATCTCTTCAAGACTGCTCCAGCAAAGTGCAGCTGCTGCTCCTTACCTTGCATGAGGGGTATCTCCTCACGGCTGCCCCTCCTGACTTTGAACGTGCAGTAGCTCCTCTCGGCCCTCCTGCACCCACGCAGCCACCGCTCCTTGGACGTGGGGTAGCTCCTCTCGGCTGCCACCAAAGAATGCTCAAACTACCACACAACTGCACTCATCTCACACGCTAGTAAAGTAATGCTCAAAATTCTCTAAGCCAGGATTCAAAAATACATGAACCGTGAACTTCCAGACATTCAAGCTGATTTTAGAAAAGGCAGAGGAACCAGAGATCAAATTGCCAACATCCGCTGGATCATCGAAAAAGCAAGAGAGTTCCAGAAAATCATCTATTTCTGCTTTATTGACTATGCCAAAGCCTTTGACTGTGTGGATCATAATAAACTGTGGAAAATTCTGAAAGAGATGGGAATACCAGACCACCTGACCTGCCTCTTGAGAAACCTGTATGCAGGTCAAAAAGCAACAGTTAGAACCGTCCATGGAACAACAGACTAGTTCCAAATAGGAAAAGGAGTACGTCAAGGCTGTATAGTGTCACCCTGCTTATTTAACTTATATGCAGAGTACATCATGAGAAACGCTGGGCTGGAAGAAGCACAAGCTGGAATCAAGATTGCCAGGAGAAATATCAGTAACCTCAGATATGCAGATGACACCAACCTTATGGCAGAAAGTGAAGAGGAACTAAAAAGCCTGTTGATGAAAGTGAAAGAGGAGAGTGAAAAAGTTGGCTTAAAGCTCAACATTCAGAAAACTAAGATCGTGGCATCTGGTCCCATCCCTTCATGGCAAGTAGATGGGGAAACAGTGGAAACAGTGGCAGACTCTATTTTTTGGACTCCAAAATCACTGCAGATGGTGATTGCAGCCGTGAAATTCAAAATCGCTTACTCCTTGGAAGGAAAGTTATGACCAACCTAGACAGCATATTAAAAAGCAGAGACATTACTTTGCCAACAAAGGTCTGTCTAGTCAAGGCTATGGTTTTTCCAGTGGTCATGTATGGATGTGAGAGTTGGACTGTGAAGAAAGCTGAGCACTCAAGAATTGATGCTTTTGAACTGTGGTGCTGGAGAAGACTCTTGAGAGTCCCTTGGACTGCAAGGAGATCCAACCAGTCCATCCTAAAGGAGATCAGTCCTGGGTATTCTTTGGAAGGAATGATGCTAAAGCTGAAACTCCAATACTTTGGCCACCTCATGGGAAGAGTTGACTCATTGGAAAAGACTCTGATGCTGTGAGGGATTGGGGGCAGGAGGAGAAGGGGACAACAGAGGATGAGATGGCTGGATGGCATCACCAACTCAATGGACATGAGTTTGAGTAAACTCCGGGAGTTGGTGATAGACAGGGAGGCCTGGCGTGCTGCGATTCATGGGGTCGCTAAGAGTCGGACACGACTGAGCGACTGAACTGAACTGAACTGAAGTAGCTATTAAATATTCTAATAGCATTTGTTTTGATTAATTGTGATTAGTTGTCATGGTACAAGTCCAGACAAAATATTCTGTAATATTTAGAATCTATGGTCACAAGAACATTTTAAAATAAATTCATTTTTATATACATAGCTTTGTTGGAGAGAAGTATGATTGGGTGAATAAAAGATATTCAATCATAAAAATGTATCAGGATAAAATTCTGTTGGGGAAGTAGAAGGAAACATAAATTCAAGGAGAAAAAAAAGAGATGAAATTTTTCCAACTGTTAAGGGAGAACTTCATGTATTTTTAAAAAGGATTATGCTGAGTATCCAATCACTATACTATTTCATTTAGAAACATTTTTCAGAGTACTGTAACAGTTTTATCTTTAAATGCCAATATTTGCATACACCAGAAAGTATACCCTATGTAACTATTTAAACTATGGAAAATTTTTGAACATTTGCTCCTAAAAATGTGCAAAGGGGTACACAGATTTTCTGGAAAAAATAAGGAGTCCACAAGAAAAACGTTTAGAGCATGAGGGTCACAGAGCCTAGCTCTTGCTGCAAGAGGATGGCCTTCAGTGAATGCAAAATCAGCACCTTTAAGGATTTCCTAGGTCTCCAGGGACCTGGGGGCACCCTTAAAGTGCTGGGCTGACGGTGGGGCCTCTCACTGGTGCAAAACTGGGCCGAGGCGCTCCCCCTTCATCCTATCAACACTTTCCTCCGTCTTCTTTATTCTCTCGCTTGTTTTATTTTATTATTTTCAGCTTTTCTCCCAAATCCCATTCTCTCCACTACAGACGGCCTGTCCAGTCAGTGTGAGATCTCTTCGAGTTGTCTGTATCCCGCCTCACCGTTCCTTTCTTCCAGAAGCTTTCGGTGGGGCAGTGCCCCCACCTGCTCTCCCTAGACTCGCTGACCGCCGTCTAACACCTCTTGTACACGTGCGGCACCCACTGCTTCCCTCAGTTTTCTCTTGCTCTGGGCGAGGCCTCACTCCCCAGCTAAGCCATTCGTTTTCTCATCTGTGTCTCCAAGACTCTCTTCTTAGCAATAAGAGGCCGATATAAAGAATTCAGCGAGATGAAATTCGCACTGGCACGGAGCCTGGCCTGCAGCCAGAACTGGGTACCCAGCTGCGCTCAGCAAATACTTGCTAATCGCGCAGTAGAATTTTCCCTCTGGCCGGTGATTACAGAAATCGGGGCTTCCTAGAGTCCTCCTTGTCCGCCCAGGGAACCAAAGAGAGTTTCCAAACCCCAGGTCTCCTTTCGACAGCTTGCAAAGTAAGAGTGATGGAAAGGCTCTCCCCCTCCCGCCACCGCTGCCGCCGCCGAGTTCGCTCTGAGTGCCGGAGGCCGAACCAGGTACGTGAAGAGTGGGTGGGGGTAGCTGGGAACTATGAGGTCATGCCCGGGTCACGTGACCGCTCCCGCATCTGTCAACTGTGATACAATTACTAAGCCGGTCTGGGCGTGCGACATTCAAACCAGTTCTCTCTCTCTCCCTCTCTCGCCGGCTCTGGTCCCTTTCACAATAAGGGACCGTCTCAAAAGTGTAGGATCCTGAAGGATTTGGCTCCAAATGTTACAATTTAAAGGGCTGGGCTAGAAAGAAAGGAGGGGAGAGAGAAAAAAAAGTCCAAGGTAGTGCTTACTGCTGCTGCAGTTTGAAAATTATGCTTAAGGTTCCTTAAAATCTTTTCTGTCAAAGCAACTTGGCATATGTGTTAAACGGTCTTTTAAAAATATTCATATGGCCTCTTAAATCCATTTCTAGTGTGCTTGTACAGGAAGTAATTCAAACTGGGGCAAAGGTTTAGGTATATGAAAGTCACTTTGTTATTGAAATTAACCAACCATATAAGGAAAGTGAATAGAGTATAAAAAATATATAATATTGTTCAGTTGTTTAAAACAATTTCCAAGAATCTTTCATGACATGGAAAAATGTATGAAAAAATGACCACAGGGAGTATTTGCTGAGCACTTCCTATGTGCCAGATATTCTGCTAAATGCTTTCTGTGGATTGATACTTAAACCCTTAGGAGACAGATACCATTATTATCTGTCTTCTAAAAACTGTGGTCTAGAGAAGGAACCTGCCTAAGGCTGACTAGCTAATGAAGTGGGAAAATTGAGGCTTAGAAGTTACCCAAGGGGCTTACCTAAATAAATGACAGAGGCAGGATTAGAACCCACAAAATCTGAGGCTAGAGTCCAGCCTTTTAACCCCCATGCTCTTAACTGCCTGTCACAGTAATAACTGGCAAGAAATCAGAATGAATACTGCACACACACACCATCAGGTCAGTCGTGTGTACACACACACAATGTATGAACAGCAAAATAATGGAAGGACAGACGGCCACATTCTCACAGTGGTATCCTTCAGTGGTACAATCACCAGTGATTTAAGCTCTCTCTATACTATTCCGAATCTTTTAATGCAGTGTGTACATATTATAAATAAATGCAGTGTGTATGTATTAATTTAACAAGTACACAAAATGTTATATACAGATTGATTTCACTAAAAAGTCATGTTTTAATTATGGTATCATTTATTATTAATATAATGAAAACTTCAAAGTAGTTAATGACAATTACTCTTTGAATAGTTAAATGAACTTTAAAACACATTAGGTGCAATAATTTGCAGGCACTGAAAGTGAAAGGTATGGAGATCAAGTGATACCATTATGTGAAAAATCAAGGTACAAAATGGTAGGCGTACTATACACAATTATTTGAAAATATTGTTGTAAAATCTGAAAGAAAAAACAATATCAAAAGATAACTATCAGGATGGTAAAATTATGTGTGATTTTTAAAACTTTTTTGAGTATCTTCTGTTTCTTCTATACTAATAAAAATATTTTTATTATTTTAATATCTTATTTTATTATTTTATAAACATTTATAATACAATATTTTATTGTGTTAAGGTTCCGTATCAAAATTAGCACAGAGCACATGGGAATCTTTTTACATTTCCCGAATGCTTTCTGTTCTATCTCACTTCATTGCCAGAACACCCCAATGAGACTAGGCTCTTTCTCATTTTACCTATGGAAAAGTTAAGGCCTTAAGATGGCAAATGAGTTACTTGGAGTAAACTAGTAAATGCACGGCAACCCTGGGACCGGAGCCTATAACCCCAGAGCTCTGGCCTATAAACCACACCAGTTTCCTGATGCAAAGGCTGATGGTGCTGCCTGGAGAATAAAAACAACGATTAAGACCCCCAACTCTGAGATCTAAGTGTAGATTCTCTCCAGTGAGCAAGAGCCTGGGGGCAGGGAACAGGCTCTATTTCTCCTCTCTGTCTTCAGAATGGGAGTGTCTAAGGCCTAAGGCTTTCCCCCAACACTCCAAACTCCTCCACCCCCAACACACACAGCCAGCCATGTCCCCCAAAACAGGCTCTCTGGGAACATGCCTTGGTCTTGGATGGAGAGAGAGGCCAATAGATGTGTAGTTTACCCTCCCCGACACCGTCTGGTGTACAGTCTCACCAAGAGTCCCCAGAGGAGGAGGATCAGGGGCCCTATAGGCCAGCATTTGTCAAAGGTTAGTTGCAAACTAGACAGGCACCAGACAAGCAAGCCTGGAAAGAGCATCAGGACATGCAGGTTGCCAACAGGCACAGTAAAGGATACTCAACATCGCTAATTATTAGAGAAATGCAAATCAAAACTATAATGAGGTACCCCCTCACTGGTCAAAATGGCCATTATTAAAATGTATGGCAAAACCAATACAGTATTATAAAGTAAAAAAAAAAAAAAAAGTCTACAAATAACAAATGCTGGAGCAGGTGTGGAAAAAGGGGAACCCTCCTATACTGTTGGTGGAAATGTAAATTGGAGCAGCCACTATGGAAAACAGTATGGAGGTTCCTTCAAGCTAAAAATAGAGCTACCATAGGATCTAGCAATCCCACTGCTGGGCATATATATGGAAGACCAAAAACTCTAATTCAAAAAGATATATACCCAGTGTTCAGAGCAGCACTCTTCATATTAGCCAAGACGTGAAAGCAACCTAAATGTCCATCAACGGAAGAATGGATAAAGAAAATACGGCATATATATATAACATATACAATTGAATATTACTCAGCCATGAAAAAGAATGAAATAAGTCCACGTGCAGCAACATGGATGAACCTAGAGATGATCACACTGAGGCAAAGTAAGTCAGACAAAGACAAATATCATATGATATCGTTTATATGTGGAACCTAAAAAAAAGATACAAATGAACTTATTTACAAAACAGAAATAGACTCACAGACATAGAAAACAAACTTATGTTACCAAATGGGAAACAGGTGGGGAAGGGGGCGGGGGACGAATTATGAGTTTGGGATTAGCAGATACACAAAACTATACATAAAATAGATAAACAAGAACCTACTATATAGCACTGGGAATTATATTCAATCTCTTATAACTAGCCTATAAATGGAAAAGAATGTGAAAAAGAAAAATACATATACAGATATATATTTTTTCTTTTATGTATAAATAAATAAATATAATCACTTTACTATATATCTGAAACTAACAACATTGTAAATCAACTATACTTCAATCAAACAAAAGGAGAGAGAGAGATCAGAAGAGGTCAAGTCTCAGAGACAGCAGGCCAAGCCAGCAGTAGGGAACTGGAGGGGCTGAGGAACCCCAGGGAATCAGGTCCTGGTCCCTCATGTAACAGAAGGAGATGTGACTTCCCAGGGTCACAGCCAGACTGAGCAGGAGTAAGCCCAATCCAAAGCACCAAGGAATTAGACAGAGACCAGGCCACAACTCCACAGAGCCAGGCTTCATTAATTCATTCAAGATATATCCAGTGCCATTCCTGCTGATCAGATCTTCCTGTTGTCATGGGTCCAGAGCCAGTACCCTGTCCGCAGTCCCCTCTCCTTTGGGGATCAGGTGACCCCCTATGACTCAAGGTGAGGAAAATGTGGATGTCACAGTCAAGGCAGCAATTACTCCTCCAGAGAAACAAATTCAAACTCCACAGCACAGAAAACAAACCAATGGGCTGAGTCCAGGGGCGTGACAAGTCCAGGGCCCAGTGGGGAAAGCTTCCAGAAGGCAGGAGGAGTCAGACAGACATACGACTCAAGAGGTCCAGCAGGGTGCATGTGCTCTAAAGAGCTAAAAGAAAACCAAAGGATTTCCATGGGCAAGGTAATGGCACAAAAAGTTAAGAGGGGGATGAAAGTCTAGATTTACTAATCATGATGTCAGAGGAGGGTCCCTAGTCAGAAGAACGGGAGGCGGAAGTGCTTGGATAGGGTGATTTCCGTAAACAGTACATTTAAGCATTTGTCCCCAAACTGGAACAGAAGGCATGGAACACCTGAATGTGAGCAGTTACCGCTACTGAAGACAACGGGTAAGGTAATGACACTTTCCGTAAAGAAAAGGGAAACGACTGGCCCCCAGTGCTATTTACAAAGAGGCTTTGGGGGAAAAAAATCTTGCCTATAAAGAGACCTGTCCATTGGTCTGAGCTGATGATAACTGGGGTCTGTGGGATTTCTTTTGAGTTTGAGTTTGTTTTCCTATTTCCATGGGGTCTGTGGGATTTCTTTTGAGTAAAGAGGTGCAAGTGCTGTGCTGGGGAGCTAACAGAGAAGCAGGGAGTTGGTAAAATGAAATGTCCATTCCATGCTTGCAAACCCTCAGTGGCTTCCCATTGAATTTAGAATAAATTCAGATTCTGTAAGTGTCACATGGGATCTGGCCTTGCCCCTTCTCTCTCACCTTCACTCACTCAGTGAAGCCCCACTGACCTCCTCTCTGCTCCTCAACCCAGCAGAGCTGTCTCTGCCTGGTGCCTTACACTGTGGGTCCCTCTGCTCAGAACATCCATCCTTTCTGCCCCCTTCCCCTCACCCTGCTGGATGCACGGCTGCCTCCTCCTGTTTCCCTCTGCTCCCTACCTAAACATAAACTTTTACTTCTCCATAGTACTTAGATCAACCCAAGTCACCAGTTGTCTGCCTGCGCAGCGTAGCCAGTATCCCCACCACCCCCAGCCCTGACCCCTCCCACTTGTGCCCCACCCTCCTCCACAGCAGGTTCCTCTGTAAAACCTGGGGCTTAACTGCCCTGCTCACTAAACGGGATGTGGTGCCTGGCAGAGCGCCTGACATTGGGAACCAGCCAATACATATTTGTGGAATGAATGAACGAAAAAGAGATCTGCTGCTCAGAATGTAACTGAGTGAACACTCAGAGCTCAAATTCCAAAGGAGAAAAGATGAGAATCTTCACGCGCTCCCTATTGCTTCCCTCCTTTCAACTGAGCCCAATGCAGCTTGCTTCCACTTTCTCCTCTTCTCCCTCCCACCCTCGCTTCTTTCTTTTACAGAGGTTCATGAGCACCTATTCTGGCTAGGTGCTGTGTGATAAGCCCACCTTCCCACCCACTCTGCTCCCCAGCATGTCCCCAGTGCCCTGACCTCACCCAGGGCCCCAGTCTAACCCTGGGCCCCCTCAAGTCTCATCCCTTATACACTCACCCCCTCCCTTGGTACATCTCCTCTGTGGACCTTCATTGGACCTCTGTCTGCTGAGGACAGACACCCTGGGAGAGAGAAATGAAGGATTCTCCAAGGAACCAGCTACAGGCGTATATTTGCTAACATATTTGTCTTCTTGGGAGTCAAAGTTTTGGAGTTCCTATACACTAAGTTTTTCATAAAAATGAATGACAACAACCTGGTCTTATCAGGTTTTTGACTTGTAGTCCCAAGAGTCTTATTAGCTGACTATGACCCGGGACTACTTTCTTGCTTTCTTTGAGCCTCAGATTCAAATGAACACTTGGTTTTTGAGATCCCTTCAAATTCTAGATCTTGTGTAATCTTTGGCACATGAATCCACTCAGGCTTGGTAGCAGCCAGGATGAGTCAAACATCACCCTCTATGGGCTCATTTCCCAGTGGGAAAAAAAAATATGTGCACCATTCCATCACTCCAAGAGTCTACAGGAGTGGGTGGTGAGCTGGGCCAAGGTCTGCCAAGACTCTCTCTGAACTGGGGATCCATTTTGCTGCGTCTGCAAAGAGAATACAGTAGCTTGCCTTATAGTGAAAGGGGTCCCATACTGCAGGAAAAGACCACGAGGTGAGCTGTGAGGTTGTGCAGGAAAGCTGGGGTGCTGTGACAAAGTGAGGGTTTATCATGCTTTAGAACAGCGCTTAAGGGGGGTGGGAAGAGCAGAGCTTAGGAGGGTGAGGGTGGCAGGAGAGATTCAGTCCTTCCTAGTGCTGTCAATGGGCTTCTCAGGTGGCGCTAGTGGTAAAGAACCCGCCTGCCAATGCAGGAGACATAAGAGATGCGGGTTTGATCCCTGGGTTGGGAAGATCCCCTGGAGGAAGGCATAGCAACCCACTCCAGTATTCTTGCCTAGAGAATCCCATGGACAGAGGAGCCTGATGGGCTACAGTCCACGGGGGCGCAAAGAGTCGGACATGAATAAGGTGACTGAGCACGCACAGTGTTGTCAATGAACAGGCATCATGTCAGAGTAATGGGCCGGGAAGGAATGGACAGGATGCAGAGAAGAGAGGAAGGGGGTAAGACTTGAGCATCTCCCTGGGGAGTCCAATGAAGGGCTGCACTGGCTCTCCAGACGCGTGGGGGTTGGGGTTGGCCCAGTATAGGTCTGCTGATCACTTCGGGGGTTCCTGGAACCCTAGAGACAGAGAGGAAGCCCTGCACAACTTTCCGAAATACTAGCATGTGTGCAAAGCTCCCTCTCCATTTCCGGCTCTCCAGGCAGCTCAGGCTCCAAATGAAATCCACACTCTCCATCCACCAAGTTATCCCGGCCTTCCTGGGGCAGCAGGCCTCAGTGAGGGGCAGGGCCTGGCTACCTGATGTTCAGCTCCCCCCAGTTCTCCCAGAGCAGGGAGTGAGCCTGCAGAACAGCCTCGGCTGGAGCACAGCCTGGGACTGCGTCAGCAGCAAACAGCTTCCCTTGCACCTCGGCAGGAAGTGTTAATGAGGAGAGCAGTGAGGAAGGGCTGTGCCTGCCTGCGGTTGTAACAGTTTGCTCCTTCTGGCTCACAGGCACTGAGGAACTTGTACATGGAACACGCCTTCTTGAGGGTAAGATGGTTAACAATAATAATGTGTGTCAGTTTGTAGCAGGTATAGAACAAAGTGCCCAGTGCAAACATTTCTAAAGCAAAGATCTGGACAGCAGTGCAGCTGCTGGAAAGGACAGGATGTTGATCAGAAACCTACCTCCGCAGGTCGAGGGACACAATAAAACCCAGATTTGTCCAGGAGGAACCAACTCTGACTGAAGTGGGTCCTGACTGAGTTCACACTCCATGCATTTGCAGCCTTCCCCGCCAGGAGCGGGAGAGAGGGATTCTCTTATCAAACACCACCCCTATGTTACAGGGTGGGCATCCTTTGCCTGGCCCTCACCTCATCTAAGCATTCCTTTCTATGGCACAATCCATCGTTGAAGAGGAGACAGATGCTGGAAGCCCCCATCCAGAAACCAGCACCAGGCCAGGGCAGAAGACTGTAACAAGCATAAATGTCTGTTCAGACCCTACAACGTGTACCCCCAGTGTCAGCATTAAAACAACAGGGCAGCAGGGACCAGAGAAGGATGAAGACACATTTCTGCCCACAAAGAGCTGTGTTGGAAAAGATGGTGGGCCAAGCAGACAAAGCTGCTGACCGGAAATAAAGGCAAGGAGGGGGAAGAGCTCATCAACCGGGGCTGTGGTTCCTGGCAACCAGGGGCTGGGAGGGCAGGCGTGGTCCACCACCGGTTTTTGTTTTGTGGAGGGGACATTATGACGGTGTAGACTGGAACACACAGGTTGAGAGGCTGAGAAGGAGGCTGGGGAGAGAGAGATACTATCAGGCAGTTCTAGAAGAGACATTTTGGAAAACAGAGAGACATTGAAGTGGGACTGGGAGAAATTTTGTAGAGCTCTCAACTTTCCCCCAAACCTTTCATTACAACGAATTTGCAGAGGAGATGAATTCATGTCAATCTGGGGAATATGGATGATCGTTGGGGCCCCAATAATGGATTGAGACCAACTCAGAGGGTCAGAACTGGGGTTGGCCAGGGGATCAGATACTCCTGGGTTATAGAGCTTGAAGTGGGGTTAGAGTCTCCAGAAGGGGAGGCGGCAGGGGGCTCAGGCAGCTGGGAACGGAATGCTTTCTTTGCTGGGCCAGGAATGATGGCTGGGAGAGAAGAGGGTGGGCTGGGGAGTTGTCCAATGGGACTTGTCAGATGGTGTGAAACTGTGATGGAAAGTCTCAAGCCCTGGACAAGTGAAAGGATTTATTGGGATGGAAGGAAGGGAGCTGAGAGTGGGTAGGACACAGGTCACTGACTCTGACCTCTTCCAGCCTGTGTATCAAAGAATTTAACCTACCTCACCAAAAAGATGGGGACATTATTTGTCATCTCTCACCTGCGCTGATGAACAGTTTCTGATGGGGCCCCTGCCTGCGGTCTCTCCCTTTCTCCAAAGTGTCCTTCGCATACTGTGGCGCTAGAAGAATCTTTTGAAAGTCCAGCTCTCTGGGATTTCCCTGGTGGACCAGTGGTTAAGACCCTTCCAATGCAGGGGGTGTGGATTTGATGCCTGGTGAGGGAACTAAGACCCCGCATGCCACGCAGTTTGGTCAAATATTTAAAATAAATAAAGTCCTTCAATGACCTCTCATCAGCTACACCCTGCCTCCCCTACCTGAATTCATCTAATTGCTGAGCAGGGCACACAGCACCATGTAATCAGGCCCCATCCATCTTTTCAGCCTCATCCATGTCACTTCCTGTCACTCCCACACTCCATCACACTAAACTACACACAGGTCCTCAAACACAACTTGCTTTTACACATCTCAGGGACTTTCCAAATGCTCTCCCCACCCCCCACTCCCACCTTTACCTGGAGTTTTTCCCCAGTTCAACCGCCAACACCCCAGAGCCTCCTGTGACCCTTTCCTTCCACCTACTACTGTATTTCTACAGCATGCTGTATACAGCACTTCTGCATTGCTCCATCACCAAGTTATCATCTGTGAATGTGTCTGTAACTAGTGAAAGAACAGGGCCAGATGGTATTCTTTGCAGCCGAGCAGCATAGTGCCTAGCTCATTCCTGGTATTCAGAAAATTTTCAATGAATGACTGAGCTTGCAATTCAAAAGGGCCCACAAAGATGACATCTTTTAAGGAGTCTGTCCAGCTAACAAAGACACCCTTTTCTCATAGAACTGACCCCAGACACCAACTGGACTGGAGATGGCCATCTGATCTGAGCTGGGCCAAATGGACTCCTTCTCAGAAAAGAGGAACTGACTCTAAGAAAAGCAAATTTGCTTCTGAAACTACATGTAGTGCATTCATGCTTACTTGCTCAGTCGTGTCTGACTTTTTGCGATCCCATGGATCCCTCCGGGCTCCTCTGTCCATGGAGGTGCTCCAGGCAAGAATACTGGAGCGGGTTGCCATGCCCTTCTGCAGGGGATCTTCCTGACCCAGAGATCAAGCCTGCATCTCCCGCATTGCAGGCAGATTCTTTACCACTGAGCCCCCAGGGAAGCCCACAACACGTAGACTCTGGGATATAAAGTGTATGGGGAATGCAAACTCTACCATCTAAAATGGACAGTAAAACGTCATTCTTTAAATAGGAGAATGAAGTAACCATCTAGAGGACTTCATAAAGCTTTCTGATCCTCAGTTCTAGCCCTCCCCTGAGACTATGACAGATGCCTGTCCCAAGCTTCTGTGAGGTGACCCTCTTTATGGATAGCCTGCCTCCTATTCTGTTTTTGAGCTTCATGGGATTTCTGTTACTTTAAATTCCTGACCACACAAGCCAAGCTTTGCCCTTGGTAGAATTTCTTGAGGGTTCTTTTCTTCAAAACACTTCTATTTTAATACAAAAATCATACTCAGGCATAAATTAGACTTTAAGTCACCATACACAGGCAGAACCCAGCTGCATAATTTATGGGGCCTAATGTAAAATGAAACTGTGGGATCCTTTGTTCAAACGTATAGTTAGGGCTTCCCTGGTGGTCCAGTGGAAGAATCCACCTTGCAATGCAGGAGGCATGGGTTCGATCCCTGGTCTGGGAAGATCTCACATGCCATGGGGCAACTAAGCCCCCATCCTACAGTCACTGAGCCTGTGTGCTTGAGCCTGTGCCCTTCAACTACTGAAGCCCGCGTACCTCAATTAGGAAGCAGCCCTCAAATGCAGCAACAAAGATATGCCACAGACAAAAAATAAATTAAAAACATTTTTTAAAATTTTAAATTACAGTTGAGTGAGTGAAAGTCGCTAAGTTGTGTCTGACTCTTGGCAACTCCATGGACTATATATAGTCTATGGAATTCTCCATGCCAGAATACTGGAGTGGGTAGCCTTTCCCATCTCCAGGGGATCTTCCCAATCCAGGGATCAAACCCAGGTCTCCCGCATTGCCAGCGGATTCTTTACCAGCTGAACCACAAGGGAAGCCCAAGAATACTGGAGTGGGTAGCCTATCCGTTCTCCAGCGGATCTTCCCGATACAGAAATTGAACCAGGGTCTCCTGCACTGCAGGCGGATTTTTTACCAACTGAACTATCAGAGAAGCCCAAAGTACAGTTAAAGGCACAGAAATACTTATAAAGCTTTTTATTTATTTCTCCAGTCTCTCTTTCAGCTTGTCATGGTGTTTATTTGCTATTTAATGTCTGGGTAAACAAAAATTACAATATAAAATCCTTAGCATGAATCGCTTATCTTTATATTGTGCAATGCCCATATGGAGAATCACCAAAATGACTGTATTTCTTGGCTTCTCCCAGAAGATGCATCCAACTGGCAACAAGAGATGAGCCCAAGCTCCCCCGTGCACTGATTTGTCTAATGGAGGACTCCATCAGGCACAGGGCACTTTACAAGGCAAGAACAGATCCTCATAAGCTTCTGGAAGTCCCACCCTGAGACTCGGGCCCAGCAACCCTAACAAATGTTATGCCCTCCTTCCCACCAGTCCCCAGATCTATGTGTTCTGCCAAGTGTCAGGGAAGTCAAGCCACGCATCTCCCATCCCAATAAGCTGGCTGATCCAATTCACAGTAGGCAGGTGAATCCCAGGGTCATTACTTCCACATTGAGATGTGCTCAGTATCTGGTGGGTAAGAAACCCATGCTCACCAAGTTCCCTGCTGGATGTGCCATGAAGCTGCCAACCTGGGGCAGAGATGGCCACCATTATGTCTACCCCTAAGCTTCTATGAAGGATACAGACCTTCCCTGCATACACTGCACCCTAACCAGGGGCAGAGGGCACTAGTGTTCACTGGTTTCGGGAGAGAAAGGCAGGATCTTGGAGTACCAGCAAGCTGAGAAGTGGGTGGTCAAGAACCCATCCCAGAAAGATGCGTAGACTTCAAGAATTAGTACTTGCACACATGAGCCAAGGCCCAAGCCCCCAGCACGTGCATGGAAGTCCTACTGGACTTCACTTATAAAGCACACATTCAAAGATAAAAGTAAGAACTTCAAGATGGCTAGCTACCAAGCAGTAGACCCCAATTCAGTTCAGTTCAGTCACTCAGTTGTGTCTGACCCTTTGTGACACCATGGACTGCCGCACACCAGGATTGCCTGTCCATCACCAACTCCTGGAGCTTACTCAAACTCATGTCCATCGAGTCGGTGAAGCCATCCAACCATCTCATCCTCTGTTGTAGACCCCAACTGCTGGGCAATTCTGAGCATGGAGCTCTGTGTGACTGCACTCATCATATGCCCATGAAGTTGACCCTCGACACAAGAAAAAGAGTTCTGTGCAGGCATGCATGCTAAGTCGCTTCAGTCGTGTCCCCCTCTTTGCGACCCTATGGACTGCAGCCCACCAAGCTCCTCTGTCCATGGGATTCTCCAGTCAGGAATATTGGAGTGGGTTGCCAGGCCCTCCTTGAAAAAGAGGTCTAAACTTTATTAAGTAAAATAAGAACAAGAAGCAGAAACAAAAGAAGAAAAACACACTTCAAATACGTATTAAATTTAGGACACCCAGACGCATACATCAAGATTACCATTCACTCTCAGCTGAAAGATGAGCTAACGAGCAGATGTCTCTATTTCTTTCAGCCCAGACTGTAGAATTGACCAGGAGCTCTAGAATGTATAGAGAAAATGGAATTAGATTTATAAGCATTAAGTCAGGCTTTATTCCAAAGTATAATGCCTTTAGCTAGTCAGAGAGTATGTCATAAAGTTAGACTAATCCCAGGGCGGAACAGACGAGGAGATATTACCAGTTTGCTTTGCCCTAATAAGTTATATTTTTACGGCTTAAAAGTTCAACAGGAGCTTCACTTTCCAGAGGTTTATACAAAAAACTTCCTGTTGGCATTGGCTCCAAACAAGGCCTTTCGTATTTCTGGCATCTTTTGCTGAGATAAGAGATCCAGTCGACTTTCCAGAGTATTAGAAACCATTATTCTCTGATCGCTACTGTAGACCTCCACACCTCCAGTTGTGTCTGCAGCCAGTTGCACCTCTTTGTCAACTTGAACTTCCACACATCTGTGGGAGACTGAGGTGTACTGGGGGATGGCTCTTTGCACTGCAACCTCCACCAGGAGGTGGTCCTGTGGCCTGCAGCGTACAATCACCACAGGCTCCAGCAGTCGTAGCAGACCCTGGAGCACTAGTTTATCCAGCAGCCCCTGGTAAAATTTTGGGTCTGTCACAATCCGGCTAAGTCTCAGCTTTGCATCATTCAGCAACTCTGAGATGAGGTCGTTTTGGGCTCTCAGGACTTTCAGCCTTGCCTGATTCCTCATGGTAGACATCTGGATTTTCTTCTGCTGCTCTATCTGCTTCTCTTTCTTCTCATAATACTCCATAATCTTCAGTCGCTGGGTTTGCACAAGGCGTCCTTTCTCAATGTTGAATTCTTCCTCAGCCTTGGCATCTATTTCTTCGGCCTTCTCATTAGCTTCCTGCTCAATGAAAGCCATCATGTGCTTAATCTGCTTTTGCACATCGACATCACTCAGGGCCATGGCTGCTCCTGCAAAGAGAGGCAGAGGAAGAACTGGTGGACCCTCTGGTTCCTCAGACTTAGGGCAGAATTTCAGGTATGTTTCTGGAACTCCACTTTATGAGCTGCGGAGTGTATGAGGGGAGGAAGGATAGAGTTAGGGTCCAAAGGGAACGATCACAGAGACCATTTATTCACGACTCATTTCACAGATGAGGAAACTGAAGCCCAGAGAGGGAAAGCAACTTGTCCAAGGTCATACCCTGGTAGAATCAGACTCAAACTTGGGTTCCCAGAGTTCTGTTTCTACTACACTCACCACCTTTTTGTGATCAAATACTATGAGATGATCAAGACAAAAGATTTCTAGCCAGCAATGAAACAATCACAGATAACAAGTGGAGAGAATGGAAAGGTCAAATTAATACAAAAATGGAAAGTGTAGGCACATTTCAGGCTGGAGAGGGCTGGGGGAGTCATAAGAAACTTGTGGTTAAACAGGATTCAATCCAGGAAGATTGCCTAGAAAAAGAAAGATCTTTAGTGCTTCAAATGATACGAAGAGAAAAAATACTCGTGGACAGATGGTGGCATCCTGGAGAGAACTGGAGGTGGGAGAGGTGGATGGTAATCCCTTAACTGGAAGTGGTTTCCAAACCTAGATGTACGTATAAATCACCTGTGGACCTTTCAGGAATACAGCTTTCCAGGCCCCACTCCAGAATACTGAATTAGAATCTCTGCCAGTAGGGTCTGGGTGGGAATCCATATCTTTAAGTCTCTCTGGGCCCTCCTACACTGTTGGTGGGACTGTAAATTGGTGCAGTCACTATGGAGAAGAGTATGGAGGTTCTTCAAAATACTAGAGTTGCCAGATGATCCAGCAATCCCACTCCTGGGCACACATCCGGAGAAAACTATAATGTGAAAAGATCCCTGCACCTCTAAGTTCATTTCAGCGTTATTCACAAAAGCCAAGACATGGAAACAATCTAAATGTCCATAAACAGATGCATGGAAAAAAGACGTGATATATATATATTCACACACACATATATACAATGGAATATTAGTTTGTCATAAAAAAGAATGAAATAATGCCATTTGCAGCTATATGGATGGACTTAGAGATTATCAAGCTAAGCAAAGTAAGTCAGAAAGAGAAAGACAAATATCATATATATAACTTATCTGTGGAATCTAAAATACGACCCAAATGAACTTATCTACAAAAAAGAAAGAAACTCACAGACATAGAGAACAAACTTGTGGCTGCTAACGTGGATGGGACGCAGGGGCAACTATATTCAATATTCTGTAATAAACCATAATGGAAAAGAAAAAAAAAGACTCTCTGGGATGCTTAATGAGCCCAGGCAAATGATAAATGAAATTTTTTAAATGACATATGAAAAAATAAGGCTAGCAATAAAGAGGCAAAAAATATTAAAAAGAACCTAACAAAATTTGAAGCTAAAGAATATAATAGCTGAATTGAAAAATTCACTAGAGGTGTTCAACAACAGACTTGATTATGGAGAAGAAATAATCAGCAAACTCAAAGATAGGCCATTTGAAATTATCCATTATTGTTGGAGAAGCAAATTTTTTTTTAAGTGAAGAAAGTCTAGGGACATATGGAACACCATCAAATGGATTAATATATGCAGTAGGGAAGTCCCAGAAGGTGAGGAGAAAGAAAGAAAGGAGCAGAAAGCTTATTTGAAGAAATAATGACTCCAAACTCCCCAAATCTGAGGAAGGCAATGGACATCCAGATTCGCAAGCAAAACTGAAAAGCCAACCAAATCACATCTCTAAAACAAATCAGTGAAAGATGGAGACAGCGAGAGGGACAAAAAATGCAAGAAGACAGGCAGGAAACAGTGAAAAAACCGGCAACAGCGCAAGGAATTATTTAAGACGTAAACAGATTAAACTGCACAATCAAAAGCTGTAGAGGGGCTAAACGAAATTAAAAGCAAAACAAGATCCAGTCATATGCTGTCTACAGGAGACTCACTTTAAGAACACACATAGACTGTGAAACACCTCCTTTTACTTTCAAGTGAAAAGGCAGAGAAAGATAGTCTGTGCAAATGGTAACCAAAAGAGAGCAGGAATGGCCGTACTTAAGTTATATAAAATATACTTCATGTAAAAAACTGTCATAAGAGTAAAAGAAAAACATTTTATAATAATAAAGGTCAATTCAACAAGAAGATATAATAACTATAAATAGCTATGTACCCAACATCAGACTACCCAAATATATGAAGTAAACACTGACAGGACGGAAGAGTAATAGACAGGAACACAATAATAGTGAGAGAGTTCAATATCCCATTTTCAATAATGAATAAAATATCCAGAGAGAAGATCAATAAGGAAACAGAGGACTTTAACAATGATATAGATCAAACAGACCTAACAGAAAATATTCCATGAACAGCAGCAAAATACACATTTTTCTCAAGCACAATTTTAACATTCTCCAGCACAGATTACATGTTAGGTCACAAACCAAGTCTTAACAAACTGAAAAAGACTGAAATCACACCAAGCACCTTTTCTGACCACAATGGAACGAAACTAGAAATCAGTAGCAGAAGGAAAAATGGAAATTTCACAAATATGTGGAAATTAAAATGCTCTTGAACAACCAATAGCTCAAAGAAGACATCAAGAGGGAAATTAGAAAATATCTTGAGACAAACAAAAATGAA
The DNA here is from genome assembly GCF_032405125.1 of Capricornis sumatraensis. Taxonomy (NCBI): domain Eukaryota; kingdom Metazoa; phylum Chordata; class Mammalia; order Artiodactyla; family Bovidae; genus Capricornis; species Capricornis sumatraensis. The sequence goes on along the minus strand of NC_091069.1, from coordinate 77,652,944 downwards.
ATACAACATACCAAAACTTGGGATGTAGCAAAAGCAGTGTTGAGAAATAAGTTTATAGTATTAAAAGCTTACAATTAAAAAGAAGAAAGGACTGCCCTAGTGGTCCAATGATTAAGAAACTGCCTGTCAATGCAGGACACACAGGTTTAATCCCTGGTTCAGGAAGATTCCACCTGCCTCATGATGACTTAAGCTGGTGCACCACAGCTACTGAGGTCTGCACTCTCTAGAGCCTGCGCTCCACAGCCAGAGAAGCCGACACAATGAGAAGCCTGCAGACTGCAACTAGAGGAAGCCTGCTCACAGCAACAAAGACCCAGCACAGCCAAAAATAAAATGCATATTTTAAAAAAAAAAGAAGAAAATTTTCAAATAAGCAGTCTAATTTTATACATTTAAGGACCTAGGAAAACAAAAACTAAGCCCAAAATTAGCAGAAGGAAATAATAAAAATTAGGGCAAAAATAAGTGAAATAGAAAAATGGGGGGGGGAATCAATAAAACTGAGAGCTTTTGAAATGATAAAACTGACAACCTTTAGTTAGACTAAGATAAAAAGAGAAGACTCAAAATTAAAAATGAAAGAGAAGATATTACTAATGGTGCCACAGAAATAAAAAGGATTATAAGACATTACTATGAACAACCATATACCAACAAATTGGAAAACCTAAAAAAAATGGATAAATTCCGAGATACATACAACCTACCAAGACAAAATATAAATAGAAAATCTGAACATAGCTATAACAAGTAAGGAGATTGAATCAGTAATCAAAACCTCCCAGTGAAAAAACCCCAGGACCAGATAACTTCAAAGGAGAATCCTACCAAAAAAAAATTAAAAAATCAATGTCAACTCCTTACAAACTCTTCCAAAAAATGGAAGAGGAGGGAGCACCTCCAAATTCATTTTAAGAGGTCAGCATTTTTTCTTGGGCTCCAAAATCACTGCAGACAGTGACTGCAACCATGAAATCAAAAGATGCTTGCTCCTTGGAAGAAAAGCTATGACAAACCTAGACAGCATATTAAAAAGCACTTTGCCAACAAAGGTCTATTTATTCAAAGCTACGGTTTTTCCAGTAGTCATGTATGGATGTGAGAGCTGGACCATAAAGAAAGCTGAGCACCAAAGATTTGATGTTTTGAACTGTGGTGTTGGAGAAGACTCTTGAGAGTCCCTTGGACTGCAAAGAGATCAAACCAGTCAATCCTAAAGGAAATCAACCCTGAATATTCACTGGAAGGACTGATACTGAAGCTGAAGCTCCAATATTTTGGCCACCTGATGAGAAGAACTAACTCACTGGAAAAGACCCTGAAGGTGGGAAAGATTGAAGGTAGGAGGAGAAGAGGGGATGACAGAAGATGAGACGGTTAGATGGCATCATCGACTCAAGGAACATGAGTTTGAGCAAGCTTGGGGAGATGGTGAAGGACAGAGAAGCCTGGTGTGCTGCAGTCCTTGGGGTCACAAAGTGTTGGACGTGACTGAGCAACTGAACAACAATAATTACCCTGATAACAAAGCCAAAGACACTAAAGAAAAGAAAACTGCAGCCCAATATCCTTGATGAACACAGATGTAAAAATCCTCAACAAAATATTAGCAAACTAAATTCAAGAGCACGTTAGAAGAATTATACACCATGACCAAGAGGGATTTATCTCTAGAATGCAAGGATGGTTCAACATATAAAAATCAAGGATCAGACAAATGATCATTCAACATGCAAAAATCAATCAGTGCAATATACCACATTAATAGAATGAGAGATAAAATCACATGATCATTTCAATAGATGCAGAAAAGGCATTTGAGAAAGTCAGACACACTTTCATGATTAAAAAAAAAAAAAACAACCAACAAAGTAGGAATAGAATGAAATCACCTCAATATAATGCAGGTCATATATGAAAAGTACACAACTAACATCATTCACCTGGCTTCCCAGGGGGCGCTAGAGGTAAAGAACCTACCTGTAATGGAGGAGACATAAGGGACATGAGTTCAATCCCTGGGTCGGGAAAATCCCCTGGAGAAGGAAATGGCAACCCACTCCAATATTCTTGCCTGGAGAAACCCATGGACAGAGAAGCCTGGAGGGCTATGGTTCATGGAGTCGCAAAGAGTCGGACACAACCGAATCGACTTAGCACACATCATCGTTCATACTCAACAGTGAAAAAATGAAAGCTATTTTTCTAACATCAGGAATAAGGCAAGGATGCCCACTCGTGCCACTTTTATTCAACATAGAATTGGAAGTCCTAGTCACAGCAACTAGACAAGAAAAAGAGACCAAAATTGGAAACATACAAGATCAACATACAAAAATCAATTGTTCCTATAATATTAAAATGAATAGTCTAAAAAGACAATTAAGAAAATAATTTCAATTATAATATCATCAAAAAGAACAAAATACTGTGACTAAATTTAACCAAGGAAGCTAAATACTTGAAAACTTAAAACTACAAATTACTGTTGGAAGAATTTAATGACAAAAATAAATGGAAAGATAACCTATGTTCATTAGAGGACTTAATACTGTTCATACTACTCAAATCGATCTACAAATTCAATATAATCTCTATCAAATGCCCAATGGCATTTTTTTAAGAAATAGAAAAAACAACCCTAAAATTAATATGAAACCACAAGGAATCCTTCACAGCAAAAACAGTCTTGAAAGAGAACAAAACTGGAGGCATCACACTCCTAACTTCAAAATATATTACAAACCTATAGTAATCGAAACAGTATAGTACTGGTAGAGAGATCAATATAACAGGATACAGATCCTAGAAATAAACCCACACAAACACAATAAAATGATCTTCAACAAGGGTGCCATGCCTACACAATGGGGAAAGGACAATCTCTTTAACAAATGGTACTAGGAAAACTAAATATCCTCAGGCAAAAGAATTAAACTGAACCCTTATCTTACACAGAAATCAACAAAAATTGGATTAAAGAATCCCATATAATCCAACAATTTCACCTCTGGAGATTTACCCAAAAGAATTGAAAATGGGATCTCAAAAGAGATATTTGCATTCCCATGTTCACTGGAGCTTTACTCACAATAACCAAGAGGTAGAAGCAACTTAAATGTCAATTAATGATTGAATGGATAAAGGAAATGTTGTATATACATTCAATGAAACATTATTTTGCCTTAATATGACAAGGAAATTCTGTCATATGCTATATCATAGATGAACCTTGAGGACATTATTATGCAATGTGAAACAAGTCAGTCACAGGAAAAATACTACATGATTACACTTAAATGAGGTATCTTAATCAACTTCATAGAAGCAGAAAGTATAATGATGGTTTCCAGGGGCTGAATGGTGGGGAATCAGGAAGTTGCTGTTTAATTGGTACAGAGTTTCAATCATGCAAGATGAAAAAGTCCTAGAAATTGGCTATACAACAATGCGTATATAGCTAGTACTGTACTGTACACTTAAATTTTTTGTTAAGAGAGTAGACTGTATGTTACCTGTTTTTTTTAACTGAAAAAAGAGAATGCTGTTCCTGAAAGATGTACCACTCACCAAGCTTGTTGGAAAAACACACCCATGTTCATGACAAAGACCAAGACTTTGGGTTCAACTTTGCAAACTGTCATCAGAAGTTAAAAAGAAAATAATTTAGCCCATCCATTCTCCATTATTTTAGGATGTAATTTTCCTTAAACTGCGCTTTTGTAAACAGAGCAAAACATTCTCTGTTCCTAAATAAGACAAGTCCATTAAATTATTTTTTAAGGCTCTCTGGGTAACCCTGCTGATCACCAGCTTTGAGAGCCACTGTAAATGAAAGACAGAGAGGGGGAGATGCAGGAAGTTGCAGGTTAAGTGTGTAGAGGAAAAAAATGTACCAGACAAATCCTTACCAGCCCCCCGCCAAGGGCCAGCCTTTGCTCTGGCGCCGGGCATCTGCAGGCGGAATGTGGAACTTGGAACACCTACTGGAACCTGGCACTGTTGCTTCCTTCTTTCTGCAGACGACCCTCTCAGTCTGACCTGGCAGCTCAAATCGAAAGAGCCAGGCTGTCACTGGGGAAGGCGAGCCAAGCCCACCAAAAGGAGGCCAAGAGGAATTTCCTTGGCACACAGGCCTGGGCTGGGGCTGTGCTTGCACACCCAGAATCTCAATTAAGTTGGCACACGGTGGGCTTCAACTCTGGGGTGGGCTCACCTTAACCAAACCATCAGAAACAGATATGTATGTGAACCCAGGCAGCCAGTTTATTAATTTACTAATGAAAAATACAGCCGTCAAGCTGGCAGGTCATTGGCCTCTTTCTTTGTATGTGAGTCACATGGGAAGCCAAATGCAAAAGTTGTCTAGTGAGAAACCAGGGCAAACAAAATGTGCCAGATGGTCTCTAAGAATGGCACGCTGGCCACAGGCGCTGGCACGCTCTGGTCTATAAGCAAGGACATCCTCTCCAAGTCCAGACAGGGCTTAAAGGGGGCATCACTGGCTTCCACAGTGTAAGTAATCTTCTGGAGTAAGATTGCTGGAATTGAGATCCTCGTTCTACACTTAACATTTGTATGACTTTGGGGAATCAGCTCATGCCTTGAAGGCTCAGTTTCCTCATCTGTATAATGGAAATAGTATAGCATGCACATCATAGGATTATTGTGGGCTTAAAGAACTGAGTGTTTAGCATAATGCTAAGCACACAGTTAATCATCATGCGTGGTAGTTACCATCATCATCAGCGTCATTACTACTACTGCTACTACTTTATAACTGGCTCTTCTCTGCTTTAAGCCTCATCATCGTCCCTCTGTGTATGTACAGAGTACTTATGACTGCTTTGATTTCCATTCTCAAAAGTAAGTAGAAACACATCCTAGTCTTGCTTCCTTGTATTAAACTTAGTAGCCTTGCAAGAAGCTCGAGAACCTCCCAGCGCTTCACGGCATATTCACCCGTGGTCTCAGGTGGCCAGCCATATCCTTGGTGATGGGAGGTGAAGTCCTGGAATTTCAGGGCTCTTGGGCTGGGGGTGAGGTGGAGTCATCTCACAGCCTGTAACAGTCCCTGAAACTGCAGTCCCAAGTTCTCATACCTCCTCTGGGACTCCCACTTCTAATCAGTCTCTCGGTGCTGGGACTTGGAAGCAGCTGCAGGGTGGGGTAGAGCTAAAAGTCAGGAATTGAGCAAGTGTCTCCACAGGAACGCGGCTGCCCGTATAATGCATCCGGCTGATGTAACTTCCAGTCTGTCTGGGATGGGGATTATGAACTCACATGAGCCTGTGGCTCAACCAAAACAGTGAAAAGGAGCTAAGAAATATGAAACATACATGTCTGCTCTTGCACGAGGGCACAGGACTCTCCCGTCCCACAAGGCAGGCTTGCACTGTAAGTGGCATCTGTCCTGCCCATGCTTGGTAGGGGACAGCACTAGAGGTCTCAAGACAGTCTTACTCCCATAAACTATTCAATACCAAGGTCTCTTCACTGCCCCCCAGACAGAGCAGGCTCAGCCCTACCTAAGTCATGTAGCTTGTGATCACACAGTTCCCTCAGCTAAACAGCCTTCCTCTGCTTCTCTCCACTTAACTAAATCACATCTGTATCTTCAGCCCAGTGTGAGTCCCACCTCCTTGACCTCTGGACTCCTCCTCAAAATGACAGCATGGCCTATTTTCCAGATATAATTCACAGTCTTTTGATGCTCCAGTTACCTTGCTTCCTCCAGGAAATTCCTTGAGGACAAAAATCTCCTTCTCTAGCAGGGGTTGGATCCAGACAGGCACTCGTTAAACATGAATTGATTGGATTAAAGGCTTGAGGCTGGAGTGGGGGGAGTACTTTTTTTAATCGTGAATTATAACACACATTCAGAAAAGTATATAGCTTAATGAATTATTAGGAGGCAAACATGCAGTAACCAGCACCCAGGTCAAGCACAAGGACATTACCAGCACCCCCAGAAACCCCTCCTTATGACTTTGGGGAAGAAGATATTTTAAAACTGATGATTTTATATTCATAGGCATGAGAGGTGTTCTTAGAGGAAGCGTGGGCTTGGAAACCTCTCTTCACCAGTCCTCACCTACAGGAGCCTGTGTGCACCTTGGAGGATCCTCACCACGAGAGGGAGGAGGGAAGGCAGGCATGCTTGAGGGGCCGAATGTGTCTGTCAGCCTGGAGCCCTGTCCAGACCCTGATGCTACTGTTCCTCATTCCAGCTGGGATTTGTAAGTCTGAGGGGTCATGTGTCCAGGTCTGGGCTCCCTAGTTTAAAGACAAACAGCACCAAACTGGGGCCTCCAGACACTTAGAGATGACACAGTGAGCAAGGGAAGGGTGCACAGGGCAACTTGCAGGGCCCAGGAAGTGGGTGAGGAAATTTGGAAAAATAAGGACTCCTTTGCGGGGTTTAAAATACTTAATATGTGGAAAGGGGGTGTCTCCTTTTCTGTCTCTGGACAAACATTTGCTGAACATCCACTACATGCCAGGCACTATGTAGGCACTAGAGATAAAGAACAAGCAAACACCAGCCCTGCCTCCCAAGCCCATGATGTCACAGGGGGGACCAACAGGTCAACAGGAAGTCACACTACAGGGTGGCCTGTTAGCAATCAGCAGCTCCAAGACAGCTAGGTGAGGACTTCGCTGGTGGTCCACCAGCTAAGATGCCAAGCTCCCAATGCAGGGGGCCAGTGTTCGATCCCAGATCAGGGAACTAGATCCCAGATCAGGGAACTAGATCCCATACACTGCAATTAAAGATCCCACATGCCACAACTAAGACCTGACATGGCCAAATAAATATATAGTGAAAAAAAAAGGCTAAGCAAATGAAGGGATCCAATGCCTAAAAGCCCCCTCCCAAGTTCACCATGGGCTCTTTTATAATAAACTGCTCTGCAACCATTAAACTATGTAGTGGGTGGTTTGAAACACACCATTAGTGACAACAAATGCTTTAGATGCAGGTCACTTCCCTGGTAGCTCAATTGATAAAGAATCCACTTGCAATGTAAGAGACCCAGGTTCTATCCCTGGATCAGGAAGATCCCCTAGAGAAGGAAATGGCAACCCATTCCAGGATTCTTGCCTGGAGAACTCCATGGACAGAGAAGCATGGTGGGCTACAATCCACGGGGTCTCAAGAGTCAGACACGACTTAGTGACTAAACCATCGCCACCACTTGGAAAAGGTAGCAAGTTGGTATATTCATGAAGGAGAGTTTTCCAAATAGATAAGAATCAGTCAAGCTGTTAGGGATATCTGTCTTGAAGCAATGCCTTGGGGTTTCCAGAAGGTTTCTGGCTCAGAAATGTAGAAGGTACCTGGACCCAACGTAGGAAGGAATAAGAGCAAGCAGAGGACACAGGCTGAGTGGCTGCAGACTGCAGTAGAAGGAGTGGTCCTCTGGGCAAAGGGTCAACCTAGGAGGGAGAAGCACAGACGGGCATTGAAGGACAGACACTTTTGAGACGCAGGAAGAGAAAATCGGAGTCTTTAGACAGGGAGAACGCTGTGGGCAGAGGCACTGTGCTAGGAATGTGTAGGAGGTCTGAGCGCAGAGAACAGATTGGATCAGCAGCAGCAGGCAGGCCTCCAGTGGCGGTGGGAGTGAGCGATGTCTAGAAAGCCGGAGCTCAACTGGGGAAGATTTGAAATGTCAGACTGAGGGCTAGGACACGAGGCTAAGGAGACCCATTAAAGGCTTTGAGTAGGGATGTAACTTGGCCAAACCCGAGTTTAGAAAGATTAGCCTCGTGGTGGTGAAAGCTGGTGAGTCTGGCTTTAAGTAAATGCCAGGTCAAGGAGACCGCATGGAGGAGGGCTTGGACAAGAACATGAGAACAGGTGGAAGGAGATGTGGTGCAAGAGCTGGCAGGTTTGAAGACTCAGGGTCTGGCCCCGGCAGCACCTGCCGAAGCTCCACCCACAAGGTTGAGCTGCTCAACTCAATGTGATGTGGGAAAGCAGGTGTGAAGCACACAGCTCCTTCCAGAGCCAGTTGGGGGTAGACAGAGCAACAGCCAGAGTTCATTTGGTTTGGAATTAAAGGAGAGGAATTAAAAGACCCGTCCTCCCAAAGAGGAAATTCGAAGCGTTCACAAAGCTTTATCTCTGCTTCAGTTGCTAACTAAGGGGACACATACAGTTTTAATCTAATAACTCCATCCCAGTGGCAAAGCAGGCTGTGATTGGGACTGGAGAAAGCTAATGCCCAAAAGAAGCAGGCAGGTAATATAAAGGAGAGAATCAGGTAGGGTCAGAGACATTTCTTCCCCAAATAATGTACATTAAGAATTTACAACTTAGTTTCTCCTTTTCACACATCTGCAGGAAGGTTCCTTCAAAGGTTCCTCCAAAACAAAACCCCTCCGTTTCATCCCTGCCTAAAGGGCCCAGGCTTCTGAGTCTTTTGGAAATGGGGACTTGGGGGCACAGGTTCTCATATTTTAGAGAAGCTGGAAATCCCATTTGAAAAGTAAAATCCTTTTATCTTTTTTCTTTGTCTTATTGTGGTAAAATATACATAACAAATTTTTGTCATTTTAACCACTAAGTAATGTTCAGTGGCATTAAATACATTCACACTGTCGTGTGACAGACATCACCAATCACCTCCAGAATGCTGTACCCATCAAACACTAACTCCTCATTCCTTCCTCCCGCATTTCCTGGCAACCACTGCATTACTTTGGGTTTCTGTGCATTTGACCACCCTCAGTTCAGTCCAGTTCATTCGCTTAGGCATGTCTGACTCTTAGCAACCCCGTGGACTGCAGCATGCCAGGCCTCCTTGTCCGTCACCAACTCCCGGAGCATGCTCAAACTCACTTCCATCAAATCGGTGATGCCATCCAACCATCTCATCCTCTGTCGTCCCCTTCTCCTCCTGCCTTCAATCGTTCCTAGCATCAGGATCTTTTCCAATGAGTCAGTTCTTCACATCAGGTGGCCAAAGTATTGGAGTTTCAGCTTCAGCATCAGTCATTCCAATGAATATTCAGGACTGATTTCCTTTAAGAATGACTGGTTGGATCTCCTTGCAGTCAAAGGGACTCTCAAGAGTCTTCTCCAGCATCACAATTCAAAAGCATCAATTCTTTGACGCTCATTTTTCTAGAGTTGACTACTCTTGAAACCTCTTGTGAGTGGAATCATTTGTCCTTTGTGACTGACTTATTTCACTTAGCAAAATGTATTCAAGGTTTATCCCCGTTGTAGCGCTTGTCAGAATTTCCTTCCTTTGTAAGGCTGAATAACATCCCATTGTATGTACCTGTCACATTTTGCTCAGTCGTCAGTGGCATTTGGGTTGCTTCTACCTTTTTGCTAATATGAATAACATTCCTCTGTGTGGGTGTGCAAATATCTGTTCCAGTCGTTGCCTTCAATTATTATAGGTATTTACCTAGAAAGGGAATTGCTAGATCACATGGCAATGCTCTGCTTTTTTGAGGAAACTGTGCCATTTTCCACAGTGGCTCCACCATTTTATATTCCCACCAGCAATGCAACAAGCATTTCAATTTCCCCATATCTTCACCAATATTTGTTATTTTCTGTGTTTTTGACAAAAGTCTTCCTAATGGGTGTGAGGTGGTACTCGTTATAGTTTTGATTTGCATTTTCCTAATGATTAGTGATGTCGAACATCTTTTCATGTGCTTATTGGGCATTTGTGTATTTTCTTTGGAGAAATGTCTGTTCAGGCCCATTTTAAAAACCAGGTTGCTTTTGTCGTTTAGTTGTAGGAGTTTTCATCACTTTGTGGTCCTGAGCTCTCCAGCTGCCATTCAGGTAGCCAGCCAGTCAGCAAACAAAGCTCCTAGATAGGGTTTTTCAAAGTGTGGGCTGTGAAACCAAAAGGAATAGAAAATCCAAAATTCATTACAGGTAGTGAGCTTAAGTGTTGCTTGTCAAATTCTTGTCATATACGTGATGCATACGTACATACACATTCTGGTGCACAATGGAAATGTATTTAACTGTGATTTAACATATAAAACCAAAGAATTGGTACTTTTGAACTGTGGTGCTGGAGAAGACTCTCGCAAGTCCCTTGGACTGCAAGGAGATCCAACCAATCCACCCCAAAGGAGACCAGTCCTGGGATTTCTTTGGAAGGAATGATGCTAAAGCTGAAACTCCAATACTTTGGCCACCTCATGGGAAGAGTTGACTTCTTGGAAAAGATCCTGATGCTGGGAGGGATTGGGGGCAGGCGGAGAAGGGGACGACAGAGGATGAGATGGCTGGATGGCATCACCAACTCGATCCACATGAGTTTGGGTGAATTCCGGGAGTTGGTGATGGACAGGGAGGCCTGGCATGCTGTGATTCATGGGGTCGCAAAGAGTCGGACATGACTGAGCAACTGAACTGAATATACAATACATTTGAACAACAGTGACCTCCGGACTTTCATGATGGTCTAGTGGCTAAAACTCTGTGCTCCCAATGCAGGGGACTTGGGTTTGATTCCTGGTCAGGGAACTAGATCCCACATACTGCAACTAAGACCCAGTGCAGCCAAATAAATAGTACTTTGAAAAACAAAACAACAACAAAAAACTTTGACCTCAAGTTAATTGAATCCAACCTCCTTAGAAGGCAACCAGTATTACTCAAGCACACCCTGGAAATTCTCCCTCAATCAATTTATGAAAGTATTCATCCCCAAAACACACCTCTTCTAGGTGGGGATGGGGATGGGTGGAAGTGGTCTGAGATTCTGGCTACATGATGTATGAAGAGCATGGTCAAGCAGGCATATCCAACTTTTTGTCAGCCCACGTACTGTAGCCTGCCAGGCTCCTCTGTCCATTGAATTTTCCAGGCAAGAATGCTGGAGTGGGCTGCCATTTCTTCCTCCAGGGAATCTTTCTGACTCAAGGGTTGAACCTGTGTCTCCTATGTCTTCCTGCATTGGCAGGCAGAGTCTTTATCACTGAGCCACCTGGGAAGCATGAGCAACTTACATGGCTAAAATCTGAGCATGCCCCCAGGGGCTGGGCAGTCACAGGACATCATGGGATGGTAACTGAAGTTAGGAACTAGGCTGCCCCTGAAGTAAGAGGCCTCTCTCTGCCCTGGATGCCCCCATGGACCATAACTGGTGTCATGAGAAGTGCAATGGATGGAGCATCAGAGGTAAAGGGTTCAATCCTGATGTCACTCACAGGCTGGGTGATCTGGATAAGGGCTCACAATCTGTTTGAACTCCCTCTGGATAAAGACACAAAGCCTCTCTGTTTACAGAGAGGGTGTTAAGCAGGAACTCTGTGAAAGCCAAATGCAGTGAGGAGTTACGAAGCTGTGTTAAATGCTAGGTGAACCACAGGTATCCTCATTCACAAAACACCACCCCAATCATCCTGCCCTTCCCAGAACCTCAAGCTGCCTTAAGGTAGGAGCAGGCCAGTAGTCAGAGCCCTAGAAAGCCTCCAGGCAAGTGGAGGGTGGGCTTGAGGTCATCCAGGGGCCCCAGGACACAAGCTTTTCTGAGGCAGCTGGCTGGCCAAGTCTCCAGCTGGTGGGCCACAGTCAGGGACAGCCTAGAAAGAGCAGATGCTCTGCTTGTTCAGGAACATCAGGAGCAATGTTTGCTACCAGTTCCCAGTTCAGGGGATGCATTCAGATGCCAAATGCTCCTCTAGTATTGACTTAATGCTTGCTGCTATAGGTCCTGACTAGCTTCACCTCTGCTAAGAGACACAGCTCAAGCCCAGAAGTAGGGAAGCTACTGGCTTGCAAGGAAGAGAGTGTATCCACTCAACTGTGTCCCTCACGGTACACAGGGACTTCCATATGACATAGTTGGGAAAAGTGCTCTTTCTGACCCCCTCTTTGCTCATCTTAACACTTTGCCCAGAGATCAAACCAGTCAATCCCAAAGGGAATCAACCCTCAACTGGAAGGACTGATGCTGATGCTGAAGCTGAAGCTCCAAGCCACCTGATGCAAAGAGCTGACTCACTGGAAAAGACCCTGATGCTAGGAAAGATAGAGGGCAGGAGGAGAAGGAGGCAACAGAGGATGAGACGGTTGGATGGCATCAGTGACTCAATGAACATGAGTTTAACCAAACTCTAGGAGATAGTGAAGGACAGGAAAGCCTGGTGTGCTGCAGTTCATGTGGTCGCAAAGTATCGGACACAACTTAGCGACTGAACAACAGAGTCCAATACATAGCATTTAAGCATAATCTGTTGGACTCATAGATAAATGGATGGATAGTGAGGAAAGAGCCTTCTGTATAGACTGTCACAATCCTAGGGATCTGCAACTCTTTTTCAGATGGAGGAGAGAGGAATGTGAAGACATGCTGCAGTGGTTGTCCCAGGGAGATACCTCTTCCTATTCCACCCACAAACTGGGAACATAGAGCTCAATAAGAATTTAACTCCCTGTGGCGTTTCACTTTGTGCCTGCACATGAGTGGAAACAGTGACAGATTTTATTTTCTTGGGCTCCAAAGTCACTGCAGACACATGACTGCAGCCATAAAATTAAAAGACACTTGCTCCTTGGAAGGAAAGTGATGACAAACCTAGATAGCATATTAAAAGGCAGAGATTTCACTCGGCTGACAAAGGCCTGTAGAGTCAAAGCTACGCTATTTCCAGTAGTCATGTGAGAGTTGGACCGTAAAGAAGGCTGAGCGCCGAAGAATTGATGCTTTCAAACTGTGGCGCTGGAGAAGACTCTTGAGAGTCCTCTGGACAACAAGGAGATCAAACCAGTCAATCCTAAAGCAAACCAACCCTGAATATTCATTGGAAGGACTGATGCTGAAGCTGAAGGTCCAATACTTTGGCCATCTGATGCAAAGAGCTGACTTGGTGGAAAAAGACCCTGATGCTGGGAAAGACTGAAGACAGGAGAAGGGAGCAACAGACGATGCAATCGTTGGATGGTGTCACCGACTCAGTGGACAAGAGCTTGGGCAAACTCTGGGAGACAGTGAAGGACAGGGAAGCCTGGCATGCTGCAGTTCGTGTGTTCACACACAGTTGGACACCACTTAGCAACTGAACAATGAGCAACTTAACATAAGCAACAGACTCAAGAGACTACTCCCTCCTCTCTGGTACTCAGTCTTGAAAAATCTCCTCAACTCAGCAAGACCACTAAGGTCAACTTTGGCTCAAATGTGCACTGCGATTCAGAAAGTACTTCCAGCAGAAAGGGTAATAGAGTTTGTCTCATTTGTTCCTTTCTTTCAGAAATCACAGTCCTGGGCTACATTCAATGTCTAAAAAGAGGGATTTAGGTATGGTAGAAGTTGGAATCTCTGCTTGCACTGCGTGAAGCACATTGAATCAAGCAATCCAGTCCTCCAATATCTTCTCAGGAGGCTGGAGTTGTGAGGAACAGAAGCTGGAAGTGACAGAAGAGGAAATTTTAAGGATCATGCTTGGCTCACAGGATGGTGGCAGGCTAGAGAAGCTGCTCGGGACTGTCTTTACAGGAACCACGCCCAACATACGCCTCAGGACCTGCTCCCATGAGAAAACCACTTCTGGTATTGTTGCTGCCAACAAATTCTAGATAGTCAGTGTATACAATAGTCACTTCTGCACCAGGAACTCAATTACACCACAACCAACACCACCACCCACCCTATGTGCTACTTCCTGTATTCAGCACTGAGTTGTGGGCCCAGCACCAAAGCTGCAAGAGTGTGCTCTGTATTTAACTGTAGTCACTCCAGCTCTTGAGTCTAACAAGGAAAGCAAGAGTCTGTAACAGCTTCCACAAGAGTGATCTTTTTCTTCCCACCAAGACTTACAAAGTGGAAGATTCCCCACATTCAAAATGTGCTTATAACACTCAGTGACCACAGGATCCACTATGGAAAAATAATCATCAACAAACCTTGGATGGTTTTCTGGTACTGTTAGAACTGAAGCCTGGAATAAAATCATTAATTTCCTTTCTGGAAGATGGATCTATGATCTGGCCTCCTTTGAACCTTACAGGAGGTGGCCACTCCCAGATCATAGACGTATTCTGTACCAGCAGCCTCTAAGAAGTGTCCTTTTCTATGATTCAGCAATGGTGGCAATGCCACCTGTTATAATGACTGGTCTCCTGACCTAGGCTGCAGCAAAAGATGGTTAGAAATGAAGATGGGAAAACATCAGTAAGGGTGCTTGAGCTAAAATTCTCAGAGGCTGGGATTTACTTCTGAGTTTCTGGTATGTAATGAGCTGGAAAAAAGGAGATCTCGATGTATTCTAGAAACATAACTAGAAGTGAAATCAAGTGAGCCAGATGTATTGGATTTTTTAAATCATCCTGATCATCAGGAACCACCGATCTTTAAGAAATTGCTGCAGTGTTTAAGCCATTAACATCTCAGCTAAAAAATAGTGTAATACATTACATCTGACCCCTAAGAGAAAAGGATGCAGATGGGAGGTTTTAGTGGTAGGAAGAAAAAGAGGAATAGGTATGGCACACAGTGTGATGCTACAGATGTGGGCCAGGTGGAGTCTGGGAAGCAGGAGAGCCCTGGGGAGTGAAGAGGCTGCAGTCTGAAGAGACTGGGCAAGTATGGAGGAAACAAGCATAACTGAAGAGCAGAGGAGGGACTTTCTTGGTGGTCCAGTGGCTAAGACTCTGGGCCTCCAATGCAGGGGGCCCGGGCTTCAATCCCTGGTCAGGGAACTAGATCCCACATACTGCCAACTAAAGATCCTGATGGCTGCGACAAAGATCAAAGATCCAGTGGGCTGCAACTAAGACCAAGTGCAGCCAAATAAATAAAAGAGCAGAAGGGACCAGGTAAAAGAATAATTACCATTTTACCTCCTTGCCAACAACTCCAAGAAGGAAGTTTGAACGGGGAAAGGAGTAACTACTGTCAGCCAAGAATTAGGGACTCACACCAAGCTTGGATTCACGTACTGACAAATCAACTGACTGAAATTTAGAACGAATCACAGATTTGACTAGGATCCTTCTCACCTCCTTCTTCCCTTGAAATCTGCTTTTTCTTTATTTCTAGTATAGCTTGGGGAGACCTTGAATCTTTGACTGTTGGCAACAATCCAGGGGTAATAGGTATTTTTGGTTGCCTCCCCAGCATATATTACCCACCATGCCTACTGTCCACTGTACAGGAAACATAGAATTTGAGGGGGAATAAAACTCTGGCCTTGGGGTGGGCCCTGGCAGGCCTAATAAGGATAGTTCCAAGCCCCTGTCCCAGCAGCGGTTTCCGGGACAGCCAGTAGCCCAGGCCTAAGGCAATGAGCATCTGACATTCTGCTGGCCACCGTGATGAACTCAGCTAATCTGATGAGAGGAAGTCCAAGAATTTTGTGTATTAAGTGAATCAAGAGAAGCTCTCTCTCCTCCTGGGCAGTGTGGTATATGGGTGGTAATGCCTGGACCTGGTATAACCATTTTGTTTTCAAGAGAGAAAGCAACATAAGTAGGACGCTGACCCAGAGAGAAGAGAAAAACTGAGAGAAGTGCAGGAAAAAAAGTTGATTCAGGGTTTTGATCAAGCCATACTTGAAGCCTGAGCTACTTCTGGTTGTTTTCAATCAAAGAAGTCCATACATTCCCTTTGCTGTTGAAACCATTTGGGGCTGACTTTCCTTTTACTTGGAACCCAAAGCGTCATGACACCGAATGATCTACTGGAATCCAGTTGTCCATTTCTGGAGTAAATGTGAAGGGGACACAAACAAAATGACTGAAAGCAAATACATTTTAGAAACTTAGTGTCCTTCTGGAGTTCTACTCTCAGCTTGGTTTAGGCAGTTGGCCACATGTTTAATCATCAAGAGGAGACCAGTAAGTTTTGAAAAGTTAGGAAGAAACCTAAAGAAGTAAAGAGGATAACACAGAGAAGATTTAAAAGGAAGAGAGAGAAGGGATATGTCAATGGAACCATAACATAGACACCTCAGAGTATCCCAGCCCTTTTCTGCATTACCAAGCCCTGTGAACTTGGTCATCTAAACTTCCTGCTTCCTCTTCATTTTCACAGCCATGCCTGATCCAGAGCTTCTTGACCTCTCTCCTCCTCACTTTCTCTGCCTTCACTCTGGTCCCTTCTAAATCCATGTTATATACCACTCCCAGAGTGATCATCTCAAAAGATAGCTCTAAACTTGTCATTCCCAACTGAAAACTTTTAATGCCTCCTTCCTGTAGAACACGGGAAACAGCATGAGCTCAGATCAATTATTTTGAAAGCTAGCTCTGCCACTTAGCAGCTACATGACTTTGAGTAAATGTCTTAATTTCTCTGCACATCATCTATCTTGACTGTAGTGATAATACTATCATAGACAAGATTGCTTACCAGTGACAGAAAATCAATCTATACCATCTAGGCAAAAAGGAAGGGAGGACTTATTAAGTGACCAACTGAAGTCTGCTAGTATACAACAGAGTTTCAGGGATACCCAGAATCAGGAACTCACAAATATCCTGTGTCATCCCTGCCACTTTTAAGGGGGATGGGTGGAGAGCATCTCTCTCCATTTTTGTTTCTCTGTGCATTGTTGCTTCATTTCCTTGAGTTGACTATTTTGTAAATGTCTGAAACATGAAGCAGGAATGACCCACTGCCTTTAGGCTCTTGTCTTCCAGTTTAGTTAGTACCAGTTTTGAATCCCAAATTCAAACTTCTCAAGAAGGGTTCTGGTCATCCCATCTGGCGTCAAGGGCCCAGGGCTAATTAATGGAGGTCAAGGACAGGATGTGTAAGAAGAGGGCATCTACCATTTAACCATATGATCAGAACTTCCCTGGTGGTCCAGGGGTTAAGGCTCCATGTTCCCAATGCAGGGAACCTGGGTTGCATTGCATGCCACAACTAAAAGATCCTGCATGCTGCAACTAAGACCTGGAGCAGCCAAATAAATCAACAGGTAAATGTTTTTTAAAAGAGAAAATAAACCACACGATCACAGAAAGAACGTGTAACACAAGCAAAGGGTGTTGTTTTGGATAGAGAAGCCAATAGGTATTCTCTATGAATTTTATTTTCTGTGGCTATTTTGGGGGTGTAATAGGATGACCCATGAAATGAGCAGCAAATACCCAGGACAGTGCCTGGGCACAGTACACAGTGACAGCACACAGCAAATCCTCCTTTCCTCCCTTCCTCACAGCCTTACTCCCAGAGCCACTGTTTACCTAGCTAGTGCCTTTGTCTGGATAGCAAGGAGATCAAACCAGTTGCTCCTAAAGGAAATCAACCCTGAATATTCATTGGGAGGACTGATGCTGAAGCTGAAGCTCCAATACTTTGGCCACCTGATGTGAAGAAATAACTCACTGGAAAAAGACCCTGAGCCGACTCACTGAAAGCAGGAGGAGAAGGGGATGACAGAGGATGAGACAGTTGGATGGCATCACTGACTCAATGGACATGAGTTTAGGTAAACTCTGGGAGACAGTGAAGGACAGGGAAGCCTGGCGTGCTGCAGTCCACAGGGTCGCAAAGAGTCTGACATGACTTAGTGAATAAACAACAAAAACAAATTAAAAAGGTGTCCTTCTTTGGGTGGATGCCACCCCACAGGCACAGGTCTGATAAGCAGAAGTTGCCTCTGTGATAAAAACGTGCCCCTTCTTCCCACGTACACAGCCTTAGGCCAGGGTCATGGCTTTGCAGGTATCACGTGGGCCTTCCTGGGTATCCTATTTCTCCCTCTGCCTTTGTGCAGTGCATAGACTGCCCAGCCCAGGTTGGCCCTGCATGCCCTGAACGTGGCATCCAGAGGCCCATGGCCTGGTGGCATCACACAGTTCTCAATTAAATACAAATCAGTTCTTTCACACCACTAATCCTGCATTCTGTCCACCTGGCATGGCTCACCATTCCCAAGAAGTCGTGTGCTGTTTCTTCTTTCTGTCTTTCCCAGGCATCCTTATCTTATTTTACTCCTATTAAACCCCAGGCCAATGACACCCTTCTGCACACCCAGAACTAGGTCCTAACAGCCTCCCTGCACTTCCCCAAGACTGTTCTCCATCCCCTACCACAGCACTGAACACATTATATAGTACTTATCTGTTGAGATCTGTTTGGTCCTTCTAGCTAACCTATCAGTGAGCTGACCTGGGCATCTGGGATAATACTCCCCTCTGCCTCCTACTCCATATACAACTGGTGGAATCAACCCAGAGCTTGAAGTACTCCTGGCAGTCTGTTTTGGCTTTTCTACAGGCCAAAGGGATGAGGTCACCATCATCAATGAAGTCACCATTGCATGATTCATCTGACATCAGTTCCCCACTTGGAATGTCCTGATATTCCCAGAACTTCTCCCAAAGGATCCAGAACCTAGAGACCCTTCCATCTGTCAAGGTTCTGGAACTAATCATCCAGCTCTCTGGATCCCCAGTAAATATCTACCCTTCTGAAAAGCAGCAAAAGAACTCAGAGGCTGGAGTCTTGAATGGAGGAAACCTCCATCCTCCCAGTCCTGGAACAGACCTCATTATCCCTCATAAAAGCCTTCCCCATGTCTCTAGCAGCTGGCCCAAAGCCTTTACCAGGATCTTTCAGAGCACACTGTGAAGAGCTCTAGAGTTGTCAAAGGTCAGCCTTGATCACAAGCTATGGACAAGCTCACATTTAAACCTGAGGCCCCGAGAAGAGAGGTGGCATGCTCAAGGTCACACTGCCAACTACTGTCAGTTCAATTGCTCAGTCATGTCTGACTCATTGCAACCCCATGGACTACAGCATGCCAGGCTTCCCTGTTCATCACCAACTCCCGGAGCTTACTCAAACTCATGTTCATTGAGTCCAATCATCTCATCCTCTGCTGTCGCCTTCTCCTCCCGCCTTCAGTCTTTCTCAGCATCAGGGTCTTTTCCAATGAGTCAGTTCTTTGCATCAGGTGGCCAAAGTATGAGAGTTTCAGCTTCAGCATCAGTCATTCCAATGAATATTCAGGACTGATTTCCCTTAGGATTGACTACTGTCAGAGTTGGAACCAAATGTCTTCTCTTGGCTGAGTATGCAGTAGCTCCTTCACCTCTCTTAATAGACTCCTTTCAGAATTCTAGTCCCAGCAAATGCTGCCTGAAGAAGTGGTCCTGCAGGCAAAGGAGGCAAGACCTCCTTTCTTCCCCTGTAGACGGAAATGGCAGAGATTGGCCTTGAACTGAGATCTGACTTCAAGACACTGAACTGCCTTCCTCAACCCGGGCATTCAGTACATATAAAGTGTCTTTCAGATTGACTGCATAATCTAAAGCAGCTGGCAATGTAAATACTCACACTCAAACATGATGGAGGGGTCTGGTGAGACATCCAGTGGGACACCACAAGGAACTTCTGAAAAGCCAGGATGTCTTTCAGGACAATGGAAATCAGATTTGGGATTTGAGAGTTGAGGCCTCGGAAGCATGGCGTGAGTACATAACTAACTGAGCATTTCCCACGGTGTGTTCCCAGAACCTGAATGCTGGAAAGAGGTGGAGACCTTTGGGTTAACCACTTCACCTGTCTGCATCTCAATTTGTTTACCTACAATCTGAGAGAGATCTCAGGGAGACCGTATGGTTGACCTCTGCGGTGCCTCTCAACACAGCGTTTTCTGATCCTGTGAACTGATGACAGGAAGCGATTTATCTCGCATCAGCAAGGGGAGGGAGAGTGTGGTGTCACCGTGGAGTGTATCATCCCCGCCTTCCCTGTCCTCCAAGGCCTAAACTTAGAAGCAGCACTTTTGGCCAGTGAACAGATGGGTGTTTCCAAGCTTCGTCCAGGCGAGAGGGCAGGGGTTGTCGCCTGGCTCACTGGCCACGTCTTTGAGCTCTGGGGTGTATCACTCCTCAGGGATCCCAACCTAACACCTTCGAGGGATCCTGGGACTGTAAAGGGGCCTCAGAGAATGTCGCCTCTAGGGGGAGCACAGGTACATCCGCAGCATCCAGAGTCTCCCAGTCTACCTTTTCTGGCAAGGGGGACGGGGGGTGGAGAGTGCGTCAGTGGTTCAAGATGCTGTAACTCCCTTAGTCACCAGTTTCATAGCAAATGATGTGGACAGCATGGGTTGGGTTGGTGGAGGGGAAGGAGTGGAAACCAAGCCTCAGTTCAGGAGTTCCTACTTTCCAGCTCAGGGACTACCGCCACCCCTCCCCTGTCACCCCCGTGCGCCTGAAAAAAAAAAAATTTTTTTTCCCCCAAACTCTCTTGGCCTTTCTTCCTTCCCGATTTCTAGTTCTATTGTGCATTTAGAGGCTAATAGAATGGATCCTGCCTTCCGGGTGGAGTTTAAATATATATGAATAATTTTGCACGACTATTGCGTCATCATAAAAGTCGTCGTGGACCCCCCAAGAGGGCTCCACGTCGTCTCCCAGCTTCGGGGCCTTGGGACGCTTCTGGGCGCTGCGGGCACTTTCGCGAGGAGCCCTCGGCTCCGCCCGAGCGCGGGTCTCTCGGCCCCCCTCCCCCAGTCTCACCTTCCTCCCAGCTACGCGGCTCCTCGGCTCCTCCTCCACGCCCCCTCCCCGCAGCCCCCGCGCGGAGCCAAGCTAGGGTGAGCCGGCAGGGCAGAGCGGCGGCTGCGGGCGGGGCGCGGGGCTCTGGAGCCGGCGGGCGGGCGGGGGCGCGAGGCTGGCTGCCCGCAATCGGGGGAGGCGCCTGGGCCCGCCCTCCTCCGGGGCCCAGCGGGGAGGGGGCCCCGGCCCGGCGCGGGGCGGGGTGAGCCGCCTGGCCCCTCCCCTCCGCTGCCCTCCCCAAAGTTGCCGTCTCCCCCGGGGCCGGCCAGTCTTATGATCCAGTGGATCCTCCTGGGGAGGCCGGGCCGGGGAGAGGGCGCGGGCGCCGAACGGCGGGGGCAGCGGGCGGGCGCAGCGACCGGGGCCTGGGCGGGGATCCGGGCAGCGACCGAGGCGGCGGCAGCGCCCCGGGCCCGTCGCCCCCTCCCCTTGGGCGGGGGGAGCCGCTGCATGGGGCCGGGGGGTCGGCCCTGCTGCGCTGAGCGGCGGCGGCGGCGGCGGCGGACCCCCCAGGCGGGCTGGGGCTAAGCCCGGGGCCGGGGCGGGGGCTCCGGGGAGACCATGCCCGGAGGCCGGCCGGCCGCAGCATGGCTCACGGGCCCGGCGCGCTGATGCTCAAGTGCGTGGTGGTCGGTGACGGGGCGGTGGGCAAGACGTGCCTACTCATGAGCTATGCCAACGACGCCTTCCCGGAGGAGTACGTGCCCACCGTCTTCGACCACTACGCAGGTAAGCTTCGGAAGTGCTGACTAAGGGGCAGCTCCCCAGGCCGGGAACTTTGGAGCAACTTTGGACGAGCCCCCTCGCCGCCTCCCCTGCGTGCGCTCCCCGCCCCTCCCCCGCCGCGCCCTCCACTGGGCGCCCGGCCCCACCCCCAGGCTATCCCTCGGGCAGCCCCCTTGCCAGCTAGACCTACTCCTCTTCCCACCCCGCCCCCCCAATCCTGGAGCCCAGTCCCGCGTCCCGCGTCCCGCGTCCCGCGTCCCGGCATTTCCCAACCCCCTCGGTGCTCCGGGCCGACCTCCTTGACCTTCCTACAGTCGCCTTCCCAACAGTCTCAAACCCCTAGGGGGAAACGTGGCTACGGGACTTGGGAGAAGGGAGTGGGCAACTGGGGGCCACTTCATCCCAACCTCACCCCCCACTTCACTGTGAGCCTGGGAAAAAGGGTGGCATCTCCCTGGGAGCTCCCGCCTGCGAGCGCTGGTTTGGGAGGCGAGGGTCCTGGTGGGGAACAGGATTGCCCCAGAGTCTAGGTAATTGAGCTTCTCTCCCCGCCCCCACTTCTGCCCTTGCAGTCAGCGTCACCGTGGGGGGCAAGCAGTACCTCCTGGGACTCTATGACACAGCGGGACAGGTGAGTGTCTTGGCCCCGGCCAACACCCCGCTCCCTTTCCCCAATTTAGGATGATCGCGAAGAGCCTTTAGAAACTGAGGTGTCTAGGAGCGAGGGTGTGTCTGCGAGGGTCCCTCTGGATCAAGTATTTCTTTGAGTCAGCACATTGGGAAAAAGATAAAACCTCAGCAGCAAAGGCAGACCAGCCCACCCCATGTGAACCCCTGGGCTGAAAGTTTTTGCCTGTGTGTGCCTTCGGTGTGGTGCCTGGTGTGTGGGTCCCAACTCCTGTTGCAAAGTGGCAGCAGCCAATCCTGAAGCGCCCTTATTTTTAGTTGCAGATGACCAGGTCTCCCCTCACAGCCTTTGTCTGGTCCCTCATTGGTGAGTGGTCTGCCTGCCCGAGGAGCCTGATTGGTGGGAAATGGCATCATCTAATATGATGGGAAGGCATTTGGTCCTGGTTATGTTTATTACAACATCATTGCACTCTGGGACTCAAGTCCCTGGAAACGTAATTTGTGGTGTTACTGAGGACCACAGGGAAAAAAAGAAAAGAAACAACAACCATCCAGCCACTCCCTGGGGCAGGGAGAGGAAGGAAGGGTTAGGAGTTCAGCCTGAACCTTGGAGGAAGAGCTTTTGTTGTTGTCATTCCCTAGGAAGGCCAGGTGACTTTGTCTGGGTTTTCTTTGGTAGAAATCACTGTGCAGAAAGAAAATGCACCCTCCTCCTGTCAGCCTCTAACCATTATTGGCAAATTAGAGGTGGCTTCTGAAGGACTGAAGTCTCCTTTCTGACTCTGTCCCAGCTCCACCCTTTTCCCAAACCCACTTTTGCTGTGGGCCTAAGATGTGTGATGAAGTTTTGCAAAATCCAGCCGTGTGATTAGACCTGAAAATTCAGATGGAAGTTTCTACGTGTTATCCTGACTTGAGTTCTTCAGGACATGTGGGCAGTTGAGGGCCTTAGAGATTGTCTGTAGGGAGTGTCCAACAGTGCAGTTTCCTTATGCGTAAAAAATTCAGACCATTCCCCTGGGCATATATTATATGCTAGATGCTTAGCGTTGAGTCTGGCACAGACTTGGTAGGTCAGTAAAGAGGTGGTTTTCTTTGTAACTCATCTAGATCTGGGTTTCAGAATTGTAGTGTCAGGTTAGATTCTGGAAAATGTCTTCTCGGGGGGCACCTCAATGTGACCTCTGGTTTCTGTACTGTGAAGTTAGCGGAGCCTCTGAGAGAGACTGTTAGAATAGACTCTATAGAGTAGTCTCAAAAGAGAGACTGTTGGCAGAGAGAGGTGCCTAAGGCCACCCCCTCTCACCAAACTGACCCAGGTCAGTATAACCGGTTCTTTTTAGATTTTTTTTTTAATGTGGATGATTTTTGAAGTCTTTATTGAATTTGTTACAGTATTGCTCTGTTTTATATTTTGGTTTTCTGCCCGGGGGCATATGAGGTCTTAGCTCCTGATCAGAGATAGAACCTCCACTCCCTGCATTGGAAGGCAAAGTCTTAACCTCTGGACCACCCGGGAAGTCCCAGTATAACCAGTTCTTAGCTTTCCAGGACCGCTTTTCATTACCTGCCTTGTAGCTACTCCTTCTGTCATGGATGGCAATAGGCAGAACCCATTCAATCAAATAAGACCAATGTTTAAGCAGTACAGCTGGTAAACAACAGGTTGAAATTATTGGTTGAAAGGAGAGAGGTTTTTAAGAATTGTCTCTAATTTTAACTTCTCTCACTAGTGCCTCTTCCCTTTTCTTTGTTACTTGTCACCATGACTGTGTTTTGACCACGAGCCCCGTTCAACAGGACGTGTATATGTCAGAGCTGTTCTGTGCACATTCAAATCTGACTAATATTTGCTGACTTTCTTCTTTGTACATATCAGGCCAGGGTCATCCACATGCAAATATTATATCATCTTCTCCACTAAACAACCCCATGAGATAGGTGATCCACTTTCTTTGCAGATGAAGAAAGCGGCTTAAAGGAGCTAGGTCGATGATCTAAGGTCACGCAGCTGCTGAAGGGCGTTGCTGGGGTTACATCATGGGTCTGAATCTACCCTAGTTAGAGGTGGTTATATACACAGGAAGCCATGGGAGGTGCTGATATACTATGGGAGGTGCTGATATACCACCTGGGTTGATTGGGTTGCTTGTGTGTCTCTAGACATGGTCCCTGGAATCTTCACAGCTACTCTCTGTGTGGGGGTTATATGCCAGTCCTGCAAAGGAAATAACTCAGGTCCGAAGAGTCAACTGCTCTGTCCAGTGGAGATTGTAAGCTGTATACCTAGTGGGATCAACCTATTAGTGATCAAAGTTTACTCTTTTTACCCAGTGGTGGATCACCTATTCTGTTGACCAAGAGGTGGACTTAGGCCCCCTTGGTGTTTCTCCCAGTGTCTAAGACTTTTCTTAGCAATAATTCATCTTTCAGCATCCAAGCATTTATTATTAATAAGCAATCTTATCGATATAATCCTCAATGAGATTAAATGAGTGCCTATTTTGTACCTGTGTGTGTCTGTGGTCAGTCTCTTCAGTCATATCCGGCTCTTTGCAACTCTATGGTACCTAGCCCTGCACTAAGCACCTGGGGGCTACAAAGAATAAATTTAAGATAGGGATCTGCCATGGCCAATGACAGCATAGGTGAAAGTGTTTGAGTTAGATACCATGTGTGTTATATAGGAGGTACTTGTGTTATACTTGGGCATTAAGGCATCATACCTTTATGAATTGATATCAGATTAATCTTACAATAATACTAGTGATCAAGAAACACATATACATGTAGAGAGAAATTTTAAAGTCTAATGGGCACCGGAAAAAAAAGCCCATGGGCTTTGGAACCAAATGAGCTTGGGCCCGGATCTCTACTTGGCTGAACTGTTCTTGTGATTCTTACCACATTATTAACCTTCTTTGTGATCTAGTAAAAATGTAGATAATTAAAATCTGCCCTGCACTGTTGTAGGCCAACTTAAATTGTTTAATGTGTAGAAAGCAGCTGACACTATTCTTCATTCATAGTAGTAGATGTGTAATAAATATTTGGAGAAATTACTGTGCTCCACTGTGGGCAGTTTTGTGGGGTGAAGGGGTCGCAGGTGGAAGAGGGCAGCGTGTTATACTTGGAGTTGATAGAAATTCCACTAGGATGCCAGATCCTAGAGCCTTTTGAGTGGAGCCGTGGTGCCAACTTTGTCCTTCAGAATTCCCACAGTCCCCATCACATGTACCCCATGGGTACATGGACACAGTTGAATGCTCCCTTCTCTAAATGCCCTGTTGTGTCAGATGATTTTCCTTTCTCAATCAGAACATACATCCCCAATGACAGAATTCTTAGCAAAATGAAGAGTTCAGTGTAGAATTTGAGGACCAAGTAGGATATGTAGGTTTCAGTGGATGCTACTTTGGGAGGTAGGTTGGGATGGGGAAGGAACTTATTCAGATGTTCACTTCTGGGTACTTCCCTGGTGGTTCAGTGCTTTGGATTCTGCACTTCCAATGCAGGGGGCACAGGTTTGATCCCTGGTTGAGGAGCTAAGATCCTACCTGAGGCCAGAAAAAAATATAAAAGGTTTTTAAAAATAAAGTATAATGTTCACTTGTGTACTTGTGTGCTCTCTGTATTTGAGTCATTGCAACAGCACCTTCCTCGGGTTGGTTGGGAGTTCTAGTCTGGTCACCTACTCTTGGGTTCCCTCTTAAAAAAATTGTTAATTTTTATTTTTTAGCTGCCCTATTTGGCATGTGGGATCTTGGTTCTCCAACCAGGGATCAAACCTGAGCCCTCTGCTTTGGCAGCATGGGGTCCTAACCACTGGACCACCAGGGAAGTCCCACTGGGTCCCCTCTTTGACCCCCGTCGAGTTCAAAGCCATGTATCAATGGCCCAATTTATGTATTAAAGAGCATATTAGAACAATTCAAGAGGTGGCTGTAGCAGATGACCTCTTGCCTTCCAGAGCAGGCAGTTTCCCCCTTCACCTCTGCTGGTGGCGGAGAGAGAGAGAACATGAGTGTGATGGGCACTGTTAGTCCGGTCACGTGCTCTGCCTGGACACATCCCTCAACACCACCAGATTAGGCCAAAGGGAAGTCCCCCTCTCTTGGCCAAGACCCTGGGTGGCCCAGGAGAAGGCCCAATATTTTACTGCCAAGCCTTTCAGAGTGGAAGTTGAGGACACTCCCTCCTCTTCCCTGGGGCCTGTTGAGGGTCTGGCTTCCGGCCTGGGCCTCTGCAGTGCTTCTCCTTTCTTGCCCAGCTTTCAGGGCTCTGAGGTCAGCTCTGCAGCCCTTCTGTCTGCTCACAGAAGGGCTAGAGGGTGAGATTTTTCCCTCCTGCCTCTGTACAGGGAGCTTGGGGGAAGTGGAAAGGGCTCTGGCAGATGAGCTGGTGGGAGCTGCCTGGCAAGCTGCTCTCCAGCACCCGGCTGATCTCTTAATCCTTGGCAGGAAGGCAGAACTTGATACCTTGAAGAGGGAAGGACAGATGCCCAGTTTATCCCAGGTCCCGGAATACCTACACTCAAGAGGGTGTGTGTTGGGGCTGAGTTTGGGTTCCCAAGAGTTCCAGATTTAGTCACTGCCTCAGTGTGTACACATCCATATGTGTGCTTTGGGGTGTACTGTTGCTATATGTGTTAACTTGAACACACACAAGTTCAAGGATGCATACAGGAGAGCTATAAATACCTTAGCTCAGGTGTCCCCAGGGGTTGGTGCAGGGACAGGCGAGGTCTGTTTCTTACTTGTCGTAACGCAGCAGCTGTGGCTCCCTTGCAAGCCCTCTGGGTGCCCAGGAAAGCACTTCCCTTCCAGAAGGGAATCTCCAGGGCCGGCAGCCTGGGAATGCCCCACCTTCAGTGTTTCCTTGGGCAGCACCCAAGGGCCCAGGGTCACGGGAAGGGGGAGGGGAAAGCCCAGGGAATTGCCATTCATGGAACACCTCCTGCCTTCAGGCCAGCATCCTCACGAAACCTTCCGAGGTGGACTCTTCCCTGCTGAGGGAGTTGAGGGAGTGGGCTTGTGAAAACCAGACCCAGAGAAAGGTTTTCCTTAGTTTGGAGGGGTCTGCAGGGAAGATCAGTGGGACTCAGGAAGTGCCTACTCTCGTCACCAGGCCTCCAGGTCCCTGTACCCCCTCACTCATCCTGAGGGGCCAGGGAGCAGAGTTTGAGAGGAGCTGCAGTGTCCTTTTCAGACACCAGCCGCAACAGGTGAGATGCTGGCACTGAGCACCCTGGTTTCCCTTAGTAACCTACTGTAGCTTTGTCATCTCTGCGTTTTGCTAACCTTTTTAGAAGCTATTTATATCTCTAGCCTGCACTGCATCATAGGGAATGCTGGTTTCCTCCCCCGCCTGGGGAAGGTGGATGGCCTTTTTTTGCTCCAAAGCCTTTGCGGTGGCCAAAGGTCCTGTGTCCCCTGTCTTGGGACTCTGATGCGGGTTTGGGATGTGGTCCTCTGATCCATCTGGCTTCACTTCTGTTATGATTCTCTCAAAGTTTGGTGACATTTACGCTCTGGGAACCAAAGCTTCACAGCAGGTGTATCAGGAACGGTGTCACAGGTGTGCCCAGACACCATCCGCTCGGCTCTGCGGGGGACGGGGCAGTGTGCAGCCTCCAGGGAGCTGAGCACATGCGGTCCTTTCTATGTGTGCCAGGATGTGAAAAAGGTGGGAAGCACTGCTTTAAAGCTCATGGGTCAGAGGCCTTATGGGGCGCTGGGTGTTTGCGGTTTTGTTGTGGAATTTGGGGTTTCAAGAGATGAGCCCTAATGGTATTAAAACAACACAAAGCAGAGCTACTCTCCCTGGGGCTATCAGTTTCTAGCAATGACACATGTGTTGGCAGCAGCTGGTACTACTGAGAGGCCTCAGACACAGAATAGCAGTATACAAGGAGGAGGAAAGAGAGGCTGTTACAAAGAAATTAAGCCCAAGACCACACATGTCTTTAAAATTCGTGTGCCTCAGCTGAATTTGTTTGCAGTCAGAGGGCTTGGTTTTGCCCTAATTTGGCGTGCTTGGGTCAAGGAGCAGCTTTCCTTGCCCTCAGCAGTTTGCTGTTCCTCTTTTAGTTCCTGGCAGACAGCTGCTTTGCACGAGGAAGCGAGGGGAGACCCAGCCAGGGCGGCTGCGCACGGTGGCAGGCTGGCCGCGGCGAGCTGTCAGAGCCCTTTCCCGGGTCTCCCAGCCCTCCTGAGTTCAGTCCTTCCAGATCTGCTCCCTGCAGGTCTGGCTCCATTCCCTCTAAGCTCTGTGAGGACAGGCAACTGTATTTCTTTTTCTCCATCATGTTTCCAGCTCGTAGCCCAGTGTCTGGTGCGTGGTAAGCCTACAATGAATATTTCTTAAATTGAGTTGATTCCCATTTGGCTGCCAACCCATTTCTGCTAAAAGGTTAACCAAAGACTAGGGTTATTGCTCTTAAATAAGAGCTTCTGGTGTACCCCCTTTCTTGGGAAAAAAAGCTTTGTAAATTTAGTAGGAGTTTCTTAAGTTTCAAAGAAGTGACAGGCATGTAGGTAAGCAGCAGGCCAACAGTGTTATCCCCTCTTTCGGACCCTGGGGTCCTTTAGTATCACCTGTGGGTCCGTCCCCCAGTGCCGTCTCAAGCATCTTTCCTGAGGCTTCTCAGTCTCAAATCCCCTGGGGAGGAGGCAACTTGGCAGTAAATGTATGGGTGTTGGATTGTCTGGAACATCTTTGAATCCCGCTTCTCGTCTCTGTGTGAGAGCGTCAGGCAGCCCAGCTTCTTCCCTCCCTATAAAGTGGGGAGATAATGGCCACCTTGCAGGGTTCCATCAGGGTTAGAGATGGTCCCAAATGGCCTGGCACTCAATCTGTGACAATGGTCCAGGTCAACTTTGGGGGTTTCACCAGTTCAGTTCAGCTGGTGTTGATTCAGGGCTGGCTCTGTGTGTCAGTCTCCTGGGGGAGGAGAAAAGGGGGATCAGATGGCATAAGGGTCCTCCTATGCAACAGGGAATACTCCACGTGTGAAACCGAGAGCCACATGGTCCCGCTGAGAGGAGGTAGTCCAGACAAGCTTTTGAAAGTTGTTGGCTTGCAGGAAGAGATAGAAGGCAGCGCAGTAGGCTGGTTACAGTGGTGGGCCCCCACATTGGACTGCCAGGATCCACTTCTCAACAAGGGTCTTGACCTCTCAAAACCTCAGTTGCCTTATCTGTAAAATGGGGATTATTAAATCAGAGCTTTCCAGCTCCCAAGTAAGGGATTTTTCTCAGCCTCAAGGCAGCTGGGTGGGGCCTAGGATGGGCAGCCCTGGGCTCAGGTTGTCCCTTCCAGCTCAATCAGCCTGACCTCAGTCACTTACCCCAGGGCCCCTCTACCCCACCCATTGTGTGCTGAACACATATCTCTTTTCTGTCCTGTGGAGTGAAAGCTTGAGAAGCAATGGGCTAAATGAGGTCACACAGGCAGAGGTGCATGGAGAACTGATATTCTGGGTAGAGAGGAAGAGCATGGGGAGTGCAGGCGTGGAGTGTCCCTTATGTGTCTTTTCATGGTACCCCAGATCCCTGCTATCAGTGTCAACATGTGGAGTAGGGATGAGTACTAAATTATGGAGTTTTTCACCTGGTGACAGGTTAGTAATTAGAGAGATATTAAGCTGGTGCTGCGTTACTTGTTGATTTTAATAGAAGAGCAGAACATGGGGGAAGGGGCTGCTGTTTCATTTAAAGCGACTGAGTAGAGGCTTAGCCACCACTTGTCCCCATCCCCACACAAGCCAGCCCTTTCCAGACAGAGGGTGGACTCTGGGCTTCAATAATGACACCCTCATCATTGAATGGTATTCTTACAGGGTACAAAGCATGTTTCATGTCATGCCTCCATGAGGCCTCTCACCTGCTCTGTGAGTAAAGAAAGCGGGTTGCCATTGTCTCCTGTGCAGGTTCAGGGAAGTTAAGTAACTTCTTTATACCACAACAGCTGATAAAAGGCAAAATGAAGGTTGAGGGCCAGACTGCCCAACTGCAAGGCCTGGGTTCTTTATGTTAAATCGCTCACATGAATCAGCTTGATGGTGTTATATGTCTCCTTTATATCATGTACACTCCACTGGTATTTCATTTAACAGTGTATTCCAGGCCTGTTGCTTTTCTGGATGGAAGAGCGAGTGGGATGGGGCACCCACTCTTGGGACACCAGGGGCTGCTCCTGAAATGACCGTTAAAGAGACTCCCACCGCACCCCCACCCTGGGAGATTAAGGGCATTTCCGTGTGTTCATTAACTTCCATTCTTGCTGAAAGAGGCCGTCCCCTGCGTGGTACTGGAGGCTGCACTGCCACTGAGGCTGTGGAAGAAGCTTCGTGCTGCTACCCGTGTTGCCTCTTCCCAGGAAGGAGGACCGGGCTGTGCTTGGTGCACCTTCGTGTTGTCAGCCCTGCTTGCCTGCCAGCCCTGACTTGACTGGAGTATGTGTGCGGCAGCAACTGGGCAGGGCCGTGACAGCCAGCAAATGGCAGGTGTCTTTTCCATCCCATAGGGGCTGCCCCAGGCTTTCCTTTTCTCCCTTTAGGAGTTTTCTTATTTAGGTAAAAATTGCTGTTTTCCACCTGTTTGTCCCTCTTCCATCGGGTATGCCCTGCATATGCACCCAGAGGCTCCCTCTTGCCACCCGTGCCTCATTTTGCCTGCCTTCCTGCGTATCCCGTTGACACCACCTCAGCTCCCACATCCCACAGCCTGGGCTGCATCCTGCCACTGAGGCTGCCAGGACTGGATGAAAACGTTCATTCACTCAGTCAGCAAACATTCCTTGAGCACCAGTCTGGGCCACCGGTACCTGTGCCAGGGGCGGGGCTTAGAAGACAGGTCAGGCCCTGCTGCCAGAAGCTCACAGTTCAGCAAAAGGGGCATGGGAGTAGGTGCCTGTTCATCAGGGGACGCAGAGGGGGCTGGGTTCTGTCCTTCCCAAGCAATGACCTGCTCCTAAGAGCTAAGCTACCTAGAATTCTCCAGGTCGATTTTAGGTGAAGAAAGTGCCAGGTTGGATTCTTACATGTACTCAATGCTCAGCAAGGGTTTGAATTACTACGTGTGTGCATGCTGAGTTGCTTCAGTCGTGTCCGACTCTTTGCAACCCTAGGGACTATAGCTGCCAGGCTCCTCTGTTCATGGGATTCTCCAGGCAAGAATACTGGAGTGGGTTGCCATGCCCTCCTCCTGGGGATCTTTCTGACCCAGGGATCAAACCCGAATCTCTTATGTCTCCTGTGTTGGCAGGTGGGTTCTTAACCACTAGCACTACTTGGGAAGCCCTTGAATTAAACTACACTGATTCTCAAATGTGGTCCTCAAGCCAACAATGTGTCTCTTAGGAATTTGTTAGACATCCAGACTCTTAGGCTTCACCCCAGACCTCCTGAATCAGAAAATCTGGGACAACTCTGGTATAACAGGCCCTCCAGGTGATTCTGATAGAACTGAAATATCAGAGCCACCATTAATGAATAACTGAACCTCATGTATCTCCTCATAGCAAGGCACCTCCTCTCCCCCAACACGTGTGTATATACACACATACACACACACGTGCTGTATACCTGCTCTGCTTACACATTGTCTCCAGAGTGCAGTACATAACGTATTCATCTTTTAACTCCTATCCATCCAAACACGCCTACACACCCCTCGTCTCTAGTTCTTTACATGCGGTTGGGACGCTCTGTATGTTGGAATGAATTGAATCATTCAGCCAATGGTGCCGCCTTCCTCACTCGTCTGGTGGAGATGGGGCCAAGGCAGTATCAGCAGCAGAAAACGGAAGCAGAACTTCTTAAGCTGCCCTTGGCTCCAGTGGTATGCTGTCTGGGCCAGGGTGTGCACACAGTAGGCTCCATGAGTATACTTTGATGAAACCCAAGTGTCAAGCCATGTTCTCCCCTGTACTGTAAGCAGCCAGACACATTTGAGGCTTAGGCCCTGCTGTGTTCACTGTAGCTGAGGTTAGCACTCTGGGAGGTGACAGGCCCGCCCCTGAGGACAATGCTGCTTCGGTTTGTGCTAAATTAGTTACAGAGCAACAGGTGGGCATGACATCCTTTTATATTGAAACTCCCCAGGCAGGTCACTGGGACAGGCCATTACTCAGACACTCTTCTCAGCTGTAATTACTTTTCAGGCTGACCATGGCTGGCTGTGTAAGTGTCCTCCTCCAGTCCCCTTCCCTTCCCCCACTTTTGAATTCCTCCTTCATTCCTTTCTTTCCTCCTCATTTTTTTCTCTTGCTCTTTCTTCTGTTCAAAACTTGTTCCAGTGTAGAAAGACCATCCTCTTTCAAATGAGCTAATGGTTGGGATTATAAATGAGTTGGCTCAAGTGTGCCCTCTGTAAGAGTTGTAAGAAAGCATTTAATTCTTATTGTCCAGCTTGATTAAAATTCCATTTACCCCAGCTTAATTTTCAAAGAGCTGTCCTTCCCAGTTAGCTGATTAAGGATTCCTAATTAAGGTGTTTCTCGTGGCCTCCCTGGCCCTGGAGGAATGGGGAAGGGCTGGAGGTGAGAGGGTTTCTTGCAGTCTTCAGACAGGGGCCTTGTCTGGCAGGAGGGAGTTTCTGGTCTTTATCCAGTCTGCAGAAAGTGAGAAGGTCCTTCTGAGTCCCAGGCATCCCATGAGCTCCTCCTCTGAGGCTCCAGCCCTCTTAAGGATTGAACTCCTTTGAATTTCAGCTGAGAAAATCATCTATAGGCTCTAGCCTAGCACTTCATTTTATTCTTGTGTAAATCTTTACTCAGCCCCGGATTGTAAGCCCTGGGAATGGGGAGGAGCGGGCTGCAAGTGGCACGTGCACTCAGCACAGCTCACAGCCAGGTGTGTGTTGGATTTAGGGGACTCTGTCAGAAAGATAATCATGGAAAGTACTTTCCCCGTGACTTTACATCTCCTCCATCAGCTCGTTTTAAAGGGGATTCTGACCTGTCTGGATGTTATTGAAGTTCTTTAAAATCAGGTTATATGTGGTCATTATAAGATGTTGTTCACTGAAGCATAGTAAAACTCTTTTCTTAACTCATGGATGCCATTAGCAGAAAGGCTTCCAGGCCTATTTGGATAAAATACTGGACAGGATGTGTGCTGTTCTCCAGCAAGTCTGGATCTCTAGGATCCCTTCAATGTGTTTTATGTTAGGTGTCTCTCTGTTAAAAGCAGGGGGTTGGTGGGGAGCCTTGACATCCTGCTGGTGGGTCAGGCATTGTGGAAGCATCAGTCTAGGCAAGCTGGTATTATGAACAAAGCGATTCCTCAGAAGTTTCTCATGGGCCAGACTGCTTGATGTATAAGTTTACTCCTCTTTCCTTTTTAAAAGTTGAGGTATTATTCATATTCAGCAGGTTTTACATATTCACAAAGTTGTATAACCATCACCACTATTTAATTCCAGAACACATTCTCATCATTCCCCAAAGAAACCCTGTACCTACTAATACTCTCCACTCCCCTCTCCCCCTAGCTTTTAGCAACCACTAACCTACTTTTTGTCCCTGTGGATTTGCCAGTTCTGGCCATTTCGTACAAGTGGAGTCACACAATAAGTGACCCTCGTGTCTGGTTTCTTTCCCTTAGCATCATGTTCTTAGAGTTCCCTCATGCTGTAGAGTAACCCGTACTTCATTTCTTTTTGTGGCCGAATAATCCTTGCCTGTCCTTTTTATTCCTTTGTCTCAGTCTTCATTACATGAATGTTCTGCCTGAACCCTGGAAGCCGCTTTCTGAAGTTCTGCCGGTCGTGTCTTCTGGTGCGGTCTTCATCGCGGCCTGCAGAAGGGGTCGGGGCTGGCCTCCCTCTGCTCTTTCAGTGTTCCAGTTCTGCTGCCTGTGTTCATAATCCTCCCCACCTCCCGCCATCCACACCCTTAAGTACATGAGTATCTGTTAAATATAGGTGACATGAGGAGCATAAAGATCCGTCAGATAGGATTCTTCCTCTGTAGGAGCTTAGAGTCTATTGCAAAGAGAAGATACAGACTGTGAAAGTGAAAGATGCTCAGTCGTGTCCCACTCTTTGTGACCCCATGGACTATACAGTCCATGGAATTCTCCAGACTGGAGTGGGTAGCTGTTCCCTTCTCCAGGGGATCTTCCCAACCAAGGGCTGGAACCCAAGTCTCCCGAATTGCAGGTGGATTCCTTACCACCTGAGCCACCAGGAAAGTCCATGTGACCAAATGAAAGCAGAAAATGGGATGTGCCAAGAAAAGGTAGGAGTGTGAGGATCGTCATAGAGGTGCCTGACTGCCATGCTGCTTGCCTGGAGCCTCCCAGAGAGCTCAGCCCTCAGTGGGGCCATTGAGACTTAGAAACCTGATTTCACTGAGGCATTCACACATCATCAGGTCCATGGGTCTGATTTGTGTTAATTCATACAGATCCAGATACAAACAAGGCTGTGGAGGGATTAACTTTCCATGTGGTCTCATTGGAACAGTGGACACAAGCCATAAACCAGCAGCTCACACGGAAGAAAAGCCAATAGCCAAAGAACACACAAAATGCAGAGATATGAAAATAAAACCTTTTTTTCACTTATCAAATTGAACATGAGAAAAACTGATATTCAGAAGTCAGGGAAGAGGATGCTTTATGTACAGTTCAGTAAAAACTGATACAGTCCATTTGGAAGTTAATTTGGCAAAGATAGTTACATTTTCAATGATTCATTTCTATGAATTTATGCCAGGGAAACATTCAGTGTACACAAAGATTTACATAAAATAATGTTATTCAAAGTGATACTTATAACAATGATAAATATAAACACAATGCCTAGTAAAAAGGGATTTGTTAAACGATAGCATGATGTGTATTAGAGTAATCACAGCCATTAAAAACTGCTTTCAACGGATATGTAGAGATATATGAAAAGGCTGGTGGTATGTTAAGTGTGAAAAAGCAGGAATCAAAACTGTAGCATGATTACAACTTTGAAAAAGATGCATAATGTGTAAGAAAAAAATTGGTACAAAATTGTCAAAATGTTAATCTGTTGGCTCTAGGTGGTGATGGTGAATATTTTTAGAAATTTACTTCTTTATTCTGTTTTCCTTCAATTTATACAAAAAAGGTTGCTTTGTTTTATTGAATTTATACATACAAATGGCTTAAGTTTTAAAGAGTCAACAGTTCTATAGGATCCTGTTATGGAAAAACAAAAGATTCCTCTCCACTTCTCTGTAGAAAAGTCCTTCCACTCCCCCAAGGCAAGTACTTTCAATTCTTAGCAGTTTATTTTGGTAAGAGAAATCCTCTGTTGCCTTCACACTGTGAATGATGAGGCTTTAGCTCTCTTTCAGAGTATCTTCCACTTCCCATCCACCCATCCCCAGGAGCAGTATGGTCATTTTCGTTTGATTATTGACCCATCGTTATATCTACTTCTGCGTTAGCACAGCTGAGCCATGCAATGTACTCTAATTACTTTTCCTTCTTTGTGCTGCGTTTTGTTTCCCTGGAATTACTACTCATTTCGCTTCTTCCTTTGCTAAGTTTCCGTTGTATGTCTATTTCATCCTGAACTTGCCTTTCCAGGCATTCCAGTGTATCAAGTCTTCTGTCCGTCTCTTCTTGGAGACTTTTGCCATGAGCCTGCTGTTCTGCTTCAGACTGGGCTAGTTGCCTCTAGCTGCTACACAGCTGTCATCCTGGGATCTTCCTTCATCATTACTGGGCTTCCCTTTGGCTCTATCTTATGTATTCCATCCTTATTTTTATTTTTCTTATCTGCATAGTCTGGTTCCTCATTTTGGTAGAGCGTCTATTTTATCAGTTTCCTGAGAAAAGGTGCGTTGTAGGCAAATTTTTTGATGCCTGTGTGTTTGAACGTGTTTTTATTTCCATCATACTTGATTGACATTTTGAAAATAGATTAGAAATCATTTTTTTCTTCAGAACTTTAAAGGCATTGCTCCTTTGTCTTCCACTTTCAGTTTCTGCTGTCAGAAAGTCTGACCCCAGTCTGGATCTGGATTCATTGTCCAGAACCTGGTTTACCTCTCTGGAATTTCACACTCATGGTCTTTGGGTTAGGGTCCAGCGAACTGTTGTGAGACCTTTCACTCTAGAGGTTCATGTCCTTCTGTTCTGAGAAATTTTCCTGGTTTATTTCTTTGATTTCTTCACTTCCAGTTAATCTCTTCTGTTACACTAGAACTTCCACGGTTTAGATATTGGAGCTTTGGGGTGGTTCTCTGAAAGTCACTCAGTCATGTCTGACTCTTTGCAACCCCATGGACTATACAGTCCATGGAATTCTCCAGGCCAAAATACTGGAGTGGGTACCCTTTCCCTTCTCCAGGGGACCTTCCCAACCCAGGGATTGAACCCAAGTTTCCCGCATTGCAAGTGGATTCTTTACCAGCTAAGCCACAATTGCCTTATATTTGCCCTTTCTGTGTCTTTTTGCTCTATTTTGGGAGAGTTCCTCAGTTTTGTCATCTACCATTACCCTTTGCTTGTTTAATGTCATTCTAGCAGAACCTTTTCCTGTTCTTTGGATGTTCCTTTCTCTTTTTCTTTAGCATCTTCTAAGTTTAGCTTGGCTTACTTTTGGTTTGAGTATCTTCTCTAATTTCTCTGAAGGTTTTTTTTTTTTTTTGTCTTTTTAAAAAAATTTATTTATTTTAAATAAAGATGAATATTTTTAATGATAAAAGGTACAATTCACAAAGAAGATAGACCGCATAAACCATTAGACACCTTAACAACAAAGAGATAAAGTTACATAAAGCGAACATCAGAAGTCTCTGCGGGTATTAATGATAGGTTTTTGAAATTTTTGTTTTCCCACAGTCTTTTGCTTCAGTCTCTGCCTTTTGCGGCAATTTCTCGAGTGTCTAATTATATTTATGAGAGTGACACTGGAGAATGTGGAAAGTGCTGTGTATACATGGGGCTGGATGACTCTGGTCCTTACTGAAGGTCTGGGTTTCTCACCCTAGCACCATTGTATTTTGAGCTGGACAGCTTGTTGTGGGTGTTGTCATGTGAACTGTAGGATGCTTCGCGCATCCCTATTGCCTTTCCCATCCCAGTTATGATGATCAAGAATGTCCCAGACATTGCTAAGTGTTCCCTTGGGGCAACATCACCCCTTACTTCCCGTCCCCGTTTGAGAACCACTGCTGTAGGGTGAGCTGTCTGGGCCTTTTCCCTGGGGAACCTGGTCCTTCCTCCTGCATTAGTCATGTTCCCCAGAAAAGAATCTTCTTCTCTGCTGCCTGAGATGGTCCTGCTAGGCTCCACTGTTCTGGCCTGTGTGTTAGGTATGTTCAACTGGGCCCTGTGTCTTCCCACCCAGGGAACCCTCTGTTCTGCACTTTCCTGGGAATAAATATCTCTGCCTTTTGTCAGGGTTGGGGAGAACATTCATCATGATAGAGAACGGTATCTGGGGTGTAACTGCTTTACAAGCAGACTATCAACCCACCCCTTGTTTGTGGCTCCGCTTTCAACCCACTTTCAGAACACACTGTGTGAGCTCCCACACCTTTAAAGGGTTCTGTTGAGCAGAACAAGGTGCTTTATAACTTCCCCTCGTTGTTGGCCCAGGATCCGGGATTTGGCTCCCAAGGAGGGTCTGCATATCAGTTCTTACTTGTTCTTTGGCTTTCTACCTTCTAAAATTATGTGGCTGCTTAATTTGTCCTGTGGCTTTATGCCTTTTTTTAAAATTACTATATATGGCAGAGGATTTGGGAAAGATCAAAGATAGATGCACGTGTTCAGTTGGCTAAGATTTAACTGAATTCTTCTCCAATTTGTTTTAATAGTCAGAAAACATACATATGAAGAGCAAAGCTATAGTGATAGATACCTGTTCAGTGCCTGTTATCCAGTGTACCTTCCCTTAGCATTAAGGTACCAGCGAAAATTAATTCATTAGAGGCTTTCTTGGGATTCAGGCTTTGGAACAAAAGGTGGTAGAGGCTGTATGAATTTCATCTGGATCCTGGAACCGTATGGTTAATTGTCCCTTCCATGTGAGAGCTTGGCTTTCTAGTGTCCAGGATCAGTTTGTCCACCAAGTCCAACATCTTACTGTTGGGCAAAGCTGGATGGGCATGAATATTTCTGATTATTCAGTTTCTCCTTTGCTAGACTCTACTTAAGGGTTGGGAAGATCCCCTGGAGAAGGAAATGGCAACCCACTTAAGTATTCTTGCCTGGGAAATCCCATGGACAGAGGAGCCTGGCTGGCTACAGTCCATGGGCTTGCAAAAGAGGCAGATATGACTTAGCAAATAAACAACAAGAGTCTACTTAGAATCTCTATGGTGAAGGTGAAGTCACTCAGTCGTGTCCAACTCTTTGCGACCCCATGGACTGTAGCCTACCAGGCTCCTCCGTCCGTGGGATTCTCCAGGCAAGAATATTGGAGTGGGTTGCCATTTCCTTCTCCAGGGGATCTTCCCAACCCAGGGATCGAACCCAGTCTCCGGCATTGGAGGCAGACGCTTTAACCTCTGAGCCACCAGGGAAGCCCGTAGAATCTCTATAGATAATGATTTTTAAGTCAACATTTTTCAGACAGGCTAAAACATACTCTATCAGGTTACAGCTTCCTTTAGTTACATTTTATTCACCTTGATCAGATTTGGGTGTTTTCAAGCATGTCAGTGATTTCTTAGTAATGTGATCTCTTAGTAATGACCCGTATTGCAGATAACTAATGACAATTATGGTTTCATTTTCATGACTTTCGTTCTTAACATGTTGCTTTGTGTCAAACTGTTAGGGTGTCCTACTATAGTTCCGCTGTATTTATTAACTGCATCCCCAGATACTGACATTGGGAAGCAGGAAGGAGCAATTCCACTTTGAGGATGGGGACGGGGAAGGTCAGGACAGTTTTCTTAGGTGAGGAGGTGATGGGAGTATGTGCGTTTGAGGTTAAGAGGGAATATGGGTAGGACAAGGTATTCCATGCAGCCTTCTCTAGTCCTCAGGCGGTAGACATAGCATATGAATTCCTGTGGCACTTAGCGTATGTGTCTCTTTGTGCCTGTATCAGGGGGCCTTCTTTGGACCTGTGTATCCCATTTGATCATAACAACAACCTCTGAAGTAGGTGATATTATCTACCCCTCCTCCTGCCTTTGCTTAAATGGATGAGAAAACAGACACACTGAAATGACTTGTGTAAGTTACACGCACAGCCCAGGAGAGCAATGCTGGACCTCAGAGCAGGCCCACAGGCTCCAGATCTGTAAGTCATTATTCTAATTAGTGACTTCCCCTGCTGCCAGGGTCTTACTAGATTGCTTAACTGAGCTAGTGGCTCTCTGAAAGGAGATGTACACTGTTTGATTTTCCAGGAAGCACATAACACAGACTCCATAAAAGGGTTGACATGTCAGCTTGGACGGGACTCAGCTTAGTGGGTGACTTAGGGCGGTGCTGAAAGCTGGAACCTCACAGATTGCTGGCGATTTGACCAGACTCTGGGGTCCACAGCTCTGCAGTTGAAAACTGCCTCCAGCCCCACGCTAACGGGCCCGACCGCTCCAGCCACGGCCTCACAGCACTTCACCCGCTGCTCTGGGTTTGGCTGCTGCTCTCTGCCCTAGTTGAGGGGCAGCCCCTGTCCCAATGCTGCCTTCGAGTCTTTCAGAGGATCTAGGAAAGAGAATGGGCATTCGAAACCGCTGGAAATGACTGAGGTTTTTCTTGAAAATTTTGTCTCCTCATCTGCTGCTTTTTGAATTTGTTGCTCTGGTTCTTGGTGTTTTGGCCAGTGTCACATCTTCTTCTAGCCAGATTCTCTGTGGTGGGCAATCCAGCTCCCGGACTGGCTGAGTTTCTGGGAGCACAAAGATGCTGATGCAAATGTGGGTCCAATGAACCTTTCACAGGCAGCAGCTGAAAACCGCCTGTGCTGAGTGCAGGGCCGGACGGCCACATCAAAGTCCGCACACATCTTGACTTTTTCACTTCTCAAGTCTTGTTAACCATTGTTTTAAAACAATACTTTTGGGGTCTATTGATTTGGCTATCTTCAGCTATTTTAGTAAAACCTCGAATTTCAGTTCTTGCCTGCCGTGGTAAACATGCTGTTAGTAAGCAGCCAAATTTCTCAGTGTGTTTCTCACAAAGTCGATTTTCAGTCCTCCTTTTCCTCCAATTTATTCCTTTGCATCAAATCTCCTGAAACTGAACAGAGAATGTGTGCCATCGGGTAGGGTGATAAGTTTGCAGCCACCACACAGGCTCAGTGTCTGTCGTTTAATCTTCCAACAGTTGAGTCCATTTTATAGAAGGAAATGGAAACAGTAAGTAACTTGCCTGAGGCCACATAGCCAGTAAGACTATGATTCAGAGATTTAAAAGGTCTGTGTCTTAAATCTACTGCTTGCTTAGAACAAAGAGGCCATGAGGGTCCTAAACTAGTGGATAGGAGAAACTGCCTTCCTGCCTCACTTCTGCCCAACTCAACTGTGACTTTGGACAAGTGATGAGCTTCTCTAAGCCATAGTTTCCTCATCAGTGTATCGGGAGCCAAAGGTTTGGTGGGCTGGTCGGACTAGTGTGGTAGCGGAAGCAAGGCTGTGCTTTCTCTGCTGTGAAGTGAAATAAGGCTAAGGTAGCATGGTGCAGCCACTCCATAATAAGCCTGGCAAAGAGCTCTGCTGGCAGCCTCCTGCAGAACAGGGGGGCCAGAAATGGAGGGAGAAGATGATGCAGGTTATGCAGAACTGGCAGGGTAGGGGGTGTGAGACGTGCCTGAAGGAAGGTAAGTCGTGCTCCACAACGTGGAAGCGTGTCATGGTGATGAACGCACCACCTGAAGAGTGGATGTCTTGGGAGTTTCTGCCAGGGACTCTGTGGGGGAAGAGTATTTCTGCCATGCGCAGGCACCTCTCTGAATTTTATAGAAATCTGTGTGTGTGTGTGTGTGTGTGTGTGTACACACGTGTGGGGGTGCCCACAAGGACCTGGCTTTGCACACTTGTGAACCCATGTATTTTCCTTAAATTAAGGTGAAATTCATACAATGTAACATTAATCATTTTTAAGTGTACAATTTAGTGGCACGTAGTACATTTATGGGCTTCCCTGGTGGCTCAGATGGTTAAGAATTTGCCTGCAATGCAGGAGACTCCCATTCAGTCCCTAGGTTGGCCATCCTCTGGAGAAGGGAATGGCCATCCATTCCAGTATTCTTGCCTGGAGAATTCCATAGACAGAGAAGCCTGGCAGGCTACAGTCCACAGGGTTCCCACAGAGTCAGACATTACTAACACTTTCACTTCACTTCTTTTCAGTACATTTACAATGTTGCACAACTGCCACCTCCGTCAAGTACCAACGGAAATTGTGTGTACTTCCTAAAGGGTCTGTTCTGTGACAGTATTTGTGAATGACATTAAGTGATCCTGATTTTGTCTACCTGCCCGGAAGCCTCCTTCCCCCATCTGCCTGTACTATGTGTTTGGCCAGGGAGTGTAGTTCAAGTATTCAGATTCCAGATATGTTTGCTAGTTATGATTTAACTCCTCTGTGTAGCGTGGCTGCCTCAGGTGGGCATGGAGAAAACCAGCGTTTCAGGCTTAATCAGAGGGTAGTTCCTGAGTCTTCTCTTGCTGTTTGTCCCTAGTGTATTAGAAGTTTGTGTGTAAAGGTGTCTTCCAATTAGAGACTTTAGTCATCATCAGCCTCTTTCTCTGGAGAAGGTAATGGCACCCCACTCCAGTACTCTTGCCTGGAAAATCCCATGGATGGAGGAGCCTGGTGGGCTGCAGTCCATGGGGTTGCAAAGAGTCGGACACGACTGAGCGACTTCACTTTCACTTTTCACTTTCATGCATTGGAGAAGGAAATGGCAACCCACTCCAGTGTTCTTGCCTGGAGAATCCCAGGGACGGTGGAGCCTGGTGGGCTGCCGTCTATGGGGTTGCACAGAGTTGGACATGACTGACCAACTTAATAGCAGCAGCCTCTTTCTCAGCTTCAAAGGCAAAGAATGTAGGCCTTAGTCCACAGTCAAGAAAAATGGTGTTTCCTCTGGATTTGGCCCATCCATAACTCCTAGTTCTATGTTGGCACCCTTGCCCACGGGAAGCCTAGGTGACCTGCATCCACAGTGCCCAAGGGTCCTCTGAAGCTCAGGTGTTGGAAGGGTAGGAGGGCTGCTCCCCTGGAAGTGTCAGGCCTGCATTGAAAGTATCCAGGCCTGCATTGAAATAGCTAGCCCTGGGCAAAAACTAGTCCGCTGTGATACAGGGACCACAGCATTGGGCAGAGTCGCTGAACAGTCTTCAGGGGCTGCAGGGATGGGGCCAGTTCAGTTCAGTTGCACAGTCATGTCTGACTCTTTGTGACCTCATGGACTGCAGCACGCCTGGCTTCCCTGTCCATCACCAACTCCTGGAGCTTGCTCAAACTCATGTCCATCCAGTCAGTGATGCCATCCAGCCATCTCATCCTCTGTCATCCCCTTCTCCTCCCACCTTCAATCTTTCCTAGTATCAGGGTCTTTTCCAATGAGTCAGTTCTTCACTTCAGGTGGCCAAAGTATTGGAGATGGGGCCAGTGAGTGGTAAATCCTTCCATACTTACTTTGGCCAGGGGGTAAGGAATGAAACTCCATGATTGGCTTAAATCCAACCAAGACTTACTTTAAGCTAAATATGGGGTCATGTGTCTGGATAGAGGAGAGATAGGTCCTGAACTAAACTAGTTTTGGAAAGAAGGAACAAGCAGGAAAAGGATGCTGGGTAGACAGTCAATGATCTCCTCCATCCAGGGTAGAATAAGTGTCAAGACAATGGAAAAAAGGTGGCAGTGAGAAACGGCAGCAGGAAGTAAAATACTGGAAGAATCGCTCAGTCTGAGGCTTTGTTCCTTCGAGCTCACCTTATTATTTAGGAAGATGGGTTGACAGGCAGTTGGATTCTTGGCTGAAAGTGGTAACAGCAACTTGAAAATTTCACCTGTTAGTGGAGAATTCAAATACTTTATCCACTGTCTCCAGCTTTGTAGCTGGTGAAGGAGATGCAGGCCTCTGTGATCTGGCTGCATTTGGCTCTTCTGACTTCACCTCCCACGTGCTATCCTCGTTCATTCAGCAAGACTTTAAAAGCAGCTACTATAAGCCAGACTTTGAAGAGTCGTCCTCTGCCCTCAGGGAGTCCTGCAAAGGATACAGATTTAAAAAAAAAAAAAAGAAAAGAAAAGAGGCAGTCTATTACAATGTAAGAAATGGGATGACATTGTGTTACAGACGGAGCTTAATCTGAATTGCGGGTTTGAAGAAAGTTTGTTGAACCAAGAGATTTTTAGACCAAAGTTTGAAAGGTGGGTTGAAGTACTCAGGTGAGGAATGTGGAGAGGGGTCAACAGACTGGCTGGGCAAGTGACTGACTTACTTTGTGTTTGATGTTGATACTGAGTGAGGCCTTCCAGGGCTCTGGTTTGATCCTGATTGAGTTGTGATATCTTTTCATGAGATGGTGAACCTAGGAGGGTTTAAAAATTTGAGAAAGAAGAAATGACTTCATTTTAGAAACGTGAGATTTCAGATGTGTCCGATTCAGCCAAAAGGAGACTTCCAGAGCTGAGTCCAGAACTCAGTCAGAGAGCTTCTCCAGATGCACTTTCCATTGTCAACATCGCGAACTTAATGGGCCCAGAATTGGCCCCTTTCTCTAGTTGTGGACCCAGCTCTCCACCCTCAGTCTTCCTCATCGCTGTAAAAGGCATTACCCATCCAGCTGCACACACTGAACCCTGGATTATTCCAGAAGCCTCGCCAACCTAAAAGCCTAAACCTCCACATCCATCACCTAAACTTGAGTCTAATTCCAGAGTATATCTAGAATCCACCATTTCTCTAGCTATCAGCTGCTTCCACTTAATCTAAGCCACCATCTTCTCTCACCTGAATTACTATTATACTGTCTCTCCTTGTACTCCTGCCCACCGCATTCATTCACCACAAAGCAGACTGAATTGCCTTTAAAAAAAAAAACAAATTCCATGACACTCATTCCATAACTTTCCGTTGTAGTAAGCTCTAAGGGTCCAGGCGGGCTCCCCCTCCTGTCTCACCTTGTCATGCTGGCCTTTCCTGCATTAGTGTCTGTCAGGGCTTTCCTGCCTTGGGCCTTTTGCCCCTGCCATCTTATAGTGGCTCCTCAGCGCATCCCTCAGATCTCAGGTTAGACATCACTCCCTTCAAGAGGTCTTTTCACACCAACCAGGCTGAAGCTGGTCATCCTGGTTGCCCTCTATCCTGGATCTTTTCCTTCTCAGCATATCCCAGTTTGCATTCATAATCATTTTCGTCCCAATTTGTTAAATACCTGACTCAGTTTCTCTCATATATATATATATATATTTAATTTGGCTGCCTTGGGTCTTAGCTGCAGCATACAGGATCTTTCACTGCAGTGAATGGACTCTTTAATTGTGGCACAAGCTCAGTAGTTGCAGTGTGTGGGCTTAGCACTTGGCCGCGTGTGGGATCTTAGTTCCCTGACTAGGGATCAGACCTGCATCCCCTGCATTGCAAGGTGGATTCTTAAGCACTGGACTGCCAGTCCAGTGGTTATTTATTAATTTTTTGGCTGCACTGGGTCTTCCTTGTG
The DNA here is from genome assembly GCF_032405125.1 of Capricornis sumatraensis. Classification (NCBI taxonomy): domain Eukaryota; kingdom Metazoa; phylum Chordata; class Mammalia; order Artiodactyla; family Bovidae; genus Capricornis; species Capricornis sumatraensis. The sequence goes on along the minus strand of NC_091069.1, from coordinate 77,608,453 downwards.
GTACACAGTCTTTCTCTAGCTGTGGGGAGCCAGCTTGGTTGCCCCAAAGCATGTAGGATTTTAGTTCTCCAACCAGGGATCAAACCCATACCCCCTGCATTGAAAGGCGGATTCCTAACCACTGGACCACCGGGGAAGTCCTTGGTATTGATACATAGGATCTACACCCCTTGCTTTTATTTATTTAGTTGGCTCTGCCATGTCTTAATTGAAGCACTCAGAATCTTTGATCTTCATTGCAGCATGCAGGAACTTTAGTTGTGGCATATGGAATGTAGTTCCCTGACCAGGGATCAAACCTGGGCCCCCTGCATTGGGTATTGGACCACCAGGGAAATCTCTTTCTCCCCTTTTGACAACAATTTTTAAAATAGAGTTCTCCTATACTTATCTTCAAATGAATAGGTAATATAACCTCTCTGTATACATAAATTTTAAATCAGTGTTACATCTTGGCAGTAGTAAGAAGGAGAAATAAAAGGAAAGTAATTCATAATAAAAGCATTTATTTCAGTATTAAATTCCTAAGTTCCCAGGGCTGAGTACTTCAGAAATCATAATGAAGTCATCAGGTGAACAACTGTAGCAATAACTCCAAAAGTTCACTAACAGGGTTGTGTTTTAGTTTTAGCAGTTAGGGTACTAGAAGTAGTATTGCCAGTGGTGTACAATTTTTGGTAGTGGTAAACAAGTCCTGTAATGTTTGAGCAACACCAGGTAAATCTACCTTTGTCTCATATGCAGCAGAGATAGGTCCTAGAGTCACTCAGCGCCTAGCAAGATACACTCATCAATCATGTGGGATCCAGGACCGGTTTTCATTACACAGGTCAAGTAGCACCCTGGCTCCCAGTCCCCAAATGCTGGTAGGGTTCCCACGTTCATGTTGACAATCAGCAATAACTCCTGCATTTTCCCGGTGTCCCCTGAACCTGGAGGAGTCCTGCCCTAGTGGGGAAGCACTTGCCTCTGCTGTGCAGTGAACTCCACGAGGGCCGGGTACGCAACTGTTTCTCGTTGGAGCACACAGGGTTTAGCACCTAGTGGGTAGTATTTGTTGGAATACATGAACACATGACTATTCCATCCATGTGAAATTTGTCCCGAAAGAAGTTAGAAAAGGAACGCACTGCACAGAAGTGTGACCTGACATTGACCATCCTTCTGCCTGCCTTAGGCCAGCTGACCTCTGTTTCAGTGAAAGAGACTTGCAATTATAGCTCCAGACAATGTAGAATTGCAGCTCTAAATCCTGTACAATGAAGGAAGTCATCTCACCACACACACAAGAAATTGCACTGGCTCTGAAGCTGTGGTTTGTCTTTTTTTGGAAAGTCAGGCTTGTCTTGTTGAAGCGCTCAAAACACTTGACCAGCTCTCTCATTTATCTTAACATGTGTATGCTATATTTATTCTCCTCTCACAGATGGGGAAATGAAGCTTGCCGAAGGGCCATATTTAGCTAAGTCTTGATCCCCTGCCTTGGGGGGTCAGCTTAGATAAAACAGTACCCTAAAACTCAATTTTTATTCGGTAGTTTAAACCTCCACCCACATTAAATCTGTTACTAGGGCTGCTCACAAGGGTAAAAAGTGTTAGTTTGAGCGTGTCTCACCATGTGACGTGGCAATCTAGTTCAGGTCTCTCCTTCCAGAGATGAGGAAGTGCAGGTTCATGAGACACGGGTAGATAACGGCACAGTCAGTGCTCCAGCTGCTTGTCTTTCTGCTGCCACGCATTTACATTTCTCTCTTTTTTCCTCCAGCTAACCTAAACAGGAGTTACAATCACTCAGACAGCCAAAAGCAAGATAATAATGGAGAAGAAGCCAAAGATCTAGTTCACTAGCTCCTAGATAATTAGTAAATTAACTGGGAAAAGGATTTATTCTAATCAAAATATATGAAGATGACAGTTGCTTAAAGTTAGAAGCTGAGCCTTCAATTTCAAGAACTCTCGCCAGGAACTAATCAGGCTTATGATAAGTAAACACCATTTCACAACTGAACAGAAGATGTTTTTTTAAAAAAGGGAAGGAGGGAGGTAGGGAGGGTGGAAGAAAAGAAGAAAGGAAGGGAAAATGATGTTAAGAAAGTAAAAAAAAATTTTTCAAGTTTTTGAAAAACAATGACCTTTTAGGAAGTTCTAGCACTTAAAAAAAATTCTCCCTAAATTTTATTTAGTCCAATAAACGCATCGTCAATGCATTTTGAAGCAAACTTACCAAAGTACTCCTCCAAAGAACCCAACCCAGCTTCCTTGAAAAGTTATTTTTAAGGGGCTGAAAAATGATATTTCACAAAGTGAAATACAAAACGAACATAAAAACGACAAAAGAACTACACAAAGAAGATGAGGTTTCATAGACCGCTATTGCCAAGAATTATTATAGAAATGTTGATCATTTATAAGATTTCTGACAAAATGCTTTTGGTCTTCAGAAGCCAGCCGCAGTCCATGTGCCACTTGGCTTTAGAGTAGCACCCTTTGGGGGTTGGAGTGGTTCGGGGGCCATGCCCGATACCTATTTTGGGCTTCTTAGCAGAAACAGATGTTTCAGATGGAGATGACTACTCCTTCATTTACCACAAGCCACCAGTTGTCAGGGACATCCTTACTCAGTGGCCTTACATTTTATATATCTTGAAGTAGTAGTAGTCTGGGACTTGGCTGTTAAAAGAATTATTCAATTGCAGTCCCACTTCTTATTCTAGGTTGTTAAAGAGGAAAACTCTTACAGGTTTTGATAAATATTTTCTAAAGTAACATCCTGGATTATTCGGAAGCATAATATATTCTTACAGCACTTTATAGTTTTCAAAGCACTTGTCATTGATAGTCTCCTATTTCACAGACTGATAAACAAAAGCTCTAAGAAATAAGTGATTTGACACAGGGCACATGCTAGCTCGTCACATATGTTCCAATCCTCTCCCTCCTGTAAGGGCCAGCTCAAATGCCACCTCTTCTAAGAAGTCTTTTCTTAGCGCCTCCTAATTACTGCCCTTGGTTTCCACCACATTCTGACTTGTAATATAATGTCCGCATAGGTTTGTTTCCCTTGCTGTGAACTCCCTAAGAGCAAAAACCGTTATAAACGTTTTTGTCTCTTCTCTATCAATTCTTCCTCCTCAGTGCCAACCTTAGCATGTTCTCGCAGCAGCACCACAGTTTCGTCTGTTCTAGGCTATGGCTTTGAGGTATGCAAAGTTCTAGTGAGGTACCCAGGCACACCATGGGTGTTGCTGCTCTTGCTGCTCATTCAAGCTCGTTGCCACATTTGCAACATGCAGATGTCTTATGAGCATTTATAAAGCGTGTTACAAGTTAGAAATGGCTGAATCTTGTCCTTCATTTCCCTGATGGTTGCACATTCTGGACACATGGCAGTTGCTTACTAGTGTCTTAAGCATTTATATGTTCACCTGCTGCAGTTTACAGTTTTCTTTCTCCCATTGCTGTATCTGACTATCTTTTCCTGTATTCATGTCTTGAATTCCCAACGAAATATGAGCTTCAGAGGGGATGTTTATTTCTTTTATTTGTGTGTACATGTCCTTGGAACCTCTTTGCTAATTTTCAGTGACCAGTATGTGATCAGTTCAGTTCAGTTGCTCAGTCATGTCTGACTCTTTGCGACCCCATGAATCGCAGCACGCCAGGCCTCCCTGTCCATCACCAACTCTCGGAGTTCATTCAGACTCACGTCCATCGAGTCAGTGATGCCATCCAGCCATCTCATCCTCTGTCGTCCCCTTCTCCTCCTGCCCCCAATCCCTCCCAGCATCAGAGTCTTTTCCAATGAGTCAACTCTTCGCATGAGGTGGCCAAAGTACTGGACTTTCAGCTTTAGCATCATTCCTTCCAAAGAACACCCAGGACTATTCTCTTTCAGAATGGACTGGTTGGACCTCCTTGCAGTCCAAGGCACTCTCAAGAGTCTTCTCCAACACCACAGTTCAAAACCATCAATTCTTTGGGGCTCAGCTTTCTTCACAGTCCAACTCTCACATCCATACCTGACCACTGGAAAAACCATAGCCTTGACTAGATGGACCTTTGTTGGCAAAGTAATGTCTCTGCTTTTTAATATGCTGTCTAGGTTGGTCATAACTTTCCTTCTAAGGAGTAAGTGTCTTTTAATTTCATGGCTGCAGTCACCATCTGCAGTGATTTTGGAGCCCCCCAAAACTGTTTCCACTGTTTCCCCATCTATTTGCCATGAAGTGATGGGGCCAGATGCCACGATCTTAGTTTTCTGAATGTTGAGCTTTAAGCCAACTTTTTCATTCTCCTCTTTCACTTTCATCAAGAGGCTTTTGAGTTCCTCTTCACTTTCTGCCATAAGGGTGGTGTCATCTGCATATCTGAGGTTATTGATATTTCTCCCGGCAATCTTGATTCCAGCTTGTGCTTCTTCTAGCCCATAATGTGACAGAATACCACAAAAAGCATGGCAGAGGCTACACTACCCAATGTGAGTGGTTTGCTTAAAGTACACATTTTGGATATGTAGTTTAAGTAGGTGTACACATTCTAAAAATGTGTATTTTAAACAGAACTCACTAAAGTGGGAGGGAGTACCTAGGTCCGCAACGAAGGGAACAAAGGTCGTGCAAAAGTGGGCACCCTGAAGAGCACTGCTGGCTGAACTGGGCGTTAAAAGGGGTCTTCTGACTGATGGCCATTTGCTCCAGTTCTCTGTTGCACCTGAAGGTGTTTTGTTTCCTCTCAGAGCACGTTTCATTGGTCTCATTGTCTGTGGGCTCTTGTCAGATCATCAACTGTGATACTGTTGAAGGGTGAAGCCGGTCATCCTTACAGGTCAAGCACTCTTGATGAGCACGGAGAGTCTAATCAGTCACTGAGCTACCAGAACCCACTGTAAGAAAATGGATCCCACTGGTACTCAGCCAGCTGCTAAGAAACTAAAGCTTTTACTAAGCAGTTCAGCAATCCTGTTGACCAAGTTCACCACTGTTTCTCAGCTTTTAACGTAAGACAGTTGTCTTTAATACACTGAGAATATTTCAGTTACCAGGCTGAAATGTTTAAACATCTACCTTAAAAAAATTTTTTTGGACTAAAATATAATCAATTTATGAATTAGGAGAACATGAGAATTGACTTTGAGGAATTAAGACTTTAAAAAGAAAGGGCAGTTCCACATTTAACTTTCTTTGTGTTGTCAAATTTTAAATATATAGCTAGGGAGGAAAGAGTTACATGCTTCAGTTTATTTATCCCCAAATCTAAAATTGCACATTGTGTTCTCTCAAGATACTGCACAGTAGATGTAAACAATTTTATATGATGCATGGTACAGTATGCACAGGGAATCATTTTTTTAAAATTTGTTATCTATTATTAGACTTCTAATTACTTAGGCTAGATGGAAGCAGAAAGGTTTCATTCTGATAATCACTGCCAGTGGTTTAGCTGGAGATTATAGGCAGAAGTTCATATTAGATAGTTCAGACTTAAGTAACATCTCTTTCCAAGGAATTCTAAACACACTAGTCTTTTTTTTTTTCAACCTCAGTTCTTCATATTTTAACTTTTGCAACAAAAATCTACAATTTAGCAGATCTAGAAATGATTCGGCACCCCACTCCAGTACTCTTGCCTGGAAAATCCCATGGACGGAGGAGCCTGGTAGGCTGCAGTCCATGGGGTCGCTAAGAGTCGGACACGACTGAGTGACTTCCCTTTCACTTTTCACTTTCATGGATTGGAGAAGGAAATGGCAACCCACTCCAGTATTTTTGCCTGGAGAACCCCAGGGACGGTGGAGCCCGGTGGGCTGCCGTCTATGGGGTCGCACAGAGTCGGACACGACTGAAACGACTTAGCAGCAGCAGCAGCAGAAATGATTAGTCTAGGTTCCTTCCTTTGTGTCCACATGTCTCTCATTGAGGTTATGAAAAGAATGCTTACAGTAGACTTATGTTCCATAGAATATTTGGATGAATGTTAAGCATTTCTAGAGAACTTTACATTCAGTTACTTTTTATGTCTTCCCTCATAGCTCAGTTTAAGAATCCGCCTGCAATGCGGGAGACCTGGGTTCGATCCCTGGATTGGGAAGATCGTCTGGAGAAGGGAAAGGCTACCCACTCCAGTATTCTGGCCTGGAGAATTCAGTCCATGGGGTCGCAAAGAGTCGGACATGACTGAGCGACTTTCACTTTCAATACCCTCCTCGAGAAAGAATGCATGTTCTGTTTCCCTGATGAGATAAATTTTTCATTTAAAAAATCTAATTTGATTTTCTTGAAAAATATATAATTCTTTTTTGGGGGGTTACATTGTAAATAGTCTTAAGGCTCTTGAGTCCCCAAATGATTAATTAGTACAGTAATAATATATCATTCTTTTATAGTAATCTGAAAATTATACTGTCCTCAAGAGACCTCAGTTTCATTGGTGTGTTTTGATGCCAGGGTAGAAAATTTGTGTTTCTCACTAGAAGAGTTTCTTCTCTGTGGTTGGAGAGAGAGAGACGCAGAGCCAGGACTGATACGGGATTGATGGGACCCTGTGTGGATGGCAGAAAATAGGAGAACCAGTTTCCCGTGAGATTGAAGAATTTATGTTAAAGCAGTGAAAGTGATTTTTATGTGTCTGGCACTCTGCTGAGTGCTTTAGTTGTGTTATCTCATTTATTCCTCATAATCCTATGGGATAGTATCCTCATTTACTAATTCTGTGAAAACTAGATCTCGAAATATGGTGGAAGAGGAATTTGTAGCAAGAACCCCACCCTCCTTCCCTGACCATGCTGTGTGCAAGTTTGCTCAGGAACGGACAGCTGCTAGATAGAATGCTAAGATCAGATGCTGTCCCTTTAATTCTCCTTCTTAGCATGCAGTTTGAAATTGGAGTAGAGTACAGAAAGTATACTTAATGCAACAAATTGTACTATTTAACACTCAAACTGATGTTTGTTTGGTTTTTGCTTATTTTGTTTTTTAATTTTTATTGGGGTAGAGTTGCTTTACAATGTTGTGTTTCTGCTGTACAACAAAGTGAATCAGCTGTGTGTATACATACAGCTTTCCTCTTGGACCTCCCATCCCACCCTTCTAGGTCATCACAGGGCCCTGAGCTGAGCTCCTAGCCCTCTACAGCAGCTTCCCACTAGCTGTCCATTCTATGTGAATGGACTCAAACTGATTCTAAAACATGTTTTTTTATAATAGTCCTTTTGTAACTGGGGTGCCAACATGGTTTACACCCATTCTATTTGGCTGCTGCTGCTGCTAAGTCGCTTCAGTCGTGTTCGACTCTGTGCGACCCCAGAGATGGCAGCCCACCAGGCTCCCCTGTCCCTGGAATTCTCCAGGCAAGAACACTGGAGTGGGTTGCCATTTCCTTCTCCACTTGAGCTCATCATTAATAATTTCTTAACACTATAGCTCTGCTTTCAAAACCAGTTAGAAGCCTCCACTTTTAAAACAAATGTTCAAGAAGACTGAGGGTGGCATTTCCCGTCTTGTCCCAAGCCAACACCTGAGAAATCTTTCAATACCCTTGGCCCCAGACTGCACGTGTGCCCTTAGAAAGCATTGCAAAAAACCAGAAGGGTTAACTCCAAAGTCAAGAGTTTGAGATAATAATATGCTTGAGTGTAACACTGTAGTAAGAAAAATGTCAGAAGATGACATGAAAGGAAAATCGTCCCATGAGAGAAATACTACCACTGAAATTCCAAGTGGAAGATATTTTTAATACGCCTTTAGTTCCACATTCATGCCGTTCTAGTAGTGAAGGGTCATTTAAGAGGGGTGGCAGCTTAGGCCAAAAATAAAATTTCCTTGAAACCAGATGAGAGGCTAGCCCTGACAAAAATGGAATCCTGATTCTGCTCACTCCCTGGAATGGAAGCAAGCAGAATTTTGTGTCCTAGGAAATAATCTAAGCAAACAGGATATTCACTGCCTTTTGTGATGGAGACACGTTAAAAGCGCCATTGATGGTGCAGCTCTTCTGTGGACTATGCAGCAGCACTTTAAAATTGTATGTCTGTCAAAAGATTGAGGGCAAAAGGAGAAGGACGCAGCAAAGACCGAGATGGTTAGATAGTGTCACTGACTCGACGCACATAACTTCGAGCAAACTCCAGGAAATAGTGCTTCCCAGGTGGCGCTAGGGGTAAAGAACCCACCTGCCAATGCAGGAGATAAAAGAGATGCGGGTTCAGTCCCTAGGTTAGGAAGATCCCCTGGAGGAGGGCATGGCAACCCACTCCAGTATTCTTGCCTGGGGAATCCCATGGACAGAGGAGCCTGGTGGGCTACAGTCCGTGGGGTCACAAAGAGTTGGACACGACTGAAGGGACTTAGCATACTCACATACGAGGAGACAGTGGAGGCCAGAGAAGCCTGGCATGCTACAGTTCATGGGGTTGCCAAGAGTTGGACATGACTTAGCAACCGAACAGCAACAACATATATTGTAATAACCTATGAGGGAGAAGAATCTGAAAAAGAATAAATTATATATGTGTGTCAGGAAGATCCCCTGGAGGAGGGCATGGCAACCCACTCCAGTATTCTTGCCTGGAGAATCTCCATGGACAGAAGAGTCTGGTGGGCTACAGTCCATAGGGTCTCAAAGAGTCAGACACCACTGAAGTGACTTAGCACACACATGCACATATATATATATATAATCACACATATATATTCATTGTATATATATGAGTCACTTTGTTATACACCTGAAACTAATGTGACATTGTAAATCAGCTACACTTCAGTTTAAAATCATATGGCAGTCTAACGTGTTCTAGTCTGGCACCAGCTCCAAGACATGCTGAAAGGTGCAGAACAACATGGATTGCACCGTCTCTTCTATGTACAGATGTTTAAATACATAGAGCTCTAGGCATATACATGCACAAAAAACAACAGGAAAGACACATCTGAAAAATCTGCAGTTCAGGAAAGTGGAAACTGGGGAGTAAGAAGGAACTGTAGATTTATTCCATGTGTTTCCATCTTTAATTCTTCACACAAACATGCACGTGTAACACATATACACAATTAAGAAAACTGTATAAACAGGGAAAACAAAGATTTAAGGTCTCAGTGAAGCTGTATAGTGGTTAACGCATGGACTCTAGAGGGAAGCCGCCCGTGTTTAATCCTGTCTCCTTTACTTGCTTATTATGCTTCCTTACACAAGTCATTTAACTTGGGCGCCTCGGTCCACGCAAATGCAACACAGAGAGTGGTTCTTATGTCATATAGTTGTTACAAGGATTAAATAAGTAACATGAGAGAGCATATTGGTATGTTTACATAGTAACATTCAGTATATAATATTAGTTATTATACATGACTGTACCTGTTTAGCCACAATCAATTCTGTGTGCAAACTTTTCAGTTAAAGATGATTCCAGTGAGAGCTGTGGTCATCACAATGTATTTCCTCAAAGTTTCCTTGTAGTTGTTAATGATATTGTCATGTCTTTAGCCCCCTGGTGTTCAGAACTTCCAAAAGAAGAGCAGCAAAAATGAATGGAATTATGTTGATGGATGTAGAATGCCATGCGTTTCATTTGTGGAATAGTCCCGACCATGCTTTTTGACCATCTAATCTAATATGCATATTTATTAGTAAACTCACAGTGCTGGAAATAATGAGGTTCTGCTTTCTGCCTTAGGAAGACTATGATCGTCTGAGGCCTTTATCTTACCCAATGACTGATGTCTTCCTTATATGCTTCTCTGTGGTGAATCCAGCCTCATTTCAAAACGTGAAAGAGGAGTGGGTGCCAGAACTTAAAGAATACGCACCAAATGTACCCTTTTTATTAATAGGAACTCAGGTACGTATGCTTTGATTTTACCCGTTCAAGAAAAGCCTTTCTGGCCTGCCTCGTGACGTTGCTCTTAGATGATGGCCCCAAGATTTAGCAAATGAGATACGTGTTTAATCTCAGTTGTTTGTTATAATAAATTCTGTCACACTTTTGGAAAAGGTAATGTCAAAGCAATTACTATATTAGTCTGTTTTAAAAATCAAGTTTCTTTGTAATCTTTTCTTTTTATATGTGGGGCTTAAATGGTACTACATGTTTTATCTTTAAAGACTGATGCTATGATGGGATATTATCAACTTTTCTTAACTAGATTGATCTCCGAGATGACCCCAAAACTTTAGCAAGACTGAATGATATGAAGGAAAAACCTATATGTGTGGAGCAAGGACAGAAACTAGCAAAAGAGGTAATGCAACCTTCACAGAATTTAAAAATAAATGTAAACGAAGCTGAGGTAGTGATAGAAGCAGAGATTTATCGTGCATTCACCGTATGCCAGGCACTGTGCCGAGTGTTCTACATGCATTCGATCATTTAATCCTTGCATCAGCTCGGTGAGGTCGATGGACCAGTTGCTCTGGAGGAGAAACCAGAGGCATGGCAATGTCAGATAACTTGTCAGGTAGCTTGTAAGGTCCTGCAGGTAATAAATGGCAGAGCTGAGTTCAGTAAAGACCTGACTCCAGCCTTTAAACCTGTGCTACACTGCCAACAATATTTTCCTAATAAGCCATGTATAGAAAGAAGTGTCATAAAAAGGGGCTTCTTAATCAGGCCCTGTCTTCAGTGAAGACCCATGGAGCAGGCAGTGGAGTGCAATTGGAGGGCAATTTAAATCTGCAGTTAAAAAACAAAAAGTTATAGCTAAGTAGGAGAGGAAATGTGTTGCAATCTTTTTATGAAAGGTGGAAAATATTATCATTCTAAAAATACAACTCTGATGCACAAAATGCCTCTTAACTTATAGTCTTCCTCTCCCCAAAGAAAGGCATACTTTTTTCTCCATTTGCTCCTAATGTTATTGGATTCTATTTTTAGATGTTATGACTTTAATAGGACTTTTGTGGAAATGAAATCTAATAAGGTCTTTTTAAAAACACTGTCATCAAGAGGCAGAAAAAAGTGAGAAAACTTTTTGGAAAATAGTGTTTCCTAAAGCAAAATAGAAATAGTTTCACTAACAAGTCACTTTACAAATTCCAAATACTAAATTCTGTCATCTTGGGAGAGAAGGAATTTCTAAATGTCATAAAGGTAAAAGTCATAAATGAAAACATTGATGATTTAATTACATAAAAATTTAATACATCAAAATGCCAGAAATAAAATTAAAAGTCCTACAACAAACTTGACATTTATGGCAGAAAAATGGGTTAATATCCTTAGTGTACAGGAGCCCCATTGCATTTGGATTAATCAGAAAAAGATAGGTATACCTATGCTGGGAATTATATATATATTCATACACTCCAATAGGAAAAGGGACTCAGATTCTTCAAAAAATGTGGATTGCCATAGAAGATAAGAAATACGTTCATACTCCTTAGTGGTCAACTGTAAGTTCAATTTCCATCTATAAAATTGGCAAAAACACTGTCCCAGCAGGGCAAAGGCTTCCCTGGTGGCTCAGACGGTAAAGAATCTGCCTGCAATGAGGGAGACCTGGGCTCAATTCCTGGGTTGGGAAGATCCCCTGGAGAAAGAAATGGCAACCCACTCCAGTATTCTTGCCTAGAGAATTCCATGGACAGGAGCCTGGTGGGCTACAGTCCGTGGGGTCGCACAGAGTCGGACATGACTGAACGACTAACACAATGGGGCAATGAAGCGGGTACTCTGTTGTTCTGTTGGTCAGTGAGTAAAAGCAGCCTCAACAGCATGCAAAAGCCTTAAGGGCATGAATGCTTTTGATCAAGCAATTCCATAGGTAGGAGTATATCCTAAAAAAATTATATAGGATGTGCTTAAAGAGATGGCATAAAGTTGCTGCATTGTTTATCACAGCAAAAAACAAAAAATCCTGCACCTATTAAAATTTTATATTATAGTGTTCATGCTTATTATATAGTTTAAGGGGAAAAAATGGTTGCAAAACACTATGATCCCATTTTTAGACCTGTCAGCAGCATATGGCACAATTGGTCCCTTCTTGAAACACTTTCACTTGGCTTCCTTGAATGCCCTCTCTTGGGCGTTCTCCTCTCTCGTTGGCCTCTTCTCCTTCTCCCTGTCTCCCTGTCTCTGAATGTTGGAGAGTCCAGGGATCAGCCCTTAGCTTGTTGGATGTCTTTCCTTCTATATCCACACTCAGTCCTTAGGCCTGTTGAGCTTTTATCAGTTAGTGGTTTGAACAATCTACTACTGAGCTCCCCAAATTCCCATCTGCAGCCTGGACTTCTAGACTTGGTAGTCTAGCTTTTCACCCAACAAGTCCATCCTTGTGGTAAGCATCTCAAAATTAACACGTCCAATACAGAATTCCCAATTTTATCGTCCAGGCTTATCTTCCCAGTTACTCAGGTTAAAAACCTTGAAGTCACACTTGACCTTGTTCTTCCTCTCATACCATACAGTGAACCCTTCAGCAAAACCTGTTTTTTTTACTTTCGAATATATCCAGAATATGTATGTTCCTCACTATCCCCTCCTTTGGCAGCCTGGACCAGGCTCCTTCCCTCTCTGCCTGGATTAACTGGAACAGCTTCTCACTCACCTTTCTGCTTCTGTGTCTGTTAACCTGTTCTCCACACATCAGCCATTGAGTCTTTAAAAATAGAAGCTCCATTAGCTGACTGCTCTGTGCAGAATCCTTCCGTGGCTCCCCAGCTGACTTTGAATAAATGAAACCCGCACTGTGGCATCCAGGCCCAGCCACCTCTGCCTCACTCATTGTGCTCCAGACATACGGCCTCCATGCAGTTTCCCGTTTTCTGCCTCCCGGCCTTTGCCCTTTCACTGCTTCCTCTGCCTGGGAGTCTTCCTGATGTAGACACTGTTCATCCCTTCCTTTTAGATATCTGATCCAATATCACTCTCTCAATGAGATCTTGCCTGACCTGTCCCCACTCCCTATCCCAGGGAATTCTCCAGGCCACAGTACTGGAGTGGGTAGCCTATCCCTTCTCCAGGGGATCTTCCCAACCCAGGGATCAAACCCAAGTCTCCCACATTGCAGGCGGATTCTTTACCAGCTGAGCCACCAGGGAAGCCCAAGAATACTGGAGTGGGTAGCCTAGCCCTTCTCTAGCGGATCTTCCCAACCCAGGAATCGAACTGGGGTTTCCTGTATTGCAGGTGGCGTCTTTACCAGCTGAGCTACTAGGAAAGCACTCCCTTTTAGATCTCTGCTCCAATATCACTCTCTCAGTGAGATCTTGCCTGACCTGTCCCCACTCCCTAGCTCCTTCCCAATTTTTCTCCAAACCACTTCTACCTCTATATTTATTAGTCCATGGTCTTCTTCCTCTAAAATACTTTTCATTGAGAGTTGCATAGGGACTTAATTTTGTTCCTTGTAGGAAGGAACAAATTCCTTCCTCTGATTTGGCTAATCAGTGCTCTGTAAGTTTTCAATGAATGGACGGAGGATGGACGGAAGGATGGATGGATGGATGGATGGATGGATGGATGGATGGAAGGAAGGATGGATGGATGGATGGATGGATGGATGGATGGATGGAAGGAAGGATGGATGGATGGATGGGTGGGGCCCCTCTCAGAGTAGAAGCCAAAGTCCTTACTCGAGGACTATCTTGAGGCTACCTCACTGACCTCAACTCTTGCCACTACCCCTGCTCACCCTCTCCCCTGCCACTCTGGCTTCTGTCCTGCCCCCTGAATGTTCCAAGCACGTTCCTGCATCAGGGATCGTTACGTCTGTGGCTCTGTATGCCTGGAAACCCTGCCAGTAGGTATCCCTCACTGCTCAGACTTTACCTTGCTGAGCAGCTTTCACTGACCATCACCACCACTGTCATCTGCACCCTCTCCCTCCAAGTTTTAACCCGCAGCATGTGCCACCATCTCTATATTCCTTCATGTGTCCCTCCCCCAGTAGAACTTAGGCAAATGTAAGCATCACACAGCAGGGGTTTTGCTCTTTTGCTCAGTTCATAGACATGATTCCCAGCACCTAGAAACAGTGCCAGGCATGTAATAGGTATCCAGTAAACATTTGATGATTGAAAGAATTTTTTCAGAGAAAGTTTGAAAGGATTTACACTAATATTTTAACAGTTAGCTATCTCTAGGGAATCATAAATATGATTTCATTCTTTTTGCATTTTATGATTTTCCTTATAATGGTATGTTTGTGTGGTACCAGTTGTGTAAAAAAGATTTTATATATTTGTGATTTTTTTTTTTCTCCCTCCCAGATAGGTGCGTGCTGCTATGTGGAATGTTCAGCTTTAACACAGAAGGGATTGAAGACTGTTTTTGATGAGGCTATCATAGCCATTTTAACTCCAAAGAAACACACAGTAAAAAAAAGAATAGGATCAAGATGTATAAACTGTTGTTTGATTACGTGAGAAACATCTTCAGTGGCCAAGGAAACTGTACATTTCTCTCAGAAAGCATATGAAATGCTACAGCTGTACCCAGACCTCTTATAATGAAGCAGTTTAAAACTTGAAAGGAAAAAAAAAAAACCAACCCTGTCCTCAGAATTCTATAAAAGTTCATTAAGAATGTTTCTTAAAGGTCCAAGAAGCAGCAAATAGCATCTGAAGCCACAATCTATTATAAATACTTTATTTCAACTAGAAGGTACAATCTCTCAGGGGTTTCATAGTTTAAAAAGCTACAATCACATCATGTAACTACATAAAAAACAGTGCTGTTAAGTGGAACTGCCTGGCCTAGACCATATACATTTCTGCACAGTCTTTATGGAATCTGCACAAAGAAATCTCTTCTCCCTTTGCTCTGATTAATTGTTCTTGTATGTGAGTTTCTTTCTATTCCAGTATATCCAGAGTGGTGAAATAACAAGGCCAGCCACGTAGCCAAAGGTTGCTCCAAGCGTGCAGGAGATGGGCCATTCCTGAGGAGAGAATGTATGAGATCAAAAAGAACAAATGTTTTACTATTACTTGAGCACAAGTGTAACCTAAATATTTCTATATTAAAGCTTAATGTGCTTTCTTAAAGAATGCCAAAAGTGTAATAAGGTCATAACTGCATTTATCATGAACACTAAAAATGTACACACTTTAGTTACTGTGCGTTCAACTGTAACAAGGCTTCTGGCGACTGTAGATTTAGTTTGATGCTCCCCAAGACTGCATGAGATACACGCTGAGATTACAGACTAAAAACTCTGGGTCAGACTTTGTCATAATCCTGGACTCAACTTAGCTCTCTGCACTAGCTGGTAGTTTTTTTTTAATTTTCACATTGGCTTGTATATCAAATGAGACAAAAAGTGTGTATGCTGACCAAACCACAAGACACTTTAAATCATGTAAAGACAAATGACCTAGAATTCAAGCATGTTACATGGAATTTATAACAAAGCAGCTGCTTTCATAATAAAACTGATGTCGCCTTTCAGACACAGATATTGAAACACAGTAGGAGTTACAGAGCTACAGCTTAACATGTACATCTAGAGTATAAGGTAAATGGCGTACTGGCTTCCAAATACCCGTTTTTCTCCAGTCATGTTACATTTCACAATATTACCTCTAGCCAGAAGTAAATAACATTGATTTATCGATCATCCATGAGCAGTGCATGGTGGTCCCACGGTAAAAGGTCCTGCTTTAAAAAAAATTTTTTTTCATGTTTATCTGTGAAGCTCATTTGGTATACTGGAGCCATTTCTAATTTTTCTCTAGGGAAACAGGCCGTATAACTGTGTTAGAGGTGAACCATCTTAATGATAGTTCTGTTACCTAATTAAGCTTCCTTGTTTGGTCTGCTGTTGATGTACCTTAGTCCAAATGCCATGTGACGGACAGTGTGTTAGACAAAGATTCAGTGTGAACCACTGCTGCAGTTCAGAGAAGCATAATCTAATACATAATTTTTTTCCCCATCTTTTCCTACATTTAAACTTGCTGTTGCCTAAATTATGATTTCTTTCTGTCTTTGGTGAGGTTCTGTTAATTTCCATGATTCGAGCTTACAGCTATGTCTATTGCACAGATTGGGTAATGGAACACTAAACTTTTATACTTGAAAATGACAGCCTTAAATGCTCATAGCAGTCACAAATCTAGGATGTATTGTCTTGTAGGTGAGCTTTGTAGAGGTTTTTTTTAAAAATATAAGCATCATCTTCCCCATTGAAGAGTGGAGAATCTACTGGATAACTGGTCAGGAGCTTTCTCTCCTGAACTGGACGGTAGATATCTTCTTTCTCCCAAGAAGTGGTGATTTGTGTTAAGTATCATGGCCTTATGTATGCTCAAATGGAATCTGATGTAACTTTCTCATTTAATACTGGTCTGCTATTTTTAGATAGAACTGAAAGAATTGTATAACTCAATTAGTATATTAGCCAAGTTGTCCGACACATGATATAAAGGAATTAAGACAGTAAAGTATTATATATTTATTTCCAGCTTGCCTTTGGGGATTTGATGGGAATTTTTTTCTTCCTCAGTTCACATATCTGAAACTCTTCACACTTGGTTTCCTAGCCAGTAAAGTTAAAATCTAGAATTTGCCCTGCCCTAAGAGAAATGGACTAGGAATCTAGAAACACAAACCCTAGTGTCATCTGTTTCTTGATTGGGCCTCATTTTTCTCATCTTTTAAATATGGATTCTAATATCTCTTCCTATCAACTGCTATGATTTTCTTCTTTCTTACAGTAATCACTGTGGGACATTACCTTTTTGGCTTCATGTTCTTAATTAAGATGGTAAAAATCCTGTATATAGATTACTAGAACTCTAAGCAAAGATGATTGTATCATCTGAACCTGAGGTGCCTTAGGTACTCTACTGACCTTGATGGGGTTTGGAGTTTCCCATTGCTTATGAAGAGCCTTTTCATTGCTTTGGTTCTTTAGTATCTCTCTCTTTTTTTTTTTTTTTTGCAAAACCCTTTCAGCCACTTTAACTAAAACCAAAGATTTCTTTTGTTCTGTTTATAAACAAGATTATAGAAAAGTTGCCTTATTTTCAGAAGCATGTCTTCATTTAAAACTTAGGTTTCCACAGAAATTCAGGCTAATCACTGGAACAACATAGTGAAATATCTGGAAAATAAAATACTTCAAAAATATCTCACTGACATGAATTTTGCTAGTGAATGAAAATACAGTGCTTCAAATAAGATCATGTATGAATGAATTCAAACTTAGTTTTTTTGCATGTAAGTCATCAGTTTTAAGTCCTTAAACATAGTTTTAGGGACTTCCTGACATCTTATTTAATATTTTGCTTATATCCTTATTCGATCTCTAAAGTTACATTTTAGGTTAGCCTATGTTGAATTATCATATTTCCAATAAGTAGAGCCTGAACTAATGGTTTTTATTGTGAATTATCTTAAGTTACTTTAGGCATTGCTTCCATTTGATTTTAATTATTCAGTTTACGTACCAAATTGAATACTCGTTTGTTGGTTGTTGCTTTTTAAGTGATTGTTACTTTAATAGTGTCCCATCTCAACACATGGGGTTACAAATAAAATAATATGCATAGTTTACTACCTATGTAAAGTATTGAACTTCTTACCTTAGTAGTTTTTATTTAACACTCTATGTAAACATTTGGACTAACACTCGATTTTCCTCTGTTTCGCATTGCTCTGAGTTTATGCATCATCGGCCAATTGTGAGCGCCTGCACTTTGGTAAAGAGCACATTGTCCAAGTGTAGGGAGAATCATAATCCCTCATGAATCCAGCCAGACTCCAGTTTGGGTTACTAAATTCTATTTTAATCACTTTGTAATTTCAGTGTGGCTCTTTGTTTTCAAACACAAAGATACATTTACACACACATTCTTCAAATAGCTGCCATACCTCACCTCCAGTGGAATGCCAGCAATGAAGTAAACATTAACAAGTTTAAAGGTTTCGCCTAACGAGGGGTTAAGGTTTGAAACACTTGCTATTCAACATCTCAAGGAATCCATGCCATCAACAAATCAGAATGCTGGACTAGCTGTAGACACTGTTTGCCAGTGACAAGTCACACTCTCCTGCTTGATCTTCCTTAAAGTAAGTAATCCTTATCTGTAACACAGTCATTTTTAACAAGAGATTTTCTTTACATAAGGGCAAACTTTCCTGATTTCTATAAGCCAAGATAGGGAACGGCACAGAGGCTACTGGAGGGAGTTGGGGTTGGGGAGGGGCGGGAGGCTGCCAACAAACCAGCTTTCCTCAAACAGTTTGTTACTAACCTTCTTGTAACTGCTTTAAAACAATTTAAAAACTATCCTGTGGCAACAGATCATACTGAATTGTCAAACAATCCTAGATTTGTCACGTATTTTCATAGATTTTGAAGTTTTCCATTTAAATGTATCTCGCATAGGGAGATGTTTCTATTTATGGTTCCTCATACTACAAATAGGATTAAGAACACACACACACACACACACACACACACACACACACACACACACACAGGGTATCGAACAGACAATTCAACTTCGTTGCTATAAACATGTCTCCAAATGATGGCCATCTGAGATGGAGCTATATAATTATCTTGTTTTGTTTAAGGAAAATAGAAAACTCAAAGACATTCATGTAAAAGTCACATGTGTTTATCACCAAAAGACCATCTTTTTATCCAATTTTTTATAAATTAAAATTTTTTTAAAAATCACTAAATAAAAGAAAATTTTCTGTGCATATCTTTTGCATAACAAAAGATAATATAGTGAAATTGGGTAAAATTACTATAGTTACTATCAAAAAAAACTTTACAAAAATGAGTAGCTACATCATGTGAATAAAGTACCCTGCTTTACAGTACTACTATTATCCTTGCTCTAAATCAAATAATTCCTTATTTGTCTCAGCACTTGAAAAAAGTCAGTGTTCGCTTAAAATAATCAGCATTAACAAAGGCCTGATACATAGGATCTTAGTACATGGTACTAGCAATAGGTTATTTTTCTCTTAGAAATAAAATAATTTCACCCTAAAAGGCTTTAAAAAAACTTTTAAAATAATACAGATATGTGCTTTTCTGTTAGAAAAATCATTATTATTGCTGCTTGAAAGACACTTCAAAATTATATAAGCTTATTTCTACCTGAAGACCACACTACATTCTTCTGATCAGGCACTGCTATAAAACTCTTGCTTTATATTTTAGGAAAGTAAAATGTACTAATATACAGAGTTTGAAAGCATGTTCTAAGTAGTAGAGAATAGTATTCTCTATATATGTATGTGTGTGTATATATATATATATATATATATATATATATATATATACTGAATCACCTTGCTGTACACCTGGAAGTAACACAACATTGTAAATCAACTATACTTCAAAAAAAAAAAAAAGTCAACAAAAATATGACCCTAGGCAAGTCGCCTAACCTTTCTGTGCCTTGGTTTCTTATTTGCAAAATGAGGATCACTGTAAAACTCACCTCACAGGGTTACTGTAATGACCAAATGAGGTAATGTCCTAGGTGGTACTTACAATCATACCTAAAACATAGGTCTGGCACATAGGACAAGTGACCAATCAATGAGTTACAATGGATAATCTTTCAGTTCATATTTTTAAATAGACACATATGAAATAAGTTGTAATTATAATCTACAACACTATCATTCCTCAAATACACCATCTCTAAAGCTATTTTTTAAAGTATTTCTAAAAAACTACACCTACCTATTTATAGTAGACAGAAATTTCTATCATTTTTAAGAGTCTCCATTTGAATGGCTCTATTCATTCAAAACTATGTATTGAGAGCCTCTACTATAAACCAAGAATTAAGGGGCAAACTAAGATTTTTGGGGGATAAATTTTAATAACACAAACTTTAAAAAATGTGTTGCAATATAATTTTTGGAGAGGTATGTGATGTGAGAGATCTCAAGGGAAAACTGACTTATCTGCAGATCAGAAAACCTAGAAACACTTAGAACAACCCACCACCATTAGGATTACTGACTCTTTCAGATAAAAAACGAAGATAAAACCCAGGCAATTCTAAATTTCACACAAACTACTTTTTAATATGTTTTGTTTATCACCCTTACCATAGATTTACATTTGCATGACTGATAGAATTCATCTTTCAAAACCTACTTACTTTCAAACTTCAGACTGGTTTTAAATGACCATTTACATTTTCCTCTGAATTCGGATTTACTGATGTGTCTTCCAGATGTGCTTAAAGCAGATGCTGCTTGCTGTCTGGTGTAAGAATAAATGAGCAGATGAACCTACTCATCTGGATGCGCTTCTCTGGTTGGTTGCAACTCAGAGCTGGTTGGTTCAGAGCTGGTTGGAACTCTGCCCTGAGCCACGAATTCTCTGCCACTCTCCTGTGACTAAGAACACAGATTTAGGAAGAGCTATTTGTGGAGAGGTCCACAGTCTCCAGGCTGGAACTTCTTGTCAAAGTGACGATATAAGGTGCCTGCCAGGACCATGCACATGAGTTTTCCCTCAGCCAGCACTCTCCTCTATCACATGAAAGTCCTACTAGCGTATCATTTTCAGTATCACTGCCCTACATGAACCCACCTTTTAAATCCCAAACCACTTTCTATCAGTTAAGTATTAGTATTTTTCCCATGCTTGAAGTATGTAACTCACATTCATAGAAATTAATATTTTACTTTGGTTTGTCTAAAACACTGTGTAAGACCTTTAGTAACAGAAACACCAATTAACCTAAAAATATGCACTCTTTCAATAATTAAACCCATAATTCTGGCTTCATCCCTTTCTCTACCATTATTTGCTGTGCTTCATTTAATTTTCCTAATGGTCTCCAGCATCAATTTATTAAAGTATTATCTGTGGCACCTGTGACTTTTAATAATGAATATATGTCTCACAGATATTAATTTTTAAACCTGATAAAACCAGAGAAAACAAAAAATTTCTAAATACAACAATGCCTCATTTATCTAGTATCTGATGGGAATAAGTACAAATATTTAACAACTTTAAATTGTCTTAAAGACAATCTCCATCCATTTTGCTTTTTAACTTTATAAGAAACAAATACTCTCAGAAGAGATTTGATTATGTGTTCAATTCCATTTTGGAGATAGTAGCACTGGAAGTCCAGAGTTTAAAGGTATTTGTTGGTATTCTAGGTACAAAATCCTCATGTATTAGCTTCAAATACTCTCCTACAAATATATTAAATTTTTTGGTATAACATACACTACCAACTGAGTGGTTGTGGCATTTAAATGAGATTCTCATGTGGGGAAAGAAACACAATATAATAACTACTGGACCTTTTCAAAAAAATCTAAGCCATGGCCATTGTTAGAGAAGAACAGGGATAAAGAGAATCATGGTGTCCTGGAGCACTGGATTCCAGTCTTCCTCTAATCAGTCAAGAAACGCTGACCAAGATGCATACTCCTCTCTTCACACGGTGGCTCTCTTATGTGTAGAAATCAGGATGAAACCCACCTTGCACTATGGTTACCAGGATTAAGTTACTTGTGCGACAGTGCCAAGCCTCATGCCTGGTACATAAACAAAGTGATAACTGTGTCTTCCTTCTACTGCCATCTGAAATGTCAGATAGGATTGAAAATTAAGTGAAATCCAAATACCCTAAATGCCCAAATACCAGAGAAACAAAAAGATGAGTCAAAAATCCACTCCACCAATTTAAGGACCATTGTGCAGAATGAATAAAACAAGCTGAGGTAATGCACATCCTCCGGAGAATTCAAATAATGAATTGGCAGTTTTGGGGGAATGCTTAGAAAAGACAGTCATAAACCTAAATGCCTATAACATCAGTTAAGCGGTTAACTGTTGGGTTCTGAACTAAGTAATTTAGAATTATATTATTTAATCCTCACTAGCAAGTGTCAGAGCCAGAGTTTGAACCCAGTAATTTGATGTCTCAGCTCTTAAAAATCCTGTTATCTACCTATTAATAAAATGTGGGTTTAAAAACTTCATGTAAATTTCCTTTGTTTAGAATGACTAACAACAATTCTTAACTTTGTACTAATTTTTTTAATAACGTGAAGTGCTGATTTTTGATAAGTAAAGAATTAAGACATTTTTCAGAAGAAAAGCTGATAACCATATATTCTGAAAACATTTAAAGCATATTAAATCTGAATCAGAATCTTAACTCACAATCTGGATCTAAATTATCATTACCAAACAATTAAATTCCAGTCCTGGTAATATTTCTGTTATAACTTATACAGAATATGTACTTTGTACATGCTGAGTAAGAACTCAACAAATACTTACTGATTAGCTATTTTTATGGCAGATGGAAGCATCAAATTATAATGTAAATAGATTTTCCATAGTCAAAAATTTTGTCAGTTACTGCAGCTATAAATTTTCTCTAGGGGTGAAGAAGGCAGTCTGGGTTATGGACAATTCAATGTTTATAATGTAATAATTAAGGCAGGGAAGAGAAGCAAGATGACTTTGAATTACTTTCAAAGAAAACAATAAAGATGACCAACAATATAGTGGGCAGCCATCAACCATATTCTCTTTCACCAAATTCTCTTGCTGCCTCCTAGAAATGGAAGGCTTCCTCCAATTATAAAGATGCCTGGTATCTTTTGTCATTTGTCATTACTTAAAATTATTTAAAATTCCTATTAGTAAGTGAAAAAACCTTTTCATTAAGGTTATATATTTCCAATGGGCCTGTCCAGTCACTAAATTTTGAAACAACTTAAAAACTGTAAGTATTCTTGAACTTGTTCAATACAGAACTCACATCATTATATAATCTTATGCTTAGCCTCTGGGCACTTAATACACAGTCAGGTTGAGTACAAAGTAGAAAAATGGAACTAAAATATGTGAAAGTTTTTGTGAGGTGGTTTGTGTGTATGTGTTTTTAAAGAAAGTGTAATTGCGTAACCAGATACTCTTGCTTCTCCAAGTTTACTTATTTTTATTAAACATAAGTAAAATCAGATCACAACCCAGAAAAGCTTGCTTTACCACAAACATATCAAATCTTTACTGGGCTACAAGGAATACAGAACTAAAATCTCTTCCTAATACTATAATATTCAAGTTTAAATGATAAAGTATAGACAGAAGTTTTCTTCTTCCGAAATTCTACTTTAGAAAAATCTCCATTCTGAAGTAATGCCATAATCTTTTATCTGGTTTATTGTTTCTCTGGCAGATTCTGTCAGGATCATGAGCCACACTGAGTGCTTATTGTGTAGTTAGGTTTACAAAGGAAAAAACAAACAGAACAGAAAACTCTGATGCAAATAAAAAGTGAAAAAAAAAAAAGACATCATCTCTCTAGTTTATAATTGCTAAGTTAGTAAATAATCACTAAACTGGGGAGGGGCAGGTAATTATTATGTGAATAAAAGATTAATTATACATCACTTCTAACATAATTTTAAAAGATAGTGAATACATATCATAATTTTGAAAGATGATAGTAAATAAGTGGCTCATTAACTTGGAATACTCTTAAAATAAACCAATAGTAAAGATTATTAAATAACCAGTAATATTCCAGTCAAATGAAACATTCCTAATGAAGACCAACATTTGTTACATGCTAAATTAGCTAGCTAGAATTTTTTTTTAAGTCAATAATTCAAATAGAAAATTTATATTAATTTTAAAAGTCTGATACCATTAATTTGGATCCAGTTCACCTCTTACTGTAAATAAGAATTGAGGTAGAAAAATGGGAGTCACTAGCTAGAAGCCTAAACAATCAAAAATGGATAACTGGATTGTAAATAATTGAAATATATATTTTCTACACCTAAACCCAGATTTTAGAAAGATGCATCTGCTCCCCATAATTCAACATCTACTCTGCATAGTCTTTTTTGCCTGTCGTTCCCCCCACCTTTGGCTGTACCACATAGTATGTGGGATCTTAGTTTCCTAATCAGGGATCAAACCCACGCCCCCTGCACCAGATGGCAAAGTCTTAACCACTGGACCACCGTCCCTGCATAGTCTTAAGACGATTTATACAGGAGTAAGATGCAAAGCGTCAACTCATTGGAAAAGACTCTGATGCTGAGAAAGATTGAGGGCAGGAGGAGAGGGGGCAACAGAGGATGAGATGGTTGGATGGCATCACCGATTCGATGGACATGAGTTTAGCAAACTCCAGGAGATAGTGAAGGACAAGAAAGCCTGGTGTGCTGTAGTCTATGGGATGACAAAGACTTGGACACGACTTAGCGACTGAACAACAGCAACAAGATATCAAACTTTTACACTCCAAAATATTCCATCTATATGCAAACTAACAAGCTAATTACACGTTACCTTACTAACTCATAAGCTGATGGCCCATGGTGTGTTATATATTGATACTGTGTATTAGATTTAATTTCATATATCTGAAATAAGGGACTAAGACACAATTTCCCATGTACACTTTTCAGTGATTTTGATTGTCCCCCAATTTAGAAATTGTGACACTATTGAATGAAATTAAGTTTCATAAGATGGTAACTTGAGTACAAGTGAATCTCTATTTCCCAGAAATCACTGAGATGGCCAAGAGAATATAAAAGAAACCTTTATTAATACTATAACCTTGGGAATGGTATCCGTGACACACACATGCCAAACCTCCAGGGACTTCTCTAACATATAAGTAGGTGAAGAACTATTACAGGGAAGGGCAACCCTACCAGACTTACTGAATGTAAAACAACAACTCATTTGTTAGGGAGACACAACATCTAATAGAAACCACAAAGAATGGACTTAAAAAGTAGGCAGTTAAGTGCAAGGCATACAATCTAGCTCCCTCAATGGCCTTTGGAAAGTGAGACACATATCAGAGATTCACTACCTAGGAATTTATTTTAAAGAGAAAACTGGACAAACTAAGAAAAATTTAAGGAGAAAACTGGACAAAACTGCAAGGATGTATGTTTTATGATAATTATGATAATTAATAATAGTGAAAATGAAATAATTTATCCATTCATAAGAAATTAATATATGATTTTACACAAATAATACAGTATTACACCCATGCAACTTGTCGCTGACATGGAATGAGTTCCACAATATACTGTTGAAGGGGAAAGAAACAGATTAAAAATAATATCTGTACTATGAACAGTTATACAAAGAGCTGCAGAGATTGTCACCAAAACACAAATGGGAGCTGCCTCTGGGTGGCTGGATATTTGATAATTTTTACTTATTTTTTATAATTATTAGTACTGCTGAAGTTTTCTAAATAAATGTATACTGTCTTTGTAATCAAGAGAAAAATTCTCATTTTGGAAAAGTATATTTATTTTTTAATACTAAACTTGATTTAGGAGAAATTATCTTGATAATTGGAAACATCCATTAAGATACAGATTAAAAGATCTTTATCATAACATTGTTTATAACAGTAAAATAGTAAGTTATTAGCAATAACTTAAATGATCAATAGTGAATTTGTTAAATTTTAGAATAACTATATAATGATTTACTACAAAGCCATTAAAAATTACAACAAAGAGGTATTCAGCACTAGCTCAGTGACCTTGGAAATATCACATGTCCTCTAGGTATCAGTTTTCTCAAATGTAAAATGCGGATAAAAAGAATACTTACGGTGCTTCACCTAGCTTAATAGCTATACCCTATTGTGATAGAAAATGAAAAATCTGATGTTTATAAGTTTCTTCTAATTTCACAAACACTTATTTCAAAATCAACTTTGCTATATGTTAAAACAGTGCTGGAAGACAGAAACAGGCTAATCTGGATACCTGTAGCACTGAGGCCCCAATAAGTCACCCAGATTACAGTGACAGAGGGAACCAACATACCTACTTAACTGAACAATGAAACAATTTATATATACACTTGTTGGCGTCATCGGTTTTACCCTCACTGTACAAACATTTACTTTGCTGCTTTAAGGAGGTGAAACCAACCTGCCATGGTCTTCCCCAATCCAGTGGAATAGGAAAGGCTCCAAGCCATATTCCTACAAAACTAGAAATTGTAGTGATCTGAAGACTATTCTCCCAAACGGACGTAACTCTGTAAAACACAAATATATAAATCACTGGTGGGATAGATCTCAACTGCTGGGAAATCAAACGAATAGCACACATTAACACCACGCATATGTACGTGTTCTGTCCATTTCAAATAAGCATCTCAAACTGACACATAAATATTTGCCATGAACCATTAACAATTAATTGGCAAGAAGACATAAGTGGTTTTCAGCTGGAAAAGTAACATATACAGATACTGAAAGTCAAACAATACAAAAGAGTATTTGCAATGAATGCTAAGTCCTCCTCTCACCCTTATTATCAACTTTGGTTCCTTTTCCCATAAATGACTATTATCAACTTAGTACATATCCTTCCAGAAATATTTTATACACACAAAACCACACAATTTTGTTTAGAATGATATATGCACACATGTATGTATAAACCCTTCAAAACAAAACTCAAATGTACCACGTCATAAACATGGTTTTGCTGTGCATCTTCCCATTAACAGTTTTACTAGTATCCCATTGTCCCAAGGAAGCATCATTTATTCATCTAGTCCCTTAGGCACATTTCATTTAAGAAAATCAACTCTATCTGGTGGGGAAGGAGTAGAGAATGAGAATAAAATATTACAAAAGATCCAATGCTTTGGGCTACCATTCTTATTTATTAAGTGCACATCTTACAGTGTCAAGGTGGAAAGACATAATTCTGCCTGTCTCTTAGTAAGTCTTGGCTTCAGTCTGCCCCTAATGTGATCACTTAACTGGGTGGAATAAGAATCTCATTACAGTGGAGTAAACCACTCCCCAAAAATGCAGTAACTGGAGTCCAAATATTCAATTGTTTCAAATGCAATGTTTAGCTATTCTGAAGTTTATGAAAAGCAGTTTCTTCCGTTAGTGTGGTAAAGGGGGGAAACATTTGCTTTGTTAGATGACTGCTTTAGAAATAGGCTAATTACTATACACAAAATGTACACTGAATTAAAACCATCCAGAATGACAAGTCAGTCCATAAACCAACTCACCTATCCATCTCATTACTACCTTTCCCTCACCTACACGAGTTAAGAGCTTCAGCCTGTTTCTATTGACAACGGGCTGGAAGAAGATTGGAGGCAAGCCCCATACATCCAAATCTGTGTTATTTTGGGGGCTTAATTGTTCTTCTCTATTTTGTGTAACACTTAAAAATAAAAGTCAATATCTTCAACTAACATTCAACACAACAGAGATCTATTCCAGTCCTACGAGGTGAAAAAACTGATGAGGTGAATGTAAAGAGAGAATTGTACGATTCAGGCAATTTAAAGGTTTGTCTAAGGTAATTTTTTACTTTATGTTGCTGAGAAATGTTGAGTACCTTTCACCAAAACACACACTTCTTGGTATTGCAATGTGTAAAGTGATTTGCCGAGAGATAGAAAACTTGAGAGCAGAGTTTACTTTCTGCTAAGAAAAGGTTTACTTTTTTTCTTTTTTTATGAAAGAGGAAGTTCAGCTGAATTTGGAAGAAGGAACAGTATTTGGTCTTGAAGAAATGGAGAAAGAGATATACTATAGGTTAAAAGAATGTAAGTAAAATTGGTTAAGCCCAAGTGGAAGACTGGGTAACAACACTGGAAAAGTAGGTTAGAGTAGGATTTTTTTAAAAAATAATGGCTTTATTGAGTCCAGGTAAAAAAAAAAATGCTACAGAAAAACCTTTTCCAGCCATACGATTCACTTAAACTACACAACTCAGTGTTTTTAGTATATTAACAGAACTGCACAGTCATCACCCACAAAACAAAACCCTTTACATTAGCAGTCACTCCCAATTTCCCCTTCCCTCTAGATCACTAATCCACTTTCTGTCTCTATGGATTTGCCTATTCTGAACATGTCATGCAAATGAAATCAATGTGTGGTCTTCTGTGACTGGATTATTTCACTTAGCACAGTTTCCAAGGTTCATCAATTTTGTAGCACGTAAAAATGTCATTCTCTTTTATTGCCAAATAATATTTTGTTATACAGATATATCACATTTTATTTTTTATACACATTAGTTGATGGACACCTAGGTTGTTTTGACTTTTTGGCTATTACATCTAAATGCTACTAGAAACATTCATGTGTAAGTTTTGTGTGGACATACGTTTTTCTTGGAGATATACTAAGGAATAGACTTGCTGATAACTCTGTGCTTAACCTTTTGAGGAACTGCCAAACTATTGTCCAAAGCAGCTGCTGCTGCTGCTGCTGCTAAGTCGCTTCAGTCGTGTCCGACTCTGTGCGACCCCACAGACAGCAGCCCGCCAGGCTCCCCCCGTCTCTGGGATTCTCCAGGCAAGAACACTGGAGTGGGTTGCCATTTCCTTCTCCAATGCATGAGAGTGAAAAGTGAAAGTGAAGTCGCTCAGTCGTGTCCGACTCTTAGCGACCCCATGGACTGCAGCCTTCCAGGATCCCATCAGCAGTGTATGTGGGTTCCGATTTCCAGATCCTTGCTAACATTTGCTACGTAGCCATCTTAGTAGTGGTGGAGTGGTATCTCATTGTGGTAGATTTAGGGTTAGGATTCTATAAAAGCCTTAAAAGTCACATTTTTTAAGTCAAAAGAAGTCTCTGAAGGCTTTAAATCCAGTCAGCAATATGAGGTAGGTCTAATAAGATCTATGTACACGTCTAACCTAAACTCCAAGTTCCTTGGGCCAAGGGACAAGATCCATGTCGTCACACTTTTTTTTTTCATTGTTATAAGCACACTTGTGGTCATCTTATATTTGTTAAAATAAGGGCAAATATCCAAGAGGTTGTCCTCTATTTTGTTTGTTTGATGTATGAAGAGTGTTTACAATCTTACGTACAACAAACGCAGAAAAAAATGGAACCAAGACCTAATTTACAAATTAGAAGAAATCTGTAGCCTACCTTTTTAAAATTAAAAAGCCTGAGGCACAACTGTGTTCCTGCGAGTGCCCTACACCATCTCGTGAATTCCCTTTGCCTCTCTCTGTGCTCCTGGGTCTCCATTTTCCTGAATTTCAAGACTTCTTCCTTCTATTTCCCCCTTTTTTTAAAGTACATCCTTTAACATATTCCTGAGAAAATGTAGGGGGAAAACAGATTTTAGAGATGTTTAAAGTCTGACAGTGACTTTACTCTAATTGTTGGCAATCATTTTGTCTCAGAATGTTGAAGGCATTGCTCCAGTGTTTTCTGATTCCTGTTTGAGAAGTTCAGGGCCATCTGGCTCCCAGTTCTCTGTAAGTAACATGTTCTCTATGCCCCACCTTCCCACATCCTCTCTGGGAGCCTCTAGAATCATCTCTCTATTTCTTGTTATCTAAAATTTCACATTAATATGTCTTGGAGTGGGTCTTTTCATTCATTATGCCAGAAATACACATGGGCTTCCTTAATTTAGACTCTCAGGTTTTTAGTTCTTGAAATTTTCATTTGAAGACTTGCCTTTTGATGCCCAGGTCCCTTAAGAATTTTGTTTTTCTTACTCTTTTGCTGGGGATACTATCATTATGAATTAATTCTCTAATCTTCTTGCTTTTTAACTCATTTCCCATATCTTTGCCCTTTTGTTTGACTAAAGGATCTTTTCAACTTTGTCCCTACTTCTGTTGAATTTTTCAATTCCCAAGAAGTCTTCTTCTCTGAATATTCCTTTTGATTACCTCCTGTTCATGTTTATGGATATAAAAATATGTATTTTTTAAAGTTATCTTCTGGTTCTTACACTGCTTTTATTTCCACTGAGTTTTTTTTTTGTTGTTTGCATTTCTGGTTTTCAGCTTAGAAGTCTTCTTCAAATGTCTAGTGTTTCTTCAGTTACCATTCTACTTAAATGCAAAACACTATATATGAAATGTCCAGAAAACGCAAATTTATAGAGACAGAAAGTACTTTAGTGTTTGCCTGGGATGGAGAATAAGGGGGTGGGTGGGAGAGAAGGGTGGGAATGAAGAACAACTGTTAACAGGTATTTCTTTTGGGGTGATGAAATGTTCTTAGACTGTGCTGATGGTTACAAAACAGCACCTATACAAAAAAACTATCAAGTTATACATTATATTGCTTTATTTTTTGGCTGTTATGTGGGATCTTAGTTACCCAACCAGGGACTGAACTTCTGTCCTCTGCAGTGGAAGCACGGAGTCTTAACCACCGGACCACCAGGGAAATCCCCTTGAACTGTACGCTTTAAATGGGTGAGTTTTATGGCTTGAAGTTATATCTCAATAATGTGCTTTTTCAAAAGACAACAAAAAAGTGAAACTCTAATCAGCCGGCTGGAAGCTCACTGTACACGAGTAGCAAGATTCAACTGATGGGCCTCACTGTCCCAGGAACTGGCTAGGAGCCCTGCCTGTTAAAGAGAAATCTCCAATGTCAGTATCTATAGGTGTTTTGGTACCAGTTTTCTCAGAGAGAAATCATTTCAGTATTCTGTCTAGATGGTATAAGCCTGGCTGTTAGTGTTCTGGGCCCAGAAGATAAAAAGGACTAGGCATAAGACTCATTGCTTAGTATGCAGAATTTTGTTTAAGCCTTCCTGAAGAGGGAAGGCTCAGGATCTGGGGGTAGCCAGAGTGGTTGGAGGTGCATCTTTCTCCATCTTCCCTTCACCCACTGTATAACTTCCATTACTATCATATTTATACAGTATTTATATTCTGTTCTGAACTCCAATTCATTCAATTATTTTCTTGATATAGTAACTCCCTTATATATGCACTCAGGAATTCCTTCATCTGGGGAAACTATCTTCTATCATATCTTTGAATTATTTTTTGCTTTGTATTTTAGGGCTACTAACTTGTCTTAAGTTGATCTCCTTTGTATGTTCTCTATATTTATCATTTCTTCTCTAATTGCTTCATTTTGATTAGCTCAAACCCTTCTTGCTGCTACAACTTGATTTTCTAATTTATCTATGTTTCTAATTTATGATCTAATAGTATGATCTGGATTCTCAATTTATTTCATTAATTTTTCAATTTCCTTCTCCACCTCATTTTCTTTAATTATCTCATATTTGAGCTCTTATTTTATTGCATTAATATCCTTAATAACATTTTTTTCTGTGGTAAACTGTGGGGAGCTTTTTTGTTTTTGTTCCTTGGGTAGTATTTTCTTCCAGGCTGAATTCCTTATCTTCTACATGCCTTTTTCTTCTTCTATAGTTTGTTTTTAGCCATTGTCAGACCATTTCTTTTCAACTTACCTATACTTCATATGGTCAGGCTGCCCAAACTACCCATTTGCTTGGATAAAATGAATGCATTATTTGAAGCTGCCTTCCCATCTTAACCAACATCAATTTTTCATGTCTTGAAGTTGCATTTTGAGGACTGGATGTTCTTTTCTATCAAATTTTGGGTGACATGAGGCAGAAGGAAAGAATGGAGGCAGAGCGCCAAGGCAAGGGAAATGGTGTCTTTGCAATATAATCAGAAACATTCAGCTGAAATTTAATGAATGGCGGTTCTACAAATTAAAAAAATTTTTTGACCAGGGCTTATGCATCCCATTAGGAATGAGATGAAACTATAGTAGAACAGTCTGCTTCCTAGGTAAAACCCAGTAGGCAGCAGCCCTGGGAGACTGATAAAGAATATAAACAGCACTGATGGGGATTCAGGAAAACTGGCACTCTGTTGAGGTGAATGTATGTTTGTGTGTGTGTGAGTTTTGATGATTGTGTGCTCAGTTGTGTGATGTGAGGTCAGATGTGCTCAGATGACGTGCTACAACTCTTTGTGACCCCATGGACTGTAGCCTGCCAGCCTCCACTGTCCATGGAATTTTCCAGGCAAGAATACTGGAGTGGGTTGCCACTTCCTACTCCAGGGGGTCTTCCCAACCCAGGTATTGAACCTGGGTCTCCTGCATTGGCAGGCAATTCTTTACTATTGAGCCACCTGGGAAGCTATATATATATATGTATATAATAATAAAGTATATACATGTGTGTGTGTGTGTATAGATTTCAAGTTAGAATTTTAATTTGGTGATGTCTATCAACTTCTTTTGACCTAGGAATTCTACTCCAGAAATCTGGTATACAGAAATCAGTGTTCAAGTATACAAAATTATATGGTACAAAGATGTTCATAACAACATTATTTATATCATGAAAATTTGATAATAATCCTCAATAGGAAATTAGTTAAATCATGGTACATGGAATACTTATAATGATGATTAGCTACCAACATTCATCTCATCTCTGATGATTAGGCTAATTAAACCATGGTGATTCCATTCTTTCCCAATGATTAGTTTAGGAAGATTTAAGGAGAGAAGAGAAGTTGCTGCCATTTCCCTACCAGCCCAATAAGTGAAAAGCAAAGCATATTATAAAGCAGTGACTAGTATAACCAGTTTTGTTTTTAAATTACATATATTTTTGCATAGATAAAATCTGGAACATAAAATCTGTTAGTAACAGCTATTCTTTATGTAGCATTCTAAGATCTTTAACTTTTGATATTTTTCTATTATTTGAGTTTTTGTAATATTCTTTTACAAAAAACAAAAAGCATAAATTTATTTCTAGTCACTGATTTATAGCAGCACTGACATTGATTTATTTTCATTTTATAAATTTCCATAATAAAGCCATTGGAATTCAATGCTTAATGGCTAATTTCTTCATAGTTAAGTTTTATATATATATATATATATATATATATATATATATATATGATTGAGAATAGAATACATAGTGCACTATTCTGCAAACAAACTTAAAAGTGACTAAATATTACAGATCAGTCTTCATGACAGTGAGTTCTAAGTAAATGTCCACACTATGACTCCACTGAAATTCATTTAATCAAATCTTAATTGAAATAAATAAACCATTTCAAATGCCTACTATCTATGTTCCAGATACTGTATCAGTTATCTCTGATAGTTAACAATAAATACTATGGCTCAGACAGGCTGTCATCAAAACAGTGCTTGTTTAGATGGAGTTGATCTTATTAACTGTTGATCTCTATCTAAAAAAAAAGAGGCACTAAACAACTCCTCCTAGTGGCTAAAGATATTTACAGAAGTCTTATAAACTTTCCCCTTCCCCCACTGAATAAAGATTAAAACCAATGCCTCTTTGCTACTAAGTTTTTGTACCCACATTAAGACTAAATTACCTAATTTTAATATATATAAAAACTGGTGATTCACCATCCTTTCACTTTTAATGTCCACAGTGGTTTTTTCGATATAAAGTCCATTTCAACACAAAGATGGCAAAAAGAGGCCTATTGTTTTCACTACAAAAATAGGGCTTATAGGCTGTCTTTACCTTGGCAAGATAATCATAGATTCAGGAACGTATTCAGAAATTAAATTTTTTCATTTCATGAAAAGTGATCAGATTCTGAAACATTCAAATAAAAGCATAAAATAAACTGATAAAAGAAAAAGCAAACTTGAATGAGAAATATAGGATGAAGACAGTCAAATTATTATTTTCCTTTATAAGGAAGTCAACAAATGGAAAAAAAAAAAAGGCCCCACAATAATTACAACACCAAAGCAACAAACTGAAGTAAACTAGTACAAATTGAGTATATTCAGTAATAAAGTATACCAAAAAGAAGTTGCTAGAATTTTTTAGGAAACCAAATGACTTTTCTATCTTCAAGCCTCTTTAAAATAGCATTCTTAAAAAAAAAACAAAAAACTTACAATAACTTTACATGACTTTAAGAAAAAGTCTTGTTAAAACAGTGTCAGTTAATTACATATTCAATCTGAACAGTGTCAGAACTTGCCCTTTACTCTTGGGATGCATCTCTTACATAGTTCTCAAATTCAGAGCTTTAGTGTCTTCAGTCTTTATTTGATTATCATCTACTTAGTGTTAAACATGCAAAAAAATACACTAAAAATTAGGATATAATGACATTTCACTTAAAATAGTACAAAATATTGACTCAATACTGAACAAGATGTCAGCCCAATTCAAAACTGAGCTATTCATACTGAACACCTGAATTAGTTATATTTCAAAAATAATACAAGGGCCAACTTTAAATAAGCAAAAAAAAAGGAAAAACACTCTACTATTCTACTAATGTTTTGTATACAAAACATAGGATGAATGATAAAAACTTAAAGTTCTAAAATCTTCAATCAGTCCTTTAAGGTATTTTAAATACTTTCAGTGAATTAGAACTGTAGCATAAGTACTTCAAATCAGAACTTTAATTTCTGTTGAAAAGGATTACTGGATAGGAAGAAACGTATTATTCATATGTTCTATATAACCTCTTTAAATTTTAATAACATTATTTTAAATTAAAGTTGTGACTCAATATAAAAATGTTAATATATTCAAATAATTTCAAAATAACACACAAGTCATTGTTTTTCTTAGGTATTTCACACTACCATTGCAGAATCACCAGATCTTTGAATTTTTAAAAATTTTGCATAAAAGTGAACATTTAAGGCTAACTCTAACATTAAACAAGTTACTGTATCAGATTATTTCCTACCTCATTCAAAATTGGACATGTGACATATATACTAAATCCTTGAAGTGTGATAAAAGTGATAGGGAAGTGATAGGAGGAAACTGAAATATCACTAATGTATGGTAGAGACATGAAGACTTAAGCTCCCCACGACAAAGTTCAAATCAACTTCACATTAAACATACTGTAAAAACCCTTCCTCCTTCCCTGTGGTTGTCTATGCTCAGCACTCCTTGGTCTGTTACCTAAACCAAGAAAAGTCCTAAGACAAACAGCAGTCAGGACTGGGAGTATGAAGTGTAAAAATGTCTCCTGACAATTGTTAATCCAGGTGACAAACATTTCTTGAGCACTTACTATTTCACAATCTCACTCAATTCTCAGGGTGGGAGGGGCAATACAGGGGCAGGGAATTAAGAGGTATAAACTATCATGTACAAAATAAGCTACAAGGATATATTGTACAACACAGGGAATACAACCAATATTTTATAATAACTGCAAATGGAGTATAACCTTTAAAAATTGTGAATCACTATACTGTACACTTGTAACATATAACATATAATACAACTATACTTCAAAAAAATTAATTATCAAAAGAAAGAGGCTCAGAAAATGTCTATATAATAAGTTCATGATAAATTACTATGAGAAACTAAGAATGGTTACTCTGTTTCCCTTCAGTTTTAAAGTTTGACTTTTTCCAATTTTAAAATATCAGGAATTTATATATATTTGGTCAGTTCTGCTATAATGCTTGCTTTGAAAATTTGAATTTATTCCAATTTGATTGATACATTAAAGAACAATAGGAGTGATTCTGTCTGTGAGAAACACTGAGTGAACACAAAAACTGCACCCAGTTGAACTGAGCAGCGTATGAATACAAAAAACATGCACACCCCTCAAATATCCAGCAGCTAACCAAGACAGTGTTGTACTGGCATCAGGGTATACATTAACGCAATAAGAGCTCAAAGTCCAGAAATGGAATCATGCGCTTATGGTCAACTGATTTTCAACAGAGGTGCCAGGATCACTCAGAGGGATAAATGGCTTTTCAACAAATGATGCTAGGATGACTGGGAAGCCACGTGCAAAGAATAAAGTGGGAGACCCTTACTTCACATCATACATAAAAACTAACACAAAATGGATCAAACACCCAAATTTAAGAATCAAAATTTGAAAGCTCTTAGAAGGAAACACAGGAGAAAATCGTCAACACCTTGGATTTGGCCATGGATTCTTAGATATGACTCTAAAAGTACAAGCAACCAAAGAAAAAAATAAATTAGATTTCATCAAAATTAAAACCTTTGTGTTTCAAAGAACACTATCATGGAAGTGAAAAAACAACAGACAGAAAGAGAGTAAATAATATTTCCAAATCATATATCTGATAAAGGACTTGTATCCAGAATATATAAAGAACTCTTACAACTTAATAATAAAAACAAAAAACTCAATTGAAAAATGAGCAAAGGATCTAAGATATTTCTTCAAGGAAAACATTTAACAGCCAATAGGAACAGGAAAAGATGCTTGACTTCACTAGTCAAAAGGGAAATACAAATAAAAAACACAAAGAGATAATATTTCACACCCATAAGGATAATTAAAAAGTCAAATACTAACAACTGTTGGTGAGGATGTAGGAGGATTGGAGCCCTCACACACTACTATGGACATATAAAATGGAACAGCCACATTGAAAAAGTCTGGCAGTTGTTCAAATGATTAAATCTGGAGTTACCATATGACCCAACAATTCCACTCCTCGGCATATACTCAAGTAAAATAAAAACATTTATCCATATGTGTTACTTATCTTGATCTTGGAATCACTCTGCAATGTATATCAAATCACTTTAAATATGTATAATTTTATATCATCAATTATTCCTCGGTAAAGTTTAAAAACATAAAATAAAAAACTGTTTCATATTTAAAAATATACCCACACAAAAACCTGCACACAGACTCCTTCAGCAACTTTTCAGAATAGCAAAAAGTGAAAACTCAGATGTCTATCAGCTGATGAATGGATAAACAAAATGTGGTACATATGCATCCTTATTATTCAACCACAGAAAGGAATAGAGTACTAACACACGCTACAGCTGGCTTCCCAGGAGGTTCAGTGGTAAAGAATCGCCAGCCAAGCAGGAGACAGGGTTCGAACATGGGTAGGGAAGATCCCCTGGAGGAGGATACGGCAACCTGCTCCAGAATTCTTGTCTGGGAAATCCCCTGGACAGAGCAGCCTGGCAGGCTAGAGTCCATGGGGTAGCAAAGGAGTCAGACATGACTTAACAACATGCTACAACGTGGATAAACCTCAAAAACATCATGATAAATGAAAAAGCCAATCACAAAAGATCACATATTATATGATTCCATTGTTATGAAATGTCCAAAACATGCAAATCTACAGACAGTAAATAGATTAGTGGTTGCTTAGGGCTTATTCAGTTGCTAAGTCTCTGCAACCCATGCTGTATCCCGCCAGGCTCCTCTGTCCACGGAATTTCCCAGGCAAGAATACTGGAGTGGGTTGCCATTTCCTTCTCCAGGGTGCTTACAGCTAGGGGAGAAGAATAAGGGAATTATAGCCAAAGGGAACAGTTTCTTTTTTAGGTGATGAAAATATTCAAAACTGACATATCTGTTGCACATATCTGTGAATACATTAAAAATCACTGAATTGGACACTATATAGGTGACATATATGGTATCTGAATTATATCTCCATACTGTTTAAAAAAACCCCATCTCCCAGCTGTCTCAGTTCCCCTCACATATCTGAGCCACACATTCCACCATCTGCCTTAATTTTTTAACAACCCTCCTTACAAAAGGCAACTCCTCCCACATCTACTTGAGACATGGGTTCAGCCCCAGGACTGGGAAGATCCCCTGGAGGAGGATATGGCAACCCACTCCAGTATTCTTGCCTGGAGAATCCCCATGGACAGAGGAGCCTGGTGGGCTACAGTCCACAGCGTCACAAAGAGTCAGGCACAACTGAACACGCGTGCACATGCTCTTCTGAATACTGAATACCTTTTATGATGTGTTACTGACGAAGTTTCTGAGTGCTGTGCCTCAGTCCCATTTTCTTCACAAGCTCTGTTTCTTCCTGCTTAGTTTTGTATAAGGCAAGGATTTTTAGCTATGCATATGCCATCATATAGTAGAACTGACTGTACAATCAGATAACAATATCACCCTACATGCAACATCAGTGCTATCATCAGAAACCGAAATCAAAGCTGAATAGATCATCAATCCAAACCAAGAAGATTTCAACTGATTTTCACTGTTTAAAAATTTCAAACTAAAATGCTACAAGAAATCAATGCTATTTAGAATAATATGGTAATGATGTGGGAAAAGGTATTCAATGGTGATACAGTTTTGTTTTCTAGAGACTTTATGAACACTAGAAGATGGTCCTGAAGGGAAACAAATAGTATGCATTTCAAACGGAAAAAGTCAGTAATGTATGGAGTCTAGCTACATGGCAAGTATCTGCTCTACTTGGGCTGTTCTCTTCCAAATCACACAAAAATACCACGTTCATTTCAGTTTCTATGATTTCACTCATTCCTCTAGCACGCACTGTCTCCCCTTTCCCCTTAGTCTCACCAAATCTCTTACTCCTGATCCAAATCTTTCATAGATCATCCCCAGTACAGCTCACTCTTCAGGGATCTCCCCTGCTACTGAGTTCCTAAAACTTTACTGTTTACACAAATTTAATCTTATGTTTTTTGCTCATCTCATCCCTGGCGCTTGAATATCCAAGCCCCTCAGGGAGAGAATCAGCTGATTCAGACTCCACAAACTCTGTACAAACTCTAAACAGAGTTAAAGGCTCAAGAAGTTTTTGCTGCTGGATGACAAACAGGACAAAATCATGGGTGCTAACTAACTTCTAGTTTCCTTAGCTATGACTCAACCATTTCTGATATAAGTAATTTCAATGCTTTTTAAGAAGCTAAAATTTTAACTTAGTGATGCTAAAAATACATACAGCTACTAAGGGAATAAAATCCTGTAAAACCTGCACTTTGATGTCTCACTACAGAAGAGGGTGAATAAGAAACTATGGTTGTTAACACTAAACATTTTTTGCTAATGAACGCCAATTCTACATAATAAGATGTATGGAAGCAATTTTATCCGCAGCAATTTTATCACAGTGACAAAGTGTCCCCAAGGAGTGTTTCCAAAGTTTTCTTTCAGTAACAGTTTTCTTTTTCACACAAAAGACTAAGTGAAATTCTACCATACAGCGGGGGAAAAAAAAAAAAAAGCAGAGCTGCTCATGCTGAAGTGGAGGGAGAGGCCTATGGTTCTGCCTGCTCGGGTGCCCCTCAAGGGCACACAACCCTCCCCGGGTCCCAGTCCCCAGCAGCAGTGGGCCCGGAAGGCATCTCTGGGAACCATCCAGGGCTGAGAAACAGTTGCCCTGAATAGAAATGGACCTCGTTAGTTTTTTAATACTAACTAGTTAGTTTTTTTAATAGTTCAAACATCTCTAGAATATAAAATTAAAACTTACCCATTCCTACTGAAAATTCTTAGCCAGGCTTTGAAGTTTGGTCCTAACAAACATAAACAAGGCACGGTAGTGAAAGTGGACAAAATAACCGCAAGTGAAAATGTCTCCAATACCAACCTAGAAAAAAGAAAACCTTCACTAACTTTTTAAGAAGTGTTAAACGTGCGTGGACACATTTTGTGTCATTTTTATTTAAACAGATTTAATAATATAAACTTACTGTCTTACCAAAATGATGACTATTAAAAATGTTACTAATGAAATGCAAACTATAAAAAACAATCTACCAGATATGTGGCTCGAACTATAGAGTTCAGAAGTGTTAAATGCCCTGTGACACTGAAACTGTCCATTTCAAGAAAACCCACTTCTAGATCATTAATTTTTTCCTCAATAGTCTCGGGAACTTTCTATGCAACCAGTGGTTCAATTTAGCTTATACTGGAACCATACGAAAAACTAGTAAACTAGTTTCTGACTAAGGCCTGAGAATTTGCATTTTGATAAAATGCTGACGTTGTTGGTTTTAGAACCACACTTGGAGAACCACTGCTCCAGACATCCACTTTACTCTAAATGGACTAGACAGAAAACTACCGTTTCCTGTTACAACGGTCTTGTCCCCCTCTAGAAAATAACTGCCTATTAATTTATTGTGTGTACATATAACCTGATACACACACACAAATATATACACACACAGCTATGTGTGCGTATGTGTATTACATCACTCATTTCACTATGATCATTTATCACTGCTAAGCTGAACTTTCTTCAACTACCGTGTGCTTAAGACATATTCATGAATCTGCCTTTCCCTAATTAAAAATTTTTCGGTTTAGAAAAGGTATTCAGTCAAATTTTACCTTTCAACTATAAACATTAGCTTATTATGTAATTAAATACAGCAAGCTGCTGCTGCTGCTGCTAAATTGCTTCAGTCGTGTCCGACTCTGTGTGACCCCATAGATGGCAGCCCACCAGGCTCCCCTGTCCCTGGGATTCTCCAGGCAAGAACACTGGAGTGGGTTGCCATTTCCTTCTCCAATGCATGAAAGTGAAGAGGGAAAGTGAAGTCGCTCAGTCATGTCCGACTCTGTGTGACCCCACAGACGGCAGCCCACCAAGCTCCCCTGTCCCTGGGATTCTCCAAGCAAGAACACTGGAGTGGGTTGCCATTGCCTTCTCCAATGCATGAAAGTGAAGTCGCTCAGTCATGTCTGACTCTTAGCGACCCCATGGACTGCAGCCTACCAGCCTCCTCCATTCATGGGATTTTCCATGCAAGAGTACTGGAGCGGGGTGCCACTGCCTTCTCCAATACAGCAATCTACTGACTTTTAAGAAGACAAAGTTTTTGAGCAGTTTAGAATCATGTTTACTAGGAACTGATACGCTGTTTATAACTAATTTATATGTATCATTATAATCAGTTTCCTTAGAAGTTCTAAGGAATTATGATTACCAGTATCATACACTTACTGGTATACGACAATTTCTCATGTACCTCCCTCCTCAGGCAACTGGGTAACAGAAGGCTAGGTAATAGGAGCATTTAGTAAATTAAGTTATTTCACTGTCTTTAAAAAATAAATAAATAACCCTGGCAAGGAAGGGCAATGATGTCAGTATCCTTCCGTGATCCATTAACTGAACACACCATTTTATTTCTCTAATCACCAACAGAATCAGCATTTGGTTTTACCAATGACTGTTTTAAAACATAATTGGCTTAAGGTACACATTTCAGACTTACTCTATTAGCGGTGCTCCATACAGAACAAAAATTATGTGAAAGAAGAAACAAGACGTAAGAAAGTAGATACAGCATTTCAAAAATCTGGTTACCTAAAAAAAGAAATGAACAACTTCAAGAATCAAGAGTGCCTGAAGGACAGCAGATACTTTGAATTTTATCTACAAATACAACTTGGTCCCACATTGAGTGGTACAGGGGACTCTTCTTTGGATTTGCTCCTGAAGTCAGATCACATATACTTAGCACAACACTTTTAAAAAGCTTAAAAGACAAGAACTGACCTCCATATTCCACACACCTAACCAAAAGCAGAGTCAGAAAACATTTCTGTTCCTCTGCTATGTACTGAATTATGCTGTTAAGCAGTATTTATGAAATATTTACCAATAAGAGTGCTAGGATACACAAAAAACAGTCCTTATTGTGTGATAATGTTACACGTGAAATATTTACAGAAAATAACAACTATAATAAATCTTTTTCATTTTAAAACAGAATTCCTAGAAAAACTGGACAAAAAATTACAATATTAAATAATTCCCCAAATCATATTTATGTTACTATAAAAAAGACCTGCATGTTTGAAAATCAGTGTGTGGGACCTACTTGACTTCAAGAAGATCTATCGGTAAAACACACACTGAGCTTCTTATATCAAAAGGCAGCAAACATGTGTTAAATTACCTAATAGCACACATATAGTACTGAATAATGTTCAGTGAGGACTTTTCAAATAATAGTCGTGTTACACTGTAATAAATATTCCAGAAAATAGATTCCAATATCTGAAACTTCAACTACTATTTAGTCAAGGAAGGCCACATTTGAAACAAGAGCAACCAAGGTGGTTTATTTTATAATGTCTAAAAAACTCATTGTGTCTTTCAGAAATGCAAAAGATGCATGAAAATAAACTGAAATGTCTTATAAGGTTGAAAGGTGCAATTGCTACATGTTTTTATCTTCATCATGTTTTATGATGACATAAAACATGACTATATAGGTTCACAATGTTATGATATCCAATGAACTCATGGCAAGAATCTATCAAACATTATGGACAATCTTTCAGCAAGCAATACACTACTGACTTGGGGGGAAAATATCAGCTTCTTTATTCACTGTAAATAGACTAATAAGTGCTGGACTAATACTTTATTCTTCCAGTAAAAGAGAAATTACCTACATGTAAAAATCATTTATCAAGAAATAAGCCTTACCTTGTATGATAATGAACTTCTTTTAGAAGACACATTTGGTTTCACTACTAAATACAATACTAAATTGACGGCAGTTGCAGAAACAGAACAGATGTATAACCATGTCAAATGTGTCTCCAATATTGAGAAGTTCTCCAAGAAGAATGATGGAATGAAGACGCTTAGGATAATTGAAAATATGCATAAAAGATGGGTATACAGTAGTTTCTTGATGTCAGTATCTTTCATGGTGTTTTCTTGAGTGGCTATCTAATGAAAAACAAATTAAGAAAAGAACATAGACAATAATGACTTTTTGCATTGTCCTAAATGCTTCAACGTCTAAAAATAAGCCATGAACCAAAGTCAGTTTTCTATGGGCAAAAATGTCTAAGTGCTAGAGTACAATGGCATCCCACTCCAGCACTGTTGCCTCGAAAATTCCATGGACGGAGGAGCCTGGTGGGCCGCAGTCCATGGGGTCGCTACGAGTCGGACACAACTGAGAGACTTCACTTTCACTTTTCACTTTCACGCACTGGAGAAGGAAACAGCAACCCACTCCAGTGTTCTTGCCTGGAGAATCCCAGGGATGGCGGAGC
Source organism: Capricornis sumatraensis (assembly GCF_032405125.1). Lineage (NCBI taxonomy): Eukaryota > Metazoa > Chordata > Mammalia > Artiodactyla > Bovidae > Capricornis > Capricornis sumatraensis. The sequence continues at coordinate 77,565,863 of NC_091069.1, read as the reverse complement.
CTCATGGGCTGCCGTCTACGGGGTCGCACAGAGTTGGGCACAACTGCAGCGACTTAGCAGCAGCAGCAGCAGCTAGAGAACAGGGAGATGCACACGTGGAAACATACATGTGGACTAACATGGTTCAGACTGTTCTCACAGCCTAAAAAAGGACATGTTAACCAATTTCTTACATATTTGTGTTTAGTTTCTACAACATGGTAATGTGCTAGGACTATTTAAGCAATCCATTGTATTTTTCCTTTCCTTTTTTTCTTTGCCAAAATCAGAGGTGAAAACAAAGGACATAGGTTAATAACTTGCCCTTTTGGAATTATAAGCTATGCATTCTAGGAACCCCATAATACACTTTGGGTGGACTGTTGGCATTTTTTACAATTATGGACCTTTGTCTAACATCACAGTAGTTCACATTTTCTAGCAAATGCCAAGTAACACCAGGTACACACTGGAATACTCAAATGGTGGCCAGTGTTATCAAGAGCCTTCAAAGAACATTATGCTAAACCAAGGAATCCCAGTGCTGCAAAAATACCAAAATGGCTATGTCAGTTACAGATGCCAAATTCCAACCAAAAGCAGGGTATGAATGAAAGGAAGAAAAATATTTACTTTCTTTCTATAAAACACATATTTGATGTATGTACATATTTACAAATTACCTAACAGAGAGCTTATACATGGTATGGACTGATGTTAAGTAAGGAGTTAATTATTAAAGTAATAGTCCACAGGTTACACTGTGGTGAACAGTCCAGAAAAATTTCTACATACATACATACAGATATGGACAATGTGCTCATTCACGCAGTCGTGTCCCATTCTTTGCGACCCCACAGACTGTAGCCTGCCAGGCTCTTCTGTCCAAGGGATTGTTCCGGTCAGAATCGAACTCAGGTCTCCTGAGTTTCCTGCTTTGCAGGCACTGTGGAGGAGGAAATGGTAACCCACTCCAGTATTCTTGCCCATAAAATCCCATGGATAGAAGAGCATGGCGGGCTATAGTCCACAGGGTTGCAGAGAGTCGAACAGGACCAAGTGACTGAGCACTCTACCTACCGCTGAGCCACCAGGGAAGCCTATATATATAAACACACACATATATATATGCATATGTATATATTTTATAGACACACACACAGGGCACCCACTAGGGCAAAAGGGCGAATCCACACCGTATCCCAACATTCTCATTAATTCACACTATACTTTTCAAAGGCAAATATTAATACTTTACTGATAAGGAAACAGGCTAAAAGAGATTAAGAAATACTCCAAGGTCTCAAGCTCTCAAGTGCTAAAGCCATTTCAAAATATCCTAGCCTCGCTGATATATACACGCCAAGGGGTCGAGAAGAGAATGAATGGCAAGAAAGGAAACGTTTCTTAAGGGTGCTATGCTCAGCTGAGGGCCGGGGAGGGAAATCTAGAATATATTCTCTCAATAGACAACCCTTCAGATATTTTTCTGGGCCACCCTCAGAATCCCAACTGACCAAGCAGATCTGGACCTAAGACAGTAAGCAGTACCCAAACTCAGATGGCTTGCGGAATGAGTGAATGAACAAAGAGTTGGTCCAGTGCTGCCCTTCTGAGAAACCAGCCCTGTGTCAGGTCCTGGCCAGCCAAGGACGACTCTGGTCAGGTGCCCTCTCAGGTGGCCAGGAACCCGGCATCCGCAGTCAGACCTGACCCGGGCCCTCAAGCCTTGCAGAGGTAGAGAAGGCCCTTCTGAGCGACTCCTAGAGGAGCCTTGCGGGACATTAACCTGCAGCTTCATCCCAAATTGTATCGCTCTGGACTCTGCCTAAGCCTGCCTCAACCGACCGGAGTGTGGGCAGCAAGGGACAAGCTGAGAAGCATAATCAAAGAATACAGACGTGGAGACCAACAGAAACGGAGGTACAGACACAGAAAGACGTATCTGAAAGAGGCCAGTCCATCAGGGCAACCCTTGGGTAACGCCGGAAGGGCGGCGCTCGAGGGGCAAGCAGGCGCCAATTGGCCGGGGACAGAGATTTCCGGCCAGGTGGGCAGTTGGCGAAAGTGGCTTGCAGCCTCAGGAGGCTCGCATGCGGGGGCGTTCGGCTGGGCTTACCTATCTCTCCCGCTCGCCAAACGGAAGCGAGAGTTACTACCTCCCACCATCAGTTGCCACTCACTGCCCTAAGCCTCGCGCAGGCGCAGCCTGTGGGGCGGTGACCCAAGGCCTCACAGCCAATCGCAGAAGTGGAGGGGCGGACCAAGAAGGCAGCCCCGCCTTCTCGCTCGCGTTCATTCCTCCCGCTGCTTTCCAGGTGCAGGATAGGCGGGGCGAAGGGCGGTGGGGCCGGAAGTGGGTTTTAGTAACCCGGAAGGGGAGTTCTTTCTTGGCTGTAGTGTTGGTATCTTCCAGCTGCTGCTTGTTCTGCGGCTGAGGGTATCATCGCGAAAGGATGGTGTGCGAAAAATGTGAGTTAAGGAGACTTTTCTCCGGGAGAAAGAGGCTGGGAGACCCTAATTCGAACTCCCTGGGAACTTTGCCATTCTTTGTTTTTCCGTCGGCCACAGGCCTCCGATTCTTGTCTGTCTTTTTGTCTTGCTATTTGACCATTCCGGCCCATCCCCAATGACCGTACAGTCCTGTATCTGTTGGATTCGGGGTGGTCTCAGTTTTGCCCCGTTTTGTCTATTTCGGTTGCTTCCCCTCGACCCCGGCTATCATCCTGTACTGCTTCTTGACAGGCTCCCTCGCTTCACAGACCCTCAGGGTTGGAATGGATCTTAAAAATCACTTCCACAACATCTGGAGTTGCTGGATTTAGCAAATAAAAGTACCCGACGCCCAGTTAAATTTGAATTTCAGGTAAACAACGAATAACTTTTAGTGTGAATATGTCCTATGCAGTATTTGAGACTTGGCCTTGTTTGCTGCTCCTTACTATTAAGTGCTTTGTCCCAAAACACGCACTTTTATGACATTTTTTACTGAAAAATTATTCTTTGTTTATCTGAAATTTAAATCTCACTGGGTGTCCTGTGCTTTATCTAACAAGCCTAAATGAGGATCCCACCCAATGACTTAAGTGCTCTTTGCATGAATGCCTAGAGTACTGAGGCACGAGGCTAGGAGAATCTTACCATCTTCAAAGAAGTCCCTGTAGTTTTCACTGGCTTTTAGAGAAGTCTTTCCTCCTTATGGACTTCCCTGATGGCTCAGAATCTATAGAATCTGCCTGCAGTGCAGGTAGACCCGGGTTCCGTCCCGCGGTCCGGAAGATCACCTGGAGAAGGAATGGCAACCCACTCCGGTATTCTTCACTGGAGAATTCCATGAACAGAGCAGCCTGTCAGTTTACAGTCCGAAGTCGCAAAGAGTCAGACAGGACTGAGCGACTAACACTTTCCTCCTTATAGCTGCCTTTCGGTGACTCTAATGCTAACCCTTGAGAGTTCTAGAAAATATGATTTTTTGACTTTACAAACTGGTTATAGGTTTAAAAAGAGCTATCATATCCTCAAATACCTTTTTCCTACCGTTAGGTATGTCTGACTCTTCTGCAAAAAAGATTCAAGTTCTCATATCCTGATAATTACATGATCCGTTTTGTTTATATCCCCACAGTATATAAAACTTTGAACACAGACGCCCGTGAGTTTGAATCAGAGTTTTTATATTAGGTGAAAGAATGACCATGGATAGTTTCCTTATTAAATTCTCAGAGTGCAGAAAATAATTTAGTGTTTTTGTATATGGAGCCTGGCATTTGGGAGGACCCCCCACAATAAAGCCTCAGCTTACGTTTTTTGTTTTTTTTTTCAGCTTACGTTTTAAACTTCATTTTTGCTAACCCTTATTTTCTTCACTTCAGCCAAACCAAACTGTTTTGTGTGCCTGTATGTACATATCCCTGAGTTTTCCATGCCTTTCCCCAGGATGTGTCATTTTTCCAGGTTACCTTCATCCTCTTTTCTCCTCTTACCAGTCCCATTGCCACTAACCCTCTCTATTGCCTTTCCCACAAAGGTTTCCTGGATTTCCCTGATCAACGTTATTTTTTTCTTCCATGGGATTTCTCCTAATACTACAATTCTGAATTGTTATACCTGTTATTTTCCAGCTTATATTTTAGTTTAATAGTTCTTAACTTTTGGGGGTGGTTCTCTGAGCCCTTTGAGAATGTGATGAAAGCTATGGACTTAGTATAGTCTACTTAAAAATGAATATACAAAAAGTTTGTATACGGTTTTATCTTACTCATATATCGTCTGTGGCCCACCTGTGAGAATCAGACTATGAACTACTGTTAGGGAAATCAGTGTGCTATAAACTCCTTAAAATCTAGACCTTTATCTAATTCATTTTACTTTTATCTGTACTTTGTACAATGGCTTATACATCAGAGATGCTTAGTAAATATTTATGGATTGAATAGGTTTATCAGATTTGTTTATACATGTACAGTTCAGTTCAATTGCTCAGTTATGTCCGACTCTTTGCAGAGGAAGCCTATTATAAGCCATCGTGTTATCCACAAATTTGACTTGAGAGTCAGTTATCCATTGCCACAGTTAATATCTTAAGTCTCAGTTCAGTGGCCCTGACCGCAACATTAACAGGCTTATACATATTATGACTGGTGATACCATTATGAACTTTAGGCACAATGTAGTGTATTTATTAGAGAGTAAACACTAATCCCCCTTGTTTTTACTATCTTTTTATAACAGGTGAAAAGAAACTTGGTACTGTTATCACTCCAGATACATGGAAAGATGGTGCAAGGAATACCACAGGTATTTTTCCTTTTAGAACGTAGATATTGAATCAGATACTTCCTGTGAATAATGTTTTCATTTTCACATTATTTGTAAGATGAAATATTGTTATATGTACAGCATACTTCATTTATTAAACGTTAAAGAATACTAGATCTCCCAACAGTTTAATATATTCTTCTATTTCATTCTTTCAGTGATGTGTCAGGGTTACTGATTTGGTAGAAAGGAAATAGCAAAATAATTAAATGAATTTTAAGCAACAAGTACATCATAGTATTAATAGTTGATTTGATTAAGCTTAATTAGGGTTAGTATTGAAAGCCCCTTTTCCTCACCTGATTTCTATATTCTTGAACAAATTATGTAAATATTTTCACCGTCATAATCATTAAATACAGTGAGGATTTTTTCAGAGGGAACAAAAAAAAATATTTTCACTATTCAATGTCAGTGGCAGTAAAGTAGTACTGTCTGGATTTTACATTAGATAGAATAAATATAGACCCATTCCCTAAGTCCTACTTTGAGTCTGAGGAATAAGATGATTGCTTTTTTTCCACCACCACACCCTGCCCCCCATCCCTAACCATGCTGTGAAGCATGCAGGATCATAGTTTCCTGATTAGGGATCAAATCAACCCCCTTGGCAATGAAAGCACAAAGTCTTAACCATGGACTGCCAGGGAATTCCTATAATGATTGCCTTTTATCCAAATTTTATTCTCCTAGTAAAAAGTTGTTTTATTTTTAAGTAGTGTCTTTAAAACTTGGCTTTTAAATGAAGATTTTTGAAAATGTTGATATAGGCTAGTCTACCTGGAATGTTAGGTCCATGAATCAAGGCAAACTGGAAGTGGTCAAACAGGAGATGGCAAGAGTGAACATCAACATTTTATGAATCAGTGAACTAAAATGGACTGGAATGGGTGAATTTAACTCAGATGACCATCATGTCTACTACTGTGGGCAAGAATCCCTTACAAGAATGGAGTAGCCATCATAGTCAACAAGAGAGTCCAAAATGCAGTACTTAATCTCAAAAACAACAGAATGATCTCTGTTCATTTCCAAGGCAAACCGTTGAGTATCACAGTAATCCAGGTCTGTGCCCCAACCAGTAATGCTGAAGAAGCTGAAGTTGAACAGTTCTATGAAGACCTACAAGACCTTCTAGAACCAACACTCAAAAAAGATGTCCTTTTCATTATAGGGGACTGGAATGCAAAAGTAGGAAGTCAAGAAATACCTTCAGTAACAGGCAGATTTGGCCTTGAGGTACAAAATGAAGCAGGTCAAAGGTTAACAGTCTTGCCAAGAGAACTCACTGGTCATAGCAAACACCCTCTTCCAACAATACAAGAGGAGACTGTAAACATGGACGTCACCAGATGGTCAATACCAAAATCAGATTGATAATATTCTTTGCAGCCAAAGATGGAGAAGCTCTATATAGTCAGCAAAAACAAGACTGGGAGCTGACTGTGGCTCAGATCATGAACTCCTTATTGCCAAATTCAGACTTAAATTGAAGAAAATAGGGAAAAGCACTAGACCATTCAGGTATGACCTAACTCAAAACCTTTACGATTATACAGTGGAAGTGACAAACAGATTCAAGGGATTAGATCTGATAGAGTGCCTGAAGAACTATGGGCAGAGGTTCATGACATTGTACAGGAGGTAGTGATCAAGACCATCCCCAAGAAAAAGAAAGGTAAAATGGCTGTCTAAGGAGGCCTTACAAATAGCTGAGAAAAGAAGAGAAGCTAACTAAAGGCAAAGGAGAAAAGGAAAGATACACCCATTTGAATGCAGAGTTCCAAAGAATAGCAAGGAGAGATAAGAAAGCCTTCCTCGGCGATCAATGCAAAGAAATAGAGGCAAACAACAGAATGGGAAAGACTAGAGATCTCTTCAAGAAAATTAGAGATACCAAGGGAACATTTCAAGCAAAGATGGGCTCAATAAAGGACAGAAATGGTATGGACCTAACAGAAGCAGAAGATATTAAGAAGAGGTGGAAGAACTATACAAAAAATATATTCATGACCCAGATAACCACAATGGTGTGATCACTCACTTAGAGCCATCCTGGAATGCAAAGTCATGTGGGCATTAGAAAGCATCACTATGAACAAAGCTAGTGGAGGTGATGGAATTCCAGTTGAGCTATTTCAAATCCTGAAAGATGATGCTGTGAAAGTGCTGCACTCAATATACCAGCAAATTTGGAAAACTCAGCAGTGGCCACAGGACTGGAAAAGATCAGTTTTCATTCCAGTGCCAAAGAATGTCACACTGCTGCACAATTGCACTCACCTCACATGCTAGCAAAGTAATGCCCCAAATCCTCCAAGCCAGGCTTCAATGGTATGTGAACCATGAACTTCCAGATGTTCAAGCTGGTTTTAGAAAAGGCAGAGGAACCAGAGATCAAATTACCAACATCTGCTGGATCATTGAAAAGGCAAGAGAGTTCCAGAAAAACATCTATTTCTGCTTTATTAACTATACCAAAGCCTTTGACTGTGTGGATCACAACAGACTGGAAAGTTCTTCAAGACATGGGAATACCAGACCACCTGACCTGCCTCTTGAGAAATCTGTATGCAGATCAAGAAGCAACAGTTAGAACTGGACATGGAACAACATACTGGTTCCAAATCAGGAAAGGAGTACGTCCAGGCTGTATATTGTCACCCTATTTTTTAACTCATAAGCAGAGTACATCATGAGAAATGCTGGGCTGGCTGAAGCACAAGGTGGAATCAAGATTGCTGGGAAAAATATCAATAAACTCAGATATGCAGATGACACCACCCTTATGGCAGAAAGTGAAGAGAAACTAAAAAGCCTCTTGATGAAAGTAAAAGAGGAGAGTGAAAAAGTAGGTTTGAAACTCAACATTCAGAAATCTAAGATCATGGCATCTGGTCCCATCACTTCATGGCAAATAGATGGCGAAACAATGGAAACAGTGAGAGACTTTATTTTGAGGGGCTCCAAAATCACTGCGGATGGTGATTTCAGCCATGAAATTAAAAGACGCTTACTCCTTGGAAGAAAAGTTATGACCAACCTAGACAGCATATTAAAAAGCAGAGATGCTACTTTGCCAACAAAGGTCCATCTAGTCAAGGCTATGGTTTTTCCAGTAGTCATGTATGGATGTGAGTTGGACTATAAAGAAAGCTGAGCACCGAAGAATAGATGGTTTTGAACTATGGTGTTGGAGAAGACTCTTGAGAGTCCCCTGAACTGCGAGGAGATCCAACCAGTCCATCCTAAAGGAAATCAGTCCTGAATATTCACTGGAAGGACTGATGCTGAAGCTGAAACTCCAGTACTTTGGCCACCTGATGCAAAGAACTGAGTCATTTGCAAAGACCCAGCTGCTGGGAAAGATTGAAGGCAGGAGGAGAAGGGGACGATGAGAAGGAGGATGAGAAGATTGGATGGCATCACCAACTTGATGGACATGAGTTTGAGTAGGCTCTGGGAGTTGGTGATGGACAAGGAGGCCTGGCATGCTGCAGTACATGGGGTCACAAAGAGTCGGACATGATTGAGCAACTGAACTGATTGGTTAGAAGTCAAAAAATGAACTTTCTGATTGTTAAATGTTGCATGGTTATGTTATTATGTGAAATGTGTAGAAATAACCCACTAAAGTGTGTGTATATTTCTATGCAGAAAGTGGTGGAAGAAAGCTGAACGAAAATAAGGCTTTGACCTCAAAAAAAGCAAGGTAGGTAAAAGAGCATCTGTAAAGCAGTCGTAAATTTCTACTCTTTTTACTATTAAGTATATTGGAATGAATTTGTTTTGCCTCATTCTGTTGTAATAAAGCATAGACTTAGGTACTTCCCAGGGTGTATAACCAAGCTATCTGTTACATCCTATTGGTTTCACCCTCTTCTTTTCACTGTATCAATATATGAAGATATTATATATTATTTTTATAATTTGACCAGAAAATAGTACTTATTTTTACTAGTTCTTAGTTTTTCTGTGAATCACAGGCAGCAGACAAATGTGGACAGATCATGAGCTCTAAAGTCAGACATAAATTTGAATGTAGACTTTGTTACTGTCTAGTTCTATAACTTTAAGCAAGTCAAAACAGTTCCTTAACTTTCCTGAACGTTGTTTTTTTACCGAGGAATGGGGATAAAAATGTCTCCTACCATAAAAACAATTTTTGACACCATGCTCTACTATATTCAGTTTTTAAAGCCCCATAAATTCTTCTAGCTGCCATCCATTTTCTTGCTTCCTTTTATAGCAGAAGTTTTCAAAAGCTGTATCTAGAGAGTACTTTCCCAGTGTCCTTAAGTTCTATTTACTCCTTCAGCCACTATAGTCAGGCCTCCATCTCTACCACACTTATAAACCTACTCTTGTCAAGATCACACATGATCTTTGAAACTCTTGGCTGCTTCTCAGTTATTACCTTTCTTAACCTTTAACAGCGTGCTGTCTCTCTCTCTCCTTTTTTTGCAACCATTTATTCTCTTGGCTTTGAGATACCACATTCTCCTTTCCTCTTAACTCACTAACTGTTCCTTCCAGTGCTGTTCTCAATCCAGTGCTTCTAGACTCAATCCTAGACATTTTTTTTCCCATTTGTAAATTTGCTATCTCTCTTCAAGTGACTTTAGTCCAGCACCTTTGAATTCAAGCTGTATGTTAATGACTTCCACATGTATATCTCATCATGACTCCTCTGAACTCCAGCCATATATCCAGTTGCCTCCTTGACTTTTCTAATTTGATGTTTGACAGGCATCCTCTTTTTCCTTCAGTCTAATCATAGTCTTCTCATCATGGCTCTGGGGTTCAGTCTACTTGTACAAACCAAAATTCCTCACTGATTTCTTCATTTCATTCGCTTCCCATATCCATTAGCGAGTTCTATGGCTCTACTATCAAAAAGTAACCTGAATCCACCTTCTGTTCATCTTGCTGCTAGTACCCTCTTGTAAACCATCATTATTATTTCTTATTGAATACTGTAATAACTTGTGTCTCCCTGTTTCCTCTCTGATTCCCTATACTTCATTCTCATAATAATTAGCATGGTTCCTTAAAGAATAAGTAACTCCTTTGCTTGGGTTTCTTTTTACATTGAATAAAATCCAGACCCTGTGCCATGGTCTCACGGGGTCCTTTATGGTCTGGCCCCTCCTACCTGTGTGACTTCCCATGGAGCCAACTCTTGATTCAGATTTGCCAAGCGCACTCTCACTGGAAGAGGTTTTGCTTACTGTGCCCTCTTCCTGGAATTCATCCTTAAGAGCTCACATAACTGGCTCCTGGTTACTTGAGTCGCAGCTGAAATGTCATTTCTCCAGGGACAGTCCCTAGTTCAGTTCAGTTCAGTTGCTCAGTCGTGTCCGACTCTGTGACTCCATGAATTGCAGCATGCCAGGCCTCCCTGTCCATCACCAACTCCCGGAGTTCACTCAAACTCAGGTCCATTGAGTCAGAGATGCCATCCAGCCATCTCATCCTCTGTCATCTCCTTCTCCTCCTGCCCCCGATCCCTCCCAGAATCAGAGTCTTTTCAAATGAGTCAGCTCTTTGCATCAGGTGGCTAAAGTATTGGAATTTCAGCTTTAGCATCAGTCCTTCCAAAGAACACCCAGGGCTGATCTCCTTTAGAATGGACTGGTTGGGTCTCCTTGCAGTTCAAGGGACTCTCAAGAGTCTTCTCCAACACCACAGTCCAAAAGCATCAATTCTTTGGCGCTCAGCTTTCTTCACAGTCCAACTCTCACATCCATACATGACTACTGGAAAAACTATGACCTTGACTAGATGGAACTTTGTTGGCAAAGTAATGTCTCTGCTTTTGAATATGCTATCTAGGTTGGTCATAGCTTTTCTTCCAAGGAGTAAGCGTCTGAATTTCATGGCTGCAGTCACCATCTACAGTGATTTTGGAGCCCCAAAAAATAAATTCTGACACTTTCCACTGTTTCCCCATCTATTTCCCTAACCAGCATCTAAACTAATGTCTTCCTTCCTTCCTTCCTTCCTTCCTTCCCCTCCTGTCCACCACAATATCCTCTTTGAATTTTCTCTACAACAGGTATTACTATCTTAAAAGTGTGGTTGTCTCCTTACTTACTGTCTGTCTCCTCTCACAAATGTCAGCTGGATGAGGACAGAAGCTTTGTCAAGTTCATCTTTGGCTTTTAATAATAAAGCTTCTAATACATAAAGTGCCTTACACATAAAGGTGTTTATTAAATAATGAGTATAAATTAGCATAATAGACTTAAACTTCAGTGCATTGTCTCATTGGGTATTGTTGACTGACCTGTTGATGTCTTCTGAGATCATTCAGTTATTATTGACCAAGTTGTTCTTTAATAGAGCATACAGTTTTAGGTCCTAGTTCCTTTATGCTCCCAAACTTACTTCAGTGTCATTAATAAGTAGCTATTACTTTTGGGTATTTTAAATGTCTCACTTTGGGAAGTGTACATAATATTTCTGAGATATTAAAATGTACATTTTGGAAAAATATATAGTTCTAAGAAAAAGTAATCTCTAGACTTGTACATGCAAACAAATTGAGCTTGTTATTCAAAGGAAGAATCAGGTTCAGTCTTAACTTCCCTTGTGGGAAGTAAAGTGACATTCTTTTGGATTTAGAAAAATTAACCTTTGAAAATGAGCTATTGTATTGTACCCAAGAGAAGAAACCAGGTCTGGACAGTATTGGTGTTCATTATATGAGTTCAGTTACAAAAAGTTACTGCCAATTTGATGGGAAGTATTTCCTCTAAAATTATCTTGCACACCAGTTACAGTAAGGTGACATTTTCATTTAATAGAAACTTTTTATCCAAAAAAGTTTACATCAGTTAATTGAAAATATCAGCTAAACTAGGCAGTCATGAAGAGATACACATACCTTATTTTAAGTCAAAGCGCATAACTATACATATATTTCATCAATCATTTTACATTGAGACAAGGCTTTTTGAATATGAATCTACTTTATCGTTTGCCTTATATAAATCATAACCAGAATATATATTTTCAGCATCTTTAAAGTAGCTCAAGAACTGACACTTCAAGTGCCAAGCCCTTCCATTTTGATTTTTTTCTCAATTTGAGTTTTCTTACCCATGACTAATGCTGTAGCAGTTTTCATGATACACTCTTTTCTGGTTGTCAAAGCATTCACTTAGTTTTTAGTAGAATCGCTTACTTTTTTTGTACTCTTCATTTCATGAGTTTCCATAATGTTTAACTGTAACACTTGAATAGATTGACAAATACAACTCTGATAAACAGGTTTGGGATTAAGTACAGATGACTCTTTATAAGCATACAGCTTACATGGAAGGGGCAGAAACGTGCAGGTATGTTAAGAGAGTAGCCAGTTAGAAGAGTGCTATGCTATCAATTGTAGAGTTTTATAGAGGGACCAGAAAGCATAGATTAATCACATTTGTTGCTTAAGTGAGGTTATTTAAGAGTATTTCTATCGTACTGTACATTTTTCTTTCTTTAAAAAAAACTCTAGGTTTGATCCGTATGGAAAGAATAAGTTCTCCACTTGCAGAATTTGTAAAAGTTCTGTACACCAACCGGGTTCTCATTATTGCCAGGGCTGTGCCTACAAAAAGGGTGAGTTTCTCTCAATACCACGTTTATATTCATATCAAATGTACTTCTTTTGATACTGATTTGGATAACACAGTATAAGAGTAGCCCTTCATAAAACTTATTTGTCAGATAAATGCTCTTTTTTCTAAGGCAAAGTATACAGAACTTGTCATAGTTGAAAGTATATTCGTTTTCTCTTTTCTGATGCTGTTTAATTTTTTTTTTTTTACCTTCACCAGTGACTTAAATAAACCAAATCATTGATATTAGTTAAATATTTGATTGGTATAATTAGTTGTTAACACTTGATTGCTTACATGAGTTTTCTGTTTGTTTGTTTGTTTTAGGCATCTGCGCTATGTGTGGAAAAAAGGTTTTGGATACCAAAAACTACAAGCAAACGTCTGTTTAGATGTATTGACGTTTCGGGTTTTCCGTATGATTTTACTTTTTGCTTTGAATTTTCAAGGCATAAGTTAGATGTTCAAGTTACAAGATAACATGTCTTAAGACAAATAAACCAGGGAAGTAGACTGGTATTCTTTCTTTTGCTGTCAAGAAGTTCAGCAGCAATGTAACTAGTTTTCTGCCTTAAGCTTTTCTTTACAAACATCTTATTTAACTGGAGTAAGTAACAAATCTAACAAAAATATTTTCCTAGTTCTGTATGCACTTTTTAATTTATCATTACTCATATAATTTTTATTCTTTTTCCCTCTACATTATAGATATTGCAAAAGTAAGAAGGAAGTTATTGATATATGGCTTTGAATTTGGCATTCAGACTTGTGATCCTTCCCTCATTCCCTTTTGGTTGTGTAGTTTTAGGATCAGCAGTTCCTTAATTAATCAGCATCATAGGGCATTCAAATATCTGAGCCCATTATTGTTAAATAGTTCCTTAAATAAATTAGCCCAGACCCAAATTAAACAAAAGTTGTTTTTATGTTATTTTTTATTCATTTGTGAAGCCAAAGTGTCAATACCTTTCATATGAGAATAGGAACTCAAGGAACAACCCACATATGTTCAAAAAAATACAAAGTATTTCAGAAAAACACATATCACCTTGAATTCAGACCATCATGAAAGCCAGAACATTGTGCATCCATAATGATGTATAGTGAACGAATCACCATTCTTTGGGAAAATGCTTTGAAGCAGACACCAAAAATTTTTTTAACCTCCTCTTCTAAAAATAAATACACAAAGCAAACATTTTGACTCTTTTTTTAAATATACATATATAGTATAGACTGCTAAAAGACTACTTTGAGATTTTTTTTTAAACTATACAGTTGTTGATTTACAATGTTGTGTTAATTTCTGCTGTGTACAACAGAATGATTCAGTTATACGTATATATACATTGTTTTTTAAATTCTTTGCCATTATAGTATATCACAAGATATTGAATACAGTTCCCTATACTCTGCAGTGAGACCCTGTTGTTCATCCATTCTGTGCGTCTGCTAACCCCAAACTCCCAATCTATCTCCCCACCGCACAGCCCCCTTGGCAGTCATAAGGTTGTTCTCTTTGTGAGTCTGTTTCTGTTTCTTAGATAGGTTCGTTTGTGTCATATTTTAGATTCTGCCTTTAAGTGACATTATATGGTATCTGTCTTTCTGACCTCACTTACTACAGTGATCTCTAAGGCCGTCATGCTAATTGGACATTATTTCGTTCTTTTAGTGGCTGAGTAATATTCCATTGTATGTGTGCCAGTCTTTTGAGTTGAAGTTTTGTCTGAATATATGCCCAGTAGTTGGATTGCTGGATCATATGTTAGTTCAATTTTTAGTTTTTTGAGGAACCTTCATACTGTTTTCCATAGTGACTGTACCAACTCATATTCCTACAAACAGTGTAGGCAAGTTGCCTTTTCTCCACACCCTCTCCAGCATTTGTTGTTGGTAGATTTTTTAATAATAGCCTTTCTGACTGGTGTGAGGTGGTACTTCATTGTAGTTTTGATTTGCTTTTCTCCAATAATTAGTGATGTTGAGCATCTTGTCATGTGTCTGTTGGCCATCTATACGTTGTCTTTGGAGAAGTGTCTAGGCCTGTTTTTGCATTGGGTTGTTCAGGTTTTGTGTTGAATTATATGAACTGTTTGTGTATTTTGGAAATTAAGACTTGTCAGTCACATCATTTGTAAATCTTTTCTCCCAGTCTGTAGGTTGTTCTTTTCATTTTGTATATGATTTCCTTTGTTATACAAAAGCTTATAAGTTTGATTAGGTCCGATCGGTTTAATTTTGCTTTTGTTTCTATTGCTTTGGTAGACTGACCTCAGAAACGTTGGTACGATTTATTTCAGAGAATGTTTTGCCTACATTCTCTTTTAGGAGTTTTATGGTATCAGTGTCACATCTTATACTTAAGTGTTTAGGCCATTTTGAGTTTATTTTTGTGTATGGTGAGAGGCTGTGTTCTGTGTGTTCTGACTTCATTGATTCACATGCAGCTGTCCAACTTTCCCTTAACACTACTTGCTGAAGAGATTGTCTTTTTTCCATTGTATATTTTTGCCTCCTTTGTTGAAGATCAATTGACCATAGGTATGTGGGTTTATTTCTGGGCCATCTGTTCACTTTCAGGTTTCAGACAAAGCCTTTTCTTTTGCTGCCTTTAGAAGTACAGGACTTCTGCTTTTGAAACAAGCTAACTGTGGGAGGCCAAAAAAAGTATTCCCCATTGCCAAGTGCAGTATAAATATGTATCACTATAAAATGGTAGACTAGATACAATGATGATACACATGGTATAGATACCACATTTTTATTTGTTTTAAAATTACTGTGGAAAGTATTTAAAGTTTTAACTGTTTAATTTTATCTATAAGGTTTTTTCCCCCTAGGATATGTTCTTATTCTTACCCAGAAAGATCACAGCGATAATGCAAAATATAATAACAATAGCTCTGAGGGCAAAAAGTATCTTCTCATGCTTTAATTTGGGATTTTAAACTAAAATCAACACAAGGGACACATAATAGGACCTGGTTAAGAGAGTGACCCAGATCCATTAAGAGCTGCATTGGTCAACTTTGGGAAAGTACATTTTTCAGGTATCAACTGGGATGTGGATTTCCACAACTCATATTTCCTATTCATGCCCGACTAGCCTTCTACTGTAAATGATCCAATGGCCAGACTCAGGTTGTTCTATGAAGATATTTGTCAGTGTTATACCTCAGAGTAGTATAAATGTTATAAACCTTCATATTATTGAAATAACAATGTGACTGCCATAAGTTGAATAGAAGAAAGTCCCAAAATAAAACATAAAGTATTTTTAAAAAGAAATTAAAAAATAGAAAATATAACATTAAGATGACAGGATTAAGATCATATTTAGCTTTTATCAAGTTAAATAACATTTTTTTAAAAATCTCATTGTTTTTAATGTATGTATGTCAGAAACAAATACCAACAGAACACTTAAGTGCTTTCACTCATTAAAATATGCAGCCATCAAAATAATACAAGATTTATGTATTTGTGCAGAAGTTTATGTATATAAATAGAAAACATCTGAAAGCCACTGATAACGGTTTTTCTCTGTGGAGTAGAACTAAGGGTTGAGAAAAGAGACTTAACCCTTTACAGCCTCATGCCAACTACTTAGTACTTTTTAGCTTATAATTCTTTTACCTGGGGGAGCAGGAGAGTACTAATAATTTTAGTATCCTAGAAATAAGTATTTACATGCATAGATATGTATTTATTTTTTGAGAATTTCAAGCAGAAGAAATATACACATTGTTCTGCACTTCAGATCATTAATGTTTCTCCTGTTTCCTTTACCATTTTCTGTCTCCTTACACATTTTTTTGACCACATGATGAATACATTGCAGACATCATAGCCTTTAATACTACATATGTGCTTCATGTGAACAAGCATGTGAAGTATGGTTATCAAATTCAGGAATTTAACATTAATATTTTCATCTAATCTATAGTCCTTGTTCCAGTTCCATTTGTTGTCCCATTGGTAAATTTTTTTACAGCTACAGGATCTAACCCAGGGTCATATGTTAGATTATCATGACTCTAATCTGGACCAGTTCTTCAGCCTTTCTTTGTCTTTTATAGTATTTGTTTGGAGAATACAGGACAGTTAAAGTATAGGTTGTGCTTCAGTTTGGGTTTTTCTGATTCTTCCTTATGGTTAGATTTGGATTATGCAGTATGGGCAGAAACCCTGTGAATGGTGTGTCCTCTCAGTGTCGTACCCTGGCTCTCAGAAAGTCCCCTCGCCTCTTATTGGTGATGTTAATTTTGTCACTTGAGTAAGATGTTGTCCAGTTTCTCCACTGTATCGTTAGTTGCTGTTTTAACTTTTGCAATTAGTAGATAATTTGTGAGGAGAAACTTTGAGGTTGATTGATGTTCTATTCCTTGTCAAACCTTCCCCTCCTAGATTTAGCATCTTTTGATGATTCTTGTCTGAATAAATTTTTACTGTGATGTTTACAAAATTGTGATTTTTCTACCTACATTATTTCTATATTAATTAGTTGTCATACTACTCTAAAGAAAAGGTTTCGCTTTATCTATTTATCATACATGTAGAATAAATGCTTTATTTCTGATCACTTGAATATTACTTACAGGTGATTCCTTTTACCCCAAGTAACTTAAATGTGTATTCTCTAAGAATAAGGATATTTTCTTATATAACCACAGCATAATTATCAAAATCAGAAAATTAGCATTAATATAATATCTAATATTTTCCACATTTCACTGGTTGTTCCAGTAATGGCCGGGGAGAGGGGCAGAGGTGAATTGGTCCAGGATTCAATCCAGAATAACACATTCCATTTAGTTGTCAAGCCTCTAGTCTCCTTCAGTCGGGAGGAGCTCTTCAGTCTGTCTCTCAGAAATGTCAAGGGCGTGAAAAACATAGACTACTTATGTATATGAAGTGTCCCTTAATTTGAGATTTTCTGATGTTTGTTTATGATTAAATTGAGCTTATGTCTTTTTGGCAAGAATATCATAGAAGTGACACTGTTCTTTTCAGTGCCTCGAATCATGGTACTGGTTGTTCCATCACAAGCTGTTCATTTTGATCACTTATTTTTGGTGGTATTTGCTAGATTTTTCCACTGTAAAGTTTCTAATTTTTTTCAAGTTAGCAAGCATTTTGTGGGGAGATACTTTGAGACTGTAAATATTCTGTTTCTCAGCAAACTTTCATACACTAAGTTTAGCATCCAGTGATGCTTCTTGGCTGAATTGTTACTCTGATGGCTGCCAAATGATGGTTTTCCAGTCCTATCATTCCCCCACATTTATTAGTTGGCATTCCAGTATAAAGAAAAGATTCCTTTTCTCACTTCTTTTAGTATGAACTCATAAATTCCTATTTTATTCATGTTACTCTCATTTGTTTTAACGTCAAATTGTTCCATATTTGGTCAGTGGGAGACCTGGCTTCTGAGTCTTTTTGACATGTTTTTATCATTCTTTGAGAAATTTCTTACTCTCCAGCCCAAAATGTTCCAAGTTTATCGTGTTGTTTTCCCTTCACCCATCCCTGGAATCAACCGTTTCTCCAAAGACCTTTAGTTTCTTTCAGTGGACAGTGGTGTTTAGAAACTAAGATCTAGACCTGCTGGCTTGTCATTGCTTACAGGACCCTTCAACAGAAAGAACCAAGAAACGTTTATTAGAAATCACCACTTTCTCTAATACCTTCAATTCCAAACCAACCCCACAGGGTTCTTTCTTGCCTTTACCCATTTGATATTTGTGTCTTCTTCCACAATGAGAACCTGGGTCTCCAGCATCATTATTGCAGAACTCTGAATTGTTTAATATTACTCATGTATTTTGCAATTAAAAATAGTTTTAAGTTTCTTAAAAATGTAAGTAAGCCAACAGAATGATACATGTGAATGTCATTCATCAGCCTGTTAGTGCAGGAAAAGAGCTTGGTAACTTTTGTGCTTATGCTGCCTCCCAGATGAATTTGGTAAATGAATAACTGATACTAAATACTTGTTTTCATTCAGCTAACATTTATTGAATCTATACTATGTTCTCATCCCTAATCAGACTACTTTTATTGGCTCCAAGTTTTTTGCTCATAACCATCAGCAAGAATGTGATAAACCATCAATTAATGTAGTATTATAAAAGTAACGTACAGAGAAAATATATTGAAAGAATAGTAACTAAAGAGAGAGACTGTTTCAAAAACAGCAATTCTAACCAAAAAAAAAAAAAAAAAAACCTAGACCAAGGTGATACTCAGAGAATGGAAATGAAGGGACACATTCGAATGACCTTTTAAAAGATTTGACTGCCTTGTTGACTAAATGAGGAAATGAGAAGTTGAGTTATAGTGGGTCTCCTTTATATGTTCTCATAGTAAGTTCCTCCACCAGAGGGCAATGGTGTTCTTTCTTGGTTTTTAATTTTCCATCATGCTAAAAGATTTGCAGTTTTAGACGTACAGATCAAATAGATACTTATGTCTCCAACAACATTGTGAAAAGATAGCCAGAGAAACTTAGTCGTACAATAAAAATCCTGGACAATATTTATTTACATGTAACAAAGTGAACTCACTCAGTCGTGTCTGACTCTTAACGACCCCATGGACTGCACCCTACCAGGCTCCTCCGTCCATGGGATTTTCCAGGCAAGAGTACTGGAGTGGGGTGCCATTTACATGTATACATATTCATATAAGTGTATAAAATTTCTGTGTATGTATCAGCTGGCAGGAAATAATGATTCTTAGAGCCCAGAAATGAAGGAAAGTCCAAAATGTACATTAGTACCAAAGCCTTGAAAGAATTATCTTCCAATCTGTCAGTGTCTAAAACCTACTTAAAGCATCATGTGCATAGAAGACAAAGCCTTGGACTTGTGTAAGGTGGGAAGGTTAGATCAGACATAGGTGCATAAAGTACGGATCCCTACAAAGCATTGTTTTCAGTGGATTTACTATAAAACCCCACTTACACACAAAAAGGCAGCGGGAGTATGTTTTTATCCTAGCCTTAGCCTTGGGAAGACATGGGGTAGAAAATTAAAATCTCTCCTTAAGAACAAGAATGAGATAGACATTTTTAGGCAAGCAGGTGAGTTTAAACCAACCAAATCCTCAGTAAAGGACATTCCAAAAGGCATATTTCAGGAAGAAGAAAATGAGCTCAAAAATTAATGAAATACAAGAAAGAATGGTCAGTTCCAGAAAATGATAAATTTTCAGGTAATTATAGACAAACATTGATTATGAAACATGTTAACATGTAGTTTGTGGAGTTAATAACTAAAATACTGGAAAATAATAAAATAGTTGATCAGATTAAGTACTCAAGAAGAAAAAGATATTACAAATTTTCAACTTGGTTAAGTTCAAAAATACATTTTAAAGCAGTATATGTTAAAATTTCTTAACAAAGAATAAAATAAAATGTATTTTCCAAACCAAGGTATATGGAGTAAGGGAAAATATATCAATCCAAAAGAAGTCAAAAAAGGAGAGTGCAGGGAAAAGACATTTAGAGAACAGAAGAGACAAAGTAATATGGAAGATATAAATTCAAATGTATCTCTAACACAAATGATGTGAATATACTAAATTTTCCAGTTAAAGGAAACATTCTGTCACAGTTCTTTGAAAGTTTCAGCCATTTGCTGAATGTGCATTTATAGTAAAAGGATGGGAAAGTATACCAGGCAAGTACTAATTAAAAGAAAACTGATGTGGCTATATTAATATAGAAAAAGTAAGTCTTAAGGTCAGGAGCATTGCTAGAGGAAAAAAAGACCACTACATACTGATGAAAGGTTAAAGTTTCCAAGAAGACAAAAACAAGTCTTGGTTATATACTAATGCAAGCTAATATACTAACTATAACTAGTATAAGCTAATAGCTTCAAAATAATATAAAGGAAAAATTGATGAAACTGTTTTAGTGAAAGATTTTACATACTTCTTGCACTAATTGATCAAACAGACAAAATATAAAACATTCAGTAGGATTTGAACAATACAGTTAATAACTTGATCTAATGGACACAGAAAAGATCATGTCAGTAACTGAATAATATGCATTGTTAAGCATACAACAGTTACCAAAAAACCATGTACTAACCCATAAGACAGATGTCAACAATTTTCAGAAATTTGATATCAGAAAGACCAACCTCTAATGATAACACAGGTTAGAAATCAACAACAGAAAGATAGTTTTTTTTAGAGTCTGTATAGTCAGCCCTCTATCCTTGGGTTCTGCATCCACAAATTCAACCAACCACAGATTGAAAATATTCCCCCCAAAATTTCCAGAAAGGTCTGAAAAGCAAATTTTGGATTTGCCATGTGCTGGCAACTATTTAGACAGCATTTACACTGTATTTACAGCTATTTACATAGTAGTATAGGCATTATAAGTAGAGGTGTTTCAAAGTATATGGTAGGGAAGGTGTACATAGTTTTTTTTAATATAAATTTATTTAATTGGAGGCTAATTACTTTACAATATTGTATTGGTTTTGCTATACATTGACATGAATCCGCCACAGGTGTGCATGTGTTCCCCATTCTGAACACCCTACCCTCACCTCCCTCCCCATACCGTCCCTCTGGGTCATCCAGTGCACCAGCCCCAAGCATCCTGTATCATGCATCAAACCTGGACTGGCGATTCATTTCACATATGATAATATACATGTTTCAATGCCATTCTCCCAAATCATTCTGACTGGTGTGAAATGGTACCTCATTGTGGTTTTGATTTGCATTTCTCTGATAATGAGTGATGTTGAGCATCTTTTCATGTGTTCGTTAGCCATCTGTATGTCTTCTTTGGAGAAATGTGTGTTTAGTTCTTTGGCCCATTTTTTAAATTGGGTCATTTAATTTTCTAGAATTGAGCTGCAAGAGTTGCTTTTTTATTTTTGAGATTAATTGTCAGTTGCTTCACTTGCTATTATTTTCTCCCATTCTGAAAGCTATCTTTTCACCTTGCTATAGTTTCCTTTGTTGTGCAGAAGCTTTTAATTTTAATTAGGTCCCATTTGTTTATTTTTGCTCTTATTTCCAATATTCTGGAGGTGGATCATAGAGGATCCTTCTGTGACTTATGTCGGAGAGTGTTTTGCCTATGTTCTCCTCTAGGAGTTTTACAGTTTCTGGTCTTACATTTAGACCTTTAATCCATTTTGAGTTTATTTTTGTGTATGGTGTTAGAAAGTGTTCTAGTTTCATTCTTTTACAAGTGGTTGACCAGTTTTCCCAGCACCACTTGTTAAAAAGTTTGTCTTTTCTCCATTGTATATTCTTGCCTCCTTTGTCAAAGATAAGGTGTCCATAGGTGCGTGGATTTATCTCTGGGCTTTCTGTTTTGTTGCATTGATCTATATTTCTGTCTTTGTGCCAGTACCATACTGTCTTGATGACTGTGGCTTTGTAGGAGAGCCTGAAGTCAGGCAGGTTGATTCTTCCAGTTCCATTCTTCTTTCTCAAGATTGCTTTGGCTATTCGAGATTTTTTGTATTTCCATACAAATTGTGAAATTATTTTTTCTAGCTCTGTGAAAAATACCATTGGTAGCTTGATAGGGATTGCATTGAATCTATAGATTACTTTGGGTAATATACTCATTTTCACTATATTGATTCTTCCAATCCATGAACATGATATATTCCTCCATCTATTAGTATCCTCTTTGATTTCTTTCACCAGTGTTTTATAGTTTTCCATATATAGGTCTTTTGTTTCTTTAGGTAGATATAAGTATTTTATTCTTTTCATTGCAATGGTGAATGGAATTGTTTCCTTAATTTCTCTATTTTCTCATTATTGGTGTATAGGAATACAAGGGATTTCTGTGTGTTGATTTTGTATCCTGCAACTTTATATATTCATTGATTAGCTCTAGTAATTTTCTGGTGGAGTCTTTAGGGTTTTCTATGTAGAGGATCATGTCATCTGCAAACAGTGAGAGATTTACTTCTTCTTTTCCAATTTGGATTCCTTTTACTTCTTTTTCTGTTCTGATTGCTGTGGCCAAAACTTCCAAAACTATGTTGAATAGTAGTGGTGAGAGTGGGCACCCTTGTCTTGTTGTACATAGTTTATATGGAACTACTACACCACTTGATATAAGGGACTTGAACATCTGCAAATTGTGCTGTATGGGGGGTGGTGCTGAAAACGGTCCCCTGCAGATACAGAGGGACAACTGTATTTGGATAAAAGATGCTTCTAAATAACTGAGTCCAAACAATCACAGTTGAATTAGAATTTACTTAAGATCAAATAATGAAATAATTTATTAAAACTTGTGTGATACAACTAAAGTGGAATTCAAAGGGTTGTGTATAGCTTTAAATGCTTATCTAGGAAGAAAAGAAAGTCTGACAGTGAGCTAAGAATTGAACTGAAGCTAGAAAACAAATCCCAAAAAAGGAAGGGGAAGAAATTAATAAAAATAAGATTATAAATGAATCACATGTAAAACTAAGGTACAATAGGAAACGAATAGAGCTCAAAAAGTTTATTCTTTGTAAAGACTAGTACTTTAAAGCCTATAGCAAGATTGATTTTTAAAAAATCAGAAATAGACAATTTTAATAGATATTAGAGCTTAATTCTAGATACAGCAAAGAAAGAGGATACTGTGGACAGATGTCAGTATATTTGAAAAATAGATGAAATGGATATTTTCCTATAAAAATAATGATTGAAATTGACAATAATAAATTTAAAAACCTGAAAGATCCTATAATCGCTAAAGAAATTTTATCAAGAATCAAACATAAGAATGAGATAATTTTGCAGGTGAATATACCAAAATTCTAATAAGTGATTCCAGACTTAAACCTTTTCAAACAAGAAAAAGTGGGACTACTCAACTCACTTTATAAGGCTAGTATAACCTTGTTACCCAAATCAGGCAAGTAGTGTAAAGAAAAGAAAATTACAGAGCATTATCAGTCATGAGCAAAGATGGAAAATATTAGAAAACTAATTGCTCAGTTCTTAACAGTTGATAATATTTTGTGACCAATGCAGGTTTATTCCAGAAATGCAAGATTGGCCAACATTTTTAAAAAAATCTATTAATTACCCATATTAACAAATAAATGAAAAAAAAAACTATATGATCATTTTTGGTAAAATCCAACAAACAATGAAAACTAGAGTGGAAATTCTTAACCTCCTAAAAGGTAACATCAAAGTCCACACATGTCAAGTGTTAAATGTATCACCCTTAAAACTAGTAACAAGACAAGAATGCCTACTCTTACCACTTCTTTTTAAAAATATTTATTTTTATTTGGGTTTCCCTGGTGGCTCAGATGGTAAAGAATCTGCCTTTTTATTTACTTGGCTGTTTGGGGTCTTAGTTGCACCACATGTGATCTAGTTCCCTGACCAAGGATCAAACCCAGGCCCCCTGCGTTGTGAGTGCAGCCTTTAGCACTGAGCCAGCAAGGAAGCCCCTCGCCATCTCTGCTCACATTGTACCAGAGACTCTAGCCAGTGCAGTAAAAGAAGACAAAGAGGAAAAAAGTACAGAGGTCAGAAGGAAAAACCAAAACTAATTGTGTGCAGTATTTCAGTGTGTTGTGGCTCCCCAAAGAATCCCCAATGAGTTATTACACTGAATAAAGAGTTTGTGCAATTTATTGCTAAGGAGATCAGTATACAAAAGCAGAATGCATTTAAGCATACCAGCAAAAACTAAATGTAATCTGAAACTATATATAATAGAAACCAAAAATAAATATAACAAAAGGTGTCCAAGTCTTTCTTTTGGAGAAAGTTATAAAATTTACTGAACAGGACAGAACTCAGCAAGCTGATCATAACGTTTATATGGAAGAGCAAAGGGCCAAAAGACACTTTTAATGATTAATAACTTCGAGGGACTTGATGTACCAAATATCAAAGTTTATTATAAAATTGAATTATTAGGACAGTATTATACCAGCACAAAGACAGAGCAACTAAGAGTAGATGAATACATGTGTGGAAAGGTGGCATATGATGCAAGTGGCATTATAAATCAGCAGGGAAATTCTTCAGGAAATTAAAACTGGATCCTTGTAAACAAAAGCCAAATCCAGGACTTAGATGTGAAAGGCAGTCCTGTTGTCCAGTATCAGAAAGCAGTTTTCTAGACTTGTCTGGATTCCTAATTGTTTGGTCCCTGTAGTCCATCATGGTCATAAGTGAGAGGCAAGTGTAGTTTTATAGTTTTTTTTTATTCCTGCAGTCTCTGTTTCCTCCATGTCGCTTTTATCTGTCTGTTTAGATCTCTGTTCTTGTTTTCCTCAAGTGTCTGGTCTTTTTTTCTTTCTTGGGGAAACCACTGGAAACTCTGCTCATGTTGGTAGAAGTTGACCATGAGTTTCATGTAAGGCAGAGGTTATCAGCAGTAACACTACTGACATTTTAGATTGGGTAATCGTTTGTTGTGAGAGGCTTTCCTTGTGCCTTGTAGGATATTTTAGCAGCATCCCTAACCTCTACTCTTTAGATGCTAGAAACTCCCACCTCACCAAGTTTTGTGAAAATAGAAAATGTCTCTAGACTTTGCCATATGTGTCTTAAGTTTAGAATCACCGATTTGGGGTGATCTATCTAAGGTATTTGCAAAGGGACTCCTAAAGTCAGTATATTTAGATACTTCTTTTTGAGATAGTCATATTCTGCACAGATTAATCGTCCAGTTTCTCTTGGCTGAAGGATAAAGTGGCAGAAGAAGGAGGAAGTCTTAGTATTCAATATACATGCATCCACTTATTTTTTTTTTGTTTTAAGTGCCACCCACCCTCAACCATGACTGGTTTTCCTCCAACCAGAATCCATCTGTTTTCCCATCTTTGAAGCCTAAACCTCTAGACTTTGGCCAGAGTGTGGGAGGGGTGATCAACCAGTGATGAGGAGTATGGGAAGAGGAGAAATCCAGGAAGCTACCTGGTCCTCAAACAACCTTAATTCAACCAGTCTTCCTTATTTCAACACTCCATTTAATCCCTCTTCTGAAGATGCCATCAATCCTTGAGTTTTTTCAGAATTCTAGAGTCCAGTAGTCATGTATGGATATGAGAGTTGGACCATAAAGAAAGCTGAGCGCCAAAGATTTGATGCTTTTGAACTGTGGTGTGAGAGAAGACTCTTGAGAGTCCCTTGGACAGCAAGGAGATCAAACCAGTCAATCCTAAAGGAAATCAGTCCTGAATATTCACTGGAAGGACTGATGCTGAAGCTCCAATACTTTGGCCACCTGAT
The DNA here is from genome assembly GCF_032405125.1 of Capricornis sumatraensis. Lineage (NCBI taxonomy): Eukaryota > Metazoa > Chordata > Mammalia > Artiodactyla > Bovidae > Capricornis > Capricornis sumatraensis. The sequence goes on along the minus strand of NC_091069.1, from coordinate 77,540,199 downwards.
GCGAAGAACTGACTCATTAGAAAAGACCCTGATGCTGGGAAAGATTGAAGGTGAGAGGAGAAGGGGACGACAGAGGATGAGATGGTTGGATGGCATCACTAACTCAATGGACACAAGTCTGAGCAAGCTCCAGGAGTTGGTGAAGGACAGAGAAGCCTGGTGTGCTGCAGTCTATGAGGTCTCAAAGAGTCGGACATGACTGAGCAACTGAACTGAACTGAGAGTGCTTATACAATTTGTCTTCACTTAATGTCAGCTTACTAACTTGTGGTCTCTCAAAGACTGCCAAGTTCATTACTATTTGTCTGCTTTCTACTCTCCAAAATTTGGTTCTTTTGGTATCCTCTTTCACTCTCTTTATCCTTAGGATTTTTGCCACCCCTTTACTGTATTTTTATGTGGGGAGATTGAGGATGAAAACTAGATATGTTTCATTCCACTGTTTTTATCCAAAAGCTTCAATTTCATGTACTTTTAATATTTGTCATGTTTTTAATTGTATTCAGACACTTACCCTTTGGAATGTGGACTATCAGGTGGAAGAGAACAGATACAGCCTTTTTTCTTTCCCACCCTTTCTTATAGATAATATTATAATTGGGAAGTAGGAATGAAGAGAAAGATGTTAACAGAGCTTATTAGAGATTAACTGGTTGAAATTGAAGTTCATCTTGAAGGGTTATGGGAGATAAGAATACAATAAATAAGGTGGGATCAGATTATGAAGCCTAAAAGACTGGCTTGTTGATATCATATTGAATCCAGGAGGCAGTCAGAAAGCATTATGGACTTTTTATCTGAGAAGTGATTTGATGAAAGTAGATTTTATTAGTATTAATCTCAGAGCTCTGACAACATATGGACAAGAATAGGGAATGAGTAGAGGCAGAGGAGCCTTCCAGGACTGTGGCTGAAATTCAGATAGAGGGATAAACTAGGCCATACTGGGAAGCATGGGAATGGGAAGGATAGGTTTAAAAGTCATTGTCAGGGAAAATTTGATTGTTACCTCCAGCAGATATAGAAGTTAGATCATAGTCGAACGTATAGAACCTTACATTCATGCGTGGTAGATCTGAAACACCAAATAAAATGTCATTTGTGGCAAGAAGTGTGCCTGGTTGAACACCACGTGATTTACTGAGAAAAGGCCCAATCAAGACAAGTCAAGAAAAGGGAAAGAGAGGCTATTATAAATTCACAGAGTGGTTGTGCTGGAATATAAAGATTCCTGAAGAACAGCCAGTCCTCTGGAACAGAAACGCTTTCTCTTTTTCACTTCTGCTTTTATAGTGAACACATCTGGCACAAGGCCCACAAAGGGCCGTTCTAATTCCCAAGGTCACGTGACCTTTCTTGCTTCATCTCTCCCACCAACTATTTCTTCCCTCTAGTGTTTCAGTTCAAACTACTGAAAGAGAATTAGGGCCCAGCTCTACATTTCAGTTCAGGGCACACGTTACACATGCCTGAGCCTCAGTGGCCAGTAGTGACAGAGGATGGGTTGTGCTGTCCATTCAGCAGCAACTGCAAATATGGCAGGCACATTGACTCACCCAGACAAAAGAGTTGTTTTAATGAATCTGAATTACAACAGAAATGAAACTTTTTGGTGTACAGTTTTACCTTTTGAAGTTGGTCAGGTCAGCTACAGAATCCCCAAGCTACCTTACAAAGCTACCATGAGTGGTGGAAATGTGAAAAGACTATGGGATTGGCTTAGTGTGCTTATTCCTTCTGTGCAAGTAGTTTGCACTTCAGACTAACAACTCTGAATCTAGCACCAGGTCTGCTGCCTGCAGGCCAACTAGCCTCATGACAGCACCTCATCCAGGTTTGCTTATGTAATGTTTGTAGAAAAAGGGCAGTTTGCTGACAAATGGACCAATACACCCTCATCTCAGCCCCACAGAAACTGGTCTGCTGAGGTGCTCCAGGAAGCTCGTAATTCTTTCAAATGAGCTTGCAATTTTTCTACATCTATATAGTTGTTCAAGAGTCAGCAAACTATGACCCAAACTGTGACCCACAGACTGCTGCTAAGTCGCTTCAGTCATGTCTGACTCTGTGCGACCCCAGAGACGGCAGCCCACCAGGCTCCCCCGTCCCTGGGATTCTCCAGGCAAGAACACTGGAATGGGTTGCCGTTTCCTTCTCGAGTGGATGCAACTGGAAAGTGAGAGTGAAGTCACTCAGTCGTGTCCAACTCTTCGCGACCCCATGGACTGCAGCCTACCAGGCTCCTCTGTCCATGGGATTTTCAAGGCAAGGGTACTGGAGACCCACAGACTAGTTGCCTGTTTTTGTATATACATTTTTATTGGAACACAGTTATGACTATTCATTAATAGATTGTCTGTGGTTGCTTTCTTGTACAACAGCAGAGTTTCAAAGCTAAAATATTTACTACCTGACTCTTCAAGAAAAATTTTGCTAACTCTTGTTCTAGATAATTCTAGAAATGATCAGCATTTGGGGAAAAATCTTGAGTAGATATAAAAGGTTAGTGGCTGCACAGTAGTGGTACAGTGTTTTCCCATGCTGCTACTTTTATTGTTTCGTAATTCCTTAATCACCTTATGGGCCACATTTGGCCAGAAGTCATTCAGACATCTCTCAGGGTTATCTTACTGGCCTAAGCTAAAGCTCATGTTATTCTACACTGATGGATTAAACTGTTAAGTAATTCAGTCTAGATGACTGTTTACAGTTTAATGCAAATGTCTTTAGTTCCAATTATTTACCCTAGGATTTTATTTTCTTGCTACATGCACTCAAGAGTCATAGTACATCATTGTTTCCTGTGTGATCTGGAACGTTGGGGTCTCTTGCCAAATGCAGTCCTTTGATTTGTTTCCACATCACTGAGTTGGCCTTCAGGTGATGTCATTGACATTCCCCAAACAGGATATTAAGTTTTACACAGCTGGAGAAACATCATCCTACTTCATGATTTAGTGGGCCAGAGATCCTCCTGCCTTCTCACACAATCCTTCATCTATAAAATAAGTGTTACTTTGCTTTCTTTGTGGATTGTTTTCAACAAACCTCTATTTTCAAGACTCTCTCCTCAAACTCAGGTGAGCATACTCAGCTAAGATAGCCCATTTGGAACACATGAGCTTTGGCCAAGAGTTTAATGATAAAAATAACATTGCTTACAAAAGTTCTCTGGTGTCTGTTGGTTTTGCCAACAAATTCTTCTTCTCTTGAAATACAGGATCTTTTTAAAATTTTGTTTAAAACCATTTCTTATTTTTATTTATTTGGCTGCCCCGGATCTTAGTTGCAGCAAGTGGAATCTTTAGATGAGGCATGTTAGCTGTTAGTTGCAGCATGTGGGATCTAGTTCCCTGACAAGGGGTGGAACCTGGACCTCTGTATTGGGAGCACGGAGTCTTAGCCACTGGGCCACCAGGGAAGTCCCTGAAATATAGCATCTTTTAAGTCAACTGCCATTCTGTCTCCAAGAGGCCAGGGGGAGAGTTTGTGGCTGTTGCGTGGTGAAGGAACCGCCCCACTCTCAGGCCCACCCATTTTGCCCCTAGGCTCTTGATTTAGCACAAGTTGAGAAACAGGGAAATGAAACATTCTGGCTTAGGCTTGCAGTTAACAAGATCCTTTTGAATGAGAAAAATATGTGTTCATAATCATCAAATTTGAAAGGTGCGGGGGACGACCCGTGAAGGGTCGAATCCTGGGAGCTGCTCCGCAGGTATGCGGAGCCTTAGGCGTTGACCTAAGCTCCCTGTCCCGCCACCCTCAAGAATTTTTACAGCCCTTAAGGCTCCAGGCCGTCTTGCTCCAGGAGGTCTGGCTCTTGCAACATGTCTTAGAAGATAGATTACTTATGCATACATTGGTAGGGGTCTGGTGATAGTATTTTGAGATTAAAGAATAACCCTGTACATGTCTTAAGTCACGTACTTTACCCTATAAATACCGTGGCCTAATAAAGGAAGGCATCAGACATAGTGGGTCTGATCCTCTCAACCCCATCTTTTCTCTCTCTCTCTTATTTTTCCACGCGGGGACGCTCCGTTTCTCTCCCCTTGCAGGTGCGACTCTTGCTTGTGCTGGCCGCGGCAGGTGGCGCCCAACGTGGGGCCCGAGATCGACAGCTTCTCCTCGCCACTGCTCATATTAAGTCGAAAAGAGTGAGTATATAGGTATACTAGCGACTATCAAGGAAGGAGCAGTAAGGTATATCGTTGAGAGTATAAATATGGGACAGACGCATAGTCGTCAACTCTTTGTACATATGCTATCTGTAATGTTAAAACACCGGGGAATTACTATTTCTAAACCTAAATTAACCAATTTTCTTTCATTTATTGAAGAAGTTTGTCCTTGGTTCCCCAGAGAAGGCACGGTGAGCTTAGAGACGTGGAAAAAGGTAGGGGAACAAATTCGGGCTCATTATACTTTACATGGCCCTGAAAAGGTTCCTGTAGAAACTTTATCTTTTTGGACACTAATTCGGGATTGCTTGGATTTTGATAATGATGAATTAAAACGTTTAGGAAATTTATTAAAACAGGAAGAAAATCCTCTTCATGTTCCTGATTCGGAGCCCACGTATGCTGTTCCCAAGGGAATTGAAGGTGACCCTCCCTTTTGTAACTTATCGCGTCCGCCGGATAATGATGATTCACTTTCCTCCACGGGTGAGGCGAAATTAGACGAAGAGGCTGCTAAATACCATCAAGAAGATTGGGGTTTTTTGGCACAAGAAAAGGGGGCGTCAACATCTAAAGATGATTTGGTTGAATGTATAAAAAATCTCACTGTTGCCTTGCAGAACTTAGGAATTAAGTTTCCTAGTAACAGTTTAAAATCCCCTTCTGCTCCCCTTCTCCCTCCTGCCTATGCTCCTTCCGTAGTTGCTGGTCTCGATCCCCCTCCGGGGCCTCCTCCTCCTCCTCCATCTGAGATGGTGTCTCCGCTACAAAAGGCATTGAGACAAGCACAACGACTTGGTGAGGTTGTCTCCGATTTTTCCCTTGCTTTTCCTGTCTTTGAAAATAATAACCAGCGTTTCTATGAAGCACTGCCTTTCAAGCAATTGAAAGAGTTAAAGGTCTCTTGTTCACAATACGGTCCTACCGCTCCATTCACTATTGCTATGATAGAAAATCTGGGTACTCAAAATCTACCCCCAAATGATTGGAAACAAATAGCTAGAGCTTGTCTTTCAGGGGGAGATTATTTATTATGGAAATCTGAATATTTTGAACAGTGTGCCCACATAGCTGATATTAATCGGCAGCAAGGTATACAAACCTCCTATGAAATGTTAATTGGTGAAGGCGCTTTCCAGGCTACTAATACTCAACTTAATTTTTTGCCTGGTGCATATCCACAAATATCAAACGCAGCCAGACAGGCATGGAAAAAACTTCCTAGCTCCAGTACTAAGACAGAAGATCTTTCAAAAGTCCGACAGGGACCTGATGAGCCTTATCAGGACTTCGTGGCACGACTCTTAGATACTATAGGTAAGATAATGTCAGATGAAAAGGCTGGGATAGTATTAGCAAAACAATTGGCTTTTGAAAACGCTAACTCTGCCTGTCAAGCTGCTTTAAGACCTTATAGAAAGAAGGCAGATCTGTCTGATTATATTCGCATTTGTGCTGACATTGGACCTTCCTACATGCAAGACATTGCTATGGCAGCGGCATTACAAGGAAAAAACATTAAAGAGGTACTTTTTTAGCAACAAGCCAATATTTCCTTTTATGGTCTTACTATGCAATATCCTATGTGCTTTTCTTATCAATTACAGCATCCTCACTGTATACAGGTGTCAGCTGATATATCATATCCTCGAGTGACTATTTATGGCATCGGTGAAAAAACCGGGAAAAGATCGCACCGTGACGGGGCGGGACCTCTCGACATTCCGTTTTGTGACAAACATCTAAGCATCCGCATAGGAATAGACACTCCTTGGACTTTATGTCGAGCCCGGGTTGCGTCGGTGTACAACATCAACAATGCCAATACCACTTTTCTATGGGATTGGGCACCTGGAGGAAAGCCTAATTTTCCTGAATATCGAGGACAGCATCCACCCATTCTCTCTGTAAACACTGCTCAGATATTTCAAACAGAACTGTGGAAACTTTTTGCTGCTTTTGGTCATGGTAATAGTCTATATTTGCAACCCAATATCAGTGGGAGTAAATATGGTAATGTAGGAGTTACGGGATTTTTATATCCCCGAGCTTGTGTCCCTTACCCATTCATGCTGATACAAGGCCTTATGAAAATAACATTGTCATCAAATATTTATCATTTAAATTGTTCTAAATGCATACTTACCAATTGCATAAGAGGTGTTGCAAAAGGAGAACAAGTTTTAATAGTAAAACAACCTGCTTTTGTAATGTTACCTGTTGAAATAACTGAAGCTTGGTATGACGAGACTGCTTTAGAATTGCTACAACGCATTAACACGGCTCTTAGCCGCACTAAAAGAAGTGTGAGCCTGATTATTCTGGGTATAGTATCCTTAATCACCCTTATAGCAACTGCTGTTACTGCTTCTGTATCTCTAGCACAATCCATTCAAGCTGCTCATACTGTAGATTCCTTGTCATATAATGTTACTAAAGTAATGGGAACACAAGAAGATATAGATAAAAAAATAGAAGATAGATTATCAGCTTTATATGATGTGGTTAGAGTTCTAGGAGAACAAGTTCAGAGCATTAGCTTTCGCATGAAAATTCAATGTCATGCTAATTATAAATGGATTTGTGTTACTAAAAAGGCTTATAATACATCCGACTTTCCTTGGGATAAAGTGAAAAAACATCTACAAGGAATTTGGTTTAATACTAATGTCTCTCTAGATCTATTGCAGTTACATAATGAAATTCTTGATATTGAAAATTCTCCTAAAGCTACTTTAAATATTGCTGATGCTGTTAACAATTTTGTGCAAAATTTATTTTCTAATTTCCCTAGCTTGCATTCACTATGGCGAAGCATAATTGCTGTGGGCGCGGTTTTGACTGTTGTGCTTATCGTGATTTGTTTGGCTCCTTGTCTTATTCGTAGTATTGTTAAAGAAGTTTTACATGTCAAAATTCTGATACATAAAAACATGTTGCAACAGCGACACCTTATGGAGCTTTTAAAAAATAAAGAGAGGGGAGATGCGGGAGACGACCCGTGAAGGGTCGAATCCTGGGAGCTGCTCCGCAGGTATGCGGAGCCTTAGGCGTTGACCTAAGCTCCCTGTCCCGCCACCCTCAAGAATTTTTACAGCCCTTAAGGCTCCAGGCCGTCTTGCTCCAGGAGGTCTGGCTCTTGCAACATGTCTTAGAAGATAGATTACTTATGCATACATTGGTAGGGGTCTGGTGATAGTATTTTGAGATTAAAGAATAACCCTGTACATGTCTTAAGTCACGTACTTTACCCTATAAATACCGTGGCCTAATAAAGGAAGGCATCAGACATAGTGGGTCTGATCCTCTCAACCCCATCTTTTCTCTCTCTCTCTTATTTTTCCACGCGGGGACGCTCCGTTTCTCTCCCCTTGCAGGTGCGACTCTTGCTTGTGCTGGCCGCGGCAGAAAGGTATGGCTCCTGGAAATTCGGGCCGTTTCAGAGCCCCCCAAGTTTGCCCTCCCCCCAAAGCCCTGGTGCTGCTTCTCTCAAGTTCTACCTATTCCTTCCTCTTCCCCAGAAGCCTTCTCTGACCCCTCCAGGCTTGCCGCAGTGTTTCACTACAGCCTGCATCTTCCCATCATGATATTGACATCACTCCTCCTGTCCTTTCCATGGGTTCCACTCCATCCCCAAATGAATTGTAAGGTCTTGAAATACAGTGACCGTGCCTTTTCTGTTCAACAGGACTCTTAAATAAATTCACCAAGACCAAAACAGGGTTGCTTGTTCTCCAGAACATAGCATAGGAATTCAGTGGTTATGAAAGAATGAACAAACTTCAGATCTACCTGCTGCTGCTGCTGCTGCTAAGTCGCTTCAGTCGTGTCCGACTCTGTGCGACCCCATAGACGGCAGCCCACCAGGCTCCGCCATCCCTGGGATTCGCCAGGCAAGAATACTGGAGTGGGTTGCCATTTCATTCTCCAATGCATGAAAGTGAAAAGTGAAAGTGAAGTCGCTCAGTCTTGTCTGACTCTTTGCGGACCCCATGGACTGCACCCTACCAGGCTCCTCCGTCCATGGGATTTTCCAGGCAAGAGTACTGGAGTGGGGTGCCCGTTGCCTTCTCCATCAGATCTACCTAGGGCAGGAATATCAGAGTTAGTGGCGGTTGCCTTTCCAACAGCCCTAGGGGCAAGGAAGTTCCAGAGAGAGCCTGAGAGGAGAGCCACAAGTGTACAGCAGTGCACAGCACCTCCCCTTTCTTCCCATCCTTACCCTTTCTCTCCCAACATCCAGCCTGACTGGTTGGAGAGCCTTCATATTCCACAGAGGGAGCTTTCAACTTTCACCTCATCCCTAGAAAAGATCCTTTTATTATTCATCATCATATCTAAAAGTCATTTAGTCTTGGATGCAAACACTGCAGAAAACATGAAGAACCTTACAAAAACTGCACCACTGCTGGGAGTCTTATTTTAATTATTCTCTGAAAGTTCACTCTTTGCTCAGTGTCTGATTTCATTTGGGGCTGGTTTCCTCTCTTGCAGGCCCTGGACCCGTGAAATCTGTATTAATTTATATATGTGGCAGAATGGTACAGCCTATCCCTTTCCCTGTGTTTAACTGCCTTCTTTCTTCCCCTCACTCAGGCAACTAGTCTAGTTTGTGCTTCTTACCCAGAGGAGAGATGTGATAGCTAGAAGTAGAGAAATGAGTGTCAGAGAAAATGGCTTTTGGTTTCAAAAGTTGCACTTAGGCTAAAGAAGAAAAAAACTTGCACCACAGACAAAATATTTGGAGGAAAAGATAATAAGCATAGAAAAGAGTTCTTTATCCCTGGGGGGCGGGAGATGAGTTCCTGAGAAAATACGACGTTTCCAGGTCCTTTGCACTACTCTGCAGGGTCACCCTGGAAAGGAGGCACAATCCTAGATGGTTGTATGGGGTCTGGGAATAGAGAAAATGTTTCTTAGACCCTCAGGAGAGCCCTGGGAAGATTTCAAGACCTCAGAGAAGAACTAGGTGCATGGTGGCTCCCTGATGAAGGGCCTTTAGGTAGGCTGGTAGAATTTTTCATGCCCCAGTGAGACATACAGCTTCTCTCCTTGTGCCTGAGAGGATGCCAGAGAAATGGAGGGTGATTTTGAACCTGAAGGGGTCATGCAACCAGGGTAACGGGTGTCTCAGTAAGTACCAGCGTATGTGGTAGAACAACCTTGGGGAGCAGGTTCAGCACTCCCTCCACTCCCCCTCCCCCACCAGATGCCTTGACACCTCATAAACCCCTCCTAGGAACTAGACACAATCTGGGGAAAGGGGAGGTTGAAATCTACAAATTCACTGAGATTAAGTTACTGATGATGCCAAGAAATGGAAGACTGGAATAAAATTTAGGTTCTATTTCTTACATAAATGTGTAGATCAACACATGTATCCACTGCTCATACCTTATATTTAGGGGTGACATTTCCCACAGAGCAGCTGTGTTCAAGCAGCCATTAAAATGTCTCCTTAGGTTTTAAGTTTCTAGAAACCAAATGGTGAGTGTACTATGCAACATATGCCGTGAGAGTAGAGCCAATAACTGGAGGGAAAGGTTCTCTCCTAATGGTAAAGTGTCCAAATTCCCTGACCCAATAACAAAGTCAAATGATCCAAGTATAAAGACTGCGTGTCAACATTGAAAAAAATGTTTTTGCTTAAATTCAAGTATAATATTAACTCTACTTTTTTTAGTATCCACCTATTAAGAAAATACATAACAAAAAGCTAAGATATAGTCAGCAACATTGTAAGATAATTTCACTCATCATAAAAACATTTATGCATATTTGAGAAGGAATCCATATGGATGTGCACATTTTTCACTTAGTCTACAGACAGAACATGCCTGTGGGTTTGCAGATTCCCTCAGGTAACTCCACCGCTCCCAGGGGTCTGAGGTCCACAAGTGGGAACCCGCTGGGCCAATTCATTTGAAATTAGTCTTATTTGGCAACTCCAATATGTGTGATGGTGATGTCTTGCAGGAATACCTCTTTTAGTATTCCAGTCTGTGGACTCTGGCAGAAATAATAGTTTGTTGCAAAACAGATCACTCTTTTTTGTTTGCAAAGTCTTCATACCCGCTGAATCACAGCTTGCTTTTCACTTCTCGTAACACCTTGCAACATCGCAAAATATTTGCTGGAGTTTGTGAAGGGCGGCTACAGAATTAGTAAACTGAAAGGAAGCCTGCCTTCACTCCCACCCCTGTCAGCACCTTCTGTTCTAGCAGACCGAAAGGCAGCTTGAGAACTCTGATTGCTTCTCCAGATAAGGACTGCTCTTGGCACTGTTGCCTCTTCGAGAATGGAAGCAAAGGAAACATTGGGGAGTTGTGCAGGTGCTGGTTCATGGTACTGTCACTTCACAGAATGAAATCAGTAAATGACTCCATGAAGGTAAATTGCTATGGTAACCAACCTTCTCAACTTTTCTATCTGTAAGTGAAGACAGTATGGGCTGTTTCTATTTGGGAGTATATAATCTGGTTTTAATGAATGACCACCATGCTCTAACTCCTGCTTAACTAGGCTTATACAATGCTAAGCCAGGGAGGGACCTTAGCAAGTGTCTAGCTCACATCCCAGGTTGATAGATGAGGAACTGACACTCAGAGAAGTGAAGATATGCAGCTAACATATCTCAGACCTGATCCCTTGTTTCCTCAATAGTTTTCTAGTGCTCTTTTCCTTTTACCGTGCTGCCTTCTGAATGGACTCACCCAACTTCCATGAGTGGATGAGAGAAACGGGACCACCGTTAGACATAAGGCCACCATCATTTCTTACTGAGAGGTGAAAGCAAATATTATGGATATGCTAGCGTCTTAACTTTCCCGAGTTATCACAGATTTCATATTCCACCAATTTTCATTTATCCAGCTCATATGAGGAGAGTTAATATCACACGAGTTTAAGCAAAAAAAAATTTTTTCAGTGTTAAAATGTCAGCTTCACACTTAATCAGATCATTTGACTTGATATTATTGGGTCAGAGACCAATCTAGATAGTATATTCAAAAGCAGAGACATTACTTTGCTGACTAAGGTCCGTCTAGTCAAGGCTATGGTTTTTCCTGTGTTCATGTATGGATGTGAGAGTTGGACTGTGAAGAAGGCTGAGCGCCGAAGAATTGATGCATTTGAACTGTGGTGCTGGAGAAGACTCTTGAGGGTCCCTTGGACTGCAAGGAGATCCAACCAGTCCATTCTGAAGGAGATCAGCCCTGGGATTTCTTTGGAAGGACTGATGCTAAAGGTGAAGCTCCAGTACTTTGGCCACCTGATGCGAAGAGTTGACTCATTGGAAAAGACTGTGATGCTGGGAGGGATTGGGGGCAGGAGGAGAAGGGGATGACCAAGGATGAGATGGCTGGATGGCATCACAGACTTGATGGACGTGAGTCTGAGTGAACTCCGGGAGATGGTGATGGACAGGGAGGCCTGGCGTGCTGCGATTCATGGGGTCGCAAAGAGTTGGACACGACTGAGCGACTGAACTGAACTGAAACTGAAGTTGGGTCAGAGAAGTTACTATTAGGAGAGAGCATTTCCCCCAGTTATTGGCTCTACTTTCATGGTATATGTTGGGTCATCCAAGGTACTAGGGGAAGACATAGTGTGGAGAGGCAGGGTGTGACCTGAGGAGATGATCCAGTGTCACGGTTCTATCATACATAGGGTAGAAAAGAATTAGAATGTACCAAAATTATATGGAACAGGTATAGTAAGAATAAAATAAACTTCTTTTGTTTATTTTCAAGTTTTATTTATTTGTTTACTTTTGGCTACACTGGGTCTTCAATGCTGAGTGTCTGCTTTCTCTAATTACAGTGGGCGGGGGCTACTCTAGTTGAGGTGTATGGGCTTTTCATTGTGATGGCTTCTCTTGGTGGAGCTCGGGCTCTAGGGCATGCAGGCTCAGTAGTTATCAAGCATGGTTTAGTTGCCCTGAGGCATGTGGAATCTTACTGGACCAGGGATCGAACCCGAATCCCCTGCATTAGCAGGCGGACTCTTATCCTCTGTACCATCAGGGAAGTCATACAGTTCAGTGATTCAGAAAACATCCTTTAGGAATGTGCAAAGCCTAGTTTCTTCAACCGGAGAAGGCAATGGCACCCCACTCCAGTATTCTTGCTTGGAAAATCCCATGGATGGAGGAGCCTGGTGGGCTGCAGTCCATGGGGTCGCGAAGAGTCGGACACAACTGAGCGACTTCACTTTCACTTTTCACTTTCATGCATTGGAGAAGGAAATGGCAACCCACTCCAATGTTCTTGCCTGGAGAATCCCAGGGACGGCGGAGCCTGGTGGGCTGCTGTCTCTGGGGTCGCACAGAGTCGGACACGACTAAAGTGACTTAGCAGCAGCGGCAGCAGAAACTAACACATTGTAAAGCAACACATTGTAAAGTCCACCCTATGCCAATAAAAATTAATTTTTAAAAAAGCAAATAAAAATCTAAAGTTAAACTGAACAGTAAAATTGAGGAGCATTTTAGATAGAGTACTATTTCATTTTAAAGGGACATGTGAATACTGATACTTAGTCCCCAAAAGTCTGAAATCATCTGGAGATCCTGTTAAAATGCAGATTCTGGTTCAGCAGGTCCAAGACGAAACCCACAGTTCTACACTTCTAACAAGCTCTCAGTGGTGTCAAAGCAACTGGTCCTTAGTCCACACCTCTAGAAGAAAGGGACAAGTTTACTTGGTGCCGATATCTTTATATGTGTTTTCTGTGGAGATCGACCCTGACGTTTTCAGATCTACAACTACCCTCAGTCATAGGAATCTTTCTGCCTCTGAATTCCTAGTACACTTATTATACGTATCATCCACAAGCTCTTAGGTACTACAGTGTGTTATGTCCTATATAGGCATGTCTTGTATTCCCTACTAGATTATAAGCCTATCTGTGTTTGCTCAGCCCTGTGTATACAACATAGATGCTGAGTGAAGAACTACTGATGACTGATCGATACATTGAAGATCATTCGCCACTTTCTCAGAATGCTACACCTAGCTCATGAGTGAGCCCAGAGCTTAAATCAAGTGTCTGGTCTAAGAGACACTGAGTCTATTCTGCGTCTCATTTCCCCTCTCTAAGTTGGTGTTTTAGAAACCAGTGGGTGTGTGGAGAGTTCTACTTGGGTATGTGATAAAACAACAACAAGCCGTGAGGGGAAAAAAGGTTGGGGTAAGAGTGGGGAGGCTGTCACAGCAGGAAGCATCCCCACTGGCTGGATTAGATTACCAAAATAAAACCCCTGGAAAGAGCACAGGCTTGGGGGCCGACAATCCAGGGTTCAGAGCCTCATGTCTCCCGCAAGTGAGTCGGATAGTTTTCATGCAGAGTAGTAGCTCCATCTAGTGGCTTACTGCCGACTAAGTTCCCTCACGAAATTATGTCTTCTAGTACAGTTGAGGGAGAAGGCAATGGCACCCCACTCCAGTATTCTTGCCTGGAAAGTCCCATGGACGGAGGAGCCTGGTGGGCTGCAGTCTCTGGGGTCACACAGAGTCGGACACGACTGAAGCGACTTAGCAGCAGCAGCAGCAGTACAGTTGATGGTCATTTGATTCATCCTTTCATTTCATTCAACAGCATTTACTGAATGCGGAGCATTTGTCTGCTAAATCTAAAACAGCGAACAAGTCAGACATGGTCCCTGCCTTAAGGGCGTTCGTGGTCAGATGGAAAAGACAGAAAGTAAATAATTTGTCAAGTACATTTTGGTTTTTATTTTTGTCTTTTAAATTTTTACTATTTTTGATTGAAGTATAGTTGATGTGTAATCTTATATAAGTTACAAGTGTACACTATGCTGCTGCTAAGTCACTTCAGTCGTGTCCGACTCTGTGTGACCCCATAGACGGCAGCCCACCAGGCTCTGCCGTCCATGAGATTTTCCAGGCAAGAGTACTGGAGTGGGGTGCCATCGCCTTCTCCACAACTGTACACTATAGTGATGCATAATTTTTAAAGGCTGTCTTCCATTTGTAGTTATTATAAAATATTGGCTATATTGCCCAGTTGTGTAATATATTCTTGTAGGTTATTTTATACAGGACAGTTTGTACCTCTTAATCCCCTTCCCTCTGGCCTCTCACTACTGGTAATCACTAGTTTTTTTTTTTTTTTTTAAATCTGTGAGTCTGCTTCTTTTGTTATAGTCACTAGTTGATTGTATTTTTAAGATTCCAAGTAAATTTGAATTCAAATTACAAAAAGTCGTATGAAAAAGTATGGCATCCTTCTTATACGAAGTATGAGTCTGTAGTAAGGCATCCTTAGGGAAGTGACGTTGAAAGTAAGAAGAGAAGAAGTTGGCCAAGTGACATCAGGCATGAATCAGACACCCAGCAGCATCTCTCTGGAGACCTCAGCTCCCGTTTTAGATCAAGACCAGTCCATTGGGAGCTCCAACCTTGAGCTATGGCCTCTTTCATCAGTCATTTAGCCTCTATCGGTCCACCCTGTGCAAATCACTTCATTTACATCATCACTGATCTTATATTATCCTTTTATGACAAAATTCAGAGAGGTTCACTCACTCACACAAAGGTCTAAAACGACACAGAGACAGGAGTCACACCCTGATCTCTGCCTCCAAAGTCCATAATCTTTCTTCTACTTAATGGGGTCTCCCTAAAGCCAAGGCCAGATCTCTTTATTCTGCTGCTTGCCTTCCCCTAAAAGGAAATCATTATGAGAAGTGTTTAGGAAGAGTGAAAATGTGAAAGGAAAACAAAATAATAGCTTGGTGGGTCATGTGTGAAGAGCCTCTTACTGAGGGACCTGAGTCACTCTTTGTCTCACCTTGTCTGCCGTGATCTATGGGCAAGCCCTGCATTGGACCCCAGGCTTCAATAACTGCCCCAGCCTAACTTTCATGGCCTAACTTTCAGACTCTCCCAGTCTGGCCCATTTCTCGGGTGACCAAATCAAAATGGTTTTCTAAGAAATGTCCCAGTTGTAACGCTGAAAGTCCTGTGTTAGAGAAAACCTCTTAATCCTGGGCAAACCAGAATGGTTGGTCACCCTACACACCACACAAGCCTGCCACTTTTTGACCCATTGAAATTTTGCTCTTGGTGTTAAATCACAAGATCATAGGAACATTGTTGGGGAGACTTTCTTTCCTAATGGAGGAGATTGCTCCAGTTTACTTTTTTTTAAAACACTGACAAACCATAACTAGCCAAGCCAGCAGAGCAGTGCGTAGCCCATGAAAACACATGAACTGTCACAATGGAATTCTCAGGAAGAGAATCCCATGTGTCACCCTGTTCTGATCACTTCTGTAGCTCAGTCTGCCCATCTTCGTAAAGTGGAAATCAAAAGCCCTGCGAAAATTTCCAGAAGAAACAAAATGGGCCATGATCAACAAGGAAGTGGATCATGGTTAGCGATATGTGCTCTGAAATCAAACCGCCTGGCATCTGCCCTGCTCTGCCAGAGGGTCATTTGTAAGTTCACCAACACTTATGGACCAGGCACGCTTCTGAGCACTTAGACATTCAGCTCCTTTAAACCTCATAGAAGTCTTAGCAGGTTGGTACTGTTATTCATCCCATTTTACAGAGACTGAGGTGAAGCACAGAGAAGTTATTTAACTTGCTCAACTCACACAGGAGCAAGAATCTTTGGCTGGTTTGTT
Organism: Capricornis sumatraensis; assembly: GCF_032405125.1. Lineage (NCBI taxonomy): Eukaryota > Metazoa > Chordata > Mammalia > Artiodactyla > Bovidae > Capricornis > Capricornis sumatraensis. The sequence continues at coordinate 77,524,362 of NC_091069.1, read as the reverse complement.
GACATCTCTGTTCCCCTACTTCCCCCAGAAAAATGGGGATAATAAATTATGATGCCTACTTCATTGGATTGTTATGCAGATTAGCTGAGACAGTCTGTAAAGCCCTTAGCAAAGGGTCTAGACCATAGTAGGCTCTCCATATTGAATCACAAAGTATGTACTGCTTAACTGGAGTGACAAAACCCATGTGCTGTAATTATCAAAAAATATAACTGGCAGTTTAGGATAATGGCTAAATGAGTAAGTAGAAGTCTGGGGTGAGGCAGGATACATAAAAAGCCCTGAGTTTAGGAAAAGGAGGGCACAATTAAAGATCTTATTTACATGAAAGACAATTCTCCCATCTCTTTGGGGAGAAATGGCAAAGAAGATGTCTAAGGATTGATGATTGGTCCCAAAGCCCTAGGCTTTCCTTTCCCAGAAGAGGAACAGTAAACAAGTCCTCGGTTCTGGGAAGAAGTTCTTGAAAGCCCCAGATAGGTGAGCTGAGGTACCTGGAGAAGCCCCCTAGAGGGCCTGAGCTGGACTGGCCAGGGAGGCCTGAACATGCTGCCTTTTTGGGCCTCTGGGGCAGGGCTCCAGCCCACACTCCAGATTTCTACCATGACTTGCTTGCCAGTGTGAAGCCAGTTACCTTGGCATTATCTCTCTGGCTTCCTCCATTTAGACTCTCATCTTTGGCTCATAGAACTCACTCCTCTCTTCTTCACCTGTTCTATTTTTTATTTGCTCCCCTGATTCCAGGGAAGACACAGGACTATCTGCCCCAAGCAGGGGGGAACTTGAAGGCAGAGGGGACTGGCCGGGTGAGAGGAGTACTGCTTATCAGAGATGTGGCAAGGTTACTTACAAATAGCTGTAGACTCTTGGCAGGGTCCTAGAAATTCACTCAGGTCCCTCATCAGAGAGGGCATTAAATTTCATTTCGTAAACCTAGTAAGAATTGTAATTAGCAGCATGGAGAGAACAGGAGTCTTCTTCTCTGGGCTGAGTGACCAGAGCAGTAAGCCTTGAATGGACATTGCTTATCCAATCAACCCATGGTCCCTTTCTTCTTCTTCTTCTCCCACCTCTTACAATGTGGGTGAAGCTGTGCTCTCAGGCTCAGGGACTTCTTCCTTGTTGCACTGCTTTGCCTGCAAATGGATTCTCCATCTCTCCAAAGCCCTTTTGAATAAATGACTACATTGGATGGGACCGGGTTTGCATTTCCATTTCTCGTCTGGATGTTGCTCTCTTCAAATCTTTGGCGTCCAAGGCGGGAGATTCCATTTCTCCCCCTTGTGTGGATGCTACACCCTGCCTGGAGCCAATGCCTCTGGACCCCTTGTCTGTGTGGATGAGTCAGATGATGGTTGGTGCCTGACACATCATCCTTGGTTTCTGGGCTCTTGAACTGTGGGTAGGAAGTTGCAGAAGGGAGCCACCACATAGCAGAGTGGGTGGGGTACAACAGTGGGGAGATTCCCTCACAATGATTTTTTGGGGAGGAAAGGAGCACCTGGGAACCCAGGTGGTCAAAGGCAATTGAATTGTACAAATTTAATGTTGCCCAGGGAGACACAGCTAAGAGCATCATGTGCCTCTAGATTTCCTCTAATGAAGCTTTCAAGAAGAGACTGGAATTGGGCTTGAAGGATGGACCACCCACATTGTGCATTCAGGTCTGCATTTCAGCTCAAGGTGTTGCAGGAAAGTGGAGCTGGAGAGGATGGTCATGTCCCAGGTCTCGGGTGAGTACCTGGGATGGGCTGCCAAGTGAGGGTCCTCGGCTTTGTGCAGGAAAGAACTCAAGAGTGAGCCATGGTAAAGTGAAAGCAGATTTATCCAGCAAGATACACACTCCACTGACAGAGGGTGGACCAGCTCAGAAGGCAAGAGGCAGCCCCAGTGCATGGGGGCCCCTGGGAAAGTGAGAGCAGCCGTGGGGGTGGTTAGTTTCTATGGGCCGGGTAATTTTATAGGCTAACCAGTGGGAAGAATATTCTAACTGTCTTGGAGAAGGGGTGGGGATTTCCAGGAATTGGGGCACGACCCACTTTTGGCCTTTTATGGTTGGCCTCAGAACTGTTCTGGAGCTTGTGGGTGTGTTATTTAGCATAGGCTAATATATTATAATGAGTGTATAATGAGGCTCAAGGGCTGCTAAGTTGAGTCTTCCTCCATCTTGGATCTAATCAGTTCTAACCAGTTGTTGTCATACCCTCTCAGATTTGAGGTGAGCCTGTCTATGAAATAAGGTGTGGACATATTTTTGTTTATTGTGATTTCAAAGGGCAGGGAGGAGAGAATGAAGATGAGAGAAGGAATGAGGAACTAGCGTTTGTTGAGCCCTTTGAGTGCTTGAGATAGAGGCCTCACATGCATTAACTTTCTCTTCCTCACATTGACCTTGGGAGGTGGTGTTTATTCCACTTTACAGAGGAGGAAACAGAAGGTATATTGTAGCACAAGTATCACAGCTAGCAAACAGAGAAGCCAGTTGCTACTTTGTTATTTAGTGTAAAAATTAATGAAAACATTCTGAACAATTCAGTCCTAAAAAATAAAAAAAGACTTCATGAAGCATTCCATCCAATCCAGTGGGCTGTGTGACCTGGGACAAGTCAGTGAACCTTTCTGGGCTATAGTTCGAATATCTATGTCAAGAAGCTATTCCAGAATGATCTACCATCTAAGAGCTTCTGACCCAGTCTCTAATCACTCTTGTTCTCAAAGGACTTCCTCTTGCCCAGCCCGAATCTCTCAATAACTTAAATTGTACTGATAGGAAATAACAGCTTAGTACTCATGAGGAGTACATCAGGAATTCACATCTTCCTCGGCTGGGCAGCACTGGCAGAGCTGTGCTATAACTCTCTTAAACCAGGCCCTCGAATAGGCAGGAGAATGGAAACACATAGTGAGTGTGGAAGGGGTTCTGCATCGCCTGGGTTTCCACCTCACCACTCCCCCACAGCCACTGCAGCCAGCGTGCCTTTTTTTTTTTCTTTTTTTTTTTTTTTTTAATTTTAAAATCTTTAATTCTTACATGTGTTCCCAAACATGAACCCTCCTCCCACCTCCCTCCCCATAACATCTCTGTGGGTCATCCCCATGCACCAGCCCCAAGCATGCTGTATCCTGCATCAGACATAGACTGGCGATTCAATTCTTACATGATAGTATACATGATAGAATGCCATTCTCCCAAATCATCCCACCCTCTCCCTCTCCCTCTGAGTCCAAAAGTCCGTTATACACAGCTATGTCTTTTTTCCTGTCTTGCATACAGGGTCGTCATTGCCATCTTTCTAAATTCCATATATATGTGTTAGTATACTGTATTGGTGTTTTTCTTTCTGGCTTACTTCACTCTGTATAATTGGCTCCAGTTTCATCCATCTCATCAGAACTGATTCAAATGTATTCTTTTTAATGGCTGAGTAATACTCCATTGTGTATATGTACCACAGCTTTCTTATCCATTCATCTGCTGATGGACATCTAGGTTGTTTCCATGTCCTGGCTATTATAAACAGTGCTGCGATGAACATTGGGGTACATGTGTCTCTTTCAATTCTGGTTTCCTCGGTGTGTATGCCCAGCAGTGGGATTGCTGGGTCATAAGGTAGTTCTATTTGCAATTTTTAAAGGAATCTCCACACTGTTCTCCATAGTGGCTGTACTAGTTTGCATTCCCACCAACAGTGTAAGAGGGTTCCCTTTTCTCCACACCCTCTCCAGGATTTATTGCTTGCAGATTTTTGGATCGCAGCCATTCTGACTGGTGTGAAGTGGTACCTCATTGTGGTTTCGATTTGCATTTCTCTAATAATGAGTGATGTTGAGCATCTTTTCATGTGTTTGTTAGCCATCCGTATGTCTTCTTTGGAGAAATGTCTATTTAGTTCTTTGGCCCATTTTTTGATTGGGTCTTTTATTTTTCTGGAATTGAGCTGCATAAGTTGCTTGTATATTTTTGAGATTAGTTGTTTGTCAGTTGCTTCATTTGCTATTATTTTCTCCCATTCAGAAGGCTGTCTTTTCACCTTGCTTATATTTTCCTTTGTTGTGCAGAAGCTTTTAATTTTAATTAGATCCCATTTGTTTATTTTTGCTTTTATTTCCAGAATTCTGGGAGGTGGATCAGCCAGTGTGCCTTCATCTTGCCCCTGCTCCGTCTGCAGCTCAGTGCTCCCCCACAGCTGGCCACCTGCACCAAGGGAAGAGCCGGTGGCCACCATGCTTTATCCTGGGGCAGGCCTAGCCAAGACGAACAGGTTGGACTTGCATGGCCTCCCCTGTCCCCTGGGAGAGCACTGCCCAGGTAGGGACAATAAGATAATATTTATGAGAAAAAGTATAATCTACAGCAGCACATGCACCTTGAAATACTAGGAGCTCTGAATTGCAAAGGCAGTCCCTGGTTCCCTGTGCAATTTGTACTCACTTGGTCTCGGTGGGGAAGGGAGCACACATCCACACATACATATGCACGTACATGGACACACATACACACATATGTATTTATATGCATGTATGCATACCCAACTGTCTTCTTGGAGTTTGCTAAGCCTCTCACATGAAGCATCAACAGCCCTAGGAAATTGTACTTATGAACTCTAATTCCACTGGAGCTTGCCAGCATTCCAGGGCCAAGTCAAGGCTTTTAAATAGCTGTGGACTAGATTCTAACCTTGGAGCACAGGCTGGACAAAAAAGGGCCTAAAAATGCCAGGGAAGCCAAAGTCTACCTTCCTCATCATCCATGTTCCTCTCTCCTACCCAGCCTCCTGTATTTACCCTGCAATGCATACACCAAAAAATCAGTAAATCCCAAAATGAGCACTTGGCTGTAAGAGAGACAGATGCCAGTTGAAGCTTTGTGTGTGAGGGTGTGTGTAGCTGTGCCCAGCGCTTGATCCAGGGATGGCCACCAGAGGCAGTGTCATAATTTAAGTCAAGTTGTCTTTGGCACCCGCCTGCGGCTCACAGATTAGCCTCTTTGTTCCCCTCCCAGCCCTCCTCAGGCACCCATCCAAGCTGCTCTGTGCACTTAACTAAATTTATAGAACGCTGCTCCACTCGGCACCGTGCTGAGGAGTACAGAGTCATTCTGGTGTCAGGTCTGCTGCAAGCTCTACGACCTTGGGCTTTTCAAGTGACTGTGCTCTTGCTCCACCTTAGAGATGCTGGCAGATGCAAGAAAGATGATGAGGAACTCGGACTCAGAGGAAAAGCCTAGTCTTCTCACCGAAAGACTGGCAAATACCCCCCTACCTGTATGTTTTAAGTTAAAATAAGGCTCCCCAGGTGGCGCTAGTGGTAAAGAACCTGCCTGTGAATGCAGGAGATGTAACAGATGCTGGTTCGATCCCTGGGTAGGGAAGATCCCCTGGAGAAGGGAAGGACAACCCACTCCAGTGTTCTTGCCTGGAGAATTCCATAGACATAGAAGCCTGGCGGGCTACAGTCCATGGGGTCACAGAGAGTTGTATACAGCTTAGCAACTAACACTTTGTTTCTTTCAAGATGCTTAAGGCTTGTGTGTTTCATTGTCTTATCTGCTCTAACCAAAGTTTTCAAGTAATGATTAACAATAGTCCCAATTGCATTTGATGAGAACATCTACAATAATATCCTAATTCCCACCCTTTTTAAAATTAGCATCTACAATTTGTAAGAGAATAAAGAGGCACTGTTCCATGTCCAGTTCTAACTGTTGCTTCCTGACCTGCACACAGGTTTCTCAAGAGGCAGGTCAGGTGGTCTGGTATTCCCATCTCTTTCAGAATATTCCACAGTTTATTGTGATCCGCACAGTCAAAGGCTTTGGCATAGTCAATAAAAGCAGAAATAGATGTTTTTCTGGAACTCTCTTGCTTTTTCAATGATCCAGCAGATGTTGGCAATTTATCTCTGGTTCCTCTACCGTTTCTAAAACCAGCTTGAACATCTGGAAGTTCATGGTTCACGTACTGCTGTAGCCTGGCTTGCAGAATTTTGAGCATTACCTTACTAGCGTGTGAGATGAATCCAATTGTGCGGTAGTTGAGCATTCTTTGGCATTGCCTTTCTTTGGGATTGGAGTGAAAACTGACCTTTTCCAGTCCTGTGGCCACTGCTGAGTTTTCCAAATTTGCTGGCATATTGAGTGCAGCACTTTTACAGCATCATCTTTCAGGATTTGAAATAGCTCAACTGGAATTCCATCACCTCTACTAGCTTTGTTCACAGTGATGCTTTCTAAGGCCCACTTGACTTCACATTCCAGGATGTCTGGCTCTGGGTGAGTGATCACATCATCATGATTATCTGGGTCATGAAGCTCTTTTTTGTAGAGTTCTTCTGTGTATTCTTGGCACCTCTTCTTAATATCTTCTGCTTCTGTTAGGTCCATACCATTTCTGTCCTTTATCGAGCTATCTTTGCTGAAGAATTGATGCTTTTGAACTGTGGTGTTGAAGAATACTCTTGACAGTCCCTTGGACTGCAAGGAGATCCAACCAGTCCATTCTAAAGGAGATCAGTCCTGAGTGTTCATTGGAAGGACTGATGCTAAAGCTGAAACTCCAATACTTTGGCCACCTCATGCAAAGAGTTGACTCATTGGGAAAGACCCTGATGCTGGGCGGGATTGGGGGCAGGAGGAGAAGGGGACGACAGAGGATAAGATGGGTGGATGGCATCACCAACTTGATGGACATGAGTTTGGGTGAACTCCAGGAGTTGGTGATGGATAGGGAGGCCTGGTGTGCTGCGATTCATGGGGTCGCAAAGAGTTGGACACAATTGAGTGACTGAACTGAACTGAACTGAAGGAGGCACTGCACTGGAGGGGAAAGGGAGGAGTTACTGGGAGGGGTGGGGCTTGGGGGTGAGACTAGAGCCAGGCTGATTGACAGGAGAAAGGATCAGGCTGGGGAAGGACACAGAGCATGAACCCAGGTCTGGATGCAAGGCCAGAGTTGGGGGTCAGGGAGGAGATGGGGTTGCTGGGACACAGGAACTTGTAAGCAAGTAAACAATAGGACATAGAATTGGATACATGGAATAGGGAAGAAGAAAAACTACTTATTATGCACCAATAAGTGTATCACATGATTTTACATACTAATTTCATTTAATCTGAACATCCTTGGGAAAAGGTGGGGCTGGGGATGGTGGTTCCCACCTTAAAGGTTCTCAGCCTTTAACAGGGTTCATCAAGGAAACTAACCTATTTGCTTAATCTCAAACAGCTAGTTAGCAGTAAAACCTAGATTCTAAACCTCCAGGTCCAGTGGCTATTTCTTTTCATTTTACTGCACCCACAAAGTAGGAAGTCAAGAAACACCTGGAGTAACAGGCAAATTTGGCCTTGGAGTACGGAATGAAGCAGGGCAAAGGCTAATAGAGTTTTGCCAAGAGAATGCACTGGTCATAGCAAACACCCTCTTCCAACAACACAAGAGAAGACTCTACACATGGACATCACCAGATGGTCAACACCGAAATCAGATTGATTATATTCTTTGCAGCCAAAGATGGAGAAGCTCTATACAATCATCAAAAACAAGACCTGGAGCTGACTGTGGCTCAGATCATGAACTCCTTATTGCCAAACTCAGACTTAAATTGAAGAAAGTGGGGAAAAGCACTGGACCACTCAGGTATGACCTAAATCAAATCCCTTATGATTATACAGTGGAAGTGAGAAATAGATTTCAGGGACCAGATCTGATAGATAGAGTGCCTGATGAACTATGGAATGAGGTTCGTGACATTGTACAGGAGACAGGGATCAAGACCATCCCCATGGAAAATAAATGCAAAAAAACAAAATGGCTGTCTGAGGAGGCCTTACTAATAGCTGTGAAAAGAAGAGAAGAGAAAAGCAAAGGAGAAAAGGAAAGATATAAGCATCTGAATGCAGAGTTCCAAAGAATAGCAAGGAAAGATAAGAAAGCCTTCCTCAGTGATCAATGCAAAAAAAATAGAGGAAAACAACACAATGGGAAAGACTAGAGATCTCTTCAGGAAAATTAGAGATACCAATGGAACATTTCATGCAAAGATGGGCATGATAAAGGACAGAAATGGTATGGACCTAACAGAAGCAGAAGATATTAAGAAGAGGTGGCAAGAATACACAGAACTGTACAAAAAAGATCTTCATGACCCAGATAATCACGATGGTGTGATCACTCACCCAGAGCCAGACATCCTGGAATGTGAAGTCAAGTGGGCCTTAGAAAGCATCACTGCGAACAAAGCTAGTAGAGGTGATGGAATTCCAGTTGAGCTATTTCAAATCCTGAAAGATGATGCTGTGAAAGTGCTGCACTCAATATGCCAGCAAATTTGGAAAACTCAGCAGTGGCCACAGGACTGGAAAAGGTCAGTTTTCACTCCAATCCCAAAGAAAGGCAATGCCAAAGAATGCTCAACTACCGCACAATTGCATTCATCTCACACGCTAGTAAAGTAATGCTCAAAATTCTGCAAGCCAGGCTACAGCAGTACGTGAACCATGAACTTCCAGATGTTCAAGCTGGTTTTAGAAAAGGCAGAGGAACCAGAGATAAATTGCCAACATCTGCTGGATCATTGAAAAAGCAAGAGAGTTCCAGAAAAAACATCTATTTCTGCTTTTATTGACTATGCCAAAGCCTTTGACTGTGTGGATCACAATAAACTGTGGAATATTCTGAAAGAGATGGGAATACCAGACCACCTGACCTGCCTCTTGAGAAACCTGTGTGCAGGTCAGGAAGCAACAGTTAGAACTGGACATGGAACAACAGACTGGTTCCAAATAGAAAAAGGAGTACATCAAGGCTGTATATTGTCACCCTGCTTATTTAACTTACATGCAGAGTACATCATGAGAAACGCTGGTCTGGAAGAAGCAGAAGCTGGAATCAAGATTTCCGGGAGAAATATCAATAAACTCAGATATGCAGATGACACCACCCTTATGACAGAAAGTGAAGAGGAACTAAAAAGCCTCTTGATGAAAGTGAAAGAGGAGAGTAGAAAAGTTGGCTTAAAGCTCATCATTCAGAAAACGAAGATCATGGCATCCGGTCCCATCACTTCATGGGAAATAGATAGGGAAAGAGTGGAAACAGTGTCAGACTTGATTTTGGGCTCCAAAATCACTGCAGATGGTGATTTCAGTCATTAAATTAAAAGACACTTACTCCTTGGAAGGAAAGTTATGACCAACCTAGATAGCATATTGAAGAATCGAGACATTACTTTGCCAACAAAGGTCCGTCTAGTCAAGGCTATGGTTTTTCCTGTGGTCATGTATGGATGTGAGAGTTGGACTGAGAAGAAAGCTGAGCACCGAAGAATTGAGGCTTTTGAACTGTGGTGTTGGAAAAGACTCTTGAGAGCCCCTAGGATTGCAAGGAGATCCAACCAGTCCATTCTAAAAGAGATCAGCCCTGGGTGTTTTTTGGAAGGACTGATGGTAAAGCTGAAACTCCAGTAGTTTGGCCACCTCATGCGAAGAGTTGACTCATTGGGAAAGATCCTGCTGCTGGGAGGGATTGGGGGCAGGAGGAGAAGGGGATGACAGAGGATGAGATGGCTGGATGGCATCACTGGCTCAATGGACATGAGTTTGAGTGAACTCTGGAGTTGGTGATGGACAGGGAGGCCTGGCGTACTGCAATTCATGGGGTCACAAAGAGTCGGACACGACTTAGTAACTGAACTGAACTGAACCAAGTTTCTATCATGTTAACTTTCTGAAAATAGAATATGAAATGGATTGTATGTGCAAATAAATAGAAATAATATAACATGTATTGTTTAAGAAAAGTAAGTCCTTATGCACCCACCACTCAACTTAAGTAATAATATATTACCAATATGATTGAAGTTCCATCTTCCCCTCTGTTCCCAGCGCTGGAGGTAACCACAATCCTGACATGTGTTCCAGAGGTTCCTTTGTGCCATATAATTTTACCACATGTGGTTGCTGTGGCATTGCCACTTGCCCCTCCAAATCCATTCTCCAGGCTTCATCATTCCTGGTGTCCCCTGAAGCTGCCCTGTATTGACTGCCCTGGGAGGCTCCCTTGATCCCTGGCTTCCTGATCGGTTTGGCTGAAGTGAAGTGCTGGCAGGAGATCAGAGGATGAGGAGAATGAGGCCAGGGTGTTAGCCCCCTGCCCTTCCCTGCTGGGTCACCCACTGTAATAAATCAGTTGCATTCCTCTACCAAAGATAGGCAGCCTTCCAAGCAGCTATTCCCCCTGTCCTTCCCCTGCCCCCACCAGCTCCTTCAGACTTAGGGGTGGTAAAGCTTCTGGACTGTTTTGCTAGCCCCAGGGCACTATACCATCTTTGTGGTTACCCAAACCTAGTGTTTGTCAAAATTTTTTTTTTTCCCATTTTCACCATCCACCTCAGCCACCAAGTAGCCTTTTCAGATTTTTTTCCAATCTTCTTCCCCACCATGAAACTTTAATACCACGGACATACTATATATCTGTTTATGTACTAGACAGTTCTCTGCTTTGCACATGAAAAGAATAATACTTCTTTGCCCCCTTGGGGATAATATGGCCCCTCATTAAGAATGCATACCTCAAACCAACTCATGTTTTTTGTAAAGAGTCCCTTTAAAAAGTTTCCCAGCCACCCTGCTGGTGTATGCCATTTCTTTCTTGCCAGAGCTCCGACTGACATGAGAGTACATACCTGTGTCCCTGAACAGTACATTTTTAGTTTTTCTGGGCTTTGTCTTTACACAAATGAAGCGACACAGTGTATTTTCTTGGTCTTGCTTTTCTTGCTGTAGTTTGTGAGAGCCATCCATAATGAGGTGTGGAGCTATTGTTGATTTGCTATATAATACTGCATTGAAAGGAACACATCAAAATTGACCTGTTCGCTTAGGGTTGGTGGATATTTGGGTTGGGTATTCTGAACCTGTGGCACAAAACATTCTTGTACATGCCTCTGGGTTTAGAACACAGATATCCATGAATGTGGATGTGGATATAGGTATAGGCATGGATATAAACATAGATACAGAATGTTTACGGTACATACCTGCATGTAGAATTACTGGATGGTAGGGTATGCCTGTCTTGACCCTAAGCAGGAAATACCAAATTATTTTCCGGTACCTGTACCAGTACATTCACACTAATAAGGAGTTTTGCTTGCTCCACATTCTTTCCAGCATTTGTTGTTGTTAGACTTTAAACTTTTTGCTCATTGTTGGGTATGAAATGGGTATCTCATTGTAGCATCTTTTTACTTGTTCATGAGCCATTTGTCTTTCCTTTTCTGTGAATGCCTGCTTATGACTTTTGTCCATTTTTCTATTGAGGTGTTTCTCTTTCTTCTTGATTCATTGATATCTTCCTTATATTGCAGGCAGTAATCCTTTACCTGTTATATATGTTGCAAATACTTTCCCAGACTGTGACTTATCTTTTTGCTCTCTTTAAGGTGAATTCTGATTAATAGGAATTTAAAAATGCAATGTAGGAAAAATGTACTATTCATTTCCTTAATGGTTTATGCCTTTTGTGACTTATTTGAGATACTCTTTCCAATGCTGAGTTTCTAAACTTATTTTGTAGTTCTTTTTTAAGGTCTTTTAAATTGTGCCTTTTACATTTAAATTTTTATTCTATCAGAAGTCCATTTTTGTACATAGTAGGGATCAAGTTTCTTTTTTCCTTATGATAAAGGAAACTAATTTTCCAGTCTCACTTACTGAATAGACCCCTCATCTCCCTTTCCTATCTTTAGTGCTTTCTCAGTCATGTATTTATATGTGTGGGGGTCTGTTTCTCGGTTCATTCTTCTATTCCATTAGTCTAGTAATGTATCCCCATACCAGTAACAGTTTTAATTTCTATAAGCTTAATAATAAGTCTTGATATCTAGTAGAATAAGTCTCTTTACTTTTTTAGAAGTATCTTATCTATTCTTTGCTCTTGGCTCTTCCCTGTAAAGAGTTTTAAATGGTTTGTCAAGTTCCTGAAAGGTCTTGTCATGGGTAGAAGCAGGAGTAGGGGGGGTAGCCACATGCACACCAGTGAGGACCACTTGAGGCAGAGTAGGTGATGAAAGGTGATACCAATCACCACAGCATATCTGAAATCCAGAAACCAAGGCCTCTGGAGCCAGAGTACCACCTAGCATGGGAAAGCTCAGCCAATGTCGAAAAGTGATATGAGGCTATCTCTGCTTATTTTTATTAACCCGGTGGCCCAGGGATATCATAAAGGTACTAAACCTCCACGTTTGGGGAGGTTTCTTGAAGAACTGTGGCACAGGTGTTCCAGGTGGCACAGTGGTGAAGAATCCGCCTGCCAGTGCAGGAGACACGGGTTCAATCCCTGGGCCGGGAGAGCCTGTGGAGGAGGGCATGGCAACCCACTCCAGTATTCTTGCCAGGAGAATCCCATGGACAGAGGGGCCTGGTGGGCTACAGTCCATAGCGTTGCACAGAGGTGGACATGACTGAAGTGACTTTGCAAGCATGCACACACTGAAGAACTGGAATTACTTATTCTGAAAAAAAAGGAAAACTAGGAGTGACTTAATTGTTGAATACTGTTCTAGGCTAAGGAGATAAATAGAAATTGGGAAAGAAGCCAGAATTGGGGATTCAGACTCGTAGGCATCAATTAATATCACAAGAGGCAAACCTAGCTGAACCCATAGCACCAGCCCGTTTTCCTCCAAAAAGAACATAGATGGTTCTGGTATGAATCCATGTCCATTTACTGATATTTGTATTTGTTTGTTTAGACACCACCCTTCATTTACTAGGGGCCTATCTCTCTTCCAGGCACTTACTCCATGTAGTAATTTATTTAAATCTTACTTACTCCATGTAGTAATTTATTTAAATCTCACCTACTCCAATCTAAATCAACTCAGAGTATGTATCCAGCTGATGCTTTTTGTGTTGGTGTTTTCCCCTAAGGAATAGATCACTGAGGGAAGTTGAAGAATTCTAGGTATAGACCGTCCACAACCACTCCTCAAACCAGGCTTTCAAACGTTTTCTAGCGGGTCCTGTTTATTTGACCTAAACGGGAAATTGTAAAGCCAGGTGTCAAGTGATGCAGTTTAAAAACAAAAAGCAACAGGATCGTGGTGACTATGTTTTCTCTGAGGAAGCAGGTAGAAGGAAGGGGATGAGCAGGAAGGGGGGGGGGGTAACTCTAGAACAGGCTGCCTGGAGCAGCCATTGTATCCTTCACAGAGGCTGTACGAGTAACACTGGACCCTCTGCTCCTGGCGGAGATGTCCACGGCATCAAGGATTTTTTCAGCAAGAAGGCAGCACCTCAAATCCTTTGTGGAGCAAGACAGGTTATAAATAGATCTGTAAATTTTTTTAACTAGAAGGCAACAGGCTTAGCACAGCTATTCTTCCCTGTTGGTTCTCCTTCCTGCACCGCTTTGCCTATTAAATCCCTGCTACCAGGCAGATCCACCTGCCTCTTAGCCAATCCGCTGCAGGAGCCTCAGGAGAGCCAGGCTGGAAACTGGCTTCTATTAGGGCTCCAGGCTGTGACCTTGCCTGTAGAAAAGACTAAATCTTCCTATCTTATCTCTGGCTAATTGGGCAGGAGGTAGAGGAGACAAGAATTTATGGTCCAATTTGCCACCTGCTGACTGAAACACTGATGTCTCCATTTCAGAGGCAGGCTCTGATTTTAGTGACAGGCTGGGGAGAAAAATGATGTAGGCTGGGTTTCTGGAACATGTAGTGAAGACCTGCTCACAGGGCTTTTAACTATAAAATCTGAAGACTGGTATTTTATTGGCCAAGTTATATGTGGCTTGTGTTTTGTGTGTGCACGTGTGTGTGTGTGAGAGAGAGAGAGAGACAGAGAGAAGCAGAGAGATTGATTTCATCCCTCCTAACAGATCCAAAGGCATTTGAGCATGCAGGGATTTAGAAATTACTTAGCCCCGGGCATCTCAAACTTGGTTGTGCATCAGAATCACCTGCAGGCTTGTTAAAGGGCTGACTACTAGGTCTTGACCTAATGTTTCTGACTCTGGGTGGGGCCTGAGAATTTGTAGTTCTCACAAGCTGCTAAGTGACGCTAATGCTGCCAGTCTGAGGACCACACTTTGAAAACCACGAATTTAGTCCAATGTCCAGATCACCGATGAGGAAACTGAAGCTCAAGAATTAAAACTACATGTTTAAGGGCCCATAACTGATTGTTAGCTAAAGCTGGACGAGAACAGAGATACCTGACCTCTAATCTGGTGCTTTCCCACTGCTTCAAGCTGGTGCGTGGTCAGAGTGCCAGGGAGGTGCCATTCCAACGATAAACATGTTAGCCTTCATGGCTGAAGACAACCCGTGTCCACATTGACTTCTGCTGTCCTCCAAAACCCAACATCACTGGCTCTGCTGGCTCAGGACATAAATAGACCAGCCCAGCCCAGCCCACTTGCTGCACCATCCAGTGGGACTGACAACCAGGTCGTATTCCCACAGCCAGGGCGCCTGCTCACTCCCCTCATATCCTCACGGGTAACTGAGCTGAGATCTGGGGCCTCTGGTGACCGCTGGTCGTGCATATTGGCCCTGAGGAATAGCTCTTTCTACATCTTCCCACGTTCACCAGAGCTTTGACCTTAGTATCTGACATTTAAGCCCTTTATTCTGCTTAGCAACTAAGTTCCCTTCTGAGGCTGGAGCTCACTCTGAATGACCACTGAATGACTCAGTCTGACTGGGGGACTATCCTTCTGTTGGTCCCCTTCCTAGACTGGAGTGTTGGCCTATACCCAAACCCTGTGGTTGAGTCCTGCAGCCCATGGGCCAGCCTCCTACATGGTGTTTGTCTATTCAGAGGTCTTCTGAGCACTAATTATCTTCAATATCCCCAGGGTCTGTGCTCTCCCTGCCAGATTGGAAATCCCAGGTTTGACCTGATATAAGTCAAAGCTGAGATTTTCATCAAGCCTTGGGATGATGCTTGTCTACCTATCATGGGCCAGTTTCTCCCTTGGATCAGTTCCCCAACCCCATATAACCCTAGCCACATTCCTTGGTTTGCCCAGTGAGACCCACAAGGATGTCCTAAAGAGGACAAGTGCTCTGAGTGGGTTTTCCCCACCATGGGGAAGGGATACATTGACCCATCCACAATGGTACCTTACAGGCCTCTTTTCATTTGGAAGTGATGCTCCAAAGACATGGTCTTATAGGAGACAAAGAATTGGCTCTTTTATTTTGCATAAGGAGTTGGTAGATACTGGAGATGAAGGAAAGAATACAAAAGAGAGGACCCTGGAGAAGTCTGGAGTAGTTTGAGTGACATAGAAAGATGCTGGAACCTAGGGGGAAAGCAGCCAATAAGAGATTACCTATGTGACGTGACCAGAGGACTTCTGCTGTCGAATTTTAATTTGTCTGCTGTCAGGCAAGATGATCTCTTCTCTACTCCAAATCTAGATACACCTCTATAGCTTTTGTGATGGAGACATGAGGAGTGAGACAACAGGACAATATAGAGAAACGTGGTCTGCTCCACTCATCTCTGCTGAGATTTACGTAGCTAGGAGTGTTGGACCTCGATTTTAGGCCGGAAACTGCTAGTTCCAGTTGGTCAACCCCTGCTAGCGGGGTGAGCAGAAGCTAAACGTGGGTCTGGGAAAAGCAGGGAGAAGTGCCTGATACAGAAGCAACTGCCAGGTAGACTTAGGCAGGGACAGGAAACATAGCCCCTGTTTGCCAAACACACCAGAGGCTTTGAAGGCAACTCTTAGATGACTGTGCTGGGTTATTCTGGGATTCATTGTCATTCCACTCTCACCATTTGAGAGAGCTAGCCTGACTGATATCAGAAACTCTAGAGTCTCTTAAATTTGGATCCAATTAACCTGGAATCTGCGTTCCCATGGTCAGGGGTTTGGGTGAAATTACCTTTTTCTTGTCTGTGAAGAAACAAATCAGAAGTAGAGACAAGATAGTAGGGAACATGTTTAGCCTATGCAAATTTAGTAATCCTTGGCTTACTGCCTTGGCGGGAAAATGCAATAAATGCATTGATAGTTGATGGGGGTTTACAGTTTTAGGGAAAAAAATTTTTAAACACTTCATTCTGTTTCTTTTTTTTTTTACAATTTGATTTAAGGATGGTTCCAAACCTCTTTTCTAGTGGCTCCCTCCTCTGTAGAGTTGATTCTTTTGTTTCTCCCAAGCATACCTTGCCTGGTGAGAAGATGGTGTGGGGAGTCAGGCTGCCATTTTAAAGTGTCCCTCAAACTTCCTAGAATGGGACAGCTTTTCCTTCTCCCCTCCAAGTAAGTGTCAACCATCAGGGCTGCAGTAGACTGTCAGGATGTGCCAGTGGGAATGAAAAGGGAGGCGAGGAAAAGGTTCTTGCTGAAACCATTCCCTTCCCTTCATTTATTCTTAGTCCAAGAGCAGCTGGAATGAGTCACTCAGAACACACCTTGGTCCTTTTCCTGAGAAAGCCAAACTTGGAAGTGACTAGCAGGTCTAATTGTGCCTCTGTGGAATCTAAATTCTGGAAGGAGACAAAGAGAGGTCTGGAGGCCTCTGACTGGAGAGCTTGATGGATTAAATCCAAGCCGCCAACCGTCCCAAGAAGCTGTCAGGGTGCCTGGGCTGTGTGGAGTTGATCTGGACGATGCATTCCAGATGGTTTGCCTTTTTTCCTTGGGTTTGGGGCCAGTTGGTGCTCCTGGGCGGTCTCCCAAGGTAGACCCCCAGAGAGCATAGGGCAACTGTCCAGATGGGAGGGACCAGGCCGAGGATCACTGTGGCAGGCTCAAAATTAGAGGGAAGGGCCCCCCTCCTTTGTGTCGAGCATCTGGATATCATTTTTCAGGCTATTAAAAACACTAACTCTACTTTGCTAAATGCAGCCAATTCATTTTTTTCAAAAAGCAGTTGGGGGCCAAGCAGTTGCCCCAAAAGGGATCCAAATAACTTGGGGCTGTGATATGGGGTGGCTCAGAAAAGGGGCTCCAAACCTTGCTAACAAGCATCCAACCACCACCTCCACTCCAACCTCCCAACTTCACCAGTTCACAGGCAATGACCCCACCAATGGCAAAAACTCAGGACAGTGCCAGGGTTTTGCAGTGTATTTTACTTTTTGTTTTTGTGCAAAATGTATGAGGCAGATGAAGAACCTTTTCTTCCACATCGAAGGCTTTCCGATTAGGTTACTGAAAATAAGCAGGAGACGGACAGAAGGGGGGGGGCAGGAAGAACACGCGAGAGAATAGAGAGAAGGAGCAAACGAGATGAACCACTGAAAATTCTCTGTGGACTCCAGCGTCTGTGAATCAGCTCTAGCCGTGACTGAATTTGCTGCATGGAAAGAAGGCCTGTTTACCTGTGGTCCTATTGCAACCACGTGGTTGGCCAGCAACCTGAGGGCAAGCAGCTAAGAGCAGCCCACTTCCCAAGGGGCCTAAGGAAGAGACAGGAGGTGACGGATGAGCTTCTACCCAAGAGTGTCCCAGGCTGGTTGGAAGAGAAGTGGTCCCAGCTCTGGGGAAATCCTGCCTACTGAGGCAGCAGGCCCCAGTGCTAGGGAGCTTCTGGCTTACTAGAAAGAGAATAATTGCAAAGCACCATGGAATAACCAACTGCAAGGGAAGGGAGTTACAGGGCAGAGTGAATAGAACAGTTGGGATGTTTTGGAAGGAGAAGAGTTGCCACCAAAGAAAAACCTTTCCAACCTAATAACCTTACCCAGAGGAATCAGAGGAAGCCCAAGGACAGATCCTGCCCAACCGTCCCAATGTCTGTTCTGTTGCTTTGAAAACTGTGCTTTAGTCAAACTATTTTGGACACATTTCTAGAGGGTAGATACCAGAAAGTAAAAATCTTTCACATCCAATCAATCCCCGAAAGTATCCTGTTGGAGGGGTGGAAATGTCTTCTCTATGTATCTCCTAGCTCCAGGCACTACCTGTGATAGCAAAAGCAGCCTTCCTAAAATTTTCAGCCTAGTCTATATTGGGAGAAAGTGATGACATTCAGGACATAAATGTTTACTGTAAAGATACATCATTATACATGAACAAACCAGAAGTAATCAAGTACACAAATCTGTACACTGCAAACTTGTGGTGACATGCCCCTATGCAGTGTATCCATGCCCCTAACTCTTATTCATGCTTTGTCCTTAGGAATCAGTCAAGAGGATTGCTATCTCCATTATTTAGAGACCTCACTTGACCCTGGGCCTCACAGATGCCTCAGCGTGAAAATCTCTAGCTCCGAGGCCCAGACCCTCGCTTGTCTTGACAGGGCAGACAGCTCCCGTTGTGTGCCAAGGTGTTATTAATGAACCCTGATCTCACTCATGGCAGCTCTGCTGTGAAATGCCAGTCCTGTGAATAGCTCACCGTCAGGCTCTGCGCTCGTCTTCGTGGAGTCGTAACCTCAGGACTAACCTTTATCTTCCTTTTATGATCCCAGAACATGGACAGATTCTCAAATGCCGTAACAATAAAACACGTCATGAGCATCACCCAATCCTTCTGAAATAATATTGATGTCAGTGACAGGCACGCTGTTTCACCTCCAGATTTAAACGGGAGTGTTTTGATATGGTTTCCCAGACCAGGAGACTTACATAGTAGAGAACTTCCACGGACTGGATCTTTCTTGCTCACTTGAATTTCAAGAGAAATTTTCTCAGGGGGATCAGATAAGTGTTGCTCTAGTTCTTTACCCAGAGCGGCGTTAGTGCTCGTCTTGTTCACGCTTGCTAACCAGCATCACTCTTCTGCATGAAGTTACATCCTTTCCCGCTGTGGCTGGATCTCTGCCTCTGCGACTCCTGCTTCTCCACAGTAAGTTGATGAGGGAGCCTGGGATTCTCCCAGTCAGTGAAACCTGAGCCTGGCCCTAAATCAGGTTGCCTAGGGAACAGAAACAACAGGTGAAGGGCACTGCTACCCAGCCCAAACTCCACGGCCATCCCATCCTCATTTTTCTTCCTGGAGTTGCCACGAGCTCTACTTGAGGCCGAAGCGCTGGTGCTTGCTCAGGAAGGAGATGCGTGGGGAACTACTCCCTGATGAACTGGAGTCCTTGAGTATTCCATAGGAGTTTCTTCTAGATTTTCTAGGATAACTCATCCCACCAGAGGAAATGAGTTCATCTAGTCCCTGACTTGACAGATGGCAATGACTTTGGTCAAGAGTGCCAAGGAAAACACCCCAGAAGATGGCTGCTCCTCCCTGTGGCTTTGGTGGCAGCGCCACATGGATGGGTCTGTCTGCCTGTAGCCTTCTCATACCCACAGAGTGTAAACACCAGGAGCAGCCACATTTCTTGGGATCTGCATAGGGGGTGCCTCTGTGGGCATCTGACCTGATCTGAGTCCACAGAGAAGAAGCTGTCAAGCCAGGTCTCATCTGGGAAATGCAGAGCTGTTTTTAGACTCTGACCTGGTAGAGTCCATCCTGGAACTGTGAGCCAAGGAAAGTTGGCTGAAACGAGCAAGACTCATTTAAGAAGCTGTAATGGAGGAACGCCCATTCTGCCCTGGTGGCTGGCTGCCAAAGGAGATTGGCTCCAGGTAAGTCACTGGCAAGGACAACAATGCTTCTTCCTGCTCCGCACCAGTAACCTGTGCATGGGTCGTGTGCTGCAGCAGGAAGGGCACTGTGTGGAACTGGAAGGGTGCCAGAGGTTTATGTAGTCTATAATCCTGGGGCTCAGTGAATTCTTCCATCTGATCTGCTACTTCCAGGAGGCTTCTTCTCCTCCTTCTCTCCATGTACTGTGATGAACCTATGATTTGATATTGAGGCTTTCATTTAATATTTCCATACCATCTCTGTCCACGCCTTCATCCGAGATTTTGTTGTGTTCTTGGCTGACCCAAATGATCATAATTCTGAGTTTTTCCCTCCAGCTTCTTCCACTTGTAACTGAGCAATGAGATTATCATGTTGTAAGTACTCTAAGAAAAAGGTACACAGGTTTGCTGTTACCAAGAGTATCTAAATTGACTCTAGTCCATAGCAATTCATGTCAGGGGGAAAGGCACAGCAGTTTCCTTTTTCAAGAGTTTTCCCTCTGATTGTTCATTTTGTCCTTGTAACTCTTAGGAGCATGTAGAGATGAGTCAGAATACCTCTGTTTGACAGCTGAGGACAAGTCAGCTCCACAGTGACTTGTTTGAGGGAGTCCAGGTAATTGGTGACAAAGCTGATGTCTGGTCTCCTGGTTTCCATTCTGGGGTTCTTTTTACCAATCTTGCTTATTTCATTTGTGCATGTGTGCTAAGTCACTTCAGTTTTTTCCGACTCTTTGCAACCCTATGGACTGTAGCATGCCAGGCTTATCTGTCTAGGGGATTCTCCAGGCAAGAATACTGGAGTGGGTTGCCATGCCCTCCCCCACGGGATCTTCCTGACCCAGAGATTGAACCCTCATCTCCTGAGGCTCCTGTACTGCAGGCAGATTCTTTACCGTGAGCCACCTGGGAAGCCCTTTTCATTCATTCAGTGTAGCGATTGAAATAAAAAATTGCCCCTACATGCCATGGTAGAAACAGGTCTGTAGTCTTATCTCCTAGCCTGCCCACAGAAACCGCCTGTCCAGTCACACAAAAATAGCACCGTATTTCAGCCTCTGCACCTTTGCTCCTGCCCTCACTTGCTTGAACAGCCCTCCCTCATTTCTCTGCTTAGTGAAATTTAACTGTCCCTTAAGCCCAAGCTTAACTGTCTTCTCTCCTATATTGCTCTTCTGATTATAGCAGCAAAAGTAGTTGTTCTTGCTTGGGACAGAGTTAATTAAAAAAGGTGTACAAAGCCATCATATACTGCCTTGGATTATAGCTTTTTTTGCAGGTGAATTTTTTTCTCCCCAAATAAACTGTGAGTCCAAAAAGATAGAAATTGTGCATCACACATCTTGTGTTCTCTGGAGAGTCTCACATAGACTATAAGCTCGGTCTTTATTGAATGAGCACATGTGACCTGGAGGAGGTTAGCTCGCTCCTCGACATAGTCACAGTACAGAGACTTGAATTCCAAATCCCAGAAACTGGTCTCCATGTTCTTTCCACCAAGAAAACAATGCAGTTTTCACTATGATTAGCCTCTTTGCAGGTCAAAAATGATTGAAAATAAGCTACTTCATGTGGATCAGTCTAATACAATGCATATTGAGTTATTCTAAAAAAAATAGATAGGTTACAAAAACCCTCAAATTCCTGGGTTGTTGGCTAGCGGTGAATGAGTAGCCTTCTTTCAAGGATGCTGCATTCTCTCAGAAACTTGAAAATGGATTCTCGCCATGAGTCAATGTGGGAATAAAGTATGGTGGTCATTAAGCTGGCTTCATGGGCCAAAGAAAGAGGAGATTGAGAGTGACCCACTGTCAATCTTTTTCTTTTTTCTCAATCATTTTTTTAAAATGTAATTAATTTTATTTTTGGCTGCGCTGGGTCTTTGTTGCTGCACTGGGGCTTTCTCTAGTTACCGTGCATGGGCTTCTCGTTGCCGTGGCTTCTCTCGTTGCAGAGCACGGGCTCTAGAGTGCGAGCTTCAGTAGTTGCCGCGTGTAGGCTTCCTTGCCCTGCAGCTTGTGGGGTCTTCCTGGACCAGGGGTTGTACCTGTGTCTCCTGCATTGACAGGTGGATTCTTACCCACTGGACCACCAGGGCAGTCATGCATGCACTGTTTCCATCTCCATTGACTAAGCATGCACTCTGTCTGCCCACAGTGGACGAATTTATGTAGATACAGAAATAACACAGAAATGCCTCATCGAATGCCAATCTTGTGATCATCTATTGCTGCTGCTGCTACTGCTGCTAAATCACTTCAGTCATGTCAGACTCTGTGCAACCCCATAGACGGCAGCCCCGTCCCTGGGATTCTCCAGGCAAGAACACCGGAGTGGGTTGCCATTTCCTTCTCCAGTGCATGAAAGTGAAAAGTGAAAGTGAAGTCACTCAGTCGTGTCTGACTCTTTGCGACCCCATGGACTGCAGCCCACCAGGCTCCTCCATCCATGGGATTTTCCAGGCAAGAGGACTGGAATGGGGTGCCATCGCCTTCTCCTGCAAGTCATTTTAGTAAAAAGCTTAGATTTAGCGGATATCTTTTGTCTCTCTTCTTTTTGTTTTATCTTAAGAGTTGAATTAAGGGTAGAACTCCAGGCCTCATTCTATAAATGAAATGTACACTGAGTCTGTATCCTCAATCAATCTGTATGGAATGGAATAAAACAGAAATAATTACGCTTACTTGGAACCTCTCAGGAAGCTGCTTGGGTTGGGAGACTCCCAAGGGAATTGCACAAGTGACAATGGTATTTCACTCTCCTGCCTTTAGAGTCAGGTGGGATGTGGTCAGCTGTAGAGCTCTTCTTCTGCTGAGCAGAGGTACAAGTTTAGGTCAGAATTAAATGGCTCAAGCCAATAGAGGAGAGACAGAATCTATCCTCTTCCACTTGTGGTTGTGAAGCTGTCTTTGAATAAATATTAAGCACATATTTAACTATATGTGTTTGAAGCAATACAGAGTTGTCCCATTAAGGCATCTGTCTGTCTTGGCCCAGCCTTGTTTATCAGTGTCATTTTACTTAGCAAAGGGAATGGACCACTCCTTGAACAGTCACAGAAACCACAGTGGGACTCGGGAATCTTAAGCCAGCCTTGCATCCTATCATTCACATCCCATTGCTAAATAACAATTCATTCCATTTGTTTATTTATTAATGACAATTATCTGCATTGCTCAAATGACTTCCTCATCCAAATTAAATATTAGGATACTAGGTCACAACGTGGCCTTTCTGAAGGCCATACCCCTCTGATGTACAAAAGAGAATCGACAAACCAAGCAAAGACTAACAGCCTACTTCCTACCAGGCACTGTGCTAGGTACTGGATAGTACGATAGGTTGGATCTAGTTTGGCTTATTCAGAAGACAAACCAAGGACTGTTTTTATAGAAGGATAAAAATAGTCTTCAATACATCATCTTTACAAAATTATGGACACATCCTAAGCAGCTCTTGCTTCCTTTAACAACTCATTATGAATTCTTTATCCATGCAGTTACCTACATTGCAGTAGCATTTATTTTGTTCATGTCTCTAGTGCTTCTTGGTATGATGAATTTATAACTCAGAGACTAAAAGTAGAATCCCCTCTTACGTGTTCTAAAATTACTCCTTTCAAAGTTCAAAAGCTCCTTCTCCCTTTTAGTTTTAGTGGTGGAAAATCTGGTGAATCACTCCTGATTACACAGTATATAAACTTCATAGTTTCATAAAATCTAATCGTGTTCCTGTTCAGTCTTCCTTCCAATGTGCTTTACCCCATTCAGTAAGTCATCAGTCCTCAAGTCATTTCCGAGACCCTTCTGGAGCTTTTCTAGATTTTCAGACTTGTATTGATGTGTACTGTTTCCAGGCGAGAAAGCAATAACTTTTCGAGGTTTAGACTGCCATGATTCTACAAATATCCAGGTTGATGTTTACATGGCTCTTTAATAATAAACAGGTCAGGATTTCACATCACCATTTGTCATTAATCCATGCTTCTTATCCAGATATTTCTTGCTGTATAAACGTCCTTCCTGAAAAAATAAAACAGCTATACTGAAGCAAACACCTGTCTAGAACATTCCTTCAAAACTCCTTGTCTGCTGCTGCGTTCTTGTCCCTGATTTTGGTTTTCTGTGTACATTTAAGCACTCACCTATGTGCTCCAAACAAACAGATGCAAAACAAACCAAGCAATACATCCTTCCTTTCCTCCTGCTGAATCCCAGTCTACAAACCCTCTTGTTACTCCCTACCCATCCTCATTGTTCTCTTCACCCTATTTCTACACCCTCACTAAACTCTCTTTTCTCTTCATTCTTTGTCATCTTTTTCTCGTCACAGGGTATATGTTGAAAACACAACAAAAAGAAAAGACTTCCCATTCTCCAGTTAATGTGTAGCCAATGCAGTGAGGAGAAAAGAGGTCTCTTAGGCCAAATAAATTTTAGCAACTAACAGTATCTTCTGTGCGTCATACTTAAAAATGCAGCTTTTGACATCTCATACTTCACAAATGTCAATTGTGAGACTTGCACTTAGGTAATAATTAACTATTAAACTACTCCACAAACATTGAATATGATTTAGCATGGCGCCTTGGGTATAGGAAATGTATTGTAAATAATTGATGAGGCTTTACTCTGATAACTATACGAGAAATGCCTACTGTCCTGTAGGTTATACTACTTAATGCAGATGTCTGGTGGCAGTTTAGTTAGCTTTATGAATGTTCTGATGGATGGATAGAAATCACGTAGTGGATTGATAAGGAATGGATGGAGTGTATGGGTTTAAGTTTTTAGAAGGTAATAGTCCCTTTGGGATCTTCTAGTGTTCTTGTCTGGAGAATCCCAGGGACGGGGGAGCCTGGTGGGCTGCCGTCTATGGGGTCGCACAGAGTCGGACACGACTGAAGCGACTTAGCAGCAGCAGCAGATAGTTTGTGGGCTAGTACTCTGCAGAATTAACACAAATATGACAGGGATATATATTTAAGGAAATTAATTAGTTCTAGAAAACGATGCTTTTTAATGTTTCATTGGTGTATTTTCCAAAAAGGCAGGATTGCACCCATTCACTCAGGAAAAGCTTTTTTTTTTTTTTAAAAAAAGCAGGTTAAAATTAGAAAATTGTCCAGAGTGTCTTTAATCTTTCATTGAACTGTCCACTCTAAGTACTTCTATTCTAAGGACTCATCACTGCACTCCAAACTTCCCCAAAAAAGCCTCTACTGAAGTTTCATCCTGAGTTTTCTAGTGACAGGTTCAATGCCAGCAGGGCTCCATGGACATGTAAATGATATCTTCACCTTTACATACTCAAGCCAGTGAGTAGGTGGCATCGTATTTCAGTGAATTGGGAGTGAACATGAAATTCACAGGGACAAGCATGTTGACCCAAACATATGAAGATGGCTGAGTCTAATATTCTAAAATATGTAATTAGTCAATGACTAGGAAGCCTTCCTCACATCAGTCTGGAAAGATAGTCAAATACAGAATGTTTTCTTTTTCTTAGATAACTGCGCTAGTTGACTAGTCAATACTATACGAGTTACTAATTTTAGAGGTTTTGGACTCAATTCAACAGCATAGACATAAACAAAATATAAGGACAAAAACGGCAATATTTTTTTGAGAACATAACAAAAGTCCCTGTCAGTGGCTGCACATAGTTCATGAGAACCCTGTTGAAATAGAAGAATATAATAAAAGCCAACTGTCCCTCCCAGCTGACTTAAGAAAGCTGAAAAAAACACAGACATGTGACCTGTGGTTTGAGAGATGCCCAAATAGACTCCTCTAACATATTAATATTAAAACTTGACCCCATGAGATCTTCAGTTTCTGCTTCAAAGACACTGTGGCTTATGGAAGGGTCCATAGGCACTTCCTCCTGATTTGATCTCTGAAAGGCAGTGTGTCCCCCTGTCCTCCAGCTGCCTTGTTCATCTCAGAGCAGTGCATAAAGATCCTACAGAACTGAAGATCCTACCAGCTCTTATTTACAAACCTCTTTTATATCTATTCACAGACGTTGGTTCAGAATGAGAATGCACGACATACAGTCTCTTCCTAAGATTTCACTATTTTCTTTGTGCTATTTAGGAATAGGAAGTCTATTAATTTAAAGTAAATGTCCATGATTTCCCTGGTGGTCCAGTGGTTAAGAATCTGCCTGCCAATGCGGGAGACATGAGTTTGATCCCTGGTCCGGGAAGATTCCACATGCTACTGGATGACTAAGCCTGTGAGCTGCAGCTACTGAAGCCCGCACATTCTAGAGTGTGTGCACTTCAACAGGAGAAGCCACCAAAACCGTGGTGAGAAGCCGTGCACAGCAGCTAGAGAAAGCCTGCGCAGCAATGAAGACCCAGCACAGTCCAAAGTAAATAAGTACTTTAAAAAAATTAGGCAAATGTCCACAGAAAGCACATCATCCTCCAGGTAATTTGATCACATCTACCAAATTTTAATTAATTTGCGAAAGCGAAGAGGAACTGAGGAGCCTCTTGATGAAAGTGAAAAAGGAGAGTGAAAAAGCTGGTTTAAAACTCAACATTCAAAAACATAAGATCATGGCATCCAGTTCCATCACTTCATGGCAAATAGATGGGAAAACAATGGAAACAGTGACAGACTATTTTCTTGGGCTCCAAAATCACTGCAGATGGTGACTGCAGCCATGAGATTAAAAGACACTTGGTCCTTGGAAGAAAAGCCATGACAAACTGAGACAGCATATTAAAAAGTAATCTTTGCGGACAAGGTCCATCTAGTTAAAGGTATGGTTTTTCCAGTAGTCATTTATGGATGTGAGAGTTGGACCATTAAGAAAGCTGAGCACCAAAGAATTGATGCTTTTGAACTGTGGTGTTGGAGAAGACTCTTGAGAGTCCCTTGGACTGCAAGGAGATCCAACCAGTCCATCCTAAAGGAAATAAGTCCTGAATATTCTTTGGAAGGACTGATGCTGAAGCTGAAGGTCCAATACTTTGGTCATCTGATGCGAAGAACTGACTCTAATGCTGGGAAAAGACCCTGATGCTGGGAAATATTGATGGCAGGAGAAGGGGACAATGGAGGATGAGATGGCTGGATGGCATCACCAACTCGATGGGACATGAGTCTGAGCAGGTCCTGGGAGTTGGTGATAGACAAGAAATCCTGGCGTGCTGCAGTCCATGGGGGTCACAGAGAGTTGGACATGACTGAGCGACTGAAATGAACTGAACCAAATTTTAAAATGAGGAGGAAATTCTGGGAAGATGGAGGAAGTGGTAGCATAGCTTTGAATCTCCCCAGATCCCTTCCCCAAAATAAATAACTGGATAGGAAAACTCAAAACCCTTGAAAATATTTACAGTAAAGCTTAGGTGATAAAGTAGCTCTGTGAACATCAAAATACCAGCCAAATGGGATAGCCAAAAGACCTGCCTATTATCAGCACCTATGCATGAAGAAGCAGAGAAATTCATGAGAAAGTATATCCAAAAGATCAGGGGACAGAAAAGTTCAATAACAGCCAAGAGGTATTTGCTGAAAAGCATTTGGGCTCATGTGATAACAGCCCTTGCATGGAAAAGAAAAGTTTGGAAGGGAAAACTGCAAATTTAAAGAGATTCGAAAGATTTATCAATAGTTTTTTTAATGGACAAAACTAAACTATCATATTTATGGATGCCACTTGGGTGGTAAAACCACAAAATAAATTGATTTCTATAAAAATCAGTATAGTGGTTATTATCAGGGAGGGAGGCAGTTGTGATCATGGAGCACATGGAAGGCTGGCAAAGTTCTCTTTCTTGACCTGAGTGATGGTTAAGGGGGTGTTGCCTTATAACAATCCATTAAGCTCTGCACTTTATTTTGTTTGATTTTCTGTATTTGTATTTTATAATAAAAAAAGAGGCTTTAAAAAATTTTAATGAGCATATCCTTTGGCCTAGGAATTTCACTGCTAGGGATATGTCTGTAAGAGAAACTCACCAAAGTATGCAGAGATAGGCATGCCCATTGCAGCATTGTTTGAAATAGCCAGAAAGTTGGGGGAGGGGTGGATATGAATGTGTATTAGGTGGAGACTCAGTAAATAAATTATGAAACAGCCAGCCATTTAAAAGAATACTATGCAGTCAAGAGAAAAATTGAGATGGGTCTCATCTATACACGTTCCCAGACATATCATTATGTTTTTTCTAAAAACCAAGATGTACAGCAATATTATTATGACCCCATATATGTAAATACATACACAGACACACAATGCATTCACATTTAAAATATTTGGAGGAATATCTAAGAAACAGTTAAAAATCTTTACCCTCAAAGTTGAGTGGGAGTAGGGAGGGAGTCAAAGGGTGAGAATTCAATTGTCATTTTGTGTGCTTTTGTATTTTTCAAAAGTATGTGTGTATTTTATAGTTATTTTTAAAAAGCTTGCGCCTTGATTGCAGATTGCGAACGGCCCTGAGCGGGAGAAACCAGCTAAGCTATACCTGTCTTTCTGACAGAAGAAACTGTAAGATAATAAATTTTGTTGTAAGCTCTGTTTTGGAATATCTGTTACACAGGAACACGGAACTGACCCAGTTGACTAAATCCAGCCCCTGCTGGAAGTAGAGCACGTGTGCTGAAACACTTGCCTCTGGGAGGGTGCATTTGGGTGGATGCAGCACGTCCATCGGGTGGATGATGCCAAGTCAGGATGGTTTGGTTTCTTTTAGCAAATGTCCTCACCTGTGCCACTTCATTTTGTTTCAACTCTTTTCTAGCCAGGTGACCTTCTCTCTGAAGACTTTATTCAAAATGGGCTTTCTTTACAAATTCATTTTGTTTTCTTTTCTAGCAGTGAGTTTTTTCAATCTCATCTTTTATTTGAAAATTGCAGTTTGCAAGTGATTTAGTTAAGAATCATCCCAGATTCCAATTTATTACTCTATATACTTCTTATTTTCTGTCCTTGACTGCTTTGCTCCATTGTCTGCCTTCTACCTTTCTTTAGAGCTTTTCTTAATTCTTTCAGTGCTTGGATGGAGCATAAGAGTCTACTTGAGTAAGCCCTCCTATTATTTCCACATTTCAACATTGTTTCTTTTCTTCTTCTCCGTGGAACTACATTTTTTATATTATAGTCATTGCTCTGAAAGCTTGTGCATGACTTCCTTTTATTTCTTATTTAATTAAGAAAGAAGGAATAAATCCTCCTGTAAGATATAGACCATATGACCACATTTAGTAATTCTATCGGGAGAACAATATTTGCATTAATTTTTGCAGAATTTTCAGAATGCTTAGTTCTTTGAGCAACATAAGGAATCCCAGATTTAGGAGGCCTGAAATTAGAGGAATGCTCTTCCCTCCCCTCCTCCAACTTCTCAGAAAATGGCAGTTCCTCAGCTATTTAGGAGAATTCAGAAAGATAAGTGGAAGGGAAAGATTTTCCTTTGTTTACCAAGGAATACCATTTTCCTTTGTTTACCAAGTTGGTGTGAAATACAAGGGGACTTGAGGATTTATTTTGAATGAATGAAAATTATAGGCTCTCTAAGTTACAAATAATAACAATAATAACAAAACAAAACAAAAAATACATCACTTTTCCTTCAAAATATTTGAGACACACTCTATATGAGGAAAATGGCCTTAGAAGAACATAGCAATATATATCTTCTGCCATGAAAAACACACATGAGATTGTGTCAAATAAGAGATCAAAAAAGCTGGCAACCTATCCAGCAAGGTTTTGACTTGCACTAAGGATTGGGGGCAGGAGGAGAAGGGGCCGACAGCGGATGAGATGGCTGGATGGCATCACTGACTCGATGGACGTGAGTCTGAGTGAACTTCGGGAGTTGGTGATGGACAGGGAGGCCTGGCGTGCTGCGATCCATGGGGTCGCAGAGAGTCGGACACGACTGAGCGACTGAACTGAACTGAACTGAAGTGTTTTACCCCTTTCTAGGGTCCTGACATAATAAACATATTCTTCGACAATCAACCCGCAGCAGTAACAACAACAAAGACAAATGCATAAAAGATTTGTTAAATTTTATTTTGTTTGTTTGTTTTATTAGCACATGGCCTCAGAGAAGCTAACTAAAGATCCCACCCTCTAGCTCTGCGGTGTTGCTCCTCAGGGCAAGGCTGACATTAGACACAGGTATTTGAAAATGAAAGATACTCCTTTCCAACCTAGAAGAAATTATTCAGGAATCTGGGAGACAGCATATGATATTTTGCCAGGTGCCACCAGTCTTTCTCAATAAAACATCCCTAGTGAAAAAACGTGGAGGCTAGAAAGGGCTGGTGAGGGAAAAGCATGACGAGGAGGGCTGGCAGCAGTATACCCTCAGAGAATTCAATGTCAGGGGGAGCATACAGGGAGACACCGTAAATGTGCTTTTCTCGCAAAGTTCCTTTCGTTTCAGAGTTGGAAAACTCAGGTGTGGGCATAATCACCAGAGGCATCCAGCTAGTTGCTGACTGAGCTGGCTGTCTCTACTCAATCACACTGCTTCTTCACTTTCCTGATTTCCCACCTCTGTTCTGTTCTAAACTGCCCCTGTCAGTTGGCACTAAAATCTCTGCACCTAAAGTTTCAGACATGTTTGGAAACTTCCTTTAAATGTGTTGATTGACTGAGCGCTGAATTATATGTGAGAGCAAGAAAACTCCCTCCAGGATGAGGTATTCAGAGACCAGTCATGATATGTTCCATTCTTCCAGGCTCTCTACATTTTCACACAGGAGGAATCAGTTTCTTGAGAGTGCACAGGCCCCCAAAAGCCATCGTAAAGGTATCTGTGGAGAAAACAAGGCAAAATCCCATGGGTCCAGCTACCCTCCACAATCCTGATTCTTCCTGTGGCGATGATGTGTGTGGACTGGGTGATTTGTGAGAGACAGCTGAATGAGCTACATGTACAGCTGGTCCTTGAGTCTTTGGTTCTCCTTAGCATCAGCTGGCAAGACCGTGTCCTTGCCCCACTGCCCCTGAGAGACACTGAATCTTGGCAGGGAGAGGAAGAGGGAGTGATACTGCATCTAACTTTGAGAATAATCATTACCATATCAGTGTGCAAACGACATGTTCCAATGGGCAGTGTAGGAGTATGCATGTTTGTCTAGCTATCTTGAATATTATAGGCATGGTCTAATTCTTCTTTATATTCTTTCTTCTAATAATGAATTGCGAAAGAACAAGATGTACTGTTGTGCTTTATAGTTCAGGCAAACAATACAGGTATTGGCTACCATGGTTTGATATGATCAGCTTTTTTTTAAAGCAGATCTGGCAGAAAAGCAGTGGACTATTGCAGGAGTTGCACTGGCCCTTCCAACGCTTCTCTGTCCAGTCCATTAATCCGCAGCAGAATCGCCAAGACACCACATTACTGTGCTGTAGCTCAAAGAGGTCTGTGGTTGTAATTGGGTTGACTGGGAACAAAGTTATATCATTCCAATTCTGATTGATTAATGCTGAAGTCATTGCTAAAAAATGGTTACCAGTCTCAGTTTCCACAAATCATTCAGTGGTGAATGAGGATTAAGCTAAACAAACTTGGGCCTGTGAACACAGATTTTTCTTGCAGTGTGGGGCAGAGGTGTAGAGATGGTGGAAAGCGAAGAGAAAAACTAGATTTGACTGAAGAAGAAAAAAAAACGCCTGCAGTCTGGGTTCTTATGGCATCTTGGGCACTTCCCTTTCTTTTGTTACCTTGTTCCCATCTCTGCATTCGCTGTCACTAAGCAGTGAGATTACCACCAAATGGTACCACCATAGGCATTCCTTTCTATCACCCTTGGCTCTTGCTTTACAGATGCCCATTATTATCCAGATGGAGTTATTGCCTAGTCAAATAATTTAAACCTCCCCTCTCTGAAAGCTTTTCTACCCAAATTCTCCAACTCCACCCACTTCCTCCCAATTGCTTTTTCCTGGTGAAGTACTCTCCCAGTCATTCCCTTCGTCTCTTTCTCTCAGCCTCTCTTTTTCATCACTCCCATATCTAAATTTTCTCCTTTATGGAAGGATAGCATTCCTCTACTTGGGTTAGATAATCTTTTCAAAAATGCTTAGTGTATTTCCACCAATCCTGGACACAGAATAGGTAGGGTATTGGAATTGCAAGAATGTTTTGGACAAAATCAAATTTAAATATTGCTTTTCTGTTTGGGGTTCTTTGAAACATATCCAAACAAATAATAGGGGGAAATGTTTTTTCAATTTTAAGTAAGCTCTGGTTGTTTCAGTGTCAGCAATCTCAAGCATTACTTCTTGCCAGCTTTCCATTTGGTAGAAGGTGCTTCCTAAAGATGAACTTCTGTGGAGTCAGAACCAGCACAGATGAGCCAAATCATGATTAAAATGCTTGCTGGCTGCTCCTTTTGCCAGTGTAGCTCTGTGTTTCCACTTGTTGGAAATCCATCTGCCTGTCAGTGTTTGTGAACACCAATACCTTTCTCGATATAACAAACTCACAGTGTTCCGCTTCAAGAAAGCCAGCATTCATAATTTTTAAGCCTCCAACTTTAAAGAAATGAAAGCAACTGAATTTCTCTTCATTTAAAAGTAGAAATAGTAGTATTACATAGCTAGAAATTTCTGTAAAGTGGATTGGCAATAACGTTACTTATGCTTTCAAAAATAGGGTTCTTCGAAATTTATGCCTGTGTATCAGTCACAAGATAATACGTTTTTTGACTTTATTTTCTTTCTTGTCCTAGAAATGCTGTTACACTGTGGACATTCACAGAAATTTGGCTTGAGAAAAAATGTTTCAAAACTCAGGTAGAGGTAAATTATAATTTATTATTGGGAGGAAAACACTCTTAGTTGCAACATCTCTAACTGGAAAGCTTTTGAATTTTCTAGATATGACATAAAGATTTATGAGGTGTGATTTCACAGAAGAAAAAACATTTTGGTAAAAACTTTTTTTTGGTAGGTAAAATAGGAACTCACAGGAGTAACTAGATGAACTTTATTGGAAGTCCTCTGTGAATTTAATTGAGCAAATGAAATCCATTAAACTCTGGGAAACTAAACGTGCATGTTTATTATTTATTTCTGGCATTGAGTCCTTTCCATTTCCCTACAGAGTTGTTTGCGGGATCTAATACTTTGAAAACATGCTATTTTAACTTGAGTCAGTAACTTGATGCTAGCGATTTGGTGAGAGGGCATGAGATTAGAGTATGGCCAGCGTCTCATTCTCACTCTGGCACTCACCAGATTTTGACCGTGGTCATCTCTCTTCCATATTTTGGACTTCTGTCTTCTCGTCTGTTTGACAAGAATAAGAAATACCTGATCTTGTTGCCTCTTAACATTGTTGTGAAGATCAAATAAAGTCCTAGTTGTTAAAACATTTTGAAACTATCAAGTGCTATATAGTAAAAGGCAGTCTATTCATTATCACCTCAGAATTCCTCTCAGATTACATTGCTTCAAATGCATTATTTAGGAAAAGTACAAACTTGAATGCCATATGGAGTCCCTGTTGACACTGCAGATGTTGGTTAATTTTAGATTCTAAAAGAACAAAAGAACAGAAGCAGTACCAAGCAAATTAGCCTCTCTTTAGCTTTTTCTTCGAAGTCTCCTATTATACAAATACCAAACTAAAAATGGCAGGCTAAATATTATAGAAAATTACATCATTTGAAGCATCGAAATTCTGTATATCCAAGCCTTTTTGTAGTTGATTTTTGCAGGAGTTTATTCCCTTCAAAACACATCACCGATGAATTTAATGCTATAAGACTAATCATGGTTATTTCTTCAAGGACCAAGTAAGAGGATTTTAATC
Organism: Capricornis sumatraensis; assembly: GCF_032405125.1. Taxonomy (NCBI): domain Eukaryota; kingdom Metazoa; phylum Chordata; class Mammalia; order Artiodactyla; family Bovidae; genus Capricornis; species Capricornis sumatraensis. The sequence goes on along the minus strand of NC_091069.1, from coordinate 77,491,006 downwards.
TTAAACTTTAACCACAATAACACAGAGCCAGGAGAAATAGAAAAGTCTCAGAAAGACTCACAAAAAGCCATTTTGGTGGTCATAGTCTCTATTGAACTAATGGAAAACTGAACTAACCTCAGCTAGCCTTGGTCTCTGATTCTGAAGATTCATATTTACCAGTGGGAATTTCCTTGAAGAACAGGTGTGGCAGACTTGCACACACTCATGACGACTGCTTTTACAGCCTCATCAGCTTGAGAAGACCTGTCTGCTTCACACGTGCCATCTGTAAGACATCTCTTTGCATTTTGTCAAACCTGACTCTGTTTACACATGCACAAGCAAGAAGTGCTTTTGTAAAACATATAGATGGCACCTGTCATTCTATCTCTTGTTTGTACACCACTCACTAACAAAAAATATCCTGGAACAAGCTGAGCATTCTGTAAGTGCCTTGTAATTATTTATATTATAGATAAGATTTTTATATTATATATTATTAATATAATATTGCTTATATTATATATATATATATATATATATATATATATACACAAAGGTCCAGTTGATATTCTGAACCAGATTTTTACTTTTTAGAGGATAATCATGTCCCCAGATTGTTCACTAAGTCTATCACTTTAATTAGAAATAATTTTCAAACAGAGACCATAAGTATTTCACCTATAAGGCATCTGCTCCTCTAAAAGAGGCAAAAATTTTAAAGTTTGTCTTAACCTATCTTTTAGTCATTTGGTAGGTACAATCTGATATTTCAAAGTCTACTCTCACATGGATTAGAATTATTAAAAGCAAACCCAAAAAGTAGATTTTATGACACAGCTTATTATGGATGCAGTCTAGGCTGATTTATTTTTGTATTAAGTATACTAGTAATTGGCTCCCTATCCTGCCCATATACTGCCCCTGTTAGCACAAAAGGTTTAATAAGACAGGTGCAACTTGATTCTACATTACATGGTTCCCTCAAACTGGAACAAAATTTTAACTCCCTCAAATATTTTCCCCAGTGAAGGACTTTGGATTACTGCAAATGATTACAGGCCTAAACAAGAAATGGATTCAAACAACTCTCATTCACTGCTGAAACTAAACTGGAACTGACCCCTAAAAGAAATTGGCTTAATTCCTATAAGAGGAATATGAATCAGGTTGCCGTCTGTTCCCTTCCTCCTTTAACTTCCCCAGTGACCTGTGTTTAAGCATAGAACTGGAGGAGTCTTTCAGGGATGGGAAAGAGGACTCTGGTTTGGTATTTAGATGGGTTTGCTGCAAGGCTAAAGTCACTCTAGATGTGAGAAGAAAGGAGTCTGGAAATTAGCTGGGGAAATCACAAAATTTGGCAAACCATGGGCACAATATGAGTTTAATTTGCCAAATTTTGTTTGAAGATGTTACATCAATCAAAAATCCTTTGCTCACCAAAGTTGAAAAAACATAACCCAAAGTAGCTGAATCAAAAGGTAAATTTATTGACCCATGTTACTGGATAATTTAGAGTATCTGGTGTAGGTGAAGCTTGATCCAGGCCTCAAACCATATGACCTAGGACTTGCTTTCTCTCTCTCCATTTCTCAGCTCAGCATCCTCCATATGGGCTCCACTCTTGGACAAGCTCTCACCTTCTGTACCCGATACGGATGCGAGCCACTACTTACCCCAGGTTCAAATCCAGGACCAACTTTTCCAGCAGATTTAGAATGGATCACTGTGACCAGGGGAGTAGGATATACTAGAGGACCTAGACCAAGGTCACATGTGTCACCCCACAGCATGGGGGTGGAGACATCACTATTCTCACCAAGCCCTGAGAGTAGGGAGGACCATAGTCCACAGAACAAAATTAAGAGTGTGGTGAGTAGAACTGATGTTCTGCACAAACACTCAGGAACCAGACGCACAAATAAATTTATTGAATATTATCCCTCACTTAAGAAGGAATTCTGGATATCTCCTAGAATCCAAGTCTTACCAGCTGAAGAGAAAAAAAGGAGAATGTATAACTGACATTTCCTAATGTTTACATAGAAGAGTTAGTGCTTAATGAAAGTTGAAGGATAAATATTACAAATACAGAAACCAAAATATATGAGAAGCAATTTAAATTTAATTAATTTAAAACCAAAAAAGAAGTGGATTCCATTTTAAAAAAGAAAAAGATAATGGCCAAGAGACTATAGAATCCTCACGTGAGACATTTTAAAAATTGAAGGTAGTTTCAATTAGAGTTGTGAGTAGATATTCTTCAAAGATATTGGGCAGTTCTAGCTTCATGATTTGTAGATTTTGCAGTTTCTGAGAAAGAGAGCTTTAGAGCTAAGGAAAGCTTTATAGGTGGCTATTTGTTGAAACTTGTCAACTCATGATTTGTTTTTAAATACTTTCATTCTATAATTGAAACAAACAAACAAACTTCCCCATACATGAAATGGAACGGAACCAAAGAGAAGTCCTATGTGGAAAATAATTTTATTTTCTAATAGTGATAGTAATATGGCTAGGCCAGCTTCTTACGATATTTACAAGTATTTCTCAATGGCAGCTTTCACTGCCATGTTACTTGTACATATTTCTACATCTATATGTTCTCCTAAATTTTGTTGTTCAGTCACTAAGTCATGTCCAACTCTTTGCAACCACATGGACTATAGCACGCCAGTCTTCCCTGTCCTTCACTATCTCCTGGAGTTTGCTCAAACTCATGTCCATTGAGTTGATGATGCCCTGCTACTGCTACTGCTAAGTCACTTCCGTCGTGTCCGACTGTGTGTGACCCCATAGACGGCAGCCCACCAGGCTCCCCGTCCCTGGGATTCTCCAAGCAAGAACACTGGAGTGGGCTGCCATTTCCTTCTCCAATGCATGAAAGTGAAAAGTGAAAGTGAAGTCGCTCAGTCGTGTCTGACTCTTGGCAACCCCATGGACTGCAGCCTACCAGGCTCCTCTGTCCATGGGATTTTCCAGGCAAGAGTACTGGAGTGGGGTGCCATTGCCTCTCCAGATGATGCCCTAAATAGTTCTAAATATTTCATGTAAATTAAATACCCTAGGATTCTTCCATCCTGATCTCATGTATCTGGAATCCAATAAATAAAAAAAAGTATGGAGGGAGGTGCCTAATGTAAAGATAGGATGCTCACTTTACACGGCTCAGTTATAAAGCACATTTACCAAAGTCTATCCATTTTACCAGGCCTTTAAACCTATTCTCCAAAAGCAACCATGGGAAATTGAAGAATTACAAAGACAAATGCAAAGGGAGGCTAATTTAAAAAAAAAACGAATGAAGGATATTTGAACCTGGGGCTAGGGTAGCACTAGAGCTGTTTGGGGCAGTCTACACCTCAGTCAGTTCAGTCCAGTCACTCAGTCGTGTCCGACTCTTTGTGACCCCATGAATCGCAGCATGCCAGGCCTCCCTGTCCATCACCAACTCCCGGAGTTCACTCAGACTCACGTCCATCGAGTCAGTGATGCCATCCAGCCACCTTACAAGTTCTCACTCCAAACCCATTAATCCCATCATAGACTTCATTCAAAAGATGCTTCTATATGTTGAATTAAGAAAACTCAAGTATTTTCTAGAGCTTGCAATTTATTAACTGGCACATAATGAAGTTGAATATTATTCTTTCTTTTCTTTTTAAAAATATGCCAGCCATTACTGGTTACAGGAGAAGCAGATTAAATATTTTAAAATTTTCTGGACTTCCCTGGTGGTCTAGTGGTTGAGAATCTGCCTGCCAATAGAGAGGACATGGGCTCTATCTCTGATCCAGGAAGATTCCATATGCCACAGGGCAACTGAGCCCATGAACCATAACTACTTATGCCCAAGTGCCCCGAAGCCCAAGTGCCACTGCAACTAGAGAAAGCAGGCTTGCAGCAACAAAGACACAGCACAGTCAAAAATAAATAAGTAAATAGATAATTTTAAAAAATAGTTAAACAGATAAAATACCAATAAATACTCATTGCAGAAATTTTAAAAAAATATTTATTAGGAAATGATAAAAGCTATAATTTTCAGACCAAAGAATGAGGAATTATTTTTAATGGAATGTGAGAGCTAATCCTTTGAAAGTTGACGTTCTAATTTGGAAACCTTGTCACACCACCTTAGAAGATTCCTTTGGAAGATTTCATTAAAGTGTTTAGGAGATTTCTGGGGATTGATCCTAAAGATATACCTGCAGACATATGTGCCGGGTTACTCATCACAGCACTGTTTGTAATAAATAGCAAAGATTGCAAACAGCTCAAGTGTTCATCAATAGGGGAATGGTTAAATAAACTGTAGTGTAATGCTATGCAGCTGTTTAAAAGAATGAGGAAGCTGTCTCAGTACTGATATGACAGAGCTCGAAGAGCCTTTGTCAACGGGGAAAGCAATATGCAGATCAGGAGATATAATATGCCACCTTTTGTGTAAGCAGGGAAGAAGAAAAGAAAGAAGAACTGCTTACATGTGCATGGAGAATCACTGTCAGGACACATGGGAAAAGCAATATAAGTAACTATCTCTACCTATGAGGGTGGGTGGGCAGGAAGAAGGGATGGAAGAAGCAGGGTGGGAGGGAGAATTTTCACCATATACCTTTTTATTTTGTTTTGACCTTTTAAAATTTTTCTGGTGGAAATCTTTTTTTTTTTAATTTATTTACGTATTTATTTCTGTCTGCACTGGGTCTTTGCTGCTGTAAAGACGGACTTTCTAGGGGCCACGCTCTAGTTGTGGTACGCAGGCTTCTCACTGCTGTGGCTTCTCTTGTTGCGGAGCACAGGCTCCAGAGTGTGTGCTCAGCAGTTGTGGCGCAAGGGCTTAGTTGCTCCATGGCGTGTGGGAATCTTCCTTGACAGGGATCAAATCTATGTCCCCTGCATCAGCAGGTGTATTCTCAACCACTGGTCCACCAGGGAAGTCCTGTTTTGATTTTTGAAACATATGAATGTATCAACTGGTCAAATATTTAAAATTAAATAAATACCAGAAAGAAAAAAGCTTGAGAGAAGTCATTCAGGAGTCATACAGTAATTTCATGAAGGTTACACTTACAATAAAAAGACAAAGAAATCTGAATTTATCCTCAACCATAGGTATACTGTTGGTCAGGTATGAACAGGCGGAGACAGCAGAAGCTCAGACCACAGTGACTCCCATTCCTGTTGGCAGAGCACCTTGCTTCTGTCCAGTATCTTAACCTTGTGGTTCTTTTTCCATATCTTTCTTTTCTCTTCTCTCAAGAAAAAGAAAAATCCAAGATCCCAGAAGATGACACTAACAGAAAAGTTACCAGTAGAAATTACCAGGGTAATTCTATTAACTGGTAGAGGCAGTCCTCCCCACTAGTCTGGGTTTTTTTGAGGACAAGTACTGTGTCTCACTCAATGGGCTTTTTTCAGAGCCTAGCGCAGCACCTCCATAGGCATTGTGTAAATTCAGTAAGCTGAACTTCTATCTGCCTGCTTAGCTCCTAATCCTAAGAGTCATCTTTTAGCATCTTTCCCTCACTCGCTGTCATTAACTCCATCAGTTAGACTCATCAGTTCTATCTGCCAAACATACCCCCAAACTACGACTCTTCACCATCTTCAGCACTACCACCCTAATCAAGATCAACATCTCTAATCCGGACAGAAATCACTAGTCTCCCTTCGGATCCTCACTCCCACCTCCCCCGGAACACATTCTCCATATGTAGTTAGGGCTAGTTTTTAAAAAACCAACCAGGTCATATCATACTCCTGCTTAAAATCCTCCAGTGGTTTCTATTACAATCTGAATATGATTTAAACTCTCTACTCTGCCAGTCCAAGCTCTGTCTGCTTCTTTGGCTTCACCTCCTACCACTTCCCCTCCCTCTCTCCACACCATATCAGCTTACCTTCAGTTGCTCACATAGACTTTGCTTCCCCTGTCCCAGGCTATCTGTCTGTGCTCTCCCTTCTGCCTGGAAGGCTATTCCTCCTCCTTTTTGTAGGATCATCTCCTTCTCATTATTGATGCTCAAAGGCCACTTTCTTGGAGAGGCTTTTTATGACCACTCCACTTACGTCAGTACCAACTCCCCATGCTCTTTCTGTAGAATCTTTAACTATATAGATTAAATATCATTCAGTGGCTCTAAAAAGTTTTTGTTGAATAAAAATAAAGACTTTTAAAATTAATCAGGGATAGACTATATAGTTTATTTCCTCAGAGATCTTTTGATGAAACTATTTAATTACAAAGGCAATAAACAATTATAAAGGGCTTCCCAGTTGTTGCTGGTGGTAAAGAATCTGCCTGTCAATGCAGGTGACATGGGTTCGATTCCTGGGTCAGGAAGATCCCCTGGAGTAGGAAATGGCCACTCATTCCAGTATTCTTACCTGGAAAATTCCATGGACTGAGGAACCTGGCAGGCTACAGCCCATGGGGTCTCAAAGAGGTGGACACGACAAAAAAAGAAAGTGTCATGATTTGCTTTTATATTGTACAAAGTAGGCTAAGAGAATAAATGAAGAGAATATGGTTCTATTAATGTAAGAAATAGTAACTTAGGTCATAAGCCAATCTAGGCGACAGGCAGCTCAAGCACTATGTTAAGCAGAAGGACTATAAAGATGGCTAGGTGTTAATTTTGCACTGAAGGAGCTCAAAATCTAGCAGAAGATATTTTAAATATCTTAGTTGCTTAGTTGCTCAGTAGTATCCAACTCTTTGCTACCCCATGGACTGTAATCCACCAGGCTCCTCTGTCCATGGGGATTCTCCAGGCAAGAATACTAGAATGGGTGGCCATGCCCTCCTCCAGGGGATCTTCCCGACACAGGGACTGAACCCAGGTCTCCCACATTGCAGGCAGATTCTTTACTATCTGAGCCACCAGTGAAGCCCAGCAGAGATATAGCTTTGTCATTATAATCTCTAATATCTGTATAGTGCAAAATACATTCACATTTATAATTATACTTAGTTCATTTAATCACCAGAACAGCCTTATGAGGGAGTATTATTAAAAGTGTTATCTCAGTTTTATAGTTAAATAACCAAAGTTCAGAGAGGTTATGTGACTTGCCTTAGATGTCACAGCAAGCGGTGAATGAGATTTTTAAGTTAGACCCAGGTCCTTTGACTCAGCTCTCCTGTTCTTCTGTTGTTGTTCAGTGTTCAATTGCTAAGTCATGTCCAACTCTTTGTGGCCCCATGGACTGCAGCATGCCAGACTCCTCTGTCCTCCACTATCTCCCAGAGTTTGCTCAAATAAATTCATGTTCATTGAGTGGGTGATGCCATCCAACCATCTCACCCTCTGCTGCCCCCTTCTCCTTTTGCCTTCAATCTCTCCTAGCATCAGAGTCTTTTCCAATGAATCAACTCTTCACATAAGGTGGCCAAAATATTGGAGCTCAGCTTCAACATCAATCCTTCCAATGAATATTGAGGGTTGATTTCCTTTAGGATTGACTGGTTTGATCTCCCTGGAGTCCAAGAGACTCTCAAGAGTCTTCTCCAGCGCTGCAATTCAAAAGCATTAATTCTTTGGCACTCAGCTTTCTTTATGGTCCAACTCTCACATCCGTATACAAATACAGGAAAAACCACAGCTTTGACTGCATGGACCTTTGTTGGCAAAGTGATGTCTCTGCTTTTTAATGTGTCTAGGTTTGTCATAGCTTTCCTTCGAAGGAGCAAGCATCTTTTAATTTCACGGCTGCAGTCACCGTCCACAGTGATCTCCTGTTCTACTTCATCACTGTGTCTGTTCAGTGTGATAAATATATGTGCAGCATGCTATGAGAGGTCAAGTGTAACAGACGGAATGACTATTTTTATCTGGAGAGGTCTGGGAAGGCTTTATTGAGGAAAGCCATATAAATGGGGCTATGAAAGGTGGAGGAGTTTCTAGGTGGAGGAAAAGGCACATTTCAGACAGAGATCATATACAAAGCACAGAAAGATGAAAATGGATAGCATGCTTTATGTAGCAGGGAGCAGAGGAATCCAGGAGGGGAGGTTGGGGCCATACTGTGAAAGATTTTCAGTGCTACTTTGTATGCCGTTGGGCAATCTCTGAACGCAGACGTTTGAAACAGTCAGCTCTGGGTTTTCAAGAGAAATTAGAGTGGCAGATTGGGGGATGAATTGGATCATGAAGAAACTAGTTAGGAGGTTTTTTTTTAAAGAGTGATCATGTGAGCAAGATGTATCTGAATGATGATATTAGAAATGGAAAGGACTGATTACAAAATGTTTGTGTGAAATAGAATCATTTTTTTGGGAGGTTGAAACGAGGGAAGAGTGAAGATTATTTTTAAAATTTTCTTGCTTATATGACTAGGTGGATGACGGCTTCAGCAGAATTGAAGAATGCAGAAAAATGATTTGAAAAGGGAATTGGAGGAGATGGGGGTTTTCTTGTAGATAAGATAAAGCTTTTAGTCCTATTTGGTTTGAGGAGCCTACCAGCCTCCTCTGTCTATGGGATTCTCCAGGAAAGAATATTAGAGTGGGTTGCTATGCTCTCCTCTAGGGTATTTTCCCAATCCAGGGATTGAATCCATTCTTCCGGCTCCTGCATCGGCAGGTAGTTTCTTTTACCACTAGTGTCACCTTGGAAGCCCAGATATGTTGAGTAGATGGCTATAAATATGGGTCTAGAATGGGTCTAGAATTTGAAAGTAAGGTTGAAGTTAGAGACTAGATTTTGGAGTAATCAAAATATAAGTTGTATTAAAATTTATGCTGCGAATGGGGCACAAGGGAACTTTTGGGGGTGACGTAAATATTCTATTTCATGATTATGATAGTGATTACAAGGGTATACATGTCTCGAAACAAATCAAATGATGCACTTTAAATGGGTTCATTTTATATAATCTCGAATTCCTTAAAAAAAACTGCTAAAAATAAAAGTGAACTGCCTTGTATAACATACTGCTAAATTGTTTTCAAAAACTGTTAATTGTTTTATAAGAAAGAAGAGAATGAGAAACTGTTCACACATCAGTTAAAAACAACTGATAGGAAGCACGGAAAGCTGCCATGGTTTCACTGATTCCAGAAGCCAGTGCCTGAGTTGCCAGTTTATGGGCCATTTGGGAGACCTCCATTCAGAGACTTATTCCCTCCCCAAACCACCCTCTTTCATCCTCAGCCCACCCTTGTACCACCCGGGTTGACTTCCCCATTTGGAAGAGCTGAGATAATAAAGGTACTTGAAGAATACAATATGACTCACTGCTGAACGAGAAATCTTCCCATATTGATTGATTTCAGGCTTACGGCCAATTTGGCCTCCTTGTTTGGCACCATTCCCTCAGCACCACTTCTGAACTGTTCTTTCAATGTTCAGCTTAAAATCTACTTTGTTCAAAAAAACATGTTTAATTTGACAGGAGGAGGAGTCTGACACCTGTATTCACCACCCAGTGTGAACACATCTACCATGAATATACAGTCACCAAATTTGTACATTTATGTTGGAATCTCAGTTCTGTCACTAAGTCTTTGAGATCTTGAAGAAAATAAGGATTATAAGAGGCACCTTGCAGGGTGATGTGGATCAAGTCAGTTAGCATATGTGAAAATGCCAAGTATGGCATTGAGTAGGCGCTCAATAAAAGGCAGATGCCTTGTCAAGCCTGACTATACTTTCTGAATTATTGGGTCTGTATTAAAAGTTTCTTGAAAGTAAAAGCACTCTTTTCTGCACTCTGCACTCCCACCCTAACTAATACATCCTCCAGAGACATAGGTGAATGACGCTTAGAAATCTGGCAGGTCAAGGATAAAGTTGAAAAAGATTTACACAATAAATATGTAGATGAGAAGAGATCATTCTGGGGACACAGAAAAAATGGAACTCCATTTAGAGGAGGTGGCAAAGGTCTTTCTTTACATTTCCTCTTTTCATTCATTTAAAATTTTATCTTGCCAAGAAGAGGGGACAGAAGGTTTCATCTTGATGAGCAGAACTGCAGGACTATGTGCCAATACACCTGGTATTGATTCATGCCAGTTGGGAGAGGAGCTTGGCTTCTCCATGTTTTACTACTGTGGTTTTCTGGGCTGGGCAGCTGGGTGCCTAATAATGATAAAAACTATAATAGTACTTCATAATTACACACTGCCCTTTGCCAGAACTTGGGTTTAATTACAGTGACTATGACGGAACTGGCAACATCTCACTCCCTGTTGGGGTGCAACACCCAAGGGCCTGGAAATAGAGTCAAGTGGCAACTGCAACCCTTCTCCTGCAGAGCCTCTCCTGGCAATTTACCCAGAGTGCTCTGGGTTTGAAGCTCCTCATTAGAAACAAAGAGTATTTTTAAATTGCCCACGTGTACTTGGCACTGTCAAGTAAAGTAGTGTTTATGATGCAACTCCTGCCCCACATGGAACATAGCATCATGGAATCCCAGGCCTGGAAGGAACCAACAGAGGTAATCTCATTCATTTATTACCCTGCCCCCTGCCAGGAGGCATCACAGCCTCTACATTCTAATAGATGAGCTTACTGATCTTCCATTCTGTTGGGCTCAAGATGCTTTTGTGGCAGCCTGCTTCAGGGGTCAGGAGATTTCACCAGTTCATGTCAATTTGCATTTTGTGAGTACCTATTCTGAGTCAAGACACTGTGGAGGCCCAAAGATGTTTAAGGTGTGACTCCTGCCCTCAAAGTAGCTTATCTCCTAGCCGGGGGATTGGTATTGAGGCAGCCCTAACAAAAAGATAGAGGGAAGTCCTCACAGATGAAAGGAAGTAAAACCGCTCCAGATCAAACAATCAGGGCCATCTTTTCTTTGAGAATGAGAAGGAAGGATGAGAAGATACTAAGCAGGGTGGGGAGGCTGGGGGAACAGGATGGAGGGGGAGACTGAGGTGAAGAGCTGGGCAACAACTTCGGGAGGTTCTTGCATGTTTCTCTGTTTTTTGGTGGGAGATCTTTATAGTATATATCACCCCCTGAATTATTAATTTGCTACTTTACTCATATATGCTTTATTTCACCCTATTCAGGAACTTTGTCAATTTTGTTCACCACTATATCCTAAGCACCTCAAACAGTAGCTGGCACATTGTAAAATGCTTAGTAAATACTGGGCTAATGAATAAATGGCCCAGGTGAGGCAATGGCTGTTGAAATTGAGAGGAAAGAACAATTAGAAAAGATAACCAACAGGACAAAGCTCAGAGGGGTACAGAAGTGTTACAGCAAGGAGGCAGGAGCCTGGAGGATTGCTCCCAGGTTCTGGTTTGGTGAAATGAATGAATGGTGATGTTATCAGAGAAGATAACAGACAGGGAGGAGCAGGTTTTGTGGACTTCTTAGGGTATTTCAGTTCCGATTTGGATGTGTCAAGATTAGATTTAACTGGAGATATCCAAAAGCACTAAGACAGGCAGATGGGAACCTCATTAAAGGTACACTCAGTCATCAGAATGGTTAGACTACCTTAGAGTGCAGCAGAATGACTCTGTACCTACTAAGGAGAGGACTAAGGATTAGATCCTGGGACTCTTCTAAAAAGCCAACACAACTGAATTAGGTTAACTGAAAAAAATGCAATCTGAGAGTTTATAGTCTTAGGGAAACTGGAGTGAGGGGAGACCTTAGAAACTACTGCAAAAGAGATCACTTTATACAAGCGACCCTTGAACTCGATCATACGGATGTCACTGGCGGCCTTGAGAGGGGCACTTTCAGTGGATTAGTAAGGAACATAATTTAGTCTGTACTGGAAGCACGAGTTGAAATACGGCTGAGAGCCAGACAGGGTTTCATTGTTTGTTTTGTTTGGAGGTGTTATAATACGACCATGGGTATGTCTAACACAAAAGTGGCCAGTAAGTTTGTGAGTGACAAGGCTTCTATAAGTCCAGAAGGCCTGTCCTGGTGGAGTCAGACTGCCTCAACTATGCTTTTATCCTATTAACCATTTCTAGGGTTGGGGAGCCCTTCCAGCCAAACTGCAAGCAAAAAGTGAGAGACAACCCTCCATCCGATCTGAGTTATGTTTGTGACAGCCGGCAATAGGGATGGCATTACTTGAATTAAACGAAGTGCCTAGGTTCCCGTGGATCTTGGAATTTAGTAATACGCTCCTTGCTGGAGGTATCTAGGGAGACTCATTCACATTTTCCGACAAGGAACTCACGCCTCCATTCAACATTTTTCCTTTCCTTTTCCCTAACAGAGCTGAAACCAGGGACAAAGCGTTCCTCCTCCCACCACTTCAAGGCTGACCTTCCGCCCTCAAGCCCACCGCTGCCCCTTCTCGGACCACGTGACCCTGCTCAGACCCAGGGACTCGCCGCCGCCGACCCCTCCCCTTGGGTCCGCTTTACTCCGCCCCTCAAGCCCACGTGACCTCATATCTCCCATCTGACTGGCTCCTCCCTTACCCCCGGGCCGGACCCGGCCGCCGTCGCTGCGGCCCGACTCCAAAATGGCAGCCGCGCACAGAGCGTACCCGAGCGGCCGGACCTCCCTGACTCCCGGGCCGCTTAACTCTAGCTCCCAGCCTCCCTCCTTCGGCCTTCACCTCCACGTCTTCGGATTGGCCGCTAGGAATCCCGCCCCTCCAGAGCCCCGCCTGCTATTGGTCACGGTAGGCTGCCCTTCAGAGAGGCGTGCCGCCGCCTCCCCCCGCCCCGGGAGGTATTTTCCATTCCGGTGGGGGTTGGGGGTGGGGGGAGGGGTAAAGGGTGAAGAGGGGGAGGCGGCCCGGGAAAGGGGTGGGGGCCTGGAGGGGGCATCCGGCGGAGCTGGGGTCCCCGGGCTCCGTCCGAAGGAAGCGAGACTGCGCTCGCTCGGGCAGTCCCTGAGAGCCGGACGGGACCGGCGGGCTGTCCGGCGGACTCGCTCTCGGTGACTGCGCCGTCCGGGCCCGTCCTGCCTGGCCGCAGGTGCCCCTGGATGAGGCCGCCCCGCGCGCCCCGACCGGTGAGTATCCCCGCGGCCGACCTGGTTGGTGAGCGCTCCCCGGCCCCCGCGCCGCCGTTAGCTGCCGCCTCTCCGGCCCCAGGTGCTCGCTCCGGGCGCAGTCCGTCTCCAGCCGGCGCCTCCACATCCCGGGCGGAGGCAGCGCCAGCCCTCCGGCCGGGAAGAGGACGACGGGCGGGGGACGGCGGACCCCGGGCCGCGAGCCGGGTGCAGACCGTGCGGCGCATAGTGGGAGCTTGCCCTTGGTAGGTTTTCGATGCATTTCGTTGAATTATTTTTCTGGTTGGAGGAATGTGGGGCGCCTAAGGGGAGAGGGATCGCTCCAGGGTAGTCGGAGGGCGTTCATGATCAGGGTCGTGGCCAGTCTCGGGGGTCACCAGAGACTGTGGGGCATTTGCGCGCGCTGCATGGAAGAGGGCATCCGTCAAGATACTGGGCTCTGAGGCTCCAATCCGGGGGTCCTCAAGGTCGACGAGAAGGTCCACCGGGAGATGAGAGGGAACTGGGAAACTTGGATGGGGGAAGTGGCTGGAGCACCTCCGGAGTTTAACCCGAGGTGGAAAGGGATGCTCAGGCGGGCGCTGGAAGACCCTCTGCAACTACTTGGGGTCCTAAGATTCTTTGGTACTGGGATTTGGGGATTCAAGGAGCTGAGGCGAAGTGACTTTCTGGAGAGGGCGTTGTATTTAAAGAAGGATGCTCAGAAACAGTTTAAGCGCTCATGTTGGCTTGGTTCTGAACTTTGAAAGGCTGAAGGATTGGAGTCGCGAGGTGATTTTTGACATTTTCTTTCGGCATTCCAACCAAAAGGTGGACCTTGGCAGCTATCTTCTAAAATGTATGTATGCGTTCTATGGTGTTTTCCCGGTTATTATTTTTGCTGGAAATTCTCAAACTGCACCTTGAAATTCACAAACTGCACCTCTTGTAGCAGCTTCTCCATCTGCTGAAGATCCCTCCTTCAGGTCTCTCCATCCATAGCAGTAGTTTACTTCCTTCCAGTTTAATATTTAGACTGATGTGTACTATTATTACAGTTTGCTAATGACTTTTATTCTATAAGATTAATAAGTAATTCATGGGCTTTCTTTCCCTTGTTTTAAATTGTTTCTTTACAAGGTCATATAAAAATGAACCACAAATTTTATAGAAGTTTAAAATATTTTAACTTTGTTGAACTGGGAAGATGTTTGGTAGGCTAGCAGCAATACGAAAATTAGCTTGATTTTTCTAACAGTTAGGAATTTTATTGTCTGAAGCTTAGTTTAATAATCTTGTATTTGCATAACACTCTTCAAAAGGGGTTAAGAGCGTAGAAAATTCATACCAGGGTTAGTCCACAGAATCCACCTCTGTGGCAGCCCACGGAGGTTCTTCATGTCGGTTAGAAGAGGAAGCTAAGAATTTCACAGCTAGATTTTTAATTTTTTCACAATCATATATCTTACTGATTCATCACAATTTATAAAATAAGAGCTTTTTTTTTAAGGGAGTATTTAAGTATAAGAGAAAATTTTGTAGATCATATTTTCACTTTGATGTAAAATGTAATTCATCCGTTAGAGAAAACATTTCTGCAAAAGGTTGTTAGTTATATTCACTTGGCACCTTCTTAGTTATTGAATAAATAATAGAAAATTAAATTTTTTTCTCCCTGTTGTCCTTGAATTTTACTATTTGTCCTTAGGGAGAATGTACTGGCACACAAAACAGTAGCCTAAAATATTGAAACCTAACACCTTTTAACGTTATAATAGCTCCTACATTATTCACCTTCGGACTCATTTATGGCAAACCAGTGGTCAAAAAGGCTTTCTCCTCTTAGCTTTGTTTAGAATGGGCTATTCTCCCATTGTAAAAATAAGGAAAAATAATGCATAATGCCTGCAAAGTAATGGTAATAACTAAACAGAGTGAGAATAGGAAGCTTGGAAGAAAGATTTATGTGTATGAGTCACATTTCTTTTAGAGCTGGAAGAGTAGAATTTGGATATGATTATTTTGCACATCAGGAAACTGAGACCCAGACCAGTGGAAGGGTCTAAAATGCTAGCTAGTGATGAGCCACGATTGGTGGGCAGGTCTCTGGACTCTAGTGCAGGGTTTTTCTACTTTATCATGTTCACACTGTTAATTTCTAAAGCATTCTGGTGCCCACTATAAGTGGTTTTAGGATTATGGGTGGTGATGTTCCCTTTGAAGGATGGGGAAACTTGGGTTGACTACTATGATACATGAAATGATATACAATAAGATGAGCTTTTATTGAAATTTTTAAAACAGTATGCAGCATTGTAAGTGCAAGTGCTGATGTTTCCCTCTCATTGTCATCTAGATTGAAATATTAGGTGAACTTCTTAGGGTAGGCTAGTGTTGTATAATTTTTACGCTAAAACTTAATTGCTTAAAAATTTTTCAGTTCAGTAGACTCAGATATTTTAAAAATAAATTATACAAAAATTATTATTTTAAGTAAGTGGGGGGGGTTTTGTTAAAATAGATTTTAGTACCTTTAAAAAGAACAGTAGTAGAATTGCATAATTATAAAAACATGATTTTGATCATAGTTGTAGTAAAGACTAGATTTGTATAATAACATCATGATCCCTGGCAAATTATATTAACCATTGTGTACCTAAGTTTCCTCACATGTAAAGTGAGGTTAGTAAATATACCCCCTCATGGGGTATTGGTGAGGATTAAAAGTACAGAGTAAGGGTACAACAAATATTACATATCATTTGTAATGTTCATTAGGTACATACGAGCACTTATGTGTCCAATTGTTTACTTGCTATTAATGAAGTCACTTTGTGGCTACACAAATTTCCTAGATAAATGCATGATCAAATAACAGTCTGCTTTAAGGGACACTTAGAGCAAATGATGCCCTCCTTTATTTATTTATTTATTTTTAGTCATTAGTCTGCTCACCTTGGAACTTGAGTTAGATATATCTATCAAGTTATAGTGAGTGTGGCTGTTCTGAATGTCACTGGGAGACCATTGTAGAAGTTTCATTATTCTAGAATTAAAATGTTAACAATTGATTTGCAGATATTCTGTTGAAAATACAGGGAGTTCTGCCGGCCTCCTTGTTAATCTTAGATGAGGAAACCAGGTCTCTGTAAGGTCTTTACTCTTTGCAACCCCCTTCTCCCAATGGAACCATGAGAAAACCATTGAACATTGTTTTCTATTAAGTGAATATTTTGATGACTTCATTCATTGAATGCTTAGGTTTTAGTGATAAAATATGTTTAGCTCCAGTTTTATAGCATTTAATTCTTTTTGATTTGCTGTAGCCCAGATCTCACTAGTCTCAAGAACATGTGGTTTAGCAAATGTGTTTTATGGTGACGGTGGTGGATTTTTTCTCCTGGACATTTTGGAGTTCGTCCTCATCCGGTTCTTCAGTTGATGTTATAGCAGCTTGTCTTCTGTTTGTTGTTGTTTAGTCGCTAAGTCGTGTCTGACTCGTTGAGACCCTGTGGACGGTAGTCTGCCAGGCTCCTCCGTCCATGGGATTTCCCAGGCAAGAATACTTGGGTGGGTTGCCATTTCCTTTTCCAAGGGATCTTCCCCACCCAGGGGTCGAACCCGCGTCTCCTGCATTGGCAGCAGGTTCTTTACTGCTGAGCCGCTAGGGAGCAGTCACGCAGGAGCTTACTCCTGTGTGGAGGAGGTATTAAGGTAACACCTTTTTTATTTTTACATTAATTTTAATTATTTTTTAAGTTATATCACATATTTTAAAACTGCCCTTATTTTTAGAATTTCATTGAATTGAGCCTATTTTACACGTTTGAGATTAAAATAAGAAATAAATTGTAGCTCAAAAGCATTTTTATTATGCCAATACTTGATTTTGACTGTTTTGTTTTGGATCTCAGGTAGGCATTCTTTTGGTGATATTTCAGATGATAAACACACGGGTCATCCCTTTACTCTGAAGTAACGCTGACCAGCAGGGCGAAGAGTTAAATGGAGTCACCAGAAGTTTCCAGAGTCTTTTTTTTTTTCCTTTCATTGGTACAGAATTTTACTGTTTGAGAGTGACCAACCCCTAGTCCTCTTTTGATAAACTGTTATAAGAAAGATTATGAAATTACTACAATTTGTTGGTCATTTTTGGCCTTATGACATAATTTTAGGAATTTCGGAGAACTTAGACATACAGATCTTTTCTTCACATCTAATCTAATTATGTGAAAAAAATATTTAGTTAAATATGGTTTCAAAAGATATGGTAAATACCATGCTTTAATAAAAAAACAACAAACCATTATTCAGTTTTTCATTAAGTTGATTTTCTCCATGTATTTAAAAATAATTATGGTGTTGTGAATTGCCAGTTAGTCATATTGAAAATTCATGGGTATATGGACTGAGTAGATACAGACGGTGCAAACTACTTTTCTTAGCCTCAGGGTAGATGTTAGAGAGTGACAGGGAAAATGTAAATCATTTGCCTTGCTCAACTTAATGAATTTTTCATCTGAGTTATCCAGCTATCCTACTTTTAAAGGGGGAAAGGGCTTTTGTATCTGGTTAGAGCAGAAGTAATCTTGAAGGGTAATTGGCTGAGTTGGACTGTTGGTGTTGGGCATGTTTGCATCTGAGTAGTGAAAGTTACCTGTCTTTACTCTCCACCTGGTCTTCCCTGTAGGCTCAGTGGTAAAGAATCCGCCTGCAGTGCAGGAAATGTGGGTTTGATTTCTGGGTCAGGAAGGTCCCCTGGAGAAGGAAATGGCAACCCACTTCAGTATTACTGCCTGAAAAATCCCATCGACAGAGGAGCCTGGTGGTCTGCAGTCCATGGGGTCGCAAAGAGTTGGACATGACTTAGCAGCTAGACAGCAACTCTCCGTGCAGGTGACAGATTCTGAGGAATGCCCTGAGGGAAACTGTAGTGACAGGATTGCTAAATAGATATAGGGAGAATATATGTCTGCAAGTTCACTAGTAGTATATAAGCATTTTACTTACATGCTGGTTCACGTCAAAATTAAATTTGCCTTCCCTTTGGTGAGATGTCATTCAGTTACTGTATCTTTATCAAAAATAAGAAGCAGTGATGAAAATAATTTTGAAATAGTTATTTTTGAAAAGAGTTTATCTGCTCTGGGATTGTCTTCAAATAATAACTTCCTTATTTTATTGGAAAACTACAGAGCTTCCCTTGTGGCTCAGATGGTAAAGAATCTTCCTGCAATGCAGGAGACTGGGGAGGTAGAGTTTGATCTCTGGGTCAGGAAGATCCCCTGGAGAAGGGAATGGCTGCCCATTCTAGTATAGAATTAGCCTGGAGAATTCCGTGGACAGAGGAGCCTGGTGGAACTACAGTCCACGGAGTCACAAAGAGCTCACCAAGACTGAGCGACTAAGCATCCATGCTTGCATACAGGAATAATACCCAGTCTTTCTATTCTGAGCCAGAGTCTTCAGTTAGAGGTGGCAATCAAGTATTCATATGTGGTATTTCAAGCAATTGAAAAGGATAGAAGCTTATTTAAATTATACATATAAATACATAGGCTTAAAATGGAACATGAAAGATAAAATGATGGAATGAAAATGATTTGGGAACTGAACTTCAGGCCTGCATATGTGGCAGGTAGTCAGAGGAAGAAAGTTAAGAATTAGAGGTTGGATAGAACATGTTGAAGAAAACTGGGCTTTGTTAGGAGTTTAGCCCTAGCATTGATCCTAGGTTCTATGTATTAGGTGTGTCTTTGTATCAGGAAAACTGCTGAAGGATAAACTTACTAAATATTAAATATAACCTGTTGGGAGAAGTCCAAGTATTGTAAGAGTTAAAATATGCCTGTAGTCAAAGGGGAGCTAATTTATCTAATTATTTATTTAGTCTTTGACCTTGGTTATTAACATGAGAAGTAGGCCATCCTTATTACTCTTCAGATGATTGGTGCTGGGACTAATTTTATTTAACATTTTTATAAATGGTTTAAAGACATACTGGCATTGAAAGTTGCCAGATTTGCAGCTGACTCCGTGTGTCGTTCCAAGCAGTTAAAAGCCAAGCCAACAAGAAGAAGCTACCGGAACATCCTTCGATGAGTTTTTGTGTGGCAGAGAACAAGATAATGCATTTAGGAGAAGATAGTCCAAATTATATTTATAGCCTGAGCTGTGACCCAGGAAGGGGATCCAGAAGTCATGGCGATAACTTCCTTGAAGGCGTTTATTGTAGTTACTCCTTGGCCACAGAGTCCAAGGAGGAACATGTTAAGTGTTGTGGGGCCAGGTTCTGAAAACAAGAATGTTGTTGTATATGAAAATAATTACACAAGGGGTTACCATTTTTACTATTATGTTCCAGGCCAAGAGATTTGCCATCGTGCTTTGATTTAATTCTGTTTTAACTGTTTCGAAATGTAGGTAGCATTCAGTTTTACCAAAGAGGAAATTTGATTCAGAGAAGTTAAGTAACTTTCCCAAGTTGGTCAGTATGTGGTAGAATTGGGACTGAGGTCCTGGTTTTTTTTTAATTGTTGACCCTAAACATTTCTTGATATATTAGGGGGCAGCTCTTCAAACTTGTCGTCATTTAGGTTTTATGGAATGCGGTTTACTCCTTTCCTGTGGCAGCTTTGGATGTCATTATCAGAAGAGAAAGTGTCTAGATATTTTGAGAGGACTTAAAGAGGTTCCTTAAATTATTGACTTTTAAGAAAAAGTAGGGATGTTTTGGGTTTCCTAAGCAGTTCAGTAGTAAAGAATCCACCTGCCAAGCAGGAGACAGGGGTTCAGTCCCTGGGTCGGAAAGATCCCCTGGAGAAGGAAATGGCAACCCAACTCCAGTGTTCTTGCCTGGGAAATCCCATGGACAGAGGAGCCTGGCGAGCTACATTCCGTGAAGTCGCAAAGAGTTGGGCATAACTTAGCAACTAAACAGCAACAATAAAAATGTTTTAGTGTACTGTATAGTCTTACTCTTAGTGCTGGCTGCCCATAAAATGTTTCTCCTGTTGACTTTATAACATGCTGGATTATTAATGGGCATTACTAAAGGAAACATTAACAAAAAACAGTTTTGGGGTGGAAGAGACAGCAGAGTAGGAGTCCAGAGACCGGGGTTCTCCCTGTGGTCTGAAAGAGGGGTGTGAAAACATTTAGATAACATTGAAACAGGCATTAATTTTCTTGCTGTGAAAGTAGGAGAAGGCTTCAACTGTTTTAAGAGATGAGAAGGTGAAGAGAGAAATTGTAGTTTCTTTAAATGTGAGTTAAAATGTAAGAAAATATTTTATATTTCACTTAGAAGGATGACATCTATCGTGTATAAACTGTTACACGTATTTTGTATTTATTGATTTTGGCACCCTCAAAAAATGAGGTTCTAAGAACCAAGTAAATGAGTAAGTAAATGTGAAAGTACTTTGTAAATTTTTAAGTGTTCTATCAGTAAGAGTGATAGAGGAATACTGATTCTCTTGAGAAGGATGCACAAAGAGGATGCTGTGAAAACTTTAGGAAGAGAAAAGTACAAAAGAAACAGCAGAAGTGGTGAAGGAAGATGTTCAAGATGAAAGAAAGGAAGTCAATGAATGTGAAGAAGATTGAGCTGTAGTTCCCTTTGTGCCAGTTGATCAAAAGAAGAGTAATACACCTGTAACTGAGGGCTTTTTAACCGTGACTTATGAGAAGGAAGTAGCTCAGCAGGTAGTCTACACTGGCCGTGTTAATAAGGCTATGAAAATAGGCTAATTGAGAGTTGACCGTTGTGTTTCTCCACTTCTATATAGGTTTAGCTAATGGCTTTAAATTGTATATGGGTGCTCATAAAAATAAAATAAGCTGGATTGAGTTACTGTTTATTCTAGATTCTTAAAAATAAAAGGCATAGTGTGTTTAAGGAAAAGGGTGAAGTTTGATTTGTCAGAATGAGTGCAGAAGAAAATTTGGGAATCAGACTAGAAGCAAGGTAGAATGGGAACAAAATGCAATATTACAAGTTAGGGTTTTTATTTTCTTTTATAGATGAGGAAGTGGTAAAAAAATAGTTTGGTCTTTTAAAAACAGTTATAGGTGTAATAAAGAAAGCAGCCTAGAGGAGCAGGTAATGGAGACGTTTATTCAGCAGTGATGTTGCCTTGGTGGCTCAGTGGTAAAGAATCCACCTGCAGTGCAGGATCAAACCTGATTCTGGGTTGGGAAGATCCCCTGAAGAGGAAAATGTCAACCCACTCCTGAGCCCGGCAGGCTGTTCAGTCTATGGAGTCACAAGAGTCAGACACGACTTAGCCACTGAACAACCAACAATACATGCAGTAGAATGAGTGAATGAGGTGTTTTCTCAGGCCTCTGGTAGGTAAATCACAGTCAAAGATGCCACGTAAGGCTCTATAATTGTCATTCAAGAATGAGATTATGGTGGTCTGAATTTGTAGTAGGGGTAGAAACAAGGGCACTGATTTCAGTGATACACAGGAGTTTTAACTCCTCCAGACTTGGTTTGTGTTTGGAGTTTAAGGAAGTTGAAGATGAGTCTAAGGTTCCTGACTTGGCGGTAGAATAACATGTGCAGGTGAGAGAAGGAAAACACTGAGTTTGCTTTCAGATAAGTAATTATGCTTTTTAGATAGGTAATAAGTGATCAGTTGGAAATAATGGGTCTAGCTCAGGAGCATGGTCAGGTTTATAGATATGATTTGAAAGGTATAACGTTTGTAGTTGAAAGTTTTGAAATTAGACAAGTCATGACCATAATTCCTAAATAATAATGCATGCAGAACAAAAAGTAACTGCCAGTGTTAACACTAAGCTCAAGAATGTAGACATTTTAAAATTTTTGCTTGAAATTTTGCCCACCTCTAGTCAAACACCCAACCACGTAGCCTTACAAAGAATACATAGAAATATTTACTGCTGGCAAGCCAGAAATATTTTAGTGTCCTTGAAATAGTGTACCACATCCTGTCTGGCCATCCAGCATGACATAGGATTCGTAGACAAACGCACTTCCTTAATCTTCACTTTAGTCTCTTTCGGAATCCTGTTTGCTTCCTTGAGCTGGTGGGGTTGTCTGAACAGATACTAAAGCCCGAAGGCTTTTTTTACCTTTGAAGTCTCGCCCAGAGCAGCTCTAATTAACCATCTCTTTACCTCTCTCTCCTACTTTTCCAGCCCTATGGAGCTCAAGGCTCTGGCAATAGAATGGCACTCTTAAGAGGGAAAAGCAAAAACAGCACAAGAGAAAGAGCCTTGAAGAGAACTGTAATCTTTTCAGTTCTCCCCCAAGGTTCTACTCTCTAATCCAGGGGATGGAGTTGGTGAGTCATTAAGAAGAGATGTCCAAATTCAGTAAAATAAATACATCTATTAGGAGCTAGGTCTTCAAGTGCCGAGGGAATTTGGAAAGAATCTGAGGTGGTTTAGTACTTAGTGGAAAAGATGAGTTTTTGGTTCAGTTTTAAAGGCGGTAGCAAGACAAGGCTGTGCGGCGAAAAGTAAGAAGAACACTATTAAAGAGCTAGGGAAAACAGTGTGCACCAAGAAGGTAGGACTTCAAGAAAAGCAAAGGAGCTGGTGAACAGGATCCTTTATCTAAAATGCACAGTTTGGGATGTGGTTCATGAGAAATTAGTGTTAAATGACTGAAAACTAAAATTTGAAGTTAGTACTCCTGAAAGTACATAAGTCAGAGAAGGCAATGGCAACCCCATTCCAGTACTCTTGCCTGGAAAATCCCATGGATGGAGGAGCCTGGTGGGCTGCAGTCCATGGGGTTGTGAAGAGTCGGACACGACTGAGTAACTTCACTTTCACTTTTCACTTTCCTGCATTGGAGAAGGAAATGGCAACCCACTCCAATGTTCTTGGCTGGAGAATCCCAGGGTCGGGGAAGCCTGGTGGGCTGCCATTTATGGGGTCGCACAGAGTCAGACACGACTGAAGCGACTTAGCAGCAGCAGCAGCAGACTTTATGTACTTTACATAAGTAGAAAGTTGAATGTGAACAGACGGGTATCATAACATGATTTAAATAGCAATTAAGGAATTACGGAAGATGACAACTGTTATATATAGGTTATGATGTAATTATAATGTATGTGGCAGTGATTAATTTATATACCATCCAAATTCCTTATATTTTCTTATTGTTTTTGTATTATGTACTTCTTTACCAGTAGTTCTCAAACTTTCCTGGGCATAAAAATTATATAAAGCTCTTGTTTGAAATATAGATTCATTCTGATACATGTAATAGTGTTTAATTCTTTTCAGTTAGATGACTAGTGTTTCACTGTATAGATATACTGTGGTTTATTATTATGGAAGAAAGCATTGTTGCAGTTTTCAACTGTTACGAGGAAAGCTGCTTTGAACATACCCGTACAGGCTTCTGTGACACATGTATTCCGTACTTTTGGGTGAATACCTAGAAGTGGAATTGCTAGGTGTATGGGATAGGTGTGTTTAACATGAGAAACTAACAGAATGATTTCCAAGGTGGGTTTCCCAATTTACACTCCTGCCTCTTCCTTTTTTAAGGGAAGAGTTTGGGTACAATTGATGTTCTTCCTCAAGTGTTTGATAGACCTCACCAGTGAAGCCATCTGGACCTGGGAGTTTTCTTTGTAGAAAGGTTCTTAATTAAGGATGTAATTTTTTAAAAGATATGTCTAAGACTCTTCAGATTTTCTATTTCTTTTGGTGTCTGTTTTGGTAATTTGTGTCTTTTGAGGAATTTGCTTCACCTAACTTGTCGAATTTATCAGCTTGAAAAATTAATTACACATTTTATGAAACCGTATTTTCTTTTAATGTAAGATATGTACTGGTGTTCCCTCCTTCATTCCTGGCTATTGGATTTATTTTCTTTTCCCTCCTGATTGCTTTAGCTGGGGTTATCAGTCCTTTCCAATAATCAACTTTTGGTTTTGTTGATTTGCTCTGTAATTTATCTGTTTTCTATTTCATGATTTAAGATTTTTTTATCTTTTACTAATTCCTCACTTCCTCTATACTTTGGTTTTAATTTGCTTGACATTTTCTAGCTTTTAAAGTGAAAATTTAATTGATTTTTAATTTTTTGGAAAATGATCAATATTTAAAGCCATAAATTTTCATTACCATTACATTCAAAATAGTTCCTAATTCCTCTTATAATTTTTCTTTGACCCATGGGTTGTTTCAAAGAGTTTTGTCAAATAATTTCCCAATATTTGGAATTTTTCAGCTATTTTGTTACTGTGTTTTCATTTAATGCCATTGTGATTATAGAACAAACCTAATAATTCGAGGCAACTTAGGCTTTTTTATAATTTTTATGGCCCAACAGATGGTATATCTTGGTGAATGTTCAATGTGTATTTGAGAAGAATATATATTCTCCTATTGCTGTGTGGAATGTTCTCTAAATGTCAACTAGGTTAGACTGGTCTTTGTAATCTTCTTACATTTTTACCAATTTTTTGCCTGTTATATCAGTTACTGAGAGCAGAGCTGAGGTTTTCACCTACAATTCTGGATTTCTCTGCTTTTCTTTTCAGTTCTATCAGACTTTGTTTCATGTTTCAAGCATTGTTACAGCACTCTTAGGTGCATACATATTTAGGATTGTTAAGCCTTGTTAATGAGTTGGCCTCCATGTCATGAAATGTCCTTTCTTATTCCTGGTAATTTCCCTTGTGAAGTTTCTGTGTTCTTTTGATTAATGGTATATTTACCATTGTTGCATGATATATTTTCTCCCATCCTTTAAAAGCTTTTAACCTATCTGTACCATAGTCAAAGTAGGTTTCTTGTAAACAGTGTGTAGTTGCATGTAACTTTTTAAATCCAGTCTGATAATGTCTCTCTTAATTTGGTGTGTTTAGACCAGGAGTTGGTAAAGTTTGGCTGTCAAATCAAACTCTACCACCTGTTTATGTAAATAAAGTTTTATTGGAACATAATCATGCTCATTCATTTACCCATTGCTTGTAGTTGCTGTTGTGCTGCAGGTGGCAAGGTTAAGTAGTTGGGACAGAGACCAAAGCATAAAATATTGTCTGGTTCTTCATAGAGAAAGATTGCTAACAACTAGCTTAGACCGTTTACACTGAATGTAATTATTGATAAGGTTGGATTAAAATGTATCATGTTACTATTTGTTTACTATTCATTCTTTTTTTCCTTGATGTCCTTGTCTTTGTTTGGATGGGTTATTTTTTATGGTTCCATTTTATTTTTTCTATTGGTTTATAACATTTTTCTTAAAATTTTTTAGTGGTAGCCCTTGTACTTAAGGGCTGCCATCAAATAATATCATGCCGCTTCATAAGTAAGAATCATACATGATATTACACTTCCAACTTCTCCTTCCCATCTTTTGTGCATTTTTGTCATACATTTTGCTTTAACCCTGTTGCTGGTTTTTTTTTTTGCTTTTTTCCGGCAGTTGTACCTTTTAGACCATTATAGGTGAGAAAAATGTCTTTCATATTTCTCTCATTTTAATCACTTCTTTCTATGGATTCGAGTTTGTATCTAGCATCATATTCCTTTTGTTTGGAAAACGGTTACATTTCCTTTAGTGCAGCATTCTCTCTTTCCCTCTCTCTTGCTTTCTCTCATTTTGCCTTCAGTTTGGGAAGTTATTGTTAATATTAATAGTTACAGAATTCTAGGCTTTTAGGATTTTCCCCTCTTTTAGTACCTTAAAGATGTTATTTTCCTGTCCTCTCATTTGCATAATTTCTGATAGGAATTCGGTGGTGATTTTTATGTTTGTTTCCCTATATGTAGTGTGTGCTTTCCATTTGGCTGGTTTTATGATTTTTCTCTTTATTGCTGGTTTTCAGCAACTTTATTATGATGTTCCTTGGTGTGGTTTTATATGTTTCTTCTTGCAGTTTATTGAGCTTCTGGATCTGTGGGTATATTGTTTTCACCGTGTTTGTAAAATTTTTAGCCATCTAACTTCAGATTTTTAAGTTCCCAAGTATTTCTTTTCTTCTAAGACTGCAGTCCTACATATGTTCATTTAGCCACTTAATATTAATTCACAGGATCACTGAAGCTATTTTCATTTTTCTTCCAATATTTTTTTCATTGTAAACGGTTTATGTTAACCAGTCTTCAAGGACACAGATTTTTAAAAATTCTCCTTTGTCTAACATACTGTTATACCCATCCAATTAAATTCTTCTGTCAGATATACTTTTTTTAAAATATAATTCTAGAATTACCATTGATCTTTTAAAAATAATTTCCACCTTTCTGTTAAGGTTTTTCTTTTTATTATGTCTGTGTTTTCCTTTAAGCCTTTGAACTCTTCTAATAGCTATTTTGAAGTCCTTTTATTAAAATTCTCTTTATCCCTGCCACTCTTGGATCCTGATTATAGATGACCATTTCTTATTTTTTCATACATTTGGTAATTTCTTATGAGATTATGGTATTGAATATTTGTTTTTTTCTTTTTTCCTTTTTTGAGTATTAAGTTTAATTCTGGCAGGCAGTTACTTTGTTGATCAGCTTGATCTTTTGAATTTTGTTTTCGGGGTCTTTTGGGTTTTGGTTTTGGGCGGTTCTAGAACAGCTTTTAGTTTAGGGCTAGTTTGGGCCCATTACTGAGGCATGTTCCTTCTTGTGTCTCACTTGATTGCCTTATGTGTTCATCAAGGTTTATTCATCCTGGCTGGTGGAAACGGAATGATCCTGGCCCTGTGTGAACTCTGGGAATTGTTAGAGCTCCCTAATCTTTGTTTTTTTCTTAGAAGTTTTCCTCTGAGAGTCTCATAGGTTTACATAACACACATATGCAGATTGGTGTTTAGCCAGAAACTCCGAGGCCTCTTCTGTACATTGTTGAGGGTTTCTGTTTAGTTTCTAGCTTTATGATCATATGCCCTGCAGATCCTGCTCATCTCAGACTCCATAAATTCCGAGCTCTGTAACCTGGACTCGGTGAGACTGTTGACTCTGTTTGGGTTCCCCCTCCTTTTGTTGTTGTTCCAAACAGAAAACTAGGGCAATCTTTGGATTGACCTCATTTGTTTCCCTTCTTTCAGAGGTCATATTTCCATACTGCTTGTTACCTAGTGTCTGAAAATAATTGATTTATGTTTTGTCTAGTTGTCCACTTGTTTGTGTCAGGAGGACAATTCTGGACTTTGTTCTTCCTTTTTGCCTTCATTTTTGAAGGATATTTACGCTGGATGTAGAATTTTAAGTTGGCAGCTTTTTTTTTTTCTTGTAGCATTTTAAAACCATCATTTCATTACTCTCTTAATTGGTTTCTGATAAGTTAGTGGTCATTCTTACTATTGTTCACTTGATGTAATATGTCTTTTCCCCCTCCTCTGGCTGCCTTACAGATTTTCTCTTTATTTTTGGTTTCCAGCAATTATATTTACTCTAGGACTAGCTAAGCCCTAATACCAAGGCATGGCCTTTCTGAGATCTCTACCAAATGCATGTAATATTCATTGAGGTCCCTCCTCTCCAGCTGCCAGGAATTTGAATGTCTTCCAGGTAGTTGTTCAGCACCTGCTCCATAGCTGTTCTTTCCCCAGAGTTTTTTGTTTGGCCTCATGGAGTCTTGCCTTGTGCATATTCAGCTTAGTCTTGTCAAAGAATTAGGAGATCTCTCTACAGGTTTTTGAAACATTTTCTCACCATAGCTCCCTTCTTTCTTGTATTTTCTTTAAATTCCAGTGACTTCAAACATGTTCTATTTTTTCAGCTCAGTGAGATCTCTGTTCTTTGGAGGTTTCCCTTCCCAGGTGCACGCGGAAAACCAGGGTGTTCATGAGTCTTTGTTTCCGTCTTCTGAAGAATCACAGTCTAATGCTACCTGTTGTCCAACATCTGAAAATAATACTCAATATGTATTGCCCAGTTTGATGGTTTTTCACAGCAGGAGGTCTAGCCCTGTATCAGTTACTCCATCATAACTGGAAATGGAAATGTAAAATTTCATTTTAATTTTGCTTCTTTTTAAAAACTTTTTTTGTTGTATGGCTTGTGGAATCTTAGTACTCTCACCAGGGATCAAACTCAGGCCCTAAGCAGTGAAAGTGCAGAGTTCTCACCACTGGACTACCAGGGAATTCCCTAAAAACCTTTGTAACTTTTGGTACAGCATATCATCATATTTTAATTTTCAAGCCATACTGAAAGCTATAAAGAAGAAAGTTCAAAAGAAAGGAAGAAAGCTTAACATCCCAAAATGAGGTTTCCATGGTTACCTTTAACCAATTCAGATTTCTTATTGCAAAAATGCACGTGGAAAAATAATTTTTTATTAATTAACAAGGGTAAATTTATTAAGCAAAATCAACAGTGGAAGAATGTCTCAGTTCAGCCGCTCAGTCGTGTCTGACTCTTTGTAACCCTATGAATTGCAGCACGCCAGGCCTCCCTGTCCATCACCAGCTCCCGGAGTTCACTCAGACTCACGTCCATCGAGTCCGTGATGCCATCCAGCCATCTCATCCTCTGTCGTCCCCTTCTCCTCCTGCCCCCAATCCCTCCCAGCAGCAGAGTCTTTTCCAATGAGCCAACTCTTCGCATGAGGTGGCCCAAGTAGTGGAGTTTCAGCTTTAGCATCATTCCTTCCAAAGAACACCCAGGACTGATCTCCTTTAGAATGGACTGGTTGGATCTCCTTGCAGTCCAAGGGACTCTCAAGAGTCTTCTCCAACACCACAGTTCAAAAGCATCAATTCTTCGGCCCTCAGCTTTCTTCACAGTCCAACTCTCACATCTATACATGACCACTGGAAAAACCATAGCCTTGACTAGATGTACCTTTGTTGGCAAAGTAATGTCTCTGCTTTTGAATATGCTATCTAGGTTGGTCATAACTTTTCTTCCAAGGAGTAAGCGTCTTTTAATTTCATGGCTGCAATCACCATCTGCAGTGATTTTGGAATATTTATTTAGTGCAAGAGATACTTCATGAAAGATTTTTCTCTAAGGTTATGAAATAAGATTATGGGAAAAAGCCCAAGAGGTTAGAATCATTACGTCATAGTCAGCATGCTTCAATAGGTCTCTCATATTAAAAAAAAAATCAAATATTGGCAAATACTTGCTGTTGTTAGGAGCATAAATTGATACAAGTTTCTAAATGGCTATTTTAGCCCAGGCTTCTGTAACTAATACTATAAACTTATGGTATTATAAACAACAGAATTTTTTTCTTACCGTTTTGAAGTCTTGAAGTTCAGGATTGGGTGCTAGCATGGCTGGGTTCTGGTGATGCCCTTTTCAGAGTTGCAGACTGCAGACTTCCTGTATCTTCACATGGAAGAAACCGAGCTAACTAGCTCTTTGACTGCTGCTTATAAGGCACTAATCCCATTCTTGAGGGCTCTATCCTTGTGATCTAGTTACCTCCCAAAGGCTCCACTTCCAAATATGATCACATTGGGTATTAGATTTCAATATATGAATTTTGGGGAGACACAGACATACAGTCCGTTACAATGGCAGTTTGGCAAAATATATATATCCTTTGCCCCCAATTCCATTTCTAGCAATTTATTCTAATGAAATATGAGATGTATATGTATATATGAGTGTGTGCAGTATTAATTTCCATGCTATTTATACAGTTTAAAAATTAGAAGCCTCTTAAATGATTAAATTATGCTACAGCCACATAACCAAATACCATAAAACCAATGTAAATTATGTTTAAATTTGTGTTTAATATACTAAAAAGGAAAAATTGCAGGTGACAAAAATCATGAACTCTAAAGATGTTTAAGTATAAGAAAATATTGTTTTCAGTATTTCAATAGTAAATGAAAAAACTAAGGTGATACTTTTGAGTTTCTTATAAAGGAAATATTTATCAAAATGAATATAAAAAATCCTGACTTTAAGCAGTTAAGTTATAGGTTATTTTCCAATTATCTCTTATTTAATATTTTTCACATTTTTCTACAAGAAGCATGTGCTATGTTCACTCATACAAAAAACTTAATTTTTAAAATTCTGATAAAATGAATGGGAGGATAAGGGCAGAAGGATTTAAGTGATTGTAGTTTTTCTCATCTTAATCATGCCTCTTCTCCACTTTTGCAGATACTTTAACTTGAGCTTTATCAGTATAGATTTAGTGGAACATTTATTTATTCTTACATTATATGTATGATATATATCCTAACTTTTTCTATTTTAAGGCGGTCTCCCATGTTTCATAGTTTAAAATTGTGGATTTCTATCAAGCACTGCTTTGTACACTTGAAGAGATTAATATCCCTTTCTTCCCCTCCCCCCTCCTTTTTTTAAAGTTTTTGTCTTGCTTTCCTAGCCACCTGTTACTGTGCACCTCCTTGCAGATGTGGATACCCGTATGGTATAAAAAAGAAGTCGTAGTCTTTACTTTTCTCAATAAAATACTACATTTGCTGTCTTAGTCCCTGGCGTCTTAAAGTGTATGGACCTGGTGCTCTTTAGGAACTCACTCTAGTGACTCAGCTTCACATTTTTTGCTATATATAGAACATGCTAGAAATCCAGTGGAGAAAGTTAATAACCCAAGAAGAAACAAAGGAATGTTGTGGTTTGTGAATAAAGAACTAGACATGTCTTCCAGGGAGGTACCATTTATATCAGACCTCAGAGAATGACCTTAACTTGGACAGTCTGGTGTCTATTCCTTAGCAGTTGCAGATCCAGAAACTTATTTTGGTCAGGGGAACTGATTTCATGCTACGCTAAATTACTGAAGACTCCTATGGGAAACAAGCAAATTATTTCTTAATAGTATCAAGCCATAATAGTTTGAGCTCACATCTTCACTGTAGGGCTGCCTCTGCAGATGGGATGTGAACAATTCAGTTCAGGTCAGTCGCTCAGTCGTGTCCGACTCTTTGCGACCCCATGAATTGCAGCACACCAGGCCTCCCTGTCCATCACCAACTCCCGGAGTTCACTCAGACTCACGTCCATCGAGTCAGTGATTCCATCCAGCCATCTCATCCTCAGTCATCCCCTTCTCCTCCTGCCCCCAATCCCTCCCAGCAGCAGTCTTTTCCAATGAGTCAACCCTTCCAATGAGGTGGCCAAAGTACTGGAGCTTCAGCTTTAGCATCATTCCTTCCAAACAATACCCAGGACTGATCTCCTTTAGAATGGACTGGTTGGATCTCCTTGCAGTCCAAGGGACTCTCAAAAGTCTTCTCCAACACCACAGTTCAAAAGCATCAATTCTTCGGCGCTCAGCCTTCTTCATAGTCCAATTCTCACATCCATACATAACCACAGAAAAAACCATAGCCTTGACTAGACGGACCTTTGTTCACAAAGTAATGTCTCTGCTTTTGAATATGCTGTCTAGGTTGGTCATAACTTTCCTTCCAAGGAGTAAGCTTCTTTTAATTTCATGGCTCCAGTCACCATCTGCAGTGATTTTGGAGCCCAAAAAAATAAAGTCTGACACTGTTTCCACTGTTTCCCCATCTGTTTCCCATGAAGTGATAGGACCGGATGCCATGATCTTCATTTTCTGAATGCTGAGCTT
This sequence comes from Capricornis sumatraensis, assembly GCF_032405125.1. Classification (NCBI taxonomy): domain Eukaryota; kingdom Metazoa; phylum Chordata; class Mammalia; order Artiodactyla; family Bovidae; genus Capricornis; species Capricornis sumatraensis. The sequence goes on along the minus strand of NC_091069.1, from coordinate 77,459,584 downwards.
TAAGCCAACTTTTTCACTCTCCACTTTCACTTTCATCAAGAGGCTTTTTAGTTCTTCACTTTCTGCCATATGGGTGGTGTCATCTGCATATCTGAGGTTATTGATATTTCTCCTGGCAATCTTGATTCCAGCTTGTGCTTCTTCCAGCCCAGTGTTTCTCATGATGTACTCTGCATAGAAGTTAAATAAGCAGGGTGACAATATACAGCCTTGACGTACTCCTTTTCCTATTTGGAACCAGTCTGTTGTTCCATGTCCAGTTCTAACTGTTGGTTCCTGACCTGCATACAGATTTCTCAAGAGGCAGGTCAGGTGGTCTGGTATTCCCATCTCTTTCAGAATTTTCCACAGTTTATTGTGATCCACACAGTCAAAGGCTTTGGCATAGTCAATAAAGCAGAAATAGATGCTTTTATGGAACTCTCTTGCTTTTTCCATGATCCAGCAGGTGTTGGCAATTTGATGTCTGGTTCCTCTGACTTTCCTAAAACCAGCTTGAACATCAGGAAGTTCACGGTTCACTTATCGCTGAAGCCTGGCTTGGAGAATTTTGAGCATTACTTTACTGGAGTGTGAGATGAGTGCAATTGTGTGGTAGTTGAGGTTAAAACGTCTGCCTGCGATGCAGGAGACCTGGGTTCAATCCCTGGGAAGATCCGCTGGAGAAGGAAATGGCAACCCACTCCAGTATTCTTGCCTGGGGAATCCCATGGACAGAGGAGCCTGGTGGGCTACAGTCCACGGCATTGCAAAGAGTCGGACACGACTGAGTGACTTCACTTTCACTTTCACTTTCACTTGAGCATTCTTTGGCATTGCCTTTCTTTGGGATTGGAATGAAAACTGACCTTTTCTAGTCCTGTGGCCACTGCTGAGTTTTCCAAATTTGCTGGTATATTAAGTGCAGCAGTTTCACAGCATCATCTTTCAGGATTTGAAATAGCTCAACTGGAATTCTATCACTTCTGCTAGCTTTGTTCGTAGTGATACTTTCTAAGGCCCACTTGACTTCACATTCCAGGATGTCTGGCTCTAGGTGAGTGATCACGCCATCTTGATTATCTGGGTCATGAAGATCTTTTTCGTACAGTTCTTCTGTGTATTCTTGCCACCTCTTCTTAATATCTTGTGCTTCTGTTAAGTCCATACCATTTCTGTCCTTTATTGTGCCCATTTTTGCATGAAATGTTCCCTTGGTATCTCTGATTTTCTTAAAGAGATCTCTAGTCTTTCCCATTCTGTTGTTTTCTTCTATTTCTTTGCATTGGTCGCTGAGGAAGGCTTTTTTATCTCTTCTTGCTATTCTTTGGAACTCTGCATTCAGATATGAACAGTTAGGGTCCAGCTAATCAGACTGTGTTTTCCTGAATGCTCAAGGCAGTACATTCTTCTTTGATTACCTTATTTTTAGACTTTGTGAAAGACTATATAGCTGTGGGCAAATTTTTTAATCTCTGCATTCTCAGTTGTCTCATCATTAAAATTGTGATAATAACTAGCTACTTCACAGACTTTTAGTGAGAACTAAAAAGCAAAGTGGCTGTCTGGGGAGGCCTTGCAAATAGCTGTGAAAAGAAGAGAAGCGAAAAGCAAAGGAGAAAAGGAAAGATATAAGCATCTGAATGCAGAGTTCCAAAGAATAGCAAGAAGAGATAAAAAAGCCTTCTTCACCGATCAATGCAAAGAAATAGAGGAAAACAACAGAATGGGAAACACTAGAGATCTCTTCAAGAAAATTAGAGATACCAAGGGAACATTTCATGCAAAAATGGGCACAATAAAGGACAGAAATGGTATGGACCTAACAGAAGCACAAGATATTAAGAAGAGGTGGCAAGAATACACAGAAGAACTGTACGAAAAAGATCTTCATGACCCAGATAATCACAATGGTGTGATCACTCATCTAGAGCCAGACATCCTGGAATGTGAAGTCAAGTGGGCCTTAGAAAGTATCACTACGAACAAAGCTAGTGGAGGTGATAGAATTCCAGTTGAGCTATTTCACATCCTGAAAGATGATGCTGTGAAACTGCTGTACTCAATATACCAGCAAATTTGGAAAACTCAGCAGTGGCCACAGGACTAGAAAAGGTCAGTTTTCATTCTAATCCCAGAGAAAGGCAATGCCAAAGAATGCTCAAACTACCGCACGATTGCACTCATCTCACACTCCAGTAAAGTAATGCTCAAAATTCTCCAAGCCAGGCTTCAGCAATATGTGAACCGTGAACTTCCTGATGTTCAAGCTGGTTTTAGAAAAGTCAGAGGAACCAGACATCAAATTGCCAACATCTGCTGGATCATTGAAAAAGCAAGACTATTCTAGAAAAACATCTATTTCTGCTTTATTGACTATGCCAAAGCCTTTGACTGTGTGGATCACAATAAACTGGAAAATTCTGAGAGAGATGGGAATACCAGACCACCTGACCTGCCTCTTGAGAAATCTGTATGCAGGTCAGGAACAAACAGAACTGGACATGGAACAACAGACTGGTTCCAAATAGGAAAAGGAGTACGTCAAGGCTGTATATTGTCACCCTGCTTATTTAACTTCTATGCAGAGTACATCGTGAGAAACGCTGGGCTGCAAGAAACACAAGCTGGAATCAAGATTGCCAGGAGAAATATCAATAACCTCAGATATGCAGATGACACCACCCTTATGGCAGAAAGTGAAGAAGAACTAAAAAGCCTCTTGATGAAAGTGAAAGTGGAGAGTGAAAAAGTTGGCTTAAAGCTCAGCATTCAGAAAATGAAGATCATGGCATCCGGTCCCATCACTTCATGGGAAACAGATGGGGAAACAGTGGAAACAGTGTCAGACTTTATTTTTTTGGGCTCCAAAATCACTGCAGATGGTGACTGGAGCCATGAAATTAAAAGAAGCTTACTCCTTGGAAGGAAAGTTATGACCAACCTAGACAGCATATTCAAAAGCAGAGACATTACTTTGTGAACAAAGGTCCGTCTAGTCAAGGCTATGGTTTTTCCTGTGGTTATGTATGGATGTGAGAGTTGGACTGTGAAGAAAGCTGAGCGCCGAAGAATTGATGCTTTTGAACTGTGGTGTTGGAGAAGACTCTTGAGAGTCCCTTGGACTGCAAGGAGATCCAACCAGTCCATTCTAAAGGAGATCAGTCCTGGGTATTGTTTGGAAGGAATGATGCTAAAGCTGAAGCTCCAGTACTTTGGCCACCTCATTGGAAGGGTTGACTCATTGGAAAAGACTCTGCTGCTGGGAGGGATTGGGGGCAGGAGGAGAAGGGGACGACAGAGGATGAGATGGCTGGATGGCATCACTGACTGGATGGCTGTGAGTCTGAGTGAACTCCGAGAGATGGACAGGGAGGCCTGGCGTGCTGCAGTCCACGGGGTCACAGAGTCTGACACGACTGAGCGACTGCGCTGAACTGAAATAAGGTCATCCAGGTACTGCAGTGCCTACTAGAGAGTTGCCGTTCAGTAGTTGTTGAGATGATTTGTTGTGTTTGAGTTCTAGATTTGCGGTCTGGGAGTTAAGACAGGCACTCTTGCCTTGCTCCCTGCAGGCATTGATAGGAACTCTACTCGAGGCTAGGTGGTGTTGAGGTACTAACACTATTTGATTTCTAAGAATATTGTTCTGAGTGATAAAGTTAATTCAACTTATTGAAGAACTGTGATGAATCTTTACATAAGTTATGTTCTACTGTGAGATCTAACCATTTTCATATTTTTAAAAAATATTACTGATTTATTTTTGGCTACGCTGAGTCTTTGTTGCTGCGTGGGCTTTCTCTAGCTGCAGAGAGCAGGGGCTACTCGCCAGTTGTGGTATGCGGACTTCTCATTGCAGTGGCTTCTCTTGTTGTGGAGCACAGGCTTCAGGGCACGTGGGCTCCAGTGGGTGAAGGCATATGGGCTCAATAGCTGTGGCTCCTGGGCTTTAGAACACAGGCTCTGTAGTTGTGACGCAAGGGCTTAGTTGCTCCATAGCATGTGGGATTTTCCTGGATCAGAGGTTGAACCCATGTCTTCTGCATTAGCAGGTGGATTCTTTACCACTGAGCCATCAGGGAAGCCCCTATTTTAATATTTTGAGACTAAGGTAAGACTCATTCTTTTAAAGAATTCAGTAGTGTTTTCTTCTTAATTTGTCGTTTCTAAACAGCTTGGTGTTTCTTGTAAAACAAACAAGTCCAGGTAACGAATTTAATAAACTGTTTTTACTTGTTGCTGACAACGTAGTAAGATTTATACTCTCTAGTTAATATTTCTAATTTATTACATTCATAGATTATAATGTTGGACTTGATCCCATTTCCTTTCCTTCAGATGAGCTTGGAGAAGGCAATGGCAACCCACTCCAGTTCTCTTGCCTGGAAAATCCCATGGACAGAGGAGCCTGGTAGGCTGTAGTCCATGGGGTCACGAAGAGTCGGACACTTACTGAGTGACTTCACTTTCACGCATTGGAGAAGCAAATGGCAACCCACTCCAGTGTTCTTGCCTGAAGAATCCCAGGGATGGGGGAGCCTGGTGGGCTGCCATCTGTGGGGTCGCACAGAGTCGGACATGACTGAAGCGACTTAGCAGTAGCAGCAGTAGCAGATGAGCTTACTGAGACCCCAAGAACCAACCTGAAACTAAGTCAGACTAAGCTGATGCATCATAGTGGGTCTCTGGGACTGTGAGGTGCTGGTACAGCTGGGTCCAGGACAGTGTAGCCCTTGATGAGTTTGTACTCTGGAGGAGATAAGGAGAGCAGCTAGCTCCTTCCTTTAGGAGTCAGCATTTCTTTCATATGGTTGTGAGAAGGTATTACTGAATGCAAGCAGGGAGCTTGTGGTGTCTGCCTGAGTAGCAGACATCCTGAGCAGCTCCCTTCTAAAAGGAGCCCCTGCTTGCCCCTCCTGCTTGCTTAGCCAGAAAATCACAGTGAATGAACAGATGTGCTTTTTGTGCCAGGTACCGTGACTACTCCCTGGGCACTGTGGAACGGCTGGGACTTAACCCCGGAGCGTTAACGGCAGGGCTGAAACAAGCCTCTGGACTCCAGCACACTCTTCTTTTTGCCATACCCCCGTCCTCCTTACATCAGATGAATTTTTTCTTTTCTTTTGAATTACCGTTTGACGTATATAGAAGACTTGTTAGAGAGTGTTTTGACATCTTTTTAGATATTATTTTTTAATTGTTATACATAGTACTTTCTTACTTAAAATCCTGGTGTTTTATTATCTCACAGGTGTGTATTGTATCCTCAGCTAAATCCTTGGGGATCTGTGCCATTTTGATCTCTCTTTTTGATTTATTTTAATATAAATTTATTTATTTTAATTGGAGGCTAATTACTTTACAATATTGTAGTGGTTTTGCCATACATTGACATGAATCCACCATGGGTGTACATGTGTTCCCCATCCTGAACCCCCCTCCCACCTCCCTCCCCATCCCATCCCTCTGGGTCATCCCAGTGCACCAGCCCCTAGCATCCTGTATCATGCGTCAAACCTGGACTGGCGATTCGTTTCATATATGATAATATACATGTTTCAATGCCATTCTCCCAAATCATCCCACCCTCACCCTCTCCCACAGAGTCCAAAAGACTGTTCTATACATCTGTGTCTCTTTTGCTGTCTTACATACAGGGTTATCGTTACCATCTTTCTAAATTCCATCTATATGCATTAGTATACTGTATTGGTGTTTTTCTTTCTGGCTTACTTCACTCTGTATAATCGGCTCCAGTTTCATCCACCTCATTAGAACTGATTCAGATGGCTGAGATTGTGTATATGTACCACAGCTTTCTTATCCATTCGTCTGCTGATGGACATCTAGGTTGCTTCCATGTCCTGGCTACTGTAAACAGTGCTGCGATGAACATTGGGGTACATATGTCTCTTTCAATTCTGGTTTCCTCGGTGTATATGCCCAGCAGTGGGATTGCTGGGTCATATGGCAGTTCTATTTCCAGTTTTTTAAGGAATCTCCACACTGTTCTCCATAGTGGCTGTACTAGTTTGCATTCCCACCAACAGTGCAAGAAGGTTCCTTTTTGTCCACACCCCCTCCAGCATTTATTGCTTGTCGACTTTTGGATAGCAGCCATTGCTGACTGGCGTTGATCTCTTTTCTGTGACCCTTAGGGCTTGGAATATTTTAAGCATTCAGTAAATTGTTGATCAATGGGTAAATATGTTATCAATTTTTTAAATACACCAAAATTTACATTTTAAAGTACTTTCAACTCAAGAAAGATCAGTATTTGCTACTTAAAGTTTATATCCTTGGAAGAGTTAAGATTGAAAAGAGTTACAAAAGTGCTGTTATCACTTGGAAGAAATTGAGTGTTCTTACAGATAACTGTAATGCTTTAAGAACTAGGAAAAGTTGTGGATGGTGAGGTTGGTTACTTATTTGAGTAAATGACTTGTGGTCATCTGTGTTTTTGCTTTTTACAGTCAAAACCTAAGGTCTAATTTTATGGCACCCATCACATATATATCATGACAGAGGATACATGATATGATAATGATATATATGTGATGGGTGCACTGGACTGAAAGAAACACAAGCTGGAATTCAGATTGCCGGGAGAAATATCAATAACCTCAGATATGCAGATGACACCACCCTTATGGCAGAAAGTGAAGAGGAGCTAAATAGCCTCTTGATGAAAGTGAAAAAGGAGAGTGAAAAAGTTGGCTTAAAGCTCAACATTCAGAAAATGAAGATCATGGCATCCGGTCCCATCACTTCATGGGAAATAGATAGGGAAACAGTAGAAACAGTGTCAGATTTTATTTTTGGGGGCTCCAAAATCACTGCAGATGGTGACTGGAGCCATGAAATTAAAAGACGCTTACTCCTTGGAAGGAAAGTTATGACCAACCTAGACAGCATATTCAAAAGCAGAGACATGACTTTGCCGACTAAGGTCCATCTAGTCAAGGGTATGGTTTTTCCTGTGGTCATGTATGGATGTGAGAGTTGGACTGTGAAGAAGGCTGAGCGCCGAAGAATTGATGCATTTGAACTGTGGTGTTGGAGAAGACTCTTGTGGGTCCCTTGGACTGCAAGGAGATCCAGCCAGTCCATTCTGAAGGAGATCAGCCCTGGGATTTCTTTGGAAGGAATGATGCTAAAGCTGAAGCTCCAGTACTTTGGCCACCTGATGCGAAGAATTGACTCGTTGGAAAAGACTCTGATGCTGGGAGAGATTGGGGGCAGGAGGAGAAAGGGACGACCCAGTATGAGATGGCTGGATGGCATCACGGACTCGATGGACATGAGTCTGAGTGAACTCCGGGAGATGGTGATGGACAGGGAGGCCTGGTGTGCTGCGATTCATGGGGTCGCAAAGAGTCGGACACGACTGAGCGACTGAACTGAATTGAACAGAGGATAGCTGTCTCGAATTACAACCCTCTGTGTTTTAGTAGATTGATTTGCTCTGGGTTTATTTCTTGAGAAGAAAAATAAATTTTATTTCATGGCTCCTTACGATGGTTCAGAGTGGTAGTTATGACAGTCTTAGTATGTGGTCTCAGTCAGCAGTCTTTTTTTTTTTTCCCTCCCAGCTTTATTGAGGTATAACTGATGAGTAAAATTTGTATGTAGTTAAAAGTGTATGTGTGTGCATGCGCACTTAGTAGCTCAGTTGTGTCCAATTCTTTGCAACCCATGGACTGTAGTACACCAGGCTCCTTTGTCCATTGGGATTCTCCAGGCAAGAATACTGGAGTGGGTTGCCATGCCCTCCTCCAGGGGATCTTTCCAACCCAGGGATTGAACCCAGGTTTCCCCGTTACAGGCAGATTCTTTACCATCTGAGCCACCAGGGAAGCCCGTGAATACTGGAGTGGCTATATATTTAAAGAATACAGCATGGTAATTTGATACACCTATACATTGTGAAATGCTTATTGCAGTCAAGCTAATTTACATTTCCATTGCCTCACATAGTTATCCTCTTTTGCAGGGGGAAACGAAAACATTCAAGATCTACCCTTTTTGCAGATTTCAAATATAGAATACAGTAATATTAACCATAGTCACCATGCCATACAGAAATTATTCATCTTATAAATGAAAGTCTGTACCCTTTTGCCAACATATCCCTGTTTCTCCTACCCGCCCACCCCCTCCCTACCCTGCTGCTGCTGCTGCTAAGTTGCTGGCAAACACCATTCTACTTTCTGTTTTTATGTATGTCACCTTTTCTTTATTCATCATGTCAGCATTCTTAAGAGTTTTTTTTTAATATCAAACAGAATCAGTTGAGAAAAATTTGGATAAACCACTGTAAATCTGTAATTGCTACTAGGAAAAACAAGGGACATACCACCCTAATAATAAACAATGTCATTTTTATTTCAAGGACCAAATAAGTATCTAGTACGAATGTGGAATCTTTCTTTTGACTTAATATATGCTCTATTTGTTTCATCTTAAATCATCCTTTTTACATGGTGATGTTAAATATTTGTCTTTAGTTATTACTATGTATTAACAGCCTCTATGGTTAGTTGAGGGATAGAATTTGAGTTTCTGAGTTTAGAATTTATATCTTTGTATATCTGCCATATCGTTGTATAATTTTAAAAAATTTAAGTCTCCTGTCAACTATCTCTTTGTCCTCCCATTTCATTGGTTTTCACATGCTCAAAACATTTATTTTGAGCCTTAATTCATGACTAACTAGAAAAGTTCTAAGATAACTTAAACTATATATTTTTAAAAGCTTAAAAAAAATCTTGATTAACCTACAGTATAATAGACTTTTTTGGTGGGGAGGGTATTGTTCAGTCAGGTCTGACTCTTTGCGACCGCGTGAACTGAAGCACGCCAGGCTTCCCTGTCGTTCAGTGTCTCTCTGAGTTTGCTCAGACTCAAGTCCATTGAGTCCGTGATGCCATCAAACCATCTCATCCTCTATTGTCCCTTTCTCCTCTTACTGTCAGTTTTTCCCAGCATCAGGGTCTTTTCCAGTGAGTTGGCTCTTCGCATCAGGTGGCCAGAGTATTGGAGCTTCAGCATCAGTCCTTCCAGTGACTATTCAGTGTTGATTTCCTTTAGGGTTGACTGGTTTGATCTCATTGCTGTCCAGGGGACTTTCCTTAATCTTCGCCAGCACCACAGTTCTAAAGCATCAGTTCTTCAGCACTCAGCCTTCTTTATGGTCCCTCTCACATCCATACATAACTACGGGAAAAACCATAGCTTTGACTCTACAGACCTTTTTTGGCAGAGGGATGTCTCTGCTTTTTAATACACTGTCTAAGTTTGTCTTAGCTCTTCTTCCAAGGAGCAAGTGTCTGTTAATTTCATGGCTGTCGCTGTCTACATTGATTTTGGAGCCCAAGAAAATGAGGGTGTATGGCTATATAAATTTTAACTTGCATATACATCCATGTACCCACCACCACAGTCGGGATACTAAACAGTTCCATCCCCCACAGAACTCTCTCATGCTGTCCCTTTGTGTCACACCCCAAACCCCTGGCTATCCCCTCGTAGCCCCTGATGATTCACTAATGTCATATAAATGGAATCATACAGTCTGTACTCTTTTGAGACTGGTTTCTTTCACTGACAATAATGCTTTTGAAATTCATCCAAGCTATTGCATGTATCAGTAATCCATTCCATTTTATTGCTCAGTAGTGTTCCACTGATAAACTATACTAAAGTTTGATTATCTGTTCATCTGTTGAAAAACATTTGGGTTATTTCCAGGTTGGAGTGATTATGAATAGAGCTATTATAAACATTTATGTACAGGTTTTTGTGTGAGCACAGATACTCATTTCTCTAAGATAGATTCAAGGAATGGGATTTCTGGGTCATATAGTAAGTGTATATTTATTAACAACCTTATAGTAGCTGCCACACTTTTTCAGAACTGCTGTCCTATTTTGCCTTCCTGCTTACAATATATGTGAATTGTAGTTGCTGTGTATCTTCTCCAGCATTTGGCATTGTCACTCTTTAAAAACAATTTTAGCTGTTATAATACTGTTATGCCTTTAATTTGGATTTACCTAATGGCTAAAATTATTGTACGTCTTTTAGTGTGGCCAGGTGCCCTAGCTCTTTGGCGAACTTTTTGTTCAAGTCTTTTACCCAATTTTTAATTGGTGTCTGTGTTTTCTTACTACTGAGTTTTGAGAGTTCTTTACATATTTAGAATACAAATCTTCTGTCAAATATGCCATTTGTAAATATTTTCTCCCAGTTACAGCTTGCTTTTAATTTTCTTTGTCTTTCATGAAGCAAAAGGTTTAAATTGAAGTCTTAATTTATAATTGTTTTCTTTTATGGATCATGCTTTGGTGTTGTGTGTAAAAATTCTTTGTCTAACTCCATCTCATAACAGTTTTATCCTGCAGATTCTAAAAGTTTTTTATCTTTGTATTTTACATTAAGATCTGTAATCCAGTTTTACTTAATTTCTAGAAGATATGAGGCTTAGGTTATATTTTTGCCATGTGTTTTATATGGAAACACAAAAGATTAGATTAAAATTCACTGATTAGCTCTAGTAATTTTCTGATAGAATCTTTAGGGTTTTCCATGTAACAACTGGATGTCTAGTTGTTACAACACTGTTTTTGGAAAAGTCTGTCCTTAAATTGCCTTTGCTTATAGTTTCCTTTGCCGTGCAAAAGCTTTTAAGTTTAACTAGGGCCCACTTGCGGAGAAGGCAATGGCAACCCACTCCAGTACTCTGGCCTGGAGAATCCCATGGATGGAGGAGCCTGGTGGGCTACAGTCCATGGGGCGCTAAGGGTCGGACCCAACTGAGCGACTTCACTTTCACTTTTCACCTTCATGCATTGGAGAAGGAAATGGCAACCCACTCCAGTGTTCTTGCCTGGAGAGTCCCAGGGACGGGGGAGCCTGGTGGGCTGCCCTCTATGGGGTCGCACAGAGTCGAGCACGACTGAAGTGACTTGGCAGCAGCAGCAGTGCCCGCTTGTTTACTTTTGCTTCTATTTCCATTACTCCAGGAGGAGGGTCATGGAGGATCTTGCTTTGATTGATGTCGAGTGTTCTGCCTGTTTTCCTCTATGAGTTTTATAGTTTCTGGTCTTATATTTAGGTCTTTGATCCATTTTGAGTTTATCTTTGTGTATGGTGTTAGAAACTGTTCTGATTTCATTCTTTTACATGTTGCTGTCCAGATTTCCCAGCATACTCATTGAAGTGGCTTTCTTTGCCCCATTGTATATACTTGCCTCCTTTGTCAAAAATAAAGTACCCATAGGTGTGTGAGTTTATTTCTGGGCTTTCTGTCTTGTTCCATTGGTCTGTGTTTCTGTTTTTGTGCCAGTACCATACTGTGTTGATGACTGTAGCTTTGTAGGTACAACCTGAAGTCAGGAAGGTTGATTCCTCCAGCTCCATTCTTTTTTCTCAAGACCTCTTTGGCTGTTCGGGGTCTTTTGTGTTTCCATATCGATTGTGACATTTTTTGTTCTAGTTCTGTGGAAAATGCCATTGGTAATTTGATAGGGATCGCGTTGAATCTGTAGATTGCATTTGTTAGTATAGTCATTTTCAAAATATTGATTCCTCTTCCCCAGGAACATGGAATATCTCTCCATCTGTTTATGTCATGTTTGATTTCTTTCGTCAGTGTCTTATAATTTTCTATATACAGTTCTTTTGTCTCCTTAGGTAGGTTTATTCCTAGATCTTTTATTCTTTTTGTTTCTATGGTGAATGGGATTGATTCCTTAATTTTTCTTTCAGATTTTTCATTGTTAGTATATAGGAATGCGAGTGATTTCTGTGTATTGATTTTGTATTCTGAGACTTTGCTAAATTCACTGATTAGCTCTAGTAATTTTCTGATAGTATCTTTAGGGTTTTCCATGTATAGTATTATGTCATCTGCAAACAGAGAGAGCTTTACTTCTTTTCCAATCTGGATTCTTTTTATTTAATTTTCTTCACAGAATGGGGGAAAATAATAGCAAATGGAACAACTGACAAAGGATTAATTTCCAAAATATACAAGCAGCTCATATAACTCACTGCCAGAAAAACAAACAACACAGTCAAAAAGTGGGAAAAACACCTAAGCAGACATTCCTCCAAAGAAGACATACAAATGGCTAACAAACACATGCTGTTTTTACATGAGGAACACATGACATAACACACACATGAGGAAGCACAAGCTGGAGTAGATTGCCGGGAGAAATGTAACAACCTCACATATGCAGATGACACCACCCTTATGGCAGAAAGTGAAGAGGAGCTAAAGAGCCTCCTGATGAAAGTGAAAGAGGAGAATGAAAAAGTTGAATTAAAGCTCAGCATTCTGAAAACGAAGATCATGGCATCTGGTCCCATCACTTCATGGCAAATAGATGGGGAAACAGTGGCTGACTTTATTTTTGGGGGCTCCAAAATCACTGCAGATGGTGAGTGCAGCCATGAAATTAAAAGACACTTACTCCTTGGAAGGAAAGTTATGACCAACCTACGCAGCCATATTGAAAAGCAGAGACACTGCTTTGTCAACAAAGGTCCGTCTAGTCAAGGCTATGGTTTTTCCAGTGGTCATGTGTGGATGTGAGAGTTGGACTATAAAGAAAGCTGAGTGCTGAAGAATTGATGCTTTTGAACTATGGTGTTGAAGAAGAGTCTTGAGAGTCCCTTGGACTGCAAGGAGATCCAACCAGTCCATCCTAAAGGAAATCAGTCCTGAATATTCATTGGAAGGACTGATGCTGAAGCTGAAACTCCAATACTTTGGCCACCTGATACGAAGAACTGAGTCATTTGAAAAGACCCTGATGCTGGAAAAGATTGAAGGCGGGAGGAGAAGGGGACAACAGAGGATGAGGTGGTTGGATGGCATCACCAACTCAATGGACATGGATTTGAGTGGACTCCAGTAGTTGGTGAAGGACAGGGAGGCCTGGCGTGCTCTGGTTCATGGGGTTGTAAGGAGTCGGACACGACTGAGCGACTGAACTGAACTGAACAAACACATGAAAAAATGTTCAGCATCGCTCGTTATTAGAGAAATGCAAATCATTACTACAATGAGATATCCCCTCACACTGGTCAGAATGGCCATCATCAAAAAGTCTACAGACAATAAATGCTGGAGAGGATGTGGAGAAAAGGGAGACATTCCTTCTTTGGAGGAATGTCTGCTTAGGTGTTTTTCCCACTTTTTGACTGGGTGGTTTGTTTTTCTGGCAGTGAGTTATATGAGCTGCTTGTATATTTTGGAAATTAATCCTTTGTCAGTTGTTGCATTTGCACTGTTGGTGGGAATGTAAATTGATATAGCCACTATGGAAGACTATATGGAGATTCCTTAAAAAACTAGGAATAAAGCCACCAGATGACCCAGCAATCCCATTCTTAGGCATATACCCTGAGAAAACCAAATCGAAAAAGACACGTGTACCCCAGCATTCATTGCAGCACTATTTAGGCTTCCCTGGTGGCTCAGAGGATAAAGCGTCTGCCTGCAATGCAGGAGACCTGGGTTTGATCCCTGGGTTGGAAAGATCCCCTGGAGAAGGAAATGGCAACCCACTCCAGTATTCTTGCTTGGAGAATCCCATGGACAGAGGAGCCTGACAAGCTACAGTCCATGGGGTCGCAAAGAGTCGGACACGACTGAGCACCTTCATACACACCCCAGTGTTCATTGCAGCACTATTTACAATAGCTAGAACATGGAAGCAACCTAGATGGCCCTCGACAGATGAATGGATAAAGAAGTATGGTACATATACACAATGGAATATTCAATTCAATTCAGCTCAGTCACATCCAACTCTTTGCAACCCCATGGACCACAGCACGCCAGGCCTCCCTGTCCATCACCAACTCCTGGAGTCTACTCAGACTCATCGCCATTGAATTGGTGATGCCATCCACCATCTCATCCTCTGTTGTCCCCTTCTCCTCCTGCCTTCAGTCTTTCCCAGCATCAGGGTCTTTTCACGTGACTCAGCTCTTCACATCAGGTGGCCAAAGTATTGGAGTTTCGGGTTCAACATCAGTCCTTCCAATGAACACTCAGGACTGATCTCCTTTAGGATGGACTGGTTGGATCTCCTTGCAGTCCAAGGCACCCTCCAGAGTCTTCTCCAACACCACAGTTCAAAAGCATCGATTCTTCAGCGCTGAGCTTTCTTCATAGTCCAACTCTCACATCCACACATGACCACTGGAAAAACCATAGCCTTGAATAGACGGACCTTTGTTGCCAAGGTAATGTCTCTGCTTTTTAATATGCTGTCTAGGTTGGTCATAACTCTCCCTCCAAGGAGTAAGCGTCCTTTAATTTCATGGCTGCACTCACCATCTGCAGTGATTTTGGAGCCCCCCAAAATAAAGTCAGCCACTGTTTCCCCATCTATTTGCCATGAAGTGATGGGTCCGGATGCCATGATCTTAGTTTTCTGAATATTGAGCTTTAATCCAACTTTTTCACTCTCCTCTTTCACTTTCATCAAGAGGCTCCTTAGATCTTCTTCATTTTCTGCCATAAGGGTGGTGTCCTCTGCATATCTGTGGTTATTAATATTTCTCCTGGCAATCTTGATTCCAGCTTGTGCTTCTTCCAGCCCAGTGCTTCTCATGATGTACTCTGCATAGAAGTTAAATAAGCAGGGTTACAATATACAGCCTTGATGTACTACTTTTCCTATTTGGAACCAGTCTGTTGTTCCATGTCCAGTTCTAACTGTTGGTTCCTGACCTGCATACAGATTTCTCAAGAGGCAGGTCAGGTGGTCTGGTATTCCCATCTCTTTCAGAATTTTCCACAGTTTATTGTGATCCACACAGTCAAAGGCTTTGGCATAGTCAATAAAGCAGAAATAGATGTTTCTCTGGAACTCTCTTGCTTTTTCGATGATCCAGTGGATGTTGGCAATTTGATGTCTGGTTCCTCTGCCTTTTCTAAAAGTGGCTTGAACATCAGGAAGTTCATGGGTCATGTATTGCTGAAGCCTGGCTTGGAGAATTCTGAGCATTACTTTACTAGCGTGTGAGATGAGTACAATTGTGCAGTAGTTTGAGCATTCTTTGGCATTGCCTTTCTTTGGGATTGGAATGAAAACTGACCTTTTCTAGTCCTGTGGCCACTGCTGAGTTTTCCAAATTTGCTGGCATATTAAGAGCAGCATTTTCACAGCATCATCTATCAGGATTTGAAATAGCTCAACTGGAATTCCATCACCTCCACTAGCTTTGTTCGTAGTGATGCTTCCTAAGGCCCACTTGACTTCAATATCATTTCACATTCCGGGATGTCTGGCTCTAGATGAGTGATCACACCATCGTGAGTATCTGGGTCATGAAGATCTTTTCTGTACAGTTCATCTGTGTATTCTTGCCACCTTTTCTTAATATCTTCTGCTTCTGTTAGGTCCATACCATTTCTGTCCTTTATTGAGCCCGTCTTTGCATGAAATGTTCCCTTGGTATCTCTAATTTTCTTGAAAAGATATCTAGTCTTTCCCATTCTGTTGTTTTCCTCTATTTCTTTGCACTGATCACTGAGGAAGGCTTTCTTATCTCTCCTTGCTGTTCTTTGGAACTCTGCATTCTAATGGGTGTATCTTTCCTTTTCTCCTTTGCTTTTCACTTCTCTCTTCACAGCTATTTGTAAGGCCTCCTCAGACGGCCATTTTGCTTTTTTGCATTTCTTTTCCATGGGGATGGTCTTGATCCCTGTCTCCTGTACAGTGTCACAAACCTCCGTCCATAGTTCATCAGGCACTCTGTCTCTTGTCAGATCTAGTCCCTTAAATCTATTTCTCACTTCCATTGCATAATAATAAGGGATTTGATTCAGGTCATACCTGAATGGTCCAGTGGTTTCTCCTACTTTCTTCAATTTAAGTCTGAATTTAGCAATAAGGAGTTCATGATCTGAGCCACAGTCACCTCCCGGTCTTGTTTTTGCTGACTGTATAGAGATTCTCCATCTTTGGCTGCAAAGAATATAATCAGTCTGATTTCGGTGTTGGCCATCTGGTGATGTCCATGTGTAGAGTCTTCTCTTGTGTTGTTGGAAGAAGGTGTTTGCTATGACCAGTGCATTCTGTTGGCAAAACTCTATTAGCCTTTGCCCTGCTTCATTCTGTATTCCAAGGCCAAATTTGCCTGTTACTCCAGGTATTTCTTGACTTCCTACTTTTGCATTCCAGTCCCCTGTAATGAAAAGGACATCTTTTTTGGGTGTTAGTTCTAAAAGGTCTTGTAGGTCTTCATAGAACCATTCAACTTCAGCTTCTTCAGCATTACTGGTCGGGGCATAGACTTGGATTACTCTGATATTGAATGGTTTGCCTTGGAAACAAACAGAGATCATTCTGTCGTTTTTGAGATTGCATCCACGTACTGCATTTCAGACTCTTTTGTTGACCGTGATGGCTACTCCATTTCTTCTAAGGGATTCTTGCTCATAGTAGTAGATACAGTGGTCATCTAAGTTAAATTCACCCATTCCAGTCCATTTTAGTTTGCTGATTCCTAAAATGTCAAGGTTCACTCTTGCCATCTCCTGTTTGATGACTTCCAATTTGCCTTGATTCTTGGACCTAACATTCCAGGTTCTTATGCAGTTTTGCTTTTTACAGCATTGGATCTTGCTTCTATCATCAGTCACATCCCCAACTGGGTGTTGTTTTTGCTTTGGCTCCGTCTCTTTGTTCTTTCTGGAGTTATTTCTCCACTCATCTCTAGTAGCGTATTGGGCACCTGCCAACCTGGGGAGTTCATCTTTCAGTGTCCTATCTTTTTGTGTTTTTATACTTTTCATGCGGTTCTCAAGGCAGGAGTAGTGAAGTGGTTTGCCATTCCCTTCTCCAGTGGACCACAGTTTGTCAGAACTTTCCACCAAGACCCGTCCATCTTGGGTGGCCCTACACAGCATGGCTTAGTTTCACTGAGTTAGACAAGGCTGTAGTCCGTGTGATCAGATAGGCTAGTTGTCTATGACTGTGGTTTCAGTCTGTCTGCCCTCTGATGCCGTCTTTTAGTGCTTACCATCTTACTGGGGTTTCTTTTATCTTGGACATGGGGTATCTCTTCACAGCTGCTCCAGCACAGTGCAGCCACTGCTCCTTACCTTGGACATGGGGTATCTCCTCAAGGCTGCCGCTGCTAACCTTGGATGTAGGCTATCTCCTTTGGGCCACTCGCCACTCCAGCACCATGCAGCCTCCGCTACTGTCTTAGACAAAGAGTATCTCCTCTCAGCTGCTCGCTGCTCCAGCGCCGCTCATCTCAGCAATAAAAAGGAGTACATTTGAGTCAGTTCTAATGAGGTAGATGACCCAAGCCTATTATTACAGAGTGAAATAAGTCAGAAAGAGAAAGATTAATATAATATACTAATGCATGTAAATAGAATATAGGAAGATGGTACTGATGAATTTATTTGCAAGGCAGCAGTGGAGAAACAGACTTATGGACGGGGGCAGAGGGAAGGAAAGGATGAGATGTATGGAGAGAGTAACATGGAAACTTACATTACCATGTGTAAAATAGATGTTTTGCTGTGTGTCTCAGGGAACTCAAACAGGGGCTCTGTATCAACCTAGAGGGCTGGTATGGGGAGGGAGATGGGAGGGAAGTTCAAGAGTGAGGAGACACCTGTGGCTGATTCATGTTGATGTTTTACAGAAAACAACAAAATTCTGTAAAGCAATTATCCTTCGATTAAAAAATAAATAAATTTTAAACAGAGAAGAAGAAATTGCCTTTGCAGACACTTTTGTCCAGAATCATATGGGCTGTATTCCTGTGGATCTGTTTCTCAGCTCTAGTCCATTGATTTATGTGTGTGTTTTAACCCAATGCCATACCCTCGTTCCTACTGTAGCTACGAATCGTTTGGCTCTTTTAGCTCCTTTGCTATTGTTTTTAGAGTAAGTTTGTCTGTATATACAAAAAAATGTCCTAGAGGGTGGTAGTTTGATCAGAACTGTGTTAAGTCTACAGATTAAATGAGAAAAATTGACACCTATACTATGTTGCACTTTCAATTCATGAATATAATATGAATTTCCACTTAGATCTTTGAATTTTTAAATAGTGGTGTAGTTTTTGGCATACAGATCTTGTACCTGTTCTATTAGATTTATACCTCCGTATTTAAAATTTTGGGAAGCTATTGTAGTGGCATTTAAAAATTTTGGTTTCCACTTGTTCATTGCTGATATATATTATGATTGTTTTTTTTTGTGTTTTCCTTATATTTTATAACTTTTATAATTTTACTTATTAATTCCAGGAGGTTTTGTGTAGATTCTCTGAGATTTCTGTGTAGACAATCAAGGTGTCTGCAAATAGGACCTATATTCAACATTCTTTCATTGTTAAGTATGATGTTAGCTGTAAGCGTGTCCTTCCTTCTATTTGATTTGGGTTTATTTTGCTCTTTTTTTCCCCTAACCAAGGTAGACACTTAAGATTATTGATTTGAAAATTTTCTTCTTTGCTAATATAAGCATTTAATGCTATAAATTGTCCCCTGAGCTTTGTTAACTGCATTGTACAAATTCTGATGTGTTTTAATTTTATTTGAAGTAAAAATATTTTCTGGCTTTCATTGAGATTTTGTCTCTGACCTATGGATTATTTGTAAGTGCACCATTTAACTTTCCAGTTTTTAGAGATTTTCCTGTTATCTTTCTGTTACTGATTTCCAGCTTAAGTTCATTAGAGTCAGAGAACGTATTTTGTGTTATTTCAGTTGTTTTAAATTTGTTAAGATTTATTTTCTGACCTAGGATAAAGTCTGCCTTGATGAATATTCTGTGTGTACTTGAAAGTACACTGCTCCTACTGGGTGGAGTGTTGTATAAATGACAGTGAGATGCAGTTGGTTGATGGTATTCTACATCCTTGCTGATTTTTAGTCTACTAATCATATAGATCACTTAGATAGAGTGTTAAGGTCTCCAACTATCGTTAGAGATTTCTGTATTTTTTCTTCCAGTTTTGTCAAATTTCACTTTATGTAATTTAAAGCTCTATTCTGTGCACGCTCATGTAGGAGTATTATAATGTTTGTGGTGAATAGACCCTTTTATCATTTTATAATGCCACTTTTTATGTCTTGGAGTTTGCTTTGAAGTTTACTTTATTTGAGATTAATACAGCCATTCCAGCCTTCTCATGATTAACATTTCTGTAATACATCTTTCCCTATCCATTTACTTGTAACCTACTTATAAGTTTTGAAATAAATTTCTTATAGGTAGCATATAAGTGGATCCTGTTTTTAAAATCCATTTTATAGTCTATGTCTTTTAATTGGTGTGTTTAGGTGCTTTACAATTAATATAATTATATATTTGGATTTAGTGTACCATTTTATTGTTTGCTTTCTGTTCTTTTTAATTTTATTTTTCTTTTTTCACCCCTTTCTGCTTTTTTTTTGGCAGAAGCTAAAACAGCTTTTAGTGTTTCATTTAATTTTATTATTTTTTTATTATACCTCATTCTAGTTTTAGTTTGGGTATGTGTGTTTGCTCTATGGATTATATCTAAATTCTTACAGTCTACTTAGGATAAATGTTTTCCCACTTAAGTGGGGTGTAGAAGCCTTATTACTGTCTATATATCTTGCCTCTTTTTTTTGTTGTATTTTCATATATTATGTCTGCATACCTAGAAAACTCCATCAAACAATGCTACAGCTTATACTTTTAACCACTAAACATTTTAAAGAATTCAAGAAGAGAAAAAACAGTTTATTTTATTTGCCCATATGGTTATTAATTCTTTTTTATTACTAATGTTCCATTTTTCCCTTGGGGCATAATATCCCTTGTGCCATTCAGTAATTCTTTCAAAGCTGAATTGCTGGTAGTGAATTTTTTTGGCTTGTCCCTTCACCTGAAGGATATTTTCACTGGATATAGAAATTCTGCATTGACAGTTTTTTCCTTTCAGTCTTTTAAAAATATGCCTTTTCTTTCAGAACTTAATGGTTCCTGTTGAGAAATTCACATCCATTCAAATTGTTCTTCCCCATAAGCAATTAATCACTTTTATTCTGTCTACTTTCAGATTTTTTTCTTTGTTTTTAGTTTTTTTCAGTTTTACTGTTACGTGTCTGGGCACAGATTTCTTAGGGGTTTATTGTGTTTGGGTTCTCTGTGCATCTCAAATCTGTGTGTACATTGTGTCTGTTACCAAGTTTGGAAAGTTTTCAGCCATTATTTTCTCAACTGCTTTTCTGAAGTGAACTCTTTCAAGCTCCTTTTACAATGCCAGTGACACCAAAGTTAGACCTTTTAGTATCCCAGAGGTCCTTGAGGCTTTGTTTGTGGTTTTTTTCCTCCTTGTTGTTCAGACCTGATGATTTGTATCAGTCTGTCTGCAAGTTCACTGACTTTCTTTTGTCACCTCCGTTTTGCTTATTGAGCCCATCCAGTGAATTCTATCAGTTGTTTTATTTTTTAAATCTAAAATTTACATTTGGTTTGGTTTCTTTGCTGAGACGTTTTCTTTTAGCCTTTTAAAGTGTTAGTTTAATATAACTTAGTTTTATGTTAGTTAATTTATGTAACAGTATATGCTTGTTGTAAAATAGATATATGTGGAAGTATATGGAATTTTAAAATTTCATTGTATGGATGTTACTATTAATGGTCATATAAATTGCTTTTACTTTTTTTTCTGTGCAAACCAACATGCACATTTGTATATGTATATTCATGCACACACATGTGAAGTCACTCAGTCGCGTCCGACTCTTTGTGACCCCATGGACTGTAGCCTACCAGGCTCCTCTGTCCATGGAATTTTCCAGGCAAGAGTAC
The DNA here is from genome assembly GCF_032405125.1 of Capricornis sumatraensis. Lineage (NCBI taxonomy): Eukaryota > Metazoa > Chordata > Mammalia > Artiodactyla > Bovidae > Capricornis > Capricornis sumatraensis. Next base: position 77,438,765 of record NC_091069.1, on the reverse strand, counting down.
TGGAGTGGGTTGGCATTTCATGCACACACATACTCACTCGTATATCTGTAAATTTTTAGAAGTAGAATTCTAGGTAGGCATTATTTTTAATACCCACAAAATAGTTCACATCTTTCCCTATTGAGGTGTAGTGTGAAGATTAGTTTTGGTTTTACGCTAGTATAAATTCTAAAAAAAAAAAGCAAAACCCAACTATTCAGTGAAATGGCTTTGCAGAACTAGAATTAGTATGTTAAGTGTTATGAATATGTTAAATTTTTTTCATAATTTGTAAATTGATGTTCCAAAGACTTGATGATAAATTTACACTTATAACTATGGAATTTAAACTCAGGAATAAAACATTTGTGTTTCTCCTGTCAAAGAACAAGAGACTACTGGAAATATTTAGAGACCTGTTTATTTCAAAGGTGTTTGCCCTTCTTGGAGCATTTTTATAACAGCTGCTTTAAAGTTTGTCAGGTAATTCCAGCAGCTATGTTATTTCAGTGTTGATGGCTCTTTATTGTACCAAGCAAGTTGAGATTTTCCTGGTTCTTCATATGCCAAGTGATTTTGAATCACATCCTGAAATATTATGAGACTCTGCTGCTGCTACTGCTGCTCAGTTGCTGCAGTCGTGTCCGACTCTGTGCAACCCCGTAGACGGCAGCCCACCAGGCTCCCCCGTCCCTGGGATTCTCCAGGCAAGAGCACTGGAGTGGATTGCCATTTCCTTCTCCAATGCAGGAAAGTGAAAAGTGAAAGTGAAGTTGCTCAGTCGTGTCCGACGCTTCACGACACCATGGACTGCAGCCCACCAGGCTCCTCCATCCACAGGATTTTCCAGGCAAGAGTACTGGAGTGGGGTGCCATTGCCTTCTCCATATGAGACTCTAGATCTTGCTTAAATTCAGTGGAGAATGTTCATTTTTGTGTTTTAGCAGGCAGTGGACCCTGTTGGTTTAGGCTGCGAGTTGCAGCTAGCTTTCTGTGGAATGAGATTTCAGTATCAGTTTGGTTTTCAGAGCCTGTAGTGCTCTGCTGTTTGGATCTGTCCTGTGTGTACCTGCCCATTGGCCAGTTTGAGATAGGTGACTTTGTGTCTTTGTTCGATTCTCAACCTTTTTGGTTTGTTATTTAGGATAAATTCAATGCTATGTTCAGCTCTGGAGTGACCCCAGGTGTTCATAATCAACCTATGGGGTTGCTTTTCTGAATTCCTCCCACTCAGTCTATTTCCCCTACCCTTTCTGCTTCCCTGGAATCTCCCTGAACGCTGCCTACTATGCCTATTCCTGTGATTGTGCCCACATGCCAGGACCAAGTTGCAGGGGAGGAAGGGTTAGGAGAGGGGTTTGCCCCACCCTGTTGAAACCATAGCTCCTGGGATTAAGAGAGGAAGATTCTCTTGCTCATGCTTTAAAGTACCTGTGGTCCCCTGCCGTTACTGCCTCCCTTTTTCTGCCAAAGCCTTGAGCTAAAGGCTGCCATGTGAAACACAGTCTGCATTACTGCCCACTTCCAGGTTTTTCCCAGTCTAGGTGAGTGGTAGGATACAAGAGGGAAAAAAAGAAACCCACCTCTGATTCCATGGTACTTTGAATTCTGGTCTTGCCCAAGCTACCTGCTACCATTCAATTTTTAGAGTCTTTGAATAACTGTTCCAGACATTTTGTTTAGATCTGATAGGTATATTCAGTAGAAGGGACAGGGTGGTGTGTTTTTACTTGATCTTAATTGCCGCTGGAACCCTGTATTGTGTACTTTAAAGCAGGTTATTATTTATTCAACGTGTATATGTCCTTATCATTTGAGTGAGGACCATGTGCTTGGCAGTCTACATATATTATTTGTTTAATTCTCTGACACCTGTCTGTCTCTGGACATGAGGAAATTGAGGAGTGAACTCTTAAACTAGGTTCAAAGATAGTAAGTGACAGGCTGGGAATTGAACAGAGGAGCCTAGGTGTGTTCCCAGGATCAGCATCATCAGATCCACTTGAGAACTTGATAGAAATGATCTAGCCTCACCTCGGGTCGACTAAAGCTGAACTGTAGGAAGGGGGCCCAGTAATTGGTTTTGATGAGCCTCTGTTAACCTGAAGGATGCTCAAGTTGAGGACCATTTCGCTATAGGACTTCACAATACTAAGTATGTTTTAGTTTCTTTTCTGAACTCTAAGAAACAGAAGTAGCTTTTCACCATTGTTTGAGACATATGGTAGTATGCTGAATGAGAACTAATTTTCTTACTGATGTAAATAACATATAGCTTTAAAATTACACTTCATTATTCAAGTTTACAGTACTTAAAATACTAATACTATAAATTAAAAAATTTAAATGTGTGTGTATGCCAAGATACCAGTTAGAGGTGATTTTTCAGCCAGTAAGTCACTTAGTCTCTGATAGTTACTATATTATATGAGAAAGTGAAAGGGTTAGTCTCTCAATCGTATCCAGCTCTTTGTGACCCCATGGACTGTCCTCAGGCTCCTCTGTCCATGGACTTCTCCAGGCGAGAATACTGGAGTGGGTTGCCATTCCCTTCTCCAGGGGATCTTCCCAACCCAGGGATTGAACCTGGGTCTTCCACTCTGCAGGCAGATTCTTTGCCATCTGAGCCACCAGGGAAGTCCATGGTCTGTATTTTAAAGTTTAGGATATTAACACTTATTTCCCTAGATTTCAGGGTAACTTGTTATACAGGTTTAGACTAAGATTGGGTTAGATAAAATGGCCCAAATTTGCAGATAGTCCTGTTTTGTGTAATTTTATCTTTCTCACAAAAGATTAAATGTACACCTAAGTTTAATTTGCATGTCCTTATAAAACATTTTATATTTTTTAATTGAAGTATGTAGTTGATTTAAAATGTTGTGTTTCTGGTATACAGCAAAGTGATCAGTTTTTATATACACATACATACATATACACACACATTATTACTTTTCACATTCTTTTCTATTATGGTGTATTACAAGATACTGAATGTATATAGTTCCCTGTGCTGACAGTAGGACCTTGTTGTTTATCTGTTTTCTGTGTAGTAGTTTGTATCTGCTAATCCCAAACTCCTGATTTATTCCTCCCCCACCTTCTTTCCCCTTTGGTAACCATAAGTTCTTTTCCACGTATGTAAGTGTGTTTCTGTTTTGTAAATAAGTTCCTTTATATCATAATTTAGATTCCACGTATAAGTAGTATCATATGCTATTTGTCTTTCTTTACCTGACTTCACGTAGTATGATGATTTCTGGGGCCATCCATGTTGCTGCAAATGGTAGTATTTCATTCTTTTTTATGACTAATATTCCATTGCATCTATATGCCACACCTTCTTCATCCAGTCATCTGTTAATGGACATTTAGGATGCTTCCATCTCTTGGCTACTCTGAAGAGTGCTGCGATGAACATGTATCTTTTCCAGTTGTAGTTTTCTCCTGACGTATGCCCCTCCTGCAGGATCATATGGCACCTCTGTTTTTAGGTTTTTAAGGAACCTCTATACTGTTTTCCATAGTGACTGTACCAGTTTACATTCTCACCAACTAGTGTAAGAGGTGAGAATCATTTCCATGGCAAACCATTCAATATCACAGTAATTCAAGTCCGTGCCCCAGGCACTAATGCCGAAGAAGCTAAAGTTGAATGGTTCTATGAAGACCTACAAGACCTTCTAGAATTAACACCAAAAAAAAGATGTCCTTTTCATCATAGGGGACTGGAATGCAAAAGTAGGAGGTCAGGGGATATCTGAAGTAACAGGCAAGTTTGGCCTTGGAGTACAACATGAAGCAGAGCAAAGGCTAACAGAGTTTTGTCCAGAGAACACACTGGTCATAGCAAACACCCTCTCCCAACAACCCAAGAACATCACCAGATGGTCTGTACCAAAATCAGATTGATTATATTCTCTGCAGCCAAAGATAGAGAAGCTTTATACAGTCAGCAAAAAACTAGACCTGGAGTTAACTATGGCTTAGATCATGAGCTCCTTATTGCAAAATTCACACTTAAATTGGAGAAAGTAGGGGAAACCACTAAACCATTTAGGTATGACCTCAATCAAATCCCTTATGATTATACAGTGGAGGACTTAGATCTGGCAGACCAACTGCCTGGAGAACTATGGACAGAGGTTCATAACATTGTATAGGATGTGCTGACCAAAACCATCCCAAAGAAAAAGAAATGTGAGAAGGGGAAGTGGTTGTCTGAGGAGGCTTTTCAAATAGCTGAGAAAAGAAAAGCGAAAAGCAAGGGAGAAAGGGAAAGATACACCCAACTGAATGTAGAGTTCCAGAGAATAACAAGGAGAGATAAGAATGCCTTCTAAGTGAACAATGCAAAAAAATAGAGGAAAACAAAATGGGAAAGACTAGAGATCTCTTCAAGAAAATTAGAGATAGCAAGGGGACATTTCATTCAAGGATGGGCACGACAAAGGACAGAAATGATAAGGATCTAACAAGCAGAAAAATTAAGAAGTGGCAGAAATACAGAGAAGAGGTATACAAAAAAGATGTTAATGACTTGCCTGACCATGTGGTCGGTCCCTCACCTAGAGCCAGACATCTTAGAGAGAAGTAAAGAGGGCTTTAGGAAGCATTACTAGAAACAAAGCTAGTGAAAGTGACGGAATTCCAGCTGAGCTATTTAAAATCCTAAAAGATAATGCTGTTAAAATGTTGCACTCTATATGTCAACAAATTTGGAAAACTCAGCAGTGGCCACAGGACTGGAAAATGTCCCTTTTCATTCTAGTCCCAAAGAAGGGCATACCAAAAAATGTTCAAACTACCATACCATTGTGCTCATTTCACGTGCTACCAAAGTGAGTGAAACTGAAAGTCGCTTAGTCCTGTCCAACTCTTTGAGACCGCATGGACTGTAGTCCATGGAATTCTCCAGACCAGAATACTGGAGTGGGTAGCCTTTCCCTTCTCCAGGGGATCTTCCCAACCCAGGGATCGACCCAGGTCTCCCACATTACAGGCGGATTCTTTACCTGCTGAGCCACAAGGGAATACTCAAAATTCTTCAAGCCAGGTGAACTAAGAACTTCCAGATGTAGAAGCTGAGTTTAAAAGGCAGAGGAACAGAGATCAAATTGCCAACATTCCTTGGATCATAGAGAAAACAAGAGGATTCCAGAAAAACTGCTTCATTGACTACACTAAAGCCTTTGACTGTGTGTGTCACAACAAACTGGAAAACTCTTTAAAGAGATGGGAGTACCAGACTGTCTTATCTGTCTCCTGGGAGTCAAGCAGCAACAGTCAGAGTCTTACATGAAACAACAGACTGGTTCCAAATTGGGAAAGGAGTACATCAAGGCTATCTGTTGTCACTCTGCTTATTTAACTTACATGCAGAGTACATCGTGTGAAATGCTGGGCTGGATACATCACAAGCCGGAATCAAGACTGCCGGGAGAAATATCAACAACCTGAGATAGGCAGATGATACCACCCTAATGGCAGAAAGCAAAGAGAACTAAAAAGCCTCTTAATGAAAGTGAAAGAGGTTAGTGAAAAACTGGCTTAAAACTTCAACATTCAAAAAACTAAGATCATGGCATCCATTCCCATCACTTCACGGAAAATAAAAGGGGAAAAAGTGGAAACAGTGACAGATTTCATTTTCTTGGGCTGCAGAATCACTGTGGATGGTGACTGCAGCCATGAAATTAGAAGGCGCTTGCTCCTTGGAAGAAAAGCTATAACAAACCTAGACAGCATATTAAAAAGCAGAGACATCTCTTTGCTGACAAAGGTCTGTATAGTCAAAGCCATGGTTTTTCATGTACAGATGTGACATGAAAGACAGTGCTGTTGGACCATAAAGACTTAGCGCTGAAGAATTGATGCTTTTGAATTGTGGTGCTGGAGGAGACTCTTGAGAGTCCCTTGGACTACACAGAGATCAAACCAGTCAATCCTAAAGGAAATCAACCCTGAATATTCGTTAGAAGGACTGATGTTGATGCTGAAGCTCTATTACTTTGGCCACGTGATGGGAAGAGCCAACTCATTGGAAGAGACCCTGGTGCTGGAAGAGATTGAGGGCAGGAGGAGAAGGGGGTGACAGAGGGTGAAATTGTTGGATAGTGTCACTGACTCAACGGACATGAGTTTAAGCAAACTTCAGGAGATAGTAAGGACAGGGAAGCCTGGTGTGCTACAGTCCAGGGGGTTGCAAAGAGTTAGACACAACTTAGTGATCTAAACAATAACAAGTGTAAGAGGGTTCCTTTTTCTCCACACCTTCTCCAGCATTTATTATTTGTAGACTTTTTAACGATGGCCTTTCTGACCAGTGTGAGGTGCTAACTTGTAGTAGTTTTGATTTGCATTTCTCTAATAATTAGCAGTGTTGAGCATCTTTAAATATGCTTGTTGGCTGTCTGTGTTGCTCAGTCATGTCCAACTCTGCGAACCCATTGCCATCAATATGGGAAAACATTTTATATAAATTTACCAATCAGAAAAAAATCTTATTAGACCACATCTTCAGAATTTGTTAAATTAGCCTACAATCCACCTAAGCTTTTGAGGTATGTGGATTAGTTGATTAGATTAGTAGGTTAGTTATGGAACATTTTCTTTTGTGATAATCCCTCTTACTGGCAAAATAGCTGGGGATTGGGGTAGAGTAGATATAAATTCTCTATTGTTGAACTAGGTCTTATAGTTACTATTTATATCAGATTTTTAAGTCTGTTACCCCATGGTATCTGCATTAGCAAGACACATAATAATCACTGAGTACTCTTGTAAGGGAAAAGGGCCCTGCCTTCAAGAAGCTTACAGAGAAACAGTTGCTATTCCAAAAAAAATAGTTTCTCTGACAAAGATATGTAGAGTATTGTGAGTGTGGTGTGTTGGAGACAGGCTGGACCTGTGAACTGAGCTGTTAGTATTTTATGCAAAGATGGGCTCGATAAAGGACAGAAATGGTATGGACCTAACAGAAGCAGAAGATATTAAGAAGAGGTGGCAAGAATACACAGAAGAAGTGTACAGAAAAGATCTTCCCAACCCAGATAATCAGCATGGTGTGATCACTCACCTAGAGCCAGACATCCTGGAATGTGAAGTCAAGTGGGCCTTAGAAAGCATCACTACAAACAAAGCTAGTGGAGGTGATGGAATTCCAGTTGAGCTATTTCAAATCCTGAAAGATGATGCTGTGAAAATGCTGCACTCAATATGCCAGCAAATTTGGAAAACTCAGCAGTGGCCACAGGACTGGAAAAGGTCAGTTTTCATTCCAATCCCAAAGAAAGGCAATGCCAAAGAATGCTCAAACTACCTCACAGTTGCACTCATCTCACATGCTAGTAAAGTAATGCTCAAAATTCTCCAAGCCAGGCTTCAGCAGTACGTGAACCGTGAACTTCCAGATGTTCAAGCTGCTTTTAGAAAAGTCAGAGGAACCAGACATCAAATTGCCAACATCTGCTGGATCATCGAAAAAGCATGAGAGTTCCAGAAAACATCTATTTCTGCTTTATTGACTATGTCAAAGCCTTTGACTGTGTGGATCACAATAAACTGTGGAAGATTCTGAAAAAAAACCACCTGACCTGCCTCTTGAGAAACCTGTATGCAAGTCAGGAAGCAACAGTTAGAACTGGACATGGAACAACAGACTGGTTCCAAATAGGAAAAGGAGTACGTCAAGGCTGTATATTGTCACCCTGCTTATTTAATTTATATGCAGAGTACATCATGAGAAACGCTGGTCTGGAAGAAGCAGAAGCTGGAATCAAGATTGCCAGGAGAAATATCAATAACCTCAGATATGCAGATGACACCACCCTTATGGCAAAAAGTGAAGAGGAACTAAAAAGCCTCTTAATGAAAGTGAAAGAAGGTTAGCTTAAAGCTCAGCATTCAGAAAATGAAGATCATGGCATCCGGTCCCATCACTTCATGGGAACTAGATGGGGAAACAGTGGAAACAGTGTCAGACTTTATTTTTTTGGGCTCCAAAATCACTGGAGATGGTGATTGCAGCCATGAAATTAAAAGACACTTACTCCTTGGCAGGTAAGTTATGACCAACCTAGATAGCATATTGAAGAGCAGAGACATTACTTTGCCAACAAAGGTCCATCTAGTCAAGGGTATGGTTTTTCCAGTGGTCATGTATGGATGTGAGAGTTGGACTGTGAAGAAAGCTGAGCGCTGAAGGATTGATGCTTTTGAACTGTGATGTCAGAGAAGATTCTTGAGAGTCCCTTGGACTGCAAGGAGATCCAACCAGTCCATTCTAAAGGAGATCAGTCCTGGTGTTCTTTGGAACGACTGATGCTAGAGCTGAAACTCCAGTACTTTGGCCACCTCATGGGAAGAGTTGACTCATTGGAAAAGATTCATGCTGGGGGGGATTGGGGGCAGGAGGAGAAGGGGACGACAGGATGAGATGGCTGGATGGCATCACTAACTCGATGGACATGAGTTTGAGTAAACTCCGGGAGTTGGTGATGGACAGGGAGGCCTGGCTTGCTGCAATTCATGAAGTAGCTAAGAGTCGGACACGACTGAGCAACTGGACTGAACTGGACTGAACTGTGGTGGTATGTACACCACAGAAATCAGAAGTGTTGTGTATATAGTCAGTTCTGCTATAACAGTACAAATGCATTCCTAAAAATCACTAAGTATAGGGAAAAATGGGATTGGGACACATTACTCGAAAACTTCCTCAGCCACACATTTCTTTGTTTAAAAAAGAAAAGATAACTAATTAAAACAGTAAAACAGTTTTGCATATTAAAATGGAAATGGTTAAGAAAAAATAAACATTATTGTAAATAGGGTGCTTTTCCCTGTTTGCTTGTGAAGTGGGTGTGGGGGAGGGAAGGCGTCTGATACGTGAGGCAGAGTAACACCTGATGTGGATGGGTGAGGCTCCCGGGAGGAGGTGGGCTGAAGTAGCTGGGAGATGTTGGAGGTGTGTGTATGTACAGGGCTCAGTGCAGCTGGGTGCAGTTTTCTGCATTCATCTAGCGTTTAATCGCGCATAAGCAAATGGGATTCCCGCGGTGCTCTTGTTGTCCGTAGTGAAACAAGGGGAGTGAAACAAGTTTAAGTGTTCTAAACAAATGTTAGCACAGAACTGAGTGTAATGGGGCTTTTTTCCCCTTCTGAGACCTGGTTACCACCACACCTCTGGAAGTGGAGCTCTTTGGTCCACCTGGAGGAGTCCTGGACGCCTCGACAGAGAAGACCGTTGAGCTGAGGCGTGTTTCGCCAGGTGCGACACAGGTGGAAGGAGGGCACTGCAAGCAGGGTGAACAGCAGCACCTGAAAAACAGGCAGATGGAAGCCTGGCATGCTTGAGAAACTCCTGTGTAGTTCAGTGTTAAAGAAGGTTAGAACTTGGAAGGAAGGAGAGGGAAAGACAGGAAACATAGTTAATAAAACGTAATAGTTAGGCAGGGGCCAAATTCTCAATGGCTTGAATACCACTTTAAAGAATTTTCATTTTATCCCTTAGTGGGTAGAGAACACTGGAAAATTTTCAGCTGTGAATTGTAGTTTTCTATCCCTAGTTTATGTAGCACTCACTGTGACAGAAAGGCAGGTAGACTGAAGGAGACTCAGCTGGAATCTGGGAATCTCGTGGGACAGGGAGAAAATAGTATGGCTGTTTGATAGCCTTGACCCCTTTGAGAGTATTATCAAAGCTGTAGATGCTTACCAGCAACTGTGTCCTTTCTGTGTTCCTAGAAGTCATTACTACTGTAACCCGTTTCTTGGTTTTAAGGGCTAGGACCTTCAAAGTTAGTCTTCTGTATGGTGAGGAGTCCAGTGAATTTATTAATATAACCAGCTTCCACAGTAGCTAGTTTCACTGTTAGCTTTATTTATATACCGTTTAAAAATGACGTGGCTAATCACTCCTGCAGAAGTTGTATCGTCATGCATTCATTGAGAAATAATTACATGGGCCAAAAGTCTCTTTGCCCGTTGGAATTCCTGTTTTTGTCCAAATTATGTTATAATAAAGGATAACTATTGTAAGGGACAAGTAATTATCAGATGAAATTCAGGGGTTAAGATATAACTAGATATATCTAGAGTCTTCCCAGCAAAAGTTAGATTCAAACTATTTTAATTACAAGTCTAAATAAAGGAAGCCATCTAGCCCACCCCTTAAGAAAGTGTATCCTTCCTCACAGGATTCCATAGCATATTTTGATGCCAGTTACCAGAGGACGATACTGATAAACCTCACAATCTGGTTGAAGATACCAAAGATACTCTAAAACTAATTGACAACAAGAATATCAGGATAAAATATATATTTAAAAAAAAAAAAAAAACAAGTCCTGCAGTTTTCCAGTTAATAAATTCCAGTATTCCATACAGTATTTAGGGTCTGGTCAGCAAGTAATAAACATTTATTAGGAGGCTAAAATGCTATATTTAAGTTTAGGGAGAACTAGAGGCAAAAATAATGGAAACATTGAGAGACTTCTTAAAAGAATTTTGGGATCTTTGAGACTTCAGAGACTATAATTATTAGATTATGGATTCATGGAGGCCGTATACTCTCTCAGTGTTCTGTCTGTAATACTTAAGATAGTTGCTGCTGCTTTTTTATTTTATTTTTTTGATGAGGCATTGGTGGTTGCTTGTTTCCTTAATTATAAAACTAAAATTTTTCAAAAATAATATATGATTATTGCAGAAAATAATACTACTTGCATGAATAAAAGTTAAAACTCATAATAACCTTAATGCTATTTTGTTTGTTTGTTTTTGCTCCCTTCTCATTTTTATAACTCTTCTTTGATGGTGAAAGGAGTTTGACCATCAAATACCAAGTTCTCACTGTGGACTAGATGCTGTTCAGTTATTATTTATATGTAGTCTCTGAGAGCCACTTTGAAAAGAACCCATGGGTATAGGTGTACAATAAAAATAAAGTGTGTTACAATCAGATGGCCATATTTATGCTGTAGTTCACGGGCCTCCGTCTGCTTTAAAAGGTAGATTCTAATCTCTGCCTCACCCAGACGTTGCCATGTTGTATGTAGACTTTTTTTGTACTGTCCATGTTTTCCCTTCACACTCTCAGAACTCGTAATCTTGGTGCCAAATATTACTTCTTCTAGTCCTCAGGATTTACCGAAATAACAATGTGTCCTTTTTCTAATAGAAATAATGCTTTGTTTTCTCCCTGAGCCATTTGGCTCTTCTAGAATATGGAGAGAATCTTCAGTGAAGTCATAGTCATTCAGGACAACCAAGTACAGGAAGAGAAGCGCCCTTTTTAAGCATATCATGTTTAGAGTCTTTATTTCCAGCTTTTCAGGTTGCGTTTTCTTTTTATTTCATGCCACCTACCCTGTCCTTCAGCCACCTGAACACGCCTCTCCTTTGGGAGGCCAGATCCTGTCCTCTGTCTCTGCCTTAAATACCTTTCTCCACTCAGTCAGCAGGCAGCTGTTCATTTTTCAAAACCTAGCTCCATATCACCTTTTCTGTGAAGTCTTCCTTGACCCCCTGTGTTGGTTAGGATTAGGTACAGTGGCAAGCAACAGAACCTACAAATAACAACAGTCTAAAGAAAGGATTTATTTCTCTTCTCTAACAGTGGACTATGAAGCATAGGGCTGAAATGACAGCTCTGCTTCAGGATGTCATTCGAGAGGTGATGTCTCCCTCAGGGTGGCAGAATCTCTCAGATTTAACCCTTGTGCTCACCATCCAAAATGGAGGTAGTCTATTTTATGTACTGTCATGTACAGAGGAAAGGAACACAAAAAGGGACTAAGGATATTCGTGAGCCGTCTCATAAAATTTCCCTAAAGCTGCCAAATGATGTATCTGCTTGCATCTCACTGGCCCCAGGGAAGATCTGGAAGTACAGTCTGTATTCTTGGTGGCTCTGTATCAGCTAATCGTATTATTATGGAAGGAAGGGAGAACATGTATGGAATATAGCTCGCAGGGTGCCACAGTTGCCCAGCTAGAGCTGGTTGCATTGTGCTTTGTGTTCTGAGCAGCACTCAAATTAGCATTTAGGTTGTATTAGAATTCATGTATCTTCTCCACCAGACTGTGGACTTCTAAAGGCATTCAGGAAAATTATAGCAAAATTATCAGAGACAACAGCAGGCAATGATACTTAAATATCCATGTCAACAAGGGAAACTGCTTATATAGACACTGATTTCTTAGACCTAAGTTGGTTTTTTTTCTTTTTTCGCCATTTTGTAGAAGGAAGTGGACACTGCCAATAGTAGAGGGCATGGCTTCTTTTCAGGAATGCCTCAAAATTAGAACACAGAGTTATTTAAAATGTTGTATATAAACAGGAATCATGCTTTGTTTAAAAAATTTTTACTGAAGTATAGTTGATTTACAATGTTGTGTTAATTTCTGCTGAACAGCAAAATGACTCAGTTATACATAGATATATATACATTTTTATATATATTCTTTTCTGTTACGGCTTATCAGCATACTGAATATATTTCTCTGCTATACAGTAGAACTTTGTCCATTCCATATAGAATATGCTTCTTGATGTGCCATGAGTAATAGAATTCCTATGTTTCTGACAAAGAAAACAAATAAAAATGACTAGTGTCAGGCACAATGAAAAATAAAAGGTTGTGTATTCTCTGTATTATGCCATTTCTAAAAATTGTGGTAAAATTTACCTAAGCGTTCCCGTTGTAACCATTTTTAAGACTGTTGTTCTGTGGCAGTAAGTACACGCACGTTATGGAGTCATCACCACCGTCCCTCACCGGAACTACAGCATGTCTGATGCCTAGAAAATTCTGGATATCGACCTCTATCCCACGAGATACAATGTCCAAATTAGCAATTAAATTGTTTTACTAAAATTCTGATTAAACTTTCAAAGTTACATAAATATCAAAGTACATGTCCAGTGGTTTAAACCGAATCTCACAGATACCTTCCCATTGCAGCTGATTGTTTGGTCAGTTTGGCAAACTGGTGAGTCATACTTCTCCAGCCAACCACAGACCAGCTGTTGATTTATTCACTTATGTGAACCAAGACCAAAGCACCAGAATAGAATAGAGAACCTTGGCTCTGTTTTAACATTTTGTCTTTTTCCTGAAAGTCTGAATGTAAGTTTCCATCCTGCCCCTAGGGTGTTTTGAGTTAGAAGAGGCAGTCTCAGACTTCCTTGTCATTTAAATCTTTTAGTACAGTTACAGAGATAAAGTTGACACGCCCGAAAGGATCTGAGGAGAAAAGAACACATTGGGGTGTTAGCTCTGAATTCTTTTAGGGAAATCAGAAATTGATATAGACATTAAAAATCGAAGTGAACAGTAAAGGTCAAAATAGTGGAGGTGTTTTAGAGTAAGAAATAAGTTCGAATAAAATGGGGCCTGATTATGGATGGCAGTGAGTGAAAGTGAAGTACGAGGTGTGTGTGACTATTGAATGTTCCTGAAAGGAAATGAGTCTGGCAAGAAAAGAAGAGAGACTAAGGTGTTGCAGAAATCTAGGAAAGTGGCAATCGAAATTTGGACAGGGTTACTGGCAGTGAAAGTGCAGGAAAAAAGGTAAATTTGAGAGCCATTCTGGGGGGGGGGGGGATCTATTGAACTGAATAACAATAAGTATAATTATGTCATGTGGAAGAGCAAAAATAAAAATTTTTCTGAGAAATTCCATAGAAATGTGGCTGGTATCCCATTTGGGGGAAAGTTCTTGAATTAACTTTAGATATGGTGAATTTGAGTCGCGAAGGAGAATAGCCAAGTGAGACAGATTTTTTTTTTAGACTCGTAGTGGACTGAAAAGTGGGTGGAATGTGTGGTACAAATCCAGCTGTACTCAAGGAGGTGAGAACTGGTCCTGGAAAATAGGATCACTGATTATAACAGTAACAGTGAGAGCACATTTTCTCCTAATTTCTACATACCTGAGAAGCTCTTAAATAAGTGTTTTAAATGTATTTATTTTTAATTGGAGGATAATTGCTTTACAATATTGTGGTGGTTTCTGCCTTACATCAACATGAACCAGCCATAGGTATACATATGTCCTCTCCCTCTTGAACCTCCCTCCCACCTCCCACCCCTTAAATAAGGTTTTTTTTTGCCCCAATTAGCTTCATTTCAACTGATGAGACTAGTTAAATAGATGTAATTCATAAATCACATCCAGGACACTGGATTTCTTCTCCCATACTATTAAATAAGAAAGCAGAATCTATGCCTTACATAGAAGGATGAAGAACAGGGACAAAAACATAGATTCTTTCACAAAGGAAAACATCTTAGAATAAATATTGTGGCACAATAATGTCTTGCCAAGGAGCATTATATTCTTAAATTTTATAAGCTACTGAATTAACTATTTAATTTGTTTGATTTATAACATTGAAGTAATCTACTAGTGTATAATTGAATGTTTCATGTTTTCCTTTAGTGGAACATTTAGTTGAAGCTGCTATGCCAAATGTTTGTAGGCTTTCTGTCTCAGAATGGCTCTTTGTGTATATAGCAAAACATTTATAACCATATGGAGTTAAGTAGAAAAAAACCTTGGCGATAAAGTGTTTCTCTTATAATTAGAAATTGCCTTAAGATACAATATGTTACAGTAATGATAAAGGTAATATAGTTGGAGAAATAGTCTACTAGTATAGAGATGACTGGAGTTTCACTGAAGATACTAAGGTGATAGGGTTGAATTCACATCAGAGTGCTACTTTTTTGATTAATATTTTTATAGCAATAGAATTCCCACAATTCCTACCACTGCCTTTTGTCTTCTTTTTATTACATGTTGGAAACTCATCTTCTAAGCTCAGCTGTACTAGAAGTGTTAAAGTTGTATTGCATCACATAATCTATTTCTGTTGGTTATCCTATAAATAGTATTACCGTACACAAAAGCATGCCTATTATTATCGGTACTCTTTGGCAAAGGGTATTTCCTACTTCCCAGTCAGGTGTTATTTACTGCTGATCCCAAATACTGTCTGATAATCAGGTTGGCTTTAATGGAGAGCTCTGTATTTGTTATTCCTTTCTCTACTGATTGTGTTTATCAGCCCCTTCAACCCCCATTTCTTTGTATCTTTTCTAACTCACTGTTCCCCCACCTTTTCTTTAAGAAGCTTTTAAAAATACTTTATTTCTTCTGCATTTTACACATAATTTGGGTTTTATAATATGAAATCAGATTGGTGTTTTTCAAGATCTACTGCCTTTTGAAATAGCACTTTTCCAACTAGGTAATTAATACATTACATTTGAAAGTAATATCTTGGAAAAGACAGAAAAGAAAACAGGAATACAGAAAAGAAAGAAAAAAATGAAATTATAATAATTGAAAACCACCCAAAATAACTATAGGGGTATTTCCTATCCATAATCTTTTTATTAAAATGTTTGTATTTATGTGTTGAGGTTAGTTTACATACTAACGATATTTTATTACCATATTTATTTCATATCATGAACATTTCCAAAACACTAAATGCTCCAGAAACATGGTTTTAATGTCTATTATTCCAGTCAATGAAAGCACCACAATTTATTTAACTAGTCCTCTGTTAACTTAACAATACAGTTTTCCCCCAATTTTTGCTAATATTACTTGGACTTCCCTGGTGGCTCAAACAATACAGTTTTCCCCCAATTTTTGCTAATATTACTTAGGCTATGATGAATATCTCTTTGTATATAAACCTTTGTGTCTTTATCTGATTATTTTCTTGGAATATATTTCTAATTGTGAAGTCTTGTCAAAAAGTATACACGTCTATTTTAAAGTTTTGATAACATAAAATTTCCTTCTTGAAATGCCATGTGGGTTTATGTCCTCAGGTTTGTAAGAATACAAGCTTCTCAATACCATGTTTAGATAGTACCATTAAAATGTAAAATAAAGAAAGCAAACTTTGCTGAGTTGATAAGTAAAAAATCTTACATTTCACTTTGCTTTGGATGTCTAGTGAATTCTAAGAATGACCTTTTTCATACATTCATTGGTCAAGTGTTTTATCTGATTTGGTGATTTTTTTTTTTCTGGACATATCCTTTGCTGTTTTCTATTTGTGGTGTTGTGCTTTATCTTTTTCTTATAAATGTATTAATACTTTGTCATATGTTGAAAGTTTCTTATGTAGCATACCATTTGTCCTTTGTTTATGGCATTTTTTGACATGTAAAAGTTTAAAATATTCAGCCATTAAGTATTTTGATAATTTCCTTTTGGTTTCTTTCTTCAGCATTTTGTTTAAATAGACTTTCCTATCTCTTCTTTGATAGGTTAGACAGTCTCTTATGTTTATTTTTTTATTTATGGTGAGTCTGCTTTTACAGTCCATTGAAATGCTCATCCACATTCCTTTTACGTTGGAAAGATAACAAAATTTTAGATTCAGAATTATAGAGTTTTCTAGTTTAAGAAAATCTGTTAGCTTTATTTTTACTCCCATCTCCTTAAGGGAAAAAAATGATTTAACAATCAGTCGACACTTGGACATTTAGTATGGTGATGATTGACTGATACTTAGGCAAGGGAGTGGGCCTTCCATTCAGGTTTCCTGTTGGTAACAGCGAAAAGAGGAGGAACATGAGTTACATGTTCTCATTGTCTGCCCAAAGGAAGCAGAGCAATGTTCCTAAGAGAGAAATCTTGGCAGTAAAGTCAGAGGAATTTTTTGTGTGGATCTTTACATGAGGAATGATGTCTTTGATGCCATTTTTATAGGACATAGAATAATAGAAGGCCATTTATTTTATAAACTCTTAGTAAAAGTTAAGGGCATAATATTAAGTTTTAATTCTGGTAAAATACTATATCTGCAGGAGTCAGTAACACAAACCACATAGGTATGTTTCTGGTTAAGTTATTTGATAAGGGGGAGAGTTTAGAAAATGTCTGTGGTTGGTTAGATATTTCTCTAACTCTTTCAGCATAATAATTGAGATTTTTAAAAATTAGATTTTGATTTGTGTGTATTTGTGATTCCAGTTAGAAATAGCAATTGTAGAATGGTTCATACACATTAGATGCAAGTGTTTAACTGGAAAGTGTGACATTTCATTGTGAAAATCAGCCAATTAATTATTTGACAGGGTGAAGAATTATCTCATATAAGTAGGTTTCCAAAATTACCTGCAAGCAATAACAAACTATTTTTACTTGCTATTTTTACTTCAGACAGTTAAAATGTGAAGTTTAAGTAAATAGTAAATCTTAATTCATTTCAGATCTGACAGAATATCTAATATTTTTAATAAAGTACTGCTTTCTTTATTATCAAAGAATATTGAGAATTAACTGTACTTCAAATTGCTTAGTTTATCTTTGACACAATTTAAACTTACTTTATCTGTAAAAATAACCCTCATATTTCAGCTGTATGTAGGGCAAGTAAATATCTCTTAAACTGTGCTGGGAAGGTTTTTGTAAGGGAAGACAGGAAGGAGAAAGTTTGTGACAGAATAGTATTGCTATTATGAGGATTTTTGTTGTTACTTTTCAGGTGACCCTGAACCTTTAGAGTCTAAACTGAACATTAAATCAGCACCTGACTGAAACCTGACTAGTTACATAGAGTACAAGACTGTTAGAATAGTTCAGTATGTTGGACATTCGGGGATTATACCTTAATCACACAGTAGTATGATTAGGACTCAGAATTGTATCTGATGTGCTTGCTACCGGTAGATCTTAAATAACGTGACTCCATTTGTGGAATGCCATGCTTATATTTTAAGTTCTGATATTTTAAAAAATCACAGATCGTTGAGGTTAGTTAATGTAGTTGCTTGTAGAGAGAGGAGTCCCTGGGCTGGCTGGAGACAGAGGGTTGCTTATCCTCTTTAACATCTCCCATGAAAGACTCCTTACAACCTTCTTCTGGTTGTTTATTTACATTTTTAACTATTTGAAATACTAATTTTTTTCTAAGAGTTTCTTTGTTTTTGTCTTCCTAAGGATTAAAAAGTGACCACTCAGAATTCTTCCTGGAGAAAGACTCTTTATATCCCTACAACAACCATCTGGTTATCTTATTTCTCTACGTGATATGGTTTCAGCTGTATCTTTCTGTTCCTAAGTTATAATACTGATAACTGTTGATTTGTTGCTCCTTTTGTGCTGAGATCTTAAAATGTAGAGGAAGAGCCAGACATAGAGTCCCTTGACTTTTCTTCGCTGCTTGAAATCCTGGGATCAGTCTTAAGGCAGGTGTTCTAGAGGGGAGTGAGAGTGAAGGAAGATGCCTTACTTATGTAGCTGTTTCAAGTAGTGTATGCAAATGATGATGAAGATTGAACCTGGGAGAGGGCAGTGGAAAACAGCAGGGAGGCATGACCTATGGGGCTCTCGGGTGGACTGCAGACGCGTTTTCCAGCTCACCCTTCCCTAGCAGAAGTATAAAGGCAGTGGTAAGTAGGATGTCTATATTTCTTCCCGTGCAGTTTGAATCTCATACTTCCAAAGCATACAAAAGTTAGGGCTTTGCCTAAAGAGTGAAGAAATGACCTACCAACCCTTTAAGGTCATGTTCATTGTTGCATCTCTTCAGTTTCCACGTGTTTGTTTTAACATGTAGATCTTGTATCCTGCAACCCTGCTGGGTTTTCTTTTCCTTTTTTTTTAGGATTCATCCAGTTCAGTTCAGTTCAGTCGTGTCCGACTCTTAGCGACCCCATGAATCGCAGCACGCCAGGCCTCCCTGTCCATCACCAACTCCCGGAGTTCACTCAAACTCATGTCCATCAAGTCGGTGATGCCATCCAGCCATCTCATCCTCTGTCGTCCTTTTCCTCCCCAATCCCTCCCAGCATCAGAGTCTTTTCCAATGAGTCAATTCTTCCCATGAGGTGGCCAAAGTATTGGAGTTTCAGCCTCAGCATCAGTCCTTCCAGTGAACACCCAGGGCTGGTCTCCTTTAGAATGGACTGGTTGGATCTCCTTGCAGTCCAAGGGACTCTTACGAGTCTTCTCCAACACCACAGTACAAAAGCATCAATTCTTCGGCACTCAGCTTTCTTCACAGTCCAACTCTCACATCCATACACGACCACAGGAAAAACCATAGCCTTGACTAGACGGGCCTTTTTGCTGGCAAAGTAATGTCTGTGCTTTTGAATATGCTATCTAGGTCTGTCATAACTTTCCTTCCAAGGAGTAAGCGTTTTTTAATTTCATGGCTGTAGGATTCGTTAGGTTTTTCTATGTGGAGAATCATGTCATCTGAAAATGGGCAGTTTTATTTCTTCCTGCCCAATCAATTAACATTTCTTTTTCTTGCTTTATTGTGGTGGCTTTCACTTCTCTTTTAACCCTAATCTCTTGCTCGGGCCACCAGTGATTTAGAAGTCATAGTTGTTAGATTGACTTCTGCCTGGAACACTTGCCTGGGTTGGTGCTTTCCTTATGCAGAGATTTTTCATTACAGATTCAAAATCTTTTAGTTATGGGCTTGGTGTTTTTTTTATTTTTTCTTGAGTCAGTTTTGAAATTGTATGTTTTTCTAAAAATCTAGCCTTTCTAAAACCCTTTTTAATTTGTTGGCTTAAAATTCCTCATGGTTTACATCTGTTTGCTCCTTTTAACTGTCTTACAGTGTGTGTGCCTGTAGTTTCTGGCCCCAGGCTGTTACGCTTTCTAAGGTTCTTTAGTCTCTTGCTCTGGCCAGCTTAGTTCCTCACAGCACTTCCCTTTAAACCTCTCTGCCCCTGCCACCCTTTTTTCATTTGCAGTTTCCAAACTGCTGTGCGCTTCTGCATGTAGTATCAGTAAACATTAAAATGAATATATATTTTTATTGTCTTTTCAGATTACTTGTTTTTAATCTTTTGATAGATGAGGTTTTATTTCAGTTGTTAGCAAACTAAAGGTTTTTTGATTGTCCTATTTAAAAAAAATAAAATTGTATGTAATGTGGTAATATATAAAAGTGAGGTATATTACTTGGAGTTTCTAGTCTATAATTTTAGTCAGAGTGCTTCTCTTGAAATTAGTTTTTGTAAATGGTTAAAAGGTATCCTATTTGTCTTTACTTCTCCCAGTATTGCTCCCAAATATCTTTCTGAAGAATAAACTCATTTCAAGATGTTTAAAATTTCTTTTACTTAGGCCAATTTAAGGATCTAGATAAAAAAAACAGAGAAGTTGTCCTGATTATGGGGCTTCTTCCTCTCTTTTACTCATTCATTACAAGCTGTCAAATTATATGAAGACCATGGATTATCTTCAGGCCTATAATTTGGCATAGAAGGAAGTAGTATCCTTTAGTTTAGGTAATAGTGATAATAGAAGGAAAGTGTTATTTTAAAAATCATTTTATTTTAGTCCTTGGAATCTTTGTCTTTCTTGTGACACTGAACTACTGGAGTTACAAAATGGATATCCTTCCTAGAGAAGGAATGCTCCGGATTACAATTGCTCGCTTACCATTGGTAACTAAATATTCTTTGCAAATTATTAGCAGGACCGCAGTGAGCTCATTGTTAAACAGGCCCCAGTCAGCAGTGAAGGCTAACCAGTGTAGTAGCTTGATCCACTAAGTTCCTCAACCGAGAGCTATTTTCCTTTGCAGATATTTGTTTCTAGTTTACTTTTTGGTATGAAGGGAGACTTGTGTATGTGTGTTGGGGGTAGGGGGTTGGCCCTGTGCTCTAGGAAATGTTACAGGCATTTCTGAGAAGGTACTAAATTGGACTTCCGTGGTGGCTTAGTGGTAAATACCTGCCTGCCAATGCAGGAGACTCGGGTTCAATCCCTGGGTCGGGAAGATGCCCTGGAGAAGGAAATGACAACCCACTCCAGTATCCTTGCCTGGGAAATCTCATGGACAGAATGAGCCTGGTGGGTTACAGTCCATGAGGTCGCAAAAGAGTTGGACATAACTTAGCAACTAAACGGCAACTAGTCGCATCCTGCTTTGATGCTTAGTAAACAGTTTTGCTTTTTGCTGCTCTTACCAGCACGTACTTTCTGCTGCCCTGTAGTTTGTATAACAGAAGCTACCTTTTCTGGGCCCTTGTTATATATACTCAGCTCTACTTACCTTTATGTCATGTTATCCTCTTAAAAACCCTTGTAAGAGAGGGGTAGTTCTTTCTATTTTTAGATGGAAAGGCTGAGACAGATTTCACAGCTGGTGAGTGCTTGAATTTGCTTTTCAGGCTTTCTGAAGTGAAAGCACATGTTCTTTGTGTTCTACCACAGTCTGCCAATAATGCTGGCCAGATAAGAAACATTTCAATGAATAGTATGTTTGTTAGTATATTACATAAGATACTTTCTCCATAGAAAATGTAGCATAACTTACTAGGATTTTATGCCTCCCTAACATGCAGTATATGTATGGTAGAATTTAAATGATGGCAGTGTTATAAACTAAAAAGAAATTTTGAGTCGCCAAAAAAAAATGAATGAGGACTATGTTCCTGGGCCTTGCCTAGTACTGTACAGATTAGCTATGCTTAGTTTAGGTTGTAGATGAACTATGGCTTCAACTGCTAAGGAATACTGAAATCCCTGTAATATTTCTTAGGAAATAATATAGAATCTTAAATGATTAATGATAAAACTTTCAGTCTGGTAGATTTTGTACGTAGGAAAATAACTGCCATTTGTGGCATGACCTAGAAGAACTGAAAGGGAGGATTATTTTTAAGAAGAAAGGAAAGCCAAAGGTTCATGCTAGATAGTACTGGTAACAGCCACTGTCTTTTGAGTGTCTCCCGTGAACCAGAGGCTTTACAGACACGGTTTCTAATCCTCACATCCAACCCATGAGGTAGATATTGTTATCCTCATTTTACCAAGAGGGACATTTAGGTTCAGAAATGTGAAGGGCTATTCTTACTCAACCTCCTCCCCCACTCACCCCCTCAGTTGACTATCTCACGCCTATGCCCTTTTCACTATGTTGTCCTAAGCAAAGTGCAGGCAGAATCACTACAAGTACTCTGTGTTTAAGAATCTGGGGTTTTGATGGTTTGGAGCACCCTCCTGTATGACACTGGAAATTAGAATTGTGTGAGTAAAACTTAAGAAACATGCAAATTTTAGATATTTTTTTTTTTAATCAGAAAAATAGCTCTTAAATTGTCTTTTGGGGGATTTATTAAGGCAGTCTATATAACACTGTGACTCTTAATTTGATTTAATGTCCATTTTTTCTTCTTTTTTAAGATGTGCTATTGTATTTACCTTAATATGCAGCAAGAAATACAAGAAATTACTAAGCTTCATCTCTTGAAATTAAGCATGTGGTTCCAAATGTATATTTTTAAAATTTATTTAATTGGAGGACAATTACTGGTTTTTGCCATACATCAGCATGAATTGGCCATAGGTATACATGTGTCTGTCCCCCCACCCCATCCCCATCCCCCCTACCACCTCCTCCTCACCCCATCTCTCTAGGTTGTCCCAGAGCACCAGCTTTGGGTGCCCTGCTTCATGCATCGAACTTGCACTGGTCATCTATTTTACATATGGTAATGTATATCCAAACATATTCTTAATTGATCTTTGAAAATAGTATTCTAGAAAAGAAGTGAAATTTAGTCATATATTGATAGATCCATTAGTTATAATAGTATCAGAACATTTCTGAGTGGTATACAAGCCTACAGATAGAGTCATGACTTTCATAGTAGGTAGGCATAGAATAGAGACACCAAACACTCAAAGTAGGCCTGTGGATACACCTTTTGCTCTGGGTTCCTTTGGTCAGTGTTGTTTCACACGTTGCACTTAAAATGGAACAAGCTAGTGGTTTTCTTCTGAGTGCTGGCTTTGTCACATTTTAAAATCAGTTCCATCCTTTAATGGAACATTTTGATAAATCACCAAATTGCATATAGAAAAAAATCTCCCAAATGTTAATATGCTATTGTCTAAATCATCTGTAATTTTCAGTTTTGAATTCATCTGCCAAAGAGTTATGAGAGCCTTTTATTTTCCTAGTGGCTTTTAAAATAGTGTTTATTAATTCCCATTGTGGTCAAACTGTGGCTGTATAATTTTAAAACTTTTATTATGCAGTGTATTGTGTACAGGAAAGACTGTATAATTGTAAGTGAAGTCTAAAAAATATTTAATAAATAAAAACCATTGTAGCCATTACCCAACCAAAGAAGTAGAAAATTAATAGTGCTTTAGAAACGCCCTAAGTGCTTTTCACTAACTCTGTATCCCTCACCACAAACGTAACCATTTACCTGCTTTTTATATTCTTACTAGATATGTATGCCTATCTCAACAACATATTTTGGACTTTAACAGATAAATTGATTCATAATGTATATATCTTATGTATGATATCTTTCTCTAAGCATTGTCTTTGAGTTTCATGGCATAGATGCAAGTGGGTTATCACTCCTGCTTGTCTAGTGATCCATCATATGGATATACACTCGTGGACTGATGAGGTTTCACTAGGATGTCTCAGTGACAGCCTCAACTGCAGTGTTTCCTAAACTGAGTTTATTAACTCTCTTCAGCCTCCCACGTGCCAAAACTGCTGTATCGACTGTGTTTTCTATTTCTGAAATCGCATTTCTTTCCACCCATTTACCCAAGCCGGAAACTCGTTTTTGACACCTTTCTCTTCCGCTTTCACCACGTGAAGGCAGTCATTAATCCTGTAGATTTGCCTCCTGATCATTGCAAACCTGTGTCTCCACTGTTACCAGCCTAGCAGAGTCCCTGCCTGCACCTTAGAGGTGGTCTTTGTGCAGCATCAGCATCCTTTCCTGTTCTCTTTCTGTGGATTACCGCCCTACCTCTTCTGCTGCTTCTTGGCCCTCATTCCCTTCACTTGCTAGTCTCTGTTAGCTTCAGCCGTTGTTCATGCCATGCTCCTTCCTGCTTCACGACCTTTGCAAATGCTGCTCCTCTGCCTGTGGAACACTGTCCTAGTATTCTACAACAGCGTGGAGCACTGTTCATTCTCACTCATCCTTCCTGACAGGATTTTGAAATACCACCTCCTCAGAGAGAAGTCTTCCTTACCATCCCTGAATCTAGCTCATGACTCCCTGTTATCATTAGGACTTTGTACCACTCCCACCTGGCATGACTATAAAATTGATTAACTGGTTATTAAGGAAGACCTTTCCTTTGATTCAGTCAGGGACCAGTAGTCTACAAAGTCTATTAAAGCAAGAAATCATTAAAAGGGGTGCATGCCTTAAGTATTTTACTCTCAGAACATGACTCTGTGTTCATTTGTCAGGCTTTTTATTAGGGGACAAAGGGCTTTTCTTTGAGACTAGGTCCATTAGTTGCCAGTTCCATATTCTTTATCTTTTAGAAACTATACTCAGAATATTAATATATCATTTAAGATTTATAGTTTGGGTTTTTTAAGTAGCATAAGAGTTTAGACTTTTCTGATGCATTTGTAGCATTTTTTCTAATTTTTGAAACTATTTTCTTGCCTGTACCTAATTCAGCAACAGAAGTATCTCACTTTTATTGAGTATATCAAAAGTTATTTAACTCAGTGTTCACATTCCCCCATATTTTGTTAGGTTAATTAACAATTAAATCACCTAATTACAATAATAAATGTAAATGACATGAACATATCTAGAACTCAGTAAAACTCAGCTGATGGGAAGAAGTCTGAGTATACTAGGTCAGAGGATCCCACATGTACATGCTCTACTATATTAATATGCTATGTATAGTATAATACTGTAACTGAATTATATGACCATTTATTACCCACAAAACAGCAGTTTTATATGGTTGAATATAACATTAAATAACAGTGTAAAAGATATGTAGGCATACAGTTGGATAATGTAGATCATGTCACAGACTAATGTAAAGTATGTTAAAAAATATTTTAAAATAATTTTCTAAAAAACCCCAGTGGTTCTCAGATTCTTTAAGGGACTAGGGCTGTGACAGCCACGCATCCCTGGGTTTCTGGATCAGCCTTTAATATTAAACACTGTATTTTTTTTCAAGTTATTGAAATGTCACCAAAATATCAATCAAAAATGAAATCTCCTAAACTGCTTCTTGTACTTGACTTTGGCACAGAAATGCTTCAGTCAGTCCTTGCGTCCCAGTTTTTGTACTGTAACTGAAGAGGTTTCTGTTGGAAAGGTATTATGATTAGTAGCCTAGATAGATTAAACAGTACAGGAGCGGTTTAGTTGGGTCACATGTTTCCTGTCTGCCCACTATGGCACGCCATGTAGTCTTAAAATTTGTTGAATTTAATTCATTTCTGATAAAGTATGGATTCAGTTCCACTGGAATGAACTCCTGGGAACTATTTCAATGACTTTGTTTTGTGGAAATTTTGTAATAGATACTACTTGGCATTAAGAGAGCCATTGACTACAGTCTTTACTTTGTTAATATATATAAATTTTTTAGTAATGGAATTTGACCTCTCATTTTTCATAATTCTGATTTATAGCTTATCCTGTTAATTATCACTTTTCAAGAAAGCTGTTTAACTTACTACAGTATTATAAAACGAATTTAAATTATGATTGTCCTTCAGGGAAGGAATGACTTTTTAGAATTTTGCTTTGGATAGGTTTAAAGATAACTCTGCAGGTATAGAAATGTGAAAGATTGTTAATGGATGATTTCAATCTAGAATCAATAAAATCGAAATTTAACACTTTTTCATAAAAAAAGCCCTGTGTAACTTTATATGAAGCCATAAAGTAATAGAGTTGTAATTTAGTTCTTAAATGGTTTCAGCTGTATTTCCAAAAATTTAACCAGAAAAACGAAAGAGCCTCAAAACTGACATTGTAAATACTAAGACAGTTGATATGTCTTCCTGATTCTTATATGGACTGTTCTGTGAATCACTATTGGGATTTTCTTCCCACTGTTACAGCCACCCACACAGCATTCCCCACATCAAGAAAAAAATCCATTTTCTGTCCCCAAGGAGTATGGAAGCATACTAGTCTTTTAAGTTAGGATATTTTGTCACAGTGGAATCTAGCAGCAGCCTTCCACATTAGAATAGAGAGATCACTAAATTTCATGCCCTGTCTGTGAAACTAAACCAGAGGTTTAGTGTTAGAAACTGCCTGCTGCCACCTGGCCTGTCATGCAGCTTGTTCATACAGCTTACAAAGACCTGTATGTGAGAATCAGTGGTTTTAAGGTTGGTCACTTTCTAAAATGAACGGTTATTTTTTTAGGTATAATTTGCTTGTCAAAGAAGTATCTTTAGATAGCTACAAATGTATATTATAAACATGGAGATGAGAGATTTCTGTACTTTTTGAATATTACTGTTCTAGTTTCCGCGGTGGTATGGCTTATTATCTTATACACACTAGACCAAGGTCAACAAACTTTTTCTGTAAAAAGCCAGATAGAAAATACTTTAGACTTTGTAGGCTACATGTGATCTTGTTGAATGTTCTTTCTGGGCTTTTTGTTTTTGTTTTTTTTAATCCCTTTTAAAATGTAGAAACCATTCTTAGCTTGAGTCTATACAGAAGCAGGCCACAGGCCAGATTTCCTCCTTGGGCTATAGCCTGCTGACCCCTGCTCTAGATCAGCGCTGTCCAGTAGAAATATAATTTGAACCATATATGTAATTAAAAATTTTCTGGTGGCCACATTTAAAAAATAAAAAGCAGCAGATGAAATGAATTCTACTACAATATTTTACCAGTTATATCCAAACTTGTTATTTCAATATGTGGCACTAACCACATTTCAGAGACTCAGTAACCACATGTGCCAGACAGCACAGTTCCACACTAGAGCTGTGCAAAGTATGGACCATGAACTGGTGTCAGCCTACAGTTTGTTACCAGTGTTTGACAGGTTAAGTGTAGAAATTAAAAACAAGCATTTAAAATAGTTTATAGTAATTTAACGGTTACTTTATATCTGTTCAGTTAGTAAGAAACTTGGCACTTATATTTCATGTCTTTTTTACATTTCATTTTTAAAGCAATTTTATTATATTTTACAAAAGAATCAGTCTATGAAATTAAAAAGAAACTGCTTTCACTAGAGATAATTTAAGAGGCCCCTTCAGTGCTTCTGCACCCAGTTTATGCTGCTGGCTCAAAAACTTGAGGAACCAGTTACCTGCAGTGGTAAGGGCAGAGTATGGAGCTGAAAACAGAACAGTGAGCAGTCTGTGTGTCAGCCTCCCATGCCTCTCACCCTGAGCAGCCTGGAAGTGACTGTTCTTTTACCTTGGATAAAACTAGAGGCCAGAGCTGGGAGGAGTTTAGGAAATTTAGTCCTAACTGAAGTTGGGATATCTTTTGGAAATAAGCGCCACTTTTGAAAAACAGAGACTAAATGAAAGTGAGAATATTGAAGTTAAGACCTCGCAACTTGCCTTCCCTGTACTCAGAACATGGCAGTCAGGCGTGTATGCCCCACACAGGAGACTGGAGCCTTTCTTTCCGGGATGAGCAGCCAGGAGACAAAGCTTACAGATAGTAACTTTTGAGGATTCCCTAATAAAAAACCAACTCATTGTCTCATCACCTTGTAATAAAGCCAACCAGTCAGCAAGCACCACCCCCCTGCCCCCTATCTGCCCCCTCCTCCCCACCCGCCCAGCGAACAGAGCTTCGGACCCGTGTGTCAGTGCTGATGCATCATCAGACACTTACAGAAAGCCTCTGAAGGCAGAAACAAAGGCCTAAAGATCTAAGGAGAAAACACAATATACTTAGAAGAAACAGATACAAATACTTAAAATGTTAGAAGAACAAAAAAGGAAAACAACGTTTTAAAACTTTGTATCCTTAGAGAAATGAGGTATTCTATCCAGGAAGCTGGAACAGGATGCTATTAAAAAGAACATTCAGAGAACAAGAAAATTCGTCTTGAAAATTAAAACTGTAATACAGAGAACTGTAGCCGCACTAGAACTGTTGGATAGTGATGTCAAAGAAATCTACCAGTAGAAAATGAAAAGAAAGACAATCTTAAAAAGGAGATATATGATAATCAGAAGAGGAATCTAAGTGGTGTAGTGTCTAATGAACTTTAAGGAGGGAGGGAGGGAAGATGATGGAGTAAAAAGAAATTGAAAGGGCCTGGCACAATGAGTGTGAAAAAGGTCCCACACTATGGATAAAGTGTGGATAAAGAAGCTGCAATGTTTCACGAAATAAAAACAGGTCACATGCAGAAGACTGGGAACTGGTATAACATTAGACTTTTCAACAGCCAAATTGAAGCCATTAGAATAGTAGAATAAGGCCCTCAAAATTCTGAGGGTGAATTATTTCCATCCTAGAATGTTATCAACTGATATGAATACATTATCTAGAAACAGTGAGGAAAATAGCAGCAGAAACAGCTTAACAAAATTCAGAGTAACTCTCCTTGACCCCTGGGAGTGGAAATCAAGAATGGAGAGAGTGTATCAGGCAGTACTCCTTTTTGATACAAGCCTTGTAGTAGTGTTTGACCTTTGAAACTGTAAATATATGAATTAGGTAAAAATAAAAAGCAACTTTAAGAAATGAGACGGAAGCCAGGCTAAAAGGGGCTAGGATTTTGGAAGAGTATATCTACAAATTCTAGAGTCAACAAAAATGGAGCAGGAATTAGCCCTAAAAATAATAGGGTCAAAAGTGAAATCTTAATATATAAAGAATAAATAATAAAAACAAAACATGTTCAAATGGTGTAAGACTCAAAAAATGCTTACAAAAGATTTTCTTTGCAAGGAGGAGGAAGCAAAATGTTCTGACAGAGTTTGATAGATTTAACAGTCCCATCTAACATTTTATTAGAACATATACCACCTATCATGCAAATTTCTATGTACTTAACAGTATACTTTTAATAAAGAGGACTCTCACCATACATTTTACGATTTCAGAGACATTAATTATCTATGTTGGCATTGTCATTATTCCAAGAGCACTGTTAGTTCAAGACCCTTTCTGTAGGAAACTAAAGGGAAGATACATAATTCTTCCTAAGAAAGTTTATTTCTCTTGCTCCTAGTCAGCTTCTTGAAAATGGAAGTATTTCTGACCAAGAGATTTAGTCACTTATGGAAAGATCAGCTCTAATGACTCTTATCACTGTTAAAACTCAGTTTTCCAATACTGCTTCTGAACTGCACAGAATAGTACACAATGAGATAGTAAATAAACATGAACAAAAAATTCTGGGGATAAAGTACCATAAATATTACATGTCAAAATAGAAGAAGAAAAAGATTCTGCTGTCATATTGTGATAAAACTGGTTGAAGTTTAAGTTTAGGCTTTTCTACTTCATCTAATGTTGATTTTTAGGTTACTAAAGGAGACAGTGTGCCTATAAATGTCATAGTCTTACAATAATTTACTTGTAAAGCGCCATGAACTGCTTTAGATTTTTTTTAAAGGAGCAAGAATAAAAAACCCAAACTGCATAGTTTTTGTTTTTAAATTACTATAGTATCATAACTTTTTTTCTATTACTCTGTTATTTCCAAGTTTTTCCAGGATTAAGAATCGAGACACTTAACTTCTATTTAAACACTGTATTATCTTTCTTTTTTCCTGTTTTCTCTTACACTCAAACTACTTTAAAATCACAGAAAAAAGTTATGTCATAGGGTGAGGAGGGCAGATTAGGGATTTTTACAAGTGATTGACCTGTAAGGCTTAGATTGTTAATGAGTGGAGTAGAGTTAGTTGGTAAGTGAAATTAGATTACTGCTTAGAGGTTTTTTTAATTAATTTTGATGTATTACACAAATGTGGTCCTGATTATCACTTTTAAGAAGTTGAATGAAGATGTGTTTCAACAATGCAGAACATATTTTCCCTTTATAATACTTGAGGCAGTACCTAAATTATTCAAAGTAAGGAGACAGAAACCAATGTCAAAATGGCCTGATGACTCAGTGGCAAAGAATCCACCTGTAATGCAGGAGATATATGTTTGATTCCTGGAGATCCCATGGATCAGGAAGATCCCCTGGAAAAGGAAATGGCAACCCACTCCAGTATTCTTTCCTGGGAAATCCCATGGACAGAGGAGCCTGGTGGCCTACAGTCCATAGGGTTGCAAAGTGTCGGACACAACTTAGTGATTACCAACAACACATGTGAAAAAGCCACCAGAGTTTAATGGAAAGGGTTTGTTTCCTTTCCTCTGAGTTCTGTATTCTATTTGAAGGGAAGTAGAAGGTGAGGACTTGCTTGAATAACGGTGCCACAGTAGGATCTCATAGCCCTTACCACAGTAATGGGGTGATGTGATGTAAATTTCTGACCAGAACCACTGATGTTTCCCATGAGAAAAAGAGGGGTGGGTACTCACTGCCTTTTTTGTTTTCACACACTCCTTTGATTAACTTATTTTCTTCTATTTTTTGTCTGTAGGTCTTATAATCAATGGATAAAGTGGGGAAAATGTGGAATAACTTCAAGTACAGATGTCAGAATCTCTTCAGTCACGAGGGCGGAAACCGTAGTGAAAATGTGGATATGAACTCCAACAGATGTTTGTCTGTCAAAGAGAAAACCATCAGTTTAGGAGACTCAGCTCCTCAGCAGCAAAGCAGCCCCTTAAGAGAAAACGTTGCCTTACAACTAGGGTTAAGCCCTTCAAAGAATTCTTCAAGGAGAAACCAAAACTGTGCCGCTGAAATTCCTCAGATTGTTGAAATAAGCATTGAAAAGGATAATGACTCATGTGTCACCCCAGGAACAAGACTTGCAAGAAGAGATTCCTACTCTCGACATGCTCCTTGGGGTGGGAAGAAGAAACATTCCTGTTCTACAAAGACACAGAGTTCCCTGGATACGGATAAAAAGTTTGGTAGAACTCGAAATGGACTTCAAAGGAGAGAGCGGCGGTACGGTGTCAGCTCCGTGCACGACATGGACAGCATGTCCAGCAGGACTGTAGGAAGTCGCTCTCTGAAACAGAGGTTGCAGGATACTGTGGGCTTATGTTTTCCCATGAGAACTTACACCAAGCAGTCAAAGCCCCTATTTTCTAATAAAAGAAAAATACATCTTTCTGAATTAATGCTTGAGAAATGCCCTTTTCCTGCTGGCTCAGATTTGGCCCAAAAATGGCATTTGATTAAGCAGCATACGGCCCCTGTGAGCCCACATTCAACATTTTTTGATACATTTGACCCATCCTTGGTTTCTACAGAAGATGAAGAAGATCGGCTTCGAGAGAGAAGGCGGCTTAGTATTGAAGAAGGGGTAGACCCCCCTCCCAACGCACAAATACATACATTCGAAGCCACTGCACAGGTTAACCCGTTATATAAACTGGGACCAAAGTTAGCTCCTGGAATGACTGAAGTAAATGGGGACAGTTCTGCAATTCCACAGGCTAATTGTGACTCAGAAGAGGACACAACCACGCTGTGTTTGCAGTCACGGAGGCAGAAGCAACGTCAGGTATCTGGAGACAGCCATGCCCACGTTAGCAGACAGGGAGCCTGGAAAGTCCACACGCAGATCGATTACATACACTGCCTCGTGCCGGACTTGCTCCAGATCACAGGTAATCCCTGTTACTGGGGAGTGATGGACCGCTACGAAGCAGAAGCCCTCCTGGAAGGGAAACCTGAAGGGACATTTTTGCTCAGGGACTCTGCACAAGAGGACTACCTCTTCTCTGTGAGCTTCCGTCGCTACAACAGGTCCCTGCATGCCCGAATTGAACAGTGGAATCACAACTTTAGTTTTGATGCCCATGACCCATGTGTGTTTCACTCCTCCACTGTAACAGGACTTTTGGAACATTACAAAGACCCCAGCTCTTGCATGTTTTTTGAACCATTGCTTACAATATCACTCAACAGGACTTTCCCTTTTAGCCTGCAGTACATCTGCCGTGCAGTCATCTGCAGATGCACGACGTATGATGGAATTGATGGGCTCCCTTTACCATCGATGTTACAGGATTTTTTAAAAGAGTATCATTATAAACAGAAAGTTAGAGTTCGCTGGCTAGAACGAGAACCAGTCAAAGCAAAGTAAACCCTCCTGTCCCCAAAGGGCATTAACTAGATCTGCTTTTATGTGCATCGGGCAGTATACCTATAGCAAGCACACATATCAGTGTTAGGTTTTTCCAGTACAGTATGTAAGCTTAGTGTTAGTATCTGTCAGGCGCAATCTGCTGTTACTTTTACTCAGTAAATGTGGTGCCTATTGAGACAACAGGGGATAGAGCCACAGGTATTCAGTAAGGCTGCAAAAACACTCTGCCGATTTAGCTGACAGTTTGGTTTTTAATGGCTGTAGTAATAACTGAGTGAAGCAACTCTGGAGCATTTGCTATGAAGAATTCTATTTCTTACTGAAGAACAAATTATTAATATTGAATGAGTATTTGAACAGTATGACTGTTTGAAATTATTATTTTTTCTAAGAATTTTTCTATAACCTTCCAAAAGTAGTGATGTTTATAGTTACTGTAAGTCAAGTTTGGAAGTCCAAAAAAATAAAGACTGCCTTCCTTTTAGAAAAAAAAAAAAAATGCAATTTTCTGGCCACAAGGGCATAGTGCAGTTCACGCAAGTGTTGATATAGTTTATAGTCAGTCTCCTTTTCTCTTCTGCAAAAGGTACTGTTAAGTAAACCAGGTTTTCTAAGTAGTAGTTCTTAAAATTTCAGACTTATAAAAAGTTGGTAGTAGAATTTTATTTAAGGTCTTAGGTATTCATTTTTTAATGAGTGCTTTAACTTAAAACGCCTTGGAAATAGCTGCTGCAAGGTAGGCCTGCGTGTGATTTTTTAAAGTTGACATGTGCAGTCGATCTGCTGGATTGTTAAAGTTGGATCTTTTTCTATGCCCATGATGAGTTTGTGAACCATGAAGAAAGTGAGACGAGAAGATACCTAGACAAGTCAGGTGATACTAACTACAGTGGTTGCTGGTCTTTGAAGTTATTGTTAAACTGTAACTCATAATTTGGATGGCAGTATTTATCTCTTTGTTGTAAACTCTCATAGCTGAATTGCTTAAGTGCAAGTTACAGAATTTCAGTGCACTTAATTTTCAATGGAAAATCTGAAAACTAAATTGCTGATTTAAAAGGTACTGTACAACCATTGTATCTGTAAATAACTTTACTTAGCACCTTTTTGTCACTTAGAATAGTATGCAGTACTACTTGAGTGAGCTATTTTGGACGTAATACCAAGTTCTAGTGTTTGCTTCTTAGTATTGAACCGAATTTACAGTCCGTCTTAGACATTTTGCACTAAAGTAGTCAAATCCGTTCTTGTGTCTTTCTGTTAACGTGCTCTGTACCACTGGTGAGTGCTCCCTAGTTTCCTTACCTGCTGCTACAGAAAGTTATTTTACATCCCAATGGCTGTTGCCAAGGCCACAAAAAAGAAAAGCTATATTTGTATGCAACACTAACCCTTTGACTGCTAATGTATGTTTCTGCTTGCTGTGCCTTGTTACGGCTGCTTTTTTGTGCTAATAAAGTATGTTTGGTGTTCTCCTTGTATATCTGCTGTTTTATACATTTGCAACAATTTCTCTTGTAAATGGAATGGTTTGGGGTTTTTAAATAAGCATTACCTGGCAACCTACTATAGTTAATGCAGAATTACTGAACAGTCTAATATTGACTTATTCCAAGTAAGCTAATTCTAAATTTAATTCTGTACATCTTTCCAATCATACTCACATATACTGTGGAACAGTATCTCTCTAGTTACTGAAAATTACTGTATAGTCTAGGTTATAACAGAAAATGAACAGAGAAATACTGACTAAGCCTATTGATTTCTCTGCTTATAAGTGAAAGATTGAAACTATCAATGACATGTTATAGTAAATGAATATCTGTAGCCTCCTGCATCAGAAGCAAGTTAAATGAAGTCTTGTGAATTAATAACAGTAGCACCATTTATTGGTTTGGGGACCATTTTAATTAACGATAAATGCCCAAGATGTAGAAACTTTAACCAAAGACTTGTCCATTTTAAAGCAAAATGGGGATTGAAGGGACTTATAATTCCTGTCATTTCTAATACAAGTCCCTGAAGAACAAATACCAAAGTGTTTGAGAACGTCATCCAAACCTACTTTAAAGCATTATGTGCAATTAAGTTGTTATGACATAATTACATTGCATAATTGTTGGGTCCGTTTTCTTGAACTTATAATGTACCTGAAAAATAAATCTCTTGGGGAAATAAAGAGTTCATACTGATAATTGGAGAAAGACTATATATGCAAGCAAGATCTTGTTTTAAAGAGATAACTTGAAACTCCAAGAAAGCACTTGATGTTTTATATGCTGGTAGGAAATTGATGTTTTAATTGTAGTTTTATAGAAAGTATTAATGCTTTTATGTATTTCAGAAATGTCTTATGTTAAATGGAAATTGTTTTAAATGTGTAAATATTTGAGTTTATGTAAGCATGTATACACTGTGCTAAAAGTCACTTATGTTTCAGTTTGTGTGTAATATTCATATGCAACTTTGGGTTTAAATTTTTTTCTTAAAAAAATTAGTGGCTTACATTTTAAAAAAAGAAAAACCACCAGCATGAAACTGCACCTAAGTCTATATTCACTGTGTCTTTCTCTGAATCCCGCTGTAGTCTGTCAACTAAATTTATGTTTTCATGGCTTTTTTCAAGTGCATTTTAATACAAACTGGGAAATTCCTTAGAAGTTTAGGGACTTCATATAGAAGTAATTATAATTAACCCAAAGAAAGATTGCTCTGGTTCATATACATTCTCATTAAGTTCATTATCCATTCATTCATATTCTCTGTATACATATACACATACATACATATGTGTTTATGATGTTAATATTACTTTCAACATTAATATTGACATCTGATTCAAAATCATTTAAAGGCTTTATATATATATATATATATATATACATACACACACTCTATCCTTGTACCATTCAGATTTGATTATCTGCACCTGAAGTTTAGACTTATAACCATAATCTTATTTGTAATACCTTGTAAAGAGAAAGCATTCATTAGAATTTTCTTTACTGGCTAAACACAGTAAAGATTCTTTGAAGAAACAGCTTGGTTTAAATATAGTTATTAAGAGTCATAATTAAATTTATATTTCTTAGACAAAAGTTGAGCCCAAATAATCACACCTCACAAACTGACTTGTATTCTTATGGTCCATGAGAAGATTTATATAAGATTTATAGTGGCTTGAGCCATAAAAATTGATACTTGAATTCTAAGACTCATTTTGACAAAATTCAGAGTTTATGAACATTTCAATTTGACATTTTGACCTTGTTGCTGTTCATTTTCATCCTAAGTTTTCTCTTGCTCCATATCAGTAAATATTAGTTTGGTAAGTTTTATTGCAATTTCCCTTAGATCCCTTATTTTTATAACAAAGAAAGCTATAAAGTTGCTTTTTGGTAGTGGCAAAGAGTCTGGATGAGTCAGAACTCTCCTTGGAAAGATGCAGAGCCTATGTTCATCTCCGGGAGTGTGTTAAGAGTTAACACAGGGCAGATCACATGAGTTCCTTCATATTCCATACCACAACACGTACAGTGTAACCTAGATGAAATTAGATAAACAAGCACACTAAAGGCTGACTTAAAGATGGGAAATATTATTTCCAAAGGAAGCAATAGTGCTTGGTGCATAAAAACTGCATATCTAGGCTCATGTTTTATTTCATATTTTTGCAGTAGCCAAATACAGAACATAGACTTTCACATTGTGGTATATTTCTAAGGAGGTTTGGGATGGAGTTTTTGTGGGAGGTGGTTGGTGGTTTGGGGCGGGGAGGGCGGGGTGTGGATGAATTGTCCTTACAAAGTAAGGATCAGTTGGAACAACTTTCCATACCCAGGAAGCTTGATTAACTATTAAGACTCATTTCAGCTATTCATTCAACAAATACTCATTGAAGACCCATGTGCGCCCATCACCATTTTAGTGATGGGTACACACTGGGTTATCAGACAAAGTTATAGGGTCATTGGGGAATGGTGACCTTGAGTGATGAGAAGAAAATCAACAATATCAAAGAAAAGTATTTTGATGAACAATAAAACTAAAGATCTGAAAGCAGGAATGAGCTTTTATACTGAAAAAGAATGCTAGTAAGCCAAGCCCAGTGAGTATGGTGGGAAATGATAGGTGATAACGTTGCAGAGATGGACAGGGGCCTGACCACTTAGGGCTATGGGTCCAAACTAAGGAATCTAAATTTTATTCTGAGTCTGATGGTAATAAGGAGGTGACATGTTCTGCCTTATATTCCTTTAATAGATGGAGAACAAGCTGCAGTGGAGCAAAATTGTAGTCATCTAGGTGAGAGACGGTGAGAGCCTAGATTGGAGTGGTAGTCATAGGGAGGAGTCTTTTGCTGGAAAAAGATAACAGGATTTGGTGATAGGTTGGATGTGAAGAAAGAAGAAATCAAAGATGACTGATTTTGAGCAAAGGATGGTGATGCTGTGATTTTAGAATAACATTGGAGGAGCAAATTGGAGAGTATAAGTCAAATCTTGACCTTGGGTATGTTGATTTTGAAATTACTATTAATTATCTTAGGGGAGACATTGGGATGTATGAATTACTATTAGTTATCTCAGTGGAGACATTGGGATGTCTGAATGTAGAGTTAAGGGGGAAAAGAAAATATGGGGCATTGCTATATGAATAATACTTAAAACTACAGGACAGGATGGCAAGAGCTAGGAATTCTGCAGGGGTTAAGTGTTTCTTTGGAAAAAGTGAAAGTGTTAGTTGCTCAGTCATGGCCGACTCTTTGAGACCCTATTGACTATAGCCCATCAGGCTCATCTGTCCATGGAGTTCTCAAGGCAAGAATACTGGAGTGGGTAGCCTTCCCCTTCTCCAGGGATCTTCCCAACCCAGGGATCGAACCCAGGTCTCCTGCATTACAGGCTGATTCTTTACCATCTGAGCCACCAGGGCAGACCCACCAGGGAAGCAAGAGTTTCTTTGGAAGAAGTAATGATGGCAGTACTTACCTTAATTTGTCAATTCAAGATTCTGTATCATTAACTTTTGTTTTTTAAGCCATCTACTTTCAATAGAGGACTTGTGCTTCAAAAACTTCTCAAATACTGGAATCATAAGCCTTGTATCCAGTTTTAAAACTTCATCCATGTCAAATTGTCATGTTTTCCATGTCAAGTTAATATGTCTTTTTTTAGTACAAGTGTTTATATGAAAAAGCAAGTTCATTATGGAATACTTAGAAAATACTAAGATTATAAAGAATTGGTACCTCAGATGGGACCTCCCTGGCAGTTCAGTGGTTAAGACTCCATGTTCCCAATGCAGGGTGGGCACAGGTTTAATCCCTGGTTGGGGCACTAAGATCCCACATGCTGCACAGTGTAGTCTAAAAACTTTTAAAAATAATCAGGACCCCACCAAAACCCATACTACCATTTCCTCTACCATCAACCCTGACCTTGACCCTCCCAACTCCCATTTTGTAGAGGTAACTGCTATTAACATTTATTATTTTTCTCTTCCAATATTATCCATGCATTTCTAACAAAAGATGAAAGTTTTTGAAATATGGATAAAGATAGATGGTAACATACCAAGAGAGGAAGAGAGCTGTGGACCTTGAATCACTTTTAGGGCATACTCAGATATGGTCCAAATTTTAGGTCCTGATTCAGTGTGGACCTAACTTTCTTCAGATTTTTGAGACAGGTCATTCAATGGTATGAATTGAATTCAAGTCATGATGGTTTCTTGAAATAAAATGTCAGTAGAACATGAGAATCTTCATCTCATAGAACTTTTAAACTAATGGGGACAGAGGCAAGTATATAAATATGGAGTGATGAAAATAGACTAATGAAAAAGTAATTCAGCAGAAACGTTGCATGCTTGATAAGGAAAAATAGAAAAGTGACCCACTTGGAGGTAGGGTGATTTGGTGTCTTAGGTTTATTTCATCACAAGAATGTCTAAGAAATTGATTAGCAGATAGTGGAGAAGTTAGGTGTGATGGTGTAGTGGTAAGTGGCAACTGATGAAAGCAGGGTGAGGTAGAAGAATCTGTTGAGTGTAACTTTTGAATATACTAGACTGAAGAGTCTGAATTTATCTAGGTTCATAGCAAGGTAGAATTAAAGATTAAGAGATTATGCCAGCAGCCATAAAATGGACTATAACCTAGAGAGACTGGAGAAAGGATGCCCTGTGAAATTTGCCTGGGTCCCTTAATACCACTGGAATTAAGCTGAGGAGCACATCTGAAAGAAACTGGCAAAGGGGCACGGAACCCCACCATTTTTGCTTGCCTAGAAGATTGTTAGGTATGTCATAATTTCTCCAAATGTAAGCAAATTATAGGAAAGCCAAGCTAGTATCTCCCATTTAATATGAATATGTATCCTGTTTTAAAATAAAATATGGATAGTGTATTTTTGAAAGGCACATTTTTAATGCAAAGAAGTAATATTTAGGGGAAAGGTCATCACTCAGCTTTATATAGAGAATAGGAAAATTATGGAAAATCTAAACATCAAAAATTTTTTTCAGCCTGACAAAAATGCTGAGAACAGGCGTCAAAATAAGATTTAAGAGGGAGT
Organism: Capricornis sumatraensis; assembly: GCF_032405125.1. Classification (NCBI taxonomy): domain Eukaryota; kingdom Metazoa; phylum Chordata; class Mammalia; order Artiodactyla; family Bovidae; genus Capricornis; species Capricornis sumatraensis. The sequence goes on along the minus strand of NC_091069.1, from coordinate 77,400,221 downwards.
TACTGAATTTAAACCCCCCAAAAGCTATTCTAATTGATGGAATTTTTCTCATTTTTAATTTTAGTAAGTGAAGACTGCATCAAGTTCTTATTTTAGTACTCAGGGTTATATTTATAAATGTATAGCACGCACTTTCTGATACTTTTTTCTCTAAGAAAATATTTCTTATTTTTAACTAGAACCCGAGAGTTTAGGGTATTTTTTAAACACTACAACTTAGCATTACACTGAACAGTCTAATATGTTCTCATCTGTCTTAAAATACATACAATTATGCACTTAATCCTACTTTTTATTGGCTTCTGTTAAAGATGAATTACTTTATAGTTTTTTGTAAACACTTGAATATATTTTTAAAATTGAACTGGAATAATTTATCTAATTTTATAAATATTTTAAGATGCCCTTGAGTGTAATAGAGGAAGTGTTGAATTTTAATGACATTATATAGGAATAGAAAAAAATTTCAGTATATAGTAGTAGTTACAAGACTGAATGATAAAATTTGCAAACTGTATTGTAAAATATCTTTTAGCAATTTCTATCTGAGTAATAGGATTAGAAAACTAAAATTAATTTCTAAAATTTGGCTATACTAAATTTCCATCCTTCAAGTAGGTAATCTGAGAGGCAGTATATTGGTGACATGAACAAAATAAATGTTAAGGGTCTACATTTAATCTATGAATTCTGTCAGAGGCTGGGTGATGTACCTAAAATAATCCTAGAGGGGAAGCCATCAGAACAGCCTCCTGGCCCAAGAAACAAGCCATATATAACCTGATGCAGCAGATGAATTATTGTGTAATACATAAGATTTACTTGAGCTGCTGTGTCTAATCCTCTGCTTGTCTTGATACTTGACTTAGAGGGGTTAAGAACTTGTCCAGAGTCACAGAGAGAGTGAATGTTGGAGCTAGGTGTCAAACCTGGGTTGAGGCCAGAACCTAAGCGCTTATCAGTGATACCTTAATTTTCTGGATCCTAATTTTGTGAACCAAGTTTCAGTACTCTGTCCCTTATTTTCATGTCAAGGGGACAATAGATTTTCAACAACTGATAAAAATAGATTCTAAACCATTCATAAAAGTGTTGAGGTAATAGGCCCCTGCTGCTGCTGCTGCTGCTGCTGCTGCTAAGTCACTTCAATCGTGTCTGACTCTGTGCACCCCCACAGACGGCAGCCCACCAGGCTTCCCTGTCCCTGGGATTCTCCAGGCAAGAACACTGGAGTGGGTTGCTGTGTCCTTCTCCAATGCATGAAAGTGAAAGTGAAGTCGCTCAGTCACGCCCGACCCTCAGCGACCCCATGGACTGCAGCCCACCAGGCTCCTCGGCCCATGGGATTGTCCAGGCAGCAGGCCCCTCAGTTCAGTTCAGTCGCTCAGTCGTGTCTGACTCTTTGTGACCTCATGAATCACAGCATGCCAGGCCTCCCTGTTCATCACCAACTCCTGGAGTTCACTCAGACTCACGTCCATCGAGTCAGTGATGCCATCCAGCCATCTCATCCTCTGTCGTCCCCTTCTCCTCCTGCCCCCAATCCCTCCCAGCATCAAAGTCTTTTCCAATGAGTCAACTCTTCGCATGAGGTGGCCAAAGTACTGGAGTTTCAGCTTCAGCATCATTCCTTCCAAAGAAATCCCAGGGTTGATCTCCTTTAGAATGGACTGGTTGGATCTCCTTGCAGTCCAAGGGACTCTCAAGAGTCTTCTCCAACACCACAGTTCAAAAGCATCAATTCTTTGGCACTCAGCCTTCTTCACAGTCCAACTCTCACATCCATACATGACCACAGGAAAAACCATACCCTTGACTAGATGGACCTTAGTCGGCAAAGTAATGTCTCTGCTTTTAAATATGCTATCTAGGTTGGTCATAACTTTTCTTCCAAGGAGTAAGCGTCTTTTAAGAATCCCTTAATTCCTACTCCAGTTCATTATCTAGGGAGTCTTCTGTTTCTCCAACTGTTTCTAGCACTGCTGCCCCCCTTGCTCCCTCCTCTGCTGTCATGCTGGCTTCTTATAGTGGCCTCAACACTCCAACATCTTTCCAACCTCAGGACTTTTGCACTGGTTCCTCCCTCCTGAAATTCTCACCTTCACTGTCTTCCACATAGCAAGATAGGTTCTTTTCATTCTTTATCTCTTAAGCTTAAATGTCACCTCCTCAGAGAGACCTGATTATGTCATTTAAAGGAGATCACACCCAGAGACAAAAAACAAAACCCAATGAAACCAAAAGCTAGTTCATTGAACAGATAAAACTGATAAGTCTTTAGCCAGATTCATCAAGAAAAAAAGGAGAGGACCCAAATCCATAAAATCAGAAGTGAAAATGAAGAAAGTACAACTGCTGTCACAGAAATACAAAGAATTATAAGAGACTACCTACAAATAACTATACACCAATAGAATGGACAACCTGGAAGTCATGGACAAATTCTTAGGTTACAATCTCCCCAAGACTGAACCAGGAAGAAACAGAAAATATGAACAGACCAGTTACCATTACTGAAATTGAATCAATAATTTAAAAACTCCCAACAAACAAAAGTCCAGGACCAGATGGCTTTGCAGGTGAATTCTACCATTTAGAGAAGAGTTAAATGCCTATCCTTCTGAAACTACTCCAAAAAATTGCAGAGGAAGGAAAACTACTGAACTTTATGAAGTCAGCATCATCGTCAGAGCTGAATAATACAATATCTGAAATGAAAAAGAGAAGGAATCAAGAGCAGAATAAATGAGGCAGAAAAATAAGTGAGCTTGAAGACAGATTGGTAGAAATCACTGCTGCAGAAGAGAATTTTTTAAAAATGGAAAGAAATGAGGACAATCTAAGACCTATGGAAAACATTAAATGTACCAACATTTGCATTCTAGGGTTCTAAGAAGGAAAAGAGAAAAAGGACCCAAGAAAATATTTGAGGAGATAATAGCTGAAAATTTCCCTAATATGGGAAAGGAAACACTCAAGTCCAGGAAGTGTGGAGAGTCCCATACAGGATAAATCCAAGGAGGAACATGCTGAGACATTAAATGGACAAATACTAAAGAGAAAGAATCTTAAAGAAGCAACAAGAGAAAAGATACAAGGGAATCCCCATGAGGTTATCAGCTGATCTTCAGCTGAAACTCTGTAGGCCAGAAGGGAGTGGCATCATGTATTTAGAGTGATGAAAGGGAAAAACCTACAACCAAGAATACTCTTCCCAGCAAGTCTCTTGTTCAGATTCGATGGAGAAATCAAATGTTTATAGACAAGCAAAAGAGGGAATTCAGCACCACCAAACCAGCTTTACAAGAAATGCTGCAGGAACTCCTCCAGATGGAAAAGAGAAGGCCACGACTGGAAACAGGAAAATTGTGAATGGGAGAGCTCACTGGTAAATTATGAATGGGAAAACTCACTGGTAAATTATGAATGGGAAAGCTCACTGGTAAAGGCAGAGAGCAAGGCACAGGAAACAAAGCACCTGTACTCTGAAACCTGTAAGATGCTGATGACAGAAATCAAAGGTAACACAAACAGGTGAAAGGACACACTGTGGTCTGGGTTGGAAGAATCAATACTGTCAAAGTCACTATACTACCCAGGGCAATCTACCGATTCAGTGCAATACCTACCAAGTTAGCAATGACATTTTTCACAGAACCAGAACAAAAATCTTCTAAATTTGTGTGAAAACATAACCACAACAATCTTGAGAAAGAAAACAGATGGAGGAATCATTCTCCCTGACCTCAGACTAAACTGCAAAGATGCAGTAATCAAAACAGTGTGGTATTGGCACACAAAGCAGAAGTACAGAGCAATGGCACAGGATAGCAAGTCCAGAAATGACGCTCACACTTACAGTCACCCAGTCTACTACAAAGGAAGCACAAAGATACAGTGAAGAAAAGACAGCCTCTGTGAGTAGTGCTGGGAAGCCTGGACAGCTACATGTAAAAGAATAAAGTTAGAGCATTCTCTAACACCATAACCAAAAATAAAACAGACTACCTAAATGTAAGACTGGATATTATAAAACTTTTAGAGGAAAACATAGGCAAAACATTTTTCAACATGGATCACAGCAATTTTGGATACACCTCCTAGAGTAATGAAAATAACAAAAATAAACAAATTGCACATAATTAAAAACTTTTGCACAGCAAAGGAAACCATAAACAAAAAGACAGCTCACAGAATGGGAGAAAATATTTGCAAATGATAAGACCAACATGAGATTGATCTCCAAAATATACAAACAGCACTTGCAGCTCAATATCAAAAAAAGCAAACAACCCAATCAAAAAAAAAAAATGCACAGAAGATCAAATACACGTTTCTCTAAAGACATAAAAATGGCCAGAAAGCACATGGAAAGATGCTCAATGTTGCTAATTATTAGAGAAATGCAAATCAAAACTCTAATGAAGTGTATCACCTCATATTGATCAGAACGGCTATCATCAAAAAATCTACAAATAATAAATGTCAGAAAGAATATGGAGAAAAGGGAATCCTCTTGCTCTGTAGGTGGAAATGTAAATTGATATAGCCACTGAATGGCTATTCAATATAGCCATTGAATAGTATAGCTGCTGCTACTGCTGCTAAGTCGTTTCAGTCGTGTCCGATTCTGTGCGACCCCATAGATGGCAGCCCACCAGGCTCCACCATCGCTGGGATTCTCCAGGCAAGAACACTGGAGTGGGTTGCCATTGCCTTCTCCAATGCATGAAAGTGAAAAGTGAAAGTAAAGTCGCTCAGTCGTGCCCACTCTTAGCGACCCCATGGACTGCAGCCTACCAGGCTCCTCCGTCCATAGGATTTTCCAGGCAAGAGTACTGGAGTGGGATGCCATTGCCTTCTCCGTGAATAGTATAGAGGTTCCTTAAAAAAAAAAAAACTAAAAGTAGAGTTACCATATGATCCAGTCTGGGCATACATCCAGAAAAGACAAAGCTGTTCTCATTGAAAAGATGGATGCATCCCACTGTTCACAGCACCACTATTTATAATATCCAAGACATGGAAGCAACCTGTTCACAGCACCACTATTTATAATATCCAAGACATGGAAGCAACCGAAATGTCCATCAACAGGTGAAGGGACAGAGAATATGTCGGGGCGGGGGGGTTGTGTGTGATGGAATATTACTCAGCCATAGCAAGAATGAAATAATGCCTTTTGCAGCACATGGATGGACCTAGAGGTTATCATACTAAGTCAGATGGATAAAGACAAATATTATATGATATCACTTATAAGCAGAATTAAAAATAATGATACAAATGAACCTATTTACAAAACAGAGATAGACTCAGACATAGAATACAAACTTATGGCTGCCAAAAGCAAGAGAAGGGATAATTTAGGAGCTTGGGATCAACAGATACACACTACTAAATATAAAATAAATAAACAAGAAAGATCTACTGTATACCACAGGGAACTATATTCAGTATCTTCTAATAACCCATAATGGAAAAGAATCTGAAAAAGAATAGTTACAGATGTTTAACTAAACACTTTATTAAAATATACCTGAAACATTGTAAATCAACTATGTAAATCATACATTGTAAATCATGTAAATCATTGTAAATCAACTAATACTTTCAATTAAAAAAATACCAAAAAAAAGATGAGGTAACTAATATGATGACCCTCCTGTGGTGAATGGTAAAACCCACAGGTAATACACAGAACAAATGAATGCTAGGAAAACTAAGGCAGTTGTTTCACATGGTTGGAGGTAACTCTATCTGTGAAACCACCCACCCTAAGTTTTATGGCATTGAAAGTCATCTTTTTAAAAACTAGAAAACGGTGTCCTTGAAGAAAAACTGTACGACAGTTTATGAGATCTTAGAGAGGTCTGATGTGATTGGGCTTCCCTCACAGCTCAGTCGGTAAAGAATCTGCCTGCAATGCAGGAGACCCAGGTTCGATTCCTGGGTCGGGAAGATCCCCTCGAGAAGGAAATGGCTTCCCCCTCCAGTATTCTTGCCTGGAGAATCCCAGAGATAGAGGAGCCCGGCAGGCTGCAGTCCATGGGGAGTAAGATTCAGACACGACTAAACCACCAACCAGAGAGGTGGGATGTGATGGAGTTAGAAGACTTGGGTTCAGGTTCAGAGATGACCCCTCACGTCACCTCAGTCAAATTACAGTTTCTCTTGGCTTTTGCTTCTTCTCATTGTAAAGGAATTATCTGCCCATTTCACAGAATCACATTTTGGAAATTATCTCAGATAAGAAATGATAGGAAAGGCACTAACCATTAATTTTCAGAACTCTGGCAGTTGAAAAAAATTTGTAATATGTGACTTAATATAAAGACAGAGATGTACCTAAAACAATTAAGAGAGAAGTCCTCTATAGAATGTTTTTCTTTGGAAGAACTCAAGTTTACTTTAGCTGAGTAGCTGTTGTCAGACTGCCTGGGTTGTGCTTCAGTTCAGCTGCCTACTAGCTGGTAAGCTGCCTCTCAGGCTCCGTTTCCTCATTTCAGGCTCATCTCTACCCCCATTGTGGTGTGGAAATACATTTACTAATCCTTGAGAAACACAAAGCACAGTGCCTGGCACATAGTAAGTTTTCGGTAAATACTGTTTTCTTATCCTTCCATCCATCGTTGATTACATTAGCAGATGTGCAGAACTGGAATCTGGAGCTTCTGATCAAAACCAGTCTTTCTTTTTCTCTGTTAAAGGCTTGACTGAAATGTAAATTCAACCAGTAGTTCTCTTATATACTGTTGGCTTAATGTGGAGTTTTGCTGATGGACATAATCCAAATGTTGAAACGTGTGGCTGCTTCGTGACTGAGGCTTCCGGGGAAATCTCCCTGTCCTTTCTCACCTAGTTTGTTGCCTCCCCACTTGACACACGGTGCTGTGCTTAGACGCTCAGTCGTGTCCAACTCTTTGTGACCCTATGGACTGTAGCCCGCCAGGCTCCTCTGTCCATGGGGAGTCTCCAGGCAAGAATACTGGAATGGGTTGCCATGCCCTCTGCCAGGGGATCTTGCCAGCCCAGGGATCGAACCCAGGTCTCCCGCATTGCAGGCAGATTCTTTACCCACTGAGCCATCGGGGAGGCCCAGGAATACTGGAGTGGGTAGCCTACCCCTTCTCCAGGGGATCTTCCCGACCCAGGAATCAAACTAGGATCTTCTGCATTGCAGGCAGATTCCTTACCAGCTGAGCTACCAGGGAAACCCTTACACAGAGTCATTGCAGTGTATCCCTGTGGGTTTGTGGACGTAGAGACCATACCACCAAGTTCCTAGCTAGATCCCTAGAACCTAGCTCTCCTCGTGGCTCATGGCAGGTGCTCAGGAGATATTTGTTCAAAGAGTGGATTCCCCAAAATTAAGTAGTTTAATATCTATTGTGGATGCATTTATAAAACATGAAGGAATTAAAAAGCAAGCTAGCATCGTGTAATTGCTAGTTTTAACATGTCAAAACATTAATAAGTCATTGTACTTTATTCTAACCCAATGACTTAATTAGTTTACTGTCTTATAGTTAAAAGTCTCTTAATTTTGAAATTGAGACTTCACCTTTTTAGGCTTTATTGCATCTTTCTGCTGCTTAGGTAACTCTTTGAAACCGTAGAGTAACTCAGGTGAGGTAACTCTTTGAAACTGTAAACTCACATCTTTTGATTCTCCAACGGCTGGAGGTTTAGAAGCCAGTTTTGCTTTGAGGTTGCAGTGCCTACCATCTGTTGAGAAGTGAGTCTCAGAGGCCCTGCAATGCATCAGTAAAAGGCAGAAAGCGCTCCCACCCAATTAACATCAAGTATTTCCTGAAAGAGAGACGAGGCGGGGACATAGATACAGCCATAGAGCTGCCCCTCCTGAACGTGTCTGTTTACACATGGCTATCACAGTGGTGCTTTCATTCTCTAAGGCAAAATGTTTAGAATCTTGGGACCTACGCTGGAGCAGTTTCTAACGGAAAATTTTGAAAACTCTATGACACTTTAAGGAATGTCTGAAAGCCATTATGCAGACCAAGCCAAAGAAAGCACGGTTTTGATTTTAATGGTTTGTGACTTCTACTGTGTGTCCTGTCCTTGGGTCCTGGCTGCTGTGACATTGTGTGTAGGCTTCACTGCAGAGGCATTTGTTTCTCTATGTCTGTCAGCTTGGGAAGGAAAGTCAAGGTGAAGACAGGTGAAACGAACCACTTTGACCATATCCGTATATTCAAGCTAAATTCTACCTTAAGTTCATTGATTCTAAATTCTACCTTAAGTCAGCTGAGTTCAGGAAAGCTAATAATACATAATCAAACCAGAAACATTTTTCAGGAGAGAATAGTTCCAATCTCTTTGAGTGATTCTAGTACTTTCAGTTTAAAAACTTTATATTGTTTGATCCTATGATTATTTTTATTGTGTTATTGAATGAAAGAATAATGCTGAATGATTCAAAATGTATGTTAATTTGTAAGTTTTGGTTAAATTTAAGTGTTTAAAAATAATAATTGCCTGGATCTCTCAACCTCACATCTTGGAAAAAGAATATCTCCATGCTTACCAGAAGTCTCTGTGTCCAATAAGTGACTCCTTCAAGAAATGATACAGCGCCCACCCTCACAGAAGCTCAGCTCCAGTCTCCACCAGACATTTCGGAGTGGCAGTTGTTTGGACTTTTACTTGTGTCTCTGTTCTGTTGTCTCTTTCTGAAATCAGAAACGCTTCCTTCCTCTAACTGATGCGTTCAGTTCAGTTCAGTTCAGTCGTTCAGTCGTGTCCAACTCTTTGTGATCCCATGAATCGCAGCGCACCAGGCCTCCCTGTCCATCACCAACTCCTGGAGTTCACTCAAACTCACATCCATCGAGTCAGTGATGCCATCCAGCCATCTCATCCTCTGTTGTCCCCTCTTCCTCCTGCCCCCAATCCCTCCCAGCATCAGAGTCTTTTCCAATGAGTCAGCTCTTCACATGAGGTGGCCCAAGTAGTGGAGTTTCAGCTTTAGCATCATTCCTTCCAATGAACACCCAGGACCGGTCTCCTTTAGAATGGACTGGTTGGATCTCCTTGCAGTCCAAGGGACTCTCAAGAGTCTTCTCCAACACCACAGTTCAAAAGCATCAATTCTTTGGCGCTCAGCTTTCTTCACAGTCCAACTCTCACATCCATACATGAGCACTGGAAAAACCATAGCCCTGACTAGACGAACCTTTGTTGGCAAAGTAATGTCTCTGCTTTTGAATATGCTGTCTAGGTTGGCTATAACTTTCCTTCCAAGGAGTGTCTTTTAATTTCAAAGCTACAGTCACCATCTGCAGTGATTTTGGAGCCCCCCAAAATAAAGTCTGACACTGTTTCCACTGTTTCCCCATCTATTTCCCATGAAGTGATAGGACCAGATGCCATGATCTTAGTTTTCTGAATGTTGAGCTTTAAGCCAACTTTTTCACTCTCCTCTTTCACTTTCATCAAGAGGCTTTTTAGTTCCTCTTCACTTTCTGCCATAAGGGTGGTGTCATCTGCATATCTGAGGTTATTGATATTTCTCCTGGCAATCTAGTCTTTCCCATTCTGTTGTTCTCCTCTATTCCTTTGCATTGATTGCTGAGGAAGGCTTTCTTATCTTTCCTTGCTGTTCTTTGGAACTCTGCATTCAGATGCTTATATCTTTCCTTTTCTCCTTTGCTTTTTGCTTCTCTTCTTTTCACAGCTGTATGTAAGGCCTCCTCAGACAGCCATTTTGCTTTTTTGTATTTCTTTTCCATGGGGATGGTCGATCCCTGTCTCCTGTACAATGTCACGAACCTCCATCCATAGTTCATCAGGCACTCTATTTCTCACTTCCACTGTATAATCATAAGGGATTTGATTTAGGTCATACCTGAATGGTTTAGTGGTTTTCCCTACTTTCTTCAATTTAAGTCTGAATTTGGCAATAAGTTCATGATCTGAGCCACAGTCAGCTCCCTCACATCATTTGAGCCCATTTCCCTGAAATCCTAAGTTCCCATCAGTTTACGGCAGCAGTTCTCAAACTTTTGGTCTCAAGACTTTATTACACTCTATCAAATTATTGATGACCCACCCAAAAGTTTTGTTTACTGATTTATCTATCAATAGTTACCATTTTACAAATTGAAACATAAAATGTTTGTTTCTTTTAAAAAATTCATTATACGTTAAATACATAACATTTTTTGAAAAATAACATATTTTGGAGAAATTGGTGAGAAGAGCCAAATTGTTTTAATTTTGAACGTCTCCTAAATTTCCGGCTTAATAGAAGACAGCTGAATATTCTTATCTCCACTCAATTTATTGCAATATGTTGCTTTGGTTAAAGAATTTGAAGAAACTCTGGCCTTACATAGATATGTAGTTGGAATAGGAGTATTTTAACAGCCTTTTCAAATAATTGTGGATATTCCTCAATAATACTAGAGTAAAACTCAGCAGATGATAGTTTCTTAAAGGCGGGTTACAAAGCAGAGTCTGCAACTGTATCAGTGAACTAATGGTCTGTCTTCCACTTTGAATGAGTTTTGCAGCATCATACATTGGTCATTTGGAAAGTCTTAATTCACTGAATTATGCAGTTCTTCCAAATATTTATGCATTTTAATATATAATACTATAAAATCACATTTGATAACAGCACCCCTAATCTCATTGATAAATAACTAGGAAACTTATAATATTTGATATTCAAAATTTTGATTGAAAACAAATTTTATCATTAGCAACAAATCGTTTCAATTATTTACCTTGAAGTAACACTTTCAAGAAAATGTCAGCCAGATAGAGATCTGAGTCACCACAGTTTGTCTGCCATTCTTTCAAATAAAAATGGTGTTTCATTAAGAAGTGACTAGTTCAACTTGAAACTCAGTCACACAAGTGCTTTTCATGGAAACAACCATTTACTTCGAGAAGCAACAGAATGTTTTTTTTTTTTTTTCACTTCCTCTGTTGGCACGCATAATATTAAAAAGATGTGTACTTAAGAGTTGAAATTGAATAAAACATCCTTTCTACTGCTTTATCAAGGACTTTCTTAGGTGGAGCTGGCTCTTTTTGTTTCGCCAGTGCATAGCAGTACAGAACACAATCATTTCTAGTGCAGTTTGGTATCAACGCCTTGATTCACGCAAGGGCACCATTTTTGCCCACCATGGCTTTTGCACCATCAATGCAAATTTTGACACAGTTGTATAGAATAAACCATGAGATTTGAAAAATACCTTTAAAATCCTAAAATTAGGTCAAGGATTTACTGATGCCTCAAATGAAATAATCAGTGGCTCCCAAGGTTAACAGTCCAAGAGCCATGGATTCAAACTTGGATCCAGCAACTCCTTCCACCTTTGCAGTATGACTCTGGAAGCCTAGTCAGTTCTGGTAAAGAAGCTAGAAATAACTTTTTGCTATTTGATAAATTAGTGAATTTAACTTCCCACATGCTATTCCTCCAGACTCCTTCATAATCATTAATTTTCTTTCAAATAAGAAACTACAAAAGCTAAAACCATCTGTATACAGTTAAATTTACACTTTACATTTGGAACATTCCTTTTAAAAGAAATTTCCTCTAATTCAATACAAAATAATGAGTACCTATCATGCACTCAGTACTAACTAGGCACTTTAGGGAATAAAACAAGTACACATTCCTACTCCTCAATTATTAATTTTTGCAAAGGCTTACTGCATGAAACAAAGGCTGTATGGTTAAATGTTGCCTCAGATGTAGGTTATAAGTAATAAAAAATAGAGATTTAGGGATTTCAAAGAGAAGCTGATGGATAGAGGAGCTACTCCAAGGAATCCATGGTTTGGACAAAGGTACTGAAGCTGGGGCTTCCCTGGTGGCTCAGACAGTAAAAAATCTGCCTGCAATGCAGGAGACCTGGGTTCAATCCCTGGGTCAGGAAGATCCCCTGGAGAAAGGAATGGCAACCTACTCCAGTATTCTTGCCTGGACAATTCCATGGACAGAAGAACCTGGTGGGCTACAATCCATGGTGTTGCAAAGAGTTGGACATGACTGAGTGACTAACACACACACACACACAAACACACACACACACAAACACACACACACACTGAAGCTGGAAACTGGAGCCAGTCCTGAGGGGTTGGAGGTAATCGGGACTGTAAATATTTGTACACAGCCACATCCAGAGCTGGAGAGGTGAAGAGAAAGGGCTGGAATAGCTCTTTCTTCTTCACCCTCCTACCCTCCAATTGCCTTTAGTTGAGCAAGGAGACTATTAAGTAAACCAAGACATGGGGGAGGCAACTCTAGAGTGAGTCACAGCCAAAAGGGGTTGTCAAAGGGACAGAGTGAGACTTCCCTGGTGGTCCAGTGATTAAGACTTCCAGTGCAGGCAGCACAGGCTCAGTCCTGGTTGGGGAGCTAAGGTCCTGCACACCTCGGGGCCAAAAAGCAACACAGAATGGAAACACGATCGTAACAAATTCAATAAAGACTAAGAACAAAAATTTTTTTAATGACCCAGATTATCAGGGCACCATTGTCTGTTGTAGACCAGATGCACTGCTTAGATCGCCATCCTAGAAAGAACCAGGTATCCATCTATAGGAAGTGTTGGCAATCAACTTCCAACTGTCAGTCCCTTTAGGGTCGGCCTCAGGTGCAAAAAGCCACTTCTCTGCAAAAAAGCTACCTTGCTCAAGGTCATACCCTTCCCAGGACAGTCAATATCCATTAACAGACAGGGGCAGGGATGTAAAAGCATAGCCATTCTAGACAACTCTGCAGACGGTATTCCCTCCAAAGCTCCCTGCTACATTGGCTGAGGGCTTAATGCAAATCAACTCCTTCTGATCCATCCTTCCTTTTCCTTCTTCTCACAGGTGGGATCCCCTGTGAGAATTCTTGCACTCCAAATTCTGCCTCGGTACCTGATTCTGGAAAATCTAACCTGTGACATTCTCTCTTGCTCATCAGTACATATATATGTATATATATGCATATGTTTATGTATACGTGTGTGTGTGCTCTGTCGCTCAGTCGTGTCTGACTTTTTGTGGCCTCATGGACTGTAGCTTGCCTGGCTCCTCTGACCATGGCATTTTCCAGCAAGAATACTGGAATGGATTGCTATTTCCTCCTCCAGGGGATCTTCCTGACCCAGGGATCAAACCCACATCTCCTACACATGTACATGTTTAAGTATATATACATATGTCTATGTATACATATTATTTTTAAATTACTTTCTCCATTCATACAGTATACTACCCACAAATTATCAGCAAACTGTGTTTTCAATCTGTTGGCTTATTTATTCTAAATATAGCCATTATTTCCCTCTAATGAAAATGTTTGTTGCCAAAAAATTTTTATAATGGCAAAATTATTTATTTTCCCACTAATCCCTGTGTAATTTTGGCCCATTTTGGAGATATTAAGATACTAAATATACATAATTTGTTCAGAACAGTGGGCATTTTATCTGTTTACTCTTGGGTTGGGAAGATCCCCTGGAGAAGGAAATGGCAACCCACTCCAGTATTCTTGCCTGGAAAACCCAATGGACAGAGGAGCCTGGTGAGCTACAGTCCACGGGGTCACAAAAGAGTCAGACATGGCTGAGCGCGAGCACAGTCAACAACTGAGAGTAATTCCCAGTAAGAAGGAAAAATATTCCAGCTGTAACTTCAAAAATATGACGTGGAAGGTTGAAAGTCACTTTCTAAGCAGTGTGGGGTGTAAGCCTTAGTCTTGACACCTCTATTTAGTAGCACACTCTGAGGTCCTTCAGCCTCGTGTGCAGGGCAGAGGACCAAGGTCTGATTGCACTCAATCTGTTTGCAGGAAACTCAAGCAAAGTCATGCCCTTTCTGAAAAACCTTCCACCGAAGGTGATGGGCTAGAGGACCCCTAAGGTGGTTCTTTTCTTAACATCCCAGGCCCCAAGTTCTGTGCTGTGTTGTCACATAGGTTATTTGGAGTCCTGAGAAGCAGATTAAACTATGATTTAAAATTTTTATTTTAGGCAAGACTTTTTATATAAAGCAACAACAAGCATTTGTGGCAGCCCTAAAATTTGTCATGAGAAATAAGCCTTTCTTTCATGAAGCCCAGGTGGGAGGGCAGCCCTGGGCTGGACTGGAAGCCCAGCAGAAGCATCTTTCTTCCCAGTCTCTTCTCTGCCCTGCCTGGTGACTCCTGCCAGCCTGCTCCTCTCACCACAGCTCCCCAGTATCACTTCTACAGTCGCTGCTCCACTGACTCCCCGAGGCCATAAGACACAAGCCAGATCCCATAGGCTGGCATACACGCCCTCTGTGGTCTGACCAGTGGCCACCTTTCTAACTGCCCTGGAGGCCCCCTCCTACCCATGCACTCTCTCTAGTGGCTCTGGAATCCTCACAGTCCATGAACACACTGCTCACTCTCAGCTCTGCCTCTCTGCACACGTTCCTCTTTCTCCTCACTTGGCCCTGCCCTCTGTCCTGCCACCCTCACCTGCCTGGCAAAGCCCTGCCCCATGCCTCCCTCTGTTATTTCCTCTGACTCTTCCTGGATACCCATCTACTCTGTTTATAAGTTCACTGCAACCAGGCTTTTTGCATTCGAAACCGTTTATTTTTCACACCAGACACCTCACTTGAATGTGATGCCTGAGGAGCAAAAGCAGAATCCAGTTCACCCTTGCATCACCAGCGCCATCACAGGGCCTGATACACACTGGGCCTCAGGCACTGTTTCACATAGAAAGTTGAATTAATGGCTTCCTGCCACTGAATCCCCCATCCAGCTCTGTTGAAAGAATTGTTTTGGTCTTGTGTTGTTTGCCTATTTTCTTTCCTTCTGGCCAAAGCATCTCCAACCAACGGGAGAAGTCTAAAGAGTGACTTCCAGACAAACCATGCGCTAACCACAATGCCCAGCATCTAATAAACAGGGACTAAAATGTCACTAAATTAATGACTGGAGACCCCCATTGATAGGCAACGCTATGCCTCTCTTTTCTAACTCATTGGTAATTCAGTTGCAGGCTAACAGGAAGGGATACAGTGGAGGGAGAAGCAGGCCTCTCAGTGGCCTCAAGTCATGGCCTGTGGGGGTTACCGTGGTCTAAACGCTTGTGTCCCCTTCAGGTTCCTATGCTGAGATCTAACCCGCAAGATGATGGTATTAGGAGGTGGGGCCTTTAGGCGGTGTGTAAGTGATGACAGTGGAATCCTCATGAATGAGATTCATGCCCTTATAAAAGAGACACCAGAGAGAGCCCTAGCACCTTCTGAGGATAGCAGTATTAGTTTAGTTAACTAAAGTAAGATGTGTTCGTGAACCCTGGAAATTGGAGTTGAGTGCTAGTGAGGATACAGCTGTAAGTCTGCAAGCCAGAAGGGACCCTTACCTGACTACACTGGCACCCTGGTCTCAGACGTCCAGCCTCCAGAACAACAAGCAATGCATTTCAGCTGTTTATAAGCTATCCGGTCTCTGGCACTTTGTTAAAACAGCCTCAGTGGACTGAGGCAGGGGACCACCTGCTCATACACCTGGCTAAATATGGTTCCTGGAGGCTTAAAAAGGAAATTCAGCTCTTCTCCAGGACGTAGTATGGTCTGGGCTCTGCAGGTATTAGTTTAGTAAACTAAAGTGAAATATGTTAGCAAACCCTGGGAACTGGGGTTGAATGCTTGTGTGAAGCTGAGGTTGGTAGGGTCTCCCTCATCCACATGTTTCATGGGTATGATTAATGTTTGACTCTTGTCAAGGAGGGCTACAGGGAGGTTCCAAGACGGGCCTTTGACTAGACTAAGAAAAAAGGAGGTGTGGGAAAATGTGTCTGAGAAGCTCATCCAGCACAAACATATTTGCTGCCAAACTGTGAAATTGTTAAATTTATACCACACAAGACTGTTACTTAAAACATCATGGTAAAATTGCCTGCTGAAGCAGAAAAGAGAGCCTTACGCACCTCTGGAAGGAACATATGTGCTCAGGTGTAGACCCCTGCCTCCTCTCCTCCCCTGTACTTAGTATCTGTGTTTCCTAAGACCCTGTGCTGCTCTCTGTCCTGAGTTTCAGCTAGGATATGAGCTTCTATAATAACTATAAACTCTCAACAGAATGCAGGTGATAACTAAAGTAAAACAGCTATCTGCAGGCACTGGAGCAAAGAAGGCAATGGCACCCAACCCCAGTACTCTTGCCTAGAAAATCACATGGACGGAGGAGCCTGGTGGGCTGCAGTCCATGGGGTCGCTAAGAGTCGGACACGACTGAGCGATTTCACTTTCACTTTTCACTTTCATGCATTGGGGAAAGAAATGGCAACCTACTCCAGTGTTCTTGCCTGGAGAATCCCAGGGACAGGGGAGCCTGGTGGGCTGCCATCTCTGGTGTCGCACAGAGTCGGACACGACTGAAGCGACTTAGCAGCAGCAGCAGCAGGCACTGGAGAGTGAACAAAAGCAGGCAAATTCTGGTGAGGGGTCCATGCTTGGAGGAGAGGAGTTGTACGGAGTGAGCTGCCATTTTAGACTAGAGCCAGGCAGTCACTCACTGTAGCACATGGGGCAGTGGGAGTGCTGATGGAACAACTGCTGTCTTTCTGGGGAACCAGAAGACTAGATATGGGGGAACCACAGCTGCTAGAAGGGGCTCCGGAAGAGAGAGAGCTGGAGAAGAGATCCCCCAATTCTGTCTGTTCACATCGCTATTGGCTTTGAATCACACATACACAGAACAAACTGAAAGCACTCTGCTGAGGGCAGACAATCTGATTTGGAGGTAGTGGCCAAAAAAGGATGTGTTGCAGTTTGAGTTCAACAAAGATGATTGCCTGCTTCAAAAAGAAAAGAGAAAGGAGAAAGAAAACAATTTTTAAAGAAAAGAAAGAATGTTTATCAGGGTAAAATAACATAATCCTCAGTTCAGTTCAGTTCAGTCGCTCAGTCATGTCCGACTCTTTGCAACCCCATGAATCGCAGCACACCAGGCCTCCCCATCCATCACCAACTCCCGGAGTTCACTCAGACTCACGTCCATCGAGTCCGTGATGCCATCCAGCCATCTCACCCTCGGTCGTCCCCTTCTCCTCCTGCCCCCAATCCCTCCCAGCATCAGAGTCTTTTCCAATGAGTCAACTCTTTTCATGAGGTGGCCAAAGTACTGGAGTTTCAGCTTTAGCATATTCCTTCCAAAGAAATCCCAGGGCTGATCTCCTTCAGAATGGCCTGGTTGGATCTCCTTGCAGTCATAAATTAAAATTCATAATGCCCAGGATACAGTCCAAAATTACTCAACATAAAAAGATCCAAGAAAATGGAACCTATTTTCAAGAGAAAAGAATATCCACTGAGGAAAAAGCCTGAGATGAATGAAATATGGAATTAGCAGACCGATTTTAAAGCAGCTATCATAACTATCCTCCATGAAGTAAAAGAAAATGTTCACAATGAAGACAGAAAATTTCAGCAAATAAAAAATTTTAAGATATTCTTTAAAATTATATGTGTATGATATATAAAAACTGTATAATGGCTGAAGTTTTACAAAATCTACTGGATAAATTTAACGGAATGGAGAAAACAGAGAAAAAGGTAAGTGAACTTGAAGATAGATCAGTAGAAATAATCCAATATGAAGAACAGAGTTTAACAACTGAAAAAACAAAAGCCTCAGACACCTTTTAGGTAATATCAGTCAAAAATATATGTAGTTGAAGGGGAAAAGAAAGAAAATAAGGCAGAAAAAAATATTTGAAGAAATAATCACTGGAAATCTCATGAATGTGTTGAAAACTTGAATTTATAGATTCAAAGTATTCAAAGAATATCAAGCATGCTAAGGCACATTTTATAGTCAAGATATTGAAAGCCAAATACAAACAGTAAACATTGCTGAGGTAGCAAGAAAAGAAAAACATACTACGTTCAAAGAACAGTTCAATAAATGGCTGACTCCTTATCAGAAATTATGAAGTCCAAGAGAGAATAGAAGAATATTCCTGAAGTGCTGAAAGGAAAGGAAATCTATCAGCCCTGAATTCTATATCTAGCAAAAATATCCTCCAAGAATGAAGGTCAAATAAGGAAATTTTCAGATAAAACTAAGAGAATTTGACACCAGCAGACCTGCACATAGAAATGCTAATGGAAGTTTTTCAGAACAAGGTAAATGATACCGGCATGAAATTCGAATCATCAGAAAGGAATGAAGCAGAAGAAGTGATTAGGCAGCATTAGAACCTGCTTCCTCTTTTTTGGCCCAAACCCCTCCAGTAGCCCAAAAGTCAGAGACAAGACTTCCAGGTTTCCAAACAACCCACAACATTCTGTGAAAACTAAATACCATTTTTAGTAGGATGAAAAACATCAAGTACTTAGGAATAAATCTAACAAAAAATGTTCAGGGAAAACTGAAACCTACAAGACTGCTGGGGGCAGAGAGTAAAAGCGAGGAGGAGACTGTGCTGGTGGAGCACGTCTGTCCCAGCCCCTCTGCAAGTTCTGCCTTGGTGGTCTAGTGCCCCAATTTAGAGCAGGGAGCAGGGTGGGAACCGTGGGCCTCAGACTGGCTCTCGAGTGGGGTTACACATCCAGCCACCGAGAAACAGTCTGACTTCTCTCTTGCTCAGTCCATATTCTAAGCTGTTCAGTTGCTAAGTCATGTCTGACTCTGCGAACCCTTGGACTACAGCACTCCAGGCTTCCCTGCCCTTCACTGTCTCCCAGAGTTTGCTCAAACTCATGTCCATCTAACCATCTCATCTCCTGCCACCCCCAATTTGTCTACCCTTGAAACAATTAGCCATAACCATGCATAAGTGCATAAAAGAGCTACCAGGACCAATTGCTTTTACCAAATGAGTTGATGGGAGGCAGTTTCTACAAAGTAGGCAGAAAGGCAGCTCATTTGGTATTTCGTTCAATAAGAGAAGAATGAAGAAAACTCTCTTGATTTACCAGCAAGTAAATGTTAAGGTGAAACTACATCTTAGGAAAGCCTCCTATTGGGAGGGTACAGGATGTGCTGGTAGGAAAGGGGGCAAAGACAAGGAACAAGATGAGCTGGAGGCCAGGAAAACATTTGGAATCGGCCAGGCAAGATGTTGGTGGGATAATCAGCAGGAATATGCTAGTATTGCCAGGCCAGTTATTATTATTACTAAAACTTCCATAATGATTGATCAAGAGTGTAATAGTAACTGCAGCTTGTGGTAAATGAACAATATACATTTCAGCATGTGTCATTTATCTCCAAAACCACACAACAATGCCATTTCAAAATATTTGTCTGGTTTGGGCAGGGGAGTTTAGAGCTGGGGGAAGAGTACAGCCTGGAGGGTGGCAGACACCTTGCTGTTTATTTCCGGTGCTGGGGACTTGCTTATTCTCCATGACCATTCATGTTTCTAAAATCCCCTCCAGTATCCCCATCCGTTCCCTCTTGGACTCTACAGCATTCTTGAGGGGGACTACAAGTACCTCCATTACGACTGAAGAGGAGTGTGAGGCTTAGAGGTGGGGGTAGCTGCTCAGGGTTGGCTCTGGGGGCAGGGCCAGCTTTCAAGTCAATAGCAACAATGTCAGCACAGGCAGCGAGAGCCCACCTCTGAGCCTTGGTCACTCAAGGTTGCACTGTCTGTGACCCCCCAGCCCACGGGGAAGTTCCTTGCAGGCTCAGAGAACAGTATGTGCAGATAACTTCTTGCCTCAAACACCTGAGACTCTGCCCAAGGGTTTTGTCTTGAACCCTGAGCACTCTTTGCCTGTGAACAGGTCAGACTGAAAGTTTGAGGGAGTTAATGCTTTTTTAGGGGCACCCACTCAAAATACAAAGAACCAGAGTAGGCAGAGATACCCTAGCTTCCTCTCTGCTCCAGCCTCCTCGCCCTCAATAGGGTGACTCAAGGTGAATTGTACACTGAACTTCAGCAGATCCTCAGCAGGACTGCCTCTCAGTTGCCCAAGCTCAAGGCCCAGAACTCACTGACGTAACCCTGAGTGGTCTCCTCCCTTCCCTGTCTCTTTCCTTCTGGCCTTTTCCATGCTTCTGGGAATCATCTCCAAATAAACAAGTTGCTTGGTCCTGTCAGACTATTTGTAACCCCATGGCCTATACAGTCCATGGAATTCTCCAGGCCAAATAAACAACTTGTACCTAAATCCTTGTCTAGAGTCTGCTTTGGGGGGGGGGCACCCACACTGGGACAGACAGCAATCCCATCCAAAAGTGCTGGACCCCTCTGCCCAGAGGAGTTGGGAGACCCCTTCAGGTGGCTCAAGGAGGGATAGGGAAGGACTGTGAGGTCAGATGGCATTTCAGGTAAGGGGTCGGGCATGAGCCTACTCTGGAGGGTATGTGGGATGTAATGTGATGGTGGGGGGGGGGGGATGGGCAATGGGAGTCTAGGGGTGGCAGGAAGGAAATCAGGGATGAGACCCTGAATCTTCCAGCAAAGCGGACTGAACCCACAGGCCTCCAAGCAGATGCCAGGGAGGCCGCAGTCACCCTTGACTCAGTCAAGGCTTTTAAGCGCTGGAATTGGAAATGCCATTTTCTGGTTTGCTATTGGCCCAGTATTTCTTGTTTTACATTTTTTTCCTCTGGAATTTCCATTGTCCTTGCTCCTTAGAGGAGACTAGACTTTTGTGGGTAGTAAAATATGTCCTGTAAGTTAAATGTCATTTCACCAAGTGCCATCATCACATTTTTCAGCGCCTGGCCATTTACATAGCTCTTTCATTTTGCACTGATAAAATAGCCCTTTGAGGTCAGAAAGGCAGAGGCTAGAATTTCCATTTCTGAGATGCTGGCTAATGTCCCCAGTGTGACCCAGCTGTAAGTGGCAACACCTACCAAAGTGGGAGGGAGCTCCTAGAGCCTGGCTTCACTCCTGCAAGACGGAGTGGGGAGCTCAGCAGGACCCTGTGAGTGTGGCCCCTCCACTGGGCCCAGTCAGCACTATGACAATCGTGGGCAGGGCGGTCTCCCCGGGGATGGAGAACCAGTGCCTGAATGCAGACATCAGAGGTCTGGACAGTGCTGGCCACCCTGCTTATATAACATCTGTCCTTTCAGGCTCCCACTGCAACTGGCTAGACTTTCTAACAGAAAGTTCTCTTTACCAAGCTTTCCAAGTCCTAGTTCTTGCAAGCGGTTCTGCAGATGGCAACCTTTGTCTAGAACACTAGCACCTGACCACTGTCAGTCCTTGCCAAGGGTGGGCAACCTGGTGACTCAGTGGCCAGCTCAGGGTCAAGGGTGACCAGTCTCAAGTCCATCTGAGCCTCCCAGAGCACAGACAAGTAGCCAACTCTTTGTAGGTTTTGCATTTTTATGGCGCATTGCAGCTTCCAAGTATGTGTTTAGGATATTGAAAACACTTGTTATTCTTTGTGTTAATATGATGAAAGTAATAATAATAAAGTAGGGTCAGTCTCCCAGAGGCTCTGTGAACAGGGCTGGGCTCCCTGCCCTCCTGACCTCGGTGAGATAGGCTGCCCTGCAGCCATGTAAAACTCTGGCAGAATTCTGTACCCCTCCCAGGGGTGGTCCCAGATCAAGGAGCAGCTCCAAGCCTTCTTGGCAGGACTGGCAGTGGAGCCAGAAGCAGGGACCCTGCCCCATCCCTGCTGACTCCAAGTCCTTCCAGGTCTGGCCACGTGGCGTGGGGCCTGCCTCCTGGATAGGAGAACTAAGAACCCCAGAGGTGGCCTGAGGTCTCCTGCTTTGGGGACTGAGGGCCAGGGGTGGGAATTGATTGATATCCTTTCTGCTGAAACCTTCAGGGAATTACAACCTGTCTTGATCAATATTTTCCTGTAACCTTCTCAATTTCTTTCTAGAAAAGTGAGGATTTAACAAAGGAAACTATGAAACTCCTTTGCTGGAATCAGACAAAAAGGAAGATCTTTAATAAAAGAATCAATAATGGATGTTACACCATTAAGCCTAATTTTCCATCAGGGCACAGATGACATGAGAACTACTGTTCTCTCAGTTCAGTTCAGTCGCTCAGTTGTGTCTGACTCTGCGACCCTGTGGACTGCAACACGCCAAGTTTCCCTATCCTTCACCAACTCCCGGAGCTTGCTCAAACGCATGTCCATCGAGTCAGTGATGCCATCCAACCATCTCATCCTCTGTCATCCCCTTCTCCTCCCACCTTCAATGTTTCCCAGCATCAGTGAGTCAGTTCTTCGCATCAGATGACCAAGGTATTGGAGTTTCAGCTTCAGCATCAGTCCTTCCAATGAACACTCAGGACTGATTTCCTTTAGGATGGACTGGTTAGATCTCCTTGCAGTCCAAGGGACTCAAGAGTCTTCTCCAACACCACAGTTCAAAAGCATCAATTCTTCAGTGCTCAGTTTTCTTTATAGTCCAACTCTCACATCCATAGGTGACTACTGGAAAAACCACAGCTTTGACTAGACGGACCTTTGTTGACAAAGTAATGTCTCTGCTTTTTAATATGATGTCTAGGTTGGATATAGCTTACCTTCCAAGGATCAAGCGTCTTTTAATTTCATGGCTGCAGTCACCATCTGCAGTGATTTTGGGGCACAAGAAAATAAAATCTGTCACTCTTTCCTTTGTTTCCCCATCTATTTGTCATGAAGTGATGGGAACAGTGGATGCCGTAACCTTAGTTTTCTGAATGCTGAGCTTTAAGCCACCTTTTTCACTCTCCTCTTTCACTTTCATCAAGAGGCTCTCTAGTTCTTTTTCACTTTCTGCCATAAGGGTGGTGTCATCTGCACATCTGAGGTTATTGATATTTCTCCCGGCAATCTTGATTCCAGCTTGTGCTTCCTCCAGCCCAGCGTTTCTCATGATGTACTCTGCATAGAAGTTAAATAAGCAGGTGACAGTATACAGCCTTGACACACTCTTTTCCCAGTTTGGAACCAGTCTGTTGTTCCAATGTCTAGTTCGAACTGTTGCTTCCTGACTTGCATACAGATTTCTCAGGAGGCAGGTCAGGTGATCTGTATTCCCATCTCTTTCAGAATTTTCCACAGTTTATTGTGATCCACACAGTCAAAGGCTTTGGCATAGTCAATAAAGCAGAAATAGATGTTTTTCTGGAACTCTCTTGCTTTTTCGATAATCCAGCAGATGTTGGCAATTTGATCTCTGGTTCCTCTGCCTTTTCTAAGTCCAGCTTGAACATCTGGAAGTTCACAGGTCATGTATTGCTGAAGCCTAGCTTGGAGAATTTTGAGCATTACTTTGCCAGCCTGTGAGATGAGTACAATTGTGCAGTAGTCTGAACATTCTTTGGCATTGCCCTTCTTTGGGATTGGAATGAAAACTGACCTTTTCCAGTCCTGTGGCCACTGCTGAGTTTTCCAAATTTGCTGGCATATTGAGAGCAGCACTTTCACAGCATCATCTTTCAGGATTTGAAATAGCTCAACTGGAATTCCATCACCTCCTCCAGCTTTGTTCATAGTGATGCTTCCTAAGGCCCACTTGACTATGCATTCCAGGATGTCTGGCTCTAGGTGAGTGATCACACCATCATGGTTATCTGAGTTATGAAGATCTTTTTTATATAGGTCTTCTGTGTATTCTGGGGCTTCCCTGGTGGCTCAGAGGTTAAAGCGTCTGCCTGCAAGGCGAGAGACCAGGGTTTGATCCCTGGGTCGGGAAGATCCCCTGGAGAAGGAAATGGCAACCTACTCCAGTATTCTTGCCTGGAGAATCCCATGGAAGGAGGAACCTGGTGGGCTACAGTCCATGGGGTCACAAAGAGTCGGACACGACTGAGCGACTTCACTTCACTTCACTTCACTTCTGTGTATTCTTGCCACCTCTTAATATCTTCTGCTTCGGTTAGGTCCATACCATTTCTGTCCTTTATTGTGCCCATTTTTGCATGAAATGTTCCCTTATTATCTCTAATTTTCTTGAAGAGATCTCTAGTCTTTCCCATTTATTATTTGCCTCTATTTCTTTCCATTGATCACTGAGGAAGGCTTTCTTATCTCTCCTTGCTGTTCTTTGGAACTCCGCATTCAAATGGATATATCTTTCCTTTTCTCCTTTGCCTTTAGCTTCCCTTCTTTTCTCAGCTATTTGTAAGGCCTCCTCAGGCAACCATTTTGCCTTTTTGCATTTCTTTTTCTTGGGGATGGTCTTGATCACTGCCTCCTGTACAATGTCACAAACCTCCATCCATAGTTCCTCAGGCACTCTGTCTATCAGATCTAGTCCCTTGATTCTACTTGTCACTTCCACTGTACAATTGTAAGGGATTTTATTCAGGTCATACCTGAATGGTCTAGTGGTTTTCCCTACTTTCTTCAATTTAAGTCTGAATTTGGCAATAAGGAGCTCATGATCTGAGCCACAGTCAGCTCCCCTTCTTGTTCTCTCAGGTGCTTTTCAAACCTTCAAGATCTGAGTGTAGTTAACTGACCACACTTTATTATGATTGCTTTCATCATATTACACAGAAATTTTTTTCTCTGTGAATTTTTTAACATCCCAATTGCCATGGGATTAATCTGGAGTTTAGAGATGACATTTTTCTTCTCTTTGGAGAATACTATGAGAAGGGCAACCCTGAATGCTCAAAAGAATAGCTTTTGTCTCTCGTGTTTCCACTAAGGAAAAAGATGTAAGCTGGGAAGCCAATCTTGTTTCACCCTTCACCCTCAACCTATGAGAACCTGCCCTTCTGCCCATCTCAGGTACAGCTGCCTAGACTGGGGGGGAGGGGCGGGGGGGGGGGCTTTGACCTCAGGTTACCTTTCCCAAGGCCACTGACTTGTGGCCTGGTTAAAAAAAAAAAAAAAAAAAAAGATCCTCTAAGATGCCTTCTTCAGGCCGTAAGTAGGGGAGACAGAGAGGCTGCTGACATTTTGGAAATGGAAACCAAAGCAGCCGGTTGTGGTGCAGAAAGGGGAGAGAAGGAGGTGATCGCCGAGATGGTCACATACCAGAGGAGGGCAAAGAGGAGCCAGGGGCAGAGGCAGGAGATTGGAGCAGACCACAGCAGCAACTAGAGGCCCTGAGTTCCTGGAAAGACCGGGAGTGTGGCCTTAGCTTGGGACGGCTTTCCCACCTCAGTTCCTGCTCCGTGGGAGCCAGCTGGGTCAAGGCTTCTTTTCCAGGGGTCACCATCCCTTCCTCACAGATCCTTGCACTAAATTCCTCTTCCCTGAGCCAGCTCAAGGTGGGTGGGGAGGTCTCTCTCTGAAACCAGAAAAAGTGTTTAGATCATTTACACTTAATGTAATTATTGCTAGAGTCATGTTTCTATGCTATCTTGCTGCTTACTTTCTACTTGCTCCTTTTATTGTGTTCTCTTTTTAATCTTTTAGTCTTGTTTTGCATTAATTTTGCATTTTTTAGTAGTCCATTTACCTCCAATATTGGTTTGCTAACTATATCACCTGGTCTTATTTTTTCAATAGTTGCTCTGGGATTTAAAATATGCGTAATTAATGTATCACAGGGTATCTTCAAATATTATACTCCTTCCCATATAGAGCTTTCCGACAGTACGCTCCTGTGCCCCGCTCCTGTACTTTGTGCTGCTGTTGGCATATATTTCACTGCTGTATATGCTATTAACACCACAATACATTCTTTTGCTTTAAGTCATTAGTCTTTTAAATTTTTTTAGTAAGGGTAAAAAATGTCTTTTATTTTTACCCACATTATTTACCATTTCCCAATCTCTCCAGGCCTTTGTGTTGATCCAACTTTCCATCTGGCATTATTTTCCTGCTGCCTGAAGAACTTTAATATTTTTTAAGTTCAGGCCTATTGGCAACAAATGCTTGCATCTTTTGTCTGTCTGAAAAAGTCATCATTTCACCTTCATTTTGCAATTGCATCTTTGCTAGATTTAAAATTCTGGGTTGACTTTTTTTTTCAACACTTTAAGATGCATTCCACTGTGTTCTGGGTTGCACTGTTTCTTATAATAAATCTGTGACAAGTTTTATCTTTGTTCCTCTGTACAAAATGTGTCTTTTTCTCTGGATGGTTTAAAGATGTTCTTTTGTCACTGTTTTTCAGAAACTTGATCATATTGTGTCATGGTGTAAGACATTTCTATCTGTAGATTTATAGTTCTCAACGAATTTGGGGAAATTTTTTGGCGATAATTTCTTCAAATACTTTATCTGTTTACTCCTCTTTTCCATCTTTCTGGAAGTCCAATTCCATGGACACCAGACTGCTTGATATTATTGCACAGGTGATTGGAACTGTGCTCTGCACTTTTTAAATGTATGCATTTTCTTATATATAAATTAAAACCAAATATAGTTGATTTAAATCAATGAGACTATATACAAGACCCAGCACCATTTATGGCACACAATAGGTGATTAATAAATACTGTTTTTCATCTCCCCAACCTCACCTCTTTAATTTCTCTCTGTGCTCCTGCTCTTTTTATCCAGTTTACACACTTCTGCCTCTTTCGCTTCTCACACCCCTCTGCCTCTCCAAATTCCTCCCATCCTTCAAGGCACAGTTTGAATCCCTCCACCCTGAACATTTTCCAGGTTACTTTAGGTCACAGTTCAGGTCTAAGCATTCACCTTCTGCCTCCCCAGAATTAAGCATTATTGTATATTGACACGCGTCTTTCACAGTGCAAGGGTGCTTCTGTGTCTTGCCTCACCTTTGATTTTGAATTCCTCAGGAATGAGTACTATAATACTTTTTCCTCCTGCAACATCATCACCGCCTGCTCCAACAGTGCCAAGAAGTGTTTCTCATTGTGAATCACTTGTGACAGAGCCTCCCAAGCATCCTGGAGCACCAAAGACCTCCTGCCCCTGGCCAGCCAGCTCCCTGGGGAAAGAAATTGCTCCCAAGTGACACTGTGGTGTTCTGAAGGAAAAAGGACTCTGGAGACCAACCATCCTGGTGGAAATCTCAACCCTGCCTGCTTCCTTCTATATAACTGTGGCCAAGTTACTTAGCCAGACTGAGTCCCAGTTTCCTTATCAGTTTCATGGATGTGATGGAGTAAAACAGAGACTTGTGTCAAGTCCCTGGCTATTACCTGCTGTCATGAGAGCTGGATTCATGAATGTAGCACAGGGTTCCAGTCTTTCATGGGGTACATGGAGCTGGTAGGCATTCAGAGAACACCTAGACTTGTGAATTTTTGTGCCAGCTATGAACTCATTTCCCCAGGCTGTGTCATGAACTCATTTCCCCAGGCTGTGTCTAAGAGCTCTGCATCCCTCACAAAAGCTTATTGTATTTCTTTAGTCCCATCCACACATCTGGTTGCACTTACTGATCTAAAAATGTATCCATCCTTCTTGCCATGTTCACATTTCTGAACATGGTGCAGCCCCAAGGGGGAAAAACTCGTAAATACCATGCATTAGAAAAATGAATGCCATGCATTTACATCCTTCCAAAAAAGGATGTCTAGGACAAGAAGCATAGCCCTCTGTAAGCGGCAGGCACATGGACAGCTCTGCACACCAGGGGCTGGCACACCAGCATCCCTGGGACTTGAATCTAGTGGTCTTGCTGGTGGTGGTGGTGGTGTTAGTCACTCAGTCGTATCCGACTGCGACCACATGGACTGTAGCCCACTGGGCTCCTCTGTCCATGGGTGTCTGCAGACAAGAATACTGGAGTGGATTGCCATTTCCTTCTCCAATCTAGTCATCTTCGGCTAGGAAAACCCCTCCAAAGCAGTGAGGAGGACTTCTAGGGCAAGGAATCCAGAAAACAAGACGTTCTTTTGACCATCTAGTAAAGGTTTACTTCCAAAGATGGGAGGAGTAGCAAGGAGAAGTCAAGAGACAGGACACCTGGTTCTGCCTTTAGATTTCCCGAGTGACCAAGAGCATGTTGCTCAGTGTCTGTGGGTCTCTGCTACCCATCTGTGCATAATCACTTATGTCTCCACTGCAGCTGTGATTTTGTGAATGTCTCTGAAATGAGACAGAGGTATTTGTCTATGTGTTTGTATCTGTCCATGTTCTCAATGCCAATTATGTGCTTGGCATGTAGCAGACACTTCACACATGTTTTTTAAACAGATGAATGCTATAAGGTTGAAATTGTAAGCCTCTATTTAGATATGCACTTTGCCCTCAATTATTGTGACATCAAGCAACTTCATCTCTGGGCTCCAGTTTCCTCATTTGTAGAACAGATAATGAGGTCTACACATGATGACTGTGAAAATTAAAACAGGAAACCCTCATTTTAAATGGACTTGAGAAGTCCTGAAGGGGGATCTTTCACATGCAAACCACCAGTTGCATTTTATTTACAATTCTGGGCAGGAAGAAGCTTACCTTACCACTCCATTAGAAGGAAGTAAGGTTTTCTCTTCACCCAATAACAGCCCAGCCAATGAAAAAGTCCGATAACTCAGCCAACGAGAAACTGTCACCATCCTGACCCCTCACTTTCCTTGGATGGACTTTCATTCAAAGAAGCCCCCCTCAACTTCCTCCTTTATCTCTAAAAGTTACACTCCTCTCCTTTTTTCTCCAGACTTGCGCATGGTTTGCCATAGCTTGCAGGTCCTGCATTGCAATTCTTCTGCTATTCCCAAATAAACCAATTTTGCTAGTAAAAATAACTGGCTGTCTTATTTTTAAGGTAGAAATGGTTAAAGGAGATGTCTGTTAACTCCATAAAGGGTACCTAATACAGAGAGATTGCTCACTAAATGACAGTGATCATGGTTATTGTTATATCTACCCCAATTCTGCTTGTTGGTTTTTTGGAATGGCTGTAGGAATTTCCTCTCTTGTCTCTTTTTTCCCCACTCTCCCTCCCAGTATAACGGCAGTGTATGGATTTTCTCACTCAATGGGCTGTCTCTAAAGATCAAACCAAAAGAACAGGCTTGTGTTGTAGTAGATTAGATTTGAGTTCAAGCTGAACAAAGAAAAAAGTTATGAAAAGAGATGGTGAACTTTCCCCAGGAAATCTGTTGGAATATATAGGTGTTTTCATCAGTGACTGGCTCCTGTGGTGACCCATATGGGTCCATATGAGCTTTTACTTAATGGCCTCGACCGGCCACGAATAGCTCAAGGAAACTGTGATGAGGCCAGTGGGCTCAGTCAGAGATGCTCTGTGTGTGATCTGCTCCACAGAGACCCACGGGTCTTTGAAGTTACAGAGCTGCTGAGATGCATTAGTGCTACCCAAGGATACAACGAAAGAAGTAGATCCCTGCCTGGTAACCCAGCCAGCCCTGAGGCCTGAGTCTGAAAGAGGTAATAGGGAACGGGCCTGCTAGACCTGCTCTCTCATGAGGCTTTCATGCACCGGGTCTTCTAGAACCTCCTGGCACCTTTAAAGCCAACCTAGGGCACTTGACAGCTTCACTGGCATGCCAGCACAGCCCCAGTGGCCAGGTCTGGTGGGTGCATGTACCTACAATGACCCCTTCTGTCCTTCTGCCCATTTCACTGTGGGTTGTTTGTGAGGGGAGAAGAGTCACATTCTAGGCTCAGCTGTGTCCTCCAGAGGCTCTCCCACCAGTGCTGGGGACCGCCAACCACCCCCAGGGCCAGTTCACTAAAGGAGCTGGGCCTTTGGTTCCTGTTGGGAGGGACTGGCATGGGGGTAGGTGAAGTAAAGGGGAAGGGATGTTGTGAGTTGTGAGTGGTGCAGAGAAGAGAGAGAAAAATTCTGCTTGTTTCTCAACTACTTCACTAGCTCAGCCAGCTGAAGATAGGGAGGGCTGACCTAGGACAGGTAGGTAGTGTGAAGAGCAGGTTGTACTGGGCTGAGCCGAGCTAAGTGGAGTTGGAAAGACAGATCCTGCTCTCAGAATCCCTTGGGCCGAGGCATCCGTTCTAGGCAGAGATTGAGTTTGTTTTCCTAAAATTGTCTCTGGCAACTGAAGAAGAGAAATGCTTGACTTATGGACAAGACACCCAGGGAGACCATCTTAAGTCCCCAGAAGCGAGTTTCCTGAAGGCGCCCTCACAACCCTCCTGGGCTGCCTCCACTTCCACCGCCCCTGCCCTTCCCTGCTCCTCATTCCCACTCTTCCCCTGCCCTCACCCCTCTTCCCCAGGGGAATGACTTCATGCATTCTTCCCCAGGGCCTTCCAGACTTCCGCACTTATCTGGCTGCCTTTTACCATATCCTGATCCCCATTCTCATTCTCTGGGTCCTTTCCCCTGAATAACTGACTGCTGTAGAGGCGAGACACGTAATTCTTTGGTGTCTCCTAGAATACAGAACTCGGAATAGAATAAATGCTTCCTGAATGAATGACTGAAAGGCTGTATTATCTCAGATCTTAAAATGCAATTCTAGGACTTGTCTGCTGCTGCTGCTGCTAAAGTCGCTTCAGTCATGTCCTACTCTGTGCAACCCCATGGACAGCAGCCCAACAGGCGCCCCCATCCCTGGGATTCTCCAGGCAAGAACACTGGAGTGGGTTGCCATTTCCTTCTCCAATGCATGAAACGGAAAAGTGAAAGTGAAGTCGCTCAGTCGTGTCCGACTCTTGGCAACCCCATGGACTGCAGCCTACCTGGCTCCTCTGTCCATGGGATTCTCCAGGCAAGAACACTGGAGTAGGGTGCCATCGCCTTCTCCGAGGACTTCTCTAGGTGGTCTAATGGTTAGGAATCCACCTGCCAATACAGAGGACGTGGGTTTAATCCCTGGTGGTGGAAGATCCCACATGCCTCAGGGCCATTAAGCCCATGTGCCACAACTCCTGAAGCCCGTGCAGCTAGAGCTCATGCTCTGCAACGAGAGAAGCCACTGCAGTGACAGCCTACACGCCGTAATGAAGAGAAGCCCCCACTCGCCACAAACAGAGAAAGCCCTTGAGTAGCAGTGAAGACCCAGTGCAGCCAAAAAATTTAAAAATAAAAAAAAAATTAAAAGCTTGGGTCATAACAGGTGTATACACTCCAACTCATACCTTAAGGATTATTACTGAGGAACTTGGGGTTTCTAGGGCTCCAGCTGTGAGTCCTCTGAGGCTGGTGAGGATGGCGGGACCAGGGCTAAAGGCATTAAGCAAATGTCGCAGCCCTGCCACCAATTTATGTGTGATGGAGAATAAGTCATGTAACATTTCTCCATGTCCTTACCTGTTCAGTGGGTCACCACCCACTTGTATAAAGTATTGAGAGCAGAAAATGGGGCAGTTTTGAAAGCAGTTTGGTAATGCTGAATAAATGAAGGAGATTATTATTCTCAGGGGTTCATGAAGGATTCATTCAAAACATCCTTAGTGATTACTCTGCTTCAGATACTAGGAATACAAATACAAAGGTGCCTCAAACCTTGCCCCTGGGAAGCTGGGGAGAGAGACTCAAATACTAACAATAGGATTGTAGGAATGGGGGAGGAAAATGTCTGGAGGGCAGACTGGAGCACATTTGAAGAGACCTTTGGGAATCATCAGATGTCTCCAGGCAGCAGTGTGGAGAGGCAGGAGCCTGACAGAAGGGAAGGCTGAAGGCGTGGAGGGGAGCTGTGAATGGCGCCTCGTGGCTCCAGTGGAGAAAAGCAGGGTGGCAAGGCTGCCAGGGAGCTCAGCACAGATGCTAGGAAGGTAGGTAGCTGAGCTGGGGAGCTCTGCCACCCTGGTGGGGTAGGCCAGGGTGGGGTGGGAGTGCCAGGGGAGGAAGTGTCAGAATGCTTCTGGGACTCCAGCTGGTGCAGCCACAGGCAGGGCCTGGAGTTACTGGGTGAGCAGGGAGGCCAGGCCCTCCAGGTTGCTCAGCACAGATGGGCAGAAGCATACTGCCTGTGTTGTAGCCATGCGTTCTGGGAAACAGACTCACTTGAAGGACAATGCAGATAGTGGAGTGCAGTTTATTACACCAGAAGGCCCGAGGCAGAGTCTCCTCCGAGCCAAGGACCCCGACCAGTTTTTGTGAAAACCTTATATACCCTAAGTGTACGCCAAACCCACCTCCCCAGATTCCATGAAACTAGTCTGAACAAAGGAAAAGAAAGATACAATCAAAGTTAACTCCTGATTCCTGTGCCTTACGCCTAGGTATTTAACAGTGGACAATTATCAATAGGCCTGTGGTCATACCCTAATAAGCATAATAGAATGTATGATTCTATTCAGTTACACAGATAATTAGGGTATTCTTTTAGGCAAGGAGAGTCTAGGTATGAGCCCTGGGGCTTTTCCTTCCAGGGCCTGGTTTTCCAGTTGGTATGTCGTTTCCATAGGTACTGGGCATATAGCTCAATGTCCACAGTCTGGCCCAAGATGGAGTCCTGCTTTCAAGACAGAGCCTGTTCTGTCTGTTTCCTCCTTCACCTGGTCCTTCCTTCTCTTAAGAGCTCCAAGGGCAGCCAGGTCAGATTACTTGCCTGCTACTCAAACGTGTAAGACTCTCACCTCTGTGCCTCTGCACAGCTCTCTCTCAGCATGGACTATTGTTAATGGCCCTCACCCTCCAAGTCCCTGCTTCCATGTCACTCCCCACCCCGGGGGCCTCCTTGGCCCATGGCACCCCCATCGTTCCTTTAACACCTCGTAACACAAGTGGTCCTTGTCTTTCCTGTGTCTCCCCTCTAACGTGTCAGTTCTGTGAGGTTGGGGGCTTTGTCTCTCATCCTGACTTGTTGCTGGCACACAGTAGGTGCTGAATAGCTGAATCAATAGCCTGGCTGTAAAGCATGACTTGAAGGGTGCTGCACTTAAACCTGCAGCATCATCCATGGGTTATGGTGGGGATCAGCATCCCCCATAGTAGAAATCAAGAAATCGGGATCCCCTTCTTGGTCTTAAATAAGTATCACATTAAATTTCATAGTAGGTGACAAAGAGAATTGACCACAAAGCCCCAAGGCTGAAATCTGGCTCTGCACCTGCCTCTCCTCACTCCCCGAGCATCATGTCCTAAGTCCTGAATCCCAAATCCAGCCAGAGTGGGAAGCTCAAGGTGGACGCAGTCCTAAATCCAGCCTGGTCAAGGAAACCCAGCTGGCACAGGAAGGTCTCCGGTAGGGCCTGGGCCAGCTACAGAGAATGGAAAGAACGGGCTTCAGTGGGCAAAAGCTGCCATTGCCTTACTTGGCAACACACGTGTCTTTTTAAATAACAGATTTAAATAAGTAATGCAAACTGTGAAAATCTATGGTTAAAAATGAAAGAGGAGGGACGGGAATAAAGACTCTAGCAGATGGTTGCCGGGCCTCCCTCTGACAGGTGGGACAGATCATCTACACCAACACATCCCGAAAGGTCTTCTCTCTTAGTGGGTGTTTATTGGCATCCCACAGAATGAGCCCTGCACATTCAGCCTGGCCCAGAGCAGCTCTGGAGAGGACCTTGGCCTTGGCTGGGCCTCACCTGTGGCCACAGAGTTCAGTTCAGTTCAGTTCAGTCGCTCAGTCGTGTCCAACTCTTTGTGACCCCATGAATCGCAGCACGCCAGGCCTCCCTGTGCATCACCAACTCCCGGAGTTCACTCAGACTCATGTCCATCGAGTCAGTGATGCCATCCAGCCATCTCATCCTCTGTCGTCCCCTTCTCCTCCTGCCCCCAATCCCTCCTAGCATCAGAGTCTTTTCCAATGAGTCAACTCTTCTCATGAGGTGGCCAAAGTACTGGAGTTTCAGCTTCAGCATCATTCCTTCCAAAGAAATCCCAGGGCTGATCTCCTTGCAGTCCAAGGGACTCTTGAGAGTCCCCTCCAACACCACAGTTCAAAAGCATCAATTCTTCGGCTCTCAGCCTTCTTCACAGTCCAACTCTCACATCCATACATGACCACTGGAAAAACCATAGCCTTGACTAGACAGAGGCCCCCTCACCAAAAGGGGGGCAAGGAGAGAGAAAATCCTGCAAGTCTAGGCAAAGGCACCATCCAACCAGAGGTGGGGAGGAAAGACTCGACTCTAGCCCTTGGGGTGTCTGAGTCAGCATCTCACTCACACACACTCACTCACACACACACGTGCTGCCTCTTGCAGTCCTTGGGCCTCTTCACATCTGCTCTGCTCACACCTGCTCTCTGACAGCCAGGACTGTGGGGCCCTTTAAAAGACCCCACCTGGCCCTCTAACTGGTTCACGGAGGAGAGTCATGGGCCCCAAGCTAGACTGTGGCCCACTAGGAGGTGGAGACCAGCCCTTGTCCTCCAGTATTCCCAAGGCCAGTCACAGGCCTAGTGTCCAAAGGGCTCAGGCACAGCCACCTTCATTTCCCAGCAGAGCCATCAGTTTGGGGTCAGACTCCTTCCTGCAGCCGCCACTGAGGGTCATGGGCAGGCCTCCTCCCCACATCCTCCAGCCCCTGAGTGTGTTAGCAATGAAGGTTGGATGCTGATGCTGAGTCAGCACTGGGTCCACAGGGTGTCCTTTGAGGGACCAGCGGGGAGCTATCCTAGGAAGCAAACCCTCATCTCACCTCAGGGTCACCTGCCATCATTAAGCACTTGTTGGGCTGGCCACTGTGCTGAAAGCTTTACGTGCAGAATCGCTGTAAATCCTTATAACACCCTACGAGATGCGCCAGCATCACCCCCATCATTGTCATCTGCATTTAACAGAAGAGGAGCCTGAGATGCAGAGAGGGCCCGTAACTGGTCTGCAGTCACAGTAAGCAGGATGCGGACCCCGCAGCCCTGCCCCACAGTGTGTGCTCCAAACCCCAGGGAAGCCGCGGCCGTGCCGCACAGCCTCCCTGACTGCGCCGTCCCTCAGTCACTGGCACCTGAACACAGGCTGCAGGACTGTGCAGGCTCCGCTGCTAGTGCCCGTGTCAAGTCCTTGCCTCTCCCTGAGTAGTTTCCCATTAGTACAATAACACAGGGTTTGCGAGAAAAGCCATCTCACAGGGTGATCGGAGGGAAAATGTGCTAATATGTGTAACAGGTTTAGAACACTGCCTGGTACCAGACACACTCAACAAATAATGAGCCTTGTCCCTATTCTGGATAACATGAGTGTTCCAGTGGAAACTTCCAAGTCCTTGTCTGATCTACAGTCCCTTCTCCATGGGGTCCATGAAATGACCTCCCGTATCCACTGTCCTTTTAAAATCTCCCTCCAGCTCATTCTTCCACCTTCTCCTTTCCTCCTCCTTCCACTCCCAACTTGCCATTGAATCTGTTTAATTCATTCTAATGCTCGGAGCCCCGGATCCCTGACTGTGACAGATTGAGGGGGTGGGGTGGGGGTGGAGAATGGAGGAGCTTGTGTAATAGGACATAAATAAATTTGCACATGCTTCTTGGTTTTTACTTGCAGATTTTTATCCCATCACAGGGCAATCTTTGCTTTGTCTTCTCTGGAATCAGTGGGAGGATGTTTTATTCATGCCCATCTCCCCAGCACGCAGTGCAGGAGGCGCCCAGTGTGCCACGTGCTTGGTTCTGTGAGAGCCGATGTTTATGCCAGGTGCTGTTTGCTCTCAGGGCCTCACACACTCACTCACTGATGCTCTGATAGCATCTTAATGTCCCCACGCTCAGCAGATAGTAAGCACTCCGATGTCTGGCTAACAAGGAATGGTGTCCAGTCGTACCCTCTACACCATTTAAAACCCCCATCTCGGTCTTGGTGACTCATGACCATCCCCTCTTACTTCTGGCCTCACCCCTCTCTTAATATTTAGGAAGGGGGTTTCAGTGCAAACTGTCAACGTGATGAACGGCCCAGGTGACAATGACAAAAGTGAGCGCACACCTAGAGCCACTTAGGTGCTTCCCTACAGGGCGTGACTTGAGCAGTATCACACCATCTAAAACCTCTCCCTCAGCACTGGTAAGACATTCTAGTTGCTTTTCCAAGTAGCTGTCTGGAAACTGCAAATCATGACGGCGTAACACATCACACCAAGTCACGGTCAGATAGGCTTGGGCTCACATCCTCTCCTGTTATTTTTTGAGCAAATTCCTGATGTCCTCTGAGCCACAGCTTCCTCAGCGATGGAGCGAGGGTGTGGGCTACCCTGAGCTGCCATGGGAAGATGACCCAGTTCAAAAGTCAGCCGTTTAGTGGGTGGCTTCCTCACTCTTAACAGCCCACCGAGTACAGGCTACTAAGGAAAGAATTTCGAGGGGGAAGGAAGGAAGGATGATTTTAGTGTCTGTCAGGCCTGGGGTGGGACGGGGTGGTGGGTGGAGGCTGGGAAGGGAGCGAGCTGTTTACCGGCACAGTCAACAAATAAGGATCGAGACCATAAAGCCAGGCATTGTGCTAAGTGCTGAGGCAATGAAAAGGAATGTTTATTTATAAGTTATACTCCACCTACTTCCCAAGAGAATTTGAAGGTGACTCAAAATGAAAACCACATATGCGGCATGATCAGTAAAACAGAAAATCAAATCCATGGAAATGAAGAAAAGAAACCAACTTGACGATCACCATGCGTCGAGTTCTTGAGTGCCATCATCGTTTAATCCAACAACCCCATTTTACAGATCAGAAAGGCAAGAGCAAAGAGGCAGGCCCAGACCCAACACAGGTGCAAGCACAGTGGGCTTGGGATATTTAGGAGCCTGTGAAAATGTTTAAAACATTCTTTTAAAATCAGAGTCAGAAGAAAAATTTAGGCTGAAGAAAATGTTTTAATATACAATCTTAATATATTCTTCTTTATACCTCTATACTTTCTATACAATCATAAAATATAATTTTTACTATTTTTAATGGAGGAGGGGACTCACAAACGGAAAAGTGCCCCAAAAGTCATCCTGCAGTCCCAAACCTCAGCATGTCTAACTCCAAACCTGTAAGTGGGAGTATTTGTTGTTATTGAGTTTCATGTGCAAGTCAACTCTGAAACTAGAGAGCGAGTATGATGAGATAAATAATTTTCAGTTTCATAAAAAGGATGTGTGGTGGGGCACATGTACTTACTTTACACTGTGATTGTAGTTTTCTTATTTCCTTTGTAACTAGTCAACCCTTTCTTATCAGTTCCACCAGGGAGCCAACCCCTACTTGGCTAGGGGGATGGCTAAAAGTTGTCCAATTTGATACATTTCCAGTCTGATTCAGTAACTGAAATTGTCTAAGCAACGGATGACTCCACGGAATCTCAACCTTTGGGAGACTGTTTTGTCTGTCTCCTGAATCCAGTGTGGCAAACGGTTCTGACGAGATCACTGTGGCATCCCGGGAGAAGGTCCTTGGAGCATGCCTGGATCCTCACTGCTCTCTGCTGCCAGGGACCAGCTGATGGACCACTGAGGTAGGATGGGCTGCATCTTGCTTTACAGGGTGCTGTGCCAGGATGCATCAGCGAAGCCTGTGGTCCCCACCAGCTGCCGAAGTGACCACTTGGACCTGTGGCCAGGCCTGTCCTCCGCCATCCTGCTGGCTCTCCCAGTATCTCCTTGTGTGCTGCCTCAGGCTTTCCCACCGACCCCTCCTGCCACACATTCACAGCATCGTGTGGGTACCTCTGGACTTGTCATGGCCCCCACGCACCTGGAGGCAGATAGAATACTAGCCCAGACACTCGCTGTCTCCTTCATACTTTTCTGCACGCCTTAAAAACTCCAACAGATTGTACCCTGACACATTGTAGGGACCATGGAGGAGGCAATGAGCCAAGTGGCAGAAAAAAACCCTGGGGCCTGAACTGTTATCTCCCCATCCTCCTTCCCACAATCTATCAAAAGAGGAGAAACAAGATTTCCTCTCTTCATTTTCTAAACACTAGTCAGGCAGGCCTAATTCTTGATATGTTAAATGAGAGATGAAGGAATTCAGAAAACCTTTTCTTTGAACAATGACTGCATTCCATCCAAGAATTTTGCTATGACTCAGACAAAAATCTAATTGGAATATACTGAGCTAGTATTCTATCTTTCTCTTACCTCCTACACCAAACATTGCTTCAGTGGGCAAGTAACCCCAGAACAAGATTTATAGGATGTGAAAATTCATCGAAAAATAATTTCAGAGTGTCAGCCCTGTTGCAGAAACAAGTTAGTTCAACAGGAGAAACCAACTATGGTGTATTAAATCCCCCCAAAAATGTATTCTGTGGGTCCTTTTACGAAGAATATTGAACAACATGATGAACACCATTTTCAATGCTTTCTTGAACCTACTGGATCACAGGTTTATTATAAAAGAATACAACTTGGGAACAGCTGGGTGGAAGAGATGTGTAGGGTAAGGTCTGGGGAAAGGACACAGAGCTTCCATGCCCTTTCCAGACGCACCACCCGTCCCCCAACCCCCCCTGCATGTGCTCACTCAACCAGAAGCTCTCTGAACCCTGGCCTTTTGAGTGTTTAATGGAGGCTTCATCACTTAGACATGATCAATTAAATCACTGGTCATAAGCAACTGATTCAACATCTAGCCTTTCTCCTCCACAGAGGACAGGAGTGGGAACTTCAGGGCTTACTTTGCAAAACTTCTCCCAATACCTGTTGCTACATGGGCTTCCCTGATGGCTCAGTGGCTAAAAAACCTGCCTGCTGTGCAGGAGACACAGGTTGGATCCCTGGGTTGGGAAGATCCCCTAGAGGAGGAAATGGCAACCCACTCCAGTACTCTTGTCTGGGAAATCCCATGGGCAGAGGAGCCTAGTGGGCTACTGTCCAAAGGGTCCCAAAGAGTTGGACACAACTGAGTGACTAAGCAACGCCTTAACAAAAGTAGACTAGAATATTAGGTATTTCTGTATGAAAGGGGGATCATCAGGTGAGTTCAGTTACGCTACACCTGGTGTTCCTAACAGCTGAATACAGGTTAGACACCCCAAAGAAGACAGCACAGCACTGTCCACCTAGGTGTTTCAAGCAATGTTTAGATGGGGGAAGAAAGTCATTGTCCTCCTCTCCCACCTTGAAGATCAGGGAGAATGTAAGAAAACAATGATAGGTTGTTTTTGTTTTTTTTTTTAAGATTCATTGTGATTCAAAATTTGGGCCAGAAATAGTTTGAGAGTTTGTGCTGGACTTCAATTAAGCCTTATTAAGAGATATTTTTGGAAAAGGCAATGGCAACCCACTCCAGTACTCTTGCCTTGAAAATCCCATGGACAGAGGAGCCTGGTAGGCTACAGTCCAGGGGTTCACGAAGAATTGGACATGACTGAGCGACTTCACTTTCACTTTTCAGTTTCATGAGTTGGAGAAGGAAATGGCAACCCACTCCAGTGTTCTTGCTTGGAGAATCCCAGGGACGGGGGAGCCTGGTGGGCTGCCGTCTATGGGGTCGCACAAAGTCGGACACGACTGAAGCGACTTAGCAGCAGCAGCAAGAGATATTTTAAAGGGTGTGCTAAGAAATGCAGGTATTCTGCATTCATAGGTGGGTGAGTTGGTATTATGAAGAGGTCATTTTCACAAGTTTATGTATAGACTCGATACAGCTCAATTAAAATCCCAATACATATTTACATGTAGAATCTGGCAAGTTTATTATAAAACTCATTTGAAAGTGCAACAGTGAGAAGAAAAACAAGGTGAAGGGATTGTCCTACCAGGTATTATGACTAAGTACAAAGCCATAGTAATTAAGACAGTGTGACATTGGCACAGACATAGAGAAATAGATCAATGAAGCAGAATAAGGGCCCCATGAACAGACCACACATATAGGGATGCTTGATATATGATACAGGTAGCATTTCAGAGCCCTGGAAAGAACAAACTATTAAAAAAGTGATGCTGAAAAGAGTTATGGAGAAATGCATTCTAAGTGGGGATTAATTCCTTTGTGGGGTCTTTAAGGATCACTCCAGCATGGCCATAGAAATTACACTCAGAGAGGCATATGAAATGAAAGGATTTATTATACTCACGGGTCCAAGAGGAGAAAGGCATGGCAGGCTACACAGGGTCATTTATATCTCAATTTAAAAAAAATAATGCATACAGTATGTTACTTATTTACCAAGCCTAAAAATAGACTCAACTTCTAGCTTAAACTACAGTTTGCCGTAGGTACTTGCATGTTGTACATCAGTGGATTCAACCAATTGGGTATTAAAACTATTCAGGGGAAAAAATTCCAGAAAGTTCTAAAAAGCAAAACTTGAATTGGCCATCCTTCAGCAACTACTTATAGTGCTTACCTTGTATTTACAACTGTTTACATAGCATTTACATTGTATTAGGTATTATATATAATCTAGAGATGATTTGAAATATATAGAAGGATTGCATAGGTTATTTGCAAATACTGCACTATTTTATATAAGAGAGCATCTTAGGATTTTGGTATCTGTGGAGGTCCTGGAACCAATCCCCTGTCAATACCAAGGGATGACTGTATGTGAAATTGCTGTTATTTAACCATTTTTGTGAGGCAAAATGGCAATTTCCTTCAGTTTACCCTAGATAGAGTAAAGCAGTGGGAAAGAACTATTAGAAGTGATGCTGAAAAAAGTTATGGGGAAATGTGTTGTAAGGAGGGAGAGTAAGTCCTTTGTGGGGTCTTTATGGATCATTCCAACGTGGCCATCGAAATCCCCAGTATTTTTAGGGTGCATACACAGATGGTAAAACCATAAAAGTAAGCAAGGTGATCATGAACTGAAAGGTCAGGATTGTGTTACCCCTCTGGGGAGGAGGGAAGGAGATGTGATTGAAAGAGGAGGAGGTGGAAGGGGGACTTCACAGGTACTGGAGATGTTCTAGTCTGTTTCTTGCCCTCATGAGTGGTTACAAAGATATTTGCTTTATAGTTCTTTAAACTATAAATAATTTTATGCATTTTTTAAAAAGGGAATAAGGAAAATGTAGATGCCAGTTCTGAACTCAGGGCACCCTAGCCGGACAAGTCTTCTACCCTTGAGTGGCACAGAGAGCAGGGCACCTCCTGTTGGATGCCAGGGGCCCTCATTGCAGATTACCTATAACAGTTGCCCTGGCACCATTGGTTTGCCTTGTTTTGTTTCTCCCAGATAACAACTGGTGATACTTTTATTACCCCACTTATAATGATATATTATACAAGATTAGTCATGTGTCTTTTCCCAATGAAGGGTGAGCCCCTTGAGGGCAAGGACTGAGAATTTTCCATGGTTGACCCAGTGAAGCTGAGTGCCTGACACACTGTAGATCCTTGAATAACTGAAAGGATACACTCCAGAGGAAAGTCTGGTTGGGCAGATAGATGGATGGACAGAGAGCTTACCGGTCGCAGGTCTTTACTGAATGGGGGATTTTATTTTGAGAACTAGCGAAGAGTTTTACAGCCAAACATGATGAGTGGAGTGGCTTTATACGTGTACGAGTGCTAGTACAGTACAGTATAAATGGAGGACGGTATAAACCATACCTAGTGATTCAGTACCTGGAACAACACACGCTGTGCTTTGAACATTCAGTGACGTCCCGTCTAATTATGCTGCTAGGACTTGCAGCCACATAGGGCCCCGCTACTTCCTTGCACAGCTGCGGGGCAACTACTCACTTCATATTTACGTAAATAGCACTCCCTGAGTTGTGCAACAAGAAGGGTTGAAACCCGCCTTTGTCGGGAGGACCATGGAGCAAGGGGCTCAGGGATGCCCCAGGAAGGAGGTTGTTGGAAAGTTCCCCACGTGCAGACTGGTTCCTCGGTGCGCCTCAGTCTTGGAGGCAGTGTGCAGGGAGACAGGTTCCTTCCTCACGTCTCCCCTTCCTTCTGCCTTCCTTGCTGCCGGCTTGCCTCCCTCCCGCCCCCTCCTGTCCTTCTCTCTTCCTCCCTCTCTCCCCTCCGCTTTCCCTTCCTTGACCCTCCTTGTCCCTCTGCCTCTCCCCTCCTTGTCCTTGTCCCTCTCTCTCACTCCCCCTTTCCTTCCCCACCCCTGTGCTCTCCCCAGTCCCCTATTTATATCTCCCATCATCAGTCAGCTGGGCCCAATATAAAGAAACCCAAACATTTTAACTATCCCTCCCTTCGCTCCCCAAGAGACAGCTCTGCCTGTGGTTTTAAGGAGACTGAATTCCCTCCGGGTCCTTCACCCCAGGCACTTTCCATCCACCCACACAGTCCCTGGACCCCTCTGGGTGGCCTGGAACCTGCTCCGCCAAGTGACCACAAAGCCCCCCTTGGGCTTGCCTGGGACCCCTTCCCAACCCACAGCCAAAGAAAGGGCCATTTGTTACTTCTAAATGTCTCCATCCTCAGCTCTACGAGCAAATGCCCCTCCTTTCTAGACCCCATAATAGAAACACAGATCTTGGCTGCCCTTCTCTTCACCCTAAAGAAGGGCTGCTTTTGCAATAAGGGGCATTAGAAAATTGTCATCTGCCAGGAACGCAGAAATGTTTTTTCTCCACAGTCTCTGCCCTGGGCTGATTTGGCCTGATTGACAGGAGAGACAGAGATCATGGGATGAGGGGGAGGAGGAAGGTAAGGAGGAGGTCGGAGAGAGTACAGAGCAGCAGGAGAAAGAAAGATCAAATTCCAGAATTTTAAAACCGGGGGAGGAGAAGGATGGTCATCTAGTAGGGTGGTCCCAACACACGCACACCACCCATTCTGCAGAGGAGGAAACTGAGGCCTCAGGGACCAGAAGCGGTCTGCTTCCATCCTGTCCCACATCAATAATTGGCAGAGTCCAGACTAGCAGGCGAGTCTCCCAACTCTGATCCCAGCCCAGCAGCAGCACCCCCACTCCCCTGCCTGACTCAAAGCAAAGGAAGTTGACTCTCTTGGCAGCAAAATGAAACCTTTTGATTTACGAGGAATTCTGAGATATCTTCCAGTTGACAGTCTGGAGAATTGCATAAGTCCACACTTTTTGTGGGGGGAGCATTTAATGAAATGAACACATGAGTTATTCATTTTTCATTAAGGATGACATGCAGAGAGTCCGTATCTAAAGATGAAAAGTAGGTCCCCGCCTGGAGCCCCACCATCCCATGGTCCCCGGACCACTTGTCTCAAAACACAAACACTGCCAGTCAGATTCATTATCTCTTGTAACACTCATAGAGACACAGAAAGGTAGGGAATATCACTCCAGTATTAGGAGAAAAGTGAGGCTCAGAGAGAGCAAGTAACAAGCCCTAAGTCACCCAGCTAGGAAGTGACAACTAGAATTTACATCCCAAGATGAAGCTTTGGCTCGGCTTCAACAAGCTCTCCGTGTAGGAATGGGAGGCCTGGGGTCTAATTGTGTAGATGTTGCTCAGAGCAGGGCCTGAGCTGCAGCCACTCACTCCGGATGGATGCTCCAGAGATAAAAGGGCCCTGAGTCCTGGCAAGGGGACCCATGGGCTTTCGTGTTCAGCCAGGCCCAGCTGGACAGTGACTGAGTCCCTGAAGTCTTGGGGTCAGTGGGGCCATGAAGTTGTTGCCTGAGAGGCTCTGACTTCACCATTGCAAATCCTCATTCTCGGAGCAGCTTGGCATCTGCATCAGGAAACCCAGCCAGGGCCCCATCTCAGATGCAGGTAAAAGTATGAGCCTTGGAGCCAGTCAGACCCGAGTCTGAATCCTAAGCCTGCCACTCATTAACTGTCAGACCCTGAAAAAGTGCCTCAACCCTCCAGAGCTGAAGTTCCCATACCTGTAATAAGTACGTAACAATACCTACCTCTGGGTATTGAGCTGAAAATAATAAAAGTTATTATTAACAGCAACTATTGGATAGTAATGACAACTAATATGCATTGAGGGCCATTTTTGTGCTCTATGCTAGGCTGAGCATTTTCCTACATTACCTGAGTTAACCTTTGATACAACCCTCTGAAGTGTATTATTGTTAGCTCCTATGAGGAAACGGAAGCACAGAGAAGGCAGTAATGCTTGCCCAGACCACAGAGTTAGCAAGTGATAGGATCAGCACTTGCACCGAGGTTTGTGTGCATCCCCAGCCCACTAGCATGACTGTAAGCAAAGTACCGAGCACAAAGAAGACACTCAAATGGGAATTTCTGTCCCTTCTTTTTTCCCCTAAAAGCCCAGATTTCCACAGTGCCCTCTGGGACCTGCTTTTGGGCTTGCCTACACAGACTTCTCTGGAAGTCAGGAGAAAGCTGGAGATGGGGGATGAGGGGTGGAGGGGA
The DNA here is from genome assembly GCF_032405125.1 of Capricornis sumatraensis. Lineage (NCBI taxonomy): Eukaryota > Metazoa > Chordata > Mammalia > Artiodactyla > Bovidae > Capricornis > Capricornis sumatraensis. The sequence continues at coordinate 77,356,305 of NC_091069.1, read as the reverse complement.
ATCTCTCATTCCAGGCTCCCCTCCCCTCTCCCCCCAATCCCCCTACCCTGCTTCCTTATAGGGTCTGGCAAAAGCAGCTTCACTCAAGGCCTCTTGTGTTGCTGGAAACAATGCAAGTTTATTTTGGCACCACAAAGAGAGCCTAACTCTCCCACTCTGGATGGCTATGTGGGAAGAGGACCCAGAGAATGTGGCCCAGACCCCCTCAGTTCCCATTACTCTGCAAGTAGCCATCCCATGCAGCTTGGAGAAGGAAATGAGATAAGAGCTTTCTTTCAACTTCCTATAGATCCTAAGATTTGTCCATCCTTTCCGGGCTCCCTCTCCAAAAAGAAGTCACGCTGAAGGCATGGTGCAACGTTTAACCACCCACTCTTATCCCAGCCCCTATAAACCCTGTGGGCACTTGGTCTGGCAGTGTCCTCACCTGGGCCTTTGGCTACCGAGGCTGATTAAAGTCATGGACCCTCAGAGTTGCAGGGGATCACCTGGTACAAGCCCCCACCTGGCTTCTATTCACACTCAACCAGCATTTATCCACTCCCGATCCTGGGCCAAGCCAAGAGTACTTTTGCATGTTAGTTCATATTTCAGAATCCTCATACTACTCTTTTTCAGAAAAGCCTTATTTCCACATTTTCACAAAAATGGAGCCCGTGGCTCAGGGAGATGAAGCAGCTGACATAAGACTGTGGAGACAGTAGGTCAGAGATAGACCAGGATGTGGTCTTCCAGCACTGACACCAGCCCCATCTGTCCCAGCCTGAGAGGCGGCCTTCTGCAATGCTCTCCGTGGAAGCTTCATCCAGGCTTGGTCTGGCCTGAGAGGCGGCCTTCTGCAATGCTCTCCATGGAAGCTTCATCCAGGCTTGGTCTGAGCTCCTCTGGTGTTCCCTGAGAAAGCCTCATTTCAAAGGTTTCCCAGGCGAGCTAAAATCTGCCTCCCTGTCACTTTCTCTCTCAGGCCCTCAAAGTCCTAAATCTAACCTCAAGCAAAAAGGGAAATCCAGGAATCTGCCCTTGGCCATATCTGTTCTTCAGAGATGGGGAAATGGCCCCAGATGGTCCCTGATTCTGTCCCAGGACTGGCTGGGGGTGGGGGGTAGTGTCTGCACCCTCCCAAGGAGACGGACCGTTCAGAACCCTGTCTCTGTGGGCCTTCTCAGGCTCTCTGACTGCTCCGTGTGGCTCTGGGTGGGAGTTAGGGAAATCTGGAGGTTCAAGGCACAACCAGGTGAGCCGGCCCCAGGTAAAAGGGATGGATGGGGACTCCAGCCCAGGCCCAGAGAACACCGAGGACCCACCACTGAGTGGACTGTGATCTGTGGTGGGGGGAGAGCCCTTGGGCCCTAGAGGGCACATGCTCCCCACACCCCACACACCCCAGCTTGGCCCAGGGCCAGGTAGGGGAGGTGCTGATGCACCAGCGATAATGGCCCGGATGATAGCTTTCAGAGCTCGTTGAAGGAGGCAGGCAGGGCAAGCTTCATTTTGGTTTACAGATGTGGCAATGGAGGCCCAGGGAACTCAGATGGCTTTCCAAGGCCACACAGCCCCGAATGCAGGACTCTGGGCTCCTTTTCATCTGTCAACTCCAGGAGGATGGGTCTGGGCACAGCCACGAAGGCGCAGATGGGAATAAGTAAGCTCGGCAAAGGGATGGATGGATGGATGGGTTGACAGATTCGGTTGATTGAATCAGTGAGACCTCACCTTCTGAGAGCTGCGGGCCACCATCTCTACTGCCTCCCGGCTCCGAATAGGAGAGTAGATCTGAGCTTGCAGTTCCCACTAAGGGTGTGACTGAAACACTTATGGTTCCTATTTAAAGCCACACCTCATTCTTCATTTCAGCACCAACCAACAATTAAAGATGATTCAATCAATTTAAAGCAGGCCTCACAATTGGCCTGTCCCTGGCTATTTAAAACCCTCTCCAGGCCCCTGGGGACCTTCAGAACTGGGACTCGCTGTCCTGCCAAGAACACACTCTGCCTGTCTCCTTCTGGATCTGCACCCAGACCCAGATCTGGACGCATGCAGTGGCTAGGGCCTGTTCCAGCCACCAGGGCCCCTGCGGCCATGTGCCCCATAGCCTTCTGTTGGGACGATCTCTGCCAGCCCAGGCCTGGACTAGCTGTCTGCCAAGGCTTAGGGGTGCTTCTGGGAGGGGTTGGAGATGCCAGGGGGAGGGAGCAGGGGTAGCAAAGAAAGGCAGGAGCCCACTTAAGAGGTCATAGAAGCCCCAAGGGTACACACTTTTGGTCCTTTGTTGGTTTTATTTGGGCCCTGAGCAAATGTGCCCCTGCCCCCCAGGGAGTGATGAGAATGTGGGAACCTGGATTTGAACCCAGACTTGGCAATTGACTACCCAGTCCTGTGACCTTGGCCAGGTCTCATGGGCTTTCTCAGCATCACCGTCCTCATCAGTATAATGGGAATTTAAAAAATCTCTCCCAGTCCATCTCCCTGAGTGGCTAAGAGATCCCTGACATCTGACCCTCTTGGCAAACATGATCTTGCATTAGGTCTGGTGCTATGAGGACAGCATGGTGATCCCAATACGTGGTCAGAAGAGTGACACTTGGTGTTCATAAGGCACTCTGGGGCTACAGAAACACAACAAATCACCTAGTGCAGATGATAACCCCTTTGGGCTGAGGACTCAGTCCAGACTGGTGTAGTCAAGGAGGTCTTCTGGGAGGAAGTGGGCTTGAGCCAAGTTTTGAAGCTTGGACAAGACTGGAAAAAGCCGAGTGTGGCAGGGAGGCTAAACTAGGTAGAGCTGCTGAGAGCTGGTGAACAACCTCCATGGCCGTTTCTCATTTAATCTTCATGATCACACCCAGTTTAAATAACAGGCCCCTGAGCGATTCAGGCAGCCAGATATGGCTTGGAGTTTCTGATGCCAGTTGCCTGGTGTACTCTGCCCCACTTGCAGAGCAGAGAACATCAGAGATGGGAGAGAGGAAACCAGGGGAGTGGGAAGATGGGAAGATTTCCAGCAGGGTTCTTCCCTCTGGGATTCCTAATGCGTATCCTTCCCAAAGAAAGAAAAAGCACAAAAAGTGCTGAGATAATGTGAGAAGTGTGTGTCGGGGGCGGGGTGGGGGTTGCTGTGTGAGGGGCTGGGGAGCATGGGGTGGTGACAGCCAGCCATCCTTGTCACTGTGGGAGCCTAAGCTGCCCCGACAGGGGAGAGGGGTCTTTCAGGCCCCAAGTTCTGGTGTGTGGGAGGAAATGATAGCCTCTCCTCTGAAGCCCCAGGGATGAGGCTGAGGAGTGAGATCATGTCTGGGGAGGCAGGGGCAGGGACACAGGATGTGAGCGAGCACCCAGGGGAGCCAGCCGCCTCTCTCCCTGAAAGTTTTCCCCTCTCCCCATCCACCCCCACCCCACACCTCCATCCCAGCCTCCCTCTCTCCTCCAGGTTCCATAAGTCAGGTCTGGGTGACCCTTCTAGGATTCTCAAGGGTCTCACAGACCCAGCTAGACTGCAAGCCCCTCAGTGGCATGTGCACAGCCTCACATGTGTTAAGAGCTCAGGACGCAGCATAGAGCAGCAGCTTGAGGGCGGGTGCAGGGAAGGCCTCCAGGCCTCACACTTATTAGCTGCATGATTTTAAGCCTGTCCCTTAACCTCCTTGATAGTCTCTTGTGCAATGAAGGTAAAAATAGGACCTATCTCATAAGGTCATAGTGAAAATTGAATGAGTTAATCAGAGTACAGGCTTACCAAAAATACCTTCATCTGGTGCACCCCAGAGCAGCTAGCACAGGCTCAATGTTTAGCAGTATACAACGTGACAATTAGCTGACTGCTGCAGCACAGAGTCCTGAGGTCGGGTGCAAGTGAAAGCTCTATGATATGGACCCGTGATTTCAAATGAAGGGCAGAGGTTGTCTCGGGAATTTCCCTCCTTTGAGGCCTCAGGAACATGGCAGTCCCCAGGTTAATCTGCCCTGAGGGCCTTACACCCTCATACTGAGGGCAAATCAGGAGCCCCTAGACTCTCCCTGGGGTCTTCCTGGGGAATGTTGGCTCCTGCCTTGTGGTTGGAGTGAGAGAGGAGACTGAGGGATTGAGCTGCCCTCCTCTGGCTGAACCTTAGCAGGCAAACATGGGGGTGCTGGCTTCCTGGGAGGGGGGGACAAGGAAAAGAGCAAGGAACCCAAGACCGTGAGGATTAAGTAAGGTGGCATCTATCAGTCTTTAGACCATAGCTTCTGAAGTTTTCTGTAAAGGACTAATTTTGAAACTATCTAATCAGTCACAGACCAGAGCTTTTGTAAGACACAACAAACTTGAAATACTAGAAAAAAAGATGATCACACATTTGAATACTGTGGCATTATCAAATGGCTCTAAAAATTTGTGTTTATTCTGTTTCTGGACTTAAGAGCAACCAGTGACAAACTTACCACCTCCTTGACTGGGTGGCGAAGGGGTTCTAAGAACACCTCAGAGGGCATGGCAACCCCATGGCAATACCCCTCCAATATTCTTGCCTGGAGAATCCCATTGACGGAGGAGCCTGTGGGCTACAGTCCATGGGGTTGCAAAGAGTCAGACATGACTGAAGTGACGTAGCATGCATGCACAATCCATGTGTTTAGAAATCATTATCTATGGTTCTCATCTATGGTCCTGTAGCCTCTGTTTTTGGGGACAGTCCTGATTATTACATATTCTGTCTCCTGGAAATGTATTCTGACTTTTTAAAATGTAGTGTCTGTCATACAATAGACATGTTTCTGAAAGGATGAGCATAAATTCTATATTTATGCAAAGAAATGTGTGGAGAGCTGGGGGCCAAGGCAGCAAGCCCTTCCCCGGGGTGAGGATAGGAGCAGAGTGTCTGCCTGTCTGGATATAGAGCAAAGGCTTCCCCTGGGAACTAGATGAACAGAAGCTACTATTTTTTGAGCACATAAACTATGCCAGACCCTGAGCGCCAGTAATCTGTTTGCCCACTGATTCTACAAGGTAGAAAATGTTTCGTCCGATTTAACAGGAGACATCTCGACTCTGTGAGTTCCTAGAAGGAGCTGTGTAAGTGCTACATGGCAGCCCAGAGGACTTCAAAACAGCCCCTCCCAAATGCTGATCCTGAAAGGGGCTCTTAAAAATGCACCTTCTCCAGCTCCACACCCTAGATTCTGATGCTCAAAGCCTGGATGGTAACGAAGTGATTCTGATGATGGGCCAGTTCTGGCATTACTATACTCACTGATGCGCAGACCTGGAGGCAACCAGAGAGCCCATCTGATACAGAACTCAAAAGTGAAGTCTCTTGGGGCCAAGATGGTGGAGTAGAAAGACACTGCACTCACATCCTCTCACACGCACACCAAAATCGCAACTAAGCTGCAGAACAGTCATCAGTGGAAAAGACCGGTACCTATCAGAAAAGATCTACAGCTAAAGACATAAGGAAGGAGCTGCAATGAGATGGGCAGAAGGGGTGGACTTGAGATATAATCAAATCCCATACACGGCCTTCACCCCGGATGGGTGACCCACAAACTAGACAATAATTATATTACAGAGATTCTGAGACAGGAGGGGAAGGGGCAGAACACCGCTAGATAAATGAAGAGGGGGCGTGGGGATTTGGAAGATAATCAAGACTGACTGGAACCAGCTGAAACCAAGCTGGCTTCGAGAATAGTTCAGTCATTGACCTTTAGCCCATCATACCTTTATGGTCATATTAAAAGTCACTCCCCCTAACGCCATGATGGCTCTGAAATGGACCATAAAACGCCAAAGAGTGGGCAGTGGCCCATTTCCTACAGAATCCCCGCAGTTCAGACCCCTTTCTCGTCATGACATCCTAACCCCAAATGGGAGTGATTATAAGCACTACGAAGGACTCTCTGTTAGGACACATGTTAGCTAACTGTGGCAGATTCAGACAGGATGGCTTAAGAAAAAATAAGTTAATCTTAGTTTGAACACTGCTACTGCTAATTCGCTTCAGTCGTGTCCGACTCTGTGCAACCCCATAGACAGCAGCCCACCAGGCTCCCTCGTTCCTGGGATTCTCCAGGCAAGAACACTGGAGTGGGTTGCCATTTCCTTCTCCAAGGCAGAAAAGTGAAAGTGAAGTCGCTCAGTCATGTCTGACTCTCAGCAACCCCATGGACTGCAGCCCACCAGGCTCCCCCGTCTATGGGATTTTCCAGGCAAGAGTACTGGAGTGGGGTGCACTACATGGCCCCAGATAGGGGATCAAGAGATCTGGCCAGAAAATGGATTACTGAACTGCAATGCCATCTTGCAGCTGGATGTGTTTGTAAAAAGGAAGGAGAATAAGGGGAGTCCCATATGCTCAGATGGTCATGACCCTGTCTCAAGATCCAGATCTAAAAGACTCCTGATGGGTGTGCCTGGCTCATACCCTCCAAAGTGATTTCTTCTCCCACAGGGGCCCACTGTTTTCCATAGTCCTTTACAGGTCCACCTCCTCAACGTCCACAACTAGGAACTCCTGAAAGTGAAGTCGCTCAGTCGTGTCTGACTCTTTGAGACCCCATGAAGTGTAGCCTACCAGGATCCTCTGTCCATAGGATTTTCCAGGCAAGAGTACTGGAGTGGGTTGCCACTGCCTTCTCCAGAGGATCTTCCCAACCCAGGGATCAAACCCAGGTCTTCCGCATTGTAGGCAGACGCTTTACTGTCTGAGCCACTAACCAGGTAAGTAGTGGCTCCTATGGAAGCCATTGGAACTCCTATGCCCCGCTAATCCTGAGGAAGGACAGTCTTTCGGATCATCTTCCCCTAGCGCCCCATCTGATCTGCTGGAAATCCCACTGTCTTATTCCTCCAGTTCTGTCCTTTACCCTCCGGTACCAGTGCCAATACTACACGAAGCCGGGCTGCCTATCAGCCTCCTCCTACCAGATTCTGTCCCTTAAGGAAGGTGCCCGCGGGGGATGGAGGAACAATGAGTCCACATCCCTTTTGCTATGGTTGACCTAACTACTTGCGAAGAGAAATTCGGACATTTCTCTGAGGACCCCAGTCAGTTCGTGGAAGGATTCACTAGCTGACAGTGTCTTGAGAACTTACCTGGGGGACTGACAGATCCTCCTTTCTGCTTGCTTCACCTTCGAAGAGAAAAGCTGGATCCTTGCTGCAGCCTGGGCACATGCCAGTAAACTGGCAGCCCCAAATCAAGGACATACAATCTACCTTACAAGAGAGAATGCAGTCCTTGACCAAGACCTCCACTGGGGCTACCAGCAAAGAGGCAGAGGGCTTACACGCAAGAATCACATGGCGACTCGCCTCATAGAAGGGATGAAAAGTTGTGTTGTTGCTGCTGCTGCTAAGTCACTTCAGTCGTGTCCGACTCTGTGCGACCCCATAGACAGCAGCCCACCAGGCTCCCCCGTCCCTGGGATTCTCCAGGCAAGAACACGGGAGTGGGTTGCCATTTCCTTCTCCGTTGTGTTGTTAAGCCTGTTAATTATGATGAAATCAGAGAAGTAACATGGAAAAGATGAGGATCCGGCCCTCTTACAGGGCCAGCCTTTAGAAAGTATACCAGTAGTAATCCTGACACCCACAAAGGGCAAGTCCTAGTTAACACTCATTTTATCACTCAAGCTGCCCCAGACATTAGAAGAAAATTACAGAAAGCAGCTAGGGGACCCCAGACCTCCATGAATCAGCTCATGGACTTGGCCTCTGGAGCATTTAACAATAGAGAGAGGGTTGAGGAAGCGGAAAAGATTCAGGGAAAACCACAAAAGGCACAATTATTGGTGGCAGCCCTAGCCACTGCACCACCAGGGTTATACCCAACCCCTTGTAAAAGCCAACAGCAGGGGCAGGGTCTGAAAAATCTGGATCAGAGCCACTCTCCCACCGAGAAGGAACCTGTTCTAAACACAGCCAGAAGGGCCACTGGAAGCTCAAATGCCCTCTGTTTGGGAAATGTCCACCCAAATGCTGCCTGGTATGTAAACTAGAGGACTCCTAGAAGCAAGAGGGCCCCAGTCCGGATAGGGGCTTGGGGCTCCCCAAGCCGATGATGACCAAGAGGACTGAAGATTAGGGGGCCCAGGACCCCCTTGGCTCCCAAAGGACACCAGGTCATTTCCCTGAAGGAGCCTCAGGTAACCCTTGATGTGGCAGGTAGAAAAGCTACTTCTTTTTTTTTTTCCACTAGATATGAGGCCCCCCCTACTCTGTGCTGACTGATCTCCTTGGACCCTTGTCCTCCTCATCCTGAAAGTAATGGGGAGGGATGGATGGCCCAAAACCAAGCAATTCATCCCCGACCCCCAGCTGCTTGCTAGGAAGTTTTACCTTTGCACACAGTTACTACTCCTGCCTGAGTGTCCCGCCTCCTTGCTGAGAAGGGATTTGCTCACTAAATTCCAGACAGTAGTTCAATTCAGAGACCCCCTCAGAGAAGGCACCCACCAGGGCAACAATTGCTCATGACCATGGGAGCATGCCTCAGTCACAAATCAGAGGAGGTCTCCTCTCCACCCCACATTTCTCAAATAAACCCCTCTGTCTAGGACACGGAGGGGCAAACCCAGCAATCTGCCCTTAGCTCAGATTTCATTAAAACCAATGCTGATCACTGGTGGACAACCAGTACCCCTTGAAGCCCAAGGGCCAATGAGGTATCCAACCTTTAATAAACCAAGTTTTAAAAACATGGGCTGTTAGGACCCTGCCGATTTCTGTGTAATACCCTGTTCTGCCCATAAAAAAGCAAAGTGGAAAATACGGGTTTGTTTGGTCAAGACCTGAGGGCAGTAATGAGGCAGTGGTCCTAGTTCACTCTGTAGTCCCTAATTCACATGCCATACTGACCCTGGTTCCAGAAAATGCAAAGGTTTACAGTGCTCGACCTAAAGGATGCCTCTTTTGCACTCCCCTGCAGCCAGACTCCCAGTATCTCTTTTTGAGTGGACAGATGCAGACCCTCATAACACGTCACCTGCCCCAGGGTTTCAGGGTTTCCCTCCTGTTTGGAAATATATTAGCAAACAAATTAAGAATTGCAACTGGTAAAATGGGTCTCTCCTACAGTATGTGGATGACCTCCTAATTTCTAATCCTACTAAGGAAGACAGATGAAAGCATCATTCAGAGCCTTAGCTTCCTAGGGGAACAAAAATATTGAGCATCTCCTCACAAGGCTCAGATTCCTCCCAACAAGTTAAGTACCCAGGATATGTGCTCAACTCTGGGCTTCCTTGGTGGCTCAGACAGTAAAGAATCTGCCTGCAATGCAGGAGACCCAGGTTCAATCCCTGTATCAGGGAAATTCCCTGGAGAAGGAAATGGCTACCCACTCAAGTATTCTTGCCTGGAGAATCCCATGGACAGAGGAGCCTGGTGGGCTACAGTCCATAGGGTGGCAAACAGTCAGACACATCTGAGCAACTAACACTTTCACTTTTCACTGGGAAAAGGAGACTGTAACCAAGGACCAAAAGGAAGCCATTATAACCACTCAACTCTCCCCAACCCCTGGATCCAGACCAAGAGGCAACTGAAGGCCTTTGTGTGGATGGCGGGATTTTGCAGGATCTGGATACCTGGATTCGGGCTTATAGTAAAGCCTCTCTATGAGGCTCTAAAAGGAGGTGACCACAAACCCCTCAACTGGGATGAAAACTGCCAACAGGTATTCCTAGCCCCTGTGCTGGATTTCCCAAACTTACTCTATGAGAGACTGGTGTCCTCCCCCAAAAACTGGGGGACCTCCCTAGACCAGTAGCTTATTTCTCAAAACAACCTGATCAGATGGCCACTGGATGGCTAGGGTGTCTTAGAGGAGTGACTGCCGCTGCTCTGCTAGTAGAAGTCAGTAAGTAAGTTCTCCCTGGAACAATCACTGAAGTCCTAACCCCTCACCAGGCACAGGAGTCCTAGAAGCAAAAAGGCACCAGTGGCGACTGCTTAAATACCAAGTGAAGTCACTTAGTCGTGTCCAGCTCTTTGCAACTCTATGGACTGTAGCCCACCAGGCTCTTTCATTCATGGGTTCTCTAAAGGTAAGAATACTGGAGTGGTTGCCATTTCCTTCTCCAGGGGATCCTCCCAACCCAGGGATTGAACTCAGATCTCCCGCATTGCAGGTAGACTCTACCATCTGAGCCACCAGTGAATCCCCTACTCCTGTCTCTCATAGAGAGGGTAAATAAAGGGTTTTTACTAAGTTTGGGAAATACAACACAGGGGCTAAATACCAAGTCCTCTTGCAAATCAGAACTACAATGAGGTTATCACCTCACATGAATCAGAATAACCATCATTAAAGAGTCTACAGTAATCAATGCTGGAGTGGGTGTGGAGAGAAGAGAACTCTTTTGCACTGTTGGTGGAAATGTAAGTTGGTGCAGTCACTATGAAAACAGTATGATGGTTCCTTTAAAAAACTAAGCATAGTGTTGCCATATGATCCAGCAGTTCCACTCCTGGAATACTCTATTTTGAAAACATACATGCATCCCAATGTCCATAGGAGCACTATTTACAATAGTTAAGACATGGAAGCAACCTAAATGTCCATTGACAGATGAATAGATAAAGAAGATGTGTGTGTGTGTGTGTGTGTGTAATGGAATAATACTTGGTCATACAAAAGGATGAAATAATGCCATTTGCAACAACATGGATGGACCTAGAAACTGTCATACTAAGTAAGTCAGAGAAAGACAAACATCGTATAATATGGTTTATATGTGGAATCTAAAATATGATACAAATGAACTTAGTTATAAAACAGAAACAGACTCACAATAGACTCACTCACAATTTACCAAAGGGGAAAGGCAGGGGGTGGGGGGGTGGGGAGGTAGGGGTGGGAATAAACCAGAAGTTTGGGATTAGCAGACACAAACTACGATATATAAAACAGGAGAACAACAGGGTTCTACTGAATAGCACAAGGAACTATATTCAATATCTTATAATAAATCATAATGGAAAAGAAAATGAAAAAGAATATATATGTATAGCTAAATCACTTTGCTATATACCAGAAACTAACACAACATTGTAAAACAACTTAACTTCATAAATAAACACATAAAGCAAGCCCTCCCACTTAGTCCCACAGGCATCAAACACTTAAGGTTCGCCAAGTCCTGCACCCAGCAACTCTAATGCCAGAGCCCCACCCCAAGTATTCCTTGCTCGCTCCTGCATGGAGACTATTGAACAAGTTTACTCAGTAGGCCTGATCTCAGCAGTGAGCCCCTGACCAGTCCCTATGCCAAATGGTTTACTGATGGAAGCAGTTTCATACATGAAAGGGTTAGAAAGGCTGGCTATGTAGGTCATAGACAGCCTGCAGACAATTTTTGAGCTCTACCCTCTTACATTTCTGCTCAAACGGCTGAGTCAATTACCTTGACCAGAGCACTCCAACTAGAAACAGGATTAAGAATCAATATAAATACTGATTTCAAGTATGGTTTCCTAGCGCTACACACCCATGCTGCCATATGGAAAGAAAGGGGACTGCTGACAGCCAAAAATGTGTGTCTCTATTAAACACCAGGCACAAATTCTAGAACTCCTAACAGAGGTCTGCCTCCAGAGGAGGTTGCAGTCATGCATCACAGGCGTCCCCAAAGGGGCCACACCTCCTTCGAAGGAGAAATGCCCTGGCCAACAAGGCCGCTAAGGCTGCAGCCAAGAACACCCGGTCCTACAAACTGCAGCTCTCAGACCTGACAGGCCAGCCTTCCCAGTGATGCCATCTTATACACCTGAAGAAACTGAGGGGGCTAAATATAGGGGACTGGAAAGAAACCCCTCAGGGCAGCTGACAAATGATAACAAGCTTCTCATTCCTGGGGCCGAGCAATGGGAAATAAGCACGTCCAAGAATTCTCCCACTTAGGGTGGGACTTCCTATTCGAACTGTGTTCCTGGGTAAGGGACTGTCCCAAACCGTTAAAAATGTCATGGGCTTGCACGCTTTGTGCCAAAATAACCCAGAAAGCCACCTCATACCTCCACCGCTAACTCAGCCCATACAACATCAAGGAACCTATCCAAGGGAAGGCTGGTGAACAGACTTGACCCAGATGCCCTCAAATGGGAACGAGAATGGTATTCCCAAATGGGAATACCTACTGGTATTCATAGACACCTTTATAGGATAGTTAGAAGCTTTCCCTGCTAGAACTGAAAAGGCAATAAAAGTATCCAAATTTCTGTTTAAAGAAATAATTTCAAAATTCAGGTTACCAAAAAGTCTGCAGAGTGATGATGGACATCCCTTCACTGCCAAGGTGACCCAACAAGCTGCCTCAGTTCTGGGTATTAACTACTACTGCCTCCACTCTTCCTGGAGGTGGCAAGGTTGCAACAGCAAGTCACGTTCTAAAAAGAACACTCACTAAACTATGTCAAAAGACTTCAGAAACCTGGGTATCCCTCCTCCCTGTAGTCCTTCTATGGACTAGGATGGGCCCAGAGGAAATTTTGAAACTTAGCCTGTTAGATATGACTGATGGGAGGCCCTTTTTTACTTCAGATCTCTTGTTTGATGAGGAAGCCCCCAAATTGGATGCCCATATTGCTCAGTTTGAGCCAAGCTCAAAGGGCCCTCCAAGAGTACAGAAACTAAGTGCTGCCCCCACCCCTACGAAAGGAAAAGGTCGAGGTCTCCATCCAGTAGGACTTTGTCCTACTAAAAACTTGGAAGGAACGACCCCCTGAGGACCAGCTACAGCCACAATGGAAGGGACCATGTCAAGGGTAACTAACCAATCCAACTGCGGTCAAGCTATGAGAGTCACTAGTTGGGTACGTCTGTCTAGAATAAAGTCTGTATAAGTCCCAGTAGCAATCAGAGGGACCCTACTGCTGTGTGCTCGTGGAAGACGACACCTACTCAAGAGAACCAGTAAGTGGCTTCATGTGGCCAAGGCAGCTTGGTCTAGGCAACCTGGCATTTCTGACCATCATGCTCTTACTCTGCCACTTTTCAGAATCCCCTCATCCTGATAAACATCTTCTTTGCTGGGTCTGAAAGAAAAAATATACTAATACAATGTCAAAAGCTGTAATACTCCTAGTAGAGCTTCTGACAATGGTCTCAACCCAGGAGGAGTGGGGAAAAAATGCTTTATTAAACACATCTAAAATAGTCACCCGGGAGGAAAACTAGTTAATTGTTGGGTCTGCCATGAAAACCCTGGCTTACATTCATCATTACGGATACAAATAGGTACATACCACAAGAGCTTTACCAGAGTCACAGATTTCAAAAACAAATCTTTGGGTGCCAAAGGGGGAATGTCAGGAGCGGGGAGGGAAAAATTAGGAGCTTGATAATAGCATATACTCATTACTATATGTAAAACAGATAAAAAACAAGGACCTACTATATAGCATAGGGAACTCATTATTCTTTAATAACTTAGATGGGTAAAGAATCAGAAAAAGAATGAATATATGTATACATAGAACTGAATCACTTTGCTGTACACTGAAACTAATATAACATTGTACTACCCCAAAAAAAAATTTTATAGAAGAACTTTACCAGTTCAAACACATGGAAACAACCCTCCCCCCTCACACACACACACACACATATATACCAATATGAGCTCAATGGGTGATATTTCCATCAGGCCTGATATCTTGCCACATTTAACTCTTTTTAAAATATGACATAACTTTTCCATTAATCATGGCTACCTTTGTCATCCAGAAAACCAGTCATGCTTCTGACGTCACTACACTTATGGCTTTCTAGGCTGTGGTGAGCCTCTTTGGAACAATGCCTGGTTGCCGGATGGTAAGATGACCACAATGTTTTGGAACCCAGACCCAAGCTGCATTCTCATGAATGCCTCCTTTCTGTGTGCTCACAGTGAAGCCCAGGCCCAAGGTGCCTACAAGACAGGGATGGACTGGACAAAAAAATTGTTGGACTTTATGGAAGGGATGGGTAAAGCCCTTTTGTACCCACCATCTCATCCGAGCCAAAGGGTGTGGCAGACTCCCAGACTTAACTCTTTTCAATATACTACTGGGCCCTTGACCCCTCATCGAGTCCATGACCTGCCCCTTCTGATCTGGATGGCTGCTTGCTCATTAAAGTCTTCTGTCCGCAGACCTCTCATTGCACCTTCAGGACATGCCTGCATATGTGGCACTCCTCAGAAGGAGGGCCCAAGGACAAGGGCATCCCAGAGGAAATTTGGCCCCTGTGTAACTGCTTATCCTTTTATTAATAATGTATGGCACAAGGGGGCCAGCACACTAGGGCAGTTGGTCCCATTCACAGTCACAGTACATAGTGATACTCAGGACCAGCCCAGGAGGGTCATTGGATTAATACTGGCAGGAACAGGACTGGCAGAGGGGATTGGCAGCTCCATGGAGAGGCTTTACCTATTGTGAGGTAACCCTAGGAAATCTAACCAACACTTTAGAGAGCCTAGCCTGACCACGGGAAATGCCCAAAATAGACTTTCGCCTTCTTTAAACTCACTGGCCAATGTGGTTATGGACAATAGGTTGGCCTTGGATTCCTTGCTGGCTGACCAGGGTGGTGTGTGGGCAGTCATAAACAAAACCTCCTGTACCTATGTCAATAATTCAGCCCAGATGGAGATGGACATCAAAGAGATTTATGAACAAACATCATAGTTACACGGCTACAACCAGGGGTCAGACCCTAACACCATCAGGCCCACACTGAGAGTGCCCTCCCTGTTTTATGTGGTTCCTAAGCTTTATGTGGTTCCTGCCCCTCCTGGGCCCAGTCATGGTCATGTTCCTACTCCCCTTCTTGCCCCTGCCTCTTTAACCTCCTGGTGAAGTTGATGTCTTCCAGGTTACAACAGTTTCATGTCAAAATGATGGCTCTGCAAGGATTCCAGCCCACACCACGGTCCAACTTGAAACAAGGAGCTGTCCTGCCCCAGGGATTCCCTAGGCTAGGCATCCAGAGAGTTTTACTCCCTGACAGGCAGAGTCAACCGCCCTGCTCAGCCCTGAAATGGGTACAGATGACGGCCCATTGCCCTTCCACTTCCCAGAAGAATATGGGAGTAAAATCTCTGTGGGGAGAATGAGACAGGAGCAGAGGCAGCAGGACACAGGTGCTAGATAAATGAAGAGGAGGTCCAGTGTTGGGATTCAATAAAGACTGGCTGGAACCAGCTGAAACCAAGGTGGCTTGGAGAATAGTTGGGCCACTGACTTTTAGCTCATCATACCTTTATTGTAATACTAAAATCACTCCCCTTTATGCCACAAGAGTTCCGAGAGAAACCATGAAAGGTCAAAAAGTGAGCAGTGGCCCAAGTCCAGGGAAATCTCCACCTTTCCCTGAAAGAACAAGAATATTCCTCCCACTCTTTTAGTATATGAAGTTACACAATCCCTAAAAAACAAGGACCCCGCGCTCCGGGGCCACTCTCGCTTTCTGAGCCAGTCCGAATTCTGCCTCTGCAGCACGCATCCTTCTAAATAAACTGGTTTTTGCTTGCCTCTGGCTCTCTCTTGACTTCTTTCATGCACGAAGCCAAGGACCCTCACTTGGTGGTCTCTCCTAAGGACTCCTGCGAGTCCCAGGACAGGACATTCCCCACTTCTGCAATGGTTCCCCACAGGAATGACAGTTCTGAGCCCCTGGGGCTCCCCAGCACGGGGAAGACGAGCCCCCAGGGCGTTAGGCTTTGAAGGCTGGCAGAGCTTGATTTCAGGAGCCCAGGTGTCTGGGGGAAATGCACACCAAATGCCACACGTCCCAGGACAAAAGCAGTCATTTGATAGGTGCTTGGGCCAGACCTACCTGCTGGTTTTGGAGAGTCTCCTGGAGAGGTGGCGACGGCAGCAGTGCATCCAGGGAAGCTTCTTCTACCGCGTGAAGCCAACGCTGGCAGGCACCATTGCGGAGGCTCCTCCCTCTCCTCGTTAAATGACCAGACCTGCCCCGCCCAGCCGCCTGCAGGTGCCAGCGACGGGGGCCTTAGGCCAAACAACTAACTGGTGGGCACACAGCCCCACCCATCAGCAACAGGCTGCCTAAAGACTTACACTAAGTGAAGTAATTCAGTCAGAGACAGACAAATATCATATGATATCACTTGTATGTAGAACCTGAAAATGATACAAAGAATTTATTTACAATACACACTCAGACATAGAAAACAAACTTATACTTACCAAAGGGTTTGGGGAAGAGGGATAAATTAGGAGTTTGGGGAAGAATCTGAAAAAGAATGGATAGAAGTGTATGTATAACTGAATCATTTTGCCGTATACCTGAAACTAACACAATATTGTAAATCAAATATGGGTGCGTGCTCTGTCGTGCCCGACTCTCTGTGACCCCGTGGACTGTAGCCCACCAGGCTCCTCTGTCCATGGAATTCTCCAGGCAAGAATACTGGAGTGGATTGCCGTTTCCTCCTCCAGGGAATCTTCCCGACCCAGGGATCGAACCCCAGTCTCCTGCGTCTCCTGCACTGGCAAGTGGATCCTTTTCCACTGAGCTACCCGTGAGGTCTATAAATCAGATATAATAGTGAAAAAAGTGTCAGTCTCTCAGTCGTGTCTGACTCTTTGCAGCTCCATGGACTGTAGCCCACTGGACTCCTCTGTCCCATGGAATTCTTCAGGCAAGAATATTGGAATGGGTAACCATTCCCTTTTCCAGGGAATCTTCCTGACCCAGAGATCAAACCAAGGTCTCCCGTATTGCAGGCAGATTCTTTACCGTCTGAGCCACCAGGGAAGCCCAAATCCAATATTAAAACAAAAAACATAAAACTTCCTGAGCCCACAGCCGCCTCTAGAAGATTAAATGATATAGAAGAATGGATCAGTGAGCTGAAAGACAGAATAATGGAAATCACTGCCACTGAACAGAAAAAAGAATGAAAAGAAATGAGGACAGTTCAGGAGACTTTTGGGACAACATCAAGCACACTAATGTTCACCTTATAGGGGTCCCAGAAGGAGGAGAGGAGACAGAAAGAGCATGAGAACATATTTGAAGACCTAATGGTTGAAAACTTTCCTAACCTGGGAAAGGAAACAGGAAGTGCAGAGAGTCCCATATTTAGAATAAAGCTAAAGAGGAACATATCAATACACACTGTGATCAAAATGACAGAAACTAAAGATAAAGAGAGAATATCAAAAGCAGCAAGGGAAAAGCATACAAATAACATACAAGGGAATCTCCATAAGGTCATTAGCTGATTTTTTTCAGCAGAAACTCTGCAGGCCAGAAGGGAGTGGCATGATATATTTAAAGTGACGAAAGGGAAAAAAACCTAAGACCAAGACTACTCTAGCCATCAAGTCTCTTGTTCCGATTTCTTGGAGAAATCATAAGCTTTACAGACAAGCAGAAGCTGAAAGAATTCAGTACCACCAAACCAGCTTTACAACACATGCTAAAGGAATTTCTTTAGGCATGAAAGGCCACAATTAGAAGCAAGAAAATTACAAAATAAAAAGCTTAAACATACAGTAAAGTAAGGAAGTCATTCACACACAAAATTACCAGGGAGGTTAGAAGTGAAGCCTTTTTTAACAACATGGGAACATACTTATGTTAAGGGAAAAAGACAGGTAATAAAATTGTATATATAATTCTAACTCAACTATGTAACAACAAAAAAGAAGACAGAAGGAAAAATGCAAAA
Organism: Capricornis sumatraensis; assembly: GCF_032405125.1. Lineage (NCBI taxonomy): Eukaryota > Metazoa > Chordata > Mammalia > Artiodactyla > Bovidae > Capricornis > Capricornis sumatraensis. The sequence goes on along the minus strand of NC_091069.1, from coordinate 77,338,638 downwards.
GGTTGATGTCAATAAGCTCTAGATGAGGGGATTCTACATGACTTCATTTTCTTCTTTTCAGTTTTCTGTGTTGAATACATACCTTTATAAATGGAAAAGCAGTAAGCACTGTTTGTAAAAGAGAAAGTCATGTATCCTGTATACCCCAACCCAGGAGTCAACTTTGACATTGGGGGCGAAGCAGAAATTGCTGGGGTTTTGTTTTCTCCTATCTAAGGGCAGGAAGTGACTATTTCCCACTGGGTTTCCTGCTGGAGTTGGAGGCTGAGGAAAATTCTGACTGAAGACAGGTATAAAAATACAAAACATGCAGGCCTTTTGTGAGTGGCTTCTGCTTATCTCTGTGGCCCCCTCCCTCTTCACCACCTGCTTGAGGAGTCTTCTCTAGAAAGCACCATCATTACTCTTGCCTCAAAGACTTGGCCCCTGCTGTCCCCACAACCTGGAAGGCTCTTCCCAATAGCCATCACCTCACTTAACCACCTTTCTGCAGGCATCACCTTAAGTGTCCTTGTTCGCCAAAGGACTTCCCTGACCCCAGCACTGAGGGAGGCCCTTACAAGCGCTGGAACGAACATCCTGTCTGGCAACAGATGCGTCACTTTGGACTGTCATCACGGCTTATTTCTGTGCTTTCCCACTGACCTTTACCCCCAGGATTGTTGGGACCTGCCTCTCCCAGAGCGTATTTCTCCCCTGGAAGAAAGTGACCCCCAGATAGTTCTTTGTGCATAAAGGTGTTATGGTTCACGCCATGTGCTCAGCAAAACTACCTCCCTGACCGGCTGCAGTGGATAAGACTAGGGGTTGGGGCCCCAGCCAGAGGCAACCAGAAAGGCTGGAGGCGGGAGGGTGTCTGGCCTTTCCTCACATGGTTCACCCACTAGGTAACTCTATACGGAATGGTGGCTAGCTAGGCAATCAGACATCTTCCTGGGAAGAGGGTCGTTGGCATGGAAATCTTTCCCTCAAAGCCACTGACTTTCCTTCAGTCTCCAGCCTGGTCTGGAACCCTCCAAAGGCAGAGCCCTCTTCATCTTCCCATACCTCAGAACAGAAGGCATCTCCCTCTGTCTTTTCCATGAAAACTGGAGCCTGTGTCACAGGAGAGGGTGGCCAGCCACGCTGTCACTCTCTGGCTGCTCACGAGCCACCCTGTGGCCCCTCCTCTGGGCACCCTGCTTCTCCGGGCAGGGTGCGGGGGTTGCTCCCTGTGCCAGGGACCTGGCCCAGCTGGCCACGTGCAGGGAATGGCTGGCACGCACACTGGACCAAACCCAGACTGGCATGTTCACAGTTGGTTGATGAGTTCGGGGCTCTGCCGTCCTCTCCCCCAGCCTCGCCCCTGCCCAGGGGCACAGGGGCCGAGGCAAATGTGGCCACTCCTTCCTCCCTCACACACTCTCTTCATTGGAGCGAGGGGAGGCTTTTGGCACACAGGCTCACGCTGGTGCGGTGGAATGAGCTACACCAGGGAGATGGGGAAAAAATAGAAACATGTTGCTGAGGCTGCAGGAAGTGTGCTGGGAGCAAGGGTCCCCAGAGGACAAGAAGGAGAGGCTTCCAGGATCAAGGAGGGCTGACCCTCTCGTCTGCAGGCAGCATTCTTCCCAGGCCAGCCCGCAGTAGGTCTTGTCCTTACCCCACCCATCTCCCCTACCCTTTCAACACTTTTCCTTGCTTCCCCTCCCCTCTTTGGGAAACCAGTGTCCTCCTGGTTCTGGAAACCACATGTTCCTGACTCTGAAGGATAACTCAGATTTAAAATATCCTCGTCCCACATCAGAGGGTGTGTCACTGTGCTATGGCTGCCCCCAAGCCTCCTGCCTGGATTAGTGGCTGACACACTCACCCACACTGAGGAACTGGGGTGGGCGGGACAGAGGGTGAGGAAGATGGGTGGATTAAAAAGAGTAGCCCCGGGAAACAAGGCTCCATCAAAGAAATGACTTAGCCTGGGATGTGGAGCGTGGGCTTGCTTTCTCTACCAACACAGGAAGGGCTTGCTTGAGGTAGAAGCTTGGAAGGGAAGATGAGTGGTCAGTGGGACACAGGCTGCCCCCCCCGATACCACCTTGGAATATAAACTGTCTTCTCACAGCAGAGGGGGAAAGAGCCCTGGGCCAAGAGTCCAAGGTGCTCTTAGTTCTGGTCCCTGAATGAGCCTTGGGACCCTGGGCAAGTTACCCACTGGGCCTCAGTTTCCCTCATGGTAAACTGGGAATAATCCTACCTATATCTCAGGGTTGTTGTGTGCTCCACAGAGATAAAAGACCTAAAAGACGCAGGCAAGTTAGACACGGGACGCTGTGAGGAGCTGGAAGATTAGCGATCGGGGTGTCTAAAGGTGTCTAGCTGTGTGGCCCTGGGCAAGTTGCTGACCCTCTCTGTGCACTGAGAGGGCTGACTGTCCAATCTCAAATGCAGTTAGGCCCCTCTCATTGGAGAAGGAAATGGCAACCCGCTCCAGTACTCTTGCCTGGAAAATTCCATGGATGGAGGAACCTCGTAGGCTACAGTCCATGGGGTTGCAAAGGGTCGGACACGACTGAGCGACTTCACTTTCTTTCCCTCTCATTGCCATTTTCAGTTATGGAAATAACACCGTTATCTTCACCTTTCTTAAGGGCTCTTTTCCGAGGTACTGCCAGCAGTCTCTACATTATCTATAATGACAACTCAGAGCCAGTACCAAGGCCCTTGCTCTGCGCTCTGCACTCTGGACATTATGCTAGGGGAGCCCAGGGCAGAGTGGGGCAGGTGGGCCCTGCCCTCCTCCTGCCCCTGGTGCTTGATGACCTGTCGCTTTCCTTCCCTCCACACCCTCTGTCTCCCGGGGTTGGTTTCCCCGCCTGGTGTCTGTCATTCCCTGACTGCCGGCTCTCCCCCACCCCCCCACCCCCCCCCACACACACAGGCTGCTCCCTGCCCTGCAGGTCACTTCTGGCCAAGCCTGGTCTTGGGATCTGAATGAAACTTCTATAGTCTGGGGCTCTCCAGTGGTTTCTGGGAGAAGTTACTAGAAGTGCGGTTCTAGGAAAGCTCCCTCCTCACCCCCTGACCCGGGTCAGACCGAGTCCTGGTCTGCTGGGATGTGCTGTCAGGGAAGGGTCTGGCCATGGAGCTGCTCTGGGAACGGGCATGACTCACGGCCATCTGGTCCAGGAAGACCACACTCTCCGGAAGGGACGACAACTCATAGCCAATGATGCGAATGTGTGACTTTTTCCTCTTCACCTCCCCTTCCAGCCCCTGATTTCTTCTGGCTCGCAAGAGCAACACAGTGACTGGGAAAGGAGTAAAGCTCGGGTGATGCCCCATGGTTGTCCCGTGGGCCCTGGGGCTAAGGGGGTTTCCCAGGCCACATCCCCACCCCCAGCCTCTAGGCCTGGCCACACTGTCTCCATCAGACCAGCCCCCCTAGGGCTGCAGGGTCCTCAAACCTCCCCCTTTAAGCCTGGTCTCCTTATTTGGAGGAGAGGGCTTGGACCAGAGCAGAGAGGACAGCCTGGTGGGACTGTCCCACCAGGGAGGGAGGACCCTGATGCCCAATGAGCTGCACAGTGCTGGACGGGGTGAGGGGCACGGAGAAGGACCCGTCTGTCCACCACCCAGCCCTCCCCGCCAGGCCCCTTCCCCCTTCAGGCCTTCTTTCCTGCCCCAGCCCAGCTGCCTTGGGCGCTTGCTGCAGCTAACTGACCGCACGGCCCTGGTCTCTCTGGATCTCTGTCACTTCGTCCCGGTGTCCCGCCCCTGTTCCCTGTGCCCCCGCCTGTCCCCATCTCTCCTGATGGCTTCGCAACATTCCCTACTGTCTCTCGCACTGTGTCACTCTGTCCCATCCTGTCACGCTCTGGCCATCTCTCTGACCCTCCATGGCCCTCCCCTCCGCATTCGCTGCTCCCCTCTGCGTGGGCTCTGTCACCCACCTTGCAGCAATCTCACGACAATAAAAAAAAAGGGAAGGAAAGGCACCAGTCGGTTTCCTTCAGGGCGATGGAGCCCTGGTGGCCTTTGGATTCGGCTCCAGGGCCTGGCCACCCCCCTGCCGCAGTTTGCCCTTCCTTCCTCCTAGACAGTCTCTGCTGGGGGACCCTGCTTGTGCACCAGCCAGCGATGCCAGCTCCATCGTATCTCCCACCTGACTCTTCTACAGGCCAGAGCACTGACTCGTCAGCCATAACGCATGCCCTGAGGCATAGCCAAGCACGGGGACAGAAGAGGAACCCACAGGGGCCAGGACACGCTTCCAAGTTCCAAGTGGAGTTGGGTGTTCACTATGGACTGAATGTTTGCGCTCCCTCGAAATCCACATGTGGAAGCCCTAACCCCCAGGGCCCCAGTATTTGGAGGTGGGGCTTTGGGGAGGTTAGTAGCTTTCGATGGAGTCATATGGGCGGGCCCTTACAAGAAGGGGATGGGATTATGCCCTTACAAAAAGAGGAAGAGAGGCCAGAGCTCTTTCTCTCTGCTATGTGAGGACACAGTGAGAAAGTGGCCATCTGCAAGCCAAGAAGAGAGCCGTCCCCAGGAATGGAACCAGCCAGCATCTGGCTCTTGGATTTCACAGCCTCCAGAACCCTGAGGAGTAAATGTCTGTTGCCCTAGTCCCTGGTACTTTGCTATGGCAGCCAGAGCTAAGACACTGCTCTGTCCTGTCAAGCCCTCTATGGGAAAGCAAGCGCCGTACCAGAGCCAAGGCCACCCCACCCCCGTCACTCTCGACCCTCGCCTCAGCTTTGTGGCCTCTGCTTTCTGCCACAGGTGCTCCCTTAGGGATGTGACAAGACCCCTGAACCAGGCTGGGCCTGCCTGAGGGCTGGCCTCCAACCCAGGAGCCTGGAAATCTCACTGGGTTGACTGCAGTGGGCATGGGAGGCCCATGACTGGCCCCTGGGTCAGCACGGGATATTGACCCACTCTGCTGCTTGTGTGGGGGAGAGAAAAGGGAACAGGCCTTAGGGCAGTGCAGGGCCACCCCACCCCTGCCATTCTCCATCACTCTCTTGCATTCTAGGAGCATCTGTGTGCCTTGTCTGTGCCCTACCAGAGGCTCCTGTCCTCCCGCCTGCCCACATTTCCCCCTCACCACCCACATCCCCCACCTACACAAGGGCATCACACATGGGCAGCTGCCTGGAGGGTGGAGTGCAAACCCTTCCCGTTCCCCATCCAACTGGCCGCACGTCATGATGACAGCAGCTGTTTTTTGAACGTTAAAGTGTACAGGAAACTACAGTTTACAGAGGGCTTCCTCCTGCTGCGTTTCACTGATTCCTCACAACAAGGTTGACCCTGTACATAAATTAGAGAGGAGGAAACCAAGGCTCCGGGAGTTGAGTGACCCCACGCTGGTTACACAGTCAACTCAGGGTCGACCCCTTGCTCCTAGAGCTGGGACTCAACTAGCTAGCCTCCTGACACAAAAGTCACTTTTGGCCAAGACAACTCTGTTAACCCATAGGGACACGTATTATGGTGTCTCTGTTAATCCACAGGGACACTTGCCTTTGGGCCTTTGTTTGGTCATTTACTTGCTGGAAATGCTCTTACCCATGCTTTCTGGTCATTTAAATCATACTCACCTCTCACAGCTCAGCTCCTGCCCAGCTTCACCTGAAAATTTTCCATTGCCATCATGGAACAAGACTTTTTGGAGCCCCATGTTGCATTTGTAATCAGCACCATGGAGTTTGATAAGTGTGGAAAGCCTGCTACTTGTCCTTCAACATTCATTTTCCCCTTCTTCAGTAATGAAACCCCTGAGTTTTAGCAGGGCACATTGCTGCCTTGATGGAAACCTATATTTCCCACTTTCCATGTGATTAGATGCAGTCAGATTCTAGCCAGTTTATAAGCAGAGTGTCATTTACAACTTTTGAGAAATATTCATAAAAGGAGAGATTCTCTTTCTTACTTCCTTTCCTATGTCCTGCCAGCTGGAATGTGAACACAATGGCTGGAGTTCAAGCAGCTGTTTTGGGCCATAAGGTGGATGCCATATTTGAGGATGGCAAAGCAACATGACCGAAAGAACCTAAGACGCTGATGATCATGGAGCTTTACTACAATTCCTGGGCTGTTTACTTCCACATTTTGTTTATCTGCAGGGTTAATTAACTTCCACCTTGTTTGTTGATGTTTTTCAGTCACTAAGTCGTGTCCAACTCTTTGTGACCCTGTGGACTGCAGCCCACCAGGCTTCCCTGTCCTTCACTATCTCCCAGAGTTTGCTCAGACTCAAGTCCATTGAGTTGGTGATGCCATCCAACCATTTCATCCTCTGTCACCCCCTTCTCCTCCTGCCCCCAATCTTTCCCAGCAACAGGGTCTTTCCAATGAGTCAGCTCTTCACATCAGGTTGCCAAAGTATTGGAGCTTCAGCTTCAGCATCAGCCTTTCCAATGAATATTCAGGGTTGATTTCCTTTAGGATTGACTGGTTTGATCTCCTTGCTGCCCAAAGTACTCTCAAGAGTCTTCTCCAGTACCACCATTTGAAAGCATTTTGGGTGTTCTATTACTTTAGCCAAACACAATCCTACTTGGTACAAAACTACCACCAACAAGTAAGTTCTTATTGAGCACAGGACAAGACAGGATTTTTTAATAAGTTAACATCTCTTTATTTATTTAGTTTGGCCATGCTGTGGAGCATGAAGAATATTAGTTCCCAGAACAGGGATTGAACTGATGCTCCCTGCGTTGGGAACGTGGAGTCTTAACCACTGGACCACCAGGGGATTCCCAAGGCAGGATTTTTTAAAGCTGTTTTTCCGTTTAGTTTTGACAACAACCTTAAAGCTGGGTGTTAATACTAATTAATTAGTTTAATCTCTCAAATGAGTTCTGTTCACCCTACATCATCTGTTGGTTCTTGCTGCATACCAGACACTGGGCAGGCATCGAGGCTTCAGTAGTGAGCAAGACAAACTACTTTTCTTCAACGTAATGACAGCCTAATGGTGGAAACATACAAGCAAATGAAAATAACAGAGCAATGTGATGACGATAATACTGTATGACCGTTTTAAGATGCCACCATTTGTAAGGCACGCTGTGCCATCATTAAACTGAGACAGGTCACCTTAAGAACTGTTCCACATGACATATGAGCCAGTCACACCAACCTCTCATGACTTTGAAATTTTTATTAGCTATGTCAAGGATTTCATAACATCCCCAGCCATAAGTTGCCTTGCTTCAAATGTGACAGGCCATCTTTTCAGACATATGTCATTAACAAAATATAATGCAGATTTATTTATCTGTATCTGCCTTTCCTGTCTCATAAAGCACTTGGTTGTTGGCTTTGGAAGAAGCACAGAATGGTGATTCCTCTGATGATGAATATATGTTTCACTAATATCAAATTTATGTCCTGCTACTCTGTTTCACGTCTTTCTTCATACTTAACAACTTTTTGTCCCTTTGCTAAAGCTTCATTCTTGAAGGCAGTTTGAATGGCAGTTAAATTCAAGAAATAAAATTTTAAGAATGCACATAACTCTACTGAAGAGTGCTAGCCAAATTTATGCTCATGCAAGAAGTGACAACAATGTGGGACTGCCACCTGAGAAAGTGATTATAAGATGCTCTTTTTTGGGCCATTTCATACCACTTGAAGGATCTCCATTCCCCAACCAGGGACTGAACCCAGTGAAAGCCCAGAGTCCTAACCACTAGCCAACCAGGGTACTCTCCATAAGATGCTTTTGATTATAAGTACAGCTCCATCTCAGAGATGCAGGGGGGAAATGTACATCTTCCAGGGGCTAGAGGAGTGAGGAATGGGGAATGACTGCTTAATACATATGGGGTTTCCTTTGGGATGATGAAGATGTTCTAGAAATAAATCATATGAAGGCCGCACACATAGTGAATGGACCAAATGCCATTGGATTGGTACATTTTTAAATGACTAATGTGGTAAGTTTTATGTTATGTGTATTTTTGTTGTTTTTTTAGCTGCTAAGTCCTGTCTGACTCTTTTGTGACGCTATGGACTGTAACCCACCAGACTCCTCCGTCCATGGAATTTCCTAGGCAAGAATACTGCAGTGGGTTGCCATTTCCTTTTCCAGGGGATCTTCCAGACCTAGGTATGGAACCCGAATCTCCTGCATTGGCAGGCGGATTCTTCACTGCTGAGCCACAAGGGAAGCCCCCTGTGTATTTTACCACAATAAAAGAGTATGTATTAGATTTGATTAAAATGGTAGCTTTTTTTTTAACTGCATTCCAAGCACTGTCTAAGGACATTACATCTATCAGCAAATATAATCCCAGCAACAATCCTCTACCATAGTTAATGATAATCACTGACACCGATTGACCACCAACCATCAGCAACTCAATCAGGGCCTTATAGGCACTAGTTCACTTATCCTTCATAGCAACCCTATAAAGTTCAGTCACTTCTGCCATAACATTTGTTTTGAAAATACGAATTTGTTCCCTAAAGACTGGGATATGAGGAAACAATGTGAGCATAATGCAAGTTTCACTTTTGCTCATGTGCGATTTTATCCATGAGAAACACTAGTTCCAGGGTTGGCAACCATGGCCCTCTGGCCAGTGGCCTGTTTTTGTAAATAAAGCTTTATTGGACCCACAACATTCGTCTGATTTATGTCTGGTCTATGGCTGCCTCCACACCACAATGGCTGAGTTAGATCATTGCAACAGAGACCATATGGCATTGCAAAGCTGAAAGTATTTATTATCTGGCCTTTTAAGAACAGTTTGCTGAGCCCTATGTTCCGTGACCCCAGAGAACTGCACCCAGCTGAACGAAGCCACAGAGAAAAAGCACACCAGCTCTCCAACAGGAAAAATGGTCAGTAACCAGACAGCTACGATGCAAGGCCTGAGGGGATACACAAAGGAGGGTCACCAAGACTGAGAGGATCCAGAAAGGCTTCTCCTAGTTGCTGAACCCCCCCTAAATGCCAGGCTTAAATTCCAGAGTCAGGCAAGGGGTCAGTCCAGAGGCCCGGTGGCAGGAGAGCCTCCAGAGTCCTTTCGATCCGCCCATCCATAAGCGAATATGATCCCAGCAACAATCCTCTACCATAGTTAATGATAATCACTGACACCGATTGACCACAGACCATCAGCAACTCACAGTCAGGGCCTTACAGGCACCAGTTCACTTATCCTTCATAGCAGCCCTGTGAAGTTCAGTCACTTCTGCCATAGCGTTTGTTTTGAAAATACGAATCTGTTCCCTAAAGACTGGGATATGAGGGCTGCATTTCCCTGTGGCCTGCCCCTGAATGGGGGGCACTAGCCATCACTCTGGGTCCTGGTCGATCCCCTGACCAAGCCCCTTTCCTTCCCTCCCGCCCTCCCCGCCCCCCACCAGCCTTCCTCAGAGTCGGCTCCACATTCCAGCAGAGAGCAGCCTGTTGGCAGATGTGACCATTTGAATTTGGAGAACAAGAACATTCCAACATCTCCTGGCCGCCTTGACCCACAGCCAGGCTCTGATTCCCCCAGACATGGTAAGCCCCTTTTCTCCACCATTTGCTGCTTCATTTTAGAAATGACAGGAACTGAGACCAAACAGAAAGACTGCCACTGGAAGGGACGAGAAATGAGTGCACGAGTCGCTCGTGGCCTTCACTTTCTGCAATTCAGCTAAGCTCAGCAAGTGATAAGCAGCATCCTGAGCAGCAGCGGAGGGTCCGTGCTGGGCTCTGTGGAGGAGGCGTGGCCCTTAGGGGACACCTCTCAGAACCGCATGAGGAAAGGTGCCTCAGAGGTAAGGCCCAAGCTGTGGAGTCGGGGGACCTGGGTCCACGTCTTCCCTTTGCCACCTACTTTGTGATCTTGGGCAAGTCACTTGACCTCTCTGAGCCTCAGTTCCCTATCCATGGAATGAGGATCCAGGGTCTGCTTCCTGGTTCCCCTGAGGATTAGGTGAGCTGACCCTTGCCTGCCGTGGAATCCTGGGAGCCACCCTTCCTTTCCTCTCTTGCTTTCAATGGATCTGTTACACTGAGCAGGCGTGACTCAGAGCTGAAATTAAAGGCACCTTTATTTTTGCTGTTATTTGATGGGAGAAGTTCTGTCTTGTGATCCTTCTGTTCATTTTTAGATAGTGAAGACTCACAAAATGCAGTTTTAATTATGAATAAGATACTTAGAACGTCCGGTCCCATGAAATAGCCCATGAATTTAATTCCGAATTACAGTTCCCTTCCCCTGGCTAGATGGTGATGGACAGGGAGGCCTGGCGTGCTGCGATTCATGGGGTCGCAAACAGTCGGACACGACTGAGCAACTGAACTGAACTGAACTCCCCTGGCTATCTGCCACCCATCTTAACAGGGAACTGGCTTCCTCTTTCTCCTTTACTTCTTCTCTCTTTGGTTATTATTTCGGACTTCACTGGAGATGGGCGGGGAGACAAACAAGGAGGAGAGGAAAGGGGCCGATGGGCCTCCCCAGTTCTGCTGCTGTCAGCGTTAGTTCTCTGGGCAGCCTTATTAGACAGAGCCTCATAGGAGCCCACGTGAACCCTGTATTTTTTTCCTCGGGCTGCATAGCAAATTACTGCAAACCAGGTAGCTTGAAACAATAGGAACTTATTATCTCACAGTACTGGAGGTTAGAATTCTGGAATCAGGTTAACAGCAGCTCCCTTCCTCTGGGCAAGAATCCTTCCTTGTTTCTTCCCAGTTTCTGTCAGTCACCAGAACTCCTTGGCTTGTAACAGCAACCCTCCGATCTCTGTCTTCATCAGCTGTGGCCCTCTCCCTTGACCCCTGTGTCCTTGTGTCTCTGTGTCTCCCAAATTTAGGGCCTGCCCTACTCCATCATGACTTTGTCTTAAGTTGATATATCTCTAAAGACCCTGTTTCTGAATATGGTCACACACACACACAAAAGAAGAAATAAATAATAAAGAAAGAAGAAAGAAATCCCGTGTCCCATGGGATACATCCACACGTTCTTTCTCCCAGAAGACTCAGCCGCTTTAGGTTAACCTCAACTCAGCCCCTCTCCTTCAGCTCGTTCACTGTGCAGCCTTAGCCCTTCAGGTTTCAAGGGGCAGTCAGGCATCAGTCCCCCTTCCCCAGCATGTGGGGATCCCCTCCTCACCTCCCCAAGAAGCTCTGACAAAGCCCTTCTATTGGTTGATATGAGAGGCAGGAACCTTCCACTCCTCTTCCTTGAAAGGGGAGGAGCATAACCTTCAGTCAACAAATTCTTTTCGCCAAATTCTCCTCGTTCATCTCCAAGAGCCTGACTCTCAACCACAAGAAGAACTGTAAGATTTGCAAAGTTTATAAAATCTCTCTTTTTAATTTGCATTTTGCTGCGGTGACTCTGGGAACCGATGGCTGTCATCTTCAGAACTCAGCAGACACTTCCATCGTAACATCCCCTCTCACCCCTCTCCAGGATCGAGGAATTGGAGACCAGACAGCCCTTCACAGATGGCCTCCGCGATTGCCAGCCAGGCCTTCTCCAGGAGAGAGAGGCCTTTAAGCTTGGCCCCCAGCCAGGGCCTGCCTGCTCTGGGGCCACCCGTCCGGTTAGCAGAACCCTAACAGTGTGGAGGAAAAGAAGTCCAGTGCACCTGGCACATTCCACTTCCTCCATCTGTAACCTTATACGGACTATTTGCTTCATTGACCTGCATTTTCCTCACTGTAAAAGAGAAAAATAATAAGAATGCAGCCGGGGCTGAGAACCATCGCTGGCCTCTCACACCTTGGGACCAGTGAGATGGCTTGGCTGTTTTTGTTTGCTTTTTAAATTGCTAAAAGAGAAAGCAGCTTTATTTTTAAATGCCAGACTGCCAGGGTGGGGTGATGGTGTCAAATTTCCACACCACCTTTGCCTGCCTCCAGCCAGTGCCTCAAGTCTCGCAGCTGCTCCAGGCAAGCCACGCTCTGGCTCAAAATGTTTCTTTGCTTTCTGGAAAATTCTGTTCCCAGGAAACTCTCTCCTGAGGGAGGGCATCTTGCTCTCAGTGCTTTGCTGTGCTGTCCTAGCATCATGAGTTTTGCTCAGATTTCATCATATAACAAAGAATTTTTCAGAAGGACTGGAGGAGCCTCGCCATGGCTGCAGCAGAGGACAAGTGGAAAGGGCGCTGCATCTGGGACCCAGGTTCCCCCAACCGAGTTCCGACACTGCCACCAACTAGCTCCTCCCTCTGAGGCTCAACTTTCACATCTGTGAAATGGGCGTGGCCCCAGGGACACCCCACCCCCACCCCACCCCACCCCCCGCCCCCAAGTTCCTCCCCGCTGAGACATCAGAAGTTGCTTCGAGCTGAATACAGCTGGGCCCGAGTGCCTCCACCTCCGGGCTCTGCTTCCTGGGGCCTCCGCCAAACCCCAGGCTTCCTGCCTGGTTTGCCGCGGGCACAAGGGGCCTTCACAGAGTCTCCGCGTGGTTTTCCTGGGGAGCGGGGTGAGGAGGCGGGAGCCTCGCAGAGCTAACACAAGGCTTCGTCTGTGTCCCAGGTGAGGGAGGGTGGACTGAGCGGCCCAAGGGGACTCTACCTTGCCTCTGGATTTTTCCGTGGACTTTTCCAGAACCTTTTGTTTGATCCTCAAAGAACCGTGCAGCAGTGGAGACTAATGAGGACGATTAGTTTCATTTCACATGTGAGGAAGCTGAGGTGCAGTGAGGCAAAGTGATGCTGGAGGAGACTGCATCAGAGCGAGTGTCAGTTGTGCCACCACTTGACCTTTCTAAGCCTCAGTTTTCTCACCCAAGAAAGTAAATACTCTTAAATGCTCTGGCAGGCCTGCCTGTGCTGTGTGGTGAGGGAGGCTTAGGGGTCACCTCTAGGCACAAAGTGGGACCCAGGAGCCAAGTCAGTGCAAAGGCAGGACCCAGAGATCTGGGATGGGCCACGTAGTGTTCTAGAACTTTCTCAACTTCATCTCCTATCACCCTCACAACTGCCCTGTCAGTCAGGCATACTTGGCCCTGTTTGGCTGAGAGGGGAGGCTGAGGGTCCACACACACAGCCAGGTGTCAAACTCAGGTTCCTATTCTTGCTTTTCCACTGCCCTGTGCTGCCCCTTTGGAGGAGGGTTTAGCTCAAGAGGCAAGTGCTGATTCTGTGTTGCTGTTCCCACCTCCAGATGGCCCCAGGCAGAGGCCCCAGGAAACCAGGGAAGGAAACCGTTGAGTTTGAGAAACCTGTGCTTTGAGATTACCCCTTTTTTCAGACCAGCAGGAGTTTTTACAGAGAAATTTTACAGGGATTAAACAGCTACATACTTTAAAAAAAAATTATTTATTTTAATTGGAGGCTAATTACTTTACAATATTGTGATGGTTTTTACCATAAAGAAACTAGAAGAGAAACATTCAACAAACCTCTGGAGGGAGAATGTCTTTCTTAAACTTGGAATCATCGATAAAATCACAAATGAAAGATTAGCAGGTTTGACTACAGAGAAATTACATTTTCTGTATTTAACAAAAAGACTGAAAAGGGGCAAATGGGAAGAAATACTGACAACAAATAAGGGAGATAAAAGATTGTCTCTATTTATTTATACTCTGCCTCCTTCCTAAAAAGTCTTGAGGAGGGAATCTTTCATAAAGAGTACATGCAAACTGATATTTAAAAAATAAGCACAGGGCTGGACTTCTCTGATGAACCAGTTAAGAATTTGTCATCCAATGCAGGGGACATGAGTCTGATCCCTTCGTTCCTGTAATGGAAATAAGATTCTGTCACGGGGCAGCTCAGCCTATATGTTGCAACTAAGATCTGATGCAGCCAAGGAAAAATAAAGAAAGGGCCTTATATACAAATACCCAAGGAGCATAAAGAAGCAATTTACATAAAACAAAATTATGACTGTAGTAAATGTGTTCATAGAAAAATGTCCAACCTAGCTAATCACCAAAGAAACGCAAAGTTACACAGAAAAAAATTTCAGGTAACACCCAGTGCCCAGGCAGAGATAACAATTACACTTTATAATTCATAAGGAAAATATGGTGACAGATACTCAGAACTATAAAAATATTTGTTTTCTTCAACAAAGTAATCTTATTATTGCAGATTTATGCTAAAGATTCTAAAATATGGAAAACGGTACATGAAGGTATTCACTGCAGCATCAAAAACAAACTCAAAAGAGCTGAAAATTGAAAATGACCTAAATGTCCTAAAGCAGAGAAGTGCTTAACTAAAGATTGACCTATCCAATAAAATATAATGCAGCTTTTATAAAAGTTCACAGAGGCTTATGGTCAGAAAGAAAAAAAATGCCTACAACAAAATGATAAGTTTAAAAAAGCAGGCTATAGAATCATAGCATTCACAATATATAATTAATAGTATGAGTATTGCTATGTGTGCATACCGATATGAGACAAATAGGTCTGCCCCCAACATGTTTCAGGGCTTGGGGCATGGGGTACAAATGGAGACCACATGGCAAATGCCTAAATATTAAATTATTATTTATTAAATATGTATGCAATTGATTTAATAATGTAATGTAATTTTAAATTAAATGTATTAAGTTAATAATTAGGCATTTAAATTACTATAAATAAAACAATTAAATATTTAAAGTATTACTTATTACATACAAAATTATTAAATAATTCATGCTGACAAATTGTCAAATATTCTCCTATTTTGTGATAAGTTAAGATGCCTGTGGTAATCCCTAAAGCAACCCTTAAGAAAATAATTCAACAGATACAGTTTTGAAAACAAAGAAATTAAAATGGTATGCTATAAGAATATTTAACACAAAAGAAGGCAGTAAATGAGGAACAGAGGAACCAAACAGACATGAGACATATCAAAACCAAACAGCAAAATATAGATGTAAGTCCAGTCATATCAATAATTATTATTGTGGGCTGAACATTTGTCTCCTCCATAGTTCATATGCTGGAGCCCTAATCCCAATGGGTAAGGTATTTAGAGGTAATTAGGTTTTAAAACAATCATGAGGATGGGGCTCCCATGATGGGATTAGTGTCCTTATAAAAAGAGAAAGAGAGACCAGTCACTCTGTCTGCCACATGAGAAGGTAGGAAGAAGGCAGATGCCTACACGCCAGGAAGAGGGCCTTCACCAGGAACTGAAAATGTCAGCACCTGGAGCTTAGACTTCTAGGCTCCTGAGCTATGAGAAATAACCTATGTGTTGCTTAAGCCACCCCGTGTATGGTATTTGGTTATAGAACCCCAAACTGGGACTCCCCTGGTGGTCAAGTGGTTGAGAATCCACCTTCCAGTGCAGGCAACGTAGGCTCAATCCCTGATGGGAAGCTGAGATCCCACATGCCTTGGAGCAACAAAGCCAGGCACTGCAACTAGAGAACCTCAAGTGCCTCAGTGAAGACCCAGAACAGCAACCCCCCCCAAAAAAGAAGTCAGAGCTAAGACAATTACACTGAATCATAGCAGTGTTATTCAAATAGCTCCAATAAAAATAACTCAAATGTTCACCAACTAATAACTAGAGAACAATGGAATACTAGTCAGCAATGGAGAAGTAACAAGCTACTGACACAGGTTATAACGTGGGTGAACCTCAAAATTTTTATGCAAGTGAAAGAAGCCATACACAAAAGAACGCATATTGTATGATTCCATCTATACCGACATGTCCAAACAGGCAAATCTTATGGCTAGCTGGGACTGGTAGTTTAACACAATTAACTGGAAATGGCCCAAAAGCTTTCTAAGGGGTGATAGACACGTTCTAGCACTGAATTATGATGATGGTTATAGTGATGCACAACTCTGTAAATTTACTAAAAACCACTGAACTGTGAGCTTACCATTGGTGCAGTTTGTGGTACATAAATCATACCTCAATGAAATTATTTTTGTAATATGCTAAAAACTTTTAAACTGTGCTGCAAATGATACCATCAAGAAAATGAAAAGATCACCCACAGAATAAGATAAAATATGCAGAAAGCATTTCTCTGACAAAGGCTTGTATCCAGATTACATAAAGAACTCTTGCAATTCAATAATAAAAAGATAAAAGGCCCAACATAAAAATGGGCAAAGGATCAAAACAGATATTTCTTCAGAGAAGATATGCAGACAGACAATGAATACATGAAAAGATGCCCAGCATCATGAGGCATGAGGTAAATGCAAATCAAAACCACAAAACCAAATGAGATACATATATGGCTGAGTCCTTTTGCTGTTCGCCTGAAACTATCACAACATTGCTAACCAGCTATACCCCAATACAAAATCAAAAGTTTAAAATAAAAGCAAAGCACAAAACCAGATGAGATACCCACTAGGAAGGGTATAATTTAAAAAATGGATAAACAAGTGTTAGCAAGGGTGTAGAATCCTCAAATATAGCTGGAGGGAATGTAAAATGGTGCAGTCACTCTAGCACGGGGGCCCGCACCCTCCTGACTGTGGGCTGGTACAGCTGGAGGTGAGTGGCCAGCAGGCAAGCAAGTGAAGCTTCATCTGCCGCTCCCCATCACTCCCCGTCGCTTGCATTACTGCCTGAACCAATGGTCGCATTGTCTTCCACGAAACCGGTTCTTGGTGCCAAAAAGGTTCCGGGCCGCTGCTTTAGAAAACAGTTTGTCAGTTCCTCGAATTGTTAACATGAAGTTTCCTTATGCCCCAGAAATTCCATCCAGGATAATGCTCAAGAGAAATGAAAACATATTTCTAATAAAAATATCAGAATTGCAGTATTTGTTACAGCCCCAAAATGGAAACGACCCAAATGTCCTTCAGTGGCTAAATGAATAAATTAAATGTGCTATATCCATATATTGTATTCATCAATAAAAACAAGGAAGTACTGATGTATGCTACATTATGGATGAATCTTGAAAATATTATGCTAAGTGCAAAGAACTCGTCACCAAGGACCAAATATTGATCAGGCAAATCTTTAGAGAGAGAATGTAGCCCTAGTGGTTGCCTAGGGCGGGGAGGAAGGGCATGGTTTGGAGGAAAATGGGGAGTGAATACTAATAGGAATGGTGTTTCAATTGAGGGCGACAAAAATGTTCTAAAATTGGCTGTGGTGATGGATACAGAATTTTGTGGACATACTGAAAATTACTTTAAATGGGTGAATTATATGGCATATGAATTATATCTCAGTAAAGGCGTAAAAGCAAAGCAACCGTGTATGCTGGTGTTGCCAATATCACTGCTATATTCCCAGAATCCTCGCATTATTGTTTTCTTGATGTCTTCTCAGTTCTTCCCAAAACGGCCCTTTGGCCCTTTTTGCAACCCTCTCGTCGTGTATTGGAAGGATCAGTGGACAGAGGGTCAGTAGACAGGTGCGGGACCCAGTCCTAGGAGCCTGGCTTGGGTAGCTCGCAGGTCCAGTCTCCATGAATTTCCTTTCTGATTTCTCATTCATTCAACAGGTATGTTTCACTCATTCATCAGAACAAATACTTCCTGAGAGCTCACTGTGTTCTGGGTCTGTTCTAGGTGCTGTGACTATTCTATACAGCTGTGACTAGGGCAAAATGGCTGCCCTCCTGGAGCAGGTGGGAGGTGGAAGTACAAGCAAGAACATTACTTCTGTAAGTACACTGCAGAAAGCAGGTGTGTCTGACTCTTCGTGGCTTCCAGGTGGTAAAGAATCGCCTGCCAATGTAGGAGACACCAGTTCAATTCCTGGGTCAGGAAGAACCCCTGGAAGAGGAAATGGCAACCCACTCCAGTATTCTTGCAAAAACCCCATGGACAGAGGAGCCTGGTGGGCTACAGTCCATGGGGTCACAAAGAATTAGACACGACTGAGCAACTGAACACTCAGAACTGGCTCCTCAAGGTCAGAAATATGCCCAGCTTCTCCTCCTGCCAAGACTCATACAGGGAGGCACCTGTAGATCGTGAATACACTTAGTACTTAAACTGGATAACTCCTTGAGTAAACCCTTACAAATAATGCTGTGAGATTCGATTCCCAAAGGAGTATTCCTATAGTAGAAGGGAAGAGACCTTAAGTCAGCTACACATTCGTTCATTCATACATACATACAAGTGCTTTGAGCATCTTATAGTAGTTAAATCATTTTGTCTGCCAGTAATAGAAACCTAATTTAAACTGTCTTAAGCATAACAAGGAATTTGTCAGCTAAAATAACTGAAAAGGTACAAGGGTCACTTGATCCAGGTGTGCACGTGGCATCATCAAGAACACCTCTCAAGCCAGTCTTCCTCTGACTGGCTCCATTCCGCAGTGAGTGCTCCTTTGGTGGAGGCAAAATAGCTGTAGATTGTCCCAGAATCTCATCGTCCAGTTCAATACTGCATGAATAGTGAGCTCTTCCTCCCCTAATTTCCCCTTCTTAGGCTCCCTCTGCCTTTTCCCCCTCGAAGTCCTGCCTGGGCTTCTATTGAATTGAGTTCAGTCTTGAACTCATCACTGCAGTCAGAGAATGAAATGAGCTAATTCCTAATTCACAGGGCCTGGGCATTTGCCATGGGTGGGAGCAGTCAGCCCAGTCTGAAGCACAAGGGCTGAAAGCATGGGAGAGGGTGGCTCTCAAAGGAAGAGTGCTGTTTCCAGAAACAGCAGAAACTGGAGAACAGATGCTTCATAAACAAACAAAAATAACCGATGTCCCCACACACTTCAATACCAGGCCCATCAATTACTGTCTTACTTACATTACTGTCTTACTTGTATTTGTCATGCATAGAGGACATGGGAGAAAGATGACAAGGGTTTAGAGAAGATGCAGCGGCAATTCAGAAAGTGGGGGATTATCTTCCCATATGGAGAACCAAGGATCACCTCTTGGAAGGGGTAGCATGTGAACGTGACTTTGAAGGATGAGTGGAGGTTTTCATACGTATCCATGAGAGAGGGCACTCCAGGCTGGGAGAACTGTGTGACCTAAGGCTTGGGGAAAGTCAGTGATTCAGTGTAGCCAGCACACAGGCCCAGGAAGAGGTGATGCAGCCTCTGAGGGAGGAGGTGGAAGCAGGGATCAGATCTTAGGGGCCTCGGGTGCCAGGGTAAAGAGCTTAGATGACAGTGTAGGGAAAACAGGAAGCCACTGAGGCCTGTGACCGTGGCAGGGATATCACCTGGGACATTAACCTGCTCAGATCCTTTAAAAAGGGGGAACCACAAACAGCGATCAGTTAAGGGACTGCAGACATGGTTTAAGCAAAAAGTAAGAGAATCTGAAAGTCCCTGGCACCTCCAACCCAGCGTGTCCAAGACAGAAGCCAGCCGCTTGGCTTCCCCATGCCCCTTCTCTGCCCAGGTGTTCGGCCTTAATGAATGGCATCGCCATCCCCATGTGTCGTCCAGGACGCCCCGCTCTCGCATTTCCCCCTCAGTGAACTCATCCACGAAGCCAGTCCGTTTTCCCTCCTAAACGATTCTTGAATGTACTTGTCTTGTTTCTCTGCACCACCCTACTCCTCAGGCCATCATCATTTGTGGCTTGGATGGCTCCAACGGCCTCCTACCTGACCTCCCAGCCTCCAGCCTTATCCCGTTTCAACCCTTGGTTCAGCAGCCAGTCATCGGTTTAAATTACAGCCAGCTGGGGACTCCCTGAGGACCAACCCCCTTCAGGATGTGGTTTCCAGCCTCACGTCTTCTGCACCCCCAGCCATTCTGAGCTGTATTCGACTCTCCCAGTGGAGCTGATCTCGTTCCCCTCTGGCCATACACAGGCTGCTTCCTCTGCTCTCCCCCACACTAACCTCCCACCTCCTTTGTTCCTGGTGTAGGAGCTGGAGGGCTGTTCCTGGTGGGAATGAGTTTGGGAGGCTGGGAGACAAGAGACAAGAGTGGGTGGAGAGCTCTAAGTTCCCTGTGGTAGACGTGTTCCTTGTCTGCCTGGTCCTTGCCTTCTCCTAGGAAAAGCAGCGCCCCCACCCCTGCGTTTTGTAAACTGCTCCCCACACTCACCGGTGTGGTCCAATGGGAGCTGCCATTTTACATGGTCTTGCCTCCCTGTCATAGGGATTCATTGTGAGGTGGATGACCTAACTGACCTGGTCCTGTCCCTCTCCAGAAGTTTTCTAACTGGAGCTATGGGGAAATGACCTCTTTCCTTTTCAGCTGTGAGACTGAAAAGCCAGATTGTGGAGCTCCAAGCTGCCAGGTGTCCTGACTTGTGGCGAAAGGTAACATTCAGAGAGAAATGAAAATGACAGGCCAAGGGAGAGGAACCGACCACGTTCTGGCCACTTTTAAGATCCAGGGTGGTCGTCACCTTGACATCTCATAGAACAGTGCTTCCCCGACTCTCTGTGGGGAACAGTCAGATTTTGTTTTGCCCAATCTTACTATAAATCATAACTTCGGTTAAACACAATACAAAACTTAAAAAAAAAAAAAAACCTGCACACAGTTTTAAAGCCTCGGTTTCTACTGTTATATTCAACTAACATTAATTTGTCAATTTGTTATAAAAATCTGTCAACACTTGATCCCAATTTCTGTACTCACCTTGTCATGGACTGTATCACGCACCCAGTCTGTGGCCCACACTTTGAATAGCCCTGCCCCAGAACACTGTCCACCCTTGCTGGCCCCAGCTCTGCATTCCAGCCGGTAGCAAGGGGGAAACAAAGGAAGTGTAGGACAAAAAAATTGTTTTTAAAGAAGTAATGCAGTCCAAGGGGGAGGAGAGGTCAGGGAGGGAAGGACTAGGATTTTGGAATTAGCAGATGTAAACTAGTATATATAGGATGGATAAACAACAAAGTCCTACTGTTTAGCACAGGAAACCATATTCTATATCCTGTGATAAGCCATAATGGAAAAGAAATACAAAAGAGTTATGTATGTGAATATATATACATATATATATCTTGTACAGCAATCATTTTGCTATATAGCAGAAATTAACACATTATAAATAAACTATACTTCAATTAAAAAAAAAAAAAGAATGCCAAAGTTTCACACATCCCTTTCATTCCATTCTACTGGTGAAAAATGTGGTCACACTTAGTGGCAAGGAAGACCAGGAAAGATAGTTCCTAGTTGGGTGGACTTGTGCCGTTACTAAAAAGTTCCATTACTAAAAAGATAAAGGGCAGGACAGTTATGGGAGACCACAGCTTCTGCCACACACTCCTAAGAGTCACCAGGAGTCTGCCCTCAGGGGCTGACTCTATGCTTGGGGGTGTGGGAGCCTTGGCTACATAGGGGCTGTATTTCAGGTATCCGCCATTCTCTGCAGCAAACTACCCCAAATTTAGTGGCTTAAAATGACAACCATTTTCCTGGCTCATGATTTTGCTGGTCAACAATGTGGCTGGGTTCATTGGGGGCCCTGCTGGTGGTATTGCCTGGGGTCTCTCACACAGCTGCAGTCGTCTGGTGGTCTGATTCGGGCTGGACAGCCTAAGATGTCTTCATACACGCAACTAGCAGTTGTCAATCTTCAGGCTGGGATGCTTCAGTTTTCCATGTGGGCTCTTCAGGAGATGAGCTCAGGCTCACTCACATCCTCGTTTCCACTCCAACCACAACCAGAGAGAGGGCAAACCTCACACAAAGGAGGGTTTCAAGCCTCTGCTTGCACCACATTTGCGAATGGACCGCTGGCCAAAACAAGGCACGTCTCCAAGCTGGGATTCCAGGAGAGAGAGAGGACATCACTTCTTGATGAGAAAAGCGGTGACGTGACATCACTAAGGAGCATGGGAGGGATGCCGCATTACATCTTCACAAAGAGCCTTCCATGGGAACCTCAGCTTCCACCTACAGGACCAGGAGTGTCCACCATTGTTCAGGCTCTTGTTGGGTCCCAAGGGAAAATAATCCCACCAGTGCCCCAGGGAACCTTTTTCAGGCTTCATCCTGCATCTGAAAGGCTGCCAGGAACCAAAGCAGTCCCCAGAAGCAGAAGGTCTTACTCTGTCTCTCCGCTGAGCTGCAAGGCCTCCCGCATGGCACATCTTCGCCCTCTGTGTCTGTTCCAGCCTCCTCTCTGCTGATTGCTTTATTTCTCTTTACTTCTGGCACCGCTCCCTCACAATTTCTGCTGGCCCCAGGCATTAACCTGTGGCACCCTTTCACCTTCTGGCCCAGCTGTTAACCAGCTCAACCTCTCCGTGTTTCCCCTGTTCCAATTCCAGAAAGTATCACCTTGATTAGCTGGCTCCCATCCTCAATCTGGACCACACTGAGGTGGGCAGGTCAGCCTATGGATTGGCTGTCTGGAGCTCAGGTGCCCACGTCTCATCCAATCACCTGGGGAAGAGGGGACCTACTACTGTAGGTCCATCTGTGAATCTGAAAAAAGATACAGCTGTGTCCTAATCATCAGAACCTGTGAATGTGACTATTTGGGGAAAAAAGGTCTT
Organism: Capricornis sumatraensis; assembly: GCF_032405125.1. Taxonomy (NCBI): domain Eukaryota; kingdom Metazoa; phylum Chordata; class Mammalia; order Artiodactyla; family Bovidae; genus Capricornis; species Capricornis sumatraensis. The sequence continues at coordinate 77,316,325 of NC_091069.1, read as the reverse complement.
TGTATTAACAGATATGGTTGAGATAAAATTATCCTGGATTATTCAAATGGGTCCTAAATTTGAAAACATGTCCTAAGAGATGTGTAGAGAGAAGAACAGACACAGAGGAGGCTGTGGGAAGATGGAGGTGGAGGCTGGTATCATGCAGCCACAGCCCAGAAATACCCAGCACCACCAGAAGCTAGAGGACCCAATAATTCTCCCTACTACACCTGGAGGGAGTGTGGCCCTGACAACGCCTTCATTTCAGACATTGAGCCTCCAGAATTCAATGAATTTGTTATTGCAAGCCACCAAGTGTCCGGTAATTTGTTACAGCAGCTCTGAGAAACTAATACAAGCACATTGCTCAAAATATAGGTCCCAGGCAGCAGGGCCCCTTGGCAAGACACTTTTCCTGTGCTGACATAAAGGCCACATAAGCATACACCTCATTCCCCGACTGTCAGGAAGCATTTAACAGGAGGCTTCCTGTGTGCTGTTTTGGATCTGTCAGGAATTCTCTGTTCCTTATTAATTCCTGAATATTTAGGAATTAAGAGGAGAGGCAAGCCTCTCCCAGGGGCTGAGGAATCCAGGCATTTCCTTCGTTAGTTTTTCTATACGGTGATAAGTACCCTCTTCCGTAAAAGTGATTATTTACAACCCTCTCTCTTTCATATGGATGACTTCATGTTTCCTTGATAACTTGTAAGTTTTGATTTTATCTCTGCTGAAAATAGCTATCTTGTAAGACAGTATAAATACCTACACGATGTTGAATAAAACACCTTTGCTCCATCAGAGCTTTGGTCCCCGTGTCTTTCTTTCTCTTTCTCTCTCTCCCTCTCTTTCTCTTTCAGGCTGATCCCCTGGAGCACAGAGGCCCTCTGGGTTCACTTTCCTGCCTGGGTTTCTAACACCCTCTCGAGAAGGCACTCTAAGCCTTCACCCCATCGAGAGGGTGCCTGAGGCCTCCGTGAACAGAGCAAGCCCCGGGTCAGGGACTTTATTGGCTTGCTGCATAAACCAAGGAATATCAGCCTCTTTCTCTCTCCTTTACTTTCTTATCGGTTGACTCCGGACCACCAGGTTCCGGTCCATTAAAGGACCTCAACACCCCACCAGGGAGTGAACCCTTACACCTTTTTCTTCTAAGACCCGAGACATGCAAGCCAAGACATGCAAGCCAGGACACCCCAGTGTCCTACTGTTCAGCATCAACACACCATGCTTTCAAGAGGCCTCAAGACTAAAAAGATGGGATATATAGCATCTCTTGAGTCTCCTGAATTCGCAGGCAGTTCTTCACCACTGCACCACCTGGGAGGCCCAACAGAAAACTATTCAGTCATAAAAAGTGAAAGTGAAAGCTGCTCAGGCGTGTCCAACTCTTTGCGACCCGATGGACTATACAGTTACTGAAATTCTCCAGGCCAGAATACTGGAGTGAGTAGTCATTCCCTTCTCCTGGGGATCTTCCCAACCAAGGGATCAAACCCAGGTTTCCCACATTGCAGGCACAATTCTTTACCGTCTGAGCCACCAGGGAAGCCCAAGAATACTGGAGTGGGTAGCCTTTCCCTTCTCCCTGGGATCTTTCTGACCCAGGAATCGAATTGGGGTCTCCTGAATTGCAGGCAGATTCTTTATCATCTACCATGGAAGCCCACTCAGTCATAAGAAAGAATGAAATCTTGCCGTTTGTGACAACATGGTTGGATCTAGAGGGTATTATGCTAAGTGAAATAACTCAGAGAAAGACAATTATCATATGATTTCACTTATATGTGAAATCTGAAAAGCCAAATGAACAAATATAATGAAACAAAAACAGATTCACAGATACAGAGAACAAACAGGTGGTTGCCAGAGGGGAGAAGGAGTAGGGGAATGAGTGAAGTAGAGAGGGAGATTAAGAGGCGAAGCTTCCAACTACAAAATAAAAGAGTCTCGGGGATGAAATATACAGCAGGGGAATATAGTCAATGATATTGTAATATCTTTCTATGGTGACAGATGGTAACTAGATTTATCATCATGATCATTTTGTTACGTACAGAAATACTGAATCACTGCAATTTGCACCTGGAGCTAATATAGTGTTGTAAGTCAACTTTACTTGAATTAAAATTTTTTTCCCATTCCCTCCAAAAAAAAACCAAAAAAGGTACAAGTTAAGATCAAGATGGAACAGTATTTTAAGAGAATTAATGATAAGGTCATGGAAAGAGTTCCCTTTGGTTGTCTGTCTCTGAAGCAGAGTCCTGAGTATCCTTTCAGAGGCGGAGGGAAGAATCCAGGGAGCAGGAGAGGAGACAGGAAGAGTCATGTCCTAATGCCAAGCGCATCATATCTCTGTTCACACAGATTAACAAATCAGAGCATCACAGGAGGTTAAGGTTTTGCTTTTAGCCCTCTCACTTAACAGATGAAGAAGCAGAGGACACAGGAAGGAGTGGCTTCCCCAGGGTCCCCTACAGCTGTTTGCTCCAGACCTCCAATCCCCTCCTCTCCCCATGAGTCCAGGACTTCATAATGTGCCCTTGGCAAAGACAACTGTTTTTTAACTGCCTTTATTCATGTCTCTACATGTTGTAAAATGCCTCTAGGACTTTTCTATTCTTGTGCCCTTTCCCCGCTTCCCTGGACACAGTGGCTCATGAACGCCTTGTCCATGCCAAGTGCGGCCGAGGAAATAGGAGCGGCCACTTGGCTGAGTGGACAGGAAAGCATGCGCCAAAGGGGTGCTGGTCCTCTAGCCTGGCCAGGACTGCAGCACCCCCACATGACTCCATGTTCCTCGGCCGCCAGCTGAGAGCCCTGGGGTCTATAGTTTCCCACCTTCCTCGCAAGCACAGTTTTAAGTAAGTTCCTGGCAATAGAGTCACTTACACAAGATTTCCTAGACCAAAAAAAAAAAAAAAGATTTCCTAGACCAAAGATAGGAGAGTCCACCTTCTATGAATTGGCCGGGACAGGCGTGAGGTTGACTGTGGCCTCCAGGCATGCTCCTGGAAGCTGTCCACAGTGCTGCTGCCAGTGGCTTGGGTGATCTCTGCAGACCTGGCACTTCCCAATTTCGTGGGGTCTGACGGTGGCTTCCCTGACCTTCCCTCATCCAGCCCTCTCACCTAAATCCCCTATACACAGGTTTTTAAATCCTGTGTATTTGGGATATCTGGAGTGGTTTCCATTTCTCTGACAGAACCCTGACTGGCACAGATAATGAAGCTATGTAAAATGATGTGTGTGTCATGTCGGGCTCGGATGAATCCCTCTGGAATGTAAAAGTTTCCTCCTAGAAAGTAAAATTTGTTTTTTTAATATATAAAGTGACAAAATGGCCCTTAGGTTTGTTTTTGTTAGTTTTTAGGAGCCTTCTCAGGTGTGTGACCTTGAAACCACTAGATTAACATCAAAACTCTCCTTTGAGACTTCTTCCAGGCAGGAGAATCCCTGTGCCCCGCCTTCATCCATCCTGAGATCCAAGAGAATCATGGTCAAAAGGGCCAGCTCCAGGGAGGGTCTTCTTTCCCTCCAGGACTGCTGATACACAGAGAAAAAACCAGAAGCCACGAAGCCTAGAGCATTCTCTTTGAGTATGGCCATTCCATTTTATGAGAGCAAGGAGCCAAACGAGTTTACATTACCTGATTTGTATGATCAGAACAGAAGTTAATCAAGTACAAATAATCTTTGAAGACACATTGCAGTTGATATTTGGGGAAAATCATAGTATTTGCTGCCTTTTATTGACACTTTTCTATGTACTGCCTGAAGCTGTTTTATAGATGATCCTGCTCAGATGGTAAAGCATCTGTCTACAATGCGGGAGACCTGGGTTCGATCCCTGGATCAGGAAGATCCCCTGGAGAAGGAAATGGCAATCCACTCCAGTACTATTGCCTGGAAAATCCCATGGACAGAGGAGCCTGGTAGGCTACAGTCCTTGGGGTCGCAAACAGTCGGACACGACTGAGCAGCTTCACTCAACAATGCCAAAGTGAGGATAGCCTTCTCCCAGGTTCATAGCCTGAGGCTCAACCAGGACAGCATTCTCCCAGGTTCATAGCCTGAGGCTCAAAGCCCCCTGACTATTGAGCCATCCTCTTTCCAAGGAGTCACTTGGCTTCTTTCCCTAGAAAGGGGGAAGGAAGAAACAAGGAGAAAAGAAAAAGGCAACAGGAAGAAGAAATCAGAGAGAGAAAGACAAAGGGAGAAGTGAGGGGGGACATCTGTAAGCAAAAAGCAGGAGAGAAGGCCCAGGGATTATGTGAAGGTAGAGAAACTCACCTCCTCACCGCTTCTACTCAGACCAGGTGTTCAGAATGTTCCCCTTGCTCTTGGCTGTACCGATTAGCCAGCCTATTCAACTCCTGCTTATTCTCAGGCTTTCTGAACCGCCAAGGTGAATAGTAAAAGCTACAACAATCCACTCAGTATAATATCTTACTCCAGAGTGTAGATTCAGTCATGCTGGGCAGCAGCCCCAGCCCCTAGACTAATGGGGAAAGGGTATTAGGTTTGCCCTTTGTGCCATGGGGTAGCTGGTGAAGACTGTCTAGGACACTCTCAGTCTCTCCTTCCAGACCCTTCTCTAAGCACCCTCAATCCCACCCTGGCCAAGGTCCCCCTCTGTGTACGTGGAAGGCCAGGCCAGGGCTGGGAAGCCGAAAGCTGGTCCATATCCCCTGGGATCCTAGATTCTCAGAGGTCCCGTGAGCCAATCCTTCCATTTTATGAATGAGGAAACGGAGGGCCGGAGAGGTGAGGGCAGAGGCCCGCGGCCACACCATCAGCGCACTGCTAAGGGCCCCAGCCCTTCCTTCTGGCAGCTGTGCATCTCCCAGGGCCCCAGCGCCCAGCAAAAGCCGCACATGTGATCACAATTACCGTGGGCTTGGCTGGAGCCCAGCCACACCGTGAGCACATCCAGGCCTGGTAGCTGGCCAAGTTTCCATCTCAGTAGAAAAATGAATAGGGTCAAGGGATACATGTTAATCCCAAACACACGAGTGGGAAGGAGTGGGGTGAGGGGGAGAGGCCAGCCAGGATTTCTCTGGCAATGTCAGTCCACCAATAGCTCCTGAGGTCCCCCTTCCCCCTCCACCCCAGGAAGCAGAGCGCCCCTGGCCAACAGACAAAAAACAGGCTGTGTGCTCGCCTGTTGGGCATTGTGGTTCCAGAGCCATCTTGAGATTGCGGTTATAAACCCCACTGGCTCCTAAGCCCAAGATGGAACTCAGCTGGTGAGACTTGGCCGAGGGCCCCACGGCAGTCACCCCTCCTCCGTAGTTTCCTTTCTTGCACTAAGCATTTTCCACAGCCTTTTGTGTTTCTATCTTTTCTTCAGCATCACCATGCCCTGCCATGGATAAGGAAACTGAGGCAAGGAGGATGGGCCTGAGGCCAAGTAGCCAGAGGAGCTGGGATGGGCTAGAATAGGCCAGTCTGGCCCATAGCCTCCCTCCTGATGCTCCTGAGCTACCTGGGGTGGCCTGGGCTGTGTCTAGGACTCTCCTGCTTTTCCCTGCCACCTGCACACCATGCCCAGCCTCTGAAGACTTACTTCATGAGATGTCAGCTTCATCTGCCCCACACCTGCTGCGTGGTCCTGCTGGGGCCCCAAATTCCACCCGAGCTGCCAACTCTTGCCACCTCTAATAGTGACATCTCCCATCCCTGAGGCTTCTACACTGTTTCTGCAGCCGAGACAAAAGTTCCTTCTTCCCTCCCAGACTTGAAGCAGTTGTGAGCAGCACACCACTCCCAGCTTACCTCAACTCCCAGAATACCCATCTGCAAGCTGTGCTTGGTTCTGGCTGCAGAGAAGGCAGGGCGTTTGAATTTTTGATCTGTGGTATATGCGCATCTACCCTCTGGAGGGCTTATAACAGGTTCAGTAGGTATTAGAAGAGCCACTACTCTCTGCCCTGGGCACAAAGGAGTTAACACTTTGCTGGAACTCTTTTGCTGGAACTTTGTCTGACTCTTTGTGACCTCATGAACTCTAGCCCGCCAGGCTCCTCTCTCCATGGAATTTTCCAGGCAAGAATACTGGAGTGGATTGCCATTTCCTCCCTAGGGGATCTTTTCAAGCCAAGGATCTGTATCTCTTGCATCTCCTGCATTGGCAGGTGGATTCTCTACCCCTGTACCACCTGGGAAGCCCAGAACTCTACTGATACCCTGTGACATGTTAAAAAACCCTATGGAGGACAGCAGCCATCAGTTAAATATCAACTGTCTGGTGGGGAAGAGCTGTGGCCCCCGAAGGGTACATTGGACTTTTTGATTATTGATACCTCTGAGGGGGTACAAGTCCCCAGAAAATGAGGTCTGCCCCAGAGAAATGTGCTTATTTACACTGACTTGTAGACTGGCTGAGGACAGCTCAGGGCCTGCAGCCAGGCCTATGAGCAAAGGGGTGAGCAGGCTCCAGAGTGCAGCTTCTTGCCGACCGGGGGATTTATGGGCGTCCTGGACAGGCCACGTAGCCTGGTTTTGAGGCCAGCGGCTGGGCCAAGAGGTTGGCCAAGGTTTTCTGAGTCTCTGTAAGCAGTTGGGCCCTTAGGGAATACGCTTCTGATACTGTGGGGCAGGGGCCAGGGGTAGTTACCTGGTCTCCCGTCTCCTCCAAAGGCAAGACCTCAGCAGGGGCATTTCTCCTGATGAGGCAGGGGCCGGAGCCACGAGGGTGGGATGGGGAGATGGAGCAAGGGAAATGAAGCATTATTCTCAAAAGGCCAGCTCTCTCTTTCTGCATTCCAAACGCCCCAGTGATCACTTTGTGTTTAAGCCAATCTTGCTTTCTCGAAGAAATGAAGAAAGAAAAAGATGTTTTTTTCCAGGTCTGATTATAAGAATCATAAGACTAGAAAGATATGGGGGAAACATCAGTCTCCCTCTTCTGCCTCCGCCAGGTACCAAGCGAAGCCTGCAGGAAGGTGCTGAAGTGTGAATAACTTGCTGGGGGTTCAGGGAGCTCCATCAGCAGCTCCTGGGCCCCCAATCTCAAGACACCCCCTCCCATCCTATTCATACCCCCATCGCCAGAGTTAGAGTCCATTTGTTCCTTTCAACTGTCAAGAACTGGACAATGACTAGGAGACTAGGAGCTGGTGATTTGGGTCCTTCAAGGCTCTGAGAGAAAGCAGGTGGGGGAGGGGGGTCTTTATCACCCCAGGGCAACTAGTTTTTAAAATCTGTGCTGTCCCATGAAAGGGCAAACCCCAGATCCAGGGCTGCCCCAGTAGAACCGCTGTCTGAACAGCGCAGCCGGGGGGTCAAGGTCCTAAACAGATGGCGTCAGTCTTCTGGTCTTGCTCTGCCCAAGAAAAACAGAATGGGTGTCCCTTGATTTCCTGTTTGAAAATGTGCTGGTGGGTGGGTGGGGGGATAGTAAAGGAACAAAGGAAACATCTCATCTCTCCTTAATCTATCGGAACTATGAATCTCGACTTCCCCAGGGTGAGTTAGAGGTGGGCTGACGGGGCCCGGGGAGTGGGAATCTGGCAGCAGTGGCTGAGCTTGGGTGGCTCCTGCAAGGCTGACAAGCTTTGAGCTCTGAAACCAGGCCCCAGGGAACCCCCAATCACCTCACAGCAAACCTCTCCTTGCTCCCACAGCTGCTCACAGCCCATGCCACTCAAGATGACACTTTCTAAACACTGGAGGGAAAGATAAGAAGCAGATGGGAGGAGAAGCCTGGGAGCTGGAGAAGGCCCCAGGAGGAAAGCAGGCTCCCTGCTAAGATAGGCGGAGGCACCAAACCCCAGCACAGGGGCCTGGATGGCCAGAATGCAGCCCTCACCCCGGCTCTGATGGCACGCTGAGGCGGTCCCACACAGTGGCGGGAGCCAGAGCCCTCGGCCTGGCCAGTGCTTCTCTGCTCATAACTTGTGCTCTCCTGAGCAGCCCGAGCCCAGGCACTGACCCCAAGCCCACCCTGTGCTCAGAAGCTCATGCAGAGCTGCCCAGAAGGGGAGACGGGAGAGTTAACTTCCCACCAGCGTGGGTTAATGAAGCACAGCTCCCTCTGTGCATTCCGGGACCAGGTCTGGCTCAGGGCCTCGTGGCGCTCAGGACACACCTGGAGAGAGAATGCCTTGCTGTATTACTCCACCTGGAGAGAACTGGCATTCAGCTGGGACAAATTCCCCAGGGATGGCAATTCAGGGGCAGAAGGGGGATGCCCAGGTGTCCCTTACAGCAGACACACAGGGGCTTGGTTAAGTGCAGGTGGTCTGTGTGGGGGCATCTGGGTGACCTGAGCTCTTGACCCACCTGGGGAGTTTTTAGGAAAGTCATCCAACGGTAACAGCAATAGGAATAATGATGGGTGCTGAGGTGCAGAGGTGAGGGGGCACTTCTTCTGGTGGGCTCCAGAGAGGAGTTTCAGGGTCACTCTGGTCCCTCCCCGAAGCCTTCAGAATAACTGGAGCACTCCAGCCTGCTGCCCGCAACCAAAGAACCCCTGGGAAATGGGCTGTTTGGGGTTCGGGGCTGGCAGCTCATTGACTCCTTACCCCCGAACTCTCACTTCCAAAGACAATCGCATAGCACACTCTTTAAAGGAGAGTTGCATACCTCACACATCCCATGGGTGATGTTTGGTTCCTCTCCTGCCCAGACAGGGTGAAATAGAGCCTTGGGCTGCTACCCAGCTCAGCTCACTGCTATCTCAGGGCAGAAACCTTGGGAGGAATCCCAGCTCCAGCCAAGGAAAACAAGTCTTGCCTGGCTAAGCCAGGTGGCTTCTTTCTCCCCACCTTCTGTCCCCCGACTGCCACCCTCTGGAGCCAGTGGGCTGTTTGGATAACCCCAGGACCCCTCTCCCACACTGTCTGCAGCCAGGTGTTCAGGCAGCATTCCAGAGCCCTGGCCAGGCCCTGGCCTTTGAGAGAGTGAGACGTGTGAGGCTCTGGCTCCTGGGAGAGAGACCCCTTCAACCTGCCTGCCTTCTGCCTGCTTGGCCTTCCCTGAGCAGGAACCCCTTTTGGGGAGGGGTGATTGTCCTCCAGGGAGGAGTTCACCTCTCCCCTCACTCCCGACTGGGAATAGCACAGAGTTCCCATTCTACAGGTGAAGAAGAAACTCTCTGATCTCTGCTGTCATCCTCTCCAAGCCCCTCCACATCCCCCCAGGCCTCACCTCATGCTGAAATACTGACTTGCCTGTTGGGCTCGGTGTGAAAAAGACCTTCCCACCTTTGTGGCTTCTGGTTCCAAAGTTTCACCAACTTTCTCTTCTTTGGATAAAGAACCCCAGGGTCTCACACAGTGTTTCCTTCCCTCTGGAACACCGCTGTTCAATAGAAATAAGATACAAGCCACAGATGAGAGTTTATCTGTATTAATATTGTCTAATAGCCACTTTTTAAAAAAAAGAAAAGTGACATTCATGTGAATGATATGTTTTATTTAACCCAATATATTTACATCAACACAAATGAATATTATCATTTCAACTTTTAATCAACAGAAAAACATTATCGATGTGCCCTTTTACATTCTTTTTCTCATGTCAAGTATATTCATTTCCTGGGGCAGCTATAAAAAACTACCACAGACAGGGTGGCTTAACATAATAGAAATTCATTCTCTCACAATTCTGGAGGTTGGAAGTCTAAACTCAAGGGGTCAGTGGGAAGTCCAGTGGCTAAGACTCCATGCTTCTGCTATAAGGGGCACAGGAACTAAGATCCCACACGCCGTGCGGTGAGGCAGAGAGAAAAATTAAGTGAATAAGATAAAGGCGCAGCAGGGCCACACTCCCTCCGAAGGCCCCAGGAAGGGGCCTTCCTTATTTCTTAGCTTCTGTTGGTTAGTCCTTGGTATGAGGCTGCCTCCCTTCAGGCCTGCTGCCCTCAACACACTGCCTTCTTTCTTTCTGTGTCTGGATTTTCACATGGTCTTATAAGGGCACCAGCCACACAACTTCGAGTTTCACTTTAATCCAGTTAAATCTCATTTTAAATTAACCAGTTACATCTGCAAAGATTCTATTTCAATAAAGTCACATCCTGAAGTTCCAGGTGGGCATGAATTTTAGGGGGACACCATCCAACCCGGTGCAATGTTGGATCCAACTTTATCTGGCCAGTGAAGTCCATGCCCCCTTCCCCATCTGATTTTTGGCTCCTAAGCAGCCACCGCTGTCTATTCTGCTGTCTTTGCCCCTTTGCTTTCACTTTGGTGATGCGTGGGGCAGGACCCCAGGTAACAAGAAACAGGAAGGGGACTTTCATGGCAGTCCAGTGGTTAAGCCTTCACCTTCCCATGCAAGGGGGTGCGGGCTCAATCCCTGGTTGGGGACCTGGAATCGCACGTGCCCCATGGCCAAAAAACCGAAGCATAAAACAGAAGCAATACTGTGACAAACTCAACTAAGACTTTAAAAATGTTCCACATCAAAAAGAAAGCAAAAAATAAACAGATATTAATTTTAATTAACTTTAACCCAATATATCCAGAATATTGTCATTTCAAAATCTAATCAATATAGAAAATGTTCGATGAGATATATTCTTTTTTTCATACTAAGTCTTCAAAATACCATCTGTGTGTGACACTTCCAGCACATCTCAAGCGAGACAAGTCACACGTCAAGTGCTCCACAGCCGCAGGGGGCTAGTGGCACCCAGCTGGACAGGGTGGCTCAAGAAATTATTAAAAAAAGAAAGTGAGGCCTATGGTGATGCGGGAGACTCCCCTGAGGAGGTCTAGGGGCTCCAGGAGTGGAATTCCTTGATGGCTTCACCACCTCCAGGGTCTCCTGATTCTCTTTCATCTGTGTCTCCTGCTGCTGCTGCTGCTGCTAAGTCGCTTCAGTCATGTCTGACTCTGTGCGACCCCAGAGACGGCAGCCCACCAGGCTCCACCGTCCCTGGGATTCTCCAGGCAAGAGCACTGGAGTGGGTTGCCATTTCCTTCTCCAATGCATGAAAGTGAAAAGTGAAAGCGAAGTCACTCAGTTGTGTCGGACTCTTCGCGACCCCATGGACTGCAGCCTACAGGCTCCTCTGTCCATGGGATTTTCCAGGCAAGAGTACTGGAGTGGGGTGCCATTGCTTTCTCTAAAGTTAATTCAGAGTTACTGCCAGTCTCTTAAAGCTGCAAATGACCTCTCTCTTTCTCATACACTCACCACACACACACACATACACACTCATCCACATATCTTGGGAGTCTTCCAATTGCCTTCTGCTATGCATGGACCTCACAAAAAGTGACTCAACCTTACATAAGAATCTGAGGGGGCCCAGGAGTGTGACTCACCACCTTGAAATTTCCAGTGGGTTACACATGTCTTCTTAGATGATTTTTTTAAATATATCTTTAATGTTTGTCAAAAAGAAAAAAATTGGTGGGGGAGGCAGATTGGGGTGAGAATCCCGCCTTGGGGCAGGAAAGGCTAGTTATGATGGATGAGAGGGCTCTGGGGCTGAGGACAAGGCCCTTTCAGTGTCAGACCTCAGAAGGTTCTGAGGAGAAAGGAGGTCGCTTCCTCTTAAGACCGCAGGGCATTTCAAGATACCTCGTGTTACAATCACCTCAAATAGCAAGAATCAGCCCTTGGAGTCTCCAGGAAGGACTTTGATTTGGGAAGGTTTGACCAACTTCAGTGCCACTGCTGCCTAAAAAAAGCTGCAAAGCACTGCAGGTCAGGGAGGCCCAGGTCTGGCTATAAAATTCCTACATCCAGTCATACCCCAGACCAACTCAGTCATGTCCTGTGCAGGTGGGGCCCAGGCACCTGTATTTTCTGTAGGCTTCCCAGATGATTGCAACATGTAGCCAATAAGAAGACCCTGCCGGTGGGAGGGCCTGCGACCCTTTTACACCTGGTGGATAACTCCAGTCCTTGATGCCTGGTTGTTTAGTTGCTAAGTCATGTCTGACTTTTGCAACCCCATGGACTATAGCCTGCCAGGCTCCTCTGTCCATGGGATTTCCCAGGCAAGAATGTTGGAGTGGGTTGCCATTTCCTTCTCTAGGGGATCTTCCTGACCTAGGGATCAAACCCAAGTCTCCTGCGCTGGCAGGTGGATTCTTGACCACTGAGTCACCAGGGAAGCCCCATGAGGCCTTAATGCAGAAGGGGAATTGTTAGTTTACAGTTGGTGGCAGAGTCCCCCAGAGAACCAGCGAGGACCAGGATGTGTCCTTGAGTGTGAAATGTGAAGCCCCCAGGGAATGGCCTGCTTGGGCTGAAAGTGAGGATGGGTGCTATAGAATTGCATCATGAAAAAGAAATAACAGGAATCTGAGACTTGGGGCTGGCAGCTGGAAGCAAAGGGCACTGCCCAGGAGAACACTGAAGTATTCAACAGGTATCTGCATGAAGCAATGGCCAAGAGTCTTAGAAGAGTGTGACAGGGACTTCCCTGGCAGTCTGGCGGCTAGGAGTCCACACTTGCACTGCAGGGAGCACGGGTTCCATCCTTGGAGAGGGAACGAAGATCTCATATGCCATGCAGCACCACTCCCCCCGGCCCCCAGAAAAAAAAGTGTACGGGATTCCGTTTAAGGCATTTGCTGGGTCATGGCATGAGGTACCTCACTTTCCATCTTCACGCCTTTAGTGAGTGACAGGGCAGAGTACTCCAATGCTGAGGAAACAGGACAGCTGAGCCTGGCTGGCTCCCGCCTCCCACACAGACATTCTCAGAGCTGCCGGGAGCACTGTTGGGGCTGCCGCCACACCTGGTATATCAGGCAGGGGCCCGGCAGGAAACAGATGGCCTGCTCAAAACTCTCTCATGTGAGAGAGTTGAATGAAGGGACTATTTACAGAGGTGTGGGCAGCCTTGCGTGTGTGAAAACAGTGGAGCTGGTACCAGCCCAGCACCATTCACTCTACCAGGCCTGAGGGGACAGGATCAGAACAGGCTGCCTGACGAGAGTTGTGGCCTTCTGTTTGAGGGGCACAGACAGCTCTCAGTGACCCCACAGGGAGGGAGTCAGAGGACAGACATTATGGGCTGAATTGTGTCGCCCCCCGCCCCAAATTCCTGCTGAAGCCCTAACCCACAGAGTCTCAGAATGTGACTGTACTTGGAGCGAGAGCCTTCACAGCACTGATTAAGTTTAGATGAAGCCATTAGGATGGGCCCTCATCCAAGCTGGCTGGAAACGTTATGAGAAGAGGAAGTTTGGACAAAGTGACACCAGGAACAAGAGTGCAGAGAGAAGACCACGGAAAGGCAAGCCAAGGAAAGAGGCCTCAGAAGAAACCCAACCTGCTCACACCTTGCTCTTGCACTTTTAGCCTCCAGAGCTGGCAGAAATATATTTATGTTGTTTAAGCCACTCAGCCCATGGTACTATGTTATGGCAGTCCTAGCAAAGGAACATAGATGAATGCCCCAACTTTACTTTCCTCCCTCTTTATGAGCTCTGTCTGGTGCCCCCCACATTGGTCAAACCCAACCAAAAGACAGAGGGCATGGGAGCAAGTATGCACAGCCCACATGGGTCAGACCCCAAGGAGGAGAAGGTGAAGCCTGGACCAGGAGCAGCAGACAGAGGATGTCTGTCTACCTGGGAGGGGTGCTGAGCCAATTTAATGCATCAGAGGACCAGGTTGGCGTGGTGAAAGTAAGCCACCACTTGGACCAAGATTGGAAGAAAATAGAAAAACATGATGATATTTGGCAAGATCGTGGCTAATTTTTTTTCAAAATTTCCTTTACTCATATAGTTAGGTTGTTTTCCAATAAAAACAGACAATCCACAGGAGATTTTTTGGAAAAAAACAGCTTGAACTTGAGTCTTAAAAAAAAAAAATCCATTCAGCCAGTCTGTCTTTTGATTGGAACATTTAGTGCAATTACATTAAAAAAAATTCTTGATAGGTTTGTACTTATTGGGGCTTCCCTGGTAGCTCGAATGCCAAAGATTCTGGATCCCCTGGAGAAGGAAATGGCAGCCCACTCCAGTATTTTTGCCTGAAGAATCTCATGGACTGAGAAGCTTGGTGGGTTACAGTCTATGGGGTTGCAAAGATCGAACAGGACTGAGTGACTAACACTTTAACTTTTTTTCATGTACTTATTGCCATTTTGATGATTGTTTTCTGGCAGTTTTTGTAGGTTTTGTTGTTGTTGTTACTTCTTTTATTGCTCTCTTGTTATCTGATGACTATTTTTAGTATTTTGTTGGGATTCCCTCTTCTTTTTGTATGTGTGTCTATTACAGGTTGCCTTGTGGTTACCATGAGGTTTGTATTAAACAATATATATGTGATTAAGTTGATTATCTCTCAAGTTCAAACCCATTCTAGAAATCTTACATTTTTCCTCTCCCACCCCTTTTAATGGTTCTGACATATTTTATATCTTTCATGTGTCCCTTAACCTCTTATTATAGATGATTTTACTACTTTTGTCTTTTAACCTTTCTACTAGCTTTAGAAGTGTTTACTGTATATTTGTTTTCTCCTTTCATAATTTTCCTATTTCAAGTTGTGGATTTTTCTCTTCCACTTAGACAAACCCCTTTAACATCTCATATAAGGCTGATTTAATGATGCTAAACTCTTGCAGCTTTTGTTTGTCTGTAAAACTCTCTACTGTCCTTCAATGCTGAACGTTCTTATGAATATTTGGCTGGGCGGACAGCTGTTGGGGGGCAGGGATATAGTGGATGAGGGCAGGTAGCTCCCTTGAAATATTACAAGCACCACTGGAAGTAAGGTGGCCAGGTGTCCTGTGCGTGAGAGCCCCCTTTTTGCATATGACAAGGGATTCCCTAACCCTGGACTCATCTCAACATGGGGCACACCCAGGACACAATTCAGAGGAGCTGCCCTAAACGCCCCTCGCTTGTGCCCCCAGAGTTCTTGGGGAGCTGCCATGCTAGACTCAGCCTGGTGCCCCCTTTCGGTCTCTGAGCACCAGGTGTCCCTCCCTACTGGCTGCCAGCGGCCCTCCCCAGCCCTTCTCCCTCTCGTCCTGATGCCCTCAGGCCAGTGCTTACCAGCCTGGCCTCTGCCCACCCCTTCCCCTGCTCAGCCTTTGGCCCCACAACCTGGGTTTCCCAGATTAGGAGGTGCAGAGTGTTCTCATGGGTTCTCCTCCAGGGACCTCGGGCTGGGCCAGGTGGAGGGGTTCTGAGAACGTATGTGTCTTTCTTACACAGAGCTGACATGTGTTCAGCTATTCCCCAAGCCTCCTTAACTTATAGGAATCAATAAGAGGAAACTAATACCATAGGACCACCTACCTCACAAGTCAGCGTGAGGGCTGCATGACAGTCAAGACTGGGGTGCAGAATACATGGCATATAGACATGTCCAGGAATGGGGAGATTACAACCAGATGCAAAATCTAAAAGAGAATGACACCACAGGGACCAAGCAACCCAGCTATGGGACCCTCCAATGTGGGGAAGAGAACACACTTGCATTTTCTGGTGAAACAAGAAGTGGTAAAAACCCATTAGCAGAAAACCTAACTCAAAGCGGCTTAGGCAACCTTACATAACAAGAAATCACAAGGTAGGCTGGCTCCAGCAAGAGTTAATTAGCAGTTCAGTGACGTCACCAAGGACCCAGGTTCTTTCCAGCTTTCTGCCTGGCTATCCTTGGTGCTGTTGTCAGCCTTGGGCTGGTAAGTAGATGGTTAGAACGGTTCTAGGCACAGTATCCAGAGGTGTAAGAGAGATCTCTTTGGAGAATGAGAAATCTTCTGAAGCATTCCAAATAGACTTTCTCCTTGTATCTCATTGGCCAGAATTGGGTCACATGTCCAGGCCTCACAGGCAAGAGGAATGGAACCATCGTGACTGGCTTCAACCAATCAGGACCCAACACGTAAAGCTAAAGATAGGCCCAGCTGGGCTGAGGCATTGGGCCGGCTGGGGGAAAGTGGATGCTTGAATTAAGTCAGGTTCTATTACTGAGGAAGATGCTACACTCCAGCTGAGGCCAATTCCAGGAGTTGGCACCCAGCAGGTGCCAAATACTTAGAGTCATTTCCCTTTAAGCATCTTGCCGAAGGGCACAGAGCTATAAGTAGCCTGGCCGGAACTCAAATCCACAGAGAGGAGAACAAAAGGGCTAAAGATAAGCTGAGCTGATTCACAGTCGTCCCCCAGGACAGCCCCTATGAGGAAAAGCCTCCTTCTCTGGGGAACTGGCTATTTCGTCATCCTGCAAGTGAGGGCGACAGTAATGGCTTTGTGGAGCAGGGGTCCCCCTCCATTCCATGCTGACCCCATGCATCCCACCTCTGCCAACATCCCGCCAGCCCAGCTCTCACACCACAGCTGCATTTTTCCACCACTTCTGTACAAAATAACTCCCCAAAGTCTGACAGTTTTTCCTCTGTCTGTGTTTGATTTATGGCTACAATTACAAGCGTTCCTTCACACGGCCCGCATGCCAGCAGGGATCTTCTGCAAGTCAGCAGCGCTGCCATCCCAGCTCCTGGCTCTCACCCCCAGCATAAGTGCTGCAGATGACCCTTCCCTCCATATCCTGAGTCCCCGACCCTACTCCCCACCCCACCCCCTACCCCCAGATGCCTGGGTCTGGGCTGCATCAGAGTTGGGCAACAAGTTAGGTGATCTCTTTTAACAGAGACCCTGAAAGACAGGAAAGGCTGCTCTCCCCACCCAGCACCCACCTGGCAGGGGTCAGCAAGCATTGTCTGCAGTCAAGGGGGTGGACTACTTCCCTAGTGAGATCTGTACGGTATGTTGCAGGGGGTTCCCATCCTGAAGAACAAAAAAGCCTCCAGTCTATGTTTGACTAGTACCCCAGCTTCACTTTGGGCCCTTTATGATGCCTCTTCCTAAAGTAACCACTCTGGAGTCCAGGTCTCTGGTTCAAATCCTGGCTCTGCTTCGTCAACAAATTACTTACCTCTCTGTACCCCAAGTTCCTTCTGTAAAATGGGAATAAGGATAGTAGCTACCCCATAGAGCTATTCTTGGATTAAATAGAATTAGGTTTCGCATGTAGAAAGTGTTCTCTGGATCTTCATTTTTATCATTATCATTGTAGGTGTCTAGTTTCTAATCCAGAGTGACCCTTGGGTACCTACCACTCACTGAGCATCTTATGCTGCCAGGCACCCTGCGGTTGTGTGGGATCCCAGTCACCTTGGAAGACAGCGCCCCCATCCTGCAGATGCCCAAACCCAGACCCGAGGAGCTAGGAACTTGTCCAAGTTTTCACAGTCAGGAAGTGGGAAAGCAGAGATTGCATCCCAGATCTGGCTGGGTCCACTCTTTCACTCCACCAACTGTCCTGCCACCCTGTTTTATCTGAGCGATGGTTTTGGAGGACTTTGGGGCAGCTGGAGAAACATGAGGGACGCTGCCCAGTGAGGACACCATGCCACGATCCCAGGGCTCACCAGGCATCCTGGGGCTCCTAAGAAAAGAAGGTGGGGTCTGCAGAACCCTCACTGCCTCCCCTGTCTGTGGCTTTTGTTGTCTGGCACCTGATGCTTGCAGGGATCCTGGGAAACTTGGTAGAAGGAGAATAGCCTCTGGGCCACTGCAGGGAAGCAGGCTGTGGAATACAACTCCAGGCATGTCAGGGCAGGGAGGTGCGAGTGTGGCCCTCAGTCTGCAGAGGAAAAAAGTTCTCTGTGGCCTTTCCCACCACGCTTCTGGGCCAATTGGAGGATATAGATGGGGTCCGTATGCTAGCAGGCGGGGTCACTGAGCAGTAGGGTGTGGCCCCTTGCTGGCCAAGCCAGCGCAGCGCCCAGCAGGTGGGGGCTGAGTCCAAAGAGGAAAGGCCTAGGGGTTGCTTTTCCTTAGAAGAGGTGTTTCTCCACGTGTCTCCCTCTTCCCACTTGTTACAAGTAACCCCAGGCAGCAATTCTCCCCCATCCCAAGTCTGCTTCATCTAGATAAGGTGAGCCTGAGTCTGATGCCAAGAAGGCCACCTGGGCCATGCAGCCTGCAAGTTACAATTGCTGCTTCTGGGCTGGCCTCTGCTTCCCTGACAGCTAGCTGTGGCCCTGCCGGGGTAGGGAGGCCCTTTGGTCCAGGTTCTGGGCCCTGATTCTGAGGGAAAAGGTGGTTCTGCATTGGTTCCTAGGTTTAGGGTCAAGGCTCCAGCCAGCAACAAAGTGGCCTAGAAATGGTGAAGGACAGGGGGTGCTGCAGTCCATGGGGTTGCAAAGCGTCAAACACTTAGTGACTGAACAACTTTGCTTGACCTTTTCCTGTGAGGGCTGGGAGGAGTGGGAGAGATTTGAATCCTTCTGGGTCCTCTGACCTGATATCCATCCTATGGCCACCTCAGTCTCACTGTGACATTGAGAGTGGGTGGTGGCAGCTCTACTAGAAAAAGGAAAGAAGAAAGAAAAAGGAAGATGGGTTATGTCCTTGAGCCTCTAGAGATAGCAGGTTGTGTCTTTGGCCCCTGGGAGTTTACACGCAAAAAGCCCATGCAATTCCTTGACACGTGACTCCCCCCAACCCCTGCCCCAGCCCCAAACCCAGTGGTATTTTAACTTAGCAAGGGAGACAAGTGCAAGAAAAATGGAGACACTGGGGTAAGAGGCTAGGCTATGGGGACATGGAGAGCAGCGGTGATGGAGAGGTGGCGAGGGCGCATGTGTCCCTAGCCCTGTGGCACTAACAAAGCACCTGGCCTTAGCTCAGGCCTTTCCTGTCCTGTGACAACCTCCTATGACACCAAGGCAGCTCTGACAAACCGCCCTGTGTCACTCAGGAGGTCAGAGCAGGTTTCAGGACTTTTGGGTGAGGATGTGAGATCCAAGGCCAAGGTCCGACCTTGGTCGGGGTTTGCAGAGCCTCAGGAGCGAGCTTGCAGGTTTGGAGGCAGAGGCTGAACCTGCAGTGATGGGTGACTGCGCAGAGTGGGCGGGGCGGTCGCGGCTCTGGAGGGAAGGCCTCTGGGAACACAGCATTCTCAGGAAACAGCAGTTCCTGTTGTAAATCCTGGCTCGTTGCCTCCGACAGACTTCCTGACTCTGAGCTGCCTGGCCCTGGTGCTGGCACTTTCCCGGCATAGAGCAGGAGCGAGGACTGGCCCCCGTGAAGATCTGCTGAGTGGGCACCTGCCACAGGACCCCACCCTGACTCCCTTGGGAATCTGTTCCTGCTATGCCGGGGCGCTCAGGGCTACTCCTGGGGAGCCAGGGTCACAGCCCCCAGATTGGAACTTCAGGGGCTGCATTCTCATCCCAGCTGACGTGCTGGGGAGGGCGCACCACTTCTCTGAGCTTCGGTTTCCTTGTCGATGAACAAGAACGCTGGATCTCAGAGCCCCTTTCAACTTCACGGTTCTGTTGTTTTTATTCAGTTGCTCAGTCATGTCCGACTCTGTGACCCCATGGACTGCAGCACACCATGCTTCCCTGTCCCTCACCATCTCCTGGAGTTTGCTCACATGCATGGCCACTGAGGCAATGATGCCTCCAACCATCTTGTCCCCATCACCCCTTTCTCCTTCTGTTCTGGATTCCTCTTTTGGAACCACATTAATAACTTGTCATGTATTCCTACGTTGGTTTATGTTTGGGTGTCCTCAAAGCTCCCATGGTAAGAAAGGCAGCCTTTCTGTCTCAGCACGTCACATCTTCCTTGGGGAGAGGCCTCTGCCTTGATAACAGGGGGCGAAGCTCTTTCTGCCTCTGAATTCTAATTCAACTCAACAAACACTGGCTGGGCCATGCCAGGTGCCTGTCTCTGGGCTGGGCATCATTGAGCTCAAGGACCTTCTTTCCAGGAGTTCTTAGTCTAGGAGGGGAGACAGGCAATAAAACCTCCCTGAGATAAGGGTAAGAGAGTGGGTCAGGGAAGGAAACAAATGGCTCGGTCAGGGAAAGTTCCACAGTGGAGAAGTTTCCTAAACTGGGTCTTGAAGGGTGAATAGGAGTTCACTAAACTAAAGCACAGGCCGAGGGAACAGCATGTGCAGACGCACAGCGGTGTGAGAGCGCGGCACAGGGGAGAACTGCAAGAGTCTGAAGGGGGATGACAGTAAAGAGGAGAGAGGCACCAGTGATGAGGCTGAGGCTGTAGGGAGGGCAAAACAAGAAGGCCTAGTGAGTGGGCAGCCTAAGGGAACAGAGCTTCATCCTGAGGGCCATCGGAAGCCACAGAAGGGTTCAGGCAGATGACATGAAGATCTGCTTCTCAGACAAAACCTCTATAATATGGAGAGCAGGGCTTTCCTGATAGCTAAGCTGGTGAAGAATCCACCTGCAATGCAGGAGACCTGGGTTTGATCGATCCCTGGGTTGGGAAGATCCTCTGGAGAAGGGAAAGGCTACCACTCTGGTGTTCTGGCCTAGAGAATTCCATGGACTGTATAGTCCACGGGGTCGCAAAGAGCCAGACACGACAGAGCAACTTTCACTTTTCTTCCTGGAGAGCAGATCAGGGGAGAGGGTGGGTGCGGGAGCGAGTGGAGGCGGGAGGGCTACTGGGGGCTAGCGCAGGAGCCCAGGAAGAAGCAAGGAGGACTGGACACAGCCTGGCGGGTGTGGGACCAGCAGCCACCCGGGGGCAGAGGCAGCAGGGGCAGACGCCATCACAAGCGGTTGGGAGAAAGAAGGTCCCCAAGGCACCAGCGACCAGTCAGATGTGCTTCGTGTTATGGGCAGGCACGACTTCTGCATACCCAGTGAAGCTGTTCTCAAAGGAAACACACCTGGGTCCCCCGCCACCTTCTCTGACCACACGGTTCACTCATTGTACAGGAGGCTGGGGGGAGAGCCTGTGACCCCCAGCCTACCCAATCCGACTTAAAACAGCTTTCTGGGTCTCAAACAGCTTCCTGCCTTCTGTCTGGTGGCCCAGAGTTCTGGTTCCCCTGACAAGAGGCAGAAATTCGAGGAACTGGGGAGAGAGATCAAGGGATCCACCCACAGCCCCACCAGTCCAGCAACTGCCGGTCCCAGGGCTCCTCCACACCCAAGACCTGTGCTTCTCAGTGGGGACAATTTGTCAAGTCCTGAGACATTTAGGGCTGTAGGGACAGGAGATGCAACTGGCATCTAATGGGTAGAAGGCGGGTGTGCTGCTGTACCTCCTGAAATGCACAGGGAGCTTTACCACAAAGAATTATCCAGCCTCCAAAGTCAACAGTGCTAATGCTGAGAAACCCTGCTTCAGATGGGGTGTCAGGATGCCCCAGCCCACAGAAGCCAGCAGGAGCTCAGATGCTTGAGCAGGGCTCCCAGGAAGGTGTCCCAGTGATAAGGACAATCCTGCCAAGAGCAAAAGGTGGCGTCTGTGTTCCCAGGGCCCTGATGCGGCTCAAGGGGCAACCGGCTCCAGGTCCCCCAGGGGTAGAGGCACAGCCAGGCCTGGAACCCACCTCTTAGGCCTCCTCGGCCAAGTTCCAGAAGACCCCCTGAGTCCTCTCTGATGTTCAGTACCTGCCCGAGTTTGAGGGGCTCCTCCCCACCACCGGCACCCCCACTCCAGTGGGCTAGGGGAATTTGTTTCCTTCTTTGGAGCTTACAGCATGTTCAGCTGTCTCTGATACTGTGTGCCACAGGGGCCTGAGTGAGCACGGCTCACGTGCAGCCCAGAGTCCACCTCCACACACACACACACACACACACACACACACACACACACTGAAAGCAGGGCTGTCTCACACACACACACACACGCACAATGAAAGCAGGGCTGTCTCACACATACACACACACACTGAAAGCAGGGCTGTCACACACACAGACACACATACAGACACACAATACACACACACACAGACACACAGGCACACAGACACACACACACACACACTGAAAGCAGGGCTGTCACACACACAGACACACATACAGACACACAATACACACACACACAGACACACAGGCACACAGACACACACACACACACACTGAAAGCAGGGCTGTCACACACACAGACACACATACAGACACACAATACACACACACACAGACACACAGGCACACAGACACACACACACACACACTGAAAGCAGGGCTGTCACACACACAGACACACATACAGACACACAATACACACACACACAGACACACAGGCACACAGACACACACACACACACACTGAAAGCAGGGCTGTCACACACACAGACACACACACAGACACACAGACACACAACACACACAGAAACACAACACACACACTGAAAGCAGGGCTGTCTCCAGGTCATGTGTCACACACACACACACACACACACACACACACACTGAAAGCAGGGCTGTCTCACACACACACACACACATACACACACTGAAAGCAGGGCTGTCTCACACACAGACACACATACAGACACACAACACACACACACACACACTGAAAGCAGGGCTGTCTCCAGGACATGTGTCACACACACACACACACTCTGAAAGCAGGGCTGTCACACACACAGACACACACACAGACACACACACACAACACACACACACACACACTGAAAGCAGGGCTGTCTCCAGGACACATGTCACACACACACACACACACACACACACACACACACACACACACACTCTGAAAGCAGGGCTGTCTCCAGGACACATGTCTGCCCCACTGTGGCTCACTTTTATTTGTTTATAGACCAAACTGGCCTGCCTTTGCTGCTGGTTTAGTCTAACCCCCTCCTAACTTTGACCCCTCACCGCGACCCTGAAGCCCCTCTGCCCGGCTGGCCTCTCCAGTCCTGAGCCCGGGATGCAGATCCTAGAGCCCCCGGGTGCCCTCCTGAGTCTGGCAGAATCTGCTGCACATTAGGCCACTTGAAGAGGAAATGTGCCATCAGACCAGTCGGGGTTGGAGAACAGGCCCCAGAGAGCAAATAGCAGGACTGTCAGTCCTGGAGTCCAGCTGTGCCCTTTCCACCCTGGGACCTCAGGCAAGCTCCTTCACCTCTCTGTGCCTGCCTTCAAGTCTGTAAAAGGGGGTGGGATAGCAGGGCTGTGATGAGAACGCCCAGCTGCAAAGAACTTCAGAGCGGGGCCTAGCGCTAGGTGACAGGAAGAGCTCTTACGATTAACACGCGCCTTGGTGCTCCTCTGTGAAGCATGCGCACTAGAGTCCTGGCCTCTGGTCCACCGGTGGGCGGGGGTGCACATGGGGGTGAAGCCCAGTCCCCTTTCTGACCAGATCTGAGATCAGCCTCCCCCACTCACCTCCCAGGGCACTGACCAGGCAAGAAAAGGGAGGGGGCAGTTTTTCCAGCAGAGGCTGTTATATTCCTTCTTTTTTGATGGGTACTACTCTGAGGAAGAGTCAAACAGCTCTTTGCTGTAAATGCACTGTTCATTGGTGGGGGTAGGAGGTGGGGCTGGGACAGTAAAGCCTGGCTCTTATGTCTGGTCCACAGACAGACTGTGGGCCTCACTTCCAGAGCCTGGATCCCCCTCCCTGTTCTTCAGGCCAACCCCTCTCCGCATGCCAGCCCCACCTTCCCAATCACCACATCCACAGCCCCCAAGACATTTGTGAGCCTGTCTCTGGGCAGAGTGGGGAGGGACACCCCCCACCGCCCCCTCTGAGGTTGAGGAGGTCAGACTTCTTTCGGCTCCAGGTTTTCATGAGCTCTATTTCTTTTCTGTCTGTCCTTGTCTATCTGAAATGTACACATTTCTACACAAGTTCAGTCTTCTGCCACAGTCCTCATGAGTCAACACACAAGATTTCTACCCTCCATACTATAACTTTGTTCTATTGCTTCCTACCCTAGGACACAATACTGGGACCCCTTCCATTAACTCCACCCCAGAAGATAAGGTACCTTTTCTCCTTCCCAATTCCCAAGCTTCCTCTCCATCCTCTCCCTCCCCTCCCCAACCCCAGCACAACAGTCCCACTGCCTTTGTTTTCATTTCTCACCTCCGCCCTATGGTTCTGTTTCCTCCCCCAAGCTGGCCCTACAGGAGACTGCCTGTTTCCAGGGTGAAGATATGGTCCAGTCTTTAGAACATCCTTATAGCTTTGATAAACCTAGACAGCATATTAAAAAGCAGAGACATCACTTTGTTGACAAAGGTTTGTATAGTTAAAGCTATGATTTTTCCAGTAGTCACGTA
The DNA here is from genome assembly GCF_032405125.1 of Capricornis sumatraensis. NCBI lineage: Eukaryota > Metazoa > Chordata > Mammalia > Artiodactyla > Bovidae > Capricornis > Capricornis sumatraensis. Next base: position 77,292,324 of record NC_091069.1, on the reverse strand, counting down.
CAGATGTGAGAATTCGTCCGTAAGAAGGCTGAGTGCTGAAGAATTGATGCTTTCAAAGTGCTGGAGAAGACTCTTGAGAGTCCCTTGGACTGCAAGGCAATCAAACCAGTCTATCCTAAAGAAATCAATCCTGCATATTCACTGGAGGACTGATCTTGAAGCTGAAGCTCCAGTACTTTGGTCACCTGATATGAAGAACTGACTCATTGGAAAAGACTTGATGCTGAGAAAGGTTTAGGACAAAAGGAGAAGGGGATGGCAGAGGATGAGATGGTTAGATAGCATCACTGACTCAATGGACATGAGTCTGAGCAAACTTCAAGAGATAGCGGAGGACAGAGGAGCCTAGTGTGCTGTATGGCCCACGGAGTGGCAGAGTCGCACACGACTGAGTGACTGAACAATGATAGCACAGCCTTGACATCCAGCCAACCAACCTGTGACCAGTCACCCTCATCAAGAGGCTCTTTAGCTCCTCTTCACTTTCTGCCACTAGAGTAGTGTCATCTGCATATCTGAGGTTGTTGATATTTCTCCTGGCAATCTTGATTCCAACTTGTGATTCATCCAGCCCAGCATTTCACTTGATGTACTCTGCATAGAAGTTAAATAAGCAGGGTGACAATAGATAGCCTTGACGTACTCCTTCCCAATTTGGAGCCAGTCTGTTGTTCCATGTCCAGTTCTAACCGTTGCTTCTTGTCCTGCATACAAGTTTCTCAGGAGGCAGGTAAGGTGGTCTATCTAGTATACCCATCTCTTTAAGAATTTTTCACAGTTTGTTGTGATCTGCACAAAGACGTTAGCATAGGCAACAAACTTATTTTTATTTATTTTTTTGACTGTTCCGGGTCTTGGTTGCAGCCCATGGGATATTAGATCTTTATTGCAGCATGCAAGACCGTTTAGTTGAGGCTTGCAAACTCTTAGTTGCAGCATGTGGGATATAGTTTCCTGACCAGGGATCGAACCCAGGTCCCCTGCTCTGGGAGCTTGGAGTCTTAGCCACTGGATCACCAGGGAAATCCCCCTGGTCTTTTAAGTGATCTATAATTAATAATATTGTTTTTGTTATTTAGCACTTTCTCATCAAAGGATTCATTTATTCCTTGTAATCATCTGACAAATAAGGCCACGTTTAAGGCTTCTCATGAGTGGCCCAGTGGGATTAGCAGAAACCTGGGATTCCTCTGCCCACTTCGGGTTCCCATTGCCAATGTTAATTACTTGTTATGAAGGATGGGAACAGGAAGGGGAGAAATTCCATCTTCTTTCTTAGACCAGGGATGTCCTAAAAGCATTGTCTATGCCTATCTCAAAGGTAAAGCCCCCTTCTCCTCCAATCTGGGACATTCCCAAGCTACTGACCTACGGATCTGAATATCTGGTTGCCCAGAACTGTGGAAGCCTGCTCTAGAATGCAGTAACATCTTCTCTGAACTGAAGCCTGGCCCCCACATGGCAGCCTTTCTGTATACCTCCACCCCATGATGAGACTTTAAAACCGCCCTTCCCTAGGCACACCACATGGGACCTTTGGCTCCCGGCTGAATGTCTGGCCTCTTGCATTCCCCACCCCCACTTCATTACCCTAGAACATGGCAGAGCCACAGTGAATGCCTGATAAAAATACTGGCAGCAGAGGAAGGAATCGGCTTCTCTGGCACAGTGTTCTCAGGAGTAGCTGAAGGGAATCAAGCTGCCAGCAGGGACCGGAGCAGCCTCTCCCCTCAGTCTCCAGCCCTGAGTGCAGGGCCAGATGAGGAGGAAGGAGGGGGGGGTGGCCAGAGGGGAGCAAAGGTGATGACAGGGATCAAGGTGGTGGGAGGAAACGTCCCCAAAGGTCCAAAGCCCACTCTGACTTTTCAATGGGGAATTTCTTCTGTTCCCCCCACCATTCCTCACTCCAACCTCACTTTGCACAATCGATGAATTCCTGAGAAGATGCCAGGAAATGATTTTTTTGGGAAATCATACCCTATTCTGAATGCCCAGTGGGGAATGAAGTGTTGAAATACATCTTCCGTAAATCCTTTTGTAATGTAACACCCCCTCCCATCACCCCCATTGCCCAGAGTTTCTCTTGGATGCTCCCCCTCTTCCTACACTAACGAGCCCCCCTCCTCCGCTCCAGGATCACCTGGTTTGGAGGTAGAGGGCAGGCTAGGGGGACCGTCCATCTCAGAGGACAGAAAGGACAGCTAATGAGATGTCTGCCCCCGTGCCGCCAGGACCTTAGCCCTGCAGTGCTGTGAGTCACAAGCGATGAGTCACCCAGCATTGTTTGTGTGGATGAGCCTTGAAGGGATCAGTCAGACTTCGGGGAAGTGGACTTTTCTCATCTCCTTTTGGGCTCATGACTGTGTGTGTGTGTGCCTGTGTGTGCATCTGTGTGTGTGCACATGGGAGAGCACGTACACAGAAAACCACTATTTCCTAACACATCTGGGGTAAAAATGACTATCCTTCAGTCACAAGCCTGTGTCTTAAGATAACAGGGTCAAGGCTTTACAACATTAGCTTCTGGAACCATCCCTTAGGGATGCTGTAGGGAACTACTCTCCCAGCTCCCCCAAGAAGGCTCCCCTTCCTCCTCTGGGTCACCCCTACCCCTCTTACCAGTCACTGAGCTCCTTAAGGGCAACAGCTGTGGCTCATTCATCTTTGTTCACCTGGCGGAGTGTATTGCATACAATCAGTTCAGTTCAGTTGCTCAGTGTCCGACTCTTTGCGACCCCATGGACTACAGCATGCCAGGCCTCCCTGTCCATCACCAACTCCAGAGCTTTTTCAAACTCATGTCCATTGAGTCGCTGATGCCCTCCAACCATCTCATCCTCTGTCATCCCCTTCTCTTCCCACCTTCTATCTTTACCAGCATCAGGGTCTTTTCAAATGAATCAGTTCTTCACATCAGGTGGCCAAAGTATTGAAGTTTCAGCTTCAGCATCAGTTGCATACAATGGATGCTCCCTGAGTACTTTTAGGCCAATGTCCCAAGACCAGTGCTGACCTTGTCCCCCGCTGTTCCCTACCCAGTTAATGAGCAGAGCCTCTCCCACCTCTGTGGAAGCCTGAGTTCCCCTTGGCGGACAGGGCTGAGAGCAGTGGGTCTCCACATGCCTCCCCGACCCAGTTGGGAAAACCAAGATAGGAGGTGTGTGTTTTATGATCCAGGGAGCATTCTGAAGAACACAAACCCTGCAAGCAGAACTTGTTTCTGAATTGATTGGGGTGTGTTTGGCTACTAACACCGCCCCCTAGAGTTGGCCTCTGAGAATTCAATTTAAAGAATAGAGGGCGTCTTAAACCAACGATGACCTGTGTCTCTTGGATTAGAGGCAGATTCTTTACCATCTGAGCCGCCAAGGAAGCCCCAAACCAAGGATAAGAGCCTTAGAAATCACCCAAAACCTTTTCTATACAAATGTGGGTACAAGTATAAGTTTTTACAAATAAGAAATCAAACTGTACAGTCACTCTTTTTTTTCATTCAACAATATATTACATTCTTCTGTGTTAATAAACTTAGACTTAAAACTTCATTCATTACTGACAGTGCTTCTGTTGTAAGGACATGGCAGGGTTAGATGCATGTTTGACAGCTTATTTGTCACTTTAACATGGGAAAGAACACTAAGAAGGACCACTGTTATACACACACATGCTGAGTGATCATCTCCATCGGATGGTTATTGACTGTAGCATTGCTGGACTACGGGGGTAGGCATTGGGGTTTTCAAGTGTTTTTAAGCATGTCACCTACTTCTCCCCAAGGAAAAATTGTACCAATCAAACCCTCTCTCCAGCAGCCATGAGAGTGTACCTTCCCTCAGGCCTCACTGACATTGGGTCCTTTGAGCCTGCAAATGATTTTCAAAGAATCAATCAGTCATAAGTAAAAATTTGCCTCCCTTGCTTGGAATAGACTTCACAGGCGATGATCCAAACTCCCTGGGGAGGGACGGACATGACTAAACAGCTTCTACCACGTGCCAGCCATGAGACACATTTGCTGTCATTTAATCCCAAGAAGTAGATACTATTGTTCCCATCTTACAGATAAGCAAGTAAAGGTTCAGAGAAGTTGAGTGACTTATCCAAGGTCACACAACTGGGAAATGGACAGAATTAGGCTTTGACCTCAGGTCTGAAAACAAGGCCCATGACCTCTCTCCAGATGGCTCCTGGTGACACAAAATAATCTGGCCTCAATCCACACCTCCCAGCCACACTTTAGCCACACCAGTCCCCTTCAAAGGGTGTACCCCCTGTGTTAGCATGGCCACTGCCAGATGGCGGAATCAGAAGTGATATTTTTTATTGCTTATCTGTACTTTCTATCACAGCAATGTTTTACTTATTTACTAAAGAAACAGAAGGAAGGTTTAATTTTTTTAAAAGATCATTGTCAAGATTCTCTTGGAGAAAAGAGAGTCCCCTCCAGCAGTGTTTCCCGATGTTCCTAGAAACACACCACACACACATACATGCTATGATAACCTGTCTGCAGGTTGTAAGGCTGAGCATCTCAAAAACATCCATGACCTTCCAAGGCCATGAAGGAAGGCTGGGGCCACGCTCACACACAGCCAATTCTCCTACAACAGGCCACCGGCCTTCGAGGATGTCCTAGAGCTACTGATGGCCTCTTTCTCCCCCAGGGTCCTGACTTCCCTTGACTCCGGCCAGCTGTCTCTGGCATAGACCCCCAAGCAGCCAGCCTCTAGGGAAACTGCTGGAACCAAATGACTCCAGTGGCTGCAGTTAAATAACCAGACCTTCCAAAATAAGCAAAGGAAAGCTGAGGGAGTCAGGACTGCCAGCATCAATGAAGGAGTCAGCTGAGGGCAGCAGAAGGGTGGGTGGGGTAGGGGTGGAGGCAGAGCCTGGGAACATATCGCTCAGGGGACCCAGGGGGCAACAGGGGTTGGTCTAAGAAAAGGGTGGAAACTGGGAGACAGGATGGAGGGTGGGGTAGGGACTTCCCCCACTATATCCACATCCATATGCATCTACCAGAATGCAGGCTGGTTTGGGATTTCTGCAATATATTTAAAGTTTAGAGGACATTTAGTATACTTTGGATGGGTGGAAGGATCAATGAATGGGTGGATGGATGGAGAACTGACTAACAAAACAAAGCATGCATACATTGATGGATAACTAACAAATAGGCTTGGTTCCTTTGGAGGCCAATAATACCAAGGTGAATCAAGAGTTGTAAAAATGCTCATTGAGTCCCTAATCCAATTCTTGTGAATTCACTCTAAGGAAATAATTCAGAGCAGAAAATTTCTCTGGCCCCAAAAGGCTGTAGCATTGCTTCTAACACAGCAACACCAGAATGGCCTAAATGAGAGACTATCTGGGGCTAATGAATAAATTACAATAAAATGTTGTATTATGCAGTCATTCAAATGATAACCAGAATGACAGTGTTAAATAAAGTAACCTTATTTCTGAAATAATATTAGGTAATAAAAGGATTTAAAGTGTGTAAGTCTGTAGAACTCTGTTACAAATTGGTGGAAAGGAATTTAATGGAAAGAACATTATAGGCTCCAACATTGGAAGATCCATATTAAGGCCCACTTGCATCTCAGACATGGTGCTTCATACCTTTAGCCTCACTTCCCATAATCCTGCAGTGGGGATGATGCACACGTCATTTCCTTGTTGGGAGGCCTGCATTAGCGATTATGTGAGGATGCTTTGTAAGCTCTACAGTAAAAGTCACACACTAGTCAATTTCTGGATTGAGATTAGAAGGAAGAGAAACAAATACAGTGATGGGTAGAACTGGTATTCAGAGACTTGCAAATTAAAACAAAAAGAATACAATATCTCACCTATATCAGATTGGCCAAACAAAGAAACAAAAAGCACACACAGAATGTCCTCAAGTCTCAAGTAAATTGAACCTGAACCCCAGCTTGGGCTACCCACCTTGACCAGGCAGTGCTGGGTCATAGAAGTACAAAGTGGATCCACAGAGGGGCATCTAAAGACAGAGGGCTCGCTCCCTGGAAAAAAACCCCAGTAAATGCAGATTCACTGAGCTTGGCATACCAGCAGTGTCTCACTGCCTTCATGGATTTAGGGTGATAGCAAATACAAACATAGTGTTTGCACTGGCCCAGTAACTTTACAAGAGCTTTCTTATGTGTTAAATAATCTTTGTAAATAACAGTCCCTTGGACTACAAGGAGATCCAACCAGTCCATTCTGAAGGAGATCAGCCCTGGGATTTCTTTGGAGGGAATGATGCCGAAGCTGAAACTCCAGTACTTTGGCCACCTCATGCGAAGAGTTAACTCATTGGAAAAGTCTCTGTTGCTGGGAGGGACTGGGGGCAGGAGGAGAAGGGGACGACAGAGGATGAGATGGCTGGATGGCATCACTGACTCGATGGACGTGAGTCTGAGTGAACTCCGGGAGTTGGTGATGGACAGGGAGGCCTGGCGTGCTGCAATTCATGGGGTCGCAAAGAGTCGGACACGACTGAGCGACTGAACTGAACAGTCCACTGGGGGCTTTCCTGGTGGCTCAGTAGTAAAGAATTCACCTGAGAGTGCAGGTGACGTAGGTTCGATCCCTGGGTTGGGAAGATCCTGGAGAAGGAAATGGCAACCCACTCCAGTATCCTTGCCTGGAAAATCCCATGGACAGAGGAGCCCACCAGGCTACAGTCCATGGGGTCACAAAGAGTTGGATACCGCTTAGAGACTAAATGCAGAAGGAAATGGCAACCCACTCCAGTACTCTTGCCTGGGGAATCCCATGGACGGAGGAGCCTGGTAGGCTACAGTCCAGGGGGTGGCAAAGAGTCAGACACGACTGAGCGACTTCACTTTCACTTTCACTTTAGAGACTAAATAACAACAGCCTACTGAAACAGGTACTATTATCCACATTTTGGGGGCGTTTAGCTGGGCCCAAGACCACCCACTGGTGACCAGGAAAACCAGGATTAGGAACCCTTGCCACCTCTCACACACTCTCCTTAACACGCCTACTTCAATCTCCTGAGATCACCAGCCTACAGTTGCAGACCTGAAGCCGTAGCACAGGCAACCCTGGCTCCACTGCAGCTCTCTGGCCGGAGGACAGACCAGCTGGTCACTCAGCAGTTGGCCATTCTTCGCGGAGAGTAGGTACCTTTGCTGCACTGGAGCAGAGGACCGAGCCTGGACGAAGTCCAGATCTTCACACCCCATCCTTCCTTTTCCCAGGTATCCTGCGTCTCCACCACCAGTCCTTGAATTTTTCAGTGCAGTACCCTGACCCTGGGGAGGGAGCTCCCGATGCCAGGTTTTCTCCCATCTCGACGGGATGGACATGAGTTTGAGCAGGCTCCGGGAGCTGGTGACTTGGTGACGGACAGGGAGGCCTGGCATGCTGCAGTTCACGGGGTTGCAAAGTCTGACACAACTGGGCAACTGAACTGAGACTGCACTCCCAGGAGAAGCCTCCAGGGGGCGCCCTCACTCCCCCCAAGTGCAGAGAGATTAGGGTGCAGAGTCAGCGCTGGGCACCAAGCCTGGGGTGATGGTTGGAACACAGGAACTAGCTCTGTGACCTAGAGAAATAGCTTGGCTACTTCTAGTCTGTCTCCTCATGTGTCAGAAGGAAGAATGATAGCTATTTTGTTCCCGGGTCTACTTACCACATCGGGTTGCAGGGGCGGAGTGATGGAGGCCCTTGAGCCTGCCATAGGGCTTTCCCTTGTGTCTCAGCTGGTAAAGAATCCGCCCGCAATGCGGGAGACCTGGGTTCGATCCCTGGGTTGGGAAGATCCCCTGGAGCAAGGGAACAGCTGCCCACTCAGTATTCTGGCCTGAGGAATCCAGGGACTGTATAGTCTATGGGGTGGCAAAGAGTCGGAAGGGACCGAGCGACTTTGACTTTCTTTGTCTTTTCAGCCTGCCGCTAGGCGGCTCCCGTCTCAGGGAGGAGTTCTGCGTCTGGACCCTAGGCGGAGAAAAGGACAGGGCTTCCTGGGAGGGAAAGGGAACGGGCCTAAAGTCCCCCCAGCAGTATGATCGCTGGCCCGGACCCCAGCTGTTTGGAATTCAGTCCACAGGTATTTCTCAGCTCCGGCTGCACGTAAACCGGTGTTTGTGTGTTTGGGGCCCTGTGGGGAGAGGGAGGGAAGAGGCGAATGGAAGCAGCAGTCAGTGGCTTGAATGAACCATCGCCCGCTAGGCACCAGGTTTTCATGTTCACTGCCTCCTTTTTTTCCCTCACAGTCACCCCCGAGAAATAAACACGCTCACCTCCTTTTCACAGACGAGGAAGCAGGAGCCGCTCCAGATTTCCCACCTCCACCCCCAGCCCGCACGCCCCCTCCGCAGGACGGTCTGAGTGGACTGAGGGACTGGACACGGGAGGAGAAGCTCTCCAGGGCTCTCCAGGGCTCAGGTCCCGGCTGAGTCACCTGCCTGGATGTCCGCTTCATATGGCCTCTCTGCTACCCACTGACCAAGAACGTGACTTAATTCCCCGTGGGCGATCCCACCAGGCACATAAAGAATGGGTGATGACTGTGACAGAGAAGCTGAAAGCCTCAATTACCCTTCGTGACAGGAACATGGGACTTGTTTATGAAGAGAGAAATTTTTGCCTCATAAATTGCACTTGTGAGGGGTCAGCCCGCACTGCTGGTGACCCTGTTACATCCTTCACAGCCAGAGGCAGCCTCACAGATGGCAGGGATCACCCCAGCCTCACCCCTGCTTATTAAGCCCCAGATTCCCGGTTTGAGAGACCCCTGAGGGGTCGGAGCGGGGGCCAGGGTTAGGCCAGGAGAAGCAGCCAGAATGTAGGAATATTCCCGGCTCTCATCCTGGCTCTCCTTACAGGTATCAGTTATAGGGGATGGGCAAAGGAGAAGGTCTTTAAAAGGTTTTCTTGGTGTTCCCACCCCCAGAAATTCTGATGTAATGGGTCCAGCGTGGAGCCTGGGCACTGGGGGCTTAAATGGTGGCTCAGATAATTCTGATGTACAGCCAAATGGACGGCTAAATAGACCTTACCCCACCCTGCCAACCGATGAATTGAACAGAAAGTTTTTAGCAAGTGCGGGCTGGTGGGGGGGCAGGACCAGGAATAAAACACAGTTTCTACTCAGGCTCCTTTACATGAAGCTGTATTTCTGACTCCCCATATCCCATGGGCAACAGGGACCCTGTGAGGAGGCCTGGGTGCAGGATGTGGTCCCTTGGAGAGAAGCAAGCCCAAGCTTGAGGTGAGCCCAGAAGATGATCTGATCTGTTTGGGAGCTCCCACCAATGCACACAGCCATGGCTCCCCTCCCAAAGCTGTCATTCCCATGGGCGTTCACCCGTTCATCTCTGCTGTCTTGCTCCCTGGACCTTCACCAGGTGTCCTGAATGTCCCACACCCAGCTGCCTGAGGATCCCCTTTCACTCCACTTACGAACGTTTGCTGACTGCCTCGGGTTCGTACTGAGCACCAGGACTACCAGAGACAGCGGCCTGGTAGAAACAGGGACATGGGGGGCTACTTCAAGGACATAGGGGTTCTTATCCACAACAGCTGGAATCCATCCATTTGGTCCACTACCGCAGGGGGCACATGCGGAGGTTCAGAAGATTTTCTAATAACTTGTGGTTCTCTGCAGGGAGGTTCCATAGCTTTCCACTTACTCTTATGTATTTAAAAAAAAAAAAAAAAGCCAGTTTTCTACAATAAAAAGCCAGTTCACTTGAATATCAAAGCCCCAAACTCTCACCCAATTTTGCTGTCTCCCCTTCCCTCAGCCCAGGGGTGGCTTGGGGGTCTCAGGGTTCGTGCTGACATTATGGCAGAGACTCTGTGCTCTTTAGGGGCTTTCCAGGGCAGGGGATGGGGGTTCCTTGGACTGGACAATATCTCCTCCCAAAGTTGAAATGACAGCGGAAGCCCTGTTTAACAAGGCTGTTTACTTGCCCGATATTAAAACTTCTGTGTATTGTTGATTTATTTTTTTACTTTTTAAAATGTTTCTTTTTTAATTGAAGTGTAGTTGATTTACAATGTTGTATTAATTTCCGCTACAGAGTGAAGTGATTCAGTTATACATATAAATATATATTCTTTTTCATATTTTTTCCATTGTGGTTTATTGAAGCTGTTGTTTTTTAATAAAGACAGTTAAGAATATGAATTTTCTTATTTTTGTACATGATCATTGATTGCTCCCCGACTCTTCAATAATAAATAAAAGTGTTATATGACCATGGCACAGTTTCTACAACCCATAAAAGCACTCATTCATTCATTCAACAAATATTTAGCCAGTGGCTCCCATATCACTAAAATGGCTCTTGCCACTATGGACACATCAAGAAATATATTAGCATGGATCCTGCATTCAGAGAGCTGACTGTTCACCCAGAACTCAGAAACTAATAATTATGATGGAATCTGCTGCAGAAAGATAAAAAGCACATCACCCTGCATCTCAAAGACCAGAGATTTCCAGAGTTCACATCTCATTTCGTGACTTCCTAGTACCAATATTATTACTGTTACACTCAGCTCTACATTGAGAATATTTTCCCCATATCAACAAATATTTTCAACAAAGTGATTTTAGTGTTTCAAGATGTGAAGGAATCATAAACTCATGGAATCTTTAAAGCTGAAAATCTTTATTCTGTGGGTGTGTGAAGTGGGTTAAAAATCAGGAAATGGTTAGAAGAGTGAATTGTAGAGGCATTTCCTTCCTAATGGCACACACATTTTGGGAAAAGGAAGGGAAGAAAAGTTAAAACACTGTGTTGGCCAAACACATCACATGCGAGATTTAGCCCCAGCCCCTAAGAAGCCACTCCCTTCATTGAGCCACAGATGAGGGTTCAGAGAACCAGCGGGCTGTGTGCCTGGGGGGTGGCCCTGGGGTGACATGATCAGAACAGCTGATGGTCACTATCCTGTCACACCATGTCCACAAACTAGGTGTTCCACCTTCTCCCTCTGGATTCCTGAATTTTTTGAACAACTGCCTCTATCTTCTCAGCAAAGCCCAAGGGTGAGGCAACCAGTGTTGCAAGCAAACTTTTTCCCTTTTCTAAGGGAAGACATTGTGCTTCTTGGAGCCGTAGGGCTGGACCCTTGAACACCTTCAGAACATGAAGGCTAAACTTGGCCGAAATTCCCTTTCCTCAACCGCAGCCAAACTGCTGCTGAATTTCAACTTTATTTAAACTTTGGAAAGGTCTGGTGCATGTCTTTAGTTGGGAGAGGTTTTTTCCTGCCTTTTAATCAGCTCATAAGTCAATAAGCAGCCCAGGCCATAAAGTTCGTACTTGCAGAAACCAAAGACTAAATCACCATCCGCATTCACACCCAGGGTGGACAGCCTCAGCTTTCAAGAATTTAGTGTTTGTCTTGGAGAAAACCAAGAGCCTGACTGCAACCAAGGGAAAAAGAAAGGCTGCCTCAGCCCCAAGCTCGGCTTCGCCTGCAAACACCGGAGCGAAGGTAGTAGCAGAACCGCAGCATGGTTGAGAAACTGTCCAGGGGAACATCTGAGCAGATCTGTTCGTTTGAAAGTTCTGAGATGGTCTGGTTTTGCATTGATCACCTCTCCATGTGTCTGAGGAAGTGAATTCACTAAATCATCTGCTCTTTGTGACTCTGCTTGGTCATCGTTCCCAAGCGATTCCCCTTGCGGAATTGCTTGTTTGAAGCTTTCCAACTAAATTTTAAGCTTTGGGCAGGAAACTTCTGGGGCTTGGGAGTTTGATTTGTTTTCACCACCACCCACCTACCTGCTCACCCACGACTCTTCACACAGGCTCTGTTGCGATGAGATGGGGAAGAAACAAAGTACCTCAAAAGCTGTGGTTCCTGCTTCACTTACTAGCTGACACAGAATGAGTCACTTCTCTGGGGCCTGATTTCCTCATCTGAAGAGTGAGGAGAGCAGTGTCTGCCCTGGGAGGTTGTGCCGCATTAAATACAGGTGATTAAACTGTAAAAGGTCATATAAAGTTGCTTACTATTTATCCTTACTGTTGGGCTTCCCTAGTAGTTCTGACAGTAAAGAACCTGCCTGCAATGTAAAGACCCAGGTTTGATCCCTGGGTCAGGAAGACCCCCTGGAGAAGGGAATGGCAATCCACTCCAGTATTCTTGCCTGGAGAATCCCAAGGACAGAGGAGCCTGGCGGGCTACAATCCATGGGGTGGCAAAGAGTCGGACACAACTGAGTGATAACACACACACATCCTTGCTGTTAAATGCTAGTTACCTACGTGGAGATTTAAACTGTCTCATGAAGGACGTTCATTTCATTCTCTCCTTACTATTGAGTTGGCTAAAAAGTTTGTTCAGGTTTTTCCGTAACATCTTACAGAAAAACCCAAATGAACTTTTTGGCTGACCCAATATGTGTCCAACACTCTTCTAGGGGAGAGCAGAGGGCAATTACTAATAGCTCCAGAAAGAATAAAGCTGCTAGGCCAAAGTGGAAATGATGCTTAGTTGTGGATGGGTCTGATGGTGAAAATGTCTGATGCAGTAAAGAACAATATTGCATAAGAACCTGGAGAGAACAGAAGACGAGGGAAGCTTGGTATGCTGCAGTCCATGGGATCACAAAGAGTTGGACACGACTTAGTGACTGAAGAGCCACGATATGTTCCCAAGGAGAAAACATTATAGGAAACTTCTGGAGCAAGAGAATAAACTGCAAAGTGATGGAGCCTGGCCCTGGGCTTGATGCTTTCTCATGAACTCATTTATTCCCTCCACAGCCTCATGAGGTGAGAAATATAATTATCCCCATTCGGATGGAAAGACAGACTCACTCAGAGTGGTTTTCCATTACCTCCTTACTCAAGATCACCCAGCTCAGGAGAAGTCACAAAGTGTGCTGGTAAAATGACTCTCTGAAGGGGAAAAAACATCTGGCGTATTGGCCCATTGCTCTGGTTTGAGTGCTTCCTCCATGCCTGTATTCACACTAACTGGCAGTCGCCTGGCACTTGCCTGGCAGTCGAGTGGCAGCATCAGCACACTCCTGGATGAGCAGCATCTGGACGCAAACTCAGGTTTCTTGGTGAAGATCCTTTCCTGGGGCCAGAGCTCAGACCCTCTCCTCCAGCAAAGAATCATCTGGCGCTAGGGAGGGACCAGGACTGGCTAAGCCACCTGGTGCTCCATCCCCACATCTACCCAACAAGATCACCCCAGGGCAGGACCTGAGGGCTTGCATTCTAAACATGGACTTGTACGTGCACTGGAGTTTGGGTACTGCCCAGCCCTCATCTGCCAAGAAGGTGATGAGTCCAGCCACCCAAAGGCCCCTCCCACTCCTGTCCTCCAAAGGCAGCAGGGGAGCTGACACAGCGGAAGACAGAAAAAGACAGCATCCTGTGTCACCTGTGGCTCAGACAGTAAAGAATCTGCCTGCAACCTATGGACACCTTATCTTTGACAAAGGAGGCAAGAATATACAAAGGAGAAAAGACAATCTCTTTAACAAGTGGTGCTGGGAAAACTGGTCAACCACTTGTAAAAGAATGAAACTAGAACACTTTCTAACATCATACACAAAATAAACTCAAAATGAATTAAAGATCTAAATGTAAGACCAGAAACTATAAAACTCCTAGAGGAAAACAGGCAAAACACTCTCTGACGTAAATCATAGCAGGATCCTCTATGACCCACCTCCCAGAGTAATGGAAATAAAAGCAAAAATAAACAAATGGGACCTAATTAAACTTAAAAGCTTTTGCACAACAAAGGAAACTATAAGCAAGGTGAAAAGACAGCCTTCGGAGTGGGAGACAATAATAGCAAATGAAGCCACTGTCAAAGAACTAATCTCAAAAATATACAAGCAATTCCTGCAGCTCAATTCCAGAAAAATAAGCGACCAATCCAAAAATGGGCCAAAGAACTAAACAGACATTTCTCCAAAGAAGACATACAGATGGCTAACAAACACATGAAAAGATGCTCAACATCACTCATTATTAGAGAAATGCAAATCAAAACCACAATGAGGTACCATTTCATGCCAGTCAGAATGGCTGCTATCTAAAAGTCTACAAGCAATAAATGCTGGGGAGGGTGTGGAGAAAAGGGAACCCTCTTACACTGTTGGTGGGAATGCAAACTAGTACAGCCACTACAGAGAACAGTGTGGAGATTCCTTTAAAAACTGGAAAGAGAATGGCCTTATGACCCAGCAATCCCACTGCTGGGCACACACACCAAAGAAATCATAATTGAAAGAGACATGTGTACCCCGATGTTCATCACAGCACTGTTTATAATAGCCAGGACATGGAAGCAACCTAGACGTCCATCAGCAGACAAATGGATAAGAAAGCTGTGGTACATATACACAATGGAGTATTACTCAGCTATTAAAAAGAATGCATTTGAATCAGTTCTAATGAGGTGGATGGAGCCTATTATAGAGAGCAAAGTAAGTCAGAAAGAAAAACATCAATACAGTATATTAACGCATATATATGGAATTTAGAAAGATGGTAACGATGACCCTATATGCAAGACAGCAAAAGAGACACAGATGTAAAGAACAGACTTTTGGACTCTGTGGGAGAAGGTGAGGGTGGGATGATTTGAGAGAATAGCATTGAAACATATATATTATCGTATGTGAAATAGATCGCCAGTCCAGGTTTGATGCATGAGACAGGGTGCTCAGGGTTGGTGCACTGGGATGACCCTAAGGGATGGGATGGGGAGGGAGGTGGGAGGGAAGTTCAGGATGGGGAACTCATGTACACCCATGGCTGATTCATGTGAATGTATGGCAAAAACCACCACAATATTGTAAAGTAATTAGCCTCCAATTAAAAAAAATAATAAAAAGACTTGCCTGCCATGCAGGAGACCTTGGTTTGATCCCTGGGTTGGGAAGATCCCCACGTCAGTATTCTTGCCTGGAGAACTCCATGGACAGAGGAGCCTGGTGGGCTGCAGCCTATGGGACTGCAAAGAATTGAGCACAACTGAGCGACTAACACTTTTCTTTCTGTGTCACCTGTGCTGAGATTCTGGTTCTGGGTGTCCATTAGGGGCTGGATCATGGTGGTGAGCTGGTCCCTCTGTGTCTATGATTATTACTGTTTTTCACCAACTGTAAGATGTCGTCACACCATTATTTCATTTTAATTTACCACCAACAAAGAAAGTAGCATAGCTTAACGTATCGTAGTAGCATAGTGTGTGTGTGCTCAATTGTGTCTGACTCTTTGCAACCCCATGAACTGGAGCCCACCAGACTCCTCTGACAATGGAATTTTCCAGGCAAGAATACGGAAGTAGGTTGCCATTTCCTTCTCCAGGAGATCTTCCCAACCATGTGGGGCCGAGCTCCCACATGCCCGCCTCTCCCTCAGGGCTTGGCTCTTTCAAGCTACCTTATTTTCCAAATCCAAGTTGTTGTTGTTCAGTCACTAAGCCGTGTCCTACTCTTTGCAACCCCATGGCCTGCAGCACACCAGACACTCCAGGCCTCCCTTTCTCAGGTTAATCTGCACCAGTTCCCATGCCTCTCCACCCCCGTCCCCACACTGTGGTAACCTCTCGGTGGCCTTGCTCCCCTGATGAGCGATATTGATGGGAGTGGGGGGCGGGGGGGCGGGGGGTGGAAATCCCTTTTCTCTGTGGCCGAACTGCTATAGGGTGGAGGTTTTTCAGAAGGCATTGGTATTAGGAAAAGAAAGCACAGTAACACAAAGGTTGATTACACCTGGACTTCGTACACTGCTTTGGCTTCCCTTGAGGCTCAGCCGGTAAAGAATTCGCCTGCAAAGAGGGAGACCTGGGTTCGATCCATGGGTTAGGAAGATCCCCTGGCAAAGGGATAGGTTCCCACTTCAGTATTCTGGCCTGGAGAATTCCATGGACTGTATAGCCCATGGGGTCACAAAGAGTCGGACATGACTGGGCGACTTTCACTGTCACTTTGGCCCACTTAGAGTTTACCGAGTCCACAGTAACACCTTTGCCTCTGCCCTTCCAGGTCATCCCTTCCATTGTCTGGGGAAAGGCTAATAATGCCTTTCCCCAAAGAAATTTTTCAAGTTCGTATTCACTTTTGAATGGTTTGTTGTCATTTTGTATGTGTGTGTTGGAAGAAGGGTTCTGGTGGCCGTTTGATGCAGGCAGATTTGAAGAGGAGTCAGTTTATCCCTTTGCCCTTCTAAATAAGCATGTGGAAGGGAGGGCACCTCCAGTTGAAAAGACCCTGGGATTTGGCTCTGCTCGCATAGGAATACACAGAGGTATCTGATGTCAGCCAGCCTGGCTCTTGAATTTGAAGATTAAAAGGCTTTTGTTCCACCTTGAAGCAAACAAAGCTGCCGACCGACAAGGAAAGGTTCTGTTTTCCTGTCAAGTTCAGTGACCCAAACACTATCTGCTGTAAGGTTTCTCACCAAACCCGATTCACGTGTGAAGAATTCACACATGGCATGTGTGATAGATTCGGGGTTAGCCTAAGGTCTACTTCTTACTAAGATCATCAATTATATATTCTTTAATGTTTTTATTTCTTTAATTAAATAATGGCAATGTGACCAAGTCCTCTGTATAGAGAACATTTCACATAGACCGTCATCCTTTAGTCGCATCCCGATTACTGACTTCGTGTCTGCATGTCACCTTCGAGACTGCATCCGCATACGTATTTTAGCTCGCTACATTCAGCGTCTGTCTGTAATTTATATTTTCCAAGTGGAGTAAACAGCTCAGTGAGAGCAGTACTGCTCAGACCAGCACCAGTTCCCACTGCAACTCTAAACCATCCCCGCAAAGGCCACAGCTACTCTTTCCTTTCATTCTCAGGATGTGACCACACACCTGTGACAGGGACAGTGTACCCTGTAAATGAAGCATAGCTGTAATACACAGCTAATACACAGTATTAGCTAATACACAGTAGGTGCCCAGAAAATGCTGGGAGGAGCTGAAGTCTCCATTCAGACCAGTCAGATCATTTTGCACTGACATTAGACTGTCTACCTACTTACCCACAGTCTTCCACTTTTCCCCACTGCCTTCCCACTGGAGGAGCAAAATAATGCAGTGATGACTCTGTCTGGGAAATCCGCGTGGGTTGGGGGAGGGACTTGGATTTTCCAAAAGAGAAGTAGAACTGACTCAAAAAATAGCCCTTGGATAGGATACTGTCTGGGAAAGGAGATTCTGCGAGATGCTGCTGCCATCTAGTGGTGCAAATGCAAATGACAGATTTTATATCAGACCTGAGGGGATCCATAAAAACAACCTGCCTGCAATGCAGGAGAGCTGGATTCCATCCCTGGGTTGGGAAGATCCCCTGGAGGAGGGCATGGCAACCCTCTTCAGTATTCTTGTCTGGAAAATCCCCATGGACAGAGGAGCCTGGCGGGCTACAGTCCATGGGGTCGCAAAGAGTCGGACAAGACTGAGCGACTAAGCACAGCACAGAGGGGATCAATAGATAACAAAAATCTCAGAATCTTAAGATACAGACATTCAACAAGTCATCACAGGCAGTCAACACATGCTGATTAAGTGGTCCTTCCTGGCCTAGCCTCTGCCGTGCATTTAAGTCTGGGTGGCGGTCCAGCAGGTAAGAGAAGACAGACTCAGGTCCACTGAATATAGGACCCTGCCAAGACAACACCAATTAGGAGAGGACCAGATCCGGGTGGGGGGCAGGCAGGCAGAGGAGTGATGGGGCTTGGACTCTTACTGTAATACACATCTATTATGCATTTAAAAATACATTATTTCTAAGGTTATAAATAATTTATTACGTGTTACAGACTTGATATTCTCTAGGGCAAGGGTTCTAAACCTCAGGTCCACCAACTGTTGTCCCTAGATATACTTCAGGGGTTCCATGAACTTGGGCAGGAAAAAGAGGACATCTTTATTTTCAGGAAACTTAAGCTGAAATTTAGCATTTTCTTCAATTATGAGTTAGGCATCAAACCGTGGTGGTATTAGCAGAAACGGTGACTTCATTCACAGAAAATTTTTGAATATTTTCCTATCATTTGTAGTCATTGCGAATGTCTCAAATCACTTACTTATCATGACTTTGAAATTACAGTGATTGTTGTAAGTGCTGGTAGATGCTATTGATGTGAATTAAGAAGCATTTATATTATTAAATGGCTCACCTCTTAAAATGTTTTGGAACCTGTATTTCAATGTAATTGACGTCTTTGAAGTCTTTTGTCTTTTACAAATTTGAAGACATTATTCTGTAAAGGGATCCATGGCGCACAAGAGGTCAAGGCGTGCTGTTCTAGAGGCTCAGGAGCGGGACTGGTGACCACCGGCTGGACTAGTCAGGGCAGGGATGAAGGTCTTCCTTGCACTTCATTAAAAGGGGCCTCACAGAGAAGTTTCAATACAAGCCTTTCCTGAGGAAGCAGAGCCAGGCTTTGCTAAAATGTAAATATGGGAAGGTCTCTATGATTTCTTCTGTGTCCAGTCCATCAAATGGTCCCTTTGGAAAGAATCTGAGACGATAACTTGGTCCTAAAGGAAGAATGGTTTAAATCATTTTCATTTTGGGAGCATTTTCATTATATGTGACTTAAAGCCTCTATGAAAACAGAGGATTGACTAGTGATGGAACTGGACTGGCATGGCAGACTCGGTCAGCCTGCCCTTGAGTTACACTGTTCCCAAGGCCTTGTCTGTGTGCATTGGCAAGATTCTCTTGGTCATAAACAATATAGAAACCAAGCTGGCCAGAGTTAGAAAAAAAGGCAATTCAGTGGAGGCCATTGGAATCCAAGTTAGAATGGAACCACCCTTCTCAGAGCGGCAGCTCAGGCCTCCTCGCAAGAGGTGTCTGGGGACCTTTTCTCTAGAGCAGTTTCTCCAGTTTAAATGAGCATATGAATCATGGAATCTGTTAAAGAGCAGATTCCAACTCAGTTGATCTGGGATGGGCATTTATAAACACCCTCACCCTGGGTGTTGCTGCTGGTCCATGGACCACACATTGAGTAGCAAGGGTCCCACACACCTGTCTCCACCACCGTGCCTGCCTGCTGATTGTCCCTCAGTCCAAAACATCAAATCCCCGGGAGAGAAAAGGCATTGGCCTGAACTGAGTGGGTATCCAGGCCTATCTCTGAAACTATGGGCAGTATAGCCTTACAGCATGGGTATGTCCGCCTTCAAGGAGGGCAGAAATGAGCTATTGCCTGGAGGTCCCACCCTGAGGCAGAGGGAAGTCTTGTAGCCCTGTGACTTCACTGTCTGCTCCTTGCCTGCTCCATCTACACCATCTTCCCACCCAGTGACTTTCTCCAACAGCCCAAGGACAGTTTTGATGAGGTTGTTGTTCATGGGCTCCCACAGCCCACAAGAACGGGTACTTTCAATACCCTTAACCCTTCAGATGTGGTCACTCTACTCCCAGAATCACACCCCATAGAGCTCATAGAATTTAGCCTATGAAGGCCAGAGTCTGCCCTGTGGGTGACCCCCTAGTATTTCCCACACTCCAATTCCCCAGTATCTGTGGAGCTCAAGGTCTCTCCCTGAAATCTAGATATGGACACCCGTTGGGTCTCTCCGCTCAGGCTCACCCATCACATCCACACCTGCCCTCATTCCAGCCTTCTTTGGCTATATCCACAGCCAGGGGCAAGGGACCCTCAGCCTCTTCTGCCCTGTGGGACTCCAGCCACTCAGGCAAGCCCCACGTACTTCCCTCCACAGAGACGCAGTGGCTTCCTCACCTTCCTCTCCCCTCCCTGGGCCTCTTAGCCTTGGCAGGAGTGACGTGTACGTCCTTCCCCAGCCACCCAGTGGGAAGCAATTAGAAATTCATGGACAGAAAATGCCCAGCGCAATGTTTCTGGCAGAGCAAATCAAATTCTCTGAAAGCCTCTGAAAGCAGGCTCTAATTGTGAGGACTGCCAGTACAGCCCCCGGGGCACTAACACCAAGCAACGGGCCTCTTCTAACCCTGGCTCACAGGGCCCATATTTTAAATTGCCATGGTGGGGTTGAAAAGACTACATTTTTCAAAACTTTTTGGTTTTTTTTTTTAACGTTTTTTTGAGTCAATTTTCTATTTTCCTTCCTGCTGTTCCGTTTCCTTCTTTTATTGTTGCCTTTGTGTTCAAAGAACTCTCTTTAGCCATTCTTTTAGAGTAGATCTGCTGGTGGAAAAGTCCCTTCATTTTCCACTGTCTGAGAATATCTTGGTTTCCCTGCGAGGATATTCTCGCTAGATACAGGATTCTGGATTGAGGGATCTTTTTTGACACTTAAAAACTGTGTGCCAGTTCCTTCTGGCTTCCATGGTTTCTGATGAGAATGGGCTGTTATTCAAGTTGTTTCTCCCTAAGAGGTAAGGTTTTGTTTCTCTTCCCATACCTTTAAGATTTTTTTTCTTTGAGTTTAGATCTCAGAAGTTTGACTGTGATAAGTCTCAGTATAGATTTCTTTGCACTTATTATTCTCTCCGGGAGTTTTCGCACTCTGGGAAATTTTATTAGCCAGACAGTAGTTTGACCAGCAATTTTTAAAATTTTCATTTTATATTGGAATATAGTCGATTGGGCTTCCCAGGCGGCACTAGTGGTAAAGAATCTGCCTGCCAATGCAGGAGACACAAGAGATGTGAGTTCGATCCCTGCATTGGGAAGGAAGATCCCCTGGAGTAGAAAGTGGCAAACCACTCCAGCATTCTTTTCTAGGAAACTCTATGGACAGAGAAGCCTGGAGGGCTACAGTCCATGGGGCCGTGAAGAATCAGACATGACTTAGCAACTGAGCAGTGTTCCCTGTGTTATACAGTAGGTTCTTGTTGGTTATCTATATTAAATACAGCATTGTGGCCATGTCAATCCCAAACTCCCCATCTATCCCCACCCGCATCCTCCCCACCCCACCCCCAACCCGGTCACCATAAGTTTGTTCGCTAAGTCTGTTTTGGTTTTATAAATAAGCTGACTTGTGTCATTTTAAAAAGTCATTTCATTTATGTATTTATTGGCTGTGTGGGTCTTCACTGCTGTGCGGGATCTTCTCTGGTTGCAGTGGGCAGGGACTACTCTCTAGGTGCAGTGCGTGGGCCTCTCATTGTGACGCCTTCCCTTGTTGCAGGTCATGGGGTCTAGGCACTCGGGCTTCAGCAGGTGTGACTCCAGGGTCCCAGAGCACAGGCTCAATAGTCACGGCACACAGGCTTAGCGGCTCCATGGCACGTGAGATCTTCCTGGACTAGGGACCAAGCCCCTGTCTCCTGCATTGGCAGGCAGACTATCATTGAACCACCAGGGAAGACCCCATTTGTGTCTTTTTCTTTTTTTTGATTCCACATACAAGCAATATCATACGATATTTGTCTTTCTCTGTCTGACTTCGCTTAGTATGATAATCTCCAGGTCCATCCATGTTGCTGCAAATGGCATTATTTCATTCTTTTCAATGGCTGAATAATAACTCCATTTTATATATGCACCACGTCTTCTTCATCCATTCATCTCTCCATTCTTTGTAACTTCTATTTCTTTGCAGAGACTTGTTTTTTTCATGCTTGTTTGTGGTTGTTGAAGTATTCTTTTTATCACAACTGGTTTAAAATCTTCATCAGATAGTTCTAACCCATCTAATTCTCTAACAACTGATATCTAACAGAGCATCTGTTACTTCAGTATCAGCATCTTTTTCCCTTCAGTTGGATGTCTTCCTGGTTCTTAGTATGATGAAGGATTTTTCAATTGACACCTGGACATTTTCCTGTTATGTAATGAGACTGGATCTTATTTAAACCTCATTATCTGGTTTTCTATGACATCAGTCTAGCAGGGAGCAGGTAGGGTTCTGTCTTATCACTAACAGATGGAGGGAGCAGCCCAGACTCTCCACTAGGCCCGTGTTGATGCCCAAAGCCAGGAACTCCTCATTGCTGCTGGGCGGGGCTGGGAGCTTGGGAACTGTGTGGTCCCCACTGACACTGCAGGGCAGGTGACCTGTTATCACTGTCTTTTTGTCTTTTTCCTGCGTGTTCAGTGTGTCCAATCCTTTGTGTCCTGGGGACTGTAGGCTGCCAGGTTCCTCTGGAGGAGGTTGCATTTTCTTCTCCAAGGATCTTCCCCACTCAGGGACTGAGCCCGCATCTTCTGTGTCTCCTGCTTTGGCAGGTGGATTCTTTTACCACTGAGCCACCTGGGAAGCCCTTGTTACTGAGCAGTGGTGAAATCCTAACCCTCTATTGGGCCTCCTCTGATCCATCCAGCAGGAAGTGGGAGTGAACCCAGGTGGAGGTAGAATTTCAGGCCTCGGTACTGCCTAGCAGGTGGAAGGAATGAAAGTCCCGGCTCTTGGCCTCCTCGGGCAGGAAGGAGGAGGGGCCCCTCATCACAGCCTGGCAAGGGAGAAAGTCTGGGGCTCACTCGGCCTCTGCTGGAAGGGCCAGTTTTCCCCAGTGTCTGGCAGGAGCAAAGCAGTCTTTGTCTGGATGTTTTCTGCCTTGTTAGGCTGCTCTTGTCTTCATCCTTGGCCAGAGACAGCAGGTTTTCACAGGGGCTTTTTTATGTCTGTGCCTTTTGGCATTTCTGGGTTGCTGGCTTAGTTAGCTCCAGGTCTGGGAAACATGAGGTTAAAAAAATGAAAACAGATAAGGGAACTCACCACCATATTGTTGCTCAGGCCCCAGAGCCCCTGGCCAGCCTATCTTCTCTCCACCTTTCAGAGTCTTTCTATGTCTGTTTTGTGTATAATGTCCCAGGGTTTTGTTGTGCTTGAACAAGGAGAAGCGCGTCTGCTTGCTCTTCCCAGAAGCAAAAGTCCTGTAGTTTTTTTTAATATCCAAAAAGTTCAGATATAATGTTCATGGTTTCTGCAATGAATTCCCTGTTGAAATGCTAGCTATTTGGTTTGGTCCTTGATATAATGGATTCCCTCTTGTGGTAGAAATGTGATTTAGCTTTTGTTTCATTGGAGATGCTACTCAAGAATATTTTTCTGTTCACCTCAGCACCTTCTAGGGAAACCTGGTCAGTGATAAAAAGCCTTTTTCAGGGTGGGTGGTGGGGCAGGGTGAAGAAAATAGAGAAAAGACTCTTTTTTCTTTTTCTCTTCTCCAGGAGGTACTCAAATCTAGACACATAGTAAACACACAATAAATAGCCAATAAGTAAATGAACAAATGGTATCGCTTGCTTTTAGCATTGGTGTAGACTGTACTATTTTGAGCAAAATGTAAAAAGCACTGACATTTGGTCACTCTATCCTTAGGGAAACTTGTTGGGATATACTATGGGTCTAGCTAAAGGAAATGGGCTCTTTTTATACCATAGAGATGAGTATTAATTAGTCTGACTTTTCTGGACCACAGTTTAGCAGTGCCTATCAAGGCTTAAAATTATTCAGCCCTCGGTAACTCTATTTCCTCAAGAAATGATAGTAAAGATAGACGTAGTTTTAGGCACAAAGAGAGACATCACAATGAAAACTTAACACCACTGATGAGAACATTCTCACATGTTATCTGGTTCCTCAGTGGACAAATGGATCGACATCAGGGTCTATCTGTTCAACAAAATAACCTGCTGCTGTTAAAAATGAAGTTTACAAGGACTACATCAGAGGACAGGAGCATGTCTTTGATCAACACACACACAAATTGTATAAATACCATGATTAAAACAATGTTAAAAAAGAAAAGAAAGACTATGAGGAAATAGATCATCATATATAACCCTGTTGAATGAGTTCGTTTTTTCCTTTCTTTACTATTCTGGATTTTCATATTATTGTTATTATACTCTTCACTCACACTGAAGAGGCCTTATTTAAATTTTTATGTATTGACTTTTCTTTTTGTTTTATTATTGATTCATTTTTATTTGATTCTGTTTGTTTGCGGCTGTGCTGGGGCTTTTCTGCAGCTGTGGAAATTGGAGGCTGTTCTCCAGTTGGTGCGTGGGCTTCCCATAGCGGCGGCTTCTCTTGCTGCACAGCAGGCGTTCTAGAGCACAAGCTCAGCAGCTGTGGCACATGGGCTTAGCTCCTCCACGGCGCGTGGGATCTTTCCTAATCAGGGATCGAACCCATGTCTCCTGCTTTGGCAGGCAGATTCTTTACCACTGAGCCACCAGGGAAGCCCTCATATTATTATTTTTTTAATGATTTTATTTTTGGCTCTACTGGGTCTTTGTTGCTGCTCGGGCTTTCCTCCCCTTGGCGAATAGGGGCTACTCCAGTTGCGGTGCTCGGCTTTCTCGTTGCGGCGGCTTCTCTTGTTTTAGGGCAGGGGCTCTCGGGTGCACAGGCTTCGGAAGCTGTGGCGCTTGGGCTCAGGGGTTGCGGCTCCCGGGCTCTGGAGCAGAGGCTCAATAGTTTGTGGTGCACAGGCTTAGCTGCTCTGTGGCATGTGCGATCTTCCTGGATCAGGGATCCAACCTGAGTCTTCTGTGTTGGCAGGTGGATTCTTTACCACTGAGCCACCAGGGAAGCCCTTCATATTATTTTTAATGAAAATGTAGTATATTCTTCTAATGAAATCCCAGCATTTTGTTCCTATAGCACCAAGAGGGAGAGAGTAAGCTGTGGTTGTGTACATAGTCGAGCACAAAGTAGGGAAATAAAGCTGACACATTAATACATTGTAAAACCCATTATTGTGAACATCAATTACATTTGACATCCAAAGACCCCTGAGTTCCCCAGCTGCAGGCTCATCCTCTCAGAGCATCCCATGGACTCTCCCCACCCGACTTCTGTCCTCAGTTCTCTGATGCCCTCCAAGTCCTGACCGTGGACTGGAGTGTTGCCAAGCCTCCTATCAGCCCTCTGTCTCATTTCCCTAGTCTTCCTCTTGTGTGTGCCTGACATAGTTCCTTTCTCTCCTCCCGGCTGTGGGACTCAGTTACTTTACTTCAGTAGGCAGATCTTTCCCCTTTTTCAGGCCGCAGCTCCCAGGGGCCTCCGTCAATCTCCCAGCAAAAAGGCAAACACTCATGGTACTTAGAGAACACCTCAGACTGGAGGAAGTAACCCCACTGAAGATCTAGGTGTAGAGAAGGGTAAATTGGTTCCAAGAGCCCTACTGTGTGCCCTTGTACAGCTGCAGACATTTTTCCTAAATGGTGTCAGACTGGACCATGTTTGACCATGATTATTTACTCCTGAGAAGTGAGTGCGAGTGATTCCAGGCAGTCTGGGTCCAAGTTGGATGATGAGAGACTGACAGGAAGAGGACAGAACACGGCTTCCCCTCGTGCTGATGATGGAGGCCCAGGTGGGAACAGGCAGGAAGCTGGGCCTTCAAGTATAGTATTTATCTGTCTCAGCGGCCCCTGAGGCCGGGCCCTGGATGGTGAGGAGTGAGGAGATTTCTTTGAAAGAATGGACTATTTCACTGCCAACCATCCTAGGGCAGGACACGCAGAGCTTCCCGTCTCCCTTTTCTAAAAATTGTACCCTGATTTACTTTGCAGAAATGCCTCCTCATCACCATCAGTCATTTTATGCTACTGGGGCTCCAGACCCTCCCCAGAAATGCAGCTATAGCCGAGGCCTGAGCCCACCAGTCTGTGTGGCATGGCCTTGGCCTCAGTGATGGGTTCAGGGCTCAGAATATTAATGGTTCTGACTGACACAAACTGCTCCCTCTCTGCAGGCTCCATTCTTAGGGTTTTGCAAATGTTACCTGTGTTTCCTCAGTCACTCCACACGAGCGCCTCATGAGTGATCACATCATCATGATTATCTGGGTCGTGAAGATCTTTTTTGTACAGTTCTTCTGTGTATTCTTGTCACCTCTTCTTAATATCTTCTGCTTCTGTTAGGTCCAGACCATTTCTGTCCTTTATCGAGCCCATCTTTGCATGAAATGTTCCCTTGGTATCTCTAGTTTTCTTGAAGAGATCTCTAGTCTTTCCCATTCTGTTCTTTCCCTCTATTTCTTTGCATTGATCGCTGAAGAAAGCTTTCTTATCTCTTCTTGCTATTCTTTGGAACTCTGCATTCAGATGCTTTTATCTTTCCTTTTCTCCTTTGCTTTTCGCCTCTCTTCTTTTCACAGCTATTTGTAAAGCCTCCCCAGACAGCCATTTTGCTTTCTTGCATTTCTTTTCCATGGGGATGGTCTTGATCCCTGTCTCCTGTACAATGTCAGGAACCTCATTCCATAGTTCATCAGGCACTCTATCTATTAACTGGATGTTGGATCTCCTCAGTAAATCCTCTTACTTTCTTTTCTCTGCGATAATCCAACAATTTGTCTTTTTGTTCTGCTTCCTGGGAGATTTCCTTGACCTTACTTTTCATCCATGGAAAACATAATGGGGGTGGGGTAGGGCAATTTTTATTTCCAGATTCTGTAGTATCACATTTTTTGTTTCTAGATCCTCTTTCCAATTCTTCCTTTCTTATGGCATCCTGCTTATGTTTCCTGGATGTGATCAAGTCTCATATCTCAGAAGATATGGATCATAATTGCTTTAATTGTCTGCTCCCCTCTGTGTTAATTCAGTTTCCTCAGTGTTCCTTTTCTCAGCTTGTTTTGGTTACTGTCTCTCTCATGTTGCAGGTTTCCCCTGAACTGATTTACAATCGTAAGTAACCTATTCATATTTAAGTGTGACACTAACAAGTTGATTGGGAGCCATGGATGTCTGGACAGGCTCCATTTGGTAGTTATCTGTGTGGGGGCAGGTGGCCAGCCTGGTTTTTCACTGGGAACCCAAACATGTCAGTAATTGCAGGTCTTCACACAGGGGGCCCTTCAGTTTCTTCAGGGAATGGACTTTGCATTCACAAGGAACACAAGCCTGGCCCCTGGCTATCTCGTGATCACGTGCAGAAGAGCCTTTCACTCTGCTTTTGGCATGGTCCCCTCATCCCCACACTTCGCTTGGCATTCCCAAGTCGAGAGCATCTCTGGCTTCCCTCCTCAGAGCCAGGCTGCTGTGTTCTGAGGACAAGGGGGCTAGCTGGATGCAACAGGCTGGGCCTGGCCGGGCCTATGCCCTCCTCTCACCCCTGCCTTTGGCTACTGCTTCATGCCTCCCCTGGCGCCTGGTTCCTTCAGTTCCTGTGCTCCTAGATTCTAGGGCACGAAGAAGCTGCCTTCCTCAATGCCGCCCTCATTCTTTCCGGGCCCACACCCCCTGCCGGCTCTCCACCCTCGGGTCTGGCAAACCCAGGTCACTGAAGGTGGAATTTGTCTTTTTTTGTACTTATTCTTGATTTGAGATTAATTACTTGAGATGGAGATACAAGTGCTTTTATTCCGTCATCTTGCAGTTGCCATTTATTAAAAAAAAAAAAAAAATCCTCTTCTAGTGCTTTCTCAAACCTGCACACCTCCAAAATGCCCTGGGGTGAAAAAGCAGGCTTGAGGCAGCTGTCCTTTGTGGTTTCCATCTCCACAGCCCTGGGCACTGGTGGCACCTCTCTTCTCTTTTCTAGATCTTTCTAAGGAAGGAGGCACAGCTAACGGCTTGAGTGCCTTCTGTGTGCCGACTAAGGAGGTCTGGGAGGTGGTCTGTTTTCCCCTCTCTAAGGGGGATTAGCTGAGGACCAGTGAAATCACTGGGAGGCCAGGTGAGTAGAAAACTCCTTTGGTCTGATTTCTGTTTCCACGCTTTTGTGTCCTTCACCATTGCATTCAGTATGACCCTTCATTTCTTCCCTGACAATTTACACTCACTCATTCATTCAGCGCTTTGATTGAGGAATATAATCAGCAGGGAAGAGAGAGTTTCCTGGTGGTCTAGTGGTTAGGGTCCAGTGCTTTCACTGCTGTGGCCCAGGCCCCATCTCTGGTTCAGAAACAGAGCCCACAAGCTGCACAGTGGGCCAAAATTTTAAAAAAATTAAACAATTCAGGTTAAAAAACAAAGGCAGCAGAAAAGACACTTGATGCCTGCCCCTAAGGAGCCACCCACTTCTTCCCAGCCTCTCCAGACCCTACTCTTCAGTGAGACGGGGCCCAGATGCTTCGGCCAGGCTAAGGAACAGGGGGGACTGACTCTGTGTAGCTCATACCCTGTGCCGGCCATTCGCTTGATGTTTTATATATATTTTCTCTCACTTTGTTAATACTTTTAACCACTCTGTGGGTAAATTTCACTATGTTTTTAGATGAGAAAGTTAGAGAACTTTAACAGCATAGCAGGCCTGGGGTTTCAACTCAGCTCTGCCTGAGTTCAAAGCTTGTGGTGTTATAAGTCGGCCTCTCAGGTGTATTTGTGTATTTGTCTCCATTTTAGAGATAAAGAAATTAAGGAGCAGAGATGTTCCTTATACAACCTGAAAAATCGAGGCGGGCTGGGACAGCCAACACCTCACATAGGGGAAAGGAGATAAAGGGGCCGTGATGGGTAATTGTGGGCCAGGCAGTGGTGGGGGTGGGGGCGGTGGGGGTGCACCCACAGGGAATTTCCTATGAGGAAAGGCAGGCTAACCATATAGGCCAGTGTGGAACAATTTCAAAGTGCAGCCAACTGGGGAGGAGGGAAGAGGTGTCTGTCTGGTCTGTGTAACTGGGTGACTCTACCTTGTAGGAATCTGCCTCTTCCTCTCCAGCTGCCTCACTTCCTAGCTGCCAAATACAAGGTTCTTTCAACCGTGGGTCTGCTCACTATATCCATCCCGAAGGGCAGCTCTGGATGAAGAGGGGCAAGACCCAGGGGTCTCGGGCAGGGGATGGGAGTCAGGGAGGCAATGGTAACTTCTTCCTTTGCTCTCCTTTCAACTGGCAGAACAAAGTGTCATTTCCAAAAATCCAGGGGCGACTGTGCTTCCTGCTTGGGCCAAGGGTGCTTGCAATAACGCTATCTAATTTAAATTTTTTGGCTAAGAAAAAACAGTCTCCGAGACTCAAAGAGAAAACACTGTATTTTCCTAGACAATGTCGTCATACTCTGAACTTGGCCAGAGAAGGACGGTCCAAAAAGTGCTTTTATGCAGAGGAAAAAAGTGGCTACAGAAGGAAAGTGACTGTGAACCCTAGATCTACCCCTGCAGAAAGGAACAAGGTAGTGCCAGAAAGGGTCCCAGCCCATGGGATGGGTCCTACCTGTAAACGTGGGCATTAAACCAACCAACCCTTTGCGTGGTAGGACAAGCCTATGTGGACAAAATCAACTGCTCTTTCATCAGTTTTATTGGTCATATATCCAGAATTCATTATATAAATCTTTCAAAATAACCAGTTATTACAAGAATAGTTTACAGTTCAGCTCTGATTGCACAAATACTTGACACAGGAAACCAGTTTAACAAATACTTATTTTTCTTATAAGAATACTTTAGTACAGAAAATAAGTCTATATATCTTACAGCAAATTTTATGCAGTTGTTTTTTTTTTTAACCCATTCAACCATCATTTCAGGTTTCCTATCACAGCATATCCATCACATTCCATAAACCAACTTATAATCTGCAGCCACTTCTGATTTTGAGTTACAATTGAGATTCACACTGTTAAGAGTTTTTAGGCTTCTTTTTCTGCTGATCTGAAAGAATTCACGTATTCAGGCAGAAGAGGTAATTTAAACAACATTCCTTCTAGGTCTCGTGTGTGTCAGGTTAATCACTGTGCTTGGTGAAGAATTTACTTGTCACTTAGGCTAGACTGGCTGGTAGTTCACCTCTGCAGTATCAAGCAGAAGGGATAAAGTCCTTACATTCTTAAGAGTTTCTAAACTGCAAAAACAAAACCCTAGAAACAAGAGTTAAATACAAATACTTAGAAAGCTACAATGTTTCCTAATGATGAGAAGTAGAGAACACTTTTAGAATTGAGGTCTCTCCTTGGTTGAAGAAGACATAAAAGATAGTGTAAGGATGTGGCAGTACTATTATAAAATACTGAGAAACTGAAAACGGTGAATCACTTAGGTCAGTGGTGTGGTGTTCCCAAAGTCCCAGGAGATACAGAATCTTAGACTCTGGCTAGCTCAGCTATTTGACATTCTTCTGATCTGTGGCTTTGAATAGCCTAATAAATACTCCCTTGACCAGAACAAGTAATCATTTAGGCCAGGGGAACTTCACAGAATACTGACCACGTTCCTCTGAAGAGACAGGACACCCCCAGGGGAAACATTTGGCATTCATTCCATTCCTTCAGTTACTGAAAAGTGTGTCCAGTTAGCAAAAGCTTGTCTTACTTTCCAGGTAGCATGAATTAAAACCAAGAGCCTAGCAGCATGCTCCATCCAAGTTCCTGAGTGCTCAGCTCCTATCATCCAATATTCTTAAAAGGATTTTTTTTTTATCAAGCCCTTGTCCAATAAGATATTTAACAGTACTTGGGGACTACAGTAGGTCCCATTTCTCTGCTTTTTTATTTCTCTTGATTTCTCTTTCTCACCCCAGTGTAACAAGTTGCTACAGGTTTTTACCAAAATACCAAAGCAGTATTTTGGAAATGAGTTATTTTGCATTACGGAAAGTGTCCGATCACATTATGATGGGTCAGATTTGCATTTAACTGGGAGATCGGGTCTACTGAAGGGATTTTGCAAATTCAGCATAGTCGATGTATCCATCATTGTTCTTGTCATCGTCTCTCAAAACACCATCTATTAAGTTGATCAGCTCATCTTCGTTCATTGGTGCCTGCTCACTTCCCTCCTGCAAGGTACAAATCACACCATAATGAGCTGCATCTTTTACTGAAAGTGCCTGGTTAATGTCCAAAATAAAATGTCCATAGACTCCTTCAAATGTAGTACTTCTACTTCTTGGAAATCACAAGCCACATGTTAGATCCAGAGTCAATTCACAACAACCCAATTGAAAAATTATATTTGGCAGTTAAAAGGACAAGGCAATCAAAGTAGGCCCTTGCTGATTTGTTTTAAAAAATACTTTTCATTCTTTTTTCATTACCAAAGTCATACACGTTCATTGTAGAAAGCTGGGTCTGGCTTACAGAGAACTCGGAGTTTCATAGATTCCAGGACCCACAAATCTATCCTAAAGAAAAGCTCACAGCCCAGGCCCTCCCACAGGTCAGCTCTGCTAAAGTGGCGAGAGCCCACACTAGACATCTCGGGGTCAGGACAAGAGGAAGAAGGCATTGCCAACCAGTAGACCCCATTACAGTCTCTGAGGTGAAGGCACTTCTGCTCCAGAAGCAGGTGTGGCAGGGCTCACATTGCCAAGGGCTGAGCTAATGCTGCTCATATCTGTGGCCAGTTCGTCCTCTGTCACCTCTCCCATGTCCCGACCCTTTCCTCTCCTGCCCACCACCATCCTCGCCTCCCAATTCCTCTCTCAAAGCCAGTCTTTGCTAGCATCCATCAGTCTGCCTCCCACAGAAAACACTGCATTAGGCTCCTGTGCAAAGCCACTGGTGCTCCCCGCTACCTTCAGAGCAAACACAGCCCGGCTCGGCTGGCAGCCGGTGTGAGCACACGCTCCCCGCCCCCCCACCTTTGCCTCTCCTCCTCTCCTGAGATTACAGTGTGGTCAAGTGGAACAGACGTTAGATACGGAGGCATAAGATCTGAGTTTCAGTCTCCTCACCTCTCAAATTAGAGATAATAACCAGGACATGACCACCATACTGTATCTCCCAAACCCTCATCATCAAATCCCTCGATCCCTTGGCCCAGAAAGGCCATTCTTCCCAAGTGATGTAGCTGTAGTCCTGCCTTTTGAATGTGGTCTGCCTTTCAGCTAGTTCTCAGACCCTGGCACATGGTGGGAATGCCAGTGGCACTCGCTAAAGATCCGAGGCAGGCTCTGGGGCCCTGCCTTAGCTGGTCACGCTGTGTGAGAAGGCCCTCTGACCAGGAAAAAAGGCAGAGCAGAAGGTGAGCGGAAGAAGGAGAAGCAGAAATAGTGCTGCACGGGGACAGGGGAAGCCATCAGGAGCAGGGACCGAGTCACCAGAGGAGCCCCTCCAAGGTGCTGCCCCCGGGCCTCTGCCCGACCTACCTCCTTATGAACATGAGTGATGGCCGTGGAGAGTTCTAGGCCGTCAAGCAGATTGTTGCCGTCATAATCATGCATTTTGAAATAATGGAGCTGCAGCTCTTGTGGGGACATCTCCGCCTCTGGTTTGTTGATGACACCTTCGAGATGCTCCATGATATGCCTAAAGACCAACAGTGAAGCTCAGACCACCTGGCAGCGGTACTGGGCTAGGATCCTGCTGAAATCTTAAGGACTCTGAAAAGTTCAAGATCTTCAAGTATGTCCATCGCAGAAAAACTAACAGAAACAGTGGCAGACCACTCTCCAAGAAGATAGACATAGGCAAGGCCATGAAAGGAGTAGGGGGGAAAAAAATCAAACAGTTCATCTGTTATGCTGGCAAGATTATGGCTGCTTTTTCCTTTTTATTATTAGAATATGGTCATAACATTTGGGGGTGTGTGTGCATGTTCAGTCGTATCCGACTCTTTGCGACCCCTTGGGCTATAGCCCATCAGGCTCCTCTGTCCATGGAATTTTCTGGGCAAGAATATTAAAGTGGGTTGCCATTTCCTACTCCAGGGGATCTTCTGGACCTTGGGACTGAACCCATGTCTCTCGGGTCTTCTGCAATGGCAGGCAGGTTCTTTACCTAACATTGTTGGGGGAGGTATTAATGTGTTTTTTTTCTTAAAGCAATTTAAGGATAATAGAGCAGGAATTGTAGGCAAGAATGTGTGAGGCTAACTGGCCCAGGGTAAAAGTTCCAACAAATGATACAATGTTTGAACATGCCAGGAAAAAAGAAAAAGATCTTGTCATAAGCAAGAAACCCGAGCTCTGTTTTGGACTCTGCCACTGCTGCTGGTGTCTGTGTCTATCTGCCTGTCTGTGCTGAAAAAGAGAGACAGAATGAACTCAGGAAAGCCGTTCATCCTTTTTGGGTCTCATCTGTGATGTGATGGCAAAACAAGAACACCTGGACTTACAGGTGGCTACAAGGAATAAACACCATGCTTGGAAAAATGTCAAGGGGTTAGACAAATAGTAGAAGGCAAAGGGGACGGCGTGTGCCTTTGTAGCTGGCTGTAGCTGCAGACGGGGAGGCCCCTGGACCACAGCCCTGGCTGAATACGTACTCTTGGTCATGCACTGTGTTCTTATCCAGGCCCATGCTGCCGTGATGGGAGGAGCTGGCCCCGGGCTGCTCGGCCCTGGTACCTGGGGCACAAAAGGCCCAGAGCAAGCCACACAGGAAGGGGATTCTGAGCAGTCGCAGAGATCTCATGGTCACCGGTACCTGGGAGGTGGGGAACAAGAAGGTGAAGACAAGAACAGCAGAACTGAGGTTCTTTCAAGACTTGACACAGCACACTCCTGGGAACTGGGTGAAGGAGCAGGGCTGGGGAAGAGAACTGGCCAGCTCCGCCACCAGACTGCAGGATGACCTCGGGCTCTCCAGGTCCCCATCACTCAAATGGGCTGGTGGGTTCACAACCTTTCCCGAAGCCCCTTCAGAATGCCAAGCAGCTCAATGAGAGCTTACCAGGATCTGGAGAGCACTCCTGCCTAGAGCAGCTTACAGTTTGGTGAGAGAAATACTTCCTGCCGAGAGCACTAATCAAGGCAGAAAGTGAGGTGTACTAAAGAAAGATGAAACCCTCTGAGAGTTCAGAGGATGAAGTGTCCTTTGGGCTAGAGAAAGCCAGAGGTTAACAGACAAGGGGACACTTCAGCAGGTCCAGATAGAGGCGTGTGCAGTGGACGTGCAGGAACTGAAGGACGAATGGGAGGTGTGAGTAGAAGGATAGGTGCAGACAAGTGGGAGAGAGACTCCAAGTGGGTGAGTCAGACTTGAGCTTAGAGGGTATGAAGTGGATGGAACAGTGGGCAGCAGGCTGCAGAGGCTGACCAGGCCATGCTGGAGGCAGCTCTGCATGCTAGGCCAAAGAGGCTGACATTGCCTGGGGATGAATGGGAGCCATTGAGGGAGATGAGAGCAGAGGTGGTTTCAGAATGGCTCATCTGGCAGTGCAATGGGGAAGGTATTAGGCAGAGTGAGCCCAGAGACAGGGGTTCGGGGAAACAGTGGGTGGGTTAGATCAAGGCCCATGGCAGTGGACATTATCCCCTGCCTCATCCACCTCCCAGGGCTGTGAGGGAGGCAAAGAGTTGAGCCACGAGAAAGAGCACCAGGGAGGAGAGCTCCACAGGGATTAGGTCTATCTAGTACTTCTCGGGTTTGGCTGGACTTGGAGTCGTAGTCAACAAGGAGAAACAGTTGGCTACACAGCAAGCTCCCCGAGGGCAGGAATGCCTGTTCCCACCTATACTCCACCAAGGCTCAGGCAGCCTTACCTGCTATTAAACTGAAAGTCCTGATCCTTCCAGGGCTTACAGACTGACCTCTATAAAAAAAGAACTTGAAGGACAGCCAGGAGACCTCTCCTCAGAGGTGTTCTGGCCCCTCTCGGCTACCCCAAGAGGCTCTGGAGGGTGACATCCTAGGAAAATGCCATCCCACAATGTTTAGGAAAATTTCCCAAACCCGCTTTGCTGGATATCAGCAGTATACCCTCCCTTTTAAGGACACAATGGTCCCTGGGATATATAACTTCTAGGTGTAAAAAGAAGCATCGAGTCTCGTGACTGAATAGGGACATCAAAATGCAATTGTCATATTTCACAATAGAAAAAGACATTCAATATACACCAAATGAAAAAGAGCAGGCTACAAAAGTCTGTAAAGAATCATTCATTTTGGGGAAATTCCCTGGTGGTCCAGTGGTTAAGACTCGGGGCTTTCACTGCTGTGGCTCTGAGTTCAGTCCCTGGTTGGGGAACTAAGATCCCACGCCGCGTGGTGCAGCCAAAAAAAAAAAAAAAATCATTTTTGTAAAAAACAAAACAATGTATGTATATTTCTCATACACAGAACAAAGACTAAAAACTATTAAGAAAGATTACTTTCTGAATTATGAGATTAGGAGTGACTTTTATTTTTCTTCTCTTTACTTTTCCAATGCTTCTAAAATTTCTACTATAAGCATGTTTTTTCTTTACAAATATATATTTAATGCAATTCATCCCATAATTTTGTTCCAGTTCTATATGGATGGAATGAAAAGGGGGATTCTGGTTGAGTCTCATCTCTAGAAAATAATTCAGGAACAGCCAGAAACTACATCCCAATTTTACCAAAGAGAAGTGTCCAGACACTGATGAGGCCACTGCCCTTCTACCTGGTACCTGAAAACAAGGTCTTAGGTTACTCTCTGCAAAGACTGCCCCAACCAGAGAAGAGCAGCTTGTTCTGACCACACACTGCAGTTCTGGGACAGGAGGGACCAGAGGGGCAAGCCTTTAAGATTCATAATGCATTAGATGTCTCTTTCTCCAGCAAGCCTTATTCGACTCCAAGTCTGGCTTAGAAGGTCTTCCCATATGCTCCTAAGTGGTTCTCTTCAGAAAGGTCCTATCTGTTGCTGACAACAGCTGTGCATGCGCCTGTGAACACGTCTGATGACCTCTCGGTACCCTCTGCTGGACTGGGCTCTGTGAAGCTGGGGACTGGATTCACATTCACAGCACTGGGCACAGTTCCTGCACAGAGGCTGGAGGTTCTCAGCCTTCATGCCATGGTCCTTGGGAGCTGGGGGGTTATCAGACTCACCCATACACTGCCAGGTTCTGATGTCAATGTAACTGAGGATGAAACTTGGTTTTGGCGCTATCTATCAAATAGTAGAGCTCAGTGATCAACAGACCCATGGCACCATCTCTGAGAACCATGTGGTTGGACACTCAGTATATCAGGTAGGGGTGGGGGGTGGGGGAGAGGTTCTATTGGAATAACACCAAAAAGCAACCAAGTGCTTGGTAATACAGTAACTTTGAGTCCAAATTATCCCCTCTTCAAAGGAGATGGGATAAAGGCCAAGAACCATCCATTTGGGGCTTACCCCATTTTGGTTTGCTGTGCCTGGTTTCTAACCTTGAGACCACCACAAAAGCCAAATCTGCAAACACAGAAGAGAAACTCCCCCTAGCAAGTGCTACAAGAAGAACAGGGAATCTGACTGCCACCTGACAAACCATACTGCTCACACTGAAAAGGAAATATTAGCAACCCCTTCCGCCGAAAGAACAAGTTGCATCATCCACACTCCCAACTATTTAGCTCAAGGCCATAAGCAAAGAGCTTGGCAGATAAGCCCCAGGAGTTCCTGGGTTCACTGGCCTTTCAGAAAGTGTAAAGGCTAGGCTAGAGAAAAATCCAGAGGAGGAGAGATTTCTGAATTTGAGACATCCTTCACAGGAGTTCTGGGGAGAAGCGCCAGACCACTGATGGCAGCCGGCTCCCACAGGGCCTTGACTGTAACAGGGCTTTCCTCCTGGCTCCAGCAGCCTCTTCCAGTCCTAGGGCATTTGTCCCCATTTGTTCCACCTGTCCATCCGCCCTCTTCCTTCCAGGCCCAATTCAAATGTCATCTCTGTGTTCTCTCAGCCAAAGCCAACTGTTCTCTCCTCTGACCTCAGTCTGCGGTCTCTCACACTCACTTGGCCTTAACATATGGTCTCCTGCTGTTCTCCTTTTATTTTTCTCTTTCCCTCCCTCTGTGAAAATGGGGAAGCTATTTTCTCTGTCTCTCCTTTACTCCTTTCGTGAATTGATAACAAAATACTGAGCTCACCTGGAACAGCATGGCTTCACTCTGTATGAGGGCTCTGGGTCCTGGAACCCAGATGTGTTGTTCCCTATCACAGAGGATCTGACCTAAGCTAGAAAAATAACTTCCCTCGGGAGTCCTCCCAGCAGTGGTTTGGCCTGGCCCGCTCTCATTGTGTCCTTAGTCTTATCAGCACCAAAAAGTTTGGAGTCAGCCTTCCTCCCATGAGTTGTGGGCAACTTTTCTCTCATGCTACCGCCCTCAGTTAAGAATCAAACTCAAAGTAGCCACACATCCTGTACCCAGAGTCGATGTCAAAGAAAAACTCTGACTGGTACTTCTCCATTTAAAACTGCCATGGTTCTGGACTGAAAGTAAGGAAAGAACCAAGTTCCTAGACAAACCCCTACATGGGCTGGGGGTTGAGAACTGGTTCTGGAGAAGCAGGCAGTTAATAACTTGATCTATTTGTTCATTTGGGAGGGAGCTGCCATGCTTCATTTATACATTTAAGTAACTGTTTCCTGGGTTTCCCTGGTGGCTCAGCAGTGAAGAATCTGCCTGTAATGCAGGAGACATGGGGTTCAATCCCTGGGTGGGGAAGATCCCCTGGAGAAGGAAATGGCAACCCACTCCAGTATTCTTGCCTGGGAAATCCCATGGACAGAGAAGCCTGGCGGGCTACAGTCCATGGGATTGCAAAAGAGCTGGATGTGACTAAGCTACAACAACAACAACTTCACCAAACAGCCTGGTGCTGCACAAGGTTCTGAGGACAGGCATGTCTGAGGATAGGATAATCTGTGTGACAAGAACCAGACAGGCCCAGTGGAAAAGACCAGTAAATGGGATAGCTGTAGGGTATGGCAATAGCCCCAACCCCCACCTAGGTTAATATATGAAGGATGATTTTTTTCAATTAAAGGATAGCACTTTAGGTAGAGGGAACATAAACACCTAAGCCTAGGAGGAACTTGGTCCAATCTGGGAACTAAAAAGGATTCAATGTGAAGACAGTATAGTGGAGATGGATGAGTTAGTAAAGTAAAAAAGAAGAAAGGTCACCAAGGGCATTGAAAGCGATGTTCAAGAGCTTGTAAGCGCAATGGGGATCCACAGAAGGAAGATCAGGGGATGGGGGGAGGGTTCTGGTGACCGTGATCAGATTTCGGTTTTAAGGCCATCTCTCTGGCTTTCCAATACATAACAAAGCACAGAGGATGGAGAAGGGGCACAGGGGAGAGATGATGGTGGCCTGAACTTGCTAGAGCAGAGGACCTGGGCGTGGAGAAGTCGGCGTACCCAAGAGAGATTTGTGATGGATTCGATGTGGATGGGTAAAGCGTGCAGGATGTGAGAATGACGTGCAGGTCTCTGCTTGGGCATCTGGGTGGATGGCGGTGCCATGCTCACACAGGGGATACAAGAGAGGAATACCGGCTTCCCCGCCTCCCTGTTCCCCTGGCACAGCCTGGCCAAGCTCGGCCCCCGTCAGTGTTTGCTGTCTCTCCCAGAGAGAGACGGGGTACCAGGGGCAGACCGACAGCAACGACTCGGGCCCGCGCGCAGGTCCACCGCAGGTCCTCCAAGAGCGTGGAGATCGACCCCGGCCGGCCCATCAGGTTTTAAAGCCCCTACGGCATATGCCCCGGGAGGGAGGCTCTGCTCCTAGTCGGCTAGCTTCCCGCTGCGGCTCGGGGTCCGAGACCCGCACCCAGGGCGCTCTTGCCTTCCAACCCTAGCCAGAAGCCCCGAGACCCCCCGAAGGAAGGCCAGGATTCCGCCCCGCTGCAGACTCCTGAATGCCGCCCCACGGAACTCGTCCTCCAAGGTCGGGTCACAGGGGTCACAGGCCGCAACCGGATCGCGGGAGGCCCCCGGTTCACTCACCCTCGCTGCCACCAGCTGCCACCAGTTTTTCCCCCAAAGCGAAGCCCTCCAGCATGAGCCTCGCCAGCTCCCGTCTTCAGTACGTTTTCCCTCGGCTCCGCCCCCGCCCTGGCCCGCTGTGCGCACGCGCGTCCCTTTCTGCCCGCCCATTGGCGCCGCGGGCCCCGCCTCTGACCAGTGCCTGATCCAGGCCTCTGGGGTGATTCCACGTGTAACGGCCTCAGGCCCAGTAAGGGCTGGGCGGAGGCATCTCTTCTGTCTACCTTCCATAGGGCGACACTCGGTTGGATCCTGGGTTGGACCACCTGAACCCCCAAGTCCGTAGGGGCTAGGCAAGCCCGGAAGCCCCCAGGAATGTAGTAGGTTGATGACGTTGTATGGCAGATGCAACTGGCCCCCAAACCGACTTTCAGCTCCACCACCAGCTCCATGTCTAC
Organism: Capricornis sumatraensis; assembly: GCF_032405125.1. Lineage (NCBI taxonomy): Eukaryota > Metazoa > Chordata > Mammalia > Artiodactyla > Bovidae > Capricornis > Capricornis sumatraensis. Next base: position 77,253,424 of record NC_091069.1, on the reverse strand, counting down.
AGGTTCCTGGGTTTCTCTGACTGCAAGTTAAGAAAAAATATAATAGCGTGAAGAAAAAAATTGTTGCCTGCCATTCCAGTTCTGTCAGGTTCAAGCCATTAGCCCCTGCAGTTGCTCACCAACCGTGGGCCCTGGGACCAATTTTAGGATGGAGAAAGACTGAGCGACTTCACTTTCACTTTTCACTTTCATGCATTGGAGAAGGAAATGGCAACCCACTCCAGTGTTCTTGCCTGGAGAATCCCAGGGACCGGAGAGCCTGGTGGGCTGCAGTCTCTGGGGTCGCACAGAGTCGGACATGACTGAAGCGACTTAGCAGCAGTAGCAGCAGCAATGTACTTCAGGTATACTTAGATAGGTTAAGCTGCATCTCTAAGGAAAAAACTCAGATAAGCCTAGGAAATACAGAACTGCTGTGGGCTCAGCCAGGGATTGAAGATAATGCAGGGACCTGGTTGAATCATGTTGGGAGTCTGCAAACGGAGAATCAAGCACCCAGGCTTCCTATCTTTTTATGGGTTGGCAGAATGAAGAAAGAAACATGGATGGTGAAAATATTGTCTAGGATCAAGTACCACTTTCTAGTTTTAATAGCTCAGAAAATTATTTCCTCCCTTCTCTGACCATTGTGGCAGGATAGCAGCGTCTTAGTTGCTCAGTCATGTCCATCTCCGTGACCCCATGGACTGTAGCCAGCCAGGCTCCTCTGCCCATGCGATTGTACAGACAAGAATACTGGAGTAGACTGCCATTCCCTTCTCCAGGGAGTCTTCCTGACCCGGAGATTGAACCCAGGTTTCCCGCTTTAGAAGCAGATACTTTACCACCTGAGGATAGAGGACACCCTATTAATCCCAGACTCCTCCTTTCCTTACTCTGAAGTTTGAGTTAGTTTGATCTAGTTCATTTTTCAGCTCTCCCTCTGCCGTCCATCCATTCTTCCACCTGGTTGTTTATTCATTCATTCATTAACACTTCTTGAGTACCTCCTAGGGACTAGGCTCTGTGCTAGGAGTTAACCTGAGAAATGAGTACAAACAAGAAATGGTCTCCTTCAACAAGTTCAGTGTCTGATAGATGGATAAAGCATTTCTCATTCTATTTATCCAACACTTCCACTTTTTCTGTGGATCTTATCCCGTGTCATCTCTCTCTTGAATCACCGATTGCTCCCCATCTAATAGGCCATCCCCAGGATCATTTCATCTTGCTGTGGTTTCTTCTCCACTGCATTACTGAAACTGCAGTCTCCATGCAAATTCAGTGGTGCCTTCTTTGTTTTCACTCTCCCTCTCAGTACCATTTCTCACTGTCAGTCATTCCTACTTTGGAACACCTTCTCTTGTGTTTTGATGCCATGTACTTTTGGTCCTCCTCGTACCTCACTAGCTGTTCTTTCTTGGGTTCTTTTCACTGACTTCTCACCTACTTCTCAACCTATAAATAGCGGGGTGCTTAGGGCTCTATCCTTAGTCCCCTTCTTTGTCAACCTATCCATTCTGCTTATGTGATTTCATCTAATCATGTGGTCTTAGGTGCCATTTACAAGCAGATGACTCCAAAAAAAGATTTCTAACAGTGACCTCAAGCCTGTAAAGTCCTGACTCCTCAAAATAACTGCCTACTTGCCATCTCCACAGGAGTGTCTAACTAGGATCCCAAACTTAACTTGGCCCACTGAAATATTTTCACCCCCAAACATGTACCTCTCTGTTTTTCCCAGTTTAGCAAATGTCACTGCCATCCATTTAGTTATTCAAGCCAGATTCTAGGAGCTACATTCCCCCCCACCCCCAGCTTTACTGAGGTATAACTAACACCCAGGAAACCATCATCCGCTACTTAAACTACTGTGAGAACTTCCTTATTGACCTCCCTTGCCCCATTTTAGTCCATGAGACATTTGTTTAAGCCATTTATAGAGTGTTCTAGAACTTGTAGCTGAATCCATTCCTAACAGGCAAATAACTTGTTACTAGAAGTAGAACATAAAAACCAAATACTAAAATGTGGGATTGGCTAACTGAAGATTAAGGTAGCCAGTGGTGAAGACTCTCTATTCCATATTGGAAAGTTAGTGACCAACATGTTAAGTAGTAAAGAATTGAACTGCTGTCACTTGCTAGACCTTGGAAAAAACCCACACGCTAACCAAAGTTGTATTATTGGAGAAATCTCAGGAACAATACAGAACACTTGAGAGTGTTGCCTTTTTTTCATCCTTTTTAAAGTAGCTTTCAGCAAAGTCCTTCAAGAGAGTGGCAAATCCAGATTAGAACGGATTTGAAAGCAGAGGTTAAAGAAAATAAGGCCTTGGTGAGAGAGAAGGACTTGATGAGGTGCAGCTCACAACCTAAACTAGCTGAGTCTCACAATTTGGAGCCTTGCTGGGTTGAAATAAACAATTTTCTTTGAATATCCAAGTTGAAGTCAGAACACATGGAAACAGGGAAGAGGCAGCTTTATCAGGAGATAAGATAGAGCCCCAAGGGAGCAAAGATGGACCACAGGTGGGGACCACAGGTGGCTTCTCTACTCGCTTTGTTTTGAATTACCTCCACTGCAACTGAGCACACAGAGACCCTGTAAGACTTAAATATTCTTATTCCTGGTCTTGCTTGTTTTCCAAAAAGAAACATTTGAGGTATACACAAGAAACTAATAAAAGAGAACAGAGGTGAGAATAAGACCTCATTTTATATCTTTTTGTATTGTTTTCATTTTTAAAAAGTCAAATATATTACCTATGGGGGGGCCGGGAAATATAGTTTTTAATTAGAAAACCATTTGAAGACTTTAGATAAGTTATATGATTGTGATTACTCATGCATAAACTTGACCAGAAGCTTAACAAATGATGGAGGGAGTCATGTATCCCTAAAATCTCAAGCCTGGTCAACGGTGGTCATCCTTGTTAACAAGGGAAGAGCTGCCAGATTCCCTACAAGAACCTGATACATGGTCACGGAAGACACCCCTTGTTTCTGTCCAGCAGGACTGGACTGGATGTGGCTTACTGACTGGGGTCTACTCTTATGTTTTTTATTCTCTTTTTTTCTGAAAAGAAAGGAGTTTTATTATTTCTTCACATTGTGCATTGACTGTGTTTCCCTGCCTTTTGATTTGGTTTTCTTCTTTAGAGCTTATTGATGCACAGTTGTTCAGGAAAAAACACACTCCTGTTTTCCTTTACTCATACACACAATACTTGTGACAGCAGGTGTGTGGGGTGTTCTCCCCACACTAAACAATTCTCTGCGACACCAGCTGAGTGTTCTACAATGCAATTCAATCATGACACTAACTGAAGTTAGTACAGTCCCCACAGGGAAAGGACTCAGCTGCATAAGACGGCTGCCCACTTCCAATTCCAAGCTCAGTAAGTAGGTCCTCAGGTTAACCATGACTTCTGTTGGACTCGGCTACAAATTGAAGGTTTCCATGACTCCCTCCTGAGATTTTATCACTTGCTAGAACAGCTCACAGAACTCAGGGGAACATTTACTTGCACTTCCCAGTTTATTTTATAGTACAGGTTATCATAAAGGGTACAGATGAACAGCTAGATGAAGAAATATATAGAGTGAGGTCTGGAAAGGCACAAAGCACAGGAGCCCCTGTCTCTTTGGAGTTGCGGTACCCCACCCTGCAGACATGTGGATATACTCACCAACCCAGAAGCTGTTCAAACCCTGTACCACTGAGATTTTTATGAAGGCTTCCCCATACAGACATAATCAATGATTAACTCAATCTCCAGTCCTTTCCCTTTCTTGGAGGCTAGTGGGTGGAGCTAAAAGCTCCACCTGTCTAGTCATGGCTTGGTCTTTCGGTGACTAGACCCATCCTGAAGCCATCCAGGGGCCCACCAAGGGTCACCACATTAGAACAAAGGACCCTCCAATCACCAAGGAAATTCCAAGGGATTTAAAAATCATCACGAACCAGAGTGAAAGGCCAAATATTAGAACAAAGATGCTCCTAATGCTCCCGTCACTTATGAAATTACAATGGAATTACAGCTCTGTGCCAGGAACCAAGGGCATATATATATATATTTTTTTCTATTATTTCACAATAGTACACACAAAAGTACACGTACAGAAAAGCATACAGCTCAATAAGCTTTCGGGAATTGAATGCCCCCGTGTAACCAGCACCCAGATCAAGAAGCAGAACATTACCCGCATCCTAGGAGACCTGCCTGTGCTCCCTTCCAAGCACCACCCTCTCCCTGACAGGCAGCTGCTATCCTGACTTTTGCTAACACCACAGAGCGGCTTTGACTTGTTTCTGTTTGTTCTATAAATGGAACCACACAGCACATCCTCTTTTTGTCTAGAGCTTCCTTTACACTGCACTTTGAGATTTGTACATGGTGTGTACGTCGGGAACATTCATCCTCATTTCTGTATGCGCTCCCTTTTCCCTTCTACCATCAGTGGACGTCTGGGTGGTTTCCAGTTTCAGGTGGTTATAAATTATGCTGCTTCAAACTTTGCAGAACACGTTTTCTTGCACACCTGCTCACGTCTGTGTCAGGTATTCACCCGGCTCAGAGTGAACGCAGGTGTTCAGTTGTACGAGATCGCGCCAAAAGTCTTTCAAAGTGGCTGCGTCAATCTCGACCAGCAAGAGCATATGGTGTTCTGTTGGTCCCCGTTCTCTCCAACACTTGGTACATCCCATCTTTCTCGTTTTAGCAGACAATGAACTTGGCTTAAATCATCCAACCATAAGCTACACCTGAACCTCAAAGAGGGTCCTACGGAGTACACAGAGAACCTGGACTCTATGTGGTAGGCAGGAGCTGGCTGAGACTCCTGCCTAGGATTACCTCCTGTATGGAGTGAGTGCCCCACCCCCCACCCCCCAGGTTAAATATGTATGTGGGAAAGAGGGGGTGTGCGTAGGCTTTAAGAAACCCAAGAGAGACACCAGGCCAACACTGGTTAGTTAGGGTGGGTGGTAGCCCAGTTTCCATTTTCAACACCCTTCTCTCTTGTCTATCTCTACAATAAAGGCTAAAATACATTAAACACTCACTTCCCCATCCTTTTTTTGCAGTTAGATGACCAGGGAGCACAGTTCTGGGCAATGAAACATAGGGGGAACTTGGGAAATCTTTTGTTTTTCTAATAAAAGAGACAAGTGCAGACCTCTCCCCTTCCTCCAGTTGTGAATGAGGATGTACAGCCTCAACCATGGAGGGAAGTGGGAGAGGATTTAGAAAGACTACCCCAATGCTCTGGGGCCACTGAACCAACACCAGCAGCTGCTTCCTTCCAGATATCCTCTTAAGAGCACAGGACTCCTATTTGTTTAAGCTGCTCTAAGACAGTTATTTGCAGTCCAAAGAATTCCCAAGGGACACAGAGGCCAAGCAAGATGTGGACTCAGATGGGAACTGGATTTGTCTATGCGAGGTCACTGCGGGCTCAGAGACCAGTTTACGTGGAATTCTGGACAGCAGCCAATGTACAGTGGGTGGTGAGTGCCTGGCAGGTAAGACTGCATATAGCAAGTGTGGGCAAGCCTTTCAAGTTTGCCTGTGAGGGAAAGGAAAGTAACTGGAGGGGGACACAGGATCCAGAAGGGCTGTCCTTCAGGTGGAGGACCTTGTGCATGTCAAAATCATCTTGAGAAGGAGCCCAGCAAAGACGATATTGAAAAGAGCAGAGTGGAAAAAACTGAAAGAATAAGGTTATTGAGGAGGCAGGAGAGAATGGATATAAAGCTAAGATGAGTGTTAGCCTGAAATTTGGGTATGCCGAATTGCTTTTGTTGTGTCCAACTCTTTGCGACCTCAGGCTCCTCTGTCCATGAGATTCTCCAGGCAGGAATACTGGGATGAGTTGCCATTTCCTCCTCCAGGGCATCTTCCTTACCGGGGGATTGAACCCGCATGCATTGCAGGCAGATTCTTGACTGCTTGAGCCACCAGGGAAGCCCACTAGTTCTGGGAGTGCTGTGACTGGGGGAAGGGCAGGCAGCTGGGTCAAAGTTTGAAACCATCATTGTGAAACTGGGACAGCAAGCTGCCTAGAAGAGATAGAAGACTTTCCTGCCTGACTTGAAAGCTCAGTTGGAGTTAGGGATCACTCATTTAGAATGGTAATCTGCATAATTATTTAATTCTATACAATGGTTAATGTACACTTTGTGAATTTTAATTAAAAAATTTTTGTTGGATTTAAGTTACACATGGATATAGCTAGAAAAAAAATTAGAACAGAAAGTTGTCTGATAAAAAGCCAAGTTCCTCTCTCTCAATCACCACATCTTCCCATCTTGCATGCTGCTGTTTATTACCACACCAGGGTTGAGTGGGGGGCTGGACTGGAGAAGAGTAAGCGGGATAAGGAAGTTCTTACTCAACAGGCCCAGTAAGTCAGCTCTTCCTTCCTCCCTCCATCTGATTGATTTTTAATGCTGAGTGCTTTCTTGTGGCTCCCCTGCTGGACCCTTCACTGAAGGTGCCCCGACAAGAGGACAGCACTCTCTTTTGGAAGACTTGGGTTTCTCTGGTGGCAGATTGTAAAGAATCTGCCTACAATGCTGGAGAGCTGGGTTCAATCCCTGGAGAAAGGAATGGCTGGCTACCCACTCCAGTATTCTTGCCTGGAGCATTCCATGGGCAAAGGAGCCTGGCGGGTTACAGTCCATAAGGTCACAGAGTCGGACATGAATGAATAAGATTTTCACTTCCACCTCTTTTCTGGTCCTCTCTCAAAATCTTGTTTTCCCTGGTAGTCCAACAAGCACTAATTTGGGCAGAATCCCTTTAAAAATTATCCCAATCTAGTTCAAGAGCTCATGACTTGGGTTGGGTTTGAGAGGAGACGAGGGTAGAGTACCCACTTTCCCTTGGGTATTTTCCAGGAGACAACAATCCCCAGGGGGCCCAGTATGAAACCTGAACAATGAAGAAGTGATACTGAGCGTGATGTCTAGGAAGATGGGCCTGAGAGCATCCTCAAGCCCTCAGTCCCTTGAGCCCCAGCATGGTTCAGCCAAGGGAGGCAAGAATTCCAAAGTCCTCCAAGAAGGCTAGCGTTGAGAGCAAAGCACACTAAATGAGACCTGGTCACTTGTTGTTGTTCAGTTGCTCAGTCATGTCTGACTGTCTGTGAGCCCACTGACTGCAGAATGCCAGGCTTCCCTGTCCTTCACCAACTCCTGGAGCTTGCTCAAACTCTTGTTCATCAGGTCAGTGATGCCATCCAACCATCTCATGCTCTGTCATCCCCTTCTTCTACTGCCTTCAGTCTTTCCCAGCATCAGGGTCTTTTCTAATGAGTTGGCTCTTTGCATCAGGTGGCTAAAGTACTGGAGCTTCAGCTTCAGCATCAGTCCTTCCAATGAATATTCAGGACTGATTTCCTTTAGGATTGACTGGTTTGATCTCCTTGCAGTCTAAGGGACTCTCAAGAGTCTTCTCCAACACCACAGTTCAAAAGCATCAATTCTTTGGTGCTTAGCCTTCTTTATGGTCCAATTCTCACATCCATACATGACTACTGGAAAAACCATAGCTTTGACTAGATGGACCTTTGTTGGTAAAGTAATGTCTCTGCTTTTTAATATGTTTTCTAGGTTTATCATAGCTCTTCTTCCAAGGAGCAAGAGTCTTTTAATTTCATGGCTGCAGTCACCATCTGCAGTGATTTTGGAGACCAAGAAAATAAAGTCTGTCACTGTTTCCATTGTTTCCCCATGTATTGGCCATGAAGTGATGGGACTGGATGCCATGATCTTAGTTTTCTGAATGTTGAGTTTTAAGTCAGCTTTTTCACTCTCCTCTTTCACCTTCATCAAGAGGCTCTTTAGTTCTTCTTCACTTTCTGCCATAAGGGTGATGTCATCTGCATATCTGAGGTTATTGATATTTCTCCCAGCAATCTTGACTCCAACTTGTGTTTCTTCCAGCCCAGCGTTTCTCATGATGTACTCTTCATATAAGTTAAATAAGCAGGGTGACAATATACAGCTTTGACGGACTCCTTTTCCTATTTGGAACCAGTCTGTTGTTCTATGTCCAGTTCTAACTGTTGCTTCCTGACCTGAGTACAGGTTTCTCAAGGGTTAAATTCTCAAGGGAAGTTTTTTTTTTTTTAAACCAAATAAAGAGGTTATAACAGGACATCCTCTATTTCCTTGTGCATTTCTGCAGTTTCATTTCTGGTACATACTTTCACCACAGGTATAGCCCTTTCAGAGTTCTAACTTTACAGGAAAGCACCAGGTCTACCTCTTTATTCTTGTTAACCCAAGGTCTTTCTACCATTGCTCTGCATCCATTAAAATTCAAAGTCCAGTAAACCCCCAGGGAAGCCTCTGCCTCAGCTCATCCAACATTCCTGCATCCTCCACCCCCGCTGCCCCGCCAATTTAACTCCCTGTTAACCTTGGGACCATCAAGAATGTTCCCTACTTTCTTGTGAGCTTAGCTATCCAATTAACAGAAAGCTTAATTTATTTTACAAGCATCTTAACGTGTTTTGGAAGAAACAGAACTGAATACATTTATGGAACATACTCACATTCATGAAGAAAAATATATTCTAGAATAATTGAATACAAATGTTTTAAATTAGAATATGTGACAATAATATCTTGAAGATTATCTTGAATAACAAATACTCCTCGTGGTATTCATAAAAAAAATCTTAATATTCATTGGGTATTTTCAAGAGTGCTCTTAAGTTTTGGATAAATCACACATTGACAAATTGGGAGTAGCTTGGACATTGAACTAGCTGATCCTTCCATGAACTGACCTTTAGGGATCTGGGCTGCTTCCATTTAGCTTTTAGTACTTTTTTTAAAGTACAGGTTAGTTCAGTACACTGCATTTTTTTTTTTTTTTTGGTAAAATGTTGACACATGCCTGCTCAGAATAAATTAACTTGACTATATCAACTGATTTACTTGGTGGATAAAGGTAATTCATAAACCAGTTCCTACACTGACTCTTTTTCTACCTTTCCTCCCAGATTCCCACTGTTATGGTTTAATCTCCTCTAAGCAACATTAAGGCTTCCTAGGTTGCTCTGCGGGTAAAGAATCCACTTGCAATGCAGGAGACCCAGGTTTGATCCCTGGATCAGGAAGATCCCCTAGAGGAGGGCATAGCAACCCACTTAAGTATTCTTGCCTGGAGAATCTCATGGACAGAGGAGAGTGGCAGGCTACAGTCCATGGGGTCAAAAAAGAGTAGGAAGTGACTGAGCACGTACACAAGCAACATTAATGATTATTTTCTCCACCCAACATCTCACACAGTTTTAATAACAATAAATGAAGGGATGGATGTGTGAATGAATCAGTTAATCAAATTTTTTTTCCTATCTACTTACTGTTTTTTTCTCTTCCAGTTTTATTGCGATATAAGTGACATAGAACACTGCATAAGTTTAAGTTGTACAGCATATTAGACTTACATACACCATGAGATGATTATCACAATAACTTTAGAGCATGCACCATCTCATATAGATGCAAAATTAAATTTTAAAAATGCTTTTTTCTTGTGATGAGAACTCGTAACAACTTGTCACATATACAGCAGTTGTTTATCAGGTTGTACATTACATGCCCAGTGCTTATTTATCTTATAACTGGAAGTTTGTAGCTTTTGATAAGCTTTCTAAATTTTACTTTTTACAGTGACACTTTTTGACCTATACCTGAAATTCTGATTATTATAAATATACTGAAGAACATAATGATAGAAATAGGGAAAAGAAGGAAGAGGCAAGAGAAACATTTTTAAATGTTTTAAACTGAGTATTATACTTCTTTTTTTAAAAATATATTGCAGGAATTGAATATTGAAAGCAAAAAGAGCTAAACTGTAGGACACAGACAATATTAAAACTGACTTCAGAGATGAATGAAAGGGAATTATAAAACCCAGATTGGAGGGGAAGGCTTCATAGGACAGGTACAAATTGAAGTGAATACCCTGGGTATTGACTCAGGAAACAGGGATTCTTACAAGCCATTAGGTAAACAAACCCAATAAACTATAGGTTATAGCCTGACTAGTCACATTATAAAAGTCCTTTCATATAGAGGGCATTTTCTATGATGATCATTTCTGCCTTTCTAATAATATTTAATTTTACAAAATTCTAATTGATATGTTACTTTCCAGCATTGAAGTTACTGCATGAACAAAGGTAGTTCATCGTCTTGAGGAGTTTTCCCAGCCATAGTGTTTACTCCAAGATATATTAGCTCAGACCCTCTGCTTAGTTATCAACCGGTTCATTATTCTTTGTAAGTAATTAAAATAAGTGTTCTCAGGATCAGCAGTACACTCAGACCACCCTTGACATGGACAAAAGGAATGTGCTAAAGCTAAAGGGACTTCTTTGTTGGTTGTTGTTATTATTTATTGTTATTTAGTTGCCTAGTTGTGTCCAGTTCTTCAGGATCCCATGGACTGCAGCATGCCAGGCCACTCTGCTCCTGTTCCTTTATTGGTTGGTGCAGGGGGATGTTAATTAATGGTACTGTATTTTCATAGAGTAGATAATCGCAGATTTTCATTTGATCACTAGCTCCTCTTTCCCTCTGCTGGTGCTGCTGCTAAGTCGCTTCAGTCGTGTCAGACTCTGCGTGACCCCATAGACGGCAGCCCACCAGGTTCCGCCATCCCTGGGATTCTCCAGGCAAGAACACTGGAGTGGGTTGCCATTTCCTTCTCCAATGCATGAAAGTGAAAAGTGAAAGTGAAGTCGCTCAGTCGTGTCCGACTCTTCGTGACCCCATGGACTGCAGCCCACCAGGCTCCTCCGCCCATGGGATTCTCCAGGCAAGAGTACCTCTTTACCTCTAGACATCCCTGAAAGTCCTAGGCTGTGGCTCTACACATCGACCTCAGAATCAGGGTCCCGAACAACGGCTGACAGGAGGTTTGGCAAGGGCTCTGGCAGCGTCTTCAAACTTGAACCTGGACCCTTGGCCCACGTCATGGTCATCCACATGGTCCTCCTTTGGCCCTGCCCTGGGAAGGAAGGGCTTCCCTCGGCTGTGAGGCCACTGAGGAAAGGACTTCTTTTGACAGAGGATTCTTTTTCAGAAAAGGGTAAAGGTATGAGTCTTTCTGATCATTCTAGAAGAATGTCAGGTTTTAGGGGCTGCCTTGCATCCAAAGAACCATGCAGAATGTTTATATGAACCTGTCTGTATTGATTGATGGCTTACCTTTTACTGTCTGGAGGTAGAGTGAGTGAAGAGGAGGTGAAAGCATGTCCATTTTACATGCCATCCTTTGGGTTTACTACCAGAATTGCCAAGAGGATTTTAATAAACAACTTTCTCCCATCCAGTCTTAACAAGAGAGTTCACTGTAAAATGCTATGGTGTACTGTATTTTGTGGAAGGTCTTTATAAACTTGCCCCATATCTGCTCAGAATGTTTCAAGAATGCTCACATACCCTTTATCCTTTTAAGCAAAATCTTTCCTCTGGTGTTCTGAGTGGCTTTGGGGAGGCCAACCCAGAGTCTTCCAGAGGTATCAGTTAACCTGCTACCTGTGTGATGGATGGAGACAGTTCAGTTCAGTTCATTCACTCAGTCATGTCTGTTTCTTTGTGACCCCATGGACTGCAGCATGCCAGGCTTCCCTGTCCATCACCAACTCCCAGAGCTTGCTCAAACTCATGTTCATCAAGTAGGTGATGGCATCCAACCATCTCATCCTCTGTCATCCCCTTCTCCTGCCTTCAGTATTCCCCAGGATCAGGGTCTTTCCTAATGAGTTGGCTCTTTGCATCAGGTGGCTAAAGTATTGGAGCTTCAGCTTCAGCATCAGTCCTTCCAATGAATATTCAGGGTTGATTTCCTTTAGGATTGACTGGTTTGATCTCCTTGCAGTCTAAGGGACTCTCAAGAGTCTTCTCCAATACCACAATTCAAAAGCATCAATTCTCCAGTGCTCAGCTCTTTACGGAGAAGGCAATGGCACCCCACTCCAGTACTCTTGCCTGGAAAATCCCATGGACAGAGGAGCCTGGTAGGCTGCAGTCCATGGGGTCATGAAGAGTGGGACACGACTGAGTGATTTCACTTTCACTTTTCACATTCATGCATCAGAGAAGGAAATGGCATCCCACTCCAGTGTTCTTGCCTGGAGAATCCCAGGGATGGCGGAGCCTGGTGGGCTGCCATCTGTGGGGTCACACAGAGTCGGACATGACTGAAACAACTTAGCAGCAGCAGCTCTCTTTATGGTCCAGCTCTGACATCCAATACATGACTACTGGAAAAACCATAGCTTTGACTAGATGGATGGATCTTTGCTGACAAAGTCATATCTCTGCTTTTTAATATGCTGTCTAGGTCGGTCATAGCTTTTCCTCCAAGGAGCAAGCATCTTTTAATTTCATGGCTATAGTCACCATCTGCAGTGATTTTGGAGAACAAGACAATTAAGTCTGTCACTGTTTCCATTGTTTCCCCATGTATTTGCACTGAGGTAATGGGACTGGATGCCATAATCTTAGTTTTCTGAATGTTGAGCTTTAAGCCAGCTTTTTCACTCTCTTTCATTTTCATCAAGAGGCTCTTTAGTTCTTTTTCGCTTTGTGCCATAAGGGTGGTGTCATCTGCCTATCTGAGGTTATTGATATTTCTCCCTGCAAACTTGATTCCAGCTTGTGCTTCATCCAGCCCAGTATTTTGCATCATGTACTCTTCATATAAATTAAATAAGCAGGGTGACAATATAGAGCCTTGACATACTCCTTTCCCAATTTAGAACCAGTCCATCGTTCCATGTCCATTTCTAACTTTTGCTTCTTGACCTGCATACAGGTTACTCAGGAGGCATGTAAGGTGGTCTGGTATTCCCATTTCTTTAAGAATTTTCTATAGTTTGTTGTGATCCACACAGTCAAAGGCTTTGGCATAGTCAATAAAGCAGAAGTAGACGTTTTCCTGGAATCCTCTTGCTTTTTCTATGATCAAATGGATGTTGGCAATTTGATTTCTGGTTCCTCTGCCTTTTCTAAATCCAGCTTGAACATCTGGAAGTTCTCAGTTTACATACTGTTGAAGCCTAGCTTGGAGAATTTTGAGCATTACTTTGCTAGTGTGTGAGATGAGTGCATTTGTGTGGTACTTTGAACATTCCTTGGCATTGCTTTCCTTTGGGATTGAAATGAAAACTGACCTTTTCCAGTCCTGTGGCCACTGCTGAGTTTTCCAAATTTGCTGGCACTGAGCAGATGACCCACAAACTGGAGAACAATTATACCAAAGAAGTTCTCGCACTGTTACAAAAGTTCTAGGACCTACAACGGGTTTCCCAACCTGGGGATTCGGCAAAGGGATTGAGAAGCCCCAAGGAATTTGACTTTGGAGGCCAGTGGGATTTGATTACAGAACTTCCACAGGACTAGGGTAACTTGGAGGGCACAAACAAAACCTTGTCCAGAGCAGGACCCAAGAGAAAGGAGCACTGACCCCACAAGAGACCGAGTCAGACTCACCGGTGAGTGTCCTGGAGTCTCCGGCGGAGGTGTGGGTTGACAGTGGCCTGCCATGGGGTCGGGGCAGTGAATACAACAGTGCTGGCATAAATCCTCTTGAAGGAGGTTGCCCCTACCATAGTTTGGCGTCAGGCCAAACAACAGGGAGGGAATACAACTCCACCCATCAACAGAAAATTGGATCCCCACTTTCAGTCCCTCCCATCAGGAAGTTTTCGCAAGCCTCTTATCCTTATCCATCAGAAGGCAGGCAGAATGAAAACCACAATCACAGAAAACTAGCCAGACTGATCACGTGGGTCACAGCCTTGTCTAACTCAATGTAGGGCTACCCAAAACGGACGGGTCATGGTGGAGAGCTCTGACAAAACGTGGTCCACTGGAGAAGGGAATGGCAAACCACTTCGGTATTCTTGCCTTAAGAACCCCCTGAACAGTATGAAAAGGCAAAAAGGATGAAGACACATCTATGGAAATACTGGGGATATACAAGGAAGTGTGGCCTGGAGCAGAGCTGAAATCACTGCAGTCTTCCAGCAGCCTGGAGAGCAGAGGATTCTGGCTCTCAGAGTCAGGAAGGATGGCTGCAGCTCCAAGGCTGGAGCCCCAGAGGCAGGAGGGGGCCAGTAGCGCCTCCTGGGAGAGTTGCCTGGGTCACAAGGAACAGCTCCTCTACTCAGAATATCTTCTCCCTGCAGATTCAGCTGGGCTTGGGCTGGCCCAGGGCTCAATTCATTATCTCCTTATCTTTACAAATTTCCACAGTTCACAAGCAAATTCTTTCTGAGTTTCTTAGCTGAAATCCTTGGGAAAAAGAATCTAGTTGAGGCCATCTTTTTGTGCCAAGTCATCATTACAGCTGATTGGTCCATGGGTGGTCTGGCTTCCCTTGAAGCAAGAGTCTCCACTTTGGTCTCGGGGTCACTCATATCTAAACAGACAAGGTTTCTTGTCATGGAATGACCTGCTGAGGCTCATTTTGGGGCTATGAATGAGTGGGGCAGATTCTCATGGAAGGGAGGAGAGAATGACTGATCAAGCCTGAAGCAGCCTGGATGGTAGTCTCTCAAAAGTCCTCTGGGGAAGTATCTCCTTCAGCTTTTATTCCTGTCAGGGCCCACATACATGCCGGGAAGGAACAGGCCTCTCGCAGCCCACTCTAAAACCCACTTGTTTTAGTTAGGATCCTTTAAAACTGGAGCAAAAGTTACTAAGATTTTATTGGGAGATCAAAACAAACACTTAGGTGAAGAAAGCATACTGCCCTAATAACTAGCAAGTGTCATATCCTAATGCAAAATTTCCTCAACCTTATTACAAATCAAAGAAAGGCTTTGTCAACTACAAATTGGCCCTTACCGAGAGCATTGCCAATGACTAAACAACAAGGCATTAGCCATCTGCCTCTGCTGAGACTGAACCCCAGGCTGCTATAGCTGGCGACCTTCAACAACCCCTGAGCGAGGCGCTCTGCTCCAGGGAATCTGGTGGGTTAGATAGTTGGATGTTTTTAGGAACAGATTTTATGATCTCAATCCTTGCATCTCCTCATATCTAGAGAAGCACTAAACCCCTTCATGGTGAGATCAGACCCTCATGACTTACAAAATCCTTTTGTAAATTGAGCGCTTCATGGTATCGGACTCCCCCTTCACCCAAACTTCATATATTGACTTTCCCCCACTGCCACTTTGGAGCAGTCTCTCAGAGCGATCTGAGATGCTGCCTCCGGGGCTGCAGTGCTCATTTTGCCCCAAATAAAACTTACCTCACAACTCTCAAGTTGTATATCTTTTTTAGTCGACAGCTTAATTCTTAATTTTGGCCTATTACACTGGCAATATCCATTGTTAGGAGGGTACAGAAAAAGTGTATGAGAGTACAGGAAATGTATATGAGAGTATACATATACAAAGCCTTAAAAAGGTGTGGAAAATGAAGTATTTCATGCTATATCAGTGGGCAAGAAATGTCATAGCTATCACAATTCCAGCCCTCCAAATGTGAATTTCTGAGCCATGCCAACAAGCAGCATCACTCCCTACAAGAGGAACTAAAGGATGTCCCAGTTTCTTGCATCTTCCCATACAGGCATCTAGATTTCTTAACTTGATATCTATTTTCCTTACTCAACAATAATCTTTGATGTTCAGACTGCCTGCCTGCTTTGTTGCACACTTGTGTATAGCCCGACTCCCTCTCCTGCCTCTGGGAAGCAGTCCCTTAGGGCTGCTAAGATGCTGTCTCCCAGAGAGTCCTAAACATTCCCACCAAATAAAGGACTTCTCAACTTTCAGGCTGTGACTAATTTTTTACTTGACAGGTGCATATGGTCCAACTCAGTAATTTCATTCATAGTGGTGTGGGTGGGTTAGTCGCTCAGTCGTGTCTGAATCTGTGTGACCCCATGAACTGTAGCCCATCAGACTCCTCTATCCGTGGGATTCTCCAGGCAAGAATACTAGACTGGATTGCCATTCCCTTCTCCAAAGGATCTTCCTGAGCCGGGGATTGAACCCAGGTCTCCTGCATTGCAGGCAGATTCTTTACCATCTGAGCTACAGGGAAGATCTATTTGTAGTAGGGTTTTGAAATTTTACCTAATACTCCCTAGTGTGAAACACAAATGCAGCCCTTTGGTTTTATGTAACTGATCTCATTTCCTCTAAAGCTGCTATCTTGGTGGAAAGTGAGAGAAAACTAAATTTGTCCACTCCACTAAATCACAGTTGAATAATGTAACCTGTCCCTTTAGACCCTCAGTCTATCCTGGTAACTTCTCAATATCTCAGCTTTTCTCTCTTCTCCTATTCCACTCCAAGATAGTTTTAGGTATATAGGTGATGGGAGGGCTTACATATCCTTATGGTGGTAGGCAAAAGGCTCTTTGAAATTCATGTATGTTATAATCCCATTTTAGTTATTAACAAAAAGGGCAAGTGTGTTAAAGCAAAAAAAAGTCTGGAAAGGTATACTGCAAAGTCCTATCTTTGAATTATCTCTGGGAGGTGGGATAGCCCTGGGCCACTACACTCTTTTACATTTATGCATCACTTCAATTTTATAAGAAGCATGCGTGAATTAACTCCGTGTTCAAGGTCAGAAGGGGCGGCCATGAGGAGATACCCCTTGTCCAAGGTAAGGAGCAGCAGCTGCATTTTGCCGGAGTAGCCGTGAAGAGATAGATACCCCACGTCCAAGGTAAGAGAAACCCAAGTAAGATGGTAGGTGTTGCAAGAAGGCATCAGAGGGCAAACACGCTGAAACCATAATCACAGAAAACTAGCCAATCTGATCACATAGACCACAGCTTTGTCTAACTCAGTGAAACTAAGCCATGCCACATGGGGCCACCCAAGACGGGTGGGTCACGGTGGAGAGGTCTGACAGAATGTGGTCCACTGGAGAAGGGAATGGCAAACCACTTCAGTATTCTTGCCTTGAGAACCCCATGAACAGTATGAAAAGGCAAAAAGATAGGATACCAAAAGAGGAACTCCCCAGGTTGGTAGGCAGCTAATATGCTACTGGAGATCAGTGGAGAAATAACTCCAGAAAGAATGAAGGGATGGAGCCAAAGCAAAAACAATACCCAGTTATGGATTTGACTGGTGATAGGAGCAAGGTCCGATGCTGTAAAGAGCAATATTGCATAGGAACCTGGAATGTTAGGTCCATGAATCAAGGCAAACTGGAAGTGGTCAAACAGGAGATGGCAAAAGTGAACATCGACATTCTAGGAATCAGTGAACTAAAATGGACTGGAATGGGTGAATTTAACTCAGATGACCATTATATCTACTACTGTGGGCAGGAATCCCTTAGAAGAAATGGAGCAGCCATCATGGTCAACAAAAGAGTCCAAAATGCAGTACTTGGATGCAATCTCAAAAACGACAGAATGATCTCTGTTCGCTTCCAAGGCAAACCATTCAATATCACGGTAATCCAAATCTATGTCCCAATCAGTAATGCTGAAGAAGTTGAAGTTGAACGGTTCTATGAAGACCTACAAGACCTTTTAGAACTAACACCCAAAAAAGATGTCCTTTTCATTATAGGGGACTGAAATGCAAAAGTAGGAAGTGAAGAAACACCTGTGGTAACAGGCAAATTTGGCCTTGGGATACGGAATGAAGCAGGGCAAAGGCTCATAGAGTTTTGCCAAGAGAACGCACTGGTCATAGCAAACACCCTCTTCAAACAACACAAGAGAAGACTCTACACATGGACATCACCAGATGGTCAACACCGAAACCAGACTGACTGTATTCTTTGCAGCCAAAATGGAGAATCTCTATACAGTCAGCAAAAATAAGACCAGGAGCTGACTGTGGCTCAGATCATGGACTCCCTATTGCCAAATTCAGACTTAAATTGAAGAAAGTGGAGAAAACCACTAGACCATTCAGGTATGACCTAAATCAAATTCCTTATGATTATGCAGTGGAAGTGAGAAATAGATTTAAGGGACTAGATCTGATAGACAGAGTGCCTGATGAACTATGGATGGAGGTTAGTGACACTGTATAGGAGACAGGGATCAAGACCATCCCCATGGAAAAGAAATGCAAAAAAGCAAAATGGCTGTCTGAGGAGGCCTTACTAATAGCTGTGAAAAGAAGAGAACTGAAAAGCAAAGGACAAAAGGAAAGATATAAGCATCTGAATGCAGAGTTCCAAAGAATAGCAAGGAGAGATAAGAAAGCCTTCCTCAGCGATCAATGCAAAGAAATAGAGGAAAACAACAGAATGGGAAAGACTAGAGATCTCTTCAAGAAAATTAGAGATACCAAGGGAACATTTCATGCAAAGATGGGCTCGATAAAGGACAGAAACGGTATGGACCTAACAGAAGCAGAAGATATTAAGAAGAGATGGCAAGAATACACAAAAGAACAATACAAAAAAGAGCTTCATGACCCAGATAATCACGATGGTGTGATCACTCACCTAGAGCAAGACATCCTAGAATGTGAAGTCAAGTGGGCCTTAGAAAGCATCACTAGAACAAAGCTAGTGGAGGTGATAGAATTCCAGTTAAG
Source organism: Capricornis sumatraensis (assembly GCF_032405125.1). Taxonomy (NCBI): domain Eukaryota; kingdom Metazoa; phylum Chordata; class Mammalia; order Artiodactyla; family Bovidae; genus Capricornis; species Capricornis sumatraensis. The sequence goes on along the minus strand of NC_091069.1, from coordinate 77,234,876 downwards.
CTATTTCAAATCCTGAAAGATGATGCTGTGAAAGTGCTGTACTCAATATGCCAGCAAATTTGGAAAACTCAGCAGTGGCCACAGGACTGGAAAGGGTCTGTTTTCAGACCAAAGGCAATGCCAAAGAATGCTCAAACTACTGCACAATTGCACTCATCTCACATGCTAGTAAAGTAATGCTCAAAATTCTCCAAGCCAGGTTTCAGCAATACGTGAACCATGAACTTCCTGATGTTCAAGATGGTTTTAGAAAAGGCAGAGGAACCAGAGATCAAATTGCCAACATCCACTGGATCATGGAAAAAGCAAGAGAGTTCCAGAAAAACATGTATTTCTGCTTTATTGACTATGCCAAAGCCTTTGACTGTGGGGATCACAATAAACTGTGGAAAATTCTGAAAGAGATGGGAATACCAGACCACCTGACCTGCCGCTTGAGAAACCTATATGCAGGTCAGGAAGCAACAGTTAGAACTGGACATGGAACAACAGACTGGTTCCAAATAGCAAAAGGAGTACGTCAAGGCTGTATATTGTCACCCTGCTTATTTAACTTATATGCAGAGTACATCATGAGAAACGCTGGACTGGAGGAAGCACGAGCTGGAATCAAGATTGCCAGGAGAAATATCAATAACCTCAGATATGCAGATGACACCACCCTTATGGCAGAAGGTGAAGAGGAGCTAAAAGCCTCTTGATGAAAGTGAAAGAGGAGAGTGAAAAAGTTGGCTTAAAGCTCAACATTCAGAAAATGAAGATCATGGCATCTGGTCCCATCACTTCATGGCAAATAGATGGGGAAACAGTGGAAACAGTGTCAGACTTTATTTTTTGGGGTTCCAAAATCACTGCAGATGGTGATTGCAGCCATGAAATTAAAAGACACTTACCCCTTGGAAGGAAGGTTATGACCAACCTAGATAGTATATTGAAAAGCAGAGATATTACTTTGCCAACAAAGGTCCATCTATTCAAGGCTATGATTTTTCCAGTAGTCATGTATGGATGTGAGAGTTGGACTGTGAAGAAGGCTGAGCGCCGAAGAATTGATGCTTTTGAACTGTGGTGTTGGAGAAGACTCTTGAGAGTCCCTTGGACTGCAAGGAAATCCAACCAGTCCTTTCTAAAGGAGATCAGTCCTGGGTGTTCATTGGAAGAACTGATGCTAAAGCTGAAACTCCAATACTTTGGCCACCTCATACAAACTGTTGACTCATTGGAAAAGACCCTGATGCTGGGAGGGATTGGGGGCAGGAGGGGAAGGGGACAACGACAGAGGATGAGATGGCTGGATGGCATCATGGACTTGATGGACATGAGTTTGAGTGAACTCCAAGAGCTGGTGATGGACAGGGAGGCTTGGTGTGCTGCGATTCATGGGGTAGCAAAGAGTCGGACACGACTGAGCGACTGAACTGAACTGAACTGATGCATTAATTTTATAACCGGAAAAAAGAATAATGATGCTTTAATTCCAGTAAAAAAAAAAAGTACAACAAAGGATGTTAGGTTGGAATTTTTATTGACATGCTAAGATAGTTACTGATAGTCAAAGTAAGGTGTGAAAAGTGAATGTGAAAAGTGAAGTCGCTCAGCTGTGTCCTACTCTTTGCGACCCCATGGACTGTAGCCTACCAGGCTCCTCCATCCATGGAATTTTCCCAGCAAGAATACTGGAGTGAGTTGCCATTTCCTTCTCCAGGAGATCTTCCTGACCCAGGGACTGAACCCGGGTCTCCCACATTGTAGGCAGACGCTTTACCATCTGAGCCACCAGGGAAGATGTTAGTAAGGTGTGAGTGGACCACAAAAATGCAGATCTTCAAAAGAAATGTCAAAATCTGGTTACCTGTCTCTTGACCCCTCACTCAGAGAGTAGAGAAGAAGAGTCAGAAGAAGGGAAGGTTTCAGGGGGGAGGTTTCGGGGGTAGGATTTATTTGGGAAAATCTAAGGAGCCACCTGCCCCCTCGCCTAAAGTCTAGTGAGAGGGGTCTCAAGGGGACTGAGCACTGCGGGAGTGTGACATGGCTTCTGCCACAGGGCACATACTCTGCTCAGGTCCTGGCTGGCCCTGGAAAATTAAGCAGCCTTGGCAAAGAGAAGTGCATCTGGGCGCGAACTGCTCTACATTCTGAGTGCAGATCAAAGGAGACTAGAATCCTGGGGACTAGATGAGGAAGAGGCAGAGGCAAGGTCCACCCCCGGTGAAGCCTGACCAAGAGGGCGACCTATGAGGAAAAAAGAGACTTAGCAGTTAGGGGCCAGGAGGCAGATTCTCAGGCATAGGCTGTGGGGAGCAGAGGGACAGGAGGAGAGGGAGCTGGGTCTGAGAAACCCTGCGTGGGAGTCTCTCAGGACTCCATGAAAGCCCCCAGGAGTCACGTTTAAACATCTGCCAGGGACCTATGGCAGACGGTGAAGAAAGCTGAGCACTGAAGAACTGATGCTTTTGAACTGTGGTGTTGGAGAAGACTCTTGAGAGTCCCTTGGACTACAAGGATTTCCAACCAGTCCATCCCAAAGGATATCAGTCTTGGGTGTTCATTGGGAGGACTGATGCTGAAGCTGAAACTCCAACACTTTGGCCGCCTGATGCGAAGAGTTAACTCACTGGAAAACTGAACACAACCCTCCCTGAGGCTGCAGACTACCCACCTGCCATTGGCCCTAGCTTTGGGGAAGTAAGATAGAAATCTTATCTTTGAATGAGGATTTAAATGCTAAGTAATTAAGTCTTTATTTGTGATCCTTGGACTTTTAACAAAGGGTGCCCAGAAAAATTTACAAGCTTAACAGGATTTTTACACATGGCCAGGAAAAGACCATCCTAAACCCTCACAAAAGCCATGGAAGCGATGGACTTGAAGGCTCTTATGCTAAGTGAACTAGGACAGAGAAAGACGAATACTGTATGATATCACTTATATGTGAAAGTACAAAATAAAACAAACTAGTAAATCAAAGAAGAAGCAGACTTACAGATACAGAGAAGAAACTAGTGGTTACCAGTGGGGAGAGGGAAGGAGGGAGGAGCAGGACAGAGGTAGGGGATTAAGAGGTATAAACTTCTATGTATTAGGTATAATAAGCTACAAGGCTATATAGTGCAATATTTTATATATTATAATTTTATTTCCAATATTTTAGAATAACCATAAAGGGCATATAACTTTAAAAAACTGTGAGTCACTAAGTTTTATACCTGAAACATAAATTATTATATATTTTGATATAGTTGATATATATATCAACTATACCTCAATTTTTAAAAAGGCAATGGAAGACAAAAATAAAGTGGCTTTGATGAACACAACCCACAAGTTCTGTGTGTTCAGCATACTGGTTATAAAAGATTCTTTTCTTAGAAACCACTCTGCCTGAAGTTCCTAGATATACTGAAACAGTGCCGTTCAGATGTCAGCAAGAGCCCCTCATTCTTTGGAGGTCTGGGTAATTCCATAGTTTGGAAACATTTGAGCTTGTCCAATAATTTCTCTTCATTCCTAGAATTCACTCACCTGAGGTGCCTCTTATTTCCTTGTCTGTTTTGCCTTCTGCTCTTTCCTCTCATCAGCCTGGAAGCAGAAATAGCATCTCTTAGCATTCCCTCTTGGAGAATGAAATGGCAACCCACTCCAGTACTCTTGCCTGGAAAATCCCATGGATGGAGGAGCCTGGTAGGCTGCAGTCCATGGGGTCGCTAAGAGTCGGACAGGACTGAGCGACTTCACTTTCACTTTTCACTTTCACCCATTGGAGAAGGAAATGGCCACCCACTCCAGTGTTCTTGCCTGGAGAATCCCAGGGACGGGGAGCCTGGTGGACTGCCGTCTATGGGGTCGCACAGAGTCGGACATGACTGAAGTGACAGCAGCAGCAGCATTCTCTCTGTAGAAGAATCTCCTCACACAAAGAGTAGTCGTGAGTAGTGGAGACTTAACTGAAGTTTTTCCGTCTCTTCAAAGTGGAAATGTTTGATGGTCAAGGAGTTTTCTTTAAGTAAAGTTCAGTTGAGTTCCACAATATTTATGGAGTGACTGCTGTTACCAGGTCCTGTGACAAATGCTGGATACACAGAGTAAATGATAGTCTCTATCCTCAAGATACAGTCTAGCTGGAGAGAGAATGTAAGAAACACAGTAAATGCCTGGCAGAGCCCATGTTGCCATGGCAACACACAGTGGGAGAGGGGAGTACACAGTCTGATATGAGGATGGGGGGAGCCAAGGAAGGTTTCCCTCTGTGATGAAACAGAAGAGTAACCAAGTAGCAGATTGGAAAGAGAATCAAATACAAACTTGAGAACAAAGAAATATAATAGGTGTTTAAAAAACTCAAGGGTTGGGTTTAACAGCAGTTTGGATACATGAGAAGAAACAATCAATGAATCAGGAAACTTGGTAGAGGAAGCTACCTAGAATGAAGAAGAGACGACAAGGCAGAAAACACAAAAGCAAACACAACAGACACAGAATACAGAGAGAAGCTCTTATTTATATCTAGCTGGGATAAGTCTACTTGGAGCTGAGAATGAGCAGGGACAATTTTGAAGATAATTAAGAATTTTCCAGAACTGATGAAAGAAGTCAAGCTCAGAATCAAGAAAAGCAAAAAACCCCAAGAAAAGTTAACAAAATAAATCTATTCTTGGCACATTAAATCTGAAAAAAAAAAAAAAAAAAGATAAGCAGAGGAGAAAAAAAGATTATTTCCAAAGAAGAAACAGTTAGAGAGGTTGCTCAACAGCAACAATGGAAACCAGAGAACAATGGACTGCCTTCTAAGTGCTAAAAGAAAACTGCTAGTCCAAAATTCTACATCTAGCTACAAGGTCCTTTAAGAATAAACATGAGCAGACATTTTTAGACAAATAAAAACTGAGTGATTTACCCACTAGCAGAAATACTGTATTAATTTTCTACTTTTGCATAACAAATTACTATAACCTTAGCAGCTTAAAACAACATCCACTTATTATCTCACAGTTTTGTTGATGAGAAGTCCAGGCAAGGATCAAATAGGTTCTCTACTCAGAATATCACATGGCTGAAGTCAAAGTGTTGGCCAAGGCCAGGGTCTCATCTGAGGATCAAGGTCCTCTACCCAGACCTTGTAGTTGAAAGCAGAAATGAGGTCTAAAAAAAGTCTAAGATTTGAAAGTATACAAATCATATTTTCTGATACAATGCAATGACACTAGGAAAAAATTTTTAAAACTCCACATTTATTTGGATATTAAGAAGTGCTTTTAAATACCACATAGGTTAAATAAGGTATCACAAAGAAAATTAGAATAATATTCATGGGGAACAGCTGATAAAGGGAAATTTATAGTCTCAAATGCATATATTAGAAAATAACAAAGGTTAAAATTAATGAGCTAAGATTCTATTTCAAAAAGTTATTTTCTATTCTAGAAAATAAAATATTGGATACCATACTAGTACTCACAAAGATTTACTGCCTACCTCTGGGCATTGGAGTCAAGTTTAGCTGTATTTTCTGCACCAGTCAATGAAGCGTTTACAGAAGTGTGATACGTCACACCTAGGCAGGAGTTTTACATACAGTTTACCATGCTGTCTCTTTTCCCTCTGTCATAAGCGTTGTCAATGCTCTAGACTGACTGTTCTGATAGCTTGAGTCACACAGTGAAAACAATGTGGAAAAGAACCCAGCCAATCTGGATGGAACAGGCAGCATGAACGAGAAGTAAACTGTGTTGGTTGAAAGTCCTGAGATTTTTGAGTGATTGTATGTTAATGCAGCCTAGCTTCCCTGGTGGCCAAAGAATGGTGGTAAAGGACATGTGGGTTCGATCCTTGGGTTGGGAAGATCCCCTGGAGAAGGAAAGGGCAACCCATTCCAGTATTCTTGCCTCAGAAATCCCACAGACAGAAGAGCCTGGCAGGCTACAGTCCATGGGGTGGCAAAAGTGTCGGACATGTCTTAGTGATTAAACCACAGCTGGTGGGTAGGGCTAACTTCTCGCCCCAGGATGGCAGCACCTGGGCAGGGAATCAGTACAAGGCAGGCTGGGAGGAAGCACGGACCACCCCTCTTGGGAGGGGAACCACCACTGCAGTCGTACAGGCTGACACAAAGCTACCAAGAAGAGGCAGGAGTCGCCTGGGAGACCAGGGAACAGAACAGATGGGGCTGACGGGAGAGAGGGATGTGCACGGAGGGAGGCGCTGGTATCCAGACCATGAAGTGGGTGGGTGGGGACAGGAGACACCCAGAGCCCTCGTCTCCCCGGCATGGGGAAACGTTAGATTTCTAGGATTCTAACAACACAGCAGAGGGGAGGGGGAACTACATGAAAGCAGTCAAAGAGTATAAGCTTTCAGTTATAATATAAATAAGCACTAGGGATGTGATGTAATGGCGGACTACAGTCCACGGGGTCGCAAAGAGTCGGACACGACTGAGCAACTAAGCAGCAAGGGATGTAATGTACAATATGATAAGGACAGTTAACACTGTGGTATGCTACATATGAAAGTTGTTGAGAGTAAACCCTAAGAACTATCAAAAGGAAAAAATATTTTTTTCTTTTTCTTTTGTATCTCTATGAGATGATGGATGTTCATTAAACGGATGTATATAAGTCAAATCATGATGCTATATGCTTTAACTTTACACAGTGTTGTATTTCAGTTATATCTCAGTAAAACGGGAAAATAAAATAAAATAAGCATAATTACTAAGTGCCTAACATGCACAAACACAAGAATTCATGGTTCTGAAACTTGCCTTTCTATGGTCTCTTTCCCTTACCTAATGATCACCCCCTAGATTTTATGGCAGCTATAAAGGGAAAGACTGACCATGCAAGTCAGCCTCTGGCAGAATTCACGTCAACATTGTAGGAGGGCTGGCCGGGCTGGCCAGTTCACAGCGCTAATAATTAAGACATGAGTTACATCACGGACTAGAAATGCTATGAGCCAGTAATTATGCTAATAAGTAAAAGTTGGATTCTGTATATGAGAATTTGGGCTACAACTACAGAAAATTGGGAAGGCAGTTGCCATTCTGTTCTACATCACATACCCTGAGGGCTGGGTGGATGAAGGGACTGTTGACTCAAATTTAGTATCTTTAGGGTTCCTGTTGGGAACCCCAAATGGTAAACACAATAGCATGAAAGAAGAGGCTGGAGTAATAGGTGGGAGGACATCTCCTCCCCAGGCCGTCTGTCCCTCTAGATGACCTAATGACTCATGGGCACTGTGATAGCTAGCATAAATAGCAATGGATTTGATGCGGGCTTCAAGGGGATGTCAGAATAATCATACAGAACACATCTTTGAGTCAGTGCATAGAAAGAACTGAACATCCTGACAGCTTACTGTTGACACTGACTTGACTTTTCTGTTGCAGGAAACTCTTGCCTGGGATAGTAAAAGTTGTAAATATCATTTTTTTTTTTTTTGCAGCAATTTCAAGAAGAAAAACATATAAAGGAACTTTGCAATTTTTTAGTTTGTATCCAATCACTCTCTAAGACTGAAATCCATGCCTCAAAACCCTCCCGTTGCCCTGCTCAATAATCCTCAACTACTACATGATGATTCTTGCCAATTCCCAATCAGGCTCCCTCCACTGGAAGAGCTGCCTTCAAACAGACCCCAACGCTTCATAAATCCCAACTCTGCCTCCTCATTCTAGATGCTGCTATGCTTCTGCAGAGTTGTGTTCTCCCTTCCTGTGATGAGAACAAATTTGGCTTTACATTATCACAGAGCTCTTTTGAGGGTATTTTCAGGGAGCCACCATTCAACTGTCAAAGCCCACCAAAATCGGATGGAGACACCCTTCACCACTGGAGCGAAAAACCCTTGATTCAAAAATAATGTGCTCCTCTGAGGCCCTCAAGCCCCTCAGGTGTCTTCCAGACATCACTAGTGAGGGATGTAAGCCTTGCCCTGGGCCCGAGTTCCAATTTCTTAAGTCTCTTTTTTATTGAGCTCCCCAAGTGCTGAGTCTGTTTTGTCTCCTAGGAATTCTTTGATTACCAGACCATATTTGGAAATTTTTTTCTCCTTGGTGGATATCTACCTTATCACTAACCAGCCAACTATTTGTCTATATCCACCCTGGTCATTTATTGTTGTGCATCTACAAGAACAGAGTTTATGGTGAAGACGACAAGTGTGGGTCCCAATAAGTCCATCCCTAAGCCCGCCCAGGGCAAATTCAGTCTCAGGACACTGATCAACACCTTATGAGAACGTTCTTCAGACTCATTTTGTCTGTGAGAGTTTGGATCAACAGAGATCTCCACACACCTTTCAGCTGCTGAGAGCTGTAAATTCATCAGCGCTGCAATTGGATAAGGTCGAGCTGTGAGGTCAAGGGCCCCAAGCTACAGGGTGCACAAGCAGCTCTCCACTGAGATTCCCAGGCTGTCTTGGGGGTTCTCTTAGTGTAAACCTCAGTCCATGTCTTCCTTGGGCCCAGCTTCCGCTTCTTACTGGCATTTATGCTATTGCCCAAATTTGTGCACTTATCTTTCTAAATAGCATCATTTTACCAAGGATGCTTTGGAATTACAGTGACCACTGTAAGAACTCTGGACATGAACAAAATTATCCACTTGATAAAGTTATCCACTTGATAATTGTCTTTGAAGGAAAAGGGAACACAACTGAAATATCCAACGGTCTTTTTTTTTATTAGCATGAGGAAGAATCCAAAAAAATTGGATTCTAAAATCGCCTCCTTAACAGATTCCTTGGCCAAAGCAAAAGAAAAATCTGAACTTAAAACCATGTGTCTTTTAGATCTCCCACAAATCACAACTCACTATTCTTCTTCCTCTATCCCACATTCTTCCACCTCCTACTGCCCCATCTCTCCCTCTGACCCACTCTTCTTCCCTCCTAGCCCACCAGATACCCCAAACCTTGCGTGCATGTGTGTAAGTCACTTCAGTTGCATCTGATCCTTCGTGACCTATGGCCTGTAGCCCACCAGGCTCCTCTGTCCATGGGATTCTCTAGGCAAGACTTCTGGAGTGGGTTGCCATGCCCTCCTCCAGGGGATTTTTCTGACCCAGGGATCAAACCCGCATTATGTTGCCTGCATTGGCAGGTGGGTTTTTACCACTCCAGAAGTTCTTTACCTCTAGCACTACCATGGAAGTCCAACCCTATCCTTACTTATCTCTTCAAGGTAAACCTTCTTCAGCACAGAGAAAACTGCCAATAGTGAATTTAAGCTCTGGTTCCATTCTCAGCTGAAAGCCATTGTCAAAGACTTTCCAAGGCCTAGACAAGATAAGGAGAACAGTGGAGAGAAATTCAGATTAGTTTGAGGGACATATAATCCAGGGTGACCAGATATATACCAATTAGTTCATATGTTGCAAAAAGTTCAGTGAAAAGGTCAGAACCTCCAATGATGACTTAAAACACCTTGACTTGAACAGGAAAAGGAAGTGACTTAGAAACACTGCCGATGTGAGTCAAGGTCTTTTGGAAGCTATTCTCTGTCTTTTCTGTGAAAATAGTGTGTGCTCTGATTCAGTTCTTCAAGCCAAAAAAAGAGAAGTCTGATGGAGACTTTAGGGATAGGTTCTTTAAAATGTAGTGGGAGGGTTCAGCAGTAAATCTTGAAGCAGCTGGGACCCTGGCTCTCCCTCTCATCTTTTTTATAAATTGCCTCAAAGCAGAAATAGGGGATTTAATATGCAAGCAACAAGTAGGGTGGGAAATAGGCCCATGGCCAGATCTCCAAAACCTTGGAAGAGCTCTATTTAAAAGAGCCCTAGAACTAACAGACTTAAGGGAAAAGAAATTTAAAAAATTATCAGTGAAGGTGTTCAGTTTCCCATTCTACCTGCAAACCCACAAGGAAACACTTGTCTAAAAATTAAAAGGCAATCTTACAATTTTGACTGATTTCATCACAATAACAACAATCTTGAATCTGAGCACTATTATATAAATTTTCCTCAACTTATAAAGAGGTTATATTCCAATAAACCCATCGTAAGTTGAATATATTAAGTCAAAACTCCATTCTGTAAACCTACCATCACAGCTTAGCCTTGGTGCCCTTAAACATGCTCAGAATTTACAGTAGACTATGGTTTGGCGAAATTATCTAACACAAAGGATCTAGTGAGGATCTTACTGCATTTTGCTAACCTGGTGAAAAGATCAAAATTCAAAATTTGAAGTGTAGATTCCACCAAATAGGTATCACTTTTCTACCGTCTTAAAGGTGGAAGAAGTTGCATCATCATAAGCCGGGGACCTGCTGAAACAACCCTCTCCTTGGATTCAACAAACTATGTGGTCAGGAATCTGTCTGATAATTCTCACCACACCTTCCCTAGGCCCCAGCACTTAACCATCACCTTGTACTTTTAACCAAGGATTGTTCTTTTCTCCTTTGTGACATTATACTCATTAACTTAATAGCAAGGGATTTACTGTGTGAATGGAATTGCCACATTAAATGCTCTCCTGATGGCCTCTTCCTTTCAGTCCCCGAGGACCTCCCTGTTCATAATGAGGTCCTGGCTAAGGTGAATATTGATTTACCAGTACTTTTGGTGGTAAATCAAGCATAGACTGCAGTTCTCTTGTGGGCAAACAATTCCACTTACAGTCTACTGGAACTAAATGCATGGTGTTCAGTTCAGACTGACCCACCTACACCTCTATGCGAATTTGCCCAACAGCCTTTAAAATAAGGCACTAAGGAAGGAATAAAACTAATAATCAAAGGCCACAAAGAGAAAGGAGTCTTCATACTTCATCCCAGTCTTTGTAAAGCTCATATTTCCCCAGTCAAAAAACCCAGTGGGCAAGAGCATAGATTCACTTATTAATAGTTCCCTGGGGCCATAAATATTAATGTCACTCTCCGTTTCCCTTTAGAACCAAACTCAAATACTGTTTCATCCTCAAGGTCTAAGTGAACTGGGCATGTGTTGGACAACTATGGAACACTGTTGTGCTTTCCTTGGTGTGCCTTTAAGTTAAAAGTGAATACCTGTCTTCTTCAAGAAAAATCAACATACCTGGACTGGTATGCCTCAGCCTCTGACGTGCCCTCCTACTTTTCACAAATCCTCAAGCAGGGCTTCTGGAGCTTTAACTTGCCCTGTGATCCTATTCTTAGCCAATATGTAGATAATCTTTCTTGTTCCAAAGATGAGGCTGGCTCTGAGGCCGATGCATCTGTTTACTTTTAGCTCAGAGAGGGCATATGGGTTCCAGAGAGACGTTAACAATTTGTTAGAGGACAGTGCACGACCTAAGATAGGATTTATCCCATGAGGTAAATCTCTTACTCCAGACAACCAGCTGTGCAAAAGCTTCCCAGCCAACTAAGAGATAATTATGAGGATTCTTGAGATGAATCCTCATAATGGCATCACTGACTCGATGGACATGAGTTTCAGTGAGCTCTGGAAGTTGGTGATAGACAAGGAAGCCTGGCATGCTGCAGTCCATGGGGTTGCAGAGTTGGACACAACTGAGTGATTGAATTGAACTGAGTCTCACTGGCCACTGTGGGCTGTGTTTCCAAGTTTTCTTATGCTCCCACACCGTTATTTGACTTACCCAAGTTCCTGGTAACCAAGTCTTTTCTCTGAGAACAAACATAAACTTATTTTTTTAGTTCAAATGAACTGTTCAAAACCCTCTTACTTTGGGCCTAGTGTTATGTTAGTCTCTCAGTTGTGTCCAACTCTTTGTGGGTAGCCATTCGCTTCTCTAGGTGAATCTTCCCAACCCAGGGATCAAACCCGGTCTCTGGCACCGCAGGCAGAATCTTTACCGTCTGTGCTATCAGGGAAGCCCAACTACAACTCAATAAGAGATCTCACCGAGACCTTAACTTCATGAGAATAAACACCAGTAGCTTAGCTTCTCTGATGATCCAGTGGCAAGAACTTCCCTCTCTGCTCAGGGGCAGCAGCTAAAGGAACAGTCTCCTACTGGCTTGGCTGTAAGAGTCTCCTTTAAACCAGATGGTCCCTGTACCATCTTTGTTGCTCCCTGAAAACACACATTTCTCATTAAGTCGATTTACCTCCTGCTAACTTCCTTCCCTTCTCTGAGATGCTGCAAAGATTGTCTAGGCAGTACTCTCCCTCTCTGGTAAGCAATGAACTCAGCTTCCTTCACCTGATCAGCAAGTTATTTTGGCAGCATTTCTGAGCTGGCAATGACAGCATTCTTTATCAGGATGTGTCTTAAACTCTCATTTGGGAGATTCTAGATTATTAAAAATTAATTAAAAACAATATCTACACTTATATTTGCCACTGATTTTGTAAAATATTACTGATTGGATCATGGTTGTTCTTTGTTCTTGTTTCTGCAGCCTCTTACTCCCATGAAAGACAGTGGTGACTAGTGGGCTGGGGTCTTGACCCTTCTGGAAAACAGCTCTACCGGGGTCCAGCACGTGTTTGTGTTCGTTAAGTTTTCAACATCCTGCTATGTTCCTCCTGCCAGTGCCCCAGGCCCACACAAATATCGGTGCTCCCGTCAAAGAACATGTTAGTTGCTTAGTTGTATCTGACTCTTTGTGACCCCATGGACTGCAGCCTGCCAGACGCCTCTGTCCATGGGATTCTCCAGGCAGGAATATTGGAGTGGGTTGCCATGCCCTCCTCCAGGGGAATCTTCCTGACCTAGGGACCGAACCCAGGTCTCCTGCATCAAAGACAGATTCTTTACCATCTGAGCCACCAAGAAAGCCCAAATAACAGTTTGACCCCAACATGATCTGAACACGCCTGCCTCAGATAGTTCCCTGGAGTCCAGCAACCTGGGGGCAGGCTTAGCAAAGGATTGGAGAGAAAAGAGGGAGAAGAGGTTTTCCGTATTTTGTTAGGATTCCTCTTATCAGCTCTGCTTTTCTTTGGCTGCCCTAGGGCTGACTCGGGAATGCCAGACGGGCAAATCACAGGGTGTCCTCAGGCCGCCTCCATCCAAAGGACACACATAGCTCTCTCCAAGTGACATCTGGTTCTGGTGACGAGCAAGGGCAGCCAAAGGGTAACCAAAAGGAGTCTGCATAAATTGAGTAAATGCCAAAGCCACCCCCTTTTCCTTCATCTATCTCCTCATCTCTAGAAGCTCAGGTCAGACCCTAGAGCAGCAGTCAAGGTGAGGAATTCTGCCTCCCAAGCAAGGAATGGAGCTGCATTTGGAACCTGGAGAAGAGGACATCTAGGGCTTCCCTGGAAAAGGCAATGGCACCCCACTCCAGTACTCTTGCCTGGAAAATCCCATGGACGGATGAGCCTGGTGGGCTGCAGTCCATGGGGTAGGCAAAGAGTCAGACACGACTGAGCGACTTCACTTTCACTTTTCACTTTCATGCACTGGAGAAGGAAATGGCAACCCACTCCAGTGTTCTTGCCTGGAGAATCCCAGGGACGGGGAGCCTGGTGGGCTGCCGTCTCTGGGGTCGCACAGGGTCGGACACAACTGAAGCAATTTAGCAGCAGCAGCAGCAGCTGCAGGCTTCCCTGGTGGCTCAGATGGTGAGGAAACCGCCTGCAGTACAGGAGACCTGGGCTCAGTCCCTGGGTCGGGAAGATCCCCTGGAGAAGGGAATGGCTACCTACCCCAGTATTCTTGCCTGGAGAATTCTATGGACAGAAGAGTCTGGTAGGCTGCAGACCACACGACGGACCCACTAACCAACACTGAAGTAGTAGGATATCGGCGGGGGCGGGGGCGCAGGGAGGCTGCCTTCAACAGACGCCCCCTTGTGGCTGCAGAGACAAAGGGCCCAGAAGCCTGAGCACTTCACAAAAATTTCCCACGGGTTACAGTTGTCCAGAAGCACGAAGTAGCGAGTCTCCTGACACTGAAAGTGGTCAAGCTCACTCCCAGGGTTACGTATCAGGCAACGGCTGGGGAAGAAGGTGTGTGCATCTTCTAGCTCTTAGAGGTCTATACTCAAAAGCTTGCTCTGACTCTCCGGTCTTCTGGAATCTTCGGTCTGTGCCATGCACTGTCACTTAAATAATCCTGTTTTGTCGCTTTGGTCTTGCGTGATGGCCTCCATCCCCACCCTGGGCTGTACCCGGAAGCGGGGCCACCATAAACGGGTCTCAAAGGGTTGTAGGTCTGCCTCCCCCGTCTACCCCGCCTGCCTTGTAATCCTTTGAACTTAGTACCCACAGCACAGGGCTAAGTCCTGCTAAGAGCTCGGTACAGCTTTGATCAAAGTAGTCTTTATACACTAGAATTAAGAAATAAGTAAATGCCAAGTTGGAGAAACGGCTTAAAACGTCTAAGAAATCCAGGGCAACGGGATTCTGCAGAGGAAAAGGCCTGCCAGCTGGGGTGGAGAGACAGGTTGAAAAGAGGAACTCCACTCTGAAGAAAGAACGTACAAATCGTTCGCAGGGGAGGCATCCCGAGAGTCGCGGGCCTCGCAACGAGCGGGTTCTCCAGAGCGTCCCGGGGTTGGCGCGCAAGACTCGCGCGGCCCAGCAGGGCGGGAACCGGGCGGCTGCCGGTGGCTTCCCGGGGAGGCTCCTTCTCCGAGTTGGGAGCTACCGGTCGGCGGGCCTCTCCCCGGATTTGTGACGTGCCGGGGCAGCGGTGGTGACGGGGCCACCACACAAAGCAGGGTCGTCGGGGCGGGGGTCTCCCAGGCCAAGAGCCCCAATGGGATGGGGAGGGGGTGGGGAGCGAGGCGCCCCCGGGCGCCGGGGCTCCGCGCGGTATTAAAGTGAGCGCCGAGTCGGCAGTGGCGGCGGCGGCGCGGAGGGGGCGCCGGTGCGGCCGCGAGCGCCTAGCGCGCGCCTGGCTGCTCTGGCCGCGTTGGCGGCCCGCGCGCCTGGCTCGCCGGGGCCGCGCCACGCCCCCGCGGGGGTGGAGCTGCGGCCGGGGGCGGGCCCGCTGCTGGCGGCGCCCGGGCCTAGGGCGGGGATTGTGGCAGCAGCTGCAGCAGCGGCGGCGGCAACGGCGCCAGGAGCTGCTGCTGCAGAGGCGGAGGCTGCTCCTGGACGCGTCCGGGTCGCGCAGCCGGAGTCCCAGCCCGGAGGTGCCGGGCGGTGCGCTGGGTGCTGCGGCTGCTGCCCGCCTGCTGCTGCCCGGGCCCCTGCTGCCACCCGGGACCCGGCCGCAGCTCGCGCCCCCGTCGACCCCGCCCGCGTGTGTGCCCCAGCCGGGACGCCGCCCCCGGCCCGGTCTCCACTTCTCGGCCGCACCTCCCATGACTGCGCCCGCTCGAAGATGGCTGCGAAGGGCGCGTACGGCTCCCACCTGAAGATGGAGAGCGAGCTGGAGCGCTGCCGCGCCGAGGGCCACTGGGACCGCATGCCCGAGCTGGTTCGGCAGATGCAGGCGCTAGTCATGCTGGGCGGCGGAGGCGGCCGGCGAGGCAGCCCGAGCGCCGGGTTCACCTCTCTGGACACCGGTGAGTAAGGGAAGGGGCCGGTTCACAAGCGCGGAGCGCGCGAAAGGCGCCGCCTCCTCCAGGAAGCGGGCCCCGACTGCCTGGGGAGGGAGGTGGCTGCTTTCGGTATTACTCGTCCTGCGTTGCTGATGTTAGGAACAGCCAGGGTACTTAGGAAGGTTCTTCTGCCCCAGGAGAAAACTCACGTGCAGGGTGTTTTGGGGAAGAGAAATAAACGGGTTTTGCTGTCTGCCGTTTCCGATTTTGTGGGCTACTCCGACTACTGTGAAATGGTGGTACCAACACATATCAGCTCAGGGCGTGGGCTGGACCCCTGCGCTACCCCTTCAACCCCCATTCCGGTTCCTAAACTCTGTCAGGTGAAGACTGTCTCTCTTTGCCCTCCCCTTCTTCCCCTGTCAAATTGACAGTGAAGCTCTGCACAGCCAGTACGGTTGGGGGCTTCACGACGGCCAAGGTGGAGTGGTGAAGTGGGAAAGAGGGCTGGTTAAGCCTTAGTTTCCTCTTCCATGTTCTGGTTCAGGACGCCTCTAGCCCTGCAGTCGGTGACTTTAGCAGTAGGGCTGGTTTGGCTGGGCTGGGCTCTTGTGCCGGGGCGGGAAAGAAGCCTGATGTGTCGGTGGGGAGCACCCCGCCCCAGTCTCCAACCTCGAATCCTGTTCCTCGTACCTTCAGCTCAGCCCAGCGAGCCCTGCCTGAGCCCTCTCTGTGCTCATCCAACTTCAGAGCCTTTGTGGAAGGAGGCAGGAAGTAAATCAATACAGATATAAAGTTTTAAGGACTGCCCAGCCCGTGGAAGGCTCTGTAAGGAGACAGAATGATAATAATAATATCAGTAAATAAGTAACTTGCTCACTTACTGTGTGCCAGTGTCTAAGCCCTGTAATCAACTCGTTAATTTCTCCAACAACCCCATGAAGCAGGTACTCTTGTTTGCCTTTTTCAGACAAGGAAACTGAGGCACAGATTACTTAAGCAACTTATCATCCAGCCAGTAAGTGGTGGAACCAGGTTTTGAACCCAGGTTTCTTTTTTTTATATAACTTATTTATCGGCTGGGCAGGGCTTTCGCTGCTGCCTGTGGGTTTTCTCTCGTTGTGGAGAGCTGGGGCTGCTCTCTAGTTGCGATGCACCGGCTCATTGCAGTGGCTTCTCTGGTTGTGGAGGAGGCTCTGGGCACAAGAGCTTCAGTAGTTGCAGCTCCTGGACTCTAGACCACTGGCTCAGTAGCTGTGGTGCATCGGTTTTGTTGCTCCGCGGCATGTGGAATCTTCCCGGATCGGGCATGGAACCCGTGTCCCCTGCATTGGCAGGCAGATTCTTATCCACTGTGCTGCCAGGGAAGTTCCTGAACCCAGATTTCTGAGTACTCCTTTTAACTACTTGCACCATTACCTCTCAAGGATGTATTACACAAAAACCGAGCTTGAAGACCTGACAAAAATGGATGGGACGCAGAGGGGTGATCAGAGGGCAATTGTGTGTTAGACTGTGGAGCTCAGAGAAAGGGGAGGTTTCAGGAAAGAGCAGAACTGGTGCTGGCCTCTAACTGGTGTTGGGAAAGGCAGAGTATTGTTTCCTGGTGAGGAGGAAGGATAGATGGACACCGAGGGAGCTAGATGGCAGGGATGGACAGTTGGTCTGAGACTCTCAAGTAGGTCTGAATGTGGCAGTGAGTTGCATTGGCCAGAGCTAAAGATGCACGTGGAAGAAACTGATGGGCATCTGTCTTCCAGGGAAGGATTGATAAATTTCAGGTTCCCTCTGTCCCCTGTGTAGGATGATGTGGTAGGGTGGGGCTGGTGAGGGTGGAAGGGAAACTGAGCCATGCCAGGGCACTGGGGCCTGGACAGTACATGGGAATCTGAATGTGGTTGACAGCACCACAGAGAAACATGCTGGGCCCACGAAACGAACCGGGGCCTCCTGGAGGCTCCACAGGGCTGTGCTTCCTAAGCCGTTCTTCAGACATCTCAAGGAGGTTGATTAATTAAGTCACTGGTATTGCAGGACAAAAGAGTTTGGGGAATCCCAAAAGCTAAGACATTAGGCTTAATAGATTCAATATGGTTAAACTGATGTTTTAAAACTGTAGGACTTCTCAGAGCCTTTCATGTGCTCACCTGCCAGTGATATTCAAGCCCAGATTAGAGTATAAACACATTGCTCAAACTTACTTTGACCATATGCTATGAAGCATTATTGGGAAGCACTGGCATGGCATAGTTATAAATGGTATGTGTAGTTATAAAGTGCTTCTATTTGAACAAACTTTTTTGGTAAACAGCCCAGTGGGATGGCAGGAATGATTGTCCCCACTTTAGACACCAAGGCCCAGAAAGGTCACATAATGAGTAGTATGTGGCAGAGAATGTGTACCCAAACATGAGTCTCACCCACCAAGTCTACTAGGGACAGTGTGAAGCCTGGCTGGGCTTCCCAGTGAGTACTGGCCAGCCCAAAGAGGGAGGCTGGGGGCAGTGGGGTCTTTACTGCCAATTTTGAGGTTTGGTTCTATGAGTGATCTTCTCCCACTGTTAAATCTAGATACACTTATTCCAAAATGCACACACACAGACACACACAAGGAAGGAAAACAAGTGACTTCCAAAGCCCATGTGTAGGGCATTTTTGGATTGTCTGCTGTTTTGGTTGTTTCTCCACTGAGTTCCTTGATCACTGGAAGGACTAGCAGCCTGTTTTTTTGAGGAGGTGTTGGGACTGACCCCGCCCCCCGGCAGCCCAAAAGGGAGATTCTTAAAAGTGCCACCTGGTCGATTAGATTGTTACAGACAAGGACCAGAAGCATCAACATAATGACATAATTTGGGAGACGGGAGGACGCTGAACCCCGGCTGAACCCTGCTTTACAGACTGAGGCCCCACTGTATCTGTGGGGTTTCCTCCAGAACCAAAGAATAGCTCCCAGAGCCTGGGTTTCACTCCAGGCAGCAGGAAGGGAAGACCCAGCTGGAGGGGGGCCCTCTTTCTGGTCAGAGATGAAGGAGTGAAGGATCAGGAGATGCTCCCCCAAAAGGGCCCCTTATACCCCCCTTTCCTGTCCAGGGAGATTGCTCCCCACCACCTGCCCAGGGGGAAACGTGTTGTTACTGTTTGTACATTTTCTTTCAAACATATCCGGTTTAGATTTGGTCAGGATGCAGCAGGGGAACCCCAGAGTGTGGCTAACTGTAATGGGGTTTGTTCATATAGAAACAAAGGACCCATCCAAGTGGTTAAAAAAAAGAAAAAAAAAAAAACCTTTATTATGAAAAATTTTTTAAACATCAAAAAAGTAGAAAAATGAATTTCATGTATCCATCAACCAGTGTCAGTAATCACAAACTCATGAATAGTCTTGTTTGAGCTATACCCTGGCCCATTTATCCCCCACATTGCTATTTCAGTATTTATTTATTAAATAATAACACTTTTGAAAATTAAAACTACCATATTATTATTGCAGCCACCTAAATTCTGATATTCTCTTACTGTACTGTCTTTAATCACTTCTGCCACACTCTCCATTCAGCTTGAGTCTCTTAATCTGTAGTTATCCCGCTTTTAAATTAGTGATTAAAAAAACCTGGCGATTGTTCTGAGCTTTTTTTTTCAGTTGAAGCTAGAGGGAGTGTGTTTGAGGCAGGTGGCCTGTCATGAGTTGTGCCCTCTTCCTCCTCTTGCTGTGGTTGGAAGGTCCCACCCTTTGCAGTTCTGTGAAGTGAGCAGTTGCAGAGACCACTGTGTCCCCTTTTGACCAGGAGGGAAGGGGCTGATCTGAGCACCTGGCCCGCTGGCTGGACCCAGCTTTCCTGACTGAACTGACAAGTGGAAGAGAAGGGAGCTCTGCCCTGAAAGTATGGGTTCTGGGGACGAGGCTGATATCCTTGAAGTGGGTCCCTATGACCTGTCACCCATTGAGAGGCCTGGAGAGGGGCAAGAATGGAAAGGAAGTTGGCCCCAGAGGCCTCCAAAACAAGGTGGGAAGACTGGGGGGCCACTAAGTAGGGGCTTCCTTTGTGCCTCTGCTAAGGCAGAGGGCTGTGCTGGGCTGGGCTGCCAGAATCAAGAGCCAGGCTGTCAGAGTCTGTGGCACCGTCTGTGAGAAAGGCCTTTCTCATGCCCTGGGAAGGGAAAAGCTGGAACACTTAACCCAACCTGGGATAGGGAGTAGATGTGAGACACTAAAATGATAAAGAGCAATTTGTTTTACCTTTGGAGAAGGATAGGAGAGCCTCGATCTACCTCTATCCTTATTTAACAACTGAAAACCTAGAATAGCCTTCAGCTCCATAGACTGACCACTTGAGGACAGTGGGATGGAAAGTGTGGAGCAGGGAGGAGAGTCGGACAAGGAAGAAAAGAAAGTAAATCCCAGCACCCACTTTGACTGTCTGCTAAGTGGAAAAACAGGGACTGAGTAGGGAGTGAAGGGGGAGGGCAGAGGTTCTGGAGAAGGACCCGGAGTGTTAATTTACAAAATAGTCTGTAACTCACAAGTGCGTAACAATAAGAACTGTTCTTACTCCTGACCTTGGAATTAGCTTTTAACCTACTGTTTACAGCTCCTTAGACTGTTCTTCATTTCCAGACTATCAGAGGCTCTGCTCTGCGTGGGATGTGGGGAAGACAGACTGTTCTTTGGCTGCGTTACGTTATGGTGGGTTGTGACCATAACAGTATTGCATCTCTATTGTCACCTATAAAATGAGTATAATTTCTACCTTTCAGAGCTGTGCAGATTAAATGATACTAAATGATAAAGTACCTGATACTCAGTACGTGCGTGCGTCTTTAGTTGTGTCCGACTCTTTGCAACCCCATGGACTGTAACCCATCAGGCTCCTCTGTCCATGGGATTTTCCAGGCAAGAATACTGGAGTGGGTTGCCATGCCCTCCTCCAGGGGATCTTCCTGACTAGGGATCGAACCCGTATCTCCTGCATCTCCTTCATTGGCATTCTTTACCGCTGAGCCACCAGGTATTCAATGAGCCCTCAGCAAACGTCAGCCTCCTTTGGCAGTAAAAGGCACTCTTGTGTTTTAGAGTAGTGCTTCTCAAGCTATCTGTGCTGAAGGCTCAGTTTTATGTTCTGGATTTGGGGTTTTGTGTGTTTTTTTAGATTCTCAATCTGTTGTGCTCTGATACTTGCTTAAAATATATAAACTGATACCCACTCACCCCCAGTTTTTTAGTATTTGATTCAGCAGTTATTCTGTTACATGATTATTGGTGTTTCTAAACATACTTTATAAATTTCTGCACTCACCTGCAGGGCTGGGTCACAAACATACACAGACCTGCCCCAGCCCATGGACCACACTTTGAGCAGGATGTGTTTCGAGGACAGTTCCATTATTTAGAGGAGAGGTAATCACTGCAGATGGTGATTGCAGCCATGAAATTAAAAGTTGCTTTCTCCTTGGAAGGAAAGTTATGACCAACCTAGATAGCATATTCAAAAACAGAGACATGACTTTGCCAACAAAGGTCCGTCTAGTCTAGGCTATGGTTTTTCCTGTGGTCATGTATGGATGTGAGAGTTGGACTGTGAAGAAGGCTGAGCACCGAAGAATTGATGGTTTTGAACTGTGGTGTTGGAGAAGACTCTTGAGAGTCCCTTGGACTGCAAGGAGATCCAACCAGTCCATTCTAAAAGAGATCAGCCCTGGGTGTTCTTTGGAAGGAATGATACTAAAGCTGAAATTCCAGTACTTTGGCCACCTGATGCGAAGAGTTGACTCATTGGAAAAGACTGATGCTGGGAGGGATTGGGGACAGGAGGAGAAGGGGATGACAGAGGATGAGATGGCTGGATGGCATCACCGACTCGATGTACATGAGTTTGAGTAAACTCTGGGAGTTGGTGATGGACAGGGAGCCCTGGTGTGCTGCAATTCATAGGGTCGCAAAGAGTCAGACCCGACTAAGCGACTGAACTGAACTGATGGGCCCTGGAGAGTATTTCAAGATTGAGGTTTGCCTGGAAGGACTTGGTTTCTTGTGGCATGAAAAGAAAGGATCCAGGGAGCTCTGGGCTGGGCAGTTGAGTGGCTGAGGCAGGACCTGGTGGTCCAGCGGCTGGGCTGCAGACCTGGGGCGGGAGCTGTGTGCGCAGGTGCTCCTGGCAGCAGAGAGGTGGGACCAGCGCAGGAGGCGGAGCCTGGGAAGGGTTTCGGTTCTCAGCAAAATCACGTGTGCACTCAGTCCCTCCGTCTTCTCCAGGTCTTTGCGACCCCATGGACTGTAGCCCTCCAGGCTCCTCTGTCCATGAAATTCTCCAGGCAAGAACGCTGGGGTGGGTTGCTGTTTCCTCCCTGGGAAGTAGCAGGTTCCTAATTCTGCCTCAAGTTTTACACATTAGAAGGGGACAGCAACTTGCCTGGTGGCCCACAGCTCAGAAATGCTGCTCAGGCACCCAATTCCAAGCAGCTCACTTCCCTTCCTGCCTGAAGATTTTGGAAACGTAGGATATTTCCCTTTATTCTTGGGTTGGTTTAAATTTTATTTTTGATTGGACAATATATTCACATGGGTCAATCTTCCAGAGGTAACCAAAAGAGTGAAAAGCCTCCCTCCATTTCTGCTCTTCCCCATAAAGCAGCAGAGTTAGCAGATTTATGTTATTCTTTTGTGTATTTTTATGCATAAATGCACAGTGGCCCACTGTGTGTGCTCCACTTTCTGATCAGTGTATCTTGAAGTTCATTTCATAACGACCCATACAGAACTTCCTAATTTCTTTATATGGTAGTACAGTGTCCCTTTGAATGAATGTATCATGCTTTATTTAATCAGACTCCTCTTTATGGACATAAAAGTTGTCTCTAGTTTTCTGCTATTATAAACAACATTGCAGGAATGGCCTTATATGTCAGTGGTTTTACACATGTTTGAGGATGTCTGTAGCCATGGGATTGCTGAGTCAATGGAATGTGCACGGAATAATTTTAACATATGTCACCAAATTGTACTTTATAGAGGTTCCACCAACTTTTGCCGCACCAGCAATGGATGATAGTTTGAGCCATCATTTTTGCCCATTTTGTCCAAATGTTAATTTTAGAAACCATGAGGTCGGTAGCAAAGAATGGGCTTGTAGGCTGTGGCATACTCAGAGGGCTCGTGTCCTGTGGCAGCTTTCCCGGGTCTGGACTTCCGGGGTACTTTCTGTAGGGCATCTCCCTTACGGGGAAAGACTCTTACTCAGGGACAGGCAATTGTATACCCGTGGCTTTGAGTTGTGAGCAAACTGCAGTGGTCCTGAGAGTAAGGAGTGAGTGGCTTTCTGAGTAGGTCTGAGAATGCCATCCTAGCAGCAGGAAGAGCTCTAGAGGACGTGGGACTGAACTCACCTTCCTGGAGGCATTTTGGATCCACATGGGAGTCCCCAAGCCCCACGGCTTCCCCATGGGGGAGTGGAAAGGATCTGTTTCACTCAGCAGCTAATATTTATTGGGCGCCTATATTCAGCGGTCCTTGCTCTATTCAAAGGGACTGGGCCACGAGCCAGTCACACCGAGCACAGCCACCTGAGGCTCTCCCTAAATCACCGTCACCCTCAAACCCTGCACCCTGAGCACCTGGATCCCACCTCACCCAGGTTGCCTCTGATGTACGTAGGAATGTGATGGCCCCAAGACTGGAGTTTTCAGTGCTATTGGGGAGACAGCAAATTAAACCAAGCAGTATAAAATCACTAGCCAACTAGTGAGGTCTATAGACGAGCTAGCGTATGTGAGAGAACTCCAGAAAGTGCCAGGTACTGAAGATGTTCAAGGATTTGCCTTGCTACACCAGTAAATCTGCTTCCCGCCTTAGCTCTGCTTGGCTGTTGGATTATCCCAGTCCCGTGCCATGTTCAGTCAGTTGTTTGTCTCTGACTCTCTCTGACCCATGGACTGTGACCCACCAGGCTCCTCTGTCCATGGGATTTTCAGACAAGAATACTGGAGGGGTTGCCATGCCCTCCTCCAGGGGATCTTCCTGACCCAGTGATTCATCCCACATCTCTTACGTCTCCTGCCTTGCAGGAGGATTCCTTACTGCTGAGCCACTGAGGAAGCCCAGGTTTTCCCAGGGTCATGTTCAAATACCTTAAAAACAGAGAAAACCAATTCTGGTTACATGGAAGTTAGGAGCACTAAACTCCTAAAATGTGTAAGCCACCATGCTTATTTTCCTCTTCAGTTGTTTGGGAAACCTTCCTTCTTGGTGTAAGAACTTATCACTGTGGAGCACGGATATGATTTTGTCATTTTAAATTCTGAAATTCCGGAATTTGTTCCAAGTCCTGGGAACTCCACCTCCTCAACCGCTACACTGCAGAAATTAAACCAAAGGGGGCAGTTTGTGCTGTGACCATGGTAGAATGTCTGTGTTTTCTCTTCAAAGGCTGATTAAAGTTTGTGGAATCTGTGTCTTTATTTTCTTAGACTTGGACCATTCATGTGCCTGGGGCGGGAGTGGTTGGGTGCGTACAGTCTTCACACTCGTCCTGGTAAGGGGACTGCTGCCCTTGCGTACCGACTCTCACTCCTGCCCTGCTTTCCAGATGACTTGGGGAAGTTGCTCCTGGCTGAGGCCCTCCTAGAGCAGTGTTTGAAGGGGAACCATGCCATGATAAAAGACTCCATCCCTCTGCTGGAGAAGAATGAGCCGAAGATGAATGAAGCCAGAAACTACCTGAGCAGCATCCTTAACCACGGGAAGCTGCCGGTAAGCGGTTCTGCCCTTTACCCGCCAAGCTGGGGGCTGCCTCTCCTCTCTTCTCCCTCCTGTCTGCTGTCCAGCCTTGCCGGGGTCATTTGGTTGCTGGAGAAGCATGTATCTCTTAAGGGTCAACCTAGTGCCATTCAGTACAGTAGCCACGAGCCACAAAGCTCATCCAAATTGAGACGTGCTGTGAGTGTAAAACACACAGTGAATTTTGAAGACAGTACAAAACAGAGAATATAAAAGATCATTAATTATTTATATTGATTATATATTCAGATGATAATATTTTGAATGTATTAAATAAAATATATTATTAAAATTATTTTCACCTGTTTTTACCTTTTTTAATGTGACTAGAAATTTTTACTAGAAAAACCTAAATTACGCTTGTGGCCCAAGTTGTATATTTCTATTGCACAGTGTTTGGTTGACCTACTTTGTCCCTGATCATTTGGCCTCTTCGAGGGTCTCAGGGAAATAAAACCTAGTAAGCCTACTGTCTAGTTGGAAACAGGCAAATATGCTGTTGTCTAGCAATGGAAGCACTCCATAACATGGCAATCCAGTTTCAGTCCACATGCATTTATTGAGCACCTACTGAATGCAAGGCATTGAGTGATATAAAGGGAGGTACAGTCTCAACTTTCTTTAGACCTTTACTGCTCAAAGCATGGTCCACCCGCCTATAGTTTGGGTATTATCTGGGAGCTGTTAAGAATGCAAAATCCGGGGACGTCTCTGGTGATCCAGTGACTGACTCTGCACCCCCAGTGCAAGGGCCCAAGTTTGATCCCTGGTCGGGGAACTAGATCCCACATGCCACAACTAAGAGTTTGCCTGCTGCAATTAAAGATCCCACATGCTGCAACAAAGACCCAAAATAATCACATAAACAAACATAAATATAAGGGAAAAAATACAAAATCTGATTCAGAATCTGCATTTAAGAAAGCTCTCTTGGTGATTCTCATGCACTTTATTTGAGACTGTTCTCAATTCCAGTGTATACTGAGCTGTAATAGAAGTATTGGTATGTCATTAGAGACCCACAGAGGAAGTAATTTTTCAAGAGATATTCCAAAGTAGTATATTTCCTGACTTAAATATTTACCTCAGGGAGGCTGCAGGGCTACTGAGAAGATAGTCCTATTAAAAAATTGTACAGGGTAGACTGTGATGCATGCCACTGGAGTAGCTTACAAGGGGAGTCAAGTCTTAGGGGGACAGTCCCTGGGGTGAGCTGGGGCAGTCAAACTCGGGCTGATGGTAGTTCTGAAACTGGACCCATTTGGGGGCTGGACCTTGAAAGGGGTCAGGATATGGACTTACACAGATAGAACAGGGCATTCTAAGCTACAGGAAGCAATGTATGATGCAAAAGTTCCTCTTAGAAGGATTTCCTTAAAGTATGTCAATTAGCAGGAGCATCAGGGAATGGCTTTAATTAGGTATAAAGGGACATTGTGGCCAGAGAGTTGGGAGTGAAATACCAGGCCAGGAAGTAGGTGTTTTCTGTAAGCGGTGTGGGGAAACTGTCTTGGGAGTTTAAGGTTACTGCCTTCAGACTCCTTGACAGGGATTACTGTAGTCCTGGGAGGTTTTGTCCTGGATTAAAATAGCTGCTTGACCCTGAGCCTGTCCCCTGATCTTCCAGGCCTTCCAGTTTCTCATCTGCCCATCAAAATGGCTGAACTTGACTGGTAGGTCTCAAGTTTTTCCCATCAAGACCCTTTAAATTTTTTTCTTTCCGGTAGACTTTTTAATTGTATATTAAAATTTTCTTTTTAAAAATAAAAATGACTCAGGCTTATTGTAAAAAAAAAGTCCACTAAAATAAAAAAACTAATTTGCATAATAATAGGTCCATGTTCCCACTCCCATCCCGAGTTGAGCTCTGGCCATCACTTGCTGTGAGCTTCATATGCCTTCTCTATGTTAATAGTCACATGTACACATGTATGGAGCTTTCTTTTCTTCTTAGCATTATAGGGTTCTGACTTGTCAAGTTGCTCTTTTGCACCAAAAACTCACTTGATGCTATCTCCGTGCCAATACCTCCTTCTTTGTATTTGCCGAATAGTGTCCACATGTATTATTGTGAAAACTGCTTTATCTACCATATCAAATTTACTCAGTACAGATTTTACCGTGCTTTATTAACCAGAGACAAAGATGGGCACTGATGACATTGAGAAATTCACTGTTATATGGACCAAGGCTAAAATCTCCATGTTGATCAGGCAAAATAAAATATTAAAAGTAGTTTGTGGGATTCTCTATCTTACCCCAAAGGCAAAGGCGTGATTGGGGTGGGATATTTCTTGGCAGCAGATGAAATCTCAGGTGGCTTCCCATGCATTCTGAGGCGTTCTCATGGGGTGAGGAGGAGAGGTGGGTCTTGGGGCACCTCCTCAGGGTAGTTTGGAACCTTCTACCCTCAGTCGCCTCCGAGATCCTGGACAGCTCCGTGCTTTGGAGGCGGGTGAAAATGAGCCATTTGTCCAGACTTTGGGTGTCCAGTGAGTGCCAGGCTTTGCCCCATCTCATTGGTGGCTCACAGTAACCTTCTACAGTGGTATTTACTGTTATTCCCATTTTCCAGATGAAGAAACTGAGACCTAGGAGAGGGTAGTCACGTAGCCAAGGACCGCAGCGCAAGTCTCGAACACAGCCTGTCTGACCCTGTTCCCATGTTCCCACGTTCTCTGCCATTTTCCAGTGTTGTGTCCCGAGTGCTGGAGAAGAAATTAAATAATGACTGAGAAACCGGGACTCATGTGGGTGGCGATGTTGTGGCTTCTGCTTTTAGAGATCTCATTTGGCGTCTGTGAAGTATTTCCTCATCTCTTCTTCCTCTTACCTGAGTGTACACATGAAGTCACTCTTCCCTGTTTATTGACAGAGACAGTGAGGCACAAAAAGGCTTGGTGACAGGCCTGATCTGTCCAGTCGAGGGACTGTCCCCCAGACCCAGTGGCTTCTTGCAGGGCATCCTTCCCTGGGGCCGAGGCTCTGTGGTTCCCACACTGTTGAATTGACAAGCCAGGTTCAAATTCAAAGGCGTGGGTCCCAAAGAGCATAGCCAACTTGTCATTCTGCCAGGAAAGGACATTCACAAAGCCCCCAAACACAACAGCAGAACCATACCATTTTCTATTACTGTCAGTCCATAAAAGAACAAACATCTTAACATCAAAACACAAGACAGATATGTTTAAGAATTATGCCCTTCTTAATTCTTAAGAATTAAAGGCAGCTTTTTAACTAGCATAACTTTATAAAACATTCACCGCATTGTCCTTAATTTTCCACCAGCTTGGTGGAAGCCCTGTTGTAAACTGTTATTGGTTCCCCAGGAACCACTCCAAGCTACACCATGTCATCTCGCCCTGAAACATGTCCTGAGCTTAGCTGCCCTTTTCCTTCTTTACAGGAGAACAGAATAATAATAATAATTACTCATGGCCTGTGTTTATGTAGCTCCTTTCTAGAGAAAAGTTCAAAGCTCTTTTCTGGACTTCGTCTACTTATGCTCTTGGCTTCGCTGTGACGGGAGGTGATGGGTGGCTGTTATTATCTCGCCCTCAGTGATGGGGAAATCCAGGACAGAGCAGGGAGGAAATGTGCCTCTAGGAGGTGTGTGATCTGTGGCCCTGACCCAGGGCAGAGGTGACCTACTGGGGGAGACTGGCAAATCCCCTTGAAAAATTCAGCCTTTGAGCAGGTCTACAGTCAGCAGGTCAGGCATGCAGGGGGCCCAGTGGGTCCGCTTGGTGGAGACATTGTGGGAGGTCAGCAGAAGGGAGCTCTCTGGTAGCCAGGGAGGCTTCTAGGAGGAGGCGGGCCTGAGCAAGGCCCCGAAGAAGAGGGGAGGATCTGCATAGACTGAGGGGAAGGGAAGACTGTTATAGATGGGGCTTGTGTGAGCAGCACCAAAGGAAGAACGTGTATTGGACCAGTGAGGAAGGGGATTTGGGCTTTGCCGTGTCCCACTTCCCTTTGTTGGCTTCTGAGAGGGCAGTAGGTGGTGAGGAGTGGTGGATGCTTCCCCTGGGGTCATGAGTACCCGAGACTCTGATCTCCCTACAGGGGGTCAAGGGCAACACCTTCCTGTTGGTGACAGAGGCCGGAGTGGGGACCAGGACAGGACTGCATCTCCCGGGAGCTTCGTGGACAGAACTGGTGCTCTATGGTGGGGGTGGTGCCCAGAGCCTGGCCAAAGGGGTGGTGGGCTGGCTGAGCACAGACATGGAGGTGGAGGGCTACAAACAGTGGCCTCAGAAGGTGGGAGATTTTAGAGCAGTCTGGGCCCACGTCCAAGGCCAGGACTCTCAGGCAGGGCTGACCAGACCTGCTCGGGTCCTGAGGGAGTTCCCAAGAGTGCGCATGTGGGGCGGAGATCTGAGTGTCAGCAGCACTTGATCAAGTAGGGGAAAGAAAACAGGCTTGAGTGCAGGCACTTGATTCTGATAAGAAAAGGGTGGGGGCCTCACAGACCTTCGCTCCTCTGTCTTCTGGCCACGTTTGTGGCTGTTTCCGTCTCCCCACAGGGGTCCTGCTGCTGCGGGTGAGGGTTTCAGCTTCAGGCCCCTCACCAGCAGGACTCTTTCCAAGGCCTTTCACCTGGTTAAATATTTATACATATATGCATCTGTCTACCTATCTGTGTAGATGGGGCTTTCCAGGTAGCACTAGTGGTGAAGAATCCACCTGCCAGGGCAGGAGATGTAAAAGGTGCGGGTTCGATCCCTGGGTTGGGAAGAGCCCCTGGAGGAGGGCATGGCAGTTCACTCCAGTATTCTTGCCTGGAGAATCCCCATGCACGGAGGAGCCTGGAGGGCTACAGTTCATAGGGTCACAAAGAGTCGGACGTGACTGAAGTGACTTAGCATGCACGCACATATATAGAGAGGACCCACAATTATATAAGCTTTAGGCCCCACAAAACTTGGCTGGGTCTCTGACTCCCTGCTTGTGTTAAGAGCAAGTGCCTGAACTGAGTGCCAGTGCCTGCCTTGGGTGAAGCTTCTGGGAGCTTCAGGAGAAAGGATTCAGGGCCAAGTCTGTAAGCCACTTGCAGTCTGGTTGGAGGCATAAGACACACACACACATGACACATTTAGGGACTCGTGTGAAGCTATCACCAAGAGCCACAGTGTAGGCCAGGGACCACAGGTCTGCAGAGCTGTCCACGTATACTTGAGGGGTGGGAAGGCTTCCTGGAAGAGGAGAGGTGTTGTGAGCAGGGTCTTAGGCAAACCGTTAGGGCTCAGAGAGGGGCGCATTCATCCCTGGGTACCTGGCGGGGGTGGGCCAGGGGCTTTGCAGCAGGAACCCGTTGATGTGGTCCTTGTCCTTTCAGCCGCAGTATCTGTGTGAGGCCATGCTGATCCTGGGCAAGCTGCACTACGTGGAAGGCTCATACCGAGATGCCATCAGCATGTACGCACGGGCCGGCATTGACGACATGTCCATGGAGAGCAAGCCCCTGTATCAGATGCGTCTGCTGGCAGAGGCCTTTGTCATTAAAGGTAGGTGTGGGCACCAGCTGGGGCTCCCCTTCACTGTGCCCAGGTCATTACACTCCGACCCCCACGTCCCTGGAACACTGACCGGCCAGGTGGTTGCCAGGGTAACCAGCCACACCACTGGCTGACTGCGGGTGTGGGTTGAATGTCAGGTCAGAAGGCTTGGGTAACCCGCCCTCGCTCTGTTGACAGATAGGAACCCAACTGTGTGCCCTCGGGCATATAGCTCCTCACCTTTCTTGGCCTCTGTTGATTTATCTATAAGACAGGGGCATAATAACCTGCCCTCACAGGGTTACCATGAACAAGAGGAATCAGTTGTGTAACCAGGTTGGGAAAGGCTTAAAAAATGTGCCACCTGTCGTCAGGCTGGCACCAGTATTGATATTGGCTACAGGTCAGGTGCTTGATGGCAGAGAAACCTGGAATTGCTCAGGTATCTGCTGCTCTCCTGCTGTGAGCGGCCCAGGGGGGTGGTGCTGGGATCCTGCGATGGGCGGGTCAGAGCCACCTCCCAGGGTGAGTAGTGTTCTGGTGGGGAGCTAGGCACATGGGCTTAGTAATGTAGGAATTTCATGGTGGGGGTTGTGGATGCCCACGTGGGGAAAGAGTGCCCTTGACCTGAGCTTGCAGGCATTACATGGTAGTGAAAGCCCTACCCCAGACTTTGCACTGCAAGCTCCTTCTTCCCTGGATCCTTGAACCCTGGGGTCATAGAGCCTGAGCAGTGGCTCTTGGTGGCAGTGAGGGTTGCAGGAACCTGTCTGTCCAGACTGTTGCCAGGATTCTTGGATGGTCAGTCTTCCCTTTATTCCAGCACAAACCAACCCCCAGAGTCTAGAAACACATGTGGCCCGGTGGGGATTTGGTGCCTGGTATTGGCAGAGTATTTGTCACCCTCTTTTCTATTGTAGACGGGGACATTCTGCCATCTTATATACAGGGAAACTGAGGCCCAGAGAGGGAAGGTACCTCGCCCAGAGTTACCCAGAGATCTGTGGTGGAACCAGGATTGGAACCTCCACCTCCTGTTGGCTTTGGACTGTGATTCCCCACTCCGAGTCTTCTGTCTCCTTTGGGTCCCG
This sequence comes from Capricornis sumatraensis, assembly GCF_032405125.1. NCBI lineage: Eukaryota > Metazoa > Chordata > Mammalia > Artiodactyla > Bovidae > Capricornis > Capricornis sumatraensis. Next base: position 77,204,126 of record NC_091069.1, on the reverse strand, counting down.
GAGGACTGGCTAGTCTGAGCAGGGCATAGCCTCCTTTGAGAGCTGTTTGTCCACCCCCGAGTCCCTGGGTCCCTTTCACCATTGAGAGACTGTTAATGCCCTCCCGGGAAATTGCTGAGATTTTCACCCCAGACAGACCCAGTGCCGGGCTGTGAGAAGCAGGTGCCCGTCTCGGGGGGTCCAGTGTGGGGTCTTCTCCATTGCTCTCTTGTCCCCTTCTCTGCACCCCTGGCACAGGCTGGGGGGGTCTTGGGGGGTCGATCTTCATTTGGCATTTGGAAACCACTTCTGCCACCAATTCCCCGAACCTAACACCCTTCCGCAGGGCTCCTTTCCGGCACTTTTTCCTGTAGACCTGGCTCGGTACCTACTGCTCCCTGTCTCCCGCTTTCTACTCTTTCCAGCACGCCTCCAGCTTCTTGGGGGAACACAGGCCCGGTGGTCAGAGGTGCTGCAGGGGAGGTAAGGAGCCGGGTGTCCCTGGCGTGGGCTGCTCGATCACCTGGCTGTGCTGGCTCCCCAGCCCCCACTGACTGCACGCGGCCTTGTGCTTGCCTGCCTCCTCTCTGCCTGTCCTCTCTGTCCTGTTGCAGCGCCTGTACCCTGCTGCTTGGCATGCTGAGGTTCATGGGACCCTGTGTGTGCTTGAGACTGCACGTGGCCTCCAGAGTGTGCATGGTGTTGGTTTTCCTGGGTCTAGGGGATCCAGCAGGGTTCCCCAGCAGAGAGTAGGGGGTGGGGATGGCTCATCATTGGTCCTGACTCCATCTGTGAGCATGGGGCTTGTGCGAGCCTGCCAGGCTGCCAGAGCAAAATGTCATTGACTCACGCTCAGTCGTGTCTGACCCTTTTGCGACCCCATGGACTGTATCCCACCAAGCTCCTCTGTCCATGGGCTTTCCTAGGCAAGAATAACTGGAGTGGGTTGCCTCTTCCTCCTCCTAGGGATCTTCCTGACCCAGGGATTGAGCTATTGTTTCTTGAGTCTCCTGCATTGCAGGCAGATTCTTTACCACTGAGCCACCTGGGAAGCCCCAACACAGACTGGGTGACTTTAATAGGAGTTTGTCACAGTTCTGGAGGCTGCGAAGTCCAAGATCCATGTACCAGCAGCGTTGGTGTCTGGTGGGGGCTCACTCCATGGGTGGCGGGTGCCTGCCTTCTCGATGTGTCCTCACGTGACCTCTCCTCCCTGTGGGCTCCTGGAGAGATCTCTTCACCTTCTTATAAAAGCTCTAATCCCATCATCAAGCCCCCAACCTCATGACCTCATCTAACCCTAGTTACCTCCAAAAGACACCGTCTCCAGGTACCACCCCATTTCGGTTAGAGCTCCAATGGATGAACTTGGGGCCCACAAACATTCAGTCTGTAAGCAGAATGGTGGCGGCAGCATGCCCCAGAGTTCAGCAAACAGCAATATACATTCATTAAACCCTCACTCCACGGCAGGCATGCCCTCCTTCAGTCTACACAGTAACTCGCCGAGTAGGTGTTCTCTTCATTCTTATGTTCTAGACCAGGAGTTGGAGAAGGCAATGACACCCCACTCCAGTACTCTTGCCTGGAAAATCCCATGGATGGAGGAGCCTGGAAGGCTGCAGTCCATTGGGTCGCTGAGGGTCAGACACGACTGAGCGACTTCACTTTCACTTTTCACTTTCATGCATTGGAGAAGGGAATGGCAACCCACTCCCGTGTTCTTGCCTGGAGAATCCCAGGGACGGTGGAGCCTGGTGGGCTGCCATCTATGGGGTCTCACAGAGTCAGACACGACTGAAGCGACTTAGCAGCAGCAGCAGCAGCAGACCAGGAGTTACAAGCAACGAGGAGAAGGGACCCTTGTGGATGTCCCTGGAACTGGCAGAATCAGGATTTGAACCCAAGCAGCCAGATCCCATAAACACTCTGTGATGGTGCTGCTCAGAGTCCTAGACTGAAAGGAATCATGGAAATGATATAGGTCAGTTCTCAGGTAACAGATGAAAAAGGCTGGCGGAAGTGAAACAACTTACCTGGACATCAGTTAGCTTGTGTGTGAACCAGAATGCCCTCCCTCCAGGCTGCCTCTTTTCAGCCTTTGTCAGCAGATGTTGGGTGGCCTCCCACAAAAGCCTGACGTGCCTGCTCCCCAGTAGTCTGCCTGACCAAGCCATTACAGCCGGGCTTCTGTACCATCTTGCATTGGAGTCTGCTCTGTGGTTCCACCTGGTCCCTTCCTGTGGGGCTGGGAGTTGGGTTCTGCAGCCCACCTGCCTGGAGGGAAGGGGGTGAGGCCGTGTGTCGTAGTGGGAGGGGCCTGAGCGCCCTGCCTGGAGGCTCAGTGGGGCTGTAAGTGTGGGTGTCTCAAGAGGCTCTGGGTCTCTTCAATCACGAGAGACATAAAAACACACTCAACTCACCTGCTTTCCCCTTCAAAGCAGAGGGACTTGGCAGTGTGTCCTCTGGGAGGTCACTCACCAGGACTTGACCTTGCTCTGAAGTTGGGGGAACATGGATGAGAACAGAAACTTCTTCCTGATTCTCAGGGAGGGCTTCAGACACCATCCCAGGAGCCTGAGAGAGGGGGCAGCTGAAGCAGTTGTGGTTTTCTCTTGCTTAAAGTGAAGAAGCCTTGTGTGCACATACACGGATATTGCATGGAGTGGGGGAGGGTCATATCTCCAACTCCTCTAAGGGGAAAAAAGTTATTGTCTATGTCAAATCTAATCAGAAACAATATGAAAACTACAAACTTTTCACTAAGATAGAAAAATAAAACAGCTTCACTTCCCTGTTTGAATGAACTCTTCCCCAACATCACACCTGGGATCAGACTGACCTGATCCTGCCAGGAGCGGAGGACTGGATTTTAGGGCCTCACATAGGCCCCCAGGACATAGGCTGGGCTCTGTCAAAGCCTCTGGCTTTAAGAAAGGACTGTCTCTCCCCAGGTCCTCCAGCTCCTCCTGGCTGCCGAGTTGATGGGTCTGCCACAGAGAAATAGGCCTATATTGTGGCCAGCTGCTCCCAAGTCCCCTGCTGGCCCCGGATGGAGCTGAGGGCCCTGTCCCTGCCTGTCGCAGTCCCCCAGTTGGTCCCTTCTCCCCTAGTCTTCCAAACTTCTCTGGTTATCTGATTTTGTGGTATACCCAGAAATGTGAGGGGTGGGCCCTCCCGCTCTGGACCCTGAGAGTATGATGGGGGCAGGGCATGGGGCTGCAGGATTATCACTTGCACCACCCAGGACCTTATTGAAGTGTAGACTCGGGCCCCACACCAGATGTACTGAATCAGAACCTGCATTTTTAACAGCATCCCCAGGTGATGTGTATACACCTTACAGTTTGAGAAACAATGCCCTGGAACTCTCATTTAATAAACATTTGTTGGCTGGTGGATTGACCTTCAGTTCATCTCTAGAATGGAAGGGAGTTTTTATGCTCGCTCTTTGGATGCAGAAACTGAGGCTTGTCCACAATTGTGCAGCCTGTGAGTAGCAGAGCTTGGACTGGTGGCCGGTGGTTGTCTCCCAAGCTCCCATGGCTGACTAATATTCTGTCATACTAATATGTATGTTCTGCGTCTTCCTTATCCATTCATCTGTGATGGGCATTTAGGTTGTCTCCATGTCCTGGCTATTGTGAACAGTGCTGCTGTGAACACAGAGGTGCATGAGTAGACACCTCCTTTTGATACCATTCTGGTTGGTTTGGGGGAAACATCTTCCATTTACTTTGGATTAAAGATAATCTAGAAGAATTTGGTGTCGAGGCTCCTCTCAGAAGACCTGTCCTCAGTACCGCCCATCTTTGCAGAGCCCTGCTGGTTTGATTCTGTGTGCTTGTGGCTGACAGCTTGTCTTCCTACGAAACTTGAAGCCCCTTGAGGATAGAGGGTCATTTCTTCAACATTCCTAGTCTTCTCTCCCTCTTCTCCCTTCCCTTCCCAGACCACATGTTTCTGATAAATGAGGTCACTCCTGGTGTTCAACATGATCTAGAAAGTTCTGTCCCTTTACCTTTTCTTGGGCCACTGTCCTCGCCAACCAACCCCATTTTTATTCCTCTACATGTAGGTAGCACCAACACTTTCTTCCAGACACAGTTCAGGTGCCCCCTCCACCAGGAGATCCCCCTGATTGTAGCTGCAGACTACAGCATTCTCTCCCTCTGTCAAGCTCGTTTGGACCTTGGCCCAGTCTCCCCAGTTAGAGATCGGTTTGCTTCTCCTGCCAGGGGTCTGGTGTCTTGTCATTGTGCCCCTGGCCCAGGTCCCACTGGAGAGAGTAAAATTTGCCAGCAGTTGATTCAGCAAGTGCCCGCTGGGGGTGCCACGATGGACACCTCGGGTCCCTCCTCTCAGAGGAGTGGCAGGTAGGTGAGCAAAGCCTGCTGCTGGTGTGCTGTGCCTGGGGAGAAGCGGCCGCTCTGGAGGAGGCCCACAGCGTGCAGCGGCCATCCAGCGCTGGTGAGTCATAAGCCGCCTAGTGCCACACTTTCCGACCCTGCCTGTGCATCAGCAGGCTGTAGTGTCAGTGAAGTCCACCATTTGGGAAAAGCAGGAAACGGGAACTCCCAGTGGTGGCTGGTCTGTAGCTTACTCCCATGGCCTGCTGGGCAAGATGCCAGGCTTGCTACCCGGCCGTGGTGTCCTGGCCACGTGGCTGCCCCCAGTTCTGTGGGCTGCTCTGCCTTGAAATCTTGGTGGGGGTGGGAGGGTCGGTCTTTGAATCCCCTTGGGGGCTACAGCTCCTCAGCTGCCCATCTCCAAGTAGGAGAATCACTGATGCCCAGGGAGAACTTGTTTGACCCACTCTGTTCCAGAGAGGGGAGTCAGTGAGACCTAGCAAGTTGTGGGGCCTTCCCAGGTGAACTGGCACGTGAGGCTGAACTTTAGGATGGATTAGCTGCAGATGGATGGAAGAGGTGCCTTCCAGGTAAAGGAAAAATCCAGAGGGAGGCCCTGGGGAAATGGAAGTGACTTATTTGGAGTAGAGTATAGTCATACCTTTCTGGAATTAAGAGTGTGTGGGAGGGACTGGGAAATGAGGGGGCATCGAGAGCCCGGCAGGAAGGTTTGTGGTATCCCTTTTGCTGGTGTTCCAGAATTTTGGCCCTAGGTGGCCATACCATGGGGTGTGGCACAGCCTGTTTCCCGTAAAACTGGGCTCATCTGTTGGCCAGCACCCTGTCTGGGCCTATCTGGAGCAGTCTAGGCAAAGCCATTGTGGATCCACGTAATGAACTGTCCTCTTTTCTGCTGATCTGAGTTCTAAGGGCATCCCCAGTTCTCATGGACATGCATGATGCTTCAAGGCCTGTTCTTTTGACATCTTGAGCCTTACCCAGTTCAGCCCTGAAAGCCCTAGGGTCGCTGTCCACCTCTCAGCAGTTCTTTGGCAGATGACTTCCTTCTCTCCTCCAGCCTGTGTTGCTTCCTGTTCTCTGGCCCTTGCGGCAATGATCCCCCATTTCTGCGGCCATGTGTCCTGCCTGAAACCCTGCAGACCTAGTCACTGCTGCCTAGTTTGGGGCTTGTGGACCCCTTGAAAGCCAGAGGTGCCTTGTGCTTTAGCCAAGCCAATCCCTTTGCCTCTTGCTCACAGTCCAGCACCAGGGAGGCTACTCTGGGAGGTTTATCTCCTGGCCAGCTAATAAAAGGATGACCTGGCCATGGAGGGAGATAGCCCTGGTTCACCCAAAATACTGCAGTATGATGCTAAATTGTGAAAGTGCTGTGAAAATTTTAAAGTAAAAATGTAAAAAACATTAAGTAGCTGTGAGAATTATCTTTTCCTCACTCCTCAAGAATTTTTTTTCTGTTCATTCAGTCTCTGAAACCGCCAGCCCTTCTGCTCTCTCCTGGGATTTTATGGCTTTGTGTGTGTGTGTGTGTGTGTGTGTGTGTGTGTGTGTGTGTGTGTATGTAAGTTCAAGCTTATGCACACATGTCCTTTTTTAAAAAAGTAACCATTTGTGTGTGCATGCTCAATCACTCAGTAGGGTCCCAAAGACTGTAGCTTTATTTGTGTGTGTGTGTGTGTGTGTGTGTGTGTAAGTTCAAGCTTATGCACACATGTCCTTTTTTTTTAAAGTAACCATTTATGTGTGCATGCTCACTCAGTAGGGTCCCAAAGACTGTAGCCTGCTAGGCTTCTCAATCCATGGGATTTTTTTCCAGGCAAGAAAACTTTGAAAAAATGAAAGAACACCAGGCAGCTCCTAGGGTGGGATATGGTGGGGATATTTGGTTTGGGGTTTTTTTTTAGTCCTGGTATGGCAGGAATTAGCTGTTTATTTTGGCTTCCTTCTTCAAGGGGCGTGGGCCATCTGCCTTGTGGGAAATGGGTCAGCCCTGGCCCCAGACTGTGAGCCCTGGAGGGAGAGGCTGGCGTGCAGATGGAGACGAATGAGCAGTCTGGGCGTTTTGCAAGGGGCTGGTGTGTTCATTGTGTGCTCACCAAGACTTTACTGAGGTCCTGCCTGGGTTGAGAGATACAAAACAGGGCAGGAAGGTGGGCGGACTCACAGAAGGGAGACCGTGGAGCTGGAAGTGAAGGACTGGGTGTGGTGTCCCTGCATCATCTCCTGATGGCCCATTCCTCCGTCGTTGGAGGCCACCCCCGAGAGTAGTTGGTGGGGGTGTGAAATGTGGACAGGGGACAGAGGGGTGCATTTGAGAAACCAGCACTGACACCATGGCCCAGCTGTGCCAGGGTAGACAGCTGTCATTCAGCCATTAGATACACATGTGAAAGGCAGGCCCCCATGGGTGGCCAGAAGCCTGAGATTTGGGAACCGCAGGCGGGTCATCGAGGTAAGTAAGGAAAGACGTGTGGAGTCTGGGCTGAGAGGACGGATGGTGTTGAAGCCGGAAGACCTGGGTCTGGCTGGCACTTAGAGTGGAGAGGTGTTGGAGGGAATCTCTTCTCTCTGAGTTAGATTTCCCTGTTTGTCATTCTAGGGAAGGGCTAAACCCCTACCTAAGAGATCATTTGGAGCATTACTTGAAATGTTTTCTGAGAGCACATGCTCTGTTCTTCAGAATATCGTCAAATTTAATGTTCACAGCCAACCTATGAGGTGGACACTGTTAGCGACCTTATTTTGTGTTTGGGGAAACTGAGACTTAGATCTCTGTAAATATTCTGGGGTATATTCTTCCAGTCTTTTTTTTCCTGTAGGTTTATATTTTAAAGAAAAATAAGTTCATGCATTCATGTATTTTGTAACTTGTTTTTTGAAGTTAATATTTTATAAACTAGTTTCTAGTATATGTGTACATTAAAGTAGCATCATAGCATTTCATTGCAAGAATCTATTGCAGTTTAGCAAACTTATCTCCTGTTATTGAACCTGTAGGTTAAGTCTGTCTCTCTCTCTTTTTTTTTGCCATTATAACAATGCTGTACTGGATATACTTAAAACTAAATCTTTAAATTTTTTGCATACATTATCTTTTTAAGGATAAATTTCTAGAAGTAGAGTGAAGCCAAAGTCTATGCACTTTTCAGAGACTGATACAAGTCAAATTGGCTGCTCTTCTTTTCTTAAATTTTTTCAATTGGTAAAATATAAAATGTAGCATCTTAACCATTAACAATCTTTCAGCTGCAGTAAAATACACATAAAATTTATTATCTTGACCATTTTTAAGTGTACAGTGCAGTAGTGTTAAGTACATTCATGCTGTTGTGCAACCAATCTCCAGAACACTTTATCTTGCAAAATTGAAGCTCTGCGTCCAGTAAACAGCTCTCCATTCGCCTCCCGCAGCCCCTTGCAGTCCCCATTCTACTTTCCGTCCTTGATTTGACTACTGTAGGTGCCCTGTAGAAGTGGAATCATACAGACTTTGTCTTCTGTGACTGGCTTATTTCACTTAGCATAATATCCTTAAGGTTCATCCGTGTTGTTGCATATGGCAAGATTTCTTTTTCTTAAGGCGGAATACTATCCCCCTGTGTATATATCTTACATTTTCTGTATCTATCCATCAATAGACACTTGGGTTGCTTCTGCCTTTTTGCTATTGTGAATACTGTTGCTATGATCATAAGTGTACAGTATCTCTTCTAGACCTTTTTTTCAATTCTTTTGTGTATATACCCAGAAGTAAAGTTGCTGGGTCATATGGTAATTCTGTTTTTAATCTTCTGAGGAATGACCGAGCTGTACCATCTTGTATTCCCACAGTTGTCCACTTTTGAGTGTGATTTGTAAGATCTCTTCCCAGCCTGGCCTTGAGGCTTCCCCTGAGGGCTGGAGCAGTCCCCGGCATGTCTTCCTCTCTGCCATCTTCCACCTCCATGGGGTGTGCCCTTCCTGCGTGCCCTGTACTCTTTGACCAGCTGGGTAGGCAGGAGGGAGGGCTCCACATATCTGGAAAGTTCCACTACAGAAAGCATCGCGTTCTCCATCTCCACATCCAGAACCCCAGGCTCCAAGGGCAGGGCTTCTTGGAAGAACTGCCGTCCAGGATGGGATGAGTCACTCAGACTGATGAGGCCAGGGCCAGCCTGTGTGTTGAGCCCAGGGCTGTGCCAGGGTCAGTTTGCCTCCAAACGGAAAGTTTGGAGTTCATGAGAAAGCAAGAGTTCTTCTTGAAAGAGGAACTCCCCTCTCTCATAGGACAGGGTGTTTTCACAGAAAGACCCCTCTGCTAGTGGAAATTCAGGAGGTAGCACCCAGTGCTTCCTGGTAGCCCCTGGCTTCTTGACACTTGACAGGGCTGGGATCCACTGGGATCTTGGGGGAGCAGGCTCAGGAGCAGCCTGTCTCCGTCTTGGACCTAGTGTGGTCTCACACACAGGGCGGAGGGTGAAGAAACTCGAGGCCTGGAGTCCCTGGTATATTTCCCATTAGATATTCATAGACAGGAAAATGGACCTTCATTTGAATCAAAGAGCAAATATAAGGCAAAGAAGCCTTTTTTTATGGACTGAACTCAGTAATTGGACCGTGACTCTCACTAGGAGGAGCTCCAGGAAGCTTTTTGGTCTTCTGTATGTTGGAAATTATTTCATACACCACCACTTCAATGACTATATCCCCTCTAATTTGATCTTCATTAGTTCCCTAGAGTCATAATTGCTTCCTTTAAAAGAGGAATATTTTTATTGTTTTTAGATATATTTTTATACAGTTCCTAGGTCTTGAGTGTGTAATTTGATGAATTTGGCAAATGTAGATACCTATGTAACCAACAGCCCAGTAAAGATAAAGAACATATTTATCACCCCAGAAAATTCCCTCAGGTCCTTTGCCTGTTGGTCCCTTCCCCAATCCCACCCCAGGCAATGATTGCTTCTTTTCTATTAATACAGGTAATAATTTTGCTCTGCTTTAGAATAACATATAACTGAAATCATAGAGCCTGTACTTTTTGATATCAGGCTTCTTCTGCACAATTATAAGTTCTGAGAGATTCATCTGTGTTGTTTATTTCCGAGTAGTGTTCCATTGTATAAATATGGCACGGTTCGTTTATAAACCCAGCATGAACTGTTTTTAGAGCGGGAGGCGCTTCACCAGGCTCTGCACTCTGCCTGAGTGAACGTGCACCTTCCTCTGTGTACCCTTCCACTCACGAACACCAGGTCTTGCTCTCGCCGGGTGCAAAGATCAACCAGAAATGGGCAGAGGAAAGTTACAGTGTAGGGGAAGGGCACACGCAGAGGAGACGCAGCTAAAACGTTCTGCTGGTTCTGGAGTCGAGAGACTTGCGAAGCCTTCAGGGAAGAGGTGGTTTCGCTGTGAGCTTCCAAGGAGGATGGATTTAGAATTCTCCAAGAAGCACAGTGGAGAGGCCCCTGCTAGGAGCTGAAGGAACGGATGAAGCGCAGGGAAGGTGGCAGCCCCACAGACAGATGCTTTGTTGCGGCCAGCCCACTGGGGTCTTGGAACTGGCAGCCTGAACCTGCCAGGCAGCTGGCATCACCCATCCCAGTTCTGGGCCCAGAGGTAAGGCAGTAGGGAACCCAACCAGTAGCGTATCTCTGGCCCGGGGCGGGGAGGACGGGCACAGGATGTGTGGAAGCAGACCCTCTCTGTGTCTTCTGGAGTTGGCTGTGCCCTCCAGCCATCTGCGCTTGGCTTCCAGGCCAGGTGTGAACAGTTTCTGTGTCCCGCTGTCCTTCAGGGAGCATCGGCCATGGGTCTCGAGAGGAGAGGCTGGGCCAGCACTAGCAGTGATGCGGGGGTCCTGCCTTCTTCTGCCTTCTGGTTGCGTCTCCTCCAGCTCACCCTCTGTTCTTCCTCCCCTCTCAGTCCTCTCCTGGTTCTGAGTCATTTGGCAAGAGGCATGTTGACACTTGGTGACCCGGGTAACTGAGTCTTTGTGTCGAGCAAGGGCCTTCATGGCCTGTGCCCAGTGTTTCCCAGACTGAGGCACCCCGACCTTTGAACCAGTTCACACCCCATCCTGGCAGAGGGCAAGGTCACTGAATCCATATGGGTTGACATCTAGCCAAGAAAAGCAGTCATTCCTTACCTTGTGTTTGTAGAATACTCTGTGCTTTGTCAGACATGATCGGGCTTGCTGTTTGTTCAGCCAGCCAGTGCTTGCATCGTGCCTACTGTGTGCCAGGTTGTAGAAAGGGGAACGTGATGAGGCCTTTGCCTTTAAGGAGCCTACAGTCTGACTGAGCAAACATGTGCACAAATAAGTATAAAAAATGGTGGGGCTGAAATATGTAAAGTATAGACCAGGAGAGATGGTTGATTATACCAGGGTGTACCAGGAGGAGCTCCACAGAGGAGGTGGCACTCAGTGGGGCAGAAGGTGAGCTGTAATTTTGGGTGGACTTTGGGGGTCCTTACATTCCAGGCAAGAGGAACAGTCTGAGCAGTCGGCATCTGGGAGCAGAGGCTGGGTGCGGGTGCAGCAGGTCCGGTGTCCTAGTCAGCTCAGGCTTAGAACAAAGCACCACAGACTGGCTGGCTTGTACCGCCAGAGACACTTGTTTCTCATAGTCCTAGAGGCTGGAAGTCTGAAATCAAGATCAGGTTCTGGTGAGGCCCCTCTTCCAGATTGTTTGTTATTGATTTTAGTTGCTAAGTTGTGTCTGGCTCTTTGAGACCCCTGACTGTAGCCTGCCAAACTCCCCTGTCCATGGGATTCTCCAGGCAAGATTACTGGGGTGGGTTGCCATTCTCTTTGCCAGGGGATCTTTGTGACCCAGGCATCAAACGTGTGTCTCCTGCATTGGCAGATGGGCTCTTTACTGCTGAACCAGATTGCAGGCTGCCAGCATATTGCTGCGTGCTCACATGATGGAACAGTTGAGGGAGCTCTCTGGGGTCTCTACAGACTCCAGCCTCAGGACTTAATCACTTCCCCAAGGCTAGCCTCCTCATATCATCACCTTGGGCTTTAGGTTTTCAACATGTGACTTTCAAGGGGACACAAACATTTAATCTATAATGTGTGGTGAGAGACAAGGCTAGGGAGTTGACAGGGATGAACCTTGGAGGGTGTGGTACAGAGAGTCAGGAGTTTGCTATAGCAGCAGGGACCCTTGTAGGGGTTGTAAGCAGTAGAGTTTTAGAAGGATCACCCTGGGAGCCATGAGCAGGATGGATGAGAGCCTGGAGGCAGAACTATGAGCTGCACATGACAGGAAGGCAGTTTATCTCTTTATCTACTCAAGATATAAAGCCCAAAATTAGGAGATAAGAGAGGGGGAGGGGAGAGGAGGTTTGAAATGTTAAGTGGTCATCAGTTGGATGTTAGGGCCAAAAGCAGAGAGTTGAGGATTCTCTTCTTATCCCTTCCTTCAGTTAGTTCATCTTGAACATCTACTACATGTCACATACTGTATGGGCACAAAGATGAGAACGATCTGAGTTCTGCCCACTGAGAACCGCCATCTAGGGCAGCTGTCTCTAGTCAGAAGTACAATTTAAGCAGACTTTGACCCCTCCCCTGCCTCAAGGGAGAAGTAGGGGAAGTGATTTATTGGTGCATACATTGGAAGTTTTCAGGGTGTAGTTCTTCAGGCAAGGTGTTCAAACTCTTCAGGAATCTGCCCTTTACCATCAAGTCTCATCTCTGCTCTGTGTAGACTTCATTTTTTTTTTTTTATGACTAAGAGTTTAGTCAGTCTTTTTCCTGTCTTAAAACAACAGATAAAAATATAGTTGTTTTCCTTCACAGCTTTCTCTTCCTGGTTTCTAATAGTTTCGGGATTTTTGTTTTTGTTTTGACTTTAGAGTGGCTCAGAGGTTAAAAGTGTCTGCCTGCAATGCAGGGACCTAGGTTCGATCCCTGGGTTGGGAAGATCCCCTGGAGAAGGAAATGGCAACCCACTCCAACATTCTTTCCTGGAGAATCCCATGGACAGAGGAGCCTGGTGGGCTACAGTCCATGGGGTTGCAAAGAGTCGGACACGACTGAGCGACTTCACTTTCACTTCACTTTTCTTATATTTAAATTTTGGTAAGAAAACACACATGTATAAAATATACCATCTTAACCGTTTTTAAGTGTACCCTCATGTTAATGACATTCACGTTATGTTGCTTCATTTTAAGGTCAGCTTTCCCTAACATTTCCAGTCTGACCTCTTAGCTGCTTAACAAGCCCAGTGGAAGGGGTGAGAATTCTGGGATGGGGTCCTCTTGGCCCCACCCCGCCACGTGCACACCCTAGCCAATCACTGTGGGCTTGATAATAAGTCAGCCTGGATCACGTGCCTGCCCTGGAGATGGGATGGGGTCTTTACCCTGTGAACCATGGGGGCTGAGGCTGCGGGATGGACACTCGAAGGGAAAGTGAGGTGCTGCTGCTAAAAGAATGGGAAGTGAATGCCAGGGACACAAAAACAGCAGATTCTCCTGCAGGCACATAGGATCTGAGCGTATAACGTAGGCGGGGTAGAGATTGGTTGGTTCCTCGAGAGGTCTGTGTGTAAGTGCTGTGTAATGGAGCAGCTACCATGTGCAAGGACTGGCACTGATACAGTCCAGAGAGACTCATTTGCTCAAGTCTAACTACTGGGGGAGAGAAGAGTTGGATGTAAATAACCGCTCCAGGATGCAGACATGGAGAGTGCCTCGGGAGGGGTCAGGGTTGCTTTGTGGAGTGCTGTCTGGAAGGCCAGGCAGGAGCTGAGCATGCGGGTACCACCAGTGTGGTTCCCCACATGGGGCACGGGTGCCTGCTGTCTGCCCACCGCTTGATGCCAGCCGCTGCTAATACCATTCTTGCTTTAGGCCCTCCCCCCCACTCCCCGGACCTCTGCTTCCCACTGGCTGCTCCAGAGTCTCAGATGAGGCCACCCTGGGCCCCTGAGAGGGGCCTGGAGTTGGGCGCCCCCACCTTCAAGCAGGGCAGGTCCAAAGTGCACCCCTCCTCCTGCAGGCCTCTCCCTGGAACGCCTGCCCAACTCCATTGCTTCCCGCCCCCGCCTGACTGAGAGGGAGGAGGAAGTGATCACCTGTTTTGAGAGAGCCTCCTGGATCGCTCAGGTGTTCCTGCAGGAACTGGAGAAGGTAAGCTGGAAATGACAACCTCGTCGTCATCACTGCCCTCTGCTGAGCACGTGTATCTGTGCACCACCCAGCCCTCCAGCCCCGCCAACTAACCCCATAGGTTATGCTTGTGCAAATTAGAAAAGAGGGCCCTGCACCTATCCTTAAGATGCTCTGGAAACTCCTTATAGTATCCTGATCCTGTTAGCATGAGACTCTTTACTGCCAGAAAACTGTTTTAATAATAGAAGAGTCCACGCTGTCTATCGGGAGCCAGCAAACTCCTTGATGAGCTCAGCTCGTATGACCAAATTTGACAGCCCTGTCTGAGACAGCCCTCACAACAGCTCTATGAAGTAAGTATTATAGTCATCTCTCTTTAATAGATGAGGCTTAGGTTAGGCTATTTGCCCACTCCTGTCCCCTTGGAGGGCTTTCCTGGGTGGCTCAGTGGTAAAGAATCCACCTGCCACTGCAGGAGACACAGATTCGATCCTGGGTCCGGAAGATCCCCTAGAGGAGGAAATGACAACCCACGCCAGTATTCTTGCCTGGGAAATACCCCCACAGACACAGGAGCCTGGGGGGCTACAGTCCATGGGGTCTCAGAGAGTTGAACGTGACTTAGCGACTGGTCAGCACCACCCACTCCCCTTGGAGGGGTGCAGTCAGGCCAGACGCTCTTCTCGACTCTCAGGTGCCCTGGGAGTCCCTCACTGGATCCCCTGGTGGGGAAGAGGCCCATTCTTAAGGCTGCAGAAACAGGACTCGAGTGTATTCACCGGCACAGGTCCACGTGGAGACTTGAGTTGACCTCTGCCAAGGTCACATGCAGTGTTTTAGAAGCTCTTCACATTTGAATTACATATGGTTTGGAGGAAGCATTCAGGAAAAAAAGAAAGTCACCCATTCAGTAGAAGCTGGCCTTTGGACTCTGTAAAGGGGACCATGTAGGCGATGAGCTGTAATGGTGTTCAGGGCTGGAATCAGCACCCCGGGGACTCTGGGCTCACAGATGGGCCTTGATAACTGGTTATGTGGGTCCAGGGAGGGCAGGCCGTGGAACCCTGTGCATTCTCGGCAAGACTGGGTATGCCTTCTAAGACCCAGCGCCATCCTCTGAGGAACTAAGAATCCTTCTTAAACCTATGTCAGTTTTTGAAAAATAGGGTGGATGGCTCGTTAATTTTTTTTCCCCTTGGATCAGAGAGGAAGGTGGCGTAGTGAAGGCAGGCCCTCCCAGAGCTGAGCTTAAGTGACAGCTCAGTTAATAATATAGTTGTTCCTCAGCTTCCCCAGAGACCCGGGCTCAGCCATCCAGCTGTTCTGAGGTATGTGACAGGACAGTGCAGTGCCTGGCATTTGGTAGCCACTTGAGTGCTTGTTGAATGAATGTACCAATAAATACAGAGCCCGGAATGTGTAGCTGGCCAGACTTGAGTCTGCAATCATGGCTCAAGCCAGCTTTGTGTTCTCAGGCACTTTCTGAGCCTCAGTTTCCTCTGAAGTGCAAATAAAAGCAGCGTTGGAGGGCTGTTGTGGGCATCCGGCATTTGCATGCAGAGAATCGTTTAGACTTATTTTATTTATTTGTTTATTTTTTCTGAAGGGTAGTGTTTTATTTGACAGACAGCATGGGCTTCATACATATCCCTTATCAATGCCTTTAAAACCAAACAACTTTAAAATTTAGCAACAGTTTCTCCAAGTACAAAAATACACATTTATTACATAGGGTAGTAAAATTTGTCAAGGTATACAAAATCAAAGCATTTTAGATAAAGCATTGGTCTAATATATTGTAGATTGACAGAGTATAATAAAATGACATGTAGTCTGTCTTCAAATCATACAATGTAATACTTAGTGGGTAGGAAACCATCCACTCAGTTTAAAGCATAGAGGATGCTGAGGTTCTTCCATAACCATTGCTAGTCTCTGTGTTCCCTTAGATACTCCTGTAACATTTCATGTGAATAGTTAGTATTGCTGGAAAGTATTATATTGTAGACTTATTTTAAGTGGAAGCAGATCAGGTTGTGTTTGGTCTGAATACTGCGCTACGTGTCCCTGAGGTGCCTGGGGGCTTGGGAGGTGCTGGAGCCGCTGCCCCTGCCTGGACTGACGCTGGCCCCAGCCCCTCAGCCTTGGAACCTGCAGACAGCAGCTCTCTCTGTGTCTCCCTTGCTAGGTCACAAGTAACACCACATCCCGGCACCTGAAAGGCTCGCACCCGGTCGACTACGAGCTCACCTACTTCCTGGAAGCCGCCCTCCAGAGCGCTTACGTGACGCACTTGAAGAAGGGGTAGGTTGCTGGCAGAAGAGCAGGACCTGGTCATTTCTTCCCGTCCTGGGAGCTGCTCACGTTGGTCTCGCTGAATCAGGTCCCCCTTGTCTCTTGGACATGTGTGTGTGGACTCCCTGGAGAGGACAGCGTGGGGGGGTGGGTTGGCTTGTTCCCGTCTTGTCAGATGCGCATGCCCAAGAGCTGGGGAGCGGGACCGGGCTTCAGGAAGCTGCTGAAGCAGTGAAGCCTGCACGTGTTGCGGGATGGTCGTCTTTAGAAGAGGAGGTTCTGGGAGCCGACAGGGTATGGGAAGAGGGAAGGACAGTGAGCCAGGCGGTCTGGCTGTGGTTGCTGTCGCCCGAAGTGTCGGCTGAAGTCATTTTGCTTCCCTGAGCCTCATTCTTTCCAAAATATAATGGAAAAGGCAATTCCTGCTTGTTCCATCTTTCAGGGGGCTGTGAGATACCAGGGGAGATGTGAAAGTAAAGGCTTGGCATCGTTTTGCAGATGAGGTGGCAAGAAGCTCATTCCCCTGTGTGTTGACTGGAGGGCTTGGGATCCACAGACACGGGCCGAGAACCCCTTTCTTAGTCTCTTGCTCTTTGGGGTTCAGAAGGGCGCCCTCCCTTGTGAAGAGCCTGGTAGATGTTCCCACCTGCTGGGGGTGGGGCTGGGGGTGTAGGTGCCAGGCCCAGTGTGGTGTTTCATGGGGTGTGTTGGGTGGTGGTGGAGATGGAGGAAGAGGCGACCCAACCAGGAGGGTGTGTTGCTGGTGGCGTTGGGTCTTTGGCAGCTCTACAGGACTCAAGGCCTCCACCGGGCTGGAGACTGGCAGATAGGGGTCTGGGCTTCCTGCGCCCCGAGTCCCTCAGCATTATCCCCTCCTGCAAACACTGTGGGCTGGGGCCGTGAGGACATTCTGGCAGGCAAGGGGACCTGGGGGAGTGGGGACTCGCGTGCTCAGTGGAGTTGGTCACTGTGCAGGCTGGGTGAACACCTCGCCTTTCTCAAGCCTCCCAGGTGGAGGTGGACCTGCCACACAGGTCACCTCCTCCCCACAGGTGCGGAAACAGGGTCAGGATCAGCTTTCGTTGCTCTGACTGGCTGGAGTCCTATGAGGCCCCTGTGTCATTTTGGGTGTGATTCATTTTGTTAAATTCCACTTTATTCATTCTTTTCACATTTTTGGAATAGAAGACTCTTACACAAGATACCAAAATAAAAAGGTACAGGGGACAATAAGTTTTCCTTCCATCTCCACCCCCTGCCTCCTGGTTCCTCTGTAGGCAGTGTTCCTAGGATCTCGTGTCATTCCCAGATAGTTAGCAGCGTTCCCAAGTGGTTATATGCACGTAGCATTTTCTTCCTTTTTAAAATGCGTTTTCTCCATTTGCCTTTTTTCACTTAAAATGTATCTCTTGGAGATTGTTCCGCATCAGAGCTGCCTTTTCTTCACACTGCTGGGTGGTATTTGTAGTACCCTGTAGTTCAGATGTCTGACTTCAGATGTCCTCAGTTTACTGGGAATTGGTTTACTCAGTTCCCGACTGAGGAACAAATAGGTCACTTCCAGACTTGGGCTCTTTTCAGCATATGCCAGAGTCCAGAACAGAACCGTACGGGTGCATTATTTCAGTGGGAGGGACATTCTGGATTAAAAGGTAAGCATTGGTCATTTCACTAGAGATGGCCAGCTTAGACCTCATGTATGTGTTAGTCACTCAGTCGTGTCCGTCTCTGCGACCCCATGGACTGTAGCCCTCAAGGCTTCTCTGTCCATGGAATTCTCCAGGCAAGAATACTGGAGTGGATTGCCATTCCCTTCTCCAGAGGAACTTCCCAACCCAGGGATCAAACCCTGGTCTCCTGCCTTGCAGGCAGGTTCTTTACCGTTTGAGCTACAGGGAAGTCCTGCTTGAGCTACAGAGATGGCCAGCTTGGACCTCGTAGGGATTTGCATTTCTGTGCCACCAAGATGTGTGGGAGAGGCTGCTTTGTAAGCTCTTACAGCACAGTACAAGCTTTTTTAAGAAAAATTTTATTGAAATATAGTTGATTTACAGAGTTGTGTTAGTTTCAAGTATACAGCCAAGTGCTTCAGTTATACATATATGTACATGTATTTGTCTATATTCTTTTCCTTTACAGGTTAATACAAAATATTGATTATAGTTTCCTGTGCTATACAGTAGGTCCTTATTGGTTATCTATTTTTTATGTAGTAGTATGTGTATTTTAATCCCAAATACCTAATTTTTATCCCTCCCTCCCCCAAAATGAACAATTTATTGGTTACTCCCTCCTTCCTAGTTTATATAAGTAATATGTTTATGGTGGAAATTTTGAAAAATACTTAAAAATATAAAATAGACAAATTAAAAATCACATATTCAATCTTCAGATCAGAAACTGGCAAATTATGACCTTTTGACCAGTCACCTGCTCTTATAAAGTTGTTTTTAGAACATAGCTCTCCCATTGGTGTAGATATCTTCTAGATCTGTGGCTGCGTTAGAGCATCTACAGAGTTATATGACTCCAAGCCTAAGATATTTACAGTCTGACTCTGTACAGAAGAAAATTGTCTGGCTCCCGTACTCCAGATAATCACTATTAACATTTGATATATGTCTTTTCACGTTTTCCTATGTATAGATATACAGGTGTATTTTTTCCTTTTTTTTTAAACAGCAACAAAACAGTATCATAATTTATAGTACGCTGCTTCGTAGCCTGCGTTTTCCACTCAGGGCTTGGTTGCAAGCCTCTTTTGTGTCCTTGCTCGTCTCTTTTCCCTATGAAGTTGCTCCCTGTGGGGTCAGGGGAAGATGGCCAGGCCCACACCTGCAGGTGGGCTTAGGACTTGGTGGGCTGTGTGGCTGGGACAGTCATCCTTGAGCTGGGCTTTGAGGGAAAGGAGATTCCCAGAGACAGGAGGAGTCTGTGTGGGGCAGAAGATAGGATGGGGCTGAGGATTCTAGATGGGAACTTGGGACGCTCCAAGGCCAAATACACTTGGGAAACAGTGAGTTAAAGACTTTCCAGACCCTGTAGGAACTCCAAGGAGCTTGAACGCAGCTGGTAAATTTTCAGGAGGAGGCAAAGGCACGTAAAGTTTTCAGCTTGGTTTGACATGGAGCCCTTGTTTGGGGTGGGACTCTGAGGGGGATCGGCTGGATGGAGGCATGGTTTCTGGCCCAGGCAGCTTTTTCCATCCAGCAGGCATTCCAGTACCATCAGAGCCACATCCCATTTGGGGTGTTGGAAGCTCTGAGCTTCAGCGCTTAATACCTGGAAGAGAAGGAAGCAGAGTCCTTGCCCAGAATGCGGAGCAGGCGGTGGCGAGGCTACTCCCCGGAGGCAGAGGTGGCTGAGATGGCCGGAAGTGGGCCTGGGCCTGGGGAGAGGTGGTCCTGTCCCAGCTGGACCCCAGCCTGAAGGAGATCTGTGCCCCCTCCCTTCTCCCTATCCCACCCTCCTGATAGAGGCAGTGGGTTGCCCCACAAGTCCTGTCCTCCAAACGGTAAGAAAAGGGAGACGGTCCCGGCCAGGAACACAGGCTCCCTCCTTGCTCTTCCCTCATACGTGAACACCCAGCCCAGCACCCTGTTCGCCACAGCTGCTTAGAAAGGCATTAGCATTTATTTGTATTATCTTTTAGAAGCACTCCACAGCTAGATGGGCTGCTGCCTCAAGCTTTAAATTTACACTTAAAAAAAAAAAATTCTCAAGTGCTAGGCCAGGGAGGTGGTGGTGTCCCCATTTGGGATGCGAGGATCAGGAGGCCCAGAGAGCCGAGGCAGTTTTCTTCCCAAGGGTGGTACTGGCCTGGGTGCCCCTGGGTGCCTCACACCAACCAGGCCAGGGAGGTGGGGCCATTGGGTGGCACCCTGTTTGGTCTAGCTCCATCCACCATCTGCTTTTTTGTTCTTCTTTGATTACTGAACCTCAATTTCAGTGAGATGGTGGCCTGGCAGGCTGGTTCCTGTTTTTACTGCTCAGGCAGCTGCCACCTGGCTGCTTCCCTTTAGCAGGAGACTGTTGTCACCCTGTTTTTGCAAATAAAGTTTTATTGGCACATAGCTACACCCATTATTTGCATATTGTCTCACCCACAGAACTGAGTAGTTGGGTTTGAGACTGGATGGCTAATCCTAAAATATTTATTCCCTGGCCCTTTACAGAAAAGAGTTTGCTGATGCCTGCTCTCTGCTTAAAAATTCCTTCCTGTCAGGGCCTCTCGCAGGAGAAGAGGTGCTCTTTTCCTGTAGGGGAGCCCTGTGGAGCAGACGAGTAGATTTTTGGGAGAGGGAACAGTTCTTGATGGCACTGCGATGGCACCCCACTCCAGTACTTTTGCCTGGAGAATCCCATGGACGGAGGAGCCTGGTGGGCTGCAGTCCATGGGGTCACGAAGAGTTGGACACGACTGAGCAACTTCACTTTCACTTTTCACTTTCATGCACTGGAGAAGGAAATGGCAACCCACTCCAGTGTTCTTGCCTGGAGAATCCCAGGGAGAGGGGAGCCTGGTGGGCTGCCGCCTATGGGGTCGCACAGAGTCGGACACGACTGAAGCGATTTAGCAGCAGCAACAGCAGCAGCAGCATGGCTTGTGGGAGCTTAATTTCCCGACCAGGGATGGAACCTGGGCCGCAGCAGTGAAAGCGCCAGGCCCTAACCACTGGACTGCCAGTGAGTTCCCCAGGTGGTTCTGATTTTAGTGTTCTGTGCCCTTCATTCATTCATAAGAAATACCCCTCTTGCTAATACATGCCACGTATTAAGTGCTGAATTTGTGCATTGCTTGCTTGTGCACTTTGTCCTTCCAGCGCTCCTCTGGGGTGAGCACTGTCACTCACATCCCCACTTTACAGATGGGAAACTGAGGCACAGAGAACACAAGTGACTTGTCCGGAGCAGAGCTAGGACTGTGTGTGCTGGTCTTGCCTCGCACCATTAACCACCAGGCTACACTGCCCACAGCAGATACCCAGGTTCAGACCCCATGGCCACCCCCCGAGGTGCTCACAGCCTGCCATGTGTTCCTGCGAGTATGCCCCTACTTGGTGTGCATGGTCTCAGCTTCTGGTTTGAAGAGTCGGTGGTCGTCAGAGCAGGGCTAAGAAATGGGGAGCCACTCAGTGACCCTGAGTGAGTTCTTCTCTGAGTGAGTTCTTCCTCTGCCCCCACCATCACCTCTAACAGGGGGTCTCTGTTTGTCTTGCATCCCAGGGTGTGAGGGTCCAAGAGGAGAGTGGGAATGAAAAGACACTGGCGTATGGAATTCAGAGCACTGTTAACTCCCTCTCCCTGAGGTCCCCTTCCCTTCACCCCTCAGGGCTGCCTGCTCCCTTCTGCATACCAGCTTCTCTGCTGGTATGATGAGGTCAAGGTGAGCATCTTGGACAGCCAGGAGGGAAGGAGAGAGCCAGCAGTTATCAAGCACATGCTGTGTGCCAAGCTGGACCATGTGCTCTGTGAAGGAGGTCATGTGACCCCCGAGGCCAGGGCTCAAATGAGCTTGAGTCAGTTGCTTGACATCACTCCCGGGGGTTCCAGCTTCAGATTTGAGTGGCATGGAAACCCATGCCACTTAAGGTTTTGGGGGTGTCAGAGGGCAGCCTTGGCACTTGTGGGGTGTGTGGGAGAAGGACAGGGTCCCATTGATCCTTGCTGTGCTGAGTCAGGGCTCCGCTTCCTTCTCTGGGACCCTGAGTCACATTCTCAGAGAGCGGCTCCTCTTCCGGAACCCCTGCTCCTCCCCAGAGTTGGCCTGCTTCCTGCCCTGTCTTTGTTCCGGACACTCAAGCTGTGTGTGTGTGTGTGTGCGCGCATTTGCCCATTGTGGGCAGAGGCATTAACCAGCCACCACCCCTCCGGGAAAGCCAGCATCATTTCAGTTCTTTTCTGAGGCTGTCGCTTTGTTCCCGTCTTTGTCCTCTGCCTCCTGAAGCACAAATTTTGGTCCTTAGAGCCAGGATGCCAACTCCCCCAACCCCTGCTCCACCCTGCCTCCCACATATAGACAAATAGAGACTGAATCATCATTTTTCTCCCAGCGAACAGCCCGAACTTTTGAAAACCTGAGTGTGAGGAGCAGTTCTCAGGATGCGCGGCAGCAGCGCGGTCCTTCCCTCTCTGTTTCCTGTGAACTCATCCAGCCCAGAGGTGACCCTGGAATGTGACAAAGATAAAGTAGTCCTGGGTGCCTGGGTGGGCTTTGAATAATGTCTTTATACCTTTCTTCTTGATGGTCGCCGATACTTGTTGAATACTTACTACATATCAGGCAGAATGCTGATGCCTTTACATGTAATCCTGTAAAGTTGGAACTAGTAATATCCCCAGTTTCCTGAAAGAGAGGTTAAGGAACTTGCCCAAAGTCACAAGGCCAGCAGGTGGTGTTGCCAGCAAACCTGGTGCTGAACTGTGTCTGTCCCA
The DNA here is from genome assembly GCF_032405125.1 of Capricornis sumatraensis. NCBI lineage: Eukaryota > Metazoa > Chordata > Mammalia > Artiodactyla > Bovidae > Capricornis > Capricornis sumatraensis. The sequence continues at coordinate 77,181,939 of NC_091069.1, read as the reverse complement.
CCCACAGCCTGGCACCACACTTGAGAACCACGGTCTTAGCTCAGGGTGCAGAGGCCGGAGGTCAGGGGGAGATGGATGCAGATACCTGACACCCCCGTCACCGTCTCTGGGGCAGCTCTGGAGAGTCTTTTAAAGGGCTCCAGAGCCGTTTGCTGGTGGTTAAATTCACTCCCATTGCCTGGGCTCTTGGGGTGTTTGGGAAGGGTTGGGAGAAACCCTTTGCTGTGTTGAAAGAGGTCACAGCCCAATAGGGGAAAGGTGGCTAAGATGGAAAAGCCCTGAGGAGAGACAGCAGCTCCTCTCCCAGCTTGCTGCTGAGAGCCCCCTGAGTGCCGCCCCTAGCTGCCGGGCCAGACCAGGTCCGTCCTCACAGAGCCCGCGTCTGAGTGGGAGCTGTGGGAGCCATGTGTGGATGGTGGACAGTGCCCTGTGCTGGAGGAAAAGAAGGCAGGGAGTTGGGTGCCGCCTGGGACAGGGTGGACTCTAGGGAGACACTTTGTTCTGACAGGCTGGGTGCAGTGGAGTCCCTGGAGCTCCGGCACTGTTGGGTGTTAGAGGACGTTAGTTAGGGCCTAAAGAACAGGAGGAGGTGGTGGTATCTGCTTCTCAGACTCTGGGCTGGAATCTGAGAGATGGAGCTCATTCCCGTGTGGGCGTGGTGTGGACCCAGGCTCCAGAGGGTCAGAGGAGAGCCTGCTGAGAACGGGGTGCCCAGCCCCAGGGGCCAGATGACCATGAGTAGTGCTGGCTCCCAGGGCCTGGCTTGTTGAGGATTGAGGATTGATCCCTCCAGTTGAGGATCTGCATAACTTAAAGGGTGTGGTGCTCTCCACTGTGCAGTGTGAGTGGTGTTTGCTTGGCCTCCAGACAGTGCTTTTCCTTTAATCCTGAGCTTCACTGAGGCCTGGGCCTCCCTCATGCTGCCCGCTTACTCATTCACTGTCTAAGGGACATTCATTTTTTCCAAGGGCCTTGCCCTATTGATCCTGCAGTTAACTTCCCCAGCTGACTCCTGCCCCCTTGCTCTATGACTGATGGCAGAGTTCCTAATTGACCTGGGACTGAAAGTGCTGGCCCGAAAGTCCAGAGTTGAAGGCCCCTCCCAAGGGGCAGGGACCTGGGATACCTGGGTTCCACTTCCCCCTCGCTGCCACCAGAGGGCAGCCGTGGACTCTGGTTGGAGCCTCACCCCAGGCAGTTCTGTGGATGACAACTGCCAGGAGGAGGCATCTCTCAGTTGGGGGTTGGTGAGCCCAGGGTCTTGGCTGTGGGGGAGGCTTGGTTCTCCTTTGCATGGAGCAGTTCCAGGAGTGAAGCAGCAGGGGGTAGCTGAGGGTGGTGCAATGCCAGGGAAACTGTTGATGACCCTGACCTCACTAGAACTGGGTCTCTGAGCATCTCCCAAGAAAAGAATGTGAGCTGCCTGGGCTCCTTCCCCCACAGTGGGCAAGGGGCCATTTTCTCCTTGGAGTGTTTTTTTTCCCTTCCTTCTCCCGAGACGTACAGAGCTCATTCTTGGCTCAGGTCTGGGAGCCAGCTTGGGTTATGTATGTTGAACCAGGTGGGCTGAATGTGTTGTTCATGCTCTTTAAAAAAACTTTTCAGTTGGTTCTTTTTAATCACTAAAGCAATATTTGGTTTTGTACCAAAACCAAACAATAGAGAAGGGAATGTGCATTTTCTAAGGGAGTTGCAGGGCTTGGCAGGCTGTGAAGCCTTATGAAAACACTCTCCCTTTTACTGTGTGTGTGTCTAGGTACCTTAGGAAACCCAGCCTGCTGTTGAGTATAACCCAGTGAGGGATGTGTCCAATCAGCAGTGATTTAGTATTCTCATCAGCCACCCAGTATCTGCAGTGCTGGGAGAGGGCAGGAGACAGATGGCTCAAGGGGGCATCCAGGGAGCAGAGTCACCCAGCAGCGAAACCCAGGAGAGCCTTCTGGTGGTCACGGAGGAGACTTCTTTAGGCAAAGGGAGAACTCGGAGGCCCATCAGAGAAGGCACATTCTTCCAGCCTCTCTCAATGCACAGTCTTTACTTATTGTCCTTACCCACCGCCCATCCCCCACCTCGCTAGACTGGTCCCCTTGCCTGGATGTCCTCAGGGCCCTGCCCAGAAGTGTCACAGTCTTTTTCTGGGGTTGGGAGGGAAGAGGAGAGCGTTAGTTTTTGAAACTGATGATGTGGTTCTGTGGCAGGAAGGAATAGCTTGATAACCATTTGAACTTCACCTGACCCTGCCTTCTGCTTCAGCCCTCCAGCTGTTGGAGCCTGGCTGTGCATTTCTGGGTCTTTGACCAGAAACCTCTCATACGTGATTAGCAGTGCCAGCCCTGAAACGGAGACTTCCAGCCAGAGCCGTGCGTACCAGAGCCTGTTTAGGTTCCATTCAGTGGTGATTCCATGTATTTTCTCATTCCCTGCTTCTCATTCTCCCCCTCAAGAAAATTTGTTGAGCGCCCTACTGTATGCAAAATATTTTGCTAAGCTCTTGAATAAATCAGGGGCGTGACTAAATTTATAGACCATGAGCACCTTACGTGCAAGCCCATAAATGAGCTATTCATTCATCATTCAGTCTCTTAATTCATTCCCCCTGTATTAGTTGGATGCCTGTTGAGAACAGGATAGTTGGTGTTCAATATCCAGTTCAGTTCAGTCACTCAGTCGTGTCTGACTCTTTGTGACCCCATGGACTGCAGCACTCCAGGCGTCCCTGTCCGTTACCAACTCCCGGAGCTTGCTCAAACTCATGTCCATCGCATCGGACAATATCCAGGTACTTGGTATGCAGTGAGCCCTTTGAAAAGACTTCGTCGAGGGAGTCCTGGAGTTCAGATAGCCAGGAAAGGGAAGTGTAACTATGCCAAGTCAGAACACTGTTGTCTTTCTGGAGAGTCTGGTTAGCTAGAAGGGAGTGAATTCTGAATCCCTTGGTGCCTGCAGGGAGCCCACCTTTTCCATTGGGTGAGTGATGGCCTAAAAAGGCAGGCATCTTCAGGGCTTTAATCTTCCCTTTGGAGAATGAGGATGGATTTATTCCACAATAATTTCGAGTGCCTCCTGTGTTCCAAGCATTGAGCTGGTGCCCGGGAATCTGAAGCTTCCCTCACCAATATCATTAGAAGTTGCAAAGGCTGGATGAGATAAAATGCTTTGCAAAATCCTCCCCACTGCCTGCTGCTGACCAGGGGCCCCAGGGAGCTTGCCACCTCCTTGTGTGGCCCACTTGCAGGCTGCTCTAAGACAGGTTGTTTCCATTAACCCATGCCTGCACGCACATCTCCTCTTTCTGCTCCTGACCAGCCAGGGTTTGCTTGAGTTGGAATCCATGGCCTCCTGGTTTGTCTGCGTGCAGCCTGATTCTGGGCCAGGGTTTGTTGGAGGCTCCTGTTTGGACATTGTTAAAAGTGGCAGCTTTGCTCAGAAAGGTCAATGTGAGAGATTGGAACAAAGAGATCTTTCAAACTGGCCTCTCACGGGGTTCAGAAAAGCCCCAGCTCTACCTGGCACTGGCAGTTTAGACCTGTGACAGGATTATTCAGGCTGGTGGGAGAGACCCCAGCTTGTTTCCCATTTCCCGGAGGGGTGAGCTGAGGCAGAGGGGCATTCCCGACATTTCAGAACAGGTTAGCATTGGCCGGGAGCCTGGGTCTCTCCCTGTCTAGCTCTGGCCACCAGAACCTTGGTCGGTTTTTCTCTTTATCTGAATTCAATAAAAATTGGAACTTACCCAAAAGATGCCTAAGGGTGATTACTTTGCTAAAAAATTCTCGGAAGCTTTTTTAGGTGCCCAGTTCCCTTACAGATTTGAAAACAGTAAAAAATATACAACTTTGGGAGCACAAGATCTTGTTAAAATACAGTGCTCATTCCTAAATTGTGAATGTATTGGGAGAAGCAGGATCCCCGGGAGACTGCATTTCTCCCAAATCCCCAGGCAGTGCCAGTACTGCTGACCTGGGAGTGCTTTCTGAGTGTTGATGATTAGAAACCACAGGCAGAGGGAGGACAGTCCTTGCCTGGCAGTGGGAAGGGGAGGACAGTCCTTGCCTGGCAGTGGGAAGAAGGGGTCACAGTCCTTGTTGGCTCTGGCCTCCTGGAAGCAGCCTGGGCCAGGCTGCCAGGGAGGAAGCTGGCAGGTAGCTCACAGAGTGGAAAATCACCCACAGGTCCGGGGTGCTCCCGGCTTCCTCTGGGCCACAGGGCCCCTGGGGAAGCCCCAGGGTCCAACCCTCCTCAGCCTGTGGCCATTTGGCCCAGCTGCTCCAGCAGAGCTCTCCCGCAGACTGAGTTCCCAGAGCCAGCCGTTCCCTCTCTTCTGAGAATTCATGCAAGCTTTTCTCACTCTCCTAGTAATGGTTGCCGTGTGGTTTTCCTCTCAGCTCCCCCTGCTGTCCCTCTCTGGGTCCTTTTCCAAGGCAGAGTCCTCAGCGGGCTTGAAGGACTTCTGCTGCAGACTCTCGCTTCCGGGCTTGTGGGGGCTCCCAGCCTGTCCCTGGGTGTGGCTTGCCTATCAGGGAGTCCTGTTCTCATGTCCCCTGTGGGGGCGGGGCTGATGGAAGGAGAAAGATGGACGCAAAACTGGAGGATCCCCTTGGGTACTTCCTTCCCCTCCCTTCACTCATTAGCTTCTGAACTTCCGTGCAAAACAATGTGGCAAATTAAAACATAAGTAATGTGACCTTTAGGACCCAGATTAGAAAGGAAAGTAGGGAAAATCGCTAATATTCAGTAAGTCTATACCACATGGCTGGTGTCCTCCGGGCTTCACATACATTCATCTTCCTGACAGCACTGTGAGCAAACGAGGAATCCTCCAGCAGACAGGGAGACTAGAACTCAGATTGGCTACCTCGCTGTCCTAAGATTGCAGGTTTAGGATCTGGTTGCAAAGCCAGGGTTTCCATGTCAGGTTGTTCCTCCTGGAACCTAATTGCTTAGTATAGGAGAACTGGAAGACATTGAGGAATCTTCTAAACCAGTGGTTCTCAAACTTGAATGTCATTGGGACCCTCTTGGAAGTTTGATAAAACATGGATTGCTGGACTCTACAGCAGAATTTCTGATCCAGCAGATCTGGAGTAGGGATCCTCAGAATTTGCATTTCTAACAAGTTCCCCTGATGCAAATGCTGCTGGTCCCACCTCAGTACCTCTAGTGGTACACAGATGGTTGTTAAGTGATACACAGACTAAGTTTTTTAAAGTACTTCTGGGGAAAAAAAGGTACTTCTGTATGTAGTATTTATTAGCAAAAAAAGAAATGCGAAACCTGAAGCCAAACAGCTTGTACACTAAATCCATGATTTCAGGTATGTTTGATGAAGGTGGGATGTCTACTGAAGTAAAAAGAAAGAAGATGTAAAGAAAAGTATGGCACAGAACAGTAACACTAATGGTGCACAGCTAGTAGCCGAAAGTGTAGATGTGGCTTGTAGATGATAGGAGCCTGGGAGATGCTGTTTGAAACTGAAGGTGTGATTTTATAGAGGAGACGGCTGCGCACAGCCCGCAGAGGTGAACTCTACTTTCAGTAGCAGCCCCCAGACATGAAGTTTCTAAGGACCCTGTGGTGCCCTGTGCTTCGTGCCCTTTCTGGCTCTTTAGAAGCTCTAGACAGACTAGGGAAGATTGCTGTGATTCTTATTCTATCCCCCAGGTCTTAGTCTCCATTCTCAATCTTACAAACGGGGATCTGAATTTATAATGTTGCTTGCTTGCTTGCTTGCTTGTCGGAAACCAGAGGTTCCCAGAAGGCAAGGAATTGAGCTTCTGTCCTTTTAGGGCTCCAAGCTCAAAGTCCCCAGGAATCTGTTTCATGCAAGGAGGGACTCACGTGACTTCCCGAGCGGTCACCTTTGGCTTTTTACACTCTTTGATTTCTAAATTTGCTGGCCTGGCAGCTGTTGATTTTCCGTGTGATCTAGAGAACCCCCCAGAACAAGTGAGGGCATTTGCTGAGCACATGCTATATGCCCAGGCTGAGGTCCAGGAACAAGACAGGAACCCTGCCCTCAGGGAGTGCACAGTGCGAAGGGGGTCAGCCTGTAAATGGGAAATGACCACAGTGCTATGCTTGCTTCGAAAGAGGACTTAACACGAGGCAAGAGCTACACAGGAGGGCCTGGGAAGGCTGCAAGGCAGAGGTGATATCGAAAGTGATGTGTAAAAACACAGGTTTTTTTAAAAAAAGATGTGTAGGGGAAGGGCTCTTAAAGGCAGTGGGGGAAGCCTGTGCCAAGACTTGACATAGGGAACTGTGGACAGTTGTTCAGAAGGGACTCAAGTGGTGAGAGATGACATGGGAGAGAGGCAAGGAGCAGGCCTGACAGCCTCATGCTGAGGGCCTCAACTGGATTCTGTAAGCCTGTGGGGAACCAATGAAAAGCGAACATGGAGGGGAACAAGATGTCTTTTGCATGTCAGGTGGAGTCCTCAAGGGACAGTGGCAGCAGTTTTTCAAACTCAGGTCACACCCATCAGTGGGTTGCAAAATCTGTTTAGTGGGCTGCTGCAAGCATTTTTAAAAAGGGGAAGTCGCAGGAGATGTAAATTAGAACATATCAGAGTGGATTGCCTTGCGTGTAGTAGAGATAGATAATAGATCAAGAAACGTACTTCAGTTCTATGTAAGCAGTGTGTGCATATATATAGGGTTGCAATGTCAAGTGTATTTCTTACTATGGGTCACACTTTAAAAAGCTTAAGGCACAAAGGCCTGACTGGAGTGGGCGAGACCAGCTGTCGCTGTCATCTAGGCCCCAGGTGATGTAAGGACTGAGAGGTGAGGATGGATTCTAGTGTAGACCAGATGTGGAGGGTGAAGATGGAGAATTTGGGGCTGACCTCAAGTCTGAAAGTTTGACACCAGCCCAGAGCACTTGGGCCAGAATGATATCTTTGAAGTAACCCGATCCTTTTTTTTTTGTTTAATTGGGGGTAATTTCTTTACAATTGCATGTAAACCAGTTGTTGTGTTGGTCTGCCATACATCGACATGAATCAGCCATAGGTATACCTATGTCCCCTCCCTCTTGAACTTCCCTCCTGCCTCCCACCCCATCCCACCACTCTAGGTTGTCACAGAGCAGCTGGTTAAGCTCCCTGGATCATATAACAAATTCCCTCTGGCTATCTGAAAGACTCAGTCTTGGTCCCTTTCTGATGGTGAACCAGAGGCCTGGGTTTCTGGAGGGCTGTAGGAAAGAGGAAGCCTTTGTATCTTTGATCAGTGAAGTCCTGGGCCCCTAGGATCCTGGTGTTACAATTCTGACCTTTCTTACCAATTACTGGATGTTGTCAGATAACATTCAAATGGGCAGGCTCCTCCTAGCATCCTCAGGTCTGATGAGGATGTCTTTGTGGGAACTAGGCTGGTAATGACCCTGCTTCTGCTGTCTTCCCACTAGGAACATCGTGAAAGGCATGAGGGAGCTCCGGGAGGTGCTGCGCACTGTGGAGACCAAAGCAACTCAGAACTTCAAAGTGGTAATGGAGGAGCCCCAGGGCTGGGTGCTGGCTCTGGCTGGTTCATCAGGGCTTGATTTCAGCAGGAGGCTGCAGAAGTCCTAGCAGGCAACCTCTGAATCAGGGATGACCATATGTCGCGTGCAAGTGTGCACGTGTTTATCCTCTCCCTGTCATGCTCACGGCAGACGTTGCTAGTCAACTGCAGCATTCTTTTCCTCCAAGCCTGGGACACGCCCTCAGCATCCTTCTCATCACAGCACTGTGCAAAGCCCCTCACGTTAGATCAGTGCTGAAACCTCCTGACATCCCTTCCTAGCACGGTGGTGTGCTAATTCTCAGGCTTTTGTTTCTGATCTTAATAAAGAACTTTGCCTCGCTTTCCTGCCCCACTTCAGGCCTGCCCTCTTAGGCTTTTATTCACCCCGAATCAGAGCCACAGCTGCTTCTCACTCTACACTTCTCTGTCAAATATCAGGAAGGTGTCTGGTGGAGAAAGCTGCTTGTACCAGGGGGCCTTATGCTCTGCAAGGGCCTGTGAACACTCAGAGCCATGCTGGGCTCCGTGGGGCCAGAAGGAGGAGGAAATGTACCTCTTGTCTAGAGAAGAAAGAGGACAAAAGATGAAGTGGGAGCCATCAAAGGCCAACGGAAGGGGTGGGGGCAGCTCAGTGCTAGAGGCACAGAGAAGGGAGGCGGTTCCTTGGGGGTGGAGTGGTGGGCCTCCTGGAGGGGTAGCACGTGGCCAGCAGGCAGATGTGGCCGGGCCGTGGGTGGAGGGTCCAGCAGGGTAGAGCCAGCGTGCGCCTGCATCTGAGTCCCACCCTCTCTGCCAGATGGCCGCCAAGCACCTGGCGGGGGTCCTGCTGCACTCCCTGAGTGAGGAGTGCTACTGGAGCCCCCTGTCTCAGCCTCTGCCTGAGTTCATGAGCAAGGAGGAGAATTCCTTCATCACGCAGGCCCTGCGGAAACCTCACCTCTATGAAGGAGACAAGTAAGCCCTGTCTGCTCGGGGGACCACTCCAAACTCAGGCCACCGTCCCTGGGGTTGGGTGCCCAAGGTGGCCCCTCTCTCTGTTGTGGAACTCTCCTGCACTTTCCGTCCAGCTCCCTGCCAGGAAGACTCCTTAAAACAGACAGGAGCCGAGTAGACTAGAGAAGGCAGGGCTCACGGTGGGTGTAGGGGGTCCTGTATGGCTTCCAAAGGCCAAACAATTATTTGAGGAGTCCCTGCCTTCATGCACCATCTGTCTTGTTTGTGCCAGTAATTGGAGGTGGGGTCTGTGAGCTTCTTTCCTACTCTTCTCTGCAGCTTGCCGCAGCCACTCGCTACCGGCGGCACTGGGGGCTGGAAGGGGCATCCCCACCCCCACCCCAAGAGCACTGCAGTGTTCCCCGTCCACCACAGCCTTTCAGATCCGTGACTCTGGGGCGCGATAAAGAACTGCAGGCGGAGTCCGGTGCCTGTGAATTATGCAGGGGAAGGCCACCTTACGAGGGCTGGTGCCGACTCCAGGGCAGAAGGGCCAGCGGGGCGGGCCAGCTGTGCTGCTCGGTGAGGGCCGCACTGCAGCCAGACTGCCTGCTTTGTCCTCCACAGCCTCTACTGCCCGAAGGATAACATTGAGGAAGCCCTGCTGCTGCTCCTCATCAGCGAGTCCATGGTGAGTGCCAAGGCGCTACCCGGGCCTCCAGCCTCCGCCCCGTGGGGGAAGCTGCGGGGCTCAGGCTTAGACCACCAGGTCCTGGCTAAGGTCAGTCCCCCGTGGATGCCACTGCAGCAGGCTCTGCTTGCCCCCCAGCGGGATGCGGCTTGCTTATGAGCTTTAGGTGTGGTGTACAAGGCTGCCTTCGGGGGCCTGGGGCCTGCCCTCCAATGACCAGGGACTGAGCTGACAAGTTCCTGCCTCCTACTTCTGGAATTAAATGGTATCATCAGCTTGTCAACAGAATGTTGCATGAACAGCTCAGAGCTGGGTCTGCAGTGATGGAGGGGAGTGGAAGGAACATGTAATTTTTCATGGCAGGAGGCCTAGATGGAGGCTCCAGCCCTGCCACTCAGTTGCTGAGGGCCCTGGGTAGATCACCTAAGCTCTGCAAGCCTCAGCACCTCCCCTCTAAAATGACAGTAACTCACGGGGTGAGATGCCTGTATAAGTAAGTATTCATGTACTCGTGCCAGTCCTTTTTTAATCTTTATTGAATTTGTTGTAATATTGCTTCTGTTTTACATCTTGGTTTTTTTGGTCACGAGGTATGTGGGATCTTGGCTCCCCAACTAGGGATCAAACCCTTACCCGCTGCATTGGAAGGCAAAGTCTTAACCACTCGACTGCCAGGGAAGTCCCATGCCACTCTTAATTCAGAGTATCATCTACTTTGTGCCAGGCCCCTTTCTGGATGCCAGGAAAAGAGCAGCAGACAAAATGGAGAAGACTCCCTGCCCTCATGGAGCTTACATTCTAGTGAGGGAGGTGGGCAGTAAACAAATAAATCTTCAGCTTTCCAGGGTTTCAGGGCCTGAGTGCTGTGCAGAAATAAGGCGGAGGGGATATGGTGTGAAATCCTGTCTAGATTTTTTCTTAAGACCGCTTGTCCTGCCCCATGCAGACACACACGCACACATGTGCGTATACACACACCCATGCCTGTGCCATGGAGGCTCAGTGAGGCGGAGAGATGTGTTGGGTAGTCCAGGAGGTGGTGAGATGAAGGCTGTGGCCCGAGGGGACTGGAGGAGGGGTGGGCAGGAGCAGCAAAGTCGTGTCCTCTGATTGAGGGGCCCCTCAGAGCTTATGAGCTGGGGACCCCTGGGTTGAGAACTAGGTTTCTAAAAATGATGCATCTCAGAGCGGTGACTGAAAGTGGAGTTTAAGAAACCAGGTCCCCCAGACAGCCAGAAACAAATGTCTCTTTGGACACCTGGGCCTGTGTGATGCCAGGGTTTGTTTAGAGAACTCTGGTCAGTGGGTTGTCTCTAGCTGAGCAGGTCCCTCCTGCAAGTAGATGGGGGGTAGGGAGGTGGGGGCGGGGTCACTGGATTAGGGGAGAAAGAGTGTATCCTTCCCTAGCCAGGTAGGGTCCATTCAGATCCAAGAGTGCCCAGGAAGGGGTGTGGATATTTGGATCCCAAGAGCAGAGTGGCCAGGATGTGGTCCTGAAAGATTTGCAGGGCATGTGCTTGAGTAGGGGCATCTAGCTGGTTAGCCTGATGTGGGCATAGCGGTACCAAGGCCAGATCTGGTTCTAATGGGAGAACAGGGCAGTTCGTACAGACTGAACCCCAGTTTATAATTATGGACCCTCAGCCGTAGACCAGCATCCCCTCCCTGCCCCGTGCACACACCTCAGCCATCTCAGCACCTACACCATCAGGTAAGACTGCAGGGAAGTCACCTGCCTTGGGAAACACAGGCCATTATTTTCACTTTCCTGTGCTGAGGGTTACAGTATTGTCTGCAGGTGGGACATCAAAAGGTGAAACTGGAAATGTTTCTTGAGTCCTTTCTCTGCCAGTTTCCAAGCTGATCATCTCTTCTAGTAGGCACTGTTGTTGAGCCATATGAAAAGTAAGTTTCATATTGTTTAATCTAATATTACTATGTTCCCATCTTACAGATATGAAAAGTAAGGTCCAGGACAGATGTGTGTCTTGGTCAAGGTCATTTGTTGTTCAGTTGTTAAGTCATGTCCGACTCTTTGGGACCCCATGGAGAGTAGCACACCAGGCTCCTCTGTCCTTCACTATCTCCCAGAGTTTGCTCAAATTCATGTCCACTGAGTAGGTGATGCTATCAAACCTCATCCTCTACCACCCCCTTCTCCTTTGCCTTCAGTCTTTCCCAGCATCAGGGTCTTTTCCAGTGAGTCAGTTCTTCGCATCAGGTGGCCAGAATATCAAAGCTTCAGCTTCAGCCATCAATCCTTCCAGTGAATATTCAGGGTTGATGTCCTTTAGGATTGACTGGTTTGATCTCCTTGCAGTCCAAGGGACTCTCAAGAGTCTTTTCTAGCACCACAATTTGAAAGCATGAATTCTTTGGTAGTCAGCCTTCTTTATGGTCCAACTCTCACATCCATATGTGACTACTAGAAAAACCACAGCTTTGGTCAAGGTCACATACTATAACCCTCACAGCCATGATTCAGATCACGTCCGTGATTCACTGACTTGGTTTTCTCATCTGCAAAAGGGCCAGGCGGATAACTTTGAGAATCAAGTGAGACAGGGCTTGGAGAGGGCTTTGTAAACAGGGCCTTGGCTGTCTGTGTGAGAATGGTCAGCGTTTATCTCCCTGGCAGGGATAGAGGCTGGACTCTCTCTCCGCAGAGAGTTTCCTATGGCCGTTGCTTGATCTGGGTGAACCAGAATCTAGATGCCTTTCCATTAAAGCGATTCCCCCTAAACACTCCAAGTAGAAAATGGCCTTTATTAAAATATGACCCATGCTTGGAGCCGAGGTGGTTTCCCTCCCAGCAACTCTTTCCCTTTTGAGGGAGGGTATATTGCTCACTGGCCTGCACAGGAGACTTGGTGGGGAGGTGGTGGAAGTTCCCTGAAGCATGCGCAGCAGAGGAAGTGTGCAGACGTTGGGTGCTCTGTGGCTGGAAGGAGGCGCCCTTCGAGGCTGGCTGGTTGGTTTCCTCCTCCTCTCACCCAGCCTGTCACACATCTAGAAGTTTCAGACATCTTGGAGGAGGGTGTTGGCGATGGAAGTAGCTTTGATGTCTTACCTGAGGGTTTTCCACCTGGGGATCAGGATCTGGCCGCTGTGGCTCCAAGCGGTTTCTGAGTGACCAGACCGTCCCTGACTTCTCACCTGCCCTAGATGTACCCCCTCCTTCCCCACAGGTCACATTCTCCATCAGGTGGGGGCACCCCTGCCATGCTCCTGCTCTGACCCCTTAACTGACCACCTGAGGCTCAGCCTGACCTCCATGTACCAGCAGGGTTTTCCTCATCTCCCTTTAATGCTGGCTGGGTTTGGCTGGAGGTGGTCGGGAGAAACTTCTAGAAGCAGATGGCTGCCCTGCCAGCTCCTTCGGTTATCCAAATCCCTACAGGATTCACTAGGCTACAGCAACAGCTGTTCCAGCACAACCAGCCCAAGAGGCAGAGTCATCACAGCTCTCCACCTCCAGGTCCCCGGTGCAGCTGCTTCAGCAAAGGGTGTTTGCAGATTTCCTCGGCCCCTGTTTTGTGGTCTGGAACTCAGAGGAGTATTCTGTCTGAGTGCAGGGCTGGTAACGTGGGTATGGTTTTTGTGGCAGGCTGAGTGCGATCAGAATGAATAGGGGAGCCCTTGTCATGCAAGAGGTAAATAGAAACCATACAAATGCTATCATAGAAATGCATGGGGCGTGAGTTACAACTGGCTAAAGGAGACTTGTGTTTTGTACTCGGGTTTGAATTTGGGGGGCCAAAAGCGCATTTAAAATGCCTACCCACCTACCCATCTATCCACCCACCCACTCTCCATGCATCCAGTCTCGTCTGAGCAGCGATGATGTGGCATGCGTGCCCAGCACTGGTGACAGAATGATGACAAGTTAAATCACAGCCCTTGCCCAGATGTCCTCCTACCTAGGGGAACATGCATCTAGGGACTAGGAGGAGGGCCTGGCCCCCCAATCAGAAGGAATTAGCTCAGTCTGCTGAACCTCAAATGCATATTCTGGTTTTTGAAAAACCCATGTGTCAAAATCAGCCTGATTTTCTCACTGGGTAACCAGAGGGTATAGGACTCTGTCATTTCTAAAACCTTGATCTCAGGCATGAAAATGTGTTGTAGCAAACTGAAATCCTCAAGCCCCTGTTTCATTCAGCTAGGGGAGAAATGGCTGCTGGTGTCAGGCTCCTGGGAACTGAAAGAACACAAAGGCTTGGGTTAAGAGAGGGTGGGTGGGTGGATAAGTCTCTGGGGCCTGGGATCCTGAGGTCAACAAACTCCATGCCCAATGGCAGGCAGCCAGCCGTTTGAATCTTGAGTTGGCCATTCACAACCTTTATAGCCTGGACAGGTTTCTTACCTCCTTGATTCTCTTGTTTTCTCATCTGTAAAATGGGGCTAATAAGGTCTCCTTCTCCACTGGGTGGATGAAGTACAAAAATGAACCCTGGTACATTGTGGGTGGTCAACATGTTTTCGTTTTATCCTAACAGATACCTGGTTCTGACTCAGTAATTTTAGCAAACATTTAGGTTCAGTTCTGGTTGGATGATAAACCAGTTTGAGGATATCTTCTTTTTTTTTTTTAAGTGCTTCCCGGAGTTGATTCCATTTGGAACTCTGCAGATGAGCACAGATTGTTCCAGCTTCTGGCACCTGGTTTGCTCGGACATGAGGCCCTGTGTGCTGCAGGCTGTGAGGGGAAAGGGCTTGTTAACCACTGCCAGCTCAGAATGCTCGAGGCAGTGGAGATGGGAGAGCCTCACACCCTCGCTGGCAGGAAAGCTTCTGCTGCAGAAGCTGGGGGCTGACAGGGGCCTGGCCAGGATCCTGTGTAGATGAGACGTGACATAGAACGTGTTATTTCTCGGTTCTGTGGGCTGGCGGCTCTTGAGACAGTGGTAACGATGTCTGCTGGTGGGGCGCACAGCAGGAGCAGAACATGACCTCATCCTCCAGGGAGGGACAGGCGCAAATGCCACTGGGAGACTCCTTTCTAGGGTGATGGCTGTGGGGGGTGAGCAGCAGGCCCTGAGGCGGGGTCCTTGGCCAGCCAAGAGGCTGTCCCTGAGAACGGGGCTGATGTGGTCCAGGGAGCTTGTTCTCTGCTGAGAAGCAGCCCCTGAGACCTGAGTGAGAAGCCCAGCCTCATGTTTTGCTTTGGTGCTTCCCAAGCAGAGCCGCCCAGGGCCTCTGAGGGTGTGGGCGGGGCTGGCGGATTCTTCCTAAGAGACACCTGGAGGCAGGGGATGAGTTGGGGTAAAGTCAGAATGTCTGGGTTCTAATCTGGGTCCTAAACCCCCTATCTGTATGCCTTGAGTATCCTCCTTGGTCCCTCTGGACCTCAGTTTTCTCATCTGATAAAAAGGACAATAGAATAGGGGATGGTCATTGTCAGCATTATGTGATAATACTTACAAAGTACAAGTTAGTTCCCTTTCCCTTTACCCTGCTTGTGTCCAGGATCAGAGGAGAAATGGGGCTGTCAGGGCTGTCTATGGCCCTGCAGCCAACAGAGGTTGGGAACCAGGGCTGGCCAAGAAGCCCATAGGGCCGCAGGTACTTAGGGCAGTAGAAGCTTGTCCTAGACTGGCCATCAGAGGTTCAGCCTTAACTCCTGGAGACCTCGCACAAGTTAGCAAAGTTCCTCGCACAAGTTCCCATCTGTAAAGGGAACACCGGCAGTTTCATCCCGCCCCTCCATGGGGTTAGTATAAGATCATGGCAGTGATAATTCAGCCTCTAAAATGTGTGGCACCCACTCGAGGGTTGGCTGTTTGAGCAAGAACCATCCTGCCTGAGGTGTCACGCCACTGGTCCATCTGGGGCGTGACAGACGTGGGCGTTTTCTTAAGGCGTGATGTTTGCTTCATGGGTACCTGTCCAAAGGCCACAGTGGGTCACACTGGATGATGGAGGGGTGGGGAAGAGCATGTTTCTTTGACTTTTCCTTTTCTGACCTGCTTGGTCTGGGGAGACTGCCCCTTGGAAGGATAGCAGAGCAGAGGGTCCAAGGCGAGGAGCTGGGACAGGTGATGAACCCTGCCTGGGATGAAGTGCATGAAGTAAACAGGAGCAGGGCACCCCCCCGAGGTGGAGGAGCCTGACCGAGGTTTTGCAGGGGAAAACTGGAGAATAGCCTGTGGTTATCCCAGACTAGTAAGGAGTGGGTTGATGAGAAGAACATTTCGTTTCCACACAGTCCGTGACTGTCACTGCGTCTGACGTGCAGGACGTCCTTGTGAGGACATTTAAATGGTGGAAGGGAAGTATGTGAGGGGGCCAAGGGTGAGGCAGGCAGCTGATGGAGCTGGGCGCAGAGTTGTGGCCTGTAGGAGGGAGCTCAGTGGAGGAGGAGGGGGCAGGGCAGCTAGGGCGCCCTGGGCGGGGACTCAAGACCCCGGAAGGTCTGAGGCCCTGTGCACGGAGGCCTGCTCTGGCCCCTGAGCTGCACGTGAATTCACCCTGTCACCAGCGCCCCACGCCCACCCCCGTCCCGCACTGTGGCTTCCTTTTTTCTTTTCTGGTTCTCCCCCACCCCACCCCGTTGCCATGGTTACATACACAGGCTACCCAGCTGCCCTGCAAACCCTGGAGCGTTTCACCGCAGCCCTGCCCCAGAACCATAGCAACTGCTTGCAAACTTCTGCTTTTGGGTTTCCTTTGGGGACCCACACTTCCCTCTTGGCCCAGGTGCCAAGTCCTGAGGACCCCTGGGAAGATGCCTTTCCTACTGTCTCCCTGTTGAGGTGGGAGGGAGTCCTCAGACAGAGGAGATGCTGCTGTGATTCCCTCATCCGTTCCTGTCCTTCTAACCTAATGCTTGCCCAGAGCTTAGGAGTCCACGCCTTCTTCCTACCAGCCACACACATTCAGAGACACTGTTCTCTTAAGGGTCAGGGTCCAGGGCAACAGGAGGAAGTTTGCACATGAGGGCCAGAATCTTTCTGTTTCAGATGTCACTTGAGAGTGCTGTGTGCGGGCCTGTGCTGGGGCTGGGAGGCTAGAGATGAGTGAGATGCATTCCTGCCCCGAGAACTAATGAGCGAGGGGGGCATGTGGGGCCCGGGTGTGTGCCTAGGGTTGGGAGAGGATGTGAGGTGGGCAACCTCACCTGGCAAGACAAGTCAGGGAGAGCAGCAGAAGGAAGGGATCCCCAAATTGAAAACATAGATGGGCCTTGGTGAGGGGAGGGAGCTGCAGGAAAGGACCTGGGAGCTAGTGGAGAGAAGCTGGCCAGGGCTCCTTGGCAGCCACAGAAAGGAGGGTGGGTTGGAGTGGGGGTCTGGCAGGGTGCCAACCAAAGCTTACTGCTTACCGTCCCCTACAGTAGACTGGGTCCTCGACCCTGGATGCATCCTGCAGGAAGGCCGCCCCTGCTGGCTGCCTGCCCTGCCCCTTCCATGAGGAACCCCTCTCCCCCAGAGTTCTAGGTCAAGTCCACTCGCTGCGGGCACAGGGTACTGCTGCTGTGTCCTTTTCCATAGCCCCTCCTTGAGGGCAGGGACTGTGACTCCCCTCCTCTCAGTCCCAAACCTCTGGGCCCCATCCCACCATAGAGGCAGCCCCCACTCTGGGTGGCTAAGAGCTGGGGAGTTGCTGGAGGTGGAGAAGTGGGCAGGTCCATGGCTGGGCACAGAGTGGGTTTTGTGTTCCTTGGTGAAATAGCTGCTGCCAAAGCTCTCCTTAGAATCTCTTCTCTTCCTGTTAGTGCCTGTGTGGGTGGATTTCACTGGGAAGGAGGGGGACTTCTCTGGCACTTTCCCTCTCCACTCCTCTCCCGTAACCCTTTGGCATCTGAGCGGCTCTTGTTTACCAGCCTGGCACTGGGACTCAACCTTTCTGGGGATCTTCTTCCATCCCCAGCACCCTCTCCTGGGGCAGTCCATGCCCATCGGGGTGGTGGGCAGCCCTGGCCTGTTGTGCTTGGAGGAGCAGCCCCATCAAGGCCATTGGGCTGCCTTACTGAAAAGCCCCCATGAGTGAGTCATATCCTTGGGTCTTATAGGCATTTTGGCTTCTAGAAGCCTCTGTGGGACTGCACATCAAGCCTGCACAGTGGGACATGTCCAGAACCTATAATCCAAAGACCACTGAGCTTCTGCCTCTGTAGCCATCACCTTTGGGAGCCCCAACCCCTGCCCTGGAGGAGGCAATAGTAGTCTTGCATGGAAGGAAGTTGTGAGGACCACCTATGGACACATCGTTTGAACCTGACCAGCAGGATCTGGGTTTTAAGGGTCAGGAGGTCTTTTTTATGCTGTCAAAGAGGTCAAGTCCCTGGGTCTGAGGTCCTTTGTGGGGTAGTAGAGGAGAGTGAGTCCCGACTCACGAAAGGGGGTTCAGCCCTTTCTACAGAGGGAGGGGGTGTTGGGAAGGGACCCCTTTGGTGGAGAGGAGGCAAGAGGTGGGAAGACGCTGGGAGCGGCCAGCGGGAGCGTCTGCCCAGAACCCAGCTTTGGTTCTGCTCAGGCACAACCTTCAGAGAGAGAGAGAGAGAGAGAGAGAGAGAGAGAGAGAGTGTGTGTGTGTGTTTATGATTGGAGGAGACACGGGGGGCCCAGAGCATCCCTGCCCTGTCAGGATCCCCGTGACCCCTGTTTGGCTTCTCCTGAGCGCTGTCCCCAGGATGTGAGTGTACAAGAGTGGGTGGGACCACAGGCCGCAGAACAAGTGGGTCCCCAGTTCCTGGTGGGGGGATTTCTAGCTTGGGTTTACAGAGCCCCCCTTCAGATTGTTCAGACTCACCCACTCCTAAAGCACGTTTTCTCTTGCCCCTCCCCTCCCTGAGCAGTCCCCAGCAACTCTGAGCTACTGGACTCCTGGGTGCCGGTGCCAAGCACAGGGACCTTGGGTTGTGGGGAGGTTTCTGAGAAGGACAGAGGAGAGTTCCATAGTGAGAAGTCAGGGATAGGGTCTGGGCCTGACATGGGGGTGATGGGAAGGAGGTATAGGGGTCCTTATCGGAGGAACTTGGGGGCACCTTCAGAGGAAAAGGGCGTGGAGGGGCCACCGCCCAAACTCTCGTCCTGTGAGTCAAGCCACAGAGCCGCCCCCCAATCTTGTCAGTTCCCAGTGTTATCTGAAGGTTGTCCTGTGAGTGGACGATTACACATACACAAAGGACTGTCCCAGAGGACAGCTGGCCTGTACCCTCAACAGTGCCAGTGTCCTGGAGACAGAGGAGGGCCGCGGGACTCCTAACAGTGAAAGGAGGCACAAGAGACTTGGTGCCCACCTGCAGAGCATGATCCTGGGTTGGATCCTGGCATGATGGCTCTTGCATGAAGGCATTGGTGGGACAGGAGGCAAGATCTGAATATGAGCTGCTCTTAGGAGATAGAGGGAACAGTGTTCCATTTCCTGAATCTGGCATTTCTGTTGTGGTTATAGAAAGAATGTCCTATTTAGGGATGAAAGTCCAAGTTGCTTTAACTGGCTACCATAACTACTGCTGCTGCTGCTGCTACTGTTTTGTGGTTTGTTTTTTTTTTTTTTTTTTGCTACTGTTATTAAGAGAGTCAAAGCCTCTGTGGCCCATGTTACCAAGTTGGGTTTACTGCTGTTGTATTACTGTTCTTGCGACTTTTCTATAGGTTGGACAGCTTGCAGAATAAAACACTGAAAATCAGAAGCAGGGACTCAGGACTGCTCCATCAGCCCAGCCTGGGCTACAGGTGGAGGGTTTGCTTGCTGTTGTGGTGGTGGGGAAAGGCTCTGGCTGGCTCTAGGAGAGTGGCCTGGGTCAGCAGCAAAAGGGTGAAGGTCACTGGGCCTCAGAGGCAGGGGCCCTGTGGAGACAGACACCTGTTTATACTCTGTCCTCACTCTTTTCTAAACCATGTCTCCCCACAGGCCACTCGGGATGTGGTGCTGAGCCGGGCACCGGAGCAGGAGGAGGACCGGGCCATGAGCCTGCAGAATGCAGCGGCCATCTATGACCTGCTGAGCATCACGCTGGGCAGGCGGGGCCAGTATGTCATGCTCTCCGAGGTACAACCCCCTCCACTGTCCCTCCCCTGCCACCACTAAGGGCTCCAGCTCTGTTCTTGGGAGACCCAGCGCAGAGAGGGGCTGCCCTTCACTGGCAGGGTGTATCTGTTTTTTCAGATGTTGTCATGTGTCTTTTCCTTTGAAAGAGCACGTAGTGTTGTATAGCGAAGCCCAAGAGGGTAATTATCCACCCCTCCGGTTCCCCTGGAGGTGATGCTGGTGTTCTGTGACTGCCTCTCCTGGAGGATTCTGAGCTGAGAGTGGTTGGGAGCCTGGATCCCCCTCCCACCCCCTCTAGAATGGGCACCCCCATTGTACTGGGCAAACCCTACTGGGGCAGTGCTCCATGGGCTGGACCCAGGCAGTGGTCCCGCTCCAGGATGTGAAGACCAGGGGCACAGAGCTGCCCCTCTCTCCTGCTCTCCCCGCCAGCCAGGGTGAATGGCATGTGCACATATTTAGCTTTCAGATCCAGGCTGAGGTCAAGGGTAGCTCTAGGGCCCTGGGCTTAGATGGCCCTCTCAGCAGCAGATTCTCTGTCCACATGTTTGGGAGAGCTCCCGAGAGGAGGGGCAGTGACACCTGCTGAGCCCTTGCTTACACCAAGGCACCACGGGAGGCGCTTCCAGAAGATACCATCTTTAGTATCGAGAGATAAGTGGTCTCCTAAGTTCGCCAGTGAGATGGGCGAGGGCCGGTCAGGTGGTTCTGCCCAGGTGCAAGGAAGTGTGTTGAGTCAGCATGGGAGACCCAGGCCACTGAGCTCTGCAGGTCCTGTGTGTGGCCCTGTGCCCCTCACCTCTTTCCCCGGCCCGCCTGACTGGGGCCGCGCGGTGAATCCTGGCCTCGTGCGCTGGCCTGCCTCTGCTGCCGGGAACCACTTCTGTTGGTGACTGTCAGGCCTCACAGACAGCCCCTGACTTGGGGTGGCCCAGATCAGAGGGCCAGGGAGCAGATGGTTTTTCTTGATGGTTGGCACAAAGAGCAGAAGGAAGCCTGTGCATTCGGGCATCATTCTGTACACGGGCTTCAGAGTCAGTAAGTTTGTTGCTTACTGGCCCTGCAGCTCTGGCAAATCAATCAAATCTCAAGCTTCTTCATCTGTGAAATGGGGATAATTAGCGAAGCTGCCTCACTGAGTTGTTGGGAAGAGTAAATGAGTTCATCCATGTAGAAAGCTGAGGATGGTGCCAGGCATAATAGTGAGAAGAACTGTCAACTATTATTTTTATTGGAGGTTCACATTTTGAAAGCGCTTTCACAAATCTCATTTCATGCGCTTTTCACTGTCGTCCTGATGTTCACATGATACGGTGGAGGGAACCCAGGGCCAGAGAGGGTGAGAAACTTGTGCAAGGACACGCAGCATGCTGCTGGTAGAGACAGGCTACCCCTGGAGTTCTCTGAAGGAACCAGGTGTGAGCTCTGGCTGCCTCGAGTGCAAGTGGCTGGAGCAGGGATTCCCCTGGAACGGTGTGGGTGGGCCAGGGCAGGGAGGACCCCTGGAGGGAAAGTGTTGACCGACTCCCTCTTCGCAGTGCCTGGAGCGAGCCATGAAGTTTGCGTTTGGAGAATTTCACCTCTGGTACCAGGTGGCTCTGTCCATGGTGGCCTGCGGGAAGGTAAGACCCAGGGCATGCTGGGGGCTGCACACTCCCCCTCAGAGGGGGCTGCACACTCCCCCTCAGAGGGGGCTAGGGGCTCCACTGTCCACTTGTCCCTCTCAGAGGCTGGCAGAGGCTGGGGCAATGATTCAGAAATACTGTCCCGCAATGTATGTTAATCTCCAGGGAATGAGGGGCACGAAGGGTGGCCCACAGACCCCCAGGGTGAACCTGGTGTCTTATCTGTGAGTTATGACGGGGCCAGGTGTGTAGGTGTGAATCTGTGGATGGTTTTCTCTGAGTATGTGTGCACACCCGGGGCGTCGCAGCATTTCTGCCTGTGAGCCGGTTGGTGTGATTGCCTGAGACAGGCATGGACGTGGGTTCCCAGCGAGGGGAATGGTGTTCTATTAGGGGCTGCATCTCTTCTCACCTGGGAGTGTGGCAGCAGGAAGGACCTTCTTGCAAATCCAGAACTTCCCTAGGAGGGAGGGATTGAAGGGTAGGGCAGAGCAGAGCACCCCTCTTCTCCCAGGGAAGTGTGTTGGGAGCTCTGCGAGGTGGACGTGCTGGGGTGGTCAGGAGGAGTCCTGCCCGGAGCAGGGCTGATCTTATCCAGGTGTCCGGAACTGTGTTTGCCTTCTACCACCCTCTCCCCAAGCCCTGTCCCTGCACCCACTGGTTTTCCCTCCCATGAGAATCACACTTACATAAGCCTCTATTCTCAGCAGTGACATGAAAGGAAAACCTTTCCGGAGCTGGGTGCTGAGGGTGTTGGGGCTGAGGATGCTACGAATGCAGGAAGTAAGGAGGCTGGAGCTCACAGATCGTTCCAAGAGCTATAAACACCCAGAGCCCATTTGTGGGGCTGAGGGAATTCCTCCCCCGCCACCCCCAAGCCATTTGTGCCACCTGCTCTTCTAGCCCCGCAGTCGTCTCCAAGGAGGGTCCTCCTGGGCTTGCCAGCACCCTCCCACCGCCCCCACTGAAAGGACGGTGTGCTTGCCAGGGTCTGGTGGGGAGGGGGGAAGAGCAAGTGCTTCTTCTGACAGGTGGGAAGGGGCTGGAGAAGTACAGCCAAGGATCGAGCGGGAGCCTTCTCTGCACCCTTGTTACCTTGCCAAGCATTTTTCTTCCCAGCCTCTTCCCCTTCCCTCATCATCTTGGCCACCTCACAGGGCATCCTGTAAGTCATGACATGATGTGCCCTGGCTGTGTGCTCTGCAGGGTCTTGTTGAGGGTCAGAGGGAGCTCAGAACACAGATGGGTTGAGGCCTAGGGGAGGAACAAGGGGGGCTTGGGCTTGTATGGAGCCTGGGTAGGTAGCTGATGATGACATTTGACAGCTTCTTTCTGCCTTGAGGAAACAGAGAAAGAACCTCTAGTCTGAGTATGGTCTGGGAGGAGAGGACCAGGGCTAGGTCTCCACCCTTCTGTGGGTCGTGGACCACTTTGAGATGCTGAGGAAAGCTGGGGACCCCTCCTCAGAAGAATGCACTGCTCTCAGAAGTTAGCTTTAATTTCTGGAGGTGCTCCTGGAAGGCCCCCGTTTCAGGAGAAAATGTCACACCAACCTGGGAATTATGGGGTCTTCAACACCCTTACTGAAAAGAGCCAGGCTCAGAGAGGTTCAGACGTAGCCTAGCACACCCTAGAACCTGGGGAGCCAGTGTCATGGCCTGGCTCCTTCCCAGAACAGCAAGGTAGACACAAGAATGGGCTTACAGGGAGGAGGTTGGAGAGATCAGTGAGTGCCTCATGCATGAGGCCCCACAGGCTGGGTCACACCTACACCTGGGCCTAGTGCAGCAGGAGATTGCTCTGGACACAGGCTCTCCATCCCCACCCCTCAGGAACCCTGCACACCGACTCAGCCTGCCTGGTTGGCCCAGGCAGCCCTGGGAAGAATAGCCAGACCTTGTCCTTTGCCAGGAGCCTAAGGTGGGAATCCAGGTTATGTCCCTGCAGTTGTGTGCAGAAGGTGAGGCCAGGCGGATATGAGTAGATCCGGCACCTCCACCTGCAGGAAGAGAGGACAGGTTCCCTGGCATGATTTAGGTCGCTTCTTCTCTTGGTCTCCTCAGCGGCTGCGTTGCTAGGTAACCAGCATGACAAAAAAAGAAAGGAAAAAAAAAAAGAGCCCGCAGCTCTGACTGAGGAGTCCTCAGATGGCTCCTTAAATAGCAGTGTTTCCTGGTCCGGGTGGGGGTGGGATGCGGAGGGTCAGGGTTAGAGAAGTCTGTTTCAGGGATGCTGAGGTTAGCAGCCAGGGAAAGGGCAAGGGCTTGCTGGGGGGCTGGGGCAGAGGGGGCCACAGCGAGGAGCGGGGAGCAGCCTTCAGAGGAGAGGGTCTCGGGAGAGTGGGGTGGCCTGGCGCCTCCTGCCAGCCCTTCGCTGGCCTCTTGCCCCAGCCCACACCGAGAATCCCCCTGCCCGCAGGCCCCCAGCCTCCCAGCTGGTCGTATGCTAACACTCTCTTGGTCTCTTACCCTCCTCTTTCCTGAGAGAGCAGTGGGGCGGGGCTTTGTCCTCTCCACCCAGCCTTTCTGTGAGTCTCTTGCCCCTCCCAGCAGGGACCCCACAACTCCGAGTGCCACGCTTGACACGGAGCAGGCTCGAGGCTGAGGCACCTGAAATCGGCCTAATGAGCCCGAGGCCAGAGCCCGGGGAAGTCTCACATCTGGGCTGAGGAAAGCTCCCCTTTCTCCGCGGGGAAAGGAAAGGCAGGTAGAGAAAGGCGGGGATCCAGGGTGGACGCAGACCAGTGGGGCGTCCACTAGTCTCCATACTGTGCTGTGGACAGAGAGCCTTCCAGAGTCCCCCTGTCCCTCACGGGGCCTCTGGAGTAGCCAGGGAGGATGAAGCTGACTAAGGTGGCGAGCTGGGCCAACAGTAGGGCCCAGCTTGTGGGAATTGTCGTTACAAACATGTGTACATGTGTGTGTAGGAGGGAGACGGAAGCCTCCTCTCTGGCCAAGGCAGGCAGGATAGAGCAGTGGTTACAAGCTTAAAGTCAGACTCTTCAAACCCCAGCTCAGCCGTTTATCGTCAGTGTGGCTTCAAACATATCACTTCTCTGCATTTCACTTTCCTCATCTGTGAACAGGGACAGAGTGAAACAGGAGGGAATGGCGCAGGGACAGCCTTTAGGATGTGACGAAATAATCCTCCCACTCATTAGCCTGTAGAGTTACCCAGCCCGTAAAAACTAACCGTGCCGTATTTCAAGGGCGCTCTCTCTTCTGTCCCACACTCTGTGGAGTGTGTTTCTCGCTATATAAATCCACTTCTTACCTATCACTTTGTTTCTGTCACTGAATTCTTTCTGTGATGAGACATCAAGAACCTGAGCTGCATTAAGTCCTGAGAACCAGGTGTGTGATCTCAGTTAAAATACCATAGGTTCAAGTCCCAATCGAGTTACACGGTTTCAATAGCAACCTACCTCACAGGAGAGTTGTGAAAAATAAATGACGTCGTATTTATAAAGCGCTTAGAACAGAGGTCAGCAGACTTTCTGTAAAGGGTCAGAGAGTAAACATTTTTTACTTTGTAGGTCAAACAGTCTTCGTGGGAACTATTCCACTCTGCCTTTGCATCATGCTAGCAGCTGTAGGCAATACTCGTCTGAATGGGTGTGGCCGAGTTCTAATAAAACTTTATTTACAGAAGCAAGCAGCGGGCCACATTTGGCCTGTGGGCTGGGTTTTACTGACCCTCCACACTTGGCCATCCTCAGCATGTCTGTGGCCCCATCTCCATGGCTTCTTCTCTGACAGCCTTTTTGCTCCCGCCAGCCTCCATGTGGTTTTGTCTTCTTATCACCTGTAAAACCTTGTCACCTCTCAGAGATTTGAGAGAGTTTCCTTCTACCTCTACAAGTCCTGTGGTTCACATGTGAATTCCTTCTGAAGAGTTTCCCTGTGTTTTCCTCCTTAGCTCTTGTTACATGAGCTCTGGCAAGGGTCACAGCCTCCATTTTCCAGATGAGGAAACAGACCCGGGGGGACTTGCCTGCCGCTGCTGCCTGGGCTCCTTCCAGTGGGCCTCTTCCTGGCTTGGGAGGAAAGGGGTGCAGGGTGGGGGCTGGCCGTTGGGGAGTTGCCCCCACTGAAGGCATGACACACCCAGTCTGCTGCAGCCCAGGGCTGTGGCTGACCATGTCGCCGCCCTTCCTCCTACAGTCATCCTACGCCGTGTCGCTGCTGCGGGAGTGCGTGAAGCTGCGGCCCTCGGACCCCACCGTGCCCCTGATGGCCGCCAAGGTCTGCATCGGGTCCCTACATTGGGTGAGTGATTCCGGTCGCAGGGCCCAGGTCCTGGCAGCTTCCTGCAGGAGGGTGGCAGCAGGTGGGTGCATCTTGCTGTGTGTGGAAGGGGTGGGGGAGTGGAGAATTGCTTCTGAAAACTCCAGCCTTCATCCCGCAACTCAGGATGACGTCAGGTTTGTGCTTCAGCCTTGATTGTCTCCAGGGAGCCAAATGTGGAGTCAGAAGACAGGGTGCCCCCCACCTGCCCAGCACAGGGGAAGTGAGCAGGACCTTGGAGTTACCTCGGCTAGCCCACCGTCCAGAGTCAGAACCAGCTCTGGGCTGGATGGGAGGGTGGTCTCTCTGTCAGCCACCTCCTTCCCCCTGGACTCCAGCACCCAGTCTCTGCCTTGTGCCCGGCTGCCTGCCTGCCACTCTCTGCTGAGGCGGCTGAACTACGGACGAGCTCAGCATTCGCCCTCTCCCCACAGCAGCTTTCCCTCTAGGAGGTCAGCAGGGGGAGTGGGGAAGGAGCCCTGGCCCAGGAGCCCAGAGCGCCAGACCTCGCCTGCCGATCCCCTCGCCCTGGCTCCCTGGCTGCTGCGCTCGGCCTCGGGGACCTTGCAGCAGCGCCTCTGCCCAGCTGTCTGCTCTCACTGGGAGCTCCTTTGCCCACGTTCCTGGCTTCCACAGGCCCACATCAGCCTCCTACGTCCAGGCCGTCCTGTTTCCACCCTCTTCAGCAACTAGAACAATGCAGCGTCTCTCCCACGTGTTGGCTTTCAGCCCCACCTCCATCTCTCTTCAAGCTCAATAAGCCTAGTTCCTTCATTGGCCCAGTGTCTCCCAAAGGGGGAGCTTCTCCCATACATGTCCCTCCCCTTCCTGATGTCCTGACACCCCTGCCTGCCCTTGCTGTCGGGTGCCCAGCTTGTTCCAGGGCAACAGGGGCTAGGTTCCAGGTGCCTCTGGCAGGTGCTTCAGAATTAGCAGCCTCTCCAACCCCTCCAGCTCTGGGGAGGGAGATTTCGCGTTCTAACCCTTCCCGCTAAGTATGCTGAGGACCCTCTGAGAGGGCCTCCTGCCTCGCCACCCAGTGAGCCTCATCCTGGCTCTGCTGCAGGGACTGGCTCCCTCGGATTGGGGGTGGGGGCCGGGGAGCAACACCTTTCCCTCTGTTCCCTGGTCCTCGGGTACCCGTGTATGACGTGCGAGTGTGGCCCTGCCTTGGCCCCACCCGACTGTGGGAGATGGGGGAGGAGAAAGCATGGCTTTTGGCCCCAGGCTTTATGATGTCCTGTAAGACTGCTCTGTAATAGGCCCTCAGCATTTGGAGGAGGCAGCGTGATGAGGCAGGTAAGAGTTTCACTGTTGTGTGGTGTAAATGACGAAAGTCAGGAGAGGGCTGGACAGGTCAGGGAGGCCTCCAGGAGGAGGGGGCCTTGGATGGGGCTCAGAGGTGGTCCCTTCCATCCCAGCTTGCTTTCCTCAGCCTCATGGTTACTGGGGACGTTGCCTGTCCCCCCAGTGTTTTTCGGGAAGACTGTTGGCATCTTCCACCCTAGAGGATAGGGGCGTGTGGGTGCCAGCAGAGTGAGGACCCAGGCTGAGCACAGCAGCGGCGGGTAGTCATGTGAGCCAGAGGATGCAGAGGGTGAGCTCGCTGACCCTAGCTCACAGTCCTGTGTGTTCCCAAGGCTCCAGAGAGGGGCCTCAAGTGCATCCCTGGGACAAAGCCCAAATACCCACCTCGCCAAGGGTGGGTGGGGAGGGCATCTGTGCTCCCAGGGGCTGCCGGCTCTGAGACGGCTGTGGGTCCACCCAGGCAGTGCCGCCCTTGCCAGGAAGCCCTAAATTTAGGTCTTCCCGTCGCGGAGGAGCTGTTTCCCTCAGCAGTATAATGACAGTAATTATGTGCATTCAGATTACATGGTAATAAAATTAGGATCCAGTCAGTCCAAATTGAAATCAGATGAGTTGGGAGCAAAGTAATCAATGACAACATAAATAGAAAAGCCCAAAAGGAAACCTCAGCATGCAGACTTGACATCCGAAATGGGGAGGAGGGTGAGTGAGCCATTTAACCTCGGCTGAGAAACATGTTTGGGTTTGGGGGGCCAGTTTGAACTAGAGTTTAAATCAGGTCCAGGCTAGAGCGTGGTCCTGCTGTAGGGCTGGGGTGGGCTCCTGACAGCCTTCCTTGCTCTGGAACCTCATGTTCTCTTCCCTTCCCTAAAGCCCCATTTATACCTGCCTTGGACGCTTAGCATGATGCATTGCATTTCCTGTTGCATATGTTTCTTGAAGGCAGGAACTCTCTCTCCTCTTTCTTGAAACTGCAGCCCAGAGTTCATGCCGGGTGCTGATTGGATGGATGCTACTTGGCAAGGAGTTCTGCCTTGTAGGGTACTTCCTTTCCATCTAAACAGGAAGCTTCTTCACATACTGTGTCTCATATCCTCAGTCCTTTGCCCCCACAAAAAAACCCTGCACACAGGAGGTGTTCAGAAATATATAGATTGACTTTGGCTCCAGCCAGCCGGGAGGGACAGGTGTGGGAAATCTACATTTGGTTCACGGGCCTGCCTGCTCCCTGGGTTGGTGCTGGGCCGAGAGCGGGCTGTGGGTGGCCAGGGGCAGCCCATTCTCCTAGGAGGCCAAGGGAAGGGAAGCCCACGCTCTCTGTCCTCAAGACTATGAGCAGGAAGAATGGATCTGACAGGCAGGCGGAGGGGCGCTGGTGCTGGTGGCAAGCACAAATCCTGAAAGGCGTCTGATGCCACCTCCGTCTCCTGCCTTCACAACTCTTCTGACTCACGTCAGCCCCCAGCAGGCCCAGCCATTACGCAGCCAAGCCCCATGAGCAGGGGATGGAGATCTGGGGGTGGACAGGTTGGCCCAGGTTGCAGGAAGGGAGGCTGAAACTGGGACTTGGAAAAATGAGTTGTGCTGGGTGAAAGCGGACGAGGTGGTCATGTGCCCAGAGCCAGTGTGGGATGCTCCGGGCTGGGCCTTGAGAGCAAGATTGCCCAAGTGAGAGTGGGTGAGGAGGGGCCTGGGCAGAGGGACCTGTGATGTCCCAGGGTTGAGACCACTGGTCCCACCGTTTATTCTGAGTGGAGGAGGATGTCGTGTCCAGGCCCTGACCTGGTGACAGCAGTGGGGCAGCCTCCTGCCTCAACGTGGCAGTGTCTTGCCAGGGTCCCCAGCCAGTTATTTGAGGCAGGAGAAAGAGGAGCTGTAAAAAAATTTTCATATCCCTGCAAACAAAATTAGTTCAGATTCATTTAATTAAAAAGATTAAAACCTTTCTAGGTGGCTAGGGGATGGGGGTGTGTGTGTGTGTCACACATGGAAGGGGAGGAGGTTGTGGAACTGGAAAGGTTTTAAAAAGTCTGTGGTGCTGTCCCTCAGCCTCTTCCCCTAAGGGGGTGGATGGGGTAGTGGAAAGAGTGCAGGCTTTGGAGGCTGAGAGGATAGGGTTCAAATCCCTGGCCTCCCACTTAGTAGCTGTGTGACTCTGGGTAAGTAATTTGCCCTCTCTGTGCCTTATCAGTAACCTGGAGATCATTGTATCTACCATTACAGGATGGCTGTGACCCCCCCAGAGCTTAGCAGTGTCCTTGCTTAGCACGTGGGAGGTGCCTGGTCAATGGTAACCATCCCTGTGCTGGCCCCTTTGAAATAGCAGCCTCTCAGAAAGGATGTGCCTTTGTGGTTTTGCCTTTATTTTTTGAGATTCAGAAAGATGGATTAAGTGTTTTGGAGTCCAGTAAGAATGCCAGCTTGTCCTGCCTTGAGCTTGTGGAGATAAGGAAGAGTACCTGTTCCTTCCAGGAAGAAAAAGTGTGTTTTGGGGAGAGCAGATGACAGTAGCTCCTGGACCCTGTGGGAAGCAACCAAGGTCAAACTGGAGGTGCTGTTTAAACAGAGCTTTGCGGGCTCAGAAATGACCTTTCTCTGGTTCCCTGGGCAGGAGGAAGGGGTACAACCAGTTTGGCGCCTGCGAGATGAGCCAGGCAGCCTGAGAAGGAGCAAAGTGTACAGGTCAGGAGCCTGGCTGTGGGGGGACCAAATTAGGAGAGCTGGAGATAGGCAGGAGCTTGGGAAAACGCGGGAACGCTTTCCTTCCTTGCAGAAAGCAAAAGCACGGGCTCAGAATGCTACACCCTCCCTTACATCCTTTTCCCCAGAGGGTCACAGGGGAGAAAAATGAAGACCCACAGAGGGCAGCCAGGAATCGAGCAGCTCTGAGAGACCTAGATAGAGACTCGGAAGACCTGGGTTGAAAACTTACAAAAAGTTCTCCCATTTACTAGCAGGGTGACCTCAGATGGGTCCCCTAAGTGCCCTGTACCTCTCAACCTCAGCTGTGAAAAACCCTTCTGTCAGGTGGCCACCGTGCTGTGACGCTCCAGTGGGCACCCAGCTGCTCTGGAATGGCAAGGGAGGATGGGGGGCTCTCCTCCTGGGTTTTGTGGCAGAGTTACAGCTAAAAGAGGTGTTACAAAGCAGTGCAGGGGGACTTCCCTGGTAGTCCACTGGTTAAGAATCCGCCTGCCAACGCAGGGGACAGGAGTTTGATCCCTGGTCCGGGAAGATCCCACGTGCCACAGCTATTGAGACAGCACTCTAGAACCAGTGTTCCACAAGAGAAGCCACCACAATGAGAAGCCCTCTTGATGCAACAAAGACTCCGTGCAGCCAAAAACAAACAAACAAAAAAAGCAGTGCGGGAGAATGGTTGAAAGCTTTGAAAACCCCTCACCGGAGAAGTATTTTGATGAGCAAGGAGGGCGCAGTGCTGTAACCTGAGCAGATCTTACTGAAGCAGGGGCCGCAACTCTAGAGCCATTAGCTGTTCCCTGTGGAGGCCACAGGAGGAGGCATGTGGGGACTGGGAAGGGCAAGTGCGGTATCAGATGGCTGGCTGGCTGTAGATGGGCAGGTTCTGGGCAGCTCAGTCAGCAATTTGCTTTTCACATCATAGATTGAGACCGACTACTGGATTATGAAATAGAACCCTAGCTAAAGTACCCATGAATAAATATATTAACACTATATATTATCATATTTAATAAAAGTAATAGTGTTTCTCTTCATTCATAATCATCACTTTGACTCCACATGCAAAAAACTTTTGTGGTAGGTAATGGAGATCAAAAGTGACGTCAGCCACGTGAAAAAGTGGTACACTGAAGCCTTGTGGGTTTGATTTGAGGCAAATGCTGACACCACGCTCAGAGACCATTTTAAACTATGTGGGCAAGGCTGGCAAGTACTGGCCAAGGATGGCTACTAACCTGGAATCAGAGTGGACCACAAGTTGGAAAACTAAGGATATATGTTGTCACTTTTTGAAACTAAAGGCTGGTGAGCCCTGTTAATCCAGAATATGATATACATGAATTGCAGAGTAACTTTTGCCTATATGCCTAGTTGCTGAACTTCATACCTGGCACCCTCTGTGCATGAGTTGCAGGAGAATAGAAGTTGGCATTTGCCTAGGAGAAGGACATGGACATGAGAAGAGTGTATATACATGGAATGCAGGAGGCTTCTGAGTTCTATTTATAATTCTTATGCAGGAGGCCTGGGTTCGATCCCTGGGTTGGGAAGATCCCCTGGAGACAGGAAAGGCTACCCACTCCAGTATTCTGGCCTGGAGAATTCCATGGACTGTATAGTCTGTGGGATCGCAAAGAGTTGGTCATAGTTAAGCGACTTTCACTTTCACTTCTTTACAAAAAAAAGCTCACTCCCATTTGAATGGGGCATAGTGATGCCTGAAGACTGTGTGGGAGACAAACCACACCAGCATTGTGCATATTTCAGAGGAGGCAAGATGCTGTTTGCTCACTTGCCCTTTCCTTGGTGCTTCCTGTCACCTCTGCCCGGAGGCCTCCTACGACAACCCCGGCCAGGCAGTTCCCCCTGTTGCGTCGTCCATGGCCCCAGGCCAGCACCACACAATGGAGCCTTAATTAAGGGCCACCCTGTCCCATGGGGTCCTCCCCCGTTAGAGATTCCATGTGTGCTTCATCCAGACATCCTGTGCCTGTGACGCTGGGCCGCCCCAGCCAAGCGCAGCATAGAGCCGAGTGCTGCAGAACCCCCGTGGAGATTTGTAGGGAGGAGCAGTTAGGAGTTGGGAAGGGGTTGGCCCTAGCTCCTCATTTTGCAGATGAGGACCTCTGGGGCACAGAGAGGAGAGGAGGTGACTTGCTCGAGGTCCCATATCTATCAGGCGCCAAGCCTGTGTCGGGGGGCTTGAGTGAGTGAGAGGTGCTCAGTCATCTGACTCTTTGCAACCCCATGGACTGTGGCCCACCAGGCTCCTCTGTCCATGGGATTCTCCAGGCGAGAAGACACGTGGGTTGCCATTCCCTTCTCCAGGGATGTTGGGGTCTTGCCCGGTGCTCAGCCTGGCTCTGACTTCAGGCCCTGCAGCTCTCCTGCATCCTGCTGGGCCATGTGCTCCAGGAGGCAGATCTCTGCATCCACTGCCCTCTGCATCCACTGCCCTCAGTCCTCCCGGCAGCCGAGGCTGGGCAGCAGGCAGCTGTGAGGTTTGCTAAGATGCCTGCTTCCCCTGAACCCTGAGACCGCAAGCCTGAGGGTGATATAGGCCCAGCTCTCAGCTTCCGTGTCCTTCCAGTGACCAGTCTGCCAACCTGGAGGCGGTCCACTGCCCAGGTCAGTGGCTTGAGCTCGACCACATGGGGGCTGGAGAGCTGCCCTTGTCAGCTTTTGTCAGGGCTCTGGCTGGGCTACTGGAAGCCACCCCCGACCCCCCACCATCGCTGTCTGGGCTCTCAGCTCACCCACTCTACCTCTCTTGTACTTCAGGAGTTTTTAACTCCTCTGTTCCATGGGTTCTCTGCTCCGTCAGCCTTTTCTTGCACATAGCTCCCTACAGCTGTGCCCTCAAGGTGTACTCAGCCCAGCTCGCCTCTCCACAGCTAATGGCCTCTCTCTCAGGCTCCTCTAATACACCAGGGAAGGAGAGCCTACCAGTGCCCCTAGCTATGGCCTGCAGTCAGGTGACAAGATGCACAGAGCTGTCCCTCTCCTGCCGAGGGAGGTGGACCTGGGCAGGGGCAGGCACACTGGCTGGGGTGTCAGAACCCAGCTTAACTTGGTGGGCCCTTCTGGGTGATGGAGGGGAGCCCCCCACAAGGGACCCTGGCCTCTGGGTGGCAGTGGGGCTGTGGGTATGAATCTCCTTGCTGAGGGCGGTACCAATCATTCTTGGTGACACTGCCATACCAGCCATGTGGGCAGATGACATTCCAGGGTTGGGCGAAGGGAAGGGGCCTCTGGAAGGCCTGTGAGTGGGCACAACTGAGGCCCCCAGCTGTCCCCTGCTTTGCAGCAGGCCTGCCTGCTTGTGTGGGTGCCCCAGAGGGCTCGTGAGGGCCGCCTTGTGTGCCCCTCTTTCATGTCACATGTGGTGTGTGATGTGTGTACACATGACCTGCACCAGTTGGTCCCTTTCCAACTGGAACAGTCCCTCCTGCTCCCAGGACAAAAACAACCCCAGGCCTTTTTCCCCTGAAAAGTTACAGTGCCTGGTGTTGGGTAGCGAGCTCACAGCCAGAGAAGGCATGGCGGCCTGCCTGCTCTGCAGGGTGGGCTATCCCAGGGCCTGGTCCCCAAGCCCTGCCTGTACCCCACCCCCACCCCTGCCCGCTTCCGGCTCCCTTGTCTCTGCTGATGAGCAGGGCAGGGACAGCCACAGGGGCCACGTGACTAAAGAGGCTGCCGCAGACTGTCCAGGCTCTCAGAGCAGCTGTGGGGAGCTGGGGTCTCTGGAGCAAGGCAGACTTTCTCTGTGAGAGGTAGCATCCCATGACCTGGAACACAGGCCCCTGGATGGCGGAAAGGGTCCAGATTGTTGCAGGTGGAGGAAACAGCTATCCTTCCATTCAGTGGCTGGGTGGCCTCTGAAAGGTGCCTGGGCGCAGTTCCAAGGGTCCCAGGCTGGGTGCCTGTGAACAGCTGCCCTCCCCAGTGACCTTTGCCTCTCCTCTTTGCAGCTAGAGGAGGCAGAGCGCTTTGCCATGATGGTGATCCACCTTGGGGAGGAAGCCGGGGAGTTCCTGTCCAAGGGCTACCTGGCACTGGGTCTCACCTACAGCCTGCAGGCCACCGACGGTGAGTGTCGGGGCCCGGGAACCTCTGCTCGGGGTGACTCGGGCCTCCTAATCTTGTCCCATCAGTGTCCACCCCCCAACACACCTCCATTGACTCTTCTAGGATGGGTGTGCAAACATACATAACATACACATGTGCAGACACAGACACTCACCCACTGATGTGCATGAGTGTGTGCACACACACACACACACACCCCAGTTCATTTCTGCTTTTGATGCAACTTTGCCAGCCTCAGATACGCCCTCTTCATGAACCCAGTTCTTTCTCCTTTCAAGGCCCAGCCCCAGTTGATCTCTGCCCCTGGAACTCCTGGGGCATTTGTGCCACCAGCCCTGAGCCCACAGTGTCCTCATTCTGGTTCACCTTTACCCGCAGCATGACTGCCATCTTTTGGGGTCTTTTAAAATCCCCCGATGCATGGCACAGAGCTGGGTACACAGCAAGCATTTACTAAATACTTGACCTGAGCTTGGTGCCTGGAGCCTGCATTCCGTCCCCACCCCCACCAGCTCCACCTACTTCTGTATCCTTGCAGCCTGAGGGAAAGGGAGCGATAGGTCCCCACCCAGGCCAAACCCAGAATAGTCATCAGCCCCCCACACTCCCCAAATGCCAGCTCCTGGAAGCGGGCTTCAGATGCCCACACAGCGAGAGGTAGGAACAGCTGGTACTTGGACAAGGAAGGGAGGAGGAAGGGTAAGATCCTGGTGCAGTGCCAGCTCTTTGTTCTTGAGTGACAGTGGTCACTTCGAGGTGTCAGTGAGGCTCTGATAGGGAACACTGGGGTCCCCACACACTGGTCAAGTGAGGGAGTCATCAGTCCCTTGGTCAGAGTCCAGAGACCCTTCCTTTGTCTTTAATCCTCTAGAAGCAGGGCTGCTCTGTGAGCTTGGGACCCCTGACATCTATCCCTGCCTGGTGCTGCCAGCAGCATCCTGACCTAGTCTGGCTGGAGCCTGTGACCATCATTTTAAAGCTTCTCAGGGGGTTTAGTGTGTAGCTGAGGCTTCAAATGCCTATCCTGCTGCATTTAAAGCTGATTTAATTTACCAGGGGGGGTATCTGGTTTGGATTAAAGCAAGAAGCCTTGTGGTCAAAGTGCAATAGAGGTTTCTGGTGGGCCAGTGGAAGAGGAGGTCTTGTCCAGTGGGTACAGACCCTGTTAGGGATGATCAGATGTTCTGGAGATGGATGGTAGTGATGATTGCAAGACATGGTGAATGTACTTAATGCCAGTGAATTGTCCACTTGAAATTTGTTAAAATGGTTAGAAAAGAAGGAGCCTCATGAGTAAGGAAGCTTAGGGAGGCACATGCCAGGACAGAGGTGTAACTTCTCCAGAAGCTCCAGAAACTTCTCCAGAAGCTCGCACCTTTGGAAGGATCAAGACGGCCCATGCGGCAGGGAAGGCAAAGGGGTAGAAGGACCTGTTGTGCCAGGAAGTGTGCTTGCCGGGAGGCTGGGGCCAGGGGTATATCTGCACCCCTTCCCCCGGTAACCAGGGCACCAGTCCGGAGCATTTGCCAGACAGAGTCCCGGTGGGGCCTCTCCCGCAGAGCTCCATGCTCTGGGTGGGGCAGGGCTGGGCTGGCCCCCCTCCAGCAACCCCTCACGGCTCTGTCTCTGTCCTATCTCCTGCAGCGACTCTGAAATCCAAGCAAGATGAACTGCACCGGAAAGCGCTGCAGACGCTGGAGAGGTGAGGACGCCAAAGGGCAGCATTGCCTGAGGCGGCTTGTTCTCCTGTCTCAGGGGACCCTCTGGTGTGACAGGGCAGAGTTTTCTGTCTCCATTTTGTTGACAGCAAACTGAGGCTCTGAGAGTTCACACAGGAAGCAGGGACAGGCCTGTGGGCTTGGGTGGTCTGGTTGAGCATTTCTGCAGTGGTAGAGCTGCCCCCAGGCTCAGCTCCCTGCTTCCGGGTTCAGGGGCCATGAGAGAAAGCAGGAAAGCACCTTGCACAGTCATCTACAAGTAGCTGGGGCTCAAAACAGGGATCTGCCTCCTCCCAGCCCCTCCCCAACCTGGGAGCTGGGAGGCTCCCTCCCTCAGCCCTCAGAGAGCTTTCCTTAGAGCCCAGAATCTGGGAGGGAGCCTTAGGTTTGGGGGTGGTGGGGGAGAGGCACAGAAACCCTTCCCCCAGGCCCCTCCTGGGAGTTCCTCTCCACCTCAGCACGGCCCTGCCTGAGCATTGCTCTCCCTCCCTCCT
The DNA here is from genome assembly GCF_032405125.1 of Capricornis sumatraensis. Taxonomy (NCBI): domain Eukaryota; kingdom Metazoa; phylum Chordata; class Mammalia; order Artiodactyla; family Bovidae; genus Capricornis; species Capricornis sumatraensis. Next base: position 77,146,584 of record NC_091069.1, on the reverse strand, counting down.
CTGGCCATTGTAGGGCTCTTCCCTCTGAGCCCTGCTCCATCTGAGCATAGATGGCAGGGGCTGGGTCGGGGCTTGCCCCAGTCTCCTTGTGCCAGCTTCCTAGGAACATCCAGCTCCCCTCTGGGGCAGGTTGTTCTCAAACCCAGGGAGGAAGGAGAGTCCCATTCTGGCCAACTCCCTCTGAGCCCCAGGATCAGGGGATAGTTCCTTCCTTCCCCACCGGCTCTTCACTCCCAAGGCTTCCAGCCCAGAGAGGCCATCCAGCCCCTCCATCCTCTAGAGGTCTTCACTGTCCCATGTGGAGAGGGCAGGCTGCAGGCTCTGTACAGGCCCCAGCCAGGCCAACAGCTGCCCGGAGGAGAGGGGCTTCTCTCACTCCTAGTCCCACCCTCCCAGGTATCCCCCACTTCAGCCAGAGCCAACCCTCTTGGCCGGCACCGCCCTAGCCTGGGCTGCCCCTGGGCTTTCCACCCCAGCCGTCATGTCCCACAGGGCACCCTCCAAGGTGGGGCTGGCCGGATCTCCAGCATTTGGCCCTGCTAAAAGCACCCAGCACAGGGCTGGCATACTGGAGACCCTCATCACGCTGGTTGTCGACCCTTGGTTGACTCACTGCTCCCCTTGCCAATATAGAGCCCAGCAGCTGGCGCCTGGCGACCCCCAGGTCATCCTGTATGTCTCCCTGCAGCTGGCCCTCATCCGCCAGGTGAGTCCTCCCAGTTCCTAACACCCAGGTCTCTGGGGGTGCTGATCTCCTCCTGGCCCTGCTGCTTTTACCAGCGCTGTGACCTCTCTGAGCCTCTGTTCCTTATCTATTAATGTAAGTGCCTTCATACTCCACCTCAGAGGGCCCAGGCAAAGATTAAGTCAGTTACTGTGGTAAAGCCCCTGACCTCTGGTGGGCACACAGGAAGGGCTTGTTCTCTGCCCTCACTCCCCCTGCAACACGTCCGTCTCCTGAGAAGTTGACAGGAGGCCTCAGTAAACATTTGTATCCTCACCTTCCACTGAGCTTTCCCCAGGGGGCTGGGGGAGCAGAGAGATTGTCGCGTGGAGCTGCTTCTGTGTGACACAGAGCTTCCCCTGACCATATGGACGCCACCGCCAGGCTCGGCCTCTGGGGCCTCCTGTCCGCTGACCACCTCGATTCCCAAGGCTCTCCAGGCCCACCTGCCTTCCTTCTCTGAGCTGAGCTGTTGGTGCTGAAAGGTCTGTTGAGGGACTTGAGTGAGGTCAGGTAGTCACCCACCCAGCTGGTTGCCTGTCAGAAAAAAAAGGGAAGGTTCCCATCCCCCAGGCCCCTCAGAGCCTCTGCTGTCAGAGGGGCCCCTCAGGCTGGCGCCCTGTGTGAAGCAGGGCCTCTCGGTGGCCTTGCTCTGGTGAGTGTGGACACTGGGCCACTCAGGGACTGCAGACAAGCCTGCTGGACTGGGGCTGGGCTCTAGCCTGGCAGAGAGGAGTCCGCAGAGCCCTCTGGGTGGTGGCTGCTCGCGGTCGGGGGATGGGCAGCCCGGCTGACGAGTGCTGCTGTCTTTCCACGGGTGCAGCTGATGAGGAGGGTGCCGTTGGCCCCATCTGACACCTGAGGCGCTGTGGCTCTGCTGAGCTCAGGAGCTGGGAGCTGGCTGTGCCTGCACGGTTCAGCTTCAGAGCCCACTCTGACCTAGTTAAAGCAGCCCCGTGTGGCTCTAAGTATCCTGTTCCCCTGTCCCACTTGGAAGCAGGCAGTTGGAGCCTTGTCCACCAGCCTGGTGGTTGCTTTTACGGGTCGGTGTCAACTTCTGGCCCCTGGTCTTCTCTTCAAGGAGCCATCCTTCCAGCCCCCCATGGCACTTGCCCCCGGTTTCCGACTCCCAGGTCCTAGAGCAGGCGCTGTCCACCACTGTCTCCAGAAACATCAGTCCACTCTGGTGCTCCCTGGAGCGTGGACACAAAGATATCCGAGACCAGTTTATTTTTAGCCCTCAGTTGGAGAACCAGTACTTTCCTTGCCAGTCCAGTTCCTGATGAACCTTCCGTGATGCATTTTTTAGTATCTTTCATTATTCAGTCACCTCTGATGAATGGTGTCTGTCCTCTGGGAGAGATGGCTGGGCCAGGCCAGTGGAGCCTGGTACCCCGTGTCCTTGGGGCCCCCAGATCTTGGTAACCTCAGGGGGTTGAGGGTCTCTGAATGGACTCTAAGCTAGTCCTGCCTACCTGGGTCTCTGAGGCCCTCTGCGCCATCCTGCCCAAAACATGTCTGGCTGCTCAGACAGTGAGGGCTGCGGGTTTGGACACCCAGCCCAGGATCATGCTGCTGGAGCAGCCTTGGGGTGGGGGGCATGGGCAAGCTGAGCCAGCAGTCACACTGACCTCAGCTTCCTCCTTTACTTTCCGTGACCTTTCCACAGAAGGAAGTCCCCATGGGAGAACTCTGGGCCTGGCAGTAGTGCAGAGACCAGGTGAAGACCAGGCAGGGGTCAGGCACGCCAGGGCCCAGAGCCCCCAGCTGACCTGTGTACTGTAGACCCCTCCAGGAGCATTGGAGATGTAGGTCTGAGGTTTGGTCAAGAGCAAGATTTTGGAAAATGACTCTGACGTTCCTGGGAGGATGAGGTCCTGGTGTGGATAGTGTCTCGAATAGCTGACAACTGCTAAGCCTGAGCCCCTGAGCAAACATGTCTCTTTGGACTGGAAGGAAGGCTCTTAACCTGTTCATTAGCTGCCTGGGCTTTGGGGGCTTGAAGAGGGAAATTCGCATTTTCAGACGTGTTCTGTGCCCAGCAGGATGTTTTTCCTATGTTGTCTCGCCCTCAGCCAGTGTCGTAGGTAGGACTGTTATCCTCATTTTGTAGCGTAAGAACTGCGGCTCAGAGAGGCCAAGTCCTCTGCCCCGGCACCAGCTGGGAAGTGGCAGAGTTGGAATTCACATTCTGTCTGACCCCAGGCCTAAGCTGTTGCCACTGAGTCCCTGAGTAGGAGGCAGCATGTGTCTGTCAGCCCCAGTCACTGCGAGAACGGGTTCAGTTCAGAGGAGAGATCTGTAGCCAGTGGTCTGGGTGGCCTCTCACAGTCCCCCTCCTCCAGTTTGGCTGGGGCTTCCCGACCAGTCCTTCATGATCCATTGTGGACCTGCCCCTCTTTTCTCTCTTCTGTGAGACAGCACTGACATGGAACAGCAGACTCTTCTTGCCATGGTGTTCACGGGTGTTTCCTCATCAGAGCCCTTGCCTGCCCCACAGTGCCTGCGGTCTCACTTGGGTCTGCTGCGCCTCGTGGGCTGGCACCTGGCCCCCGAGTCCGGGGAGCAGGCTGGGCCTTGGGGAAGGTCGCTAAGCCGGCAGTTTTCTCCGGCAGATCTCCAGCGCCATGGAGCAGCTGCAGGAGGCTCTGAAAGTGTGCAAGGACGACGCCAATGCCCTCCATCTGCTGGCGCTCCTCTTCTCCGCCCAGAAACACTACCAGCACGCCCTGGACGTTATCAACATGGCCATCACGGAGTACCCTGAGAACTTCAAGTGAGTTCCATGTGGATGCTCTGGGCTGGGGCTGGTCGGGCACACACTGGGAGTCGAGGCGGGCCGAGGACCTGTGGGCTCGGAGCCTGGCTCTGGCGTTTTGTTTGGTGCCAGGAGGCACCGTGTGTGGAGGAGGAAGCTCTTGATGGTAACTGCAGGCTCCACGGGGGGCTGTGTGGACCACCAAGGAGACTGTGCTCTAAGATAACATGTCCGAGCTGCTTCCATCCCGCCCTGCACTGTACATTTGAGCATCATGGGGACACTAACTTGTGTGACTTAACCCTAACCCTGGCATAGCCAGCCAAGGATGGTTTCTAACAGTGGCTGGGCTGATAGAGGCCATGTGAGCTGGCCCCTACCTCCAAGAAGGCCACAGGCCGTCGGGGCGAAGATTTATATCCCCACAGAGTGGTCCTGGCCTCTCCCTCTATCCTCGACTCCTCCACAGCTCCTGCTTGCCACATCACCCAGATGCCTGTCTCTAGGGAGCAGGGTTCACGCTATACGTGGCCCCAGTGGTGGTGGGTGGGGCAGGACTAGACCCTCTTGCCCCCACCTATACACAGGGGACCTGCTGCCATCCAACCAGGGCCCTGGGGAACAAGAGCCTCACTGACTAGCTGAGGCAGGAGGGTGCGTTGCCCCTTGGGAGGAAATGAGGGGGAGGTCATCTTTTGATTTCTGCCCTCCTTCCCTGAGACAGGTAACATAGGGTGCTAATAAACCCTGTTTCTCTGAATCCCCTGATCCCAGATTGAAGGGCCCTGAGCACCCCCACTCCCACTGTGCTCAGGGTTTGAAAGAGAACCCTTTGGAACCAGCCAAAGGCAGTTGTCTTTAGACAGCAGAAAGGAGTGTGGTCCTGGTGCCCTGAGAGGTGACTCACGCTGGCAGTGAAAACAGTTCCGCAAAGAATTAGGGAAATTGGTGGGTGCCACAGCTGAGATCAGTGATCGAGAGGAGCTGCAGGCACCCCGGCCCAGGGAGAGTCCCTCCACGTGGAGAGCCCAAGCACTTGTCTGTTTACCTATAGTCCAGCAGAGGCAGGACTGACCCTTGCGCCAGGGGCTCGGGCTTTCCTGTGCCTTGGGCCTCCTTCAGAAGATGCCACGGTGGCTTTGCCTGTGGACTTTGCTGGGAGTGGCTTCGTCCTCACCAAGTCTTATGAACACAAAGGACCGGCTATGTGGAGCTGGCCTTGCACCATCTCAGCTCACACCTGACCAGGGGCAGCTGGGACCCACCTGGGCCAGAACGGCGGGGTGGGGGTGTTAGTCTGGACTAGGGTCAGCAGAGCCCAGGTAGTCCCAGCTGCCCCTGGTCAGGTGTGAGCCGAGATGGTGCAAGGCCAGCTCCACATAGCCTGTCCTTTGTGTTCACAAGACAGCCCTGGCTCTTGGCCTCCCTTCTATATTTGAGAGATTATTAAAATTGAAATTAGTTCACGTTAAAAGGCAAGTCGCCTAGGGCATGCACCACGTAGATAGAACCGTGTGTGGACAAGGTGTAGTTACCTAATCCCAAATACAGTACACCAAGACCTACTGTTTAGAAGTTTATTTTTTACTTTTATAAAAATACAGGAAGGACAAAGGTCTTCCTCTTCTGGTACCAGTTAACCTGGCTTTTTCCCAAGCTCAAGACTATCTGGCAGGGTCAGACCCGTGGCCTGCTGCCAGCCGTGTGTGTGCGTATGCGTGTGTACGGGCGTGCCTCTGTGTGTTTTATTGTCAGTTAGGCTTCTGCGGAAGGGTTAGAACAGTAAACGGGTTAGAGTCCTTATCCAGCCCCTGGGTCAGTGTGTGTCACAGAAGAAACCAGAGGCTGGGCCAGGCGTCAGACGTTGTCCTTTATCCGAGTGAAATCTTCCATATATTAACAGATGGCGACCGAGCAGATGGGCGCAGGGCTGTCCCGTGGAAGCCGCAGAAGGGGCTGCACACACTGCTCCCTTGGGCCCCCGATCCCGTGCAGGAGCTTCTCATGCCAGTGTCGCCCATCTGACTGCGCGTGTCTCCTCCTAACCCCTGGGCTGGATGCTCTGTGCTGGCAGAATCCCCTCCCTGGCCTGATGTGGCGAGGCCAGCACCACTTTTTGAAGTTGGCTTGACACTTCCCGTGTGTGAGGCAGAAGCCCACCTCGCCTGTCTTGTTTCACGCCCTGGAAGGCGTCTCCTGCCCGCCCCCACCACCTGTGCCTGGTTCTAGGGCTGAGTGCGGAACCGTCTCTTTCTGGTCCTCCAAGTGTACTTCCACCACCCCCTTCTTTCCTCTCACCTCACTCAGGTGCGGACTCTTTCCCCAGGAAATGCTTCAGTCACTCAAAGTGTCTTGGAGAGGTGGGGCCAGGGGTGGGGCCTTGCTGTGAGGTTGGTGACTTCCCCCTGAGTCCCGTGGGTGGCCTTCTGGGCCCCCAAGAATACCTGGACCCAAGCGGTGACATTTGCGCCTGTGTGCCTGCATCGGGAGAACAGAAGCCAAAAAAGCGGGGAGCCCTGGGTGGAGATTGTGCTGGTGGTCAGCGTGTATGGTGGCTGCTGCTCAGTGTCAGCTGGGTCCCCGCTTCTGCAGGCAGGAGCCTTCAGCCTGGGGCAGCCTCTGCCCTGGGAGCAGAGCCCCTCTATCCAAACACTGCAGGGCCACTGCAGGGGCCTCAGGCCCTCTCGGGCTGGAAGCACGGGGAGACACCTCTGGCGTTCCAGCCCGAGGAGGTCCCATTCCCAGAGCACAGTTGGGGTTCTTGTGTTCCTCTGTCACCACAGAGAAGCCTGCTGTGGAGCGTTGGGGGCCCAGAGCGTCCCATCCCCCGTGGTGCTTCTGTGAACCTGCCCATCCACGGAGAGAGGAGGTTCTTATCTCTGAGCCACCGTGTGCCCCTCACATTCGTGACCATGGGGAGCTCCCCTTTGAACTGGGCCAGCCCTAAAAGGCTACAAAACTAACTGAATAAAATATAAGGGGCTTCTGGCTTCCGGAACTGTGAGACAGTATATTTCTGTTGTCTTAAGCCAAAAAAAAAAGGGAGGGGGGTGTGAGGAGGGAGGGACAGTGGGGTATGAGGGGGGAATAGCCACCTACCACAGCACTGTGGAGTGACCTAGGGTGTGACCGTGGGTCTTTGCAAATAATTCAGTGCTTTTCCCCACGGATGAGACCCATGGACTAGCAGGAAATGTCATTGTGCCCATTATGGTCAGGGATCACTGGAGAGTGTCACTGCCCTTCAGCTGAAACTGTAGCCTGCTCTTCCAGCTGCTCCCTTCATTGGGAACAAGCTGTGTGTGGCTCCAGCTGTTGCCACAGCAGTTAATTAAACCCCTAATCCAATAAATCTCAGTGCAGCCAAACAAAAAAATCTGCCCCCAGTGATGGGGTAGATGCCCTGACCTCAGCATTATCAACAAGGTCTGTCCTGTGGGCACTCAAAGGCACCAGGTCTGGGTGCCACCCGGCGCCTTGCCGGTTCCAATGGCTGAGACCTTGCTCTTCCTTTGTGCAAAGTGAAGGAGAGGCTGGCAGGTGCGTGTCGGGTGGTGGAGGGCTGGCACACGGGGATGCTGGGGAGTGGGATGGACCCTTTCCTCTTGGCTTGTCCCCACGTGGGAGCCGCAGCAGGTCCCTGGCTGCCACTTAGCTATGCTCCCTCCAGCAGCTTGCTCCTCCTTCCCATGTCCCCTCCTCCTCAGCTGCTGAAAGACTGACATCTCTCCTGCCTCCCTCTGCTTCCAGGGTCTATTGTGAGATTCAAACAAGAGAAGATCTCACAGTCAGTTTACCGCCGTGTTCAAGGGCAGCAGAGGGGGAAGGGGAAATGGTCCACAGCATAAGGCTGTGACGGGGGGCTCAAGGAGGGCAGCGCACGTAGTGGGCCAGGGGAGGGCGTCCTGCACATGAGGGTCAGTGGAAGCTGAGAAGACGTGTTCCCGGCTCCCTAGCGGCCACCAGGAGGTCACCATTTCCAGGACTCAAGACTCCTGGAGAAAATCCTAGCCTTTGTGGAGCTGACTTCAAATTCAGGGATTAGAAAACATAGCAAAGGGGATCTTTATTTCCGTGCTGTGGGGTGACCTTTAGTTAATGGAGCTTGAGTTTAGAAAGGCAGAAACGTGATGAGGCAGTGTCTGACGGCCCTGCAGGGACAGCGTGAACCTGGCGTGACGAGAACCAGACACCCGAGCTGCTTCCTGAAATGCTGAGGGCTTTCCACTAAGCCCTGGACACATGTGCTGGCCAGGCTGCCCCTGGCCAGTCTGCAGGGGGCCTCAAGGGGGCAGCAGGCTCCCTATTTGGACCTGGGTTCCAAGCCAGGCTGGGCCTTGGAATTCGTGAGTTTCCCCATAGCAAGCTCAGAGATGTCTTAGCTGTTTTCTTCTCCCTTCCTGGGCTTGGGAGGCTCAGCTAGGAGAGTCAAGGGAACAGGCTGCTGATAAGCTTGTTCCAGAAGCCATGGGCTCCACAGGGTGCTGGTTTTAGGTAACAGATTCCTTGCGCTTTAGTCAGGCTGCTTGTAGGGAAGGTCGCCATAGTAACCAAACAACATTCCTGGGCTAATGATGGGAGCTTTCCAATAACCAGCCTGTCAGTCGTTGCTCCCACCCCAGGCCTGGCAGCCTGCCAGACCGGTTTTGAAAGCCCAGGCTATTGGGCTGGCAGGAGAGGAGCAAACTGGGTTTGCCCTTCCCCTCCCCTCTTACCATCCCTCTTAAGTTTCTGCCCAGCCCAGGTCCTGTGGGCCTTGGAAGGTCCTAGGGGAAAGGTTGTCTGGAGCCCTAGGGAGCTTTCCCCAGAGCAGGAGCTATATGGCTCTCTCAACAAGCCAGAGCTCGGCTTGCCACTTGTAAACAAATGGAACCAGTCACAGCATTTCCCCCAGGAAACCGGGGCTGTTTTGGAAAATGTTTGAGCTGATAACTAGGCGTTAGCTGGGACCAGACCGTGACTGAATCCCGTTACGGCCAACGTAGGCCTCAAGGGCACCCTTCTGATCTCCACCTGGCCTGCCTCACCTTTGTCGCAGGTGGCATGTGATAAACTTTGAGTTGTGTATTCCACCAAGCGGAAGGGATCAGAGTCCTGGGGCTTCCGTTAATGTCTTTGACTTAAACCCACTGTGTTTATTGGGTGATTCTTATTAGGGACTTGGAGTGGATCAAAAGGATGCCTAAAATACCAGCACGCCAGTGAGGGGCTGGAATCAAAGGTATGAGCACAAACATAGTTTATCACTTCGCCAGGTTCATTAAACATTCTTGGCTGCCACAGGCCCCGATGAAGACAGCAGCCTTGGGGTGAACTTGCAAGGCCATGTGGTGGAGGGAAGTGTTAAGCCAGGCGTAATCGCTGGCACCGGCTTGCTCTTCCCCAAAGGTCAGTTCCTCTTCGGCTCAGCCAGTCTGACATTCAGCATTTCCCTGCGCTGGTGGCTCTGGGGAGCCTCCTAGGACCTCACTGCATGTGACATGCAGCCACCGAGTCTTCCGTCTCCCTGCAGTCCTCTGCTCACACTCCAGCTAGAATGATCTCTGTTATTTTGTTTGGGGAAGAAGAAAGGAAGGAAGGAAGGAAAACAGATTTTTCCAGAAGGAATTCTTTGTTTTAAAGTAGTTTTTAGCTCTTTGCTTCCTGAGTCTCACTGCTGTCAACATTTGCTGGAGGCGGGTGCTGTGGCTGGGCCCTTGGTTTTCGAGCCGGAGTGGCCCGGCCTCTGCAGGTGGGAGAGGACCCAGGAGGCACACTGATACCCATGAAGTAGGGCTGCCCTCTGCAGTGGGTAGTCTTCAGGTCCCCAGATCATCTCACTGGGCAGCAATTACAGACCAAGGTGTTTGCGTCTTGGTTTCTTATATTGAGCTGGGAGCCAACTTTTGTTCCAGTTAACGATCCTTCTGGAAGTTCTTCCACCCCAGAGTGGTTATGGAATGGCTTCTGTGTGGTTTTCGTTCATATCTTTCATGATCGAGAATGTGCCTTTGGGGGCGTCGCCTGAAGGTAATTGGAACTGCTCCCCCAGAGCTGAGGGAAGCCAGGCCTGAAGGCCCAGCCGCTCAGCCGTCAGTCAGCTCAGGTTAGGCCTCCGGTGCCGTGGGTGGAGGCGGCTGTTCCGCGGGTGGGGCAGAACTTTTGAAACAGAGGTGCTTGCTCCTGGAGGTGAAAGCTTGTGGGGCTGTTGATTTTAAAGGTTCTGAAAGCTTCAAAGTCAGATCATATTGACAATGAACTCATTAAGAGGTAGAGTGGCTGTCTCCAGCCTTTTTTGCACCAGGGACTAGTTTCGTGGAAGACACTTTTTATACAGATTGTGTTGTCGTGGGGGGATGGTTTCAGGATGATGCGAGCACATTACATTTATTGTGCACTTTATTTCTATTATTATATTAGCGTCACCTCAGAGCATCAGTTATTAGATCTTGGAGGTGGGGGACCCCTGAGGAAGAGGATCAGTGTGAACCATAAAAGATTAAGGAACATGAGTCAATGTAATTCTCCAGAACCAAGGAAAAATGACTGGTTTTTAGGGCCGAGAAAAGTTACCGTAAGTGTCCCTCTCGCTTTCAGGGAGGTCTGTTAGAGCTTTGAAATAATGTCCTGAAGAGCAAGTGTGTGAGCTGAATCAGTTAATTGCTCTGGTGGAGTCTCTCCCAGAGGCAGGGCGTTTAGAGGACCCTGAGGCCTGTGTCCTTCAGCACTGCCATGGCCAGGGTGAGAGCCAGACGATCACAGTCCCAGTGGAGGTGAGGGAGTGGCCGCTCCTCTCGTTCCCCCTGCCCTGATCCAGGGCTGGGAGTGGGGCCGTGGAGCCCCACCTCCAGGCCTTCGATCCTGCCCCTGCTGGCCCAGCCCCAGGGGCTGCCCTCCGTTCCCTCGCCGTGCTTCCAGATTCTGCCCAGCCTCAGGGACTCCCCTCGGGCTCCACTTGGCCTTGTAGCTCCTGCACTCAGAGCTGACCCACTCACTGAGTATCTGACTCCCTTCTGCTTCCTTTCCTAATTGCCTTGGCTGTGTTGCTCGAGCTTCCCTGAGCATGTGGAAGCACCCTGGGGACAGAGGACAGATGATGGCCTGTCTTCTGGCTCCTCTTCCTCCCTGCCGGGAACTGACAGCTGGGCATCCAGCACATACGTAGGCCTCCTGAAGGGCAGACTGAAGGGGTTGTTTTGTTTGTTCTTTTGGAAGGATGGAGGAAAGGGAGGGAGGCAGGGAGCGCATGGGGATGTTGGCTTCTTGCAGCCCTCAGAGTGCGCTCACACCCCCTTACCCTGTTCTGTCATTGTCTTGGTTTGATTTGTTGCGTTTTCGGTCTTACCCTCCTACTCTAAAGAAACTAACTGGAGAGTTAGCCGGTCTCTCCAGGTCAGATAGCTGATGAGTGGCAAAGCAGGGACTAGAACCCCAGCCAGCTGATTAGCTGAACAACCCTGCTATGCTTGGACCCCAAGCACTTCAATAATAATAAAATAGCAACACACCCAGTGCTTGACTGTGTGCCAGGCATTGCTCTGAGCACTTCCCACGCATTCACTCAATTTCCTCACAACCTGGGAGGTGTAGAAACTGTTGTTAACTCCTGTTTTCCAGGTAGGAAACAGAGGCAGAGAGGGCATGCGTAAGCGGCTGTGCATAACCAGGGCTGGGTAAGCAGTGAGGAAGGGCACGCGTCGATGAACGCTTTAGGAAGGGCGAGGCCTTGCGTGTGCCTTGTTGCTCCTAATAGACCCGAGGGGGTTAGTGATACTGTTGTCCCATTTTACAGATATGAAACTGAAGCTCGGAGGAGCTGAAATGACTGGCCGGGGGTCACAGGGCTAGAGGAAGGGAAGCTGGGATTTGAACTTGGGTCGTCAGACTCAGGCCCCGTTTTCTGGGAAGAGACCCACTTCCCACCGAAGCCCACGCTGTGCGCAGGCTCTGACCTCCTGGCTGAGGAGTTAAGACTTTCCAGAGGTGTGGCTGTGGTGACTCAGAGAATGGCCTGCTTTTTCCACTCGATTATGTGTTTTCTATAAAAATAGAACTCTTCATTAAAACAACGTAACATGGCCATCAGCTGGAATTACTAATTACTGTCCTTTAAAGAGATAATACCCCCTTTCGTGCCTTTCCCATACCTGCCACCACCCTCCCCCATCACAGAGGACTCCCATGAGGGCCAGAAGCCAGAGGCCGGGGCCAGGGAGACACACGTGGGCAGCGGGACCGGGAAGAGGGGAGAGTTTCCGCAGGCTGCTCTGCAGCTTGGCTGGTCATCCTGTCCATCCCCCTCCCCTTCCAGGCCTCAGTGAGTCCTCGTGACTCAACTTTCTTCTGTTATCCAACAATGATTTGTTGAGTGACGTTAGATGAGGCACTGGGCATATGAAGATGAGAAAGATGTGGTCCCTGCTGGAGCACGGAGCCTGGTAGGAAAGACCAGTAATGATGGAGGGGGTCTCAGGATGACGGCTGACCTTTCTTGAGGAGTCGCCATGCAGCGGAGCCGGCTGCCTTCACGGTTTCTGTTGCCTGTAGTCCCGCCAGCAGCCCTCTGTGATGATGCTGTTACCGCCCTTGTTTTACCAACAGCCGGTTAAGCTCAGAGAGGCCAAGGCACCTGCTTGGAAGCAGCAGGGCCTAGCAATGGACCCACATTGTCTGAGGCCAGAGGCCATGCTTCAGTACGACGTCCTCCTATTTGCTGGGCAGTAAGTCAGAGGCGGCTCCCTCAGGTACACAGCAGTTACCATGCCCAAGTCTTTCTTACTGCCTATGCTGAGTATATTTTACAGGGAACTTCTTTCAAGGAACATGGAAGTAAAAATGGGGACCTGTTGTGCTTGCTGCCCACACAGCCCATGTCCTTCCCTGCAGCCAGCTCAGTTCTGCCACTGCGGGTGGGGTGCTGGGGTGAGCAGCAGGGAGGGAACGCAGAGGAAGATGACTGGAGACCCTGGGTGGGGGAATGGACAGGATGAACTCTGACCCCAGGACAGTGCTTGTTGGCTTAGCCAGAGCCGTTGTCACAAAAATATCCCCCATTTACAAGATAATGTTTTGTTTCTAAGAAAAGTTTTTGGAAAGGCTCATGCTCACCAAGTTCTAAGCAGGACCACTCTAAGATAGCTCCTCTTCATAGCAGTGGAAAGAAATGATTTGTCTTGGCCTCAGGTGGGAATGGCTCCAAGTCTTGATCCTCTTGACAAATAATTAGAAGGCTGATCCTGGCCCAGGAGTGCAGGCCAGGCAGAGGGCCTGGGAAGAGAGGCGGGTGCTAGGCCCACCCATGCTTTCCCCTGGGAACCTCCATCATCAGCCCCTGGCCAGAGCGACCAGAAAGACTTACAGAGGCCGTGACCTGTGGCGACACCCAGAGATGCTGACCTCACTGGTCTCTGTCTTCCCCCACTGGAGGAGGGCTGGCCCAGATGCAGACAGACAGACTGACCCTGCAGGGCCGAGACTGGTCATGGTTCAACAGGGACTGGCTCTGTTTAGGTCCGATGAGTACCTGTCTTTGACCCCAGGTGCTGACGTGTGCAGGTGACCCGGAAGGGGGCCAGCAGGGACTGCCACGACCCTGGTGGTCGTCAGGAAGGATGTGAGTGCTTAGAGGGTGGGCCGCAGCTACGCTGGTCTCCTGCAGCCCTGGCAGCTTCACCCCTGCGGTGGTGTCTACACTGCCCCTTGCGCCTTCGCCTTCCCCAGAGAGCACACTCACTTTCACATCTGCCTTCAGACGCCGTGGCGGCGTGGCGAAGGCATTCGGCCTTAAAAGACCTCACTGTTTATTCTACATCTTAAAAAACAGGAAAGGGCTTGCAGGAAGTGGGGGTCACAGCCGAGGTGGTTTCACTCAGTCTGGATTGGTGTGGCTCTGTCCAGCCCCTCTCATCCGTTTCCTTTCTTATGCCCATCTTTCATCCCACCTGCCTTGCTGAACAAGCTGTGAAGGTCTGGGGCTTTCTGAGAGCCTTCGGAGGCACCTGGCCTGGACGCTGATTTTCGGGGCCTTTCAGACCTGCAAGTATAAAAGGATCCCCAGAGCCTTGGGCAGGCCCGCGCTTGAGGAGTTAGTGCAGCTGTGGGCTCCTCAGCTGCTTCTTCTGGGTCATCACAGTTCATCCAGCAGGAGTCTCTGGGGCAGATGGGACAAGAGACTTCACTCCTGTGTCACAGGTTTGGAACCTGGGACATGCCAGCTGGGTGGCAGTGCAAAGCTGGGACTTTGGCTCGGGTTTCTCACTGCTGGGCCAGTGTCTGTGCACTGGGCGACGTCACAGGGCAGGGTCGGGACAGCAGTGGAGCCGTTCCTGGAATGGCTAATGTCAGGGCGTTGGAGGGCTGCTGGGTTCCAGTGCCCCAGCCTTCCTGCCTCAGAGACTCCTCTCTGTTGTACTCTTGGCTCTGCCTGGGGGACCCTTCTCTGGGATGAAGACCCCCGTCACGTGGCGCCAGATGCCTTTGTGTCACGTCCCGAGCTCCCCATTCTCCCCAGGCCCTGGGACATTTTGCCTCTGGACAGCTTAAAATGGAATCGGCTGGCACTCTGCCTGTTGGCTGCATGAGTCCAGCCCTTGCTGCAGTTCTGAGGCATCCGCGAGCAGATTCCCCACCTGCCTCCTAGCTGGGAGCCAGCAGCGGGAATCGGTGCCTTCAGAAGTCGGCTCCGATTTACCGTGGACCATGAGACCCAGAAAGCGGCTGGAGGGTTGTAACAACACACACGCATCCTCATAGTATTAAGCTGAACAGACACCGTGTGCTCAGCTCTGTGCCAGGCACCAGGGAAGCGAGGAGGATGCTGACGTGGAGGGAGGCAGGGTCTTGCCCTGCAGGCATTCGTCACCCAGGCGGGGACGCACAGCAAGACCCAGGACAAGATAGATGGTAGTTTTACCATCTCTACGTAGGGCTGGCTGCTGAGTGTTCCCTAGAGTATCTGAGATTGTAAATGCTTGATGTGAGTGTTTCTTCACTGTTAAAAGCATAAGCCTATGTGGAAAAAAAGAAAACGTGTACACACACACACGTATAAATGAGAGAGAGTGATTTAAATGCTAACTGAAGGTTGTCCTAAGCAGAGAAGGGCAGGGGTAATCACACTTCTTGGGGGAGGACTAGAACTTTGGATTAAAACTGTGTTTTTTTTTTAAGTCTCAGAATCGTTTCTTCAGATGACATGTTAGACTCATTCAGTGTATAAAACAGGTATGCTGGGGGCTGGGCTGGTTGAAGGGAGTGGGGAGCCAGGGCTTGCCCCCTCTCTTCCCAGCCCCAACTGCCAGCAGCCTCCCCACGGCTCCACCCAGGAAGCATAGCGTCCTGACGAGGCTGTGGCCCCACCATCCATAGTGGCACGCTAGGGCCCTGCCAGCCTCCTTGTACCACTGCTTGAAAAACTGGGCCACCCACCCTGGCAGACGGGAGGGAAAGAGAGTCCTTTGCTCCAGCAGGACCAGTAGTTGGTTGTCCTAGAAGAGTGGCGAGGAATGGGGTGGTGTGCTGATCCCTGTTAGCAGATGAAGAGTGTTTGGCGGTGCCCACTGTGTGTGGATGCCCATGTGCCCACCCTGGGGGTGAGGCCCCCATGGGGACACACAGGTCAGAGGGTGACACCTGCTTAGGAGCTGGCCACGTGTCAGGGGAAGGGGGAGCCTTGGCAGGGGCGACAACGTGAAACAAAGCATGGATGAGCCGGGGAGCCTGCCCTGTGGTCCAGGGTGCCACTGATACCCTGTGAGCACCACACAGGTGCCCAGGGTCACGGGTAGCAGTGGCAGGGATGGAAGGTGGCACACAGAGGCGTTCTGACTGACGTCATGGTTGGCGCAGGGCAAGGAAGATGGTCCTGGTGGGAAGTGAGACCAGGGAAGTCTCGGGAGCTAACCTGGGCCTCCAGGGATCTGGGACTGAGGGATCCAGCCAGAGGAGGGCTGTCAGAGCGCTTGCCCCAGCCCAGAAAGGATGTGGTTGGGTTGAGAAATTCCACTCTGGGTCGCTCATGCTAATGGAATGTCAGCAGCCGTGAGGAGAAGAGCCTCTGTTGGTAGAAGTCACTGTAACACCAGCTCAGCTTTCGGCCACTTCTGTTCCGGGCACATGGTGTGGTTGGATCCACCCCACGGACCCCTGCCGGCTCTCAGGGACACAGCCAGCGAGCAGGAGGGGGACGGGCCCTGGTGGGGAGGGGCATGCTGCAGAGAAGGCCAGTCTGGGGAGATCTGGGAGCAGGAGTGCTGCAGGACTGGGCTGCCCAAGGGACTGTCTGGGGAACCAGCTCCCAGTCACCCTGCCGTGGGGACTCTGCTGTTCTGGGTATCCCTGCCCCCTGGAGAGCTTTCACTTGCACCAACACCTGTTCTAGCCACAGCCCAGCACGGTTCTCCTCCTTCCCCCAACTCTCAGCCACATCCTACCCCACGTTCCTTTTCATCAAACACCAGTCCCAGCAAGACCCCCTTCATCTGTGCCTTTCCTTGTTCTGAGTCTGACCCAAAACACCAGCCCTGGCTTCTGTGAGCAGTTTGTCATTTTTAGCACTAATTGTCACCTGGAAGTCCAAGATTGTGTCTTCATGTTCCTAAAGCAGAGGCTCCTAATACTTGTGGAGTGTTGGACCTTTCAAGAATCTGGAAAAAGGGACTGGGGGTGGCAGGACCAGTGTCCCCAGCACCTCCCACCAGGGTACTGAGACCACGGATTTGCCCAGAAGCAGTTTTCTGAATGAAGGAGGCTCACCGCTCACCACCTGAGGAGAACCAGGAGTCACAGCCTTGTTTGGGCCTCAGTGGCTCAGCCAAGTTCTCCACAGGCTGCCAGGCAGCTGGTGTGCGTCAGTGTGGCTGGCAGTACCCATGGTGAAAAGACTGCAGCGTTTCCATACATGTTGGTAAATAGCCACTGCCTTGGCCCTCATCAGGACCCTGGACTCCCCAACAACGAAAGGCTGGGCACTTGGCACCACCCTGGCCATGCTGAGCCAGTGCTCCGATGGTCTCTGCTGTTCTCTTGGGCAGAGCAGGGCAGCTGCCCGCCCCTGCTGTGGACCTGCCTTCCGGTGGGACCAGCCCTTTCCCTCTTCCCAGCCTCTCTCAGGACCACATCCCCACTGTTCTCCCCTGTTCTTACCCTAGAGGACTTCAGGTTTGGGGGCGTTGAAAGAGATTCTGTTGTTCCTAAACGGTGACTGAATAAGACTTCGTGTCACTTTCATCTTATTGAATATATGAGGAGAACTGGCGACTTTAGGGTATTCAGTGAAGATAAAGGAAAACCTGATCATCCTCAGGTGTTCAGGGTCAGGATACAGTTTGCATTCAAGCACCTGTTGCATGCTGGTGAGGAGGGAAAGCAGAACCCTGCCCTTTTGTGACCTTTTCACCCGCTCCTTGCTTAGCCTCATTCCTTGAGTCAGTTTCCTTCTGGGTCCGTCTCTGATATAAGGCCTGGAGAGCGTGTAAGTAAAAAGATAGCCATGTGTTTGGTGAGGAGGACGCTGCAGAGCTGAGGGTGTGGGGGGTGACCGCTACCACGGCAGGCAGTGCTTGAGAGGTGGGCGGGGTGGACCATGGTTGGGATAAGCCATAGGGATGCTGACGAATGCAGAGGAGTGCTCTGTGCTTTGGCAGAGAGGATGGGGAGCTAGGCAGAGAGAGAGCACGTGATCCAGGGATACGGCCAAGGCCACCGTGCGTGTGGGCACTCTGCCTCCTGAGTGCTGGGGAGGTGGGCTGGTGGGGCAGAATCCCCTGGGGTTCCACCCTGGGAGGAAAGCCAGGGGAAGGGGCCCCCTCAGGTGTTCTCACTGCTCTTCTCCCTCCCACAGCCTGATGTTCACCAAGGTGAAGCTGGAGCAGATCCTGAAAGGCCCAGAGGAAGCCCTGGTGACCTGTAGACAGATGCTGCGGCTGTGGCAGACCCTGTACAGCTTCTCCCAGCTGGGGTGAGCGGCGGGTCCTTCCAGACGGAGGTGGGAGGTGGTGGCTGCCAGGGCAACAGTCCACAGCTGAGTGGCATGATGCCTGATTGGTGAGAGGGTGGTGAGGATGTTTGAATGAGGGCATGGGACTTACTTCTCCTGGGGCCTTTTACAGCCTGCCCTAATTTTAATCTTTTGACAATCCTCTGTGAAGGACAGAAAAAGGCTCTCTAGGAAACTAAAGTTCAAGGGGGTAAGGAGGAAGATAAATCATTATTAAGCACCTCCCCCATCAGCTGGTTTTATCTTATCCACTGTCATAGTTTATCCTCACCCCAGGGTTCTTAACCTGAGACCCAGAGACCTTATATAACGTATCTGAGCCACTGTCCTATGAGTGGTAGTGGTTGGGCTTAAACCTGTGTCTCCTGAACCCCAGCCTGTGGAGCTTGTCACTTCTTTCCTGGTTCCATCTGGAAGCTGGGAGAGGAGGAGGAGGAGGAGGAAGCTGAGTTCCGGAAGGGCCCCCCACTCACCTACCATCTCCACACATCTCATCTCCTGCTCCAGTCCCCAGCTCTGAGATTCTCCTTGACCAGAGCAGGGCACTCTTATCCAGCCTGAATCTGCAGAACGTCTCTGCTGAAACCTGTCAAGACACCTGGGCTCAGCTTGTGCAGCCCAAGCAGAAATTGGCTTCGTTTCTGATCTACTCTCTTTGTCTGGCTATGTCATCTCCCCACCGCCTCAGGGGACCCCACTCTGGTGGGCACTTGTCCTTTCACTGGGACTCTGGGAGCCTAGCAACCTCTTACAATCCCCAAAGCAATGTGTCTAAAGTTGGAATTCACAGAGGAGGCCCCAGGATAATCTGACCGAATAAAATCCTTGGGCAGGGTAGGATCAGCCCTCTCTTTGCAGGCTTTGGGCCTGGAAGATTCCAGGGCAGAGCAGGGCAGTGGGTGGAAGCTGCCAGCAGGCAGCTCTGGAGTGAGGGACTTTTCAGAAAGGAAATGGGGAACCACCTGGCCGCTGGGTGCTGTGGAGAAAGGGCCAAACTCTGGTGTGTGGGGGGCCCGCCTTTGGATATCCCTCGTCCTGCCACTCACCAGCTGTGACAGGCAGGCGGGTGCATGGCCTGGCTCCACTTGCAGAGAAGAAGTGCCCCAGAGCTGGCAGAGTGCGCCTCTCAGCCGGATGGCTGGCTGCCTGCTCATCTAGGCGATGGTGGTGGGGCCCCTCTGAGCTGCAGCCTTGTCTGCATGTGCAGGGCTTAGCTTGTGGCTCCCCTCCAGGAGCAGCAGAGCTGTCAGATTTGCCTTGGGGTCTTTTCAAGCTACCACCTTCACCCTTACCTCTGGGGGACCCCCCACCCACTCAGGGTAGAGCAAGGCTCAGCCTGGCCAGCTAGTTGGAGGCAAACTGTTAGGAGCAGAGAGTCAAATCCAGTCCCCTCCTGGCTTTCCCAAGGATAGGGTGTGTTCTTTCTGAACCTGAAGCCACAGAGCAAAAACATGTCACACCTGGGCTGGGGCAGTCCAGGATCAAGGCCAGAATCCACAGCCTGAAGGTCTGGGCCACGCCGCCCTGCCAGCCCCGCCTCCCATTCTGCACCTTGGCCTTCTTCCTCTGCTCTGCCTGGCCCGGCCCACACGGCCCCTTGGGGAGCCCCCCGTGCCTGGCCTCTGGTGTCCCAGTGCAACACTCTCCATCCAGGTCTTTGTTAAATGCTTAGTGTGAACTTTCTCCTCTTGTCCGGCTGTCAGGTTCTTCAGGGTAGGGGCCTAGGACCAGGCGGCAAGAGGTCCCTGAGCTGAGCCGTTTCTGGAGCCCCTGGGATAGCCCCCTTGGGAGCAGCAGCTGTGTCTCTGCGTGGCATGGGAGGGGCCCCAGTCCGCATCCTCATTCAATCCTCACAGCAGCCTTGTGGTGTTGACATTCTCATGCTCATTAACTCTACACAGTAACCATTTCAAGAAAAGAGAAGTAAGATCTAGAAAGGTTAAGTAGCTTTGCCAAGGGTCACACAGCTAAGGAGGGGCAGCCCCCAGCTTTCCCCCAGGGTCTCTGGCTCTTTCACCCTGGTGTGCCTCCCCAGAATGAGAGGTGGGCATGCCAGGTGGGAGCCAGCCCTTTCCCACTGTGTTTTTGTGGATGGTTTCCTCTAATGCCCACAAAGATGGCTGTGCACCCAGAGGCCTGAGCTCAGTGTGAACCGGCATTAAGATGGAAGGATGCCCTGGTGTTCCTTGTGGGTCCACTCTGAAGGGAGGAGGCCTCTGGGCCCGCTTCCTCTTCTCCTGCCCTTTCGGCCTCAGTCCTCTGAGACTCCGCAGTCAGCAGGTTAAGGCGACAGCACCCACAGGGTGCTGTCGGGGGCTGTGTGTGCCCGAAGATGGGCATAACCTTTCTGAACTGGTGGCTCCCCCACACCCCACTCTTTAGAGGAGCCTCCCTAGCTGTGTGGGAGCTGCAGGGACCTGGGGAACTGGGGGACGTGTGATAAGACGGCCACACTGTTTATCTGCCCCCGAAGGGCCCCCTCCGCCTCCTCCAGGGCCACTCTGGCAGTCCAGGGTAAGGGACCCTGAGGCAGGGAGTGGCTTCTGGGCCTTCTGTGCCTGGAGGGCGGGCTGAGGGGCGGGCTGGTCCGCAAAACCCAGACTTTCCATGGAAGCCAGTTCACGGCGCCTGCTCTGTACCTGGCTCTCTGCTGGACACCTAGAGGACACAAAAGGTAGAAGAGGGATTAGACGGACGGGAGGGTTTCTCCTCCTCAGCGCGTGTGTGTGCATGTGTGTGTGTGTGTGTGTGCGCGCGTGCGTGTGTGTGCGTCCATGCGTGTGTGTGTGTGTGTGTGTGCGCGCGCGCGCGCCCGAGTGCGCTGGGATCCTTGGTGACAGAGAGCAGGGAGGGAAAGTAGCTGAAGGGCACATGAGCAGCTAGAGGGAGACGGGGACCTTGGACTGGGTTCTAAAGGCGGTGAGTGGTTGGGTGGATCTCAAGAACCGAAGGAACGGCCTTGGTGGCACCAGCATGAGTAAGCATGTAGCTCTGGAAACAAAATGTGGTCACGGTAGGGACTAGTGTGGAGGCTGATGGCCTTGCAGGCGCACAACCTGTGGACGAGGAAGGGAGCGGGCAGGAGGCGATCAGGAGTAAGGAGGGAGCAGGCAGGAGGCCATCAGGAGAAATAGCTTGTCAGTTCAGCTCTGGGATGAACCAGATTCTAGAATCCTGAGCCTGAGCTGTGATCTGGCCTGCTGCTCATCTCCATCCTTCCCAGTGATCTTTAGTTCCGCTCTCAGGTCTGAACTCTCAGCCCCAGAGCCTACCTGGTGTAAGGCTCCCCTCATTCTCCCTGCTAGCCCTCCAGCTCACTGGGGCCTGGCGCCCCCTTGCCTTCCAGGGGCCTGGAAAAGGATGGCAGCCTCGGCGAGGGCCTCACGCTGAAGAAACAGAGTGGCATGCACTTGACTCTGCCCGATGCCCATGATGCAGACTCTGGTAAGAACGTGCCCCGTGGGCAGCTGTCCACATGAGCCCACGGCTCCCCATCCCAGCCTGAGCATCTGCCCAGCCTGGTGGAATCCATCCTGCCTCTGGCTGGCTGCTGCCCAAGGTCCTGTGCTAAGGAACTGCCCTCGGGCCTCTTTAGGGCCCAGCGTGGCAAGACAGCTGCTGGTCCAGGGGCAGGAAGTAGGCAGATGGCGTAGGCAAGAGAGAGACCCCATCCTCTGTGTGGGAGTGGGGAAGACTGGGGTGGAGAGATGGCTGTGGAGCACAGAGGCCGTCTCCCCTCAGGCTGAAGCTCAAGGCCAAGAGGACTTCCCTGGTGGTCCAGTGGCTAAGCTCCACGCTCCCAATGCAGGGGCCTGGGTTCAATCCCTGGCCAGGGAACCAGATCCCACATGCCGCAACTAAGAGTTCCCACAACGAAGATCCTGCACGGCCAAAGAAATAAATGTTTTGTTTTGTTTTTAAAAAAACGCTCAAGGCCAAGGTCCGCCATGATAATGTCCTCAACAGATCAAGTCAAGTAGAAAGGAAGGGCTGAGCTTCTGTTTCAGCTTAAATCTGACTGTAGTTTCCTGGAAAAATTCATCCTGACATCCATGGCTTGTGAAATTCAAACCAGTTTGGAATCTGCAGACTTAACATGTTTTAACCCAGGACCTGATTAAAGCGAATACCTTCCTCAAAAACACAAGCAAAATTAGTCACGGGAATGAAAGCGTGAGGGAGTTGTATTTGGTGTCATTGCTCATCTTGTCCACTTCTGTGGCCGTGAACCACCTTGCGCCTTTGTTGTCAAGAGATGAAGCTGATTCCCAAAGCCACACCCAGCACCTGATTTGAGCTGAGGAGCGATGGGCTAGACGTAGAGCTGCTGACTCCAAGGAGGCAATGGTGCCGGGGAGTGTAGCGCCTTTGCAATTAGAGAGGGAAGAACTCTGGACAAAGTTATTAGGACTCTATGAACACTTGCCTTATAAACTGAAGTCATCTGTGGTTTGCCCCAAGGTCTCCTGAGTTTATTGGAGCCTTTACTGCCTCAGAGAGAGAGAGAGAAAAAAAAGTGCTTACATTTTACCTGCACATAAACGGTAAATGTCAACAGCTTGTATATCCTGAACAGGGACCCAGTGTTACTCAGGACTGCCACGGGGAGAAGTTCTCCAGAGGGCACATGGTCTGGCCCAAGCTGCTACCCAAGAATCCTTGACAGCCCAACCTCCAATGGGACTTTTCTATAAAGAAATAATAGGCACTTGTGAAAGAAAGTGAAAGCATAAAAAGGAGAAAGGACAATTCATCCACCATTCCACCATGCGTGTGTGCTAAGTCGCTTCAGTTGTGTCCGACTCTTTGCGACCCTATGGACTGTATCCCACCAAGCTCCTCTGTCCATGGGCTTCTCCAGGCAAGAATAGTGGAGTGGGTTGCCATGCCCTCCTCCAGGGTACTTTTCTGTAAAGAAATAATAGGCACTTGTGAAAACAGAAAGTAAAAATATAAAAGGGAGAAAGGAAAAGTCATCCATCATTTCACCACTCAAACCTTAATAAGTGGCCTTTCAGACTTTCGGAAACATTCCTGTATTTTGTTTCTCGTAAAACTGATCCTCCTCTTTCACAGTCTGCTGCTTTTTTACCAAACTGCATAACGTCACCATCTTTCTGCATCAATACCCATAGTTATGCATTGTTATTTTAATGACTGCATTGTCCAGTATGATTATACTCTCACTCATTTTTAATCAGTCCCCACTGGTGGACATCGAGATCATTTCTGTCTTCAGTATCCTGGGCAGTGGTAGAATGCCCACCACTGCCGACATTCACGGTGTCCTTCCTTAGGGACTGACTCCTGGAAGTGGGCTTACTGCCTCATTGCCCCTCAGAAACACACCCCCTCTCTCTTGGATGGGTGAGGGTATTAGATGGGCCCCTGCTAGTGGGTCTATGCACTGTTCTGCGGCTGCAGGGCCGGGCCACCCTGCTGTGACTCTGCATGCCCTGCCACTCCTGCAGGGCTATGCGGCCACTGTCACCAGGCCTGCAGCTCAGCCTTTCCTATCTTGCTCTACAGGCTCTCGGCGGGCATCATCCATTGCTGCCTCGCGGCTGGAGGAGGCCATGTCGGAGCTGACCGTGCCCAGCTCGGTCCTGAAGCAGGGCCCCATGCAGCTGTGGACCACGCTGGAACAGATCTGGCTCCAGGCTGGTGAGTGCTCCCACCCGGGCCCCCTCTGGCTCCTGTGGGTCTGCCCTGGCAGCCCAGGTGGGAAAGCTGTGTCTTGAAGAAAACCCGTTAGGACTCAAACCCCCAAGAACTCTTGGGAGAGCTAGAGCAGAAGTGAGGTGTGCTGGCCCCAAGAAAGCAAGACCTGGTGGCCGAGTTCATTGCAAGTAGAGGGCTAGGAACTCAAGGATCGCCATTCAGGTTATGATCTCTCTTGATAGCTCGTGGGCACCACTGCCACCCTAGAGTTGGAGGGTCTGTTAGTGTTGAGAAGGCAGGAGGTTCCGAGTCCCACAGCTCATTTACTGTCCTGATCTGAAATGAGCTAGTGTGTGTCAAGCAGTTAGCACATACATAGTAGGTGCTTGGCAAAGTTTAATTTGCGACCCTATGGACTGTAGCCCGCCAGGCTCCTCTGTCCATAGGATTCTCCAGGCACGAATACTGGAGTGGGCGTGAGAGGGGGATTAGAATGGAGGAAGAGAGAACCAAACCGGGGGATGTGCCTGAATGAGATAAAATGGTAGCAGCAGCAGCAAAAGGAAAAGGAAGGTGGTAGAGTGAGTGGAATCCAACATGACCCCTTGACCCAGGCATGAAGCTCCTCACCTGGTACTGATTACCCTCCTGTCGCCCCTCCCCCCCCAACCCCCACCCCAGGCAGTGTTGATAACCCCCGAGGAGAGAGAGAGAGAAGAGGCAAAGGAGATACTCCCCTCCTGGGACCTGCGGATTCTGCAAGTCAGAGTTAGAATGTGCTTGTTGATTAAGGATCTACAGTTCCCCACTGGTAGCTTCCACATATGGACACATTAGTATGCAGGACGCCCCCACTCTCCCCTCCACAGGATCTAAATCTGGGGGAAAAAGTTGGACAAGGATTCATAAAAAGACTAGACCGGGAAGCATGTTAATAATGCAGATATTGCCCCAGTTAGCATATCAGGCTCCCTTGGGATGCTAGGGATGCAGGGGCTGTGCTCCGGTGTCACTTGTTGCAACTGAAGTAGGAAGAACTTTGAAAAATCCAAAGGGATAACAAGCTAGGCTTCCTCTGAGGCAAAGATGCCCTGTCATCTTCTAAGACGTGGCGCTCTTAAGAGCTCCCGATGGGCATACTGGGGCCCCACCCCCACAGGGGCCTGGGGTAGAAAGCTTCACCCTCCCCAGGGGTTTCACCAGCTTCAAGGAATATTTTGGCAGTGCACTGATGAGTGGTCGGATTTGGGAGGTGCATGCTACCTGCTTTGGAACTCCCAAGGCCTTTTGTGTTAATGGTCTGTCTTGTTGACTCATCTTAGCACATAACAGCCGTTTCTGCATTTTACAAGGCTGCTTGCATCTCTGAGAAATGCTGCTTTCTGCTAGGGTGGTAGTATGTTCTGGTAACTCCAAGTAAGGTTAAAGGCCTTCCTGAAGCCTATAATTAGACTTGGGAATTTTGGTATAAGCAACATCCTTCAATAATTTGCACATTAGCCTTTCTTCTCTGGACATTATCCTAGATATTTGGCCCATGGAGAACTCTGAGAACAAAATCTGGATGCTTGAATTGTGGTGCAACGTGAGGGTTAGGCTGTGTGGCATTAGGAGACAAGCTTGGGGTGTGTGACCCATGCAGAATAGCAGTGGCTTCTATAAGGTAAACACTTCTCTTTCCTTGTGTAACAATTCAGAGATGGCAGTCTTGACTAGGATGACAGCTCTGCTCTCCTGGTCCGGGGACCCAGATTCCTTCCATTTTGTTGGCTTTGCTTTTAATGCAATGTCACTCTTGCCCTTGTGATCCAAGGTGGCTCTCCACCACATTCACATTCCAAGGCATAACTAGGAAGGGCAGGAGAAGGGCACACTCCGTACCTAGAAGAACACATCCTAGAATCCGCACACATCACTTCCCCTCATGATCCACTGGCCAGAACTTAGTCACATGACCACAGCTACCTGCAAAGGACTCTGAGAGGTGCCATTATTCTGGGTATACATGTGTCCCACCAAAAATCAGGGGATCTGTCATTATAGAAGAAAGGAGGAGAGACTGGTGGGTAGCTGCCATAGGCAAAAAGGGAAGCAAGAAGGTATCCTAGGTCTTTCATTCTGAGCGTGGGAGGATTCTGGAGACTCCTCACTGCATGAGGCCCTCCCCTCCCTTGGCCGTCATCATCACCAGCAAGCATGTGCTGAGCACCCCTTGAAAGACTGCCAGGAGCAGATCACCCTAAGCCTCCACACCCCCACCTGACCCAAGCTACAAGTATTGTCATCAGCAACCCCCATGACCACCCCCACCCACCCAGCCTAATGATTCCTCCAGCTGCACCAGATTTCCAGGAAGAGAAAACTAACCCCCTTTATCATTTTGGAATGAGCTAATCCCTCAGTTTGGCTCAAGATTAATTGCATCCCAGTCTGTCTTGGCAGTAAGTTCCACCATTAACCCACACGTAGGTTGGGAAATGTATCCCTCGTCTCCCAACTGTCCTCCTGCGCGCCCCCCTCCGACCCCTTTCAAGACTCCTTCCTATTCCAGTCTGAAGTGAGAAGCCTCAGGAGGGTTTCTGCCTGAGAGATGGGTTTCAAAAATGTTGCCTCTTTCAGTGAGTTTCAAAAATGTCTCCTCTTTGGCGGTGGATTTGTGTGAACATGGGAGAATCACCCAGCCCCATAGGTGCTCCAGGAGCATGAGTGTCGGGAGGTGCCTTCCAGAAGGGCAGGAAGACCCAGCTTCCTCTCACTGCAGCTCGCGTCTCTGGAAGCTAACAGCATGCTAGAGAGGGCTGTGGGTGCAGAGAGGTCCCCTTGGGGACCTGGGAGTCCCCTGGGGGTCCAAGGGCTCGCAGGCAGCTGTGGGCATTCCCTGTGTCGGGGGGAAATTGGCCTGAGTCTCAGCTTCCAGATGGCAGATCCACACCATCTGGGCGCTGGTGCCCTGGCTCTTTAGATGGCCTCGAAAGTGGATGCTGCCCCCGCTGTTGGCCAGGCAGACCGGGGACCTGGGGTGGGGCCATAAGGCGGCGTTTACAGTCAAGGCAGAAGCTGCGTCTGACCCTTGGTCCAACGGGCTCCCCCGACTTCCGTGTTTCCATTTCCTCCTCGTTTCTTCCCTTCTCTCCCTCCGCTCTCCCTTCTCCCTCTGGCCTTATATGCCCTCTTCCTGCGTCCTCGCTTCCTGCGCTCCTGCTTGTCCTTCTTCTCCTCTCTCTGTCAACCCCTCCTCCTGAGTTCGTGAGGAGAGCTCCCAGGACAGGAAGTCGGGCGCCCAGGCCCACAGGGCCTTGACGCCATGTGGCCTGAGTCAGTGCGTCACGCACCCCTGGGTCCCAGGCCAACCCAAAAAGTCCCTTCAGACCTCTGGATTCTCTGTTACTGTCACAGCCATCCTCCCTTCAGCTGGTCTTCTCTCTCTCTCCTCCCCTGCCCTCCCCGACCCTTCCTTCTCCTTTATTCTGGGCACCCATATAGGGAAGTGCTTATTTCCTTTAAGGGATAACTTTTGGAGACACCTCCCCCCCACCCCGCCGACTTGGAGCTCAAGGTGGATTCTTTTTAGGGTCTAATGTTATCTCCTGCCCTGGAAGGGCTCTGCCCTTTTAGCCTGGGTGGCCCCCCTTTCTTTGTGGGGTTTCCGGGGTGGGGGCCTCTAGGAAGCCATCTCACCTGGGGAGGTGCCTCCAAGGCCTCAGGCCTGGCTCTGGGCCCTCTTTCACACTGCTCCTCAGGACCAGCTGAGGAAAGCCCTCCTCCCAGCAGAGAGGGCTCAGAACTGGCAGGAATGACCAGGAAACTGGAGCCAGCTCTGGGTGCAGGGTTAGATCAGGATGCCTCAGAAAAAAAAATAATAAAAAGGACTGTTGCAAAGCTCCAGGGAACAGATGTTTTCCATTTGGAGTCTGCTGAGAGAAAGCACAGAGGGGGGTGCGGGTGCAGAGAGATGGAGGGAAAAAGAAAAGCCGAAACACAGGAGAGGAGGTCAGGGCCAGGGTAGGAAGAGAGGAAGCCGAGAGAAGTGGAGACCAGGAGGGAGGAGGAGAGAGGAAGGACCAAGGGGATCAGAGAGGAGCCTCTGACACGGGGGCTGCAAGGAGCGTTTGCTGGAGGGATGACCTCGACTATGAGGATCCAAGGAAAACCCAGTGATAGTGGGTGCATATCCAGCTCTGGCCAGGGGAGACTGGGCTGGGTGTGGACACCTTGGGGCCCTGGTCACCAGGCTGGGAGGTAGAGGACTGGGCAGTGGGCAGGCACTGTGCCATAGGGCTCCTTCTGCAGCCGACGCTGGCTGTCTGGGGAGCACCATGTTTGGTAAAACAGCTGCCCAGGGAGGCTGAGGCTAGACAAAAAGGGGTACATTTGCAGCCCTCCGACCTGAGGGTCTGTGTGCAGGTCCGGGATCCCACCCTGGCAGTGGGCCTGCCAGGGGCCGTCTGGCCCTCGCCTCTGGCTCTGTTCTGTGGCATTTGGTCTCCTGCCTGACTGGTGATGAAGTCCATCAGAGCAGAGCAGCTGTACCTATTTTTCAGGGCATGTCCTCTGTTGTGTGGCTGGGACAAAGCCCAGGGCCTGAGGAAGGAGGGTGCTGGGGAGCCTCGTAATTGAAATCTGTTGATGTGCAGGCACTGTGAGGAGATCCCAAGGGAGGGACGGGGGCCATCCTCCAGAGACAAGGCTCTGGAGTCAGGGCAGCAAGTTGTAAACAGCTTAATGAGCTGGGCCAGGACCAGGCGGGCAGGTGGGCCAGGCCCGAGGAGGGTCTGCTGGGACAAGGTCCAGGGGAGGAGATAGCCCAGCTCTCTGAGCTCAGCTCCTGGTGGTGGATGAAGCAGCCCAGGGGCTGGTGCGGACAGGCCTCCCCACCCCCACCACTCACACTTCCTCCCTCCTTTTCCCCTCTGGCCCTGGAAAGACCTGCCCAGCCCTCCAGACCCAGCCTAGCTTGGCCTCCCTTCTGCCCTGTCAGGCCGAGTGCCCCTGTGCCTTCAGGCCCCAGCTCAGATGCCACCTCCCCCAGGAAGACTCCCCTGATCAAACCAGCCCAGCCGGCCCGACCCCATCTGAGTGCTCCAAACACTCAGCCATGACACTTGTCACTCTGCTGCCCTGGTCACTCCGGTGGTTTGGTGGCTCAGCTGCTCCCCTTCCCCCGCCTCCTGTCTTTCTCCTCGTGGGAGGGCCAGGCACATGGTCGGTCCTCAGCAGCCGGATGCTGGACGCAGCTGTGAAGGCAGCCAGTGGAGAGCCCAGGCGGCAGCTCCGGTTCAGGCCATCTCTGAGGACAGGAGCCTGTGCTGTTCTCCCGCCTCATCATGCAAGCCTGGCTCCTCTGAGCTAATTCTCTGATTCTCCCACGTTCTCATCTCCAGGAAAGGAAAAGAGTGCCCCGCTCAGAAAGCCTTCTGCAGTGTTCACACTGCTCTGATTACCCAGCGGCTCTTAGCCTGCATTCACGCTGGGTGCCCCGGTGCTGTGTGCACAGTCAAGGCTGGTATTAGGCCTCCTCCTGCTGCTTGTTAGAAAAAGAAGGTGGGCTGCCTGGGCCTGGGTTGGGTATTCCACCTCCTTCTGGTAGCTTCCTTTGGAAGGTCTGTTATCCACCCCGACCCCCAGACCTCATCCGAACCAGTGTGACCTCAGCTCTCGGCCATTGCCAGGAAAAGCTCTTGGCAGAGTCACCAGCCAGGTTCTGCTTGCCCTTCTGTGTTCCCTCCCATCTGTGTGGGGCACCAGCCCCCGAGGGGGGCACCCAAGCCCAGGCTGCCACAGGAAGTGGGCTGAGTGGGCTGCAAGGCAACTCCAGGGCACTGCATTTTAAAAGCACCTTCGGTGGGTGTGTGCCTGCACAGCGTGGGTTTGAAATATGCATTTGTGTGGGCTGGGCCGGGATTGGAGAAACTGCCCCGTTTTCTCCTGATGTGGAGCCAGAAGACACACTGGTTGTGGGAAGATCTTCCCTGCCAGTAAGTTGAAAGACGTCGTTCCTCTGTGTGATGGAAAGCCCTGAATCTGGAGGGAGGCCGGGAGCTGCACCTTCTACCAAGGGGCTGGGGTGAGGTCCTCCCTCTATCAGCCTGGGGCGTGGGAGAGAACCTGCCTCCCTCCCAGATCTATGAGGATTAAATAAGAGAAGATGCTTGCCTGGCCCAGGGTCCACAGTCAGCTCTCAGTATGTGCTGGTGGCTTTCTAGCTTCTCGATGTGAGCCCCAGCCCTGCCCCTTCGCAGGCACCCTCGGGACTTCCTTCCTGTCCCATCTTTGGTGGCTCTCCTCGTCCTGGTGATGCAGGTAGAGTTAGCTCTCCAGTCGGTTGGCATCCCTGGGGAGCCACCTCATCTGCCCCCCACCCTGTACCCAGACATGTAGTGAACAGATGAACAAGTGATGAACAGGCTCCGAGCAAATACTTAGCTGCAAGGGACCTCACTCATGCCCCCACTGCCAGGGTCTGAAGTCAGACAGCCCAGTGTGAACCCTGGCTCCATCACTCTCTCTCCTTGTGGCCTTAGGAGAGTTCCTCAACCTCTCTGTGCCCGTTTCCTCCTCCCCGAAGTGGGTAATAGAAGTGATGGTTCTGTAGGGTTTGGGGCGTGTTGGCAGAGTTGGTCTCCATGTAGCACGTGGCATGAACCTGACCCAGAAACCACTGCCTGGTGCTACGGCCATGCCCCAGAGTGAGCCCATCCTGTGCTGTGTCTCAGGGGGCTGGTACCTTCACCCAAGCCTGGCTCCTGAACTCGAGGGGCTGACGGTCAGATGTGGGAGGGGGCCACCGCCTCTGACTTCCCCCACCGCCTCACCTGCCCTTCTGGTTTCACAGCCGAGCTGTTCATGGAGCAGCAGCACCTCAAGGAAGCAGGCTTCTGCATCCAGGAGGCAGCGGGCCTCTTTCCCACCTCGCATTCGGTGCTCTACATGCGGGGCCGGCTGGCCGAGATGAAGGGCAGGTTGGAGGAGGCCAAGCAGCTGTACAGCGAGGCGCTCACGGTGAATCCCGACGGCGTGCGTATCATGCACAGCCTGGTGAGTCAGCCCGCACCCCCTCAGATGACCTCAGCGCCCCCTCCCTACCTCATCCCCTCCCCTGCCTGCGGTGCCCTGGTATCTGTGGGAGATGGCTTTCTCCTTGCCCTGTTGGGAGAATGGAGACCTTCTGGCAGGCCACTCCCCTGCAATCCCCTGCCTGAGTGGATGAAAAAACCTGGGAGGGTTGGCTGATTCTTTGTGACTTCCTCTTGGTGTGTTTCTGTAAGGCCATCTAGCCTCAAGGGTTTTCAGAGTAGGTACTCTGAAGACTCTAGACAGATACCAAAATGCTTTTTTTATCATCCCCAGGCCCTGCCTGATCACGGGGCTGCCTCCTCCATTTGAGAGGAGCTCTGTGCCTCCTTGTGGGATTCAGGCAGTGTCTTGGGGTGGACTGTTGTGTCAGGCCTGACTCAAGCACACATAGAGAATGGCCTCGGGGTGCTAAGAGGGGCCAACGGCCCCTAACCTTAGGACATGGAGGCCAGGGTGTGGGTGTCCAGGGTTCAGCGACTTTCCTGTGGGAAGGCTCAGCAGCTAGGAGGAGGAGGTTTTTTTTTTTTTTAATATAAATTTATTTACTTTAATTGGAGGTTAATTACTTTACAGTATTGTATTGGTTTTACCATACCGGAGGTTGGTTTTTTTGCCCTGGCTTTGCTGTTCTTTTCCTGGGTGGTCAAGGGCATGTCAGCCCCTTCTCAGTTCAATTCAGTCACGTCCGACTCTTTGCAACCCCATGGACTGCAGCACAACAGACTTCCCTGTCCTTCACCACCTCCCAGAGCTTGCTCAAACTCCCGTCCATCGAGTCAGTGATGCCGTCCAACCATCTCATCCTCGATCGTCCCCTTTTCCTCCTGCCTTCAATCTTTCCCAGCATTAGGGTCTTTTCCAATGAGTCAGTTCTTTGCATCAGGTGACCAAAGTATTGGAGTTTTGGCTTCAGCATCAGTCCTTCCAATGAATATTCAGGACTGATTTCCTTTAGGATTGACTGATTTGATCTCCTTGCTGTCCAAGGGACTCTCAAGAGTCTTCTCCAACACCACAGTTCAAAAGCATCAATTCTTTGGCGCTCAGCTTTCTTTATAGTCCAACTCTCACATCTATACACAGCTACTGGAAAAACCATAGTTTTAACTAGATGACCTTTGTTGGCAAAGCCCCTTCTCAGGACCTCAGTTTTACTTACCTGTGCAGTGGGGACTCTCTGGTCCAGGGAATGTCTCCAACAGGCGGTCGAGAAGAACCTAGGGAGGACTCTTTCCTTGCCATCCTTACCTGCTTTCAAAGAGCAGGTATCAGGATGAATGTAATGACCTAGAAATGGACAGGCCTGCATGTACAGTGATTTCTGAAGTATGATTTAGGACCCCATAGTTACAACACATTCGGGGTCTGGGTTCCACCTAGATGCCCTGCTTTAAGAACTCTCTGCGGAGCACAGCTGTGAGGGTGTCACTGATGTCTGCCCCATGGACAACACAGTAGCCCCAGGGGAATGGCTCCAGATGGCTGAAGGGTTATCACTGCCGCAAGGGGTCTGCTTTTTTCCTGAGTAGAATGGTTTAACTCTTGGCATAGTCCGAGGACAGACTCGTGAATCATCTGGTGAGGATGCTGCCCAGAGAATGTAAATATCCCATGGAGGAGGAGCTGGACCAGGTCATCTTTATAAGTTCCTTGCTAACCCCAAGAGTCCTTAAAAGCAGGGATTCCCATCTCAGCCTGATCTCTTGATTCCTCGCTAAGGCCCACATAGCAACATCTCAGCCTGGTTCAGGTTCCCTGGCGCTGTATTGCCTTCCAGTCTGCTCAGCAAATGTTTGTTTCTTGCAAAGCACATTGTCCTTCCCCCTGCACTTCAGACATTAGCTTCTCTGATAGATGCCTCCCCCAAGGTCACATCCAGAAACTTGATTAAGGAGCCAGAAGATGTGGGCGCTGTCATCAGGCCTGCAGCCAGGCAGACGGCTGCCTGCCCCTACGGTCGCGGATATGAGCCTACTGTCTCAGCCCTCCTGGAAAACCCAGCCAAATCCAGTAACAAGTACAATTTTGAAGCAACAGTGTACCATTTTTCATTTATGCTTATTATTGTTTGTAGCTGTTTCCCTGAAATTGAGGCAGTTTCCAAGGGTGGGTTTCCATGGTAACTGAGTAGCTGTCCAGAGTGGCTCCCTACAGATGTTTCTGAAATGGCCCCTTTTCTCTTCCCGGGGTGCCTTGCTGATTTGATGCATTCTGAGAAAGGACTGCCCCCTGTGAAGTTACAGGCAACCAGAGGGGCATTGGCTGCGTAGGCAGCCTATCCCCTTTCCACACGCTGTGTTCCTGCCAGCATCCCACACACATGCATAAAGAATAGCAAATTTCAAGTCTGGGGAAGATTTACTAAGCACTCTTTTCCTAAAGACACATGAACGCTTTGGTGTATTGGTCTCCAGCATTCCCTAATCTCAGTGTCTCCCTTGTCCTGTCCTGAGACTCAGAACATCTGGGATCTAATCCTAGCTCTGGCCCTAATTCACCTGAGTGATCTAGGAAAAGACACACTTGGCTTCCACGACTCTAATGTCTCCTTTTATAAATGAACAATGACCTTCATCATTCCTAGACCAGCGGTGTTATAATCAAATGAGCTGATACATGAGAAAGCACTTCTGAAAGTCTGCCGTGCAGTACCAGAGAAGGCAGAACACGGCACACACGCCACACTCCCTAGTCCCTCGCCCAAGACAGACATCACTAATCGGTCACAGCACTTTTTCCCACTGAGCACAGATGGGATCTTGGGATCTTATTCACCATGGTACTGCATAATGGGAGTCACTCCCTGTCGGTCTGAGTCAGCTTGGCACTTATGTAAGGGAGAGCGTGGCCGAGAGGCGACTTCCTAGGAAGCAGGGATGCTGAGGGAAGGCATGGAGCCTGGCAGTGACTGAGGAGTCATCAAGCCCCTGAGAACCTCCCAAGGGGGGGCTCCTTTGAGGTCGCCTGACCTTAGTGGCAGGCGGGTCACTCAGCCTGGCCGTCCACTGCCTCACTCTCCCTACCCTCCGCTTGGCTGAGCCGGGAGAATGGATGCTTCAGTGCAGCCTGTCTCACTCCACGTGCAGCTTGAAGCTTCAGCCAGGAGCGGACAGCCATGACCGTATCCTTGCTGCCTGTGTGGGTGGCGCCCCACCCTCTTCTCTATCAGGGACAGGTTCTGGGGGAGAGGGATTTCCTGGCCCCTCTCCTGCCGGGCTGCCCTGCTCCTCATTGGCCCCTGTTCTTGGTAATGCTTCTTTCTTGGGACAGAGCTCCAGCTCCTGCTGCCCCATCTCCCCAGAACCCTTTCCTCTTCAGGCACCCCAACCGCGGGAGGAAACAGCCCTGCATGAGCTTTGGCTCCTGTGATGTAATTCCCAGAGATGTGATTTCTGAAGCGGTCCTGGCCTTGCGACCTGGCCTGTTCTCTCTCCAGATGCCCCTGGAAAGCCAGGAAGACAGTGTTTCTTTTTCTCTTTTTAACCTTTTATTTTGTACTGGGATATAGCCGTTAGCAAGGTGGTGATTGTTTCAGGTAAACAATGAAGGGACTCAGCCATACATACACATGTATCCATTATCCCCCAAACTCCACTTCCATCCAGGCTGTCACATAACATTGAGCAGAGTTCCATACAGTAGGTCCTTGTTGGTTATCCATTATAAATATAGTGGATATATTTGTTCACAAATATAACTCCCTAACTATCCCTTCCCCCAATTCTCTCCCCCAACCTCCCATAATCATAAATCATAAGTCAGTTCTCTAACTCTGTGAGTCTGTTTCTGTTTTGTAAATTCATTTGTATCATTTCTTTTTAGATTCCACACATCAGGGATGGGGAAGGCAGCGTTTCTGTCATCCATCATCCTCTATGAGAGCGGCTGATGAATTGTTCCCCTGCCTCCCCAGGTGGCTCAGTAGGAAAGAATCCACCTGCCACGCAGGAGCCACAGGTTCAGTCCCTGAGTCGGGAAGACCCCCTGGAGAGGGAAATGGCAACCCCCTCCACTGTTCTTTTCAGGGTAATCCCATGGACAGAGGACCCTGCAGTCCACGGGGCCAAAGAGTTGGACGTGACTGAGCATGCACTCAAGCGTGCTTTCTCTCCCCGTGGCTCCCAACGTGGCCGTCTTTAAGTGGACTTGGGGATCAAAAGCGTGGCCATGATCCCAGAAAGCTTCTTGCCTCCCCCTCTCTCTAGGCTGGGGTGTGCCACTTCATGACTTAAGTCCTCAGATTCCCTGAGGCAGGGCCTGAGTCAGCAAGAGCCAGGGCTCTGTCCCACCCAAACCTGAGGTTCTGGGTTGGGCCTTTTGCAGGTGCTCCAGAAATCCAACCAGAAGGCTCTGCTGAGGTCAGAAAGGTAAACTCTGGCTGCACAGAGCTCCTCCCACCGCCCCCCCGCCAGGGTCCTGTCCCCGATCCTGGAGGGTGCCTGCCTACACAGTCTCTTTGTGACCCCATGGACTGCAGGATGCCAGGCTTCCCTGTCCTTCACCATTTTCCTGGAGCTGCCTCATACTCATGTCCGTTAAATCAGTGATGCCATCCAACCAACTCATTCTCTGTCGTCCCCTCTCCCCCTGTACGCATATTCTATCTTGACTCACCACAAACTCATTTTTTGAAAAGCCAAGCCATTTTTGCCAAACTTAAAAAAGGGTTAGTTGCTCAGTTGTGTCCGACTCTGCAATTTCATGGACTGTAGCCTGCCAGGCTCCTCTGTTCTTGGGATTCTCCCGGCCAGAATACTGGAGTGGGCTGCCATTTCCTTCTCGAGGGGATCTTCCCAGCCCAGGGACTGAACCCAGGTCTCCTCCATCTCTGCACTGCAGGCAGATTCTTTGCTGCTGAGCACCTGGGACGCCCCAGTCCTGGAGGGTAGGACCACACACGAGAGGTTCAGCCCTGCTAGCCCCTGGGTTGTTGGGGACACTTGGAGATTACATCTTCTTGCTGGCTCAGTTTTTATTCTATCAAATGGGGATAATAATGTGACCTCCAGGGGATAGTCTTAGGGCTCAGATGATGAAAGGACAAGTCAACATTGGGTATATTTTTGGTGCCATTCACAAGGCAGGCCAGGTGGCAGGAGCCCCACCTTTGACTGGGCTGTTTGACATCACTGCCGTGGTGGTGGTTCTTTTTGCTTTTAAGCTGCATGAACTGTTTGTGTGTTTTGGAGATTAATCCCTTGTTGGTTACATCATTTGCAAATATTTCCTCCCAGTCTGTAGGTTATCTTTTTGTTTTGTTTATGGTTTCCTATGCTGTTGTGAAAGCTTTTACCTTTACCTTTTTCATTTTGAACTTGGCTCCCAGGCCAAGTTCAGATGCTCTTGGTTTGCAGAGGGGAGAGGATGCCCAGAGTCAAGTCTCGGACACTCACTGTAGCCAAGTTGCTCTGTTCTCTCAGAGCACAGTGAGTGACTCTGGCCAAGGCACAGAGGTGCAGCATGTCAGCCCCAGCTGCCCTGTGGATGGGACGAGTATGCACACGGCGAGGCCAGGCTGACCTTGGCTGAGAGCAAGGGCAGCTGGCCCAGTGGGCTAGAGTCTGTGTTGAGAGACGAGGGGGACTTGAGACCCCCTCTTGTGAGTGAGGCTCTGTAGCTAAAGGGGTGGCTGGGCCCTCAGGCTGCTGGAGAGGAAGAACTGGGAAGGCCAGGCTCTGGAGAAGCCCTGCGCTTGGGCCCACAGTCTTGTTAGGCTGGGTTGATGGACGAGGTGGACAGTACCATAACACAGCAGGGTCTCTGGTTCCAGGCCCCA
The DNA here is from genome assembly GCF_032405125.1 of Capricornis sumatraensis. Classification (NCBI taxonomy): domain Eukaryota; kingdom Metazoa; phylum Chordata; class Mammalia; order Artiodactyla; family Bovidae; genus Capricornis; species Capricornis sumatraensis. The sequence continues at coordinate 77,110,616 of NC_091069.1, read as the reverse complement.
TGCCTGCTCTAGGCTTCTCCCTCCCGGCTGGCTTCCTAAGCTGTGGCAGGGGCTGAGAGCATCCAGGCAGCCTGAAGAATGGGAGGACCCAGAAGTCTTGCGCTCTGGGGGGTGTGTGTGGGTGGGTGTGGGTGTGTGGGTGTGTGTGTTGAGTTGTTGCACACACAGCACCTCATCGGCAGAGTCTGAGCCGCCCCCCAGCTCCCGCGGGCAGGAATATTGCTTCTGTTTGACAGCAAAATTCAGTAGGAATGTCTTGCTGACCATTTGACCCCCTGGTGCAGTAGTTTTATTGAGTTTGCTTCCTGGCCCCTCCCCAGGGCTGCCTGAGGTCTGCATTCCCTGATGGGGAAGTGGAGGGGAAGGGAGGTGCAGAGTGTGTCCCCTCAGCCTGGGCCTCCTGTGTCCAGCGGCCCCTCCCCAGCCCCCTGTGCCCACGCTGGTGCAGCCAGCACACAGCCTGAACCCTCGCCCCAGGCTCAGGAAGGTGGAGGCATGTCCTCTTGCCTGCACCCCAGGACTTTGTAGGCAAACCTTAGGTCCATGTGTGGACTTCTGAAGTCCACACCAACCCTGATGAGGAAGTGGACAGGAAGCCTTCTGTCAGTGTCAGACTCAGCGCAGAGCCATGGGTGGGCATTGTTGGCTTACTTTAACCCCAGAATCAGTGATCAGGGGAAAGACCCACACGTCTGGAGGATTCAGCAGGGCTCACCCCCCTCCCCTTGTACAGAGGCCAGCACACCCCAAAACAGGCTGTCACCAGCCCCCCAAGCTCTGCCTTCTGCTCAGAGGGCAGCATCTGCCATCACTGCCCATCAGTGTTCTCTGGAACCCAAAGTCCGGAGGCCTCGTTGCAGTCTCCTGACCTGGCCCTACAGGCCAGGCTGTGCTCTGGAGTGGGCAGAGCCCCCACCCAGCCCAGGCTGAAACCAACCCCAAAAGGTCCAGCCCCCTGCCTTGAACCTGGGACTGGGAAGGGCCCCTGCCCAGGTCGCGACTTGCCCTCTCACCAAGCCAGTGCTTGTCCTTGAGCCTGGCTGTGGCCTCTGCAGACAGCACCAGGAAAGCCTCACTGTGGAGCCCCAGGAGAGAGGGAGCCACCTCTGCTGCCCCGGAACCCACCACCACACAGCTGGGCTCTGAGTGAGTCTGGGGGCTTGCTCTCTCAGCAGGGGCCTCTTCCTGTGAGAGCCCTGGGGAGCTCATCAGCCAGGCCTCGGGTGGGTCTAGAAGGAGCCGTGCCCTTCCCCACAACAGGAATGTAGGTGGGCCTCCTGTGGCCCTGGAGCTGCCCAGCTCCAGGCGGGACGTGGCCGCGCGTGGGCTAGGTTCTCAACGGATTCCTCATTCCCAGTCTGGTTGGACAGGTTGCGGCTGACAGACCTGGAAGAATTTGGAGTGCGGGAGAGGGCCTGGGCTTGGCTGGAATGCGGGCCTCCCTGAGGGGCGTGTCAGCAACCCCTCGCCCCCACTTCAACCCTGGGATGATGGAAGGAGCCTTCCTGGAGCTGCCTCAGAGCTGGTCCTGCCTGGGGCTCCTTCCTGCAGCCCCAGGGTCCCCAAGCAGGGGGCTCCAGGCACCAGGAGGCTCCAGCAGCCTCCAGCTGATGCCCAGCTTCCCAGCTGGAAAGGCTGTGACAGAATCCCAGGAATGTGCCTTGAGCTCAGAAAGAAAATTCCCAAAATAACTTCTATAAATACTTGAGGGGAAGGATGGGGAGGGAGCGCTTGGCCTGGCCTGCAGCTGGCCTAGCCCTGGGGCTGCTTCCCAGGACCACCTCCCCCACACAGCCAGATCTTCCCACTGCCTGCCCCCACTCGGGGGACAAGCACTGCATTAACAGGGTGACACGCATGCAGTGGCAGTTCTGACAGAGGCCGGTGGGACCCTCCCTCCCCCTCATCCCCACCCCAGGCTGCAGCTCCTGACCCCGCCCTGTGCCCTGTGTCCTAACAGGGAGGGGCCCCTCAGAGTCACCGTGCACTCCTGAGGCCAGGCCCTGCCAGCCTGTGTGGCCCTAAGCGGGTCACTATACATAAAGGCCTCCAGTGCGTCTGCTTTTGCATCCAGGACCATCCTCCTGCCAACACTCTTTTGAGCTGCAGTCCTGTGGGAAATCACAGAGCAGCGCAGGAGCCAGGGCTCCTTCAGTCTCTTTCAGTCTAAGAGGGGTGGGTCAGGGGTGGCATTCAGAGCCACAGTAAGGAGCATGGTGTCAAGGTGGTGGTGTGAGCAGAGGGTGCCATTCTTGGGGAAGACTTCCTGGAGGAGCAGCAGGTAGACGAGATGTGGCCAGAGGCCCCCTCCTCCCTGAGATCCAGGGAGGGAGGGAAGAGGAAATGGATGATCTCAGGAATTTCTGGAGACTCCCCACCCCCTACTCCACCCCCCGCCCCATAGCCCTGCCCCTCCCTGAGCTCCCCTTAAGGCGTGATGCTCCACCACATTCAGCAACTTGCACTTTGTTCTAATCCCTGTGTGGGCACAGCTGTGGCATTTGCCAGGCCAGGCGTCAGGCTGAGAGTCACGCAGGGGTCTGGTCTTCCCCTCTCAGCGCAGGATGGGGCAGAGTCAGGAGGGGTATCTGGATGGAATTGAAATACCGGTTCTGTGTTCCCACCACCTCCCTGGAGACCTGGGGATGCCGGGTGCTGAGAGAGTGACTGACGGCAGGCCCTGGGCACAGTGCTGGGCTCAGGGCAGAGCAGGTGAGACCTCGCACCCTCATGGAGTGGGGCCCCGCCCAGTTGTCAGGCAGCAAACAGCGCTGAGTTGCTACCAAACATGAAGCCGACGGGCTGGTGTCTCAGGCAGGTGGCAGCAGATCCTGTTACAGGCCCTGGGCCTCCGGGGCCCAGCCTGACCCGGTGTTTCCTTTCAGGCTCTCAGGTCAGCACCCCAGGGTTGGGGGAGGTGATTCAACCCCACCCCAGCCACAGTCTCCTCCATGGGGAGCCTGGCCCTCCAGAGAAACCCCCTCTCTGCACCCTCCCTGCCACCCCCCAGCCCAGGCCCCTCTGTTCATCCTGGGGACACTTCCATTTGCTGTCGGCCCACCGAGCAGCCCACTCACAATTTCACATTCATTCTTGCAGAATCCTCACAATAGCCTGCAAGGTAGGACTGCTCTATCTGCTGGTTTCCAGACAAGGAAACAGCAGCTAAGAGAAAATGGGCCACTTGCCTGTGGTCACAGCCCCCGTCAGTGGCAGGGCTCGATTCTGACCCAGCCAGGTCTTCCGGCTCTGAGCCCTGTGTCCCCCTCTACACAGAGAAGCTGGCCCCAACCTCCTGAACCACGAGTAAAGCCAACACACGACACCCCATGCAGCCCTTCCCAGACACCTGCACACTTGTTGAGATCAGGGGTTTTCAAAATCATTTTTTACTAGACAGCCCTCTTTTCAGACAGGAATCTCACATGGAAGCTGGACATAGCAAACGTGTGTGTAAACACCACTGCGGCCCCGCCCCGGGCGGCCCACCGGCCTTCCCCATCTGTCCTCTGTCGCTCCCCCGTGCACAGCACTCCCGGGCTCTAACCTTCCATTTTTGGTGCTTAATTTTGGAGTCTGGCGGCCTGTCATCTTGCCTTCCTGCCCTCCTCCCTGTGGGCCCTGTTCTATCATGCGCAGCTCGGGGTCCAGATCCCAAGGCCATGCAGTCAGAGCAGCTTGGCCCAGAGCCCTCCTGGACACGCTGAGCACTGCTCTCTGGTCTTGGGCAGCCCTGAGTCAGCACTGCTCTCATCTGTCCAGATCCAAGGGCTCTGCTAAGGCTCCATCCTGTGCCTGGTTCCCCATCCTCCCCCATCCCTGTGGTCCCCTGGGGACAGCGTTGCCCTGGGTTGAAGTGCTTCCCTTTCTTCTGGCCCCCTGGATACCTGACCTCCAGCCAGCACCTCTGACAGGCTTTTCTGAGGGCTTCCTGAGCACCATCTTTCACTCTTGGCTAATTGGTTGTGTTCCAAGCCCTCGGAGGACTTTCTGAAACCAGGCATGTGTGTCTTCCCCAGTGGGTCTCCATAGCAACAGAGGGCCTAACTCTGGGGAATGCAGCGAGGAGGAAAATGTTCCAGCTAAAAATGTACATGGCCGTCAGTGGGCGGGCACCCGAGAGGGGGCTCCAGGCACACAGAAGGCAGCTTTTGGTGCCCGGCTGTCCAGGAAGTCAGTGTTTGGGCTTTACCTCACAACTTTGAGCGAGAGGCTGGCCCCTGTGCCACCTTTGAAGGCTGGGACACAGGTTGGTAGGATGGTGCAGAGCAGTCTTTCTGAGACTGGAGGTTGAAAGGGGACCCTGGCCCCTCCTCCTGCTCACCACCCTGTTCCCCCACCTCCCACACCCTTCCCGGTGTGGGTGGACATAGAGGGGACAGTGTGCCAGTTTCACTTTGCTTGAAGGCAAATAGCAGGGCCACGCTTCCCAGGCAGCCCTGACCCCTTCTCAGAGGCCCTCCTTTCACCCAGCATCTGTCCCTGATCCCCAGCCATCTGGGGTCCTCACCTGCCAGGCAAGGCAGGGATGGGCTTGGGTCCCAGGAAGACAGGCCCCTGATGCAGGCACAGGACCCGTCCATCCAGCACAGGCTTGAGGACCTCACAAGCCTTGGTTTCACGTGTCCCTGGGGAGAAGGCAGCGCCACGGTGCAGCTTGGGGTCTCAGGGTAACAGACCCACGGACTGAGAGCTCACATAGGCCAACGATGTTCAAGTGCTTTGCCTACATGTGGTGTCAACTTCACAGCAACCCCAGAAGTGGGCACACTGGTCTTTCCCATTTTCTGGTAAGGGTGACCTGCTCAGGAGCCCTCAGCTGTAAAGGGGAGACTCAAAGCCAGGCCTGCTGACCTTCAGGGCCATCCGCTGGGACCAGGAGGGGACAGAGCTGCCTCAGTGGGTGACCTGGGAGGCCGGGCTGGGACTGACACAGGGAGGGTTTGCATAGGTCAGGGGCCCTTGATAGTGCCTGAAATGCAGGGTTCCTGACAGCCAGGACTGCCCCTCCGCCAGCACAGCCTCATTCCCCGCACCCTGTGCTTGCTCCCCAGGGTCTCATGCTGAGCCGGCTGGGCCACAAGAGCCTGGCCCAGAAGGTGCTGCGGGACGCCGTGGAGAGGCAGAGCACCTGCCACGAGGCGTGGCAAGGCCTGGGCGAGGTGCTGCAAGCCCAGGGCCAGAGCGAGGCCGCTGTCGACTGCTTTCTCACCGCCCTCGAGCTGGAGGCCAGCAGCCCGGTGCTGCCCTTCTCCATCATCCCCAGAGAGCTCTGACGCTGCCCACAGCCACGGGGATGGAGGGAGCGGCCTGGTGGGGGGCAGGCAGGCGAAGGCGAGGAGTAGGGGGCACGGCCAGGGGAGGTCCGGGGCCTCAGGGAAATACATCTCTAGGGAGCACGTCTGCCGGCTGCACCCCTGGTTCTCCTCGCCTCCCCCGCCTGACCCTGCTCTCCCTCCAGGGCCAGTGAGGACTGAGAGCTGCTCCTCTGGAGCAGGGTGGACCAGATTTGCATCAGAAACAAATCCCTTGTTCGTTGGGACTTGGACATCGTGGTGTCTGTGAGCAAGGAAGTAGCTGGCAGGTGCATCAACAGGGGGCCGCTCCCCAGGGTACCTGTGTATCGTTTAGGTGTACAGTCAGAGTCTGAGGCTTGCATACCCCCGTACCTGTCTGGAAGCCCCTTTACTGTACCTGCCTTCAACATCCCTAACCCTGGGTTTCCCAGCTTTGCACAAGCTCTAGTCTCAAACCTCAGCTCCCAAACACCAAAGATGACCCCCACATGTTGCCCTTTGGCTGGCCCGAGAGAGTTCTGGGTTCCTTCCTCAGCCCCTTGGAAGACCGTCTGCTTGAACCTAAGTGACTGAGAGGCATGGTGACTGGACCGGTTCCCTGAGAGCTAGTGGGAGAGCCTCCCAGCTGCACATCACCGCCCTCCAGGCCTCTGTGCCTGAGGGAGCTCCCTGGCCCTGGTCTCACACCCCACTCTAAGGTCACCTCCAGAGTGGCCATGGCTGGAGCGTTTGCTGGCAAGCGGGAAGAGGCTAGGCCTCTGGGGCCTTTCCCAGGTTTAAGTTAGTGGGCGCTGCCTGGCCTGGCCCTTTGTCTGATGAGGCTGTCGGGCCCTATTATGCTTGTCCCCCTCTGTTGCCAAGTGCCTTTAAGGCCTCTGGTGTCTGGCCAGGGGAACTGGGTTCTGGCCCTAGCTAACCTTCCATTTTTGCCCACCCCATCTCTCTGGAAGTATGCCTCGGCTGCCTCCTTAGGCCCTGGGCTGTAGCCCCAAAGATACACACATGGCTGCTGGACTCAGCCCTTCCTGAATACCTTGCATCAGCACCTCATTCCTTCAGGGCTTACCTTTCTGGGCAATGGGTACAACATAGATGCCTCTGGGGGTTATGATACGGAGACTGGCCTTAACACCTTTCACTAACCACAGCCCATTCTTGGCTGACTCAAGCTCTGCCCTGGCCATTTGGTTTCCCCTGCCTGGGGCCAAACAAGGAAGGTGACTAGAGACCCCAGGAGGAGCCAGCCCCTCCTCTCTAGTCAGGCTGGGCTCTGTGTACATGACACCCTTGTCTACAGGGGTCCTAGGGGCAGGGGGCGGGGGGGTCTTCCCTGCTGGCTTCCCTAGCCCTGCTGCACAGTGCTCTTGGAATTCTCCCCAGGAAGTCAGCCTCCACAGGCCCATCAGGGAATTCCCCATGAGCACCTTGAGTTTAGTTTTTAAAGCTCCATCTGGTACGTTCCTCACTTGAAGGTGTGTGGAAAGGTTGGGCAAGGGCTGCCCAGGTTTGTCAGAGCCAGGGCTGTTCCTTGGAGGGGAGGGGCTGTAGGAGGACACCCCCCTCCCTAACCTCCTGGCCTGGGCTCAGCATTGCACACCCCCCAGGTGCTACCAGGACCAGCCTATACCTCCTTGCCTTCCCGTGCCGGGCCAGGGGACACTAACACCACCAGATCCTTCTCCTACCTGGGTGAAGGAGCTCTGTGTGTGTATGTATGTGTATAAATATATATATATATATATATGAGATAGAGATCTATTTTTATTCTGAAATTCTGTTGGGAAAAAATTCAACAAGAAAAAGCAGATGCCATTGGTCCACATTGGGATGCCCAGAGAGGTGGGTAGTGAGTCCGTGGTAATGCGAAAGGCAAAGCAACACCTGCATTTTGACTTGAAGCATTCATTCCTGATGGGAGGCCTTGGAGGGCCGGGCAAGTTGCTGACAGCTCAAAGGTCTTGAATAAAGAGACCCATGAAGGGAAGGCTGGTTTGTGTGAAGCAGTGTGTTCATGTTCATTTATCTACCAGTTACCCCCGGCCTTGAGTGAGCCCTGGAGAGGAGGCCAGGGCAGGGCTGCACAGGTGGGGGCGGGTAGAGGGAGGGGCCCGCTGAGGAGGTGGTGATGGGGGCCTGGGGTAGGCGCTAAGGACTGTGGTGGGCGTGGGAAGGCAGAGGGGTCCTGGCAGGGCTGGCGGGAGTGGGCCTTGTTCTGGCCTGCCACCTGCCCCTCAGGCGGGCTGGGAGAAGCCAGGGCTGGACTTGCCGCCTGAACAGGAGGGACTGCCCTGAGGGCACAGCCAGGAGCATCTTTAGCAGCTGGGGGAGAACACAGGAGGCAGGGGTGTGTGGTTAGGGGCCAAGCCACACCCAGATCAGCCACCTGCTCTGAGAAGTCCAAACAGGTTCTCTAACAGATGTGATGCCGCCTGTGATACACTACGCCTGTTATATGTGCATCAAAGGATGACGACAGTTTACACAGAAGCCCTGCTTGCTTAGTGCGCCCCCAAGGGATTATCTGGTAAGACACCCAAGGCTGCACCCATCCACCCTAAGGCTTCCCCCTGGCTCTCGGGGCTGGCCTAGACAGAGCTGCCCACTCAGCACCCTGGCCTCCTCCACCCCGCCCCTCAGCCCTGTGGTCAGGTCATGGTTTTGCTATTCTGGTGAGGAAGGGCCCTTCCAGGAGCTGCTGGGTGCCCAGCTTCGATTTCCCTCTGGTACTTTTTAGAAAACACCTTTAGTCTTTAGTGGTTTAACAATTAGTATCAAATTGCTAGTCTCACAGCCTCACCCCCAGCTCAGGCCCCCTGGGTGAGAATTAAAAGCCTGCTACAGGCCACAGAGGGGTTTCCCTGGTGGCTCAGACCGTAAAGAATCCACCAGCGATGTGGGCGACCCAGGTTCAATCCCTGGGTCAGGAAGATCTCCTCGAGAAGGGAATGGCTGTCTACTCCACTATTCTTGCCCAGAGAATTCTATGGACAGAAGAGCCTAGTGCGCTACAGTCCATGGCGTCACAAAGAGTTGGACACGACTAAGCAACTAACACTTTCCCTTTTCATCTAGGCTATAGATGGTGTCACTTGCCTGCCTGGCAGAAAGATCTAGAAAACCTAGTCCTACCAGGAAGAGAATGGTAGGAATCTGGAGAGGGGTGGGGAGGGGAGGCTTTCCTGGCTCTGAGGAAGGCTTTGTTGGTCAGATGTTGTAAAGTCAGGCAGTGATGGAAACCCAGGCATTCCCTGACCTCCAGTTACAGGTCCACAGACCCCTCATTCACACTTGAGCCATCCCTGGAGAGAGAGGAGCCAGTCTTGTATCCAACCCATCACACCAGAACAATGGCTGGAGTTCTGGGACAAGACTCAAGGTCTCACTGTCACAGGCATGAACCTCTAGCCCACAGCCGTGTAGTGTTAACAGTGTTTATCTGCAGGCACAAGTATGAATGGAATTTCAGCCACCACCACTCAGACTTCTTTCTGGTACCAAAGTGCTCATTGTTGTAGACACACCCCCTACCCTACTGGAGCTCTCAGATGTTGTCACTGTGCAAATATTTCTTGGCCTTGCTTGGGAAGCATCCAGCTAAACAAATCTCCCCCAGCCCATGCTGCCAGCTTTTGACGACAACCCACAGTCAGAGTCTCAAGCATCAGTGATGTGTCAGACCAACCGACATGGTGCCGACTTGGGTTCTGGAAGTTAGGGAGGTCCTACTGGGAAAGTATCCCATGCCAGAAATTCCTTGGAGTTTTCATCAAGCTTTCAGTTGCAAAAAAAGCAGAGACCCACTGAAAGTAGCTCTAGGAAAAGAGGCAAGGGGGGTTTCCTGGAGCCCTAAAGCAGGGACTGCAGGGCACAGATCTGGGGCCAGAGCAGCTACGTATCTGTCTTTGGTGGTGGAGTCAGTACCCAGAGTGAGCTCGAAGGCCCAGTGTACCCTTGGCTGGCCCCATGCCCTTGAGAAGTTACCAACCCTCTCTTTGCCTGTCTCCTGATCTGTAAAGAATAATCCTAGAATAGTGTCTGTTTTGTGGACTATCCTGATGATTAGTGAGAAAAACACAGAAAGAGCCTAGAACAGTGCCATGATAACCACTGGATACCTTATGATGACTTTCCCTGCCCCCGCCTGCTCCCTCCTCCTCTCCCTGCTGGCTGCCTTTGCTCACTCAGAGATGCTCCCAAAGGACTGCATTCAATCCACATACCCTGGTTGCAGCCCCTCTACACAGCTTAGCTTAGATTCTTGGGTGTGAGGATCCTGTTGGTCCCACTCATTTTTCCACGGGCTTCTAATGACAATCAGCTGTGACCAGGGGACATGGGCCTCCGGACACGAAATCTGGCTGCTTGCGCAGCTGGAGCTCCTGGTGAGCAGTAAGAGGCCCCTTCTGAGACCCTGCATCAGCCCATTAACTCCCTCAAGCCCTCCTGGGCCCTGGGTGAGATGGCCCTGGGACCTGGGAGGTCCTGCTGGAGAAGGCAGACAACAGAATTGGCACCCACCCTTGCCTTCCCTATCATTTCCACTTTATGGTACACTGTGAGGCTCCTGTCCTGGCTCTTGATGACAATGACAACCCTAACATTCTCCTTGCACCATACTGGTATAAGGCACTTTACTTACCTGTGAACTCTGACATTGCTCCTCTGGTAGTCAGCGACCTAGGGAAGTGGGTTTTGTCCCCGTGAAAGGTGATGCGATTATGGTGCCTCCGCTCACAGCCTGGAACACAGCCAAGCAGAGCGTAATGTCCCTGCCCATGGAGCCCGCCCCAGCTCACCGGATGGGAGAGAGGCAGGCAGCGCTGTCACCGAGGCAGCAGAATGACCCCTTTGGGATCCATGGAAACATGTATCACCAGGAATCCTCTGCTGAAGTGTCACAGGGGCAGAACCCCACCCCCCACCCACCCCATTTCACCAGCAGCTGCAGCCTATGGCCCAAGACCCACACTTCTAGGGGAGAACAACCCATGCTGCCTGCCGCCCTCGCCCTTTCTGCAGCCAGGGAGGTGGTTTCTGAAACAGATCACTCAAGAAGCTGGAAAGTCACCCAAAAGCAAGAGTGTTCTCAAAACACCAGGCAAACCAGAAACAAAAAAAGGTCACCACAGGAGCTGTGCATCAGGTGATGCGACCCCCCTGGCCTGCCCACCAGCTGACTGGGCCATGGGTGGTTTCCAGAACCAAAGTTGCTCCTCCGTGCACCGGCCCACCGCCCAAGAGGTGGCAGGGGCCCCCGGCGGAGAGGCCCCCAGCCTGCCGTGACTCCCCCTCCTCCCTCACACTCTCACCGTCTTCCCCTCTTAACCATCTCTTTGGAGTTTGGCAAGAAGTCAGCCACTGTGGGCCACTTTTAAAAACGTTTCTCCCCCCACCGTCCCAACCCGAACCGTTTGAGAACAGGTTGCATAAATCATGCCCCTTTACCCCTTAATAATTCAGTGTGTTTTTGTGAAGAACAAAGGCTCTTGTCTTATGTAACCACAGCACAGTTAACGAAGGCATTTACCCTGACCCAGTATTTTCTCTCCTCTCCCATTCATATGCCAGTTTGTCACCACTGTTCTTTGAAGCACTGTCTTCCCCCAACCCAAGATCCCATACTCCACTTAGCTGTCATGTCTCTAGTTTCCTTTCATCTGGAACAGCTCCTCTCCCTTTCTTGGCCCTTCATGACATTGACAGTGCTGAAGGCTGCAGAGGGTCTGGCCTCTGAGGTGTCAATGTGGTCGGAGAAAGAAGCAGTTTGGGGACTTCCCTGGCAGTCCAGTGGTTACGATTCTGTGCTTCCATTACAGGGGGCGTGGGTTTGATCCCTGGTTAAGGAACTAAGATTCCCACATGCTGCATGGTGTGGCAAAATCATAAATTGTATTTTTTAAATGATACAAAAACACACTAAAATTAATTTTAAAAGAAAAGGCAGTTCGTGGTTGGAGCAGAGGTTGAAAAGCAGTAGAAGCTGCAGTTCAGAAAGAAAGGCGAGGAGCTGGTTGGAGGCTTCCCAGGTGGCACTAGTGGTAAACAACCTGCCTGCCAATGTAGGAGACGTAAGAGACACGGATTCGATCCCTGGGTCGGAAGATCCCCTGGAGGAGAGCATGGCAACCCACTCCAGTATTCTGGCCTGGAGGATCCTAGTAGGCCAAAATCCATGGGTCACAAAGAGTCGGACACAACTGAAGTGACTTAGCACAAACACACACACGAGCTGGCTGGAAGAGTCAGGAAGATTAAAAAATGCAGAGCAGGTGAATCTCTGTAAAGACAGAGAGCTCCAAAGAGAAATGGATGCCCATTTTCAAGGGGGCAGGAAATGATGGAAGCCCAAGAGCTTCATTGACTCTGTCCCAACCTTTCCAGCTCCTGCAGCCTGAGGTCAAGATTCCCATCTGAATCCTTTCCCTGGTCCTTGCAATGACCCCTCATGACTTAAGGGACCTTGCGTGTGTCTCTTCCTGGTGGTTCTGCCCATTCCCAGAGAGGCACACTCTCCTCTCAGTGTGCACCTGGAGACCAGCCTTTGGGGGGCATGTGCCAGGGTACCCACCTTTAGGGGGAGGAGCTCTGACCAGAGGCAAAGGGGCACAGGTGGGTGTGGCAAAAGCCCATCTTGCAGAAAGTCAGTGCAAGAAGGTGAGGTGACTTGCCCAAAGACCACCATGCTCCAGGGCAGTGGTCGACATGCAGGCAGTCTGCATGTGAGAACCTCGTCTACTGCATTCTTCCTGGGACACCTGCCAACCAGAGGAGGAGCACCTGTATGCTGAAACGGGCCAGAGCAGGCGTGGGGACACCACGGAAAGACCAGCTGGCCTCAGGTGTCAGCTCTGATGCCTGAGATGGATCCCTTCGCTGTGTGCAGATCACAGCATAGGTGTATTCCCCAGCTCCCTGTCCCCAGGTCCCAACAGCCCTCCTGAGTATATCATGGCTGTTCAAGGGCCTACCGTTGTTCTTAATTCATTGTATCCTCTTAATAAAACTGTATGTATGCTTAATCTCATTTTATAAATGACTTTAGAGGGACTTCCCTGGTGGCCAGTGGTTAAGAATCCGCCTGCCAATGCAGGTGACTGGGGTTCGATGCCTGGTGGGGGAATTAGGATCCCACATGCCGTGGGGCAACCAAGCCCACATGTTGCAACTATTGAGTCCTTGCAACACAACTACCGAAGCCTACACGCCTAGAGCCCATGCTCCACAGTGAGAGATGCCATCACAATAAGAAGCCCACACAACACACGAGAAAATAGACCCCACTCACTGCAACTGGAGAAAGTCCATGCGCAGCAATGAAAAGCTCATGCGCCATGATGAAGACCCAGCACAGCCAAAAAAAAGCACTCACATATCTTCACCATTAGGATCTTCATCCACACTATAGATACATGCATCATTAAACACAACTTTCCAGAAGCTTCATTTTCATTTCCATATAAGATGGGGCATATTTAAATTTTTGGAATAATGTGGCCCCTGGAGCCACATATTAGAAGCCACATATTATTTACTTATAAAAATATTAGGGGCATTGTCTACCCACCCAACCCCCATTCCCCATAATATAACTTTTAAGGTGACTTTTTTTTAACTTTTAAAAAATTTTTGGCCAGGCTTCACAGCTTGTGGGATCTTAGTTCCCCAACCAGGGATTGAACCTGGGCCCATGGCAGTGAAAGTGCCAAGTCCTAACCACTGGACTGCTGGGGAACGTCCAACATGACTGCTTTTTAAGTGATCTTACAGAGCTTGTTTATAACATCTAACATCTGCAGTCTTAAGGTCAACCTTCCAGGAATGATTTCTAAAATCAGTAATAAATGTTTTTACCTTCTCTTTCAAAAAACTTAATTCATTTCAGATGACTTTTGCCAGTACCAAACACCAAAAATGGCTGAGGTTATTTAGGCTAACAGTCCTTTCCCAGACAATTCTTTGTGGTTCAAAATAAAAGGAACTTCCATAATATAAAAGACGTTATGAAACAGGAAAGACGCCTAATAGCCAAAACAATCTTGAGAAAGGACAAAACTGGAGGTATCATACTGCCTGACTTCAGACTATGCTGCTGCTGCTGCTGCTGCTAAGTCACTTCAGTCGCGTCGGACTCTGTGCGACCCCATAGATGGCAGCCCACCAGGCTCCCAAGTCCCTGGGATTCTCCAGGCAAGAACACTGGAGTGGGTTGTCATTTCCTTCTCCAATGCATGAACTATGCTACAAAGTTTCAATAATCAAGATAGTATGCTAGCACAAAAATCAGACACACAGATCAGTGGAACAAAAAGAGAGCCCAGGGACTTCCCTAGTTGTCCAGTAGCTAAAACTGCCAATGTAGGGGTTTGGGATCCAATCCCCAGTCAGGGAATTAGACTGTACATGCCACAGCTAAGAGTTCACATGCCATGCAACCAAGATCTGGCACAACCAAATAAATAAATAAAAATTAATATTTTTTAAAATAGCCCACAAATAAACCCACAAACTTACGGGCAATTAATCTAAGACAAAGAAGAATATACAATGAGAGAAAGACCATCTCTTCAGGAAGTGGTGCTGGGAAAAGTAGATAGCTACATGTAAAATAATAAAATCAGAACATTTTTCCCATATTTACAAAAATAAATTCAAAATGAATTAAAGACCTAAATGTAATACCAGAAACCATAAAACTCCCAGAAGAAAATGTAGGCAGAACACTCTTTGACATAAATTGTACCAATATATTTTGGGTCTGTCTCCTAAGACAAAAGAATTAAAAGCATTCACCTGAAACTACCACAACATCGTTAATCAACTATACCCCAATACAAAATGCTTTTGGTGTTAAAAGTTAAAATTAAAAAAATTAAAAACAGGACCTTAAGTAAAAGCTTCCGTACAGCAAAGGAAACCATTGACAAAATGAAAAGATAGCCTACTGAACGAAAGAAAATGTTTGCAAATGATATGACCAATAAGGGGTTAATCTACAAAATGTATAAACAGCTCATATAACTCAACATAAAAAAATAACCTGATTAAAAAGTGGGCACAAACCTGAATAGACATTTCTCCAAAGAAGATACACAGATGGCCAATATGCACATGAAAAGATTCTCAATATCGTTAATCAAAGAAATGCAAATTAAAACCACAATGAGATATCACCTCACACCTCTTAGAATGACTACTATCAAGAAGAACACAAATAGCAAATGCTGACAAGGATGTGGACAAAAGGGAACCCTCCTACACTGTTGGTGGCAATGTAAATCGGTGGAGCCACTGGAAAACAGTATGGAGACCTCTCAAAAAGCTAAAAATAGAACTACCACATGACCCAGCAATTCTCCTCTGCATATATATCTAACTGAAAAAAAAAATTAATTCAAAAGGATACATGCACTCCAACAGCTAACTGTAAATAGCATTATTTACAATTGCTAAGATATGGGACTTCCCTGGTGGTCTAGTGACTAAGATTCGGAGCTCCCATTGCAGAGAGCCCAGGTTCAGTCCCTGGTCAGGGAACTAGATCCCACATGCTGCAGCCAAATAAATAAATAAATAGATAGGTATATTTTTAAATTGCTAAGATATGGAAGCAACCTAACTGTCCATAAACAAAAGAAAATGTTTACACAATAGAATACCATTCAGCCATAAAAAAGAGTGAAAATTTGGCATTTACAAAAACACGGATGGACCTGGAAGGTATTATGCTCAGTGAAATATGTCAGACAGAGAAAGACAAATACGTATGGTATCACTTATATGTGGAATCCAAAAACTAACACAAACTCGTGACTATAGCAAAAAAGAAACAGACTTACAGATATGGAGCGGCAACTAGTGGTTACCAGTGAGGAGAGGGAAGGGGTAGAGGATTAAGAGGCACAAACAAACAATGGTGTATAAAATAAAAAGGCTATAAGGATATATAATATGACACAGGAACTGTAGCCAATATTTCATAATGATTGTAAATGGAGCATAACCTTTAAAATGGTAAATTATGATGCTGTACACCAGAAAACATCATATTGTATCAACTATACCTCAATAAAGTACAGTATTCAGTAAGCATCTGTGTGTTAACACTGTAGTAGGCATTGGGAAATTCACCCATTCTTCAGCAGATCCCAGCTCTTACAATCCCAGAGCCCACAATCCAACACTGGCCTCAGGCAAGGATACGCAGATGACACCACCCTTACGGCAGAAAGCAAAGAGGAACTAAAGAGCCTCTTGATGAAGGGCAAAGAGGAGTGAAAAACTTGGCCTAAACCTCAACATTCAAAAAACGAAGATCGTGGCATCCTGTCCCATCACTTGATGGCAGATACGTGGGGAAACAATGGAAACAGTGACAGACTTTTATTTTCTTGGGCTCCAAAATCACTGCAGATGGTGACTGCAGCCACAAAATTAAAAGACACTTGCTCCTTGGAAGAAAAGTTATGACAAACCTAGACAGTGTATTAAAAAGCAGAGACATTACTTTGCCAACAAAGGTCTGTATAGTCAAAGCTATGGTTTTCCCAGTAGTTGTGTATGGATGTGAGAGTTGGACCATAAAGAAGGCTGAGCGCCAAAAAATTGATGCTTTTGAACTATGGTGTTGAAGACTCTTGGGAGTCCCTTGGACTGCAAGGAAATCAAACCAGTCAATCCTGAAAGAAATCGATCCTGAATAGTTGTTGGAAGGACTGATGCTGTAGTTCCAATACTTTGGCCACCTGATGCGAAGAGCCGACTCATTAGAAAAGACCCTGATGCTGGGAAAGACTAAAGGCAGGAGAAGGGGATGACAGAGGATGAGATGGTTGGATGGCATCACTGACTCAATGGACATGAGCTGGAGCAAGCTCCAGGAGATGCTGATGGACAGGGAAGCCTGGCGTGCTGCAGTCCATGAGGTCGCAAAGAGTCGGACACGACTGAGTATCTGAACAATAACACCACCCTGACTTTAGCCTAGTGAGACTGATTTGGGGACCCCTGACTTCCTGAACAGTAAGAGAATAAATCTGTGTTGATTTAAGCACCAACGTCTATGGCAATCGTAACAGCAGCCACTGGAAACTAACACACATAATTTCGTTAGTGAGCTCCCTGGGCACGGGGGTACTCTGCAGTCCAGCTCCCATGAGCAGCCCAGAAGGGGCTGGTGATCAGAAGCCTGAATAGCTGTGACTGTGCCCCCTCCCAGGCTGCTCAGTTAAGTGGGGGGGCACAGGTCCCTGCCTCTTTGCCTCCCGCCAAGCCCGGAGATGTAATGTCACTGGGCCTGAGCCCTGCTTGCTGCCTACAGTTCTCAGGGACTAAGCTACACTCTGACCCAAAGCAGCCACATTGCCACCTCCCTCCGCTGCTGGATGGGCCTCTCTGAGCCCCTCTCTCTCCTCAGAAGGGTGACATCCTGTTCTGCTGGGCTCTGATACGGCCAAGGGTGTCATCATTAAGGCAACGCGAAGACCTGCTAAGAGATATCCTTCACGTGTCCACCCCATGGGCCTCCCCTTCCTCTGGCTCCTCCTCTTTCTGTCCCTGACCCCTGTTGCTTACTTGCCACCCTCAACATCCAGGCCTCTGTCAGCCCTGGCTCATCCTACCATCCACAGTCACGTCTTCACCAGGGAGATTGCAGACGAGCCGGGCCAGGATCTGGGACTCTGGCAGTGGCCCCCACAAGCCTACCCAGCCCCTGTGGTTGTCAATCCAGCACTCAAATCCCTCTGTTTGGGCCTGGCAGGTTCTGCATGCCTGCAGCCCTGCCCTTGGGCCAAAACGAAAGATCTGTAAGGAACCCAGCCTAGAATCAGGCTGGCAAGAGTGACTGGATTCAGGCCCTGCTCACCTCTCTATGCAGAACCGCCTCCATTAGAATGCTCCAACAACCTGCTTCACTCAGTCCGGTCCAGCCCTGCCCTCTCCCCTCAGGACTCAGCCAGACACCACCATGGACCAATCTCTTCTTCTGAGCCGGAGTGTGACTTCTCAGGGCAACGGTGGCCCTGTCTTAAACCTTTGCAGGTTGGAGGACTACCTGCGGCCCCACCTAGCTGCTGCTGCTGCTGCTGCTAAGTAACTTCAGTCATGTCCAACTCTGTGTGACCCCATAGACAGCAGCCCACTAGGCTCCTCTGTCCCTGGGGTTCTCCAGGCAAGAATACTGGAGTGGGTTGCCATTTCCTTCTCCAATGCATGAAAGTGAAAAGTGAAAGTGAAATCGCTCAGTCATGCCCGACTCTTAGCGACCCCATGGACTGCAGCCTACCAGGCTCCTCCATCCACGGGATTTTCCAGGCAAGAGTACTGGAGTGGGTTGCCTTCTCCGGCCCCACCTAGAGTTACTGGTGATTGGTGTTTTCACACTGTCCCAGCAGATATTCTCAATCTTGGCCAATCACTGCAGTCACCTGGGTGTGGGGATAGGACAGGGGAAAAAAACTACTGGGTCTGAATCCTACCAATGAGTTTGATGATGGCTGGCAATTGCCAGGCTGTGAGATTTTTAAAGTCTCCCCAGGGGATTCTAAAATGCAGCTTAGAACAACTGATATGGAACTTGTGGAGTGTGTTTTCAAGATAACAGGGCTTCCAAAGTGATTCCAGGCTTGGGGACTGGAGCCCAGGCAGCTCGTGCTGTTTTGAGGCGGGTGGCACCGAGCGAGTGAGAGGTGGTGCTGGAGGCAGGGCCGCTCACCTGAGCAACCTGTGGCCCTTGGTCTCTGGGTCTGGAAGGTGTCCTCTGTGGGCCTAGAAAGCAGTGAGGGTGGGAGGGTTCATAGTGGGGATGAGGAGGAGGGAAAGAGGAGAAGAGAACAGAGGAGACAAGCTGTCCCCATCAGTGTGGTGACTTCTGACATGCTCTGACTCAGGGCAGAGGGAATTTCACAGGGCAACAGCAGATGATATTTGCAGCGAAGACGAGCCATTCCCTTCCATTAGGTTGAAGCCAAATTCCCAGGGCAACTGGGGTATGTGAGTGGGAGGGGAGAGACCAAGGGATGCTCAGGGAAGCCAGGGCAGGGACCTCGAGAAGCAAGCATCACAGTGGTCCATGCAGGAGGGCAGAGGGACCCTGGAGAGAAGGCCACTCGGGGATGTGGGATAAACACCACATTCCCTTCCATCTCTGGGCTTTTCTAACTCAGTTTGGACCTGTCACTGGATGCGCACAATGGCTGTAGCTGCTAGATGTTAATATCCTGTCTCGAAGCTCAAGCTCAAAGTCAACCCAGATCTGTCCAGTCTCTCCATGTTGGAAAAGACAGGAAGAGGCCCTGCTTTTCAAACACTGTCCCGGTTTTAGGCTCGTGGCAGGAAAAAGCCACCCAGAATCCCTCCGGGCTATTTGGGAAAGCCTCCCGCTACCTGTATGAAGTACTATTTAAAAGGCCAGAAGCTGTCAAAAAGAGGAAGCAAACCCTGCTCTCCTCACTGCCGGGTGCAGCCAGCCCTGTTGCTAGTACCTAGGGCACAGCTTCTGTGATATCACCCGAGTCACAGAGGAGGCAGAGAGCTGTGTCACGGACAGGGGGCAAGGCTGCTAGGGAGGACAGAGCTGGGATCCCCCCAGCTCCAGACAGACGATGGAAGCCACAGGAGCTGAGGGCAACGTTAGTGCAGACTCAAGACTCAAGGGTGTCCAGGTGGCCCTGCAGAATGTTCTCTCGCCGTTCCACCTCCACCTGACGTCCCGGCAGACCTCCCAAACCCCCTTCTTGCAGACCAGGCAACAGACATGCCCCGCTTCTTATGCTGAAAGGGTCTTCATTCTCTTCTAGAACATAGGAGAGCTGCCCTCCACCCCAACTACACACATGACAGAGCTGAGCCCTTGCAGCTGTGTCTGTCTGCCCCAGAGGCCGAGGCCCTCCTGGCCAGATCTGGAGGGGCCAGGGCGGACCCCTGACCCAAGCTGGCCAACTAGATTCTCTCTCCTGGGAACCCAGCAGGGGAATCAGGAGGGGCTGGTGACCTTCTTTAGGGGGTGACATAAACAGAAAGCTGTGTTAGGCCCAAGGCAGCCGGCCTGAGGGAGAAACAGCGGGAGGCTGAAGGAGGGAGAGGACCCACTCCCGCTCACACCCTGGCTCACACTGCGGTCTGGAGACACCCCCACAGATGTGCAGCACAGCCTCCCTCCTGCCCCTGCCAGCGTGAGGGCTCCCCTGACCTTCCACCCACAAGCCCCCAAACAGATGTGATCACCGCTCACCTCGCTCCTTCTAGAGCCCTGCCCCCACTGCCCTGTGCCCCAGGCACAACCTGGCCCACTGCTCCTGGAGAAAACGCCCTCCCTCAGAACCACCAGTGCTACCTTCTGATGCTGCCGGGGCCTCTGACCCACTTGGAGAATGAAACTGCCCCGTGGCCATCTGCTGATCAAAGTGGGGCAAGAGCAGCCACCCGAGGCGGCCGCCTCATCCTCCAAGGGGCCATTTTCTGCTCTGAAGGAACGCAGTGCAGGGAGTTTCTTCCATAAAAGCAAAACGTGGATAAACCCAGATGGGAGATGCAGGCCTCCCCTTCCTTGTCCCCAACGCCTACTTTACAATGGTATTTATAAGACTAGAGAAGTGGGTTTTTCTCAATATAATAAAATATAAGGATTTATGTTAGACTTTCTTTTTCTTTTAGTTTAAAAGATTCCTTCCTATTACTGATGAATGACTCTGTAGTCTCCCCATCCTTCCTTTCTCCTGACATCATTTCCCGAGCCCATGCCCTGGCTGGAGTCCCTGAGTGGGACTGACTGCTGGGCCTGTGATCTGCGCCTTGCCCAACCCCCTCCTGCTCCGCCTGCACCCTCCACTCTAGCTGGGCCTGTCTCCCTCTGTTCCCCTCCAGCAAACATCTCTTCCTGCGTTTCACTCAAAAAAGGGCTCCTTGCCCTCCACCTTCTTCCCTCTCCTCTCTGCCTGTCTCAGTCTCCTGGTCCCAGGGGTGCCAGCCAAGCTGCTGGCCGCACGCAGCCACCCTTCTCCACTGGGGCGGTGCTGCCCTGTCTCTGCTCCGAGCGCCCAGGCAGGGTCAGGATCGCTCCTCCATGCACTGGCCGCAGTGATCTCGCAGTTTCCTGAGCCTAGGGTGTGTCTTCCCAGTGGGACTGCCGTCCACATGGCAGCCACCCCTGAGCCGTACACACAAGGTAACCAGGAAGAGGTTCTGGGCATGGTTCTCAAAGCCTTCCTTGAGCCAGAAACTATTCCAAACTACCTTTCTGGCCTTGTCTCCCCTTTAACCCACCCTAAATTCAGTCACATGCTTCGTTCATTTTTGTCTTCACCCCCACTCCCCACCCCCAGCAGAGCGCTTTGCCTGGAGCATATCGTCAAAATATTTTTGTTAACTTGAAACCACAAATGCTCATCAGGCTGAAGCAATATTGTTCTTTTCAGGGAGATGAGATAGAGAAAAAACTATTGGGTTCCCGTCAAGTTCAGGATGGCCCTTGTTGAAGCGTCCAGGAGTCCATGAGGAATGACAACCTCAGTGCAGGGGAGACTCAGCTAGACAGCCCAAGGCGGCACAGAGCCCAGCGGACATCTCAGGGCCCGTCCAGGTGCTGTGAGAGCAGTCCAGGGACCCAGCCTCTGGGGACACAGCCTCTGACAATACACAGAGAGAGCATATAATTTACTGTTCAAACCGGGAGACTTCTGAGAGGGAACTGGACGTTTTGCTGGGACTATTCCAGATAAGTGGGCTGGGCAGTCAGGCCAGGCAATCGAATATGGTCTGTGGTCAAACTCTCCTAAAGAGGAGACAAAATAGAACTTACTAAAACTCAAGAGTTGCTTAGGGCCAAGGTGGGGTTTATTTATTTTAAAAGCCAATTGTGTTATTGAAGAAAAGGCTGTGTTCTCGGCCCATTTTGGCTATGGTGCGGGGCTGCTTGGGGAATTGCGCTGAAGCTGTATATGCTCCTGGGCCCGGGGTTTTCTGAAAACACAGCAGAGAACAGGAAATGATGATATAGTGACACCAGAACCTAGAGCCTCCTGAGCTTGGCTGTGGACTCAGGCGTGGCTGGCAAACCCCCACAGAGGGAGATGAGGGCTGCACTGGTCTGGGCTGAGGCCTGTGCACCTAAGAACTGGAGCCTGTCCTCGGCCCCTGTCCCAGGAGGCCTGCTCCTGTCCCCGGCTCTCCCCAAGGCTGCAGAGGTGCTGAGAGAAGGTCAGACAAGCAAGTGACAGCCCAGGGGAGGTGGGCTCACTCTCCCCCACACCTCAGGACATACTCTCTTTGGGGCATCCCGTCCCTGCGAATGCCAGCGCCCCCAGTGACTTCACGCTAGTGGTCATGGGTCTGAGAGGATGGATTCCGAACCTGAACAGTTGACCTCAGAAGCCCAAACTCCTGCGTTCCCATCATCTTCCCCAGTACAGAGTGACGTGCAGCGCCACCAAGGCGCGTGGACCTCAAGCTCAAGGGATGGATGAGTTCTGATTTTGAAAAGCCCTGCTTTCATTTTGATGAAATGCTTGAAAAATTCAGTTCAGTTTAGTCATGTCTGATTCTTTGCAGCCCCATGGACTGCAGCACACCAGGCCTCCCTGTCCATCACCAACTCCCAGAGTTTGCTCAAACTCATGTCCATCGAGTCGGTGATGCCATCCAACCATCTCATCCCCTGTCATCCCCTTCTCCTCCTGCCTTCAATCTGTCCCAGCATCAGGGTCTTTTCCAATGAGTCAGTTTTTCGTATCAGGTGGCCAAAGTATTGGAATTTCAGCTTCAGCATCAGTCTTTCCAATGAATATTCAGGACTTATTTCCTGTAGGATTGACTGGTTTGATCTCCTTGCTGTCTAAGGAACTGACAAGAGTCTTCTCCAACATAACCGTTCAAAAGCATCAACTCTTCAGCACTCAGCTCTCTTTACAGTCCAACTCTCACACCCATACATGACTCTTGAAAAATTATTCAACAAATTATTTAAACAAAGCTGCTCTTATGTCATGGTAAGATGCCAATGAATGTCATTCTCATGTCAGTGTTGTCTATGCTGAGGTGCACGCAATATTCTTGAATACCCCAAAAATTTTATCTTAGAGAGACAACGGTACCTCTATGTATGGTTAAGGAAAAGGTCTTAATGTCAGACAGGCCTGGATTCAAGTCCTAGTCCTATCATGAACGGCTCGATATGACACATGGTTCTTACTCCTCACCCATCAAATGAGGTTTTGAGGTTCACGGGGACCCCCAGGGACAGACAGCACCTGCCAGGCTGGCAGCAAGTACCGCTCCACACACCAGTTACTACCACTATTATGAGTCCCTATTATCACCAGCTTGTCACTGCCATCCTTCCCTGCAGTTTGCTATCTCTGCAGGAAGCAGTGAGAGTACAAACAAGATTACCAGAGCGGTCAGCCCAGGGTGCATGAGATCAGCTGCCTGCAGAACTGCTTTAAATGACAGGATGTTTCCCTGGCCAAATGCAAAGGGGCAGCTTGGGAATCTAATCAAGTCCTGGCCAGACGTCAAAGGAAGCTGAAGCCCTTATTAGTGCTCTTAATGAGGAAGCTGCCTGTGTGTGGAGTCCAGGAAGGCCAGTGCCTGAACAGGAGGTTCGGGGGCCTGGACCCCGAAAGGCCATCCTTCAGGAAGCTGCCGGCCGCAGTCCTCAGACCTTGAGAACATCCGGCTCTGTCCCCCAGCCCTGATGTCACTGCTACCAAGCATAATCCACTGTTTTTTGGCCTCCTTCCTAGTTTCCTACAAGGGGAGATGCTCCACGGAGCAGTGGCTCCAGACACCAGCCCCCTCGCTGGACACTTGTAAAGGAATACCACCACCTTCCGGCTTCTCCATCAGTCTCTTGGGATTTTGGTTAGCATGACTCCAACTTCCTGAAGAAGCTCAGCCGCGTGAGCTTGGATGAAAATCTGTTTGGATCGTGATCATGCCACTAGGGTGTGAGCAGCTGCTGGAGGGAACCACTAGCCTCCAGCTGTCTGTCTGCTTTTAGTCTTTCCGGTGAAAAGTGAAGTCGCTCAGTCGTGTCCAACTCTTTGTGACCCCATGGACACCAGGCTCCTCCGCCCATGGGATTTTCTAGGCAAGAGTACTGGAGTGGGTTGCTATTTCCTTCTCCAGGGAACTTCCCAACCCAGGGATTGAACCCAGGTCTCCCACATTGTAGACAGACGCTTTACTGTCTGAGCTACCAGGAAGTCTTTCTGGTGAGGCCTCCCCAGTCTTCCTCCAGAGAAAGACCCAATTAACATCTCAAATCAAGCTACAAACCAGTGAGTCTGGGGAACTTTCAGACTGAGGAACAACAAGGCCACAGGAATGAAAACTTTAAATAATTAAACAAACAACCCAAGCCACTTTCATAAGCTCCATGTTGAGCTTCCGCCATCTTTCTTGGTCTCCTCTAGGCCTCTGACGGAGAAGGCAATGGCACCCCACTCCAGTCCTCTTGCCTGGAAAATCCCATGGGCGGAGGAGCCTGGAAAGCTGCAGTCCATGGGGTGGCCAAGAGTCAGACACAACTGAGTGACTTCACTTTCACTCTTCACTTTCATGCATTGGAGAAGGAAATGGCAACCCACTCCAGTGTTCTTGCTTGGAGAATCCCAGGGACGGGGCAGCCTAATGGGCTGCCGTCTATGGGGTCGCACAGAGTCGGACATGACTGAAGCGACTTAGCAGCAGCAGCAGCAGCAGGCCTCCGAGGCTCTCACACCCTCCCAGAATCTACCTCCGTGTATATCTCCATGGACTCGAGCCTCTTTCCTGTCTGTCCTGAGTCCTTGGGGGCAGGGTGATGGGTCAGGACTCAATGGTCTCCTTTGGTTCAAAGATAATGTTTCTGCTGTGACTTTGTTCCCAGAAGGCACACACAGAGAGAAGGGCAGTTCTGTACGGGCCCACTGCTGGCCTCTATTCGTTAGAGGGGTTTCCCCACAAAGCAGCCAGGACATAATGTTGATGGCTAATCACTGTGCTGGCTGTTCTCAACTGGACTCATAATTCAGCCATAGTCTTTGGGCCTGGAGTCACTTTGAGCCTGAAGCTGGCTGAGGGCTTATCTAGTGAGCTCGATACTCTGCTGCCTTATCAAGCAATCTTAATGTATAAACACTAGAACTGTGGGGCTTCCCAGGTGGTGCCAGTGGTAAAGAACCTGCCTGCCAATGCAGGAGACATAAGAGACGCAGGTTCGATCCCTGGTTTGAGAAGGTCCCCTGGAGGAGGGCATGGCAACCCACTCTAGTATTCATGCCTGGAGAATCCCCTGGACAGACGAGCCTGGTGGACTATAGTCCACAGGGTCACAATAAGTAGGACACAACTAAAGCAACTTAGCACACACACTTGCACACTAGAATTCCATATAACTCTACTGCCCCCATCCCATTCCCAATGCCCACTCCACCCCCCGCATCAGCCACAAAACCTACAACTGTGTCTGTCTTTTAGGACACTCACTGAACAGGCAGGCAAGA
Source organism: Capricornis sumatraensis (assembly GCF_032405125.1). Lineage (NCBI taxonomy): Eukaryota > Metazoa > Chordata > Mammalia > Artiodactyla > Bovidae > Capricornis > Capricornis sumatraensis. The sequence goes on along the minus strand of NC_091069.1, from coordinate 77,085,838 downwards.
ATCGAGGTACTCTGGATTGAAAACAAGAAGTTACAGAACTTGCTGAAGGTATTTTCAAGTCATAATGACCTGGTCCTGGGCCTTCATGCTGTAGGAAAAAAAATGTTTTTGTTTCATAAATAGTGATAGCTGACACATTTTGATGCTTTACTTGTCTTGTATGAATAAACATATGAATCAGAGTGATATGGTAGAAGAATCCCTGGATTGGGACATGGAAGATCTTGTTAAGGTCTCCCCTGGCACTAGGCACTGTGGGAATAATACCTGCTTTTCCTGCTTTACCTGCCTTGTGGATGACTGTGAAGACTGCAGAGGAAATGACATGTGAAAGTCTCCCCTCTCCCAGGCCCCCCTGCCCACACCAGCAGGTCTCACTGCATTCTTGTCCCTCTGCTGATGGTGACTTACTGCTCTGAGCTGTTAGTTTTATAAAACACACTTATTCCTTCACACAAATGCAGCATATGTTCTCTTAGTCCCCCCAAAAGGTATTCCTAGCAATTCACTGCCCTACGTACAATGCCATGAGATTAACATAAGTAGATGGACACAATTTTAAAAAGACAAACAGCTCAGTAGAAAAGTTAGCAAAAGGCAACTCACAGAGAGGAAAGACAGTGAGGAAACCTCAAGTGAGGGGGGCGGAGCTCTAAGGTTATTAATAACAAACTCACTGGAAAAGACCCTGGTGCTGGGAAAGACTGAGGGCAGGAGAAGGGGACGACAGAGGATGAGATGGTTGGATGGCATCATCAACTCAATGCACATGGGTTTGGGTGGACTCTGGGAGTTGGTGACGGACAGGGAGGCCTGGCGTGCTGTGATTCAGGGGGTTGCAAAGAGTCGGACATGACTGAGCGACTGAACTGAACTGAAGTTCTAATTAAAAGAACAATGAGATATACTTTTGTGGGGGTCAGGAAAGAAAGAAAGAGATAAAGGAAGGAAAAAGGAAGAAGGGAGGGAGAAGCCAAGACCTTCTGCGGGGGTGGGGGGGAAGGGGGGTGGGGGCTGGAGCCCACGGCACGCACAACTTAGCTTGCAGGATCTTGGTTCCCAGAGAAGGCACTGAACCTGAGCCACCGCAGTGAAAGCCCTAAGTCCTAACCTCCAGTTAATTCCCAAGAAACTAAAACTTCATCCACAGTGTGGATATTCCTACATGACTCTGGCAGAACTGTTAATTTGATTAGCCTTTCTGAAGCATAATTAGGCAAGCTTGAAACAGCTTAAAAACACATATACCTATCCAAAGGGAGAGAAAGAAAAAAGGAGTCTGGTTACTCCTAATTGTTGCAGGAATCCAGAAGACAAATAATGAGTCCTGAGCCCAGATATGGCAGGAAAATGAGTACAGCCCAAACGCCACAGTAGATAAGGTAGAGAAAATGTTAACCTTTTTTTCCTTTCTAGCAATTCACTTCTTTTCCTCTCTCATTTTCAAATACCAGTGCTATTTGACAGAAAAAAAAATCTTTCTGGCCTGATGTTTTAGATCTGTCTCTGAATGACGCAGGAACTAGGGGAAGTAGGTGGGGGTGTAGACTGGCCAAGAGCTGGGCATTTTTGAATGGGTGAGTACATGCAAGTTCTATGTGGTATATATATTTGAAGTTTTCACAATACAAAGTTAAAGACAATATATATTTGTTATTTTGACCCAGCAATTCCATTTTTAGGAATTCTTCCGAAGAAAACAATTGAGAATGTGTACAAATATTTGGTCACAAAGACATTCCCTACAACATTGTTTCTAAGAGTTGAAAAATCAGAAATGAAAGAAATGACTAATGACGTGTGCTTGGTTAAATAAATTGTGATTCTTCCATCCAGCCATACAAGCTGATGAATGTCTATGGACATAAAGTCTACTCTCAAATATCATTAAGTGAATGCTCCCAAATATTGTTAAGTGAACAATACAAGCTTTAAAAAATGTGCATTAAAAAACTGGGAATGGAATGTTCACCGACAGCAGTTTTCTCCAGGTGGTAAGATGCTGAGTAAAAATAATTTTTTTTTTTTTCTTATTGGCTGCTTCTAATTTTTCTATGATGGACTTGAAAGTGTTCTCGAAATAAGAAAAAAAGTTATACTTAATGCATAGATAAATGAATATGGGAATTGGGTAAGTGAAAAAGGGGGTAGGGAAAAAAGATAAAATGAGCAGAAAGATTAGAACAGAAATGTATCCCGTAAGATCCTTGTAACACATGAGACTGAGCCACAGGTTAGCCCAATGGATTTGGCTGAATAAGCACCCAAATGTGGCCCCTCTGCACGATTTAAGAGCAAGGCTTTCAAAACCCTGTTTTCCTTCTGTGGCACAGCAGCACAATTAGAGGTACCATTCTCAATTATCCGCCACAAATGAAGTCTGTTATTATCAGCCAAGCACAAGTCTGATAATCAAGGGCTGTGTCTCATCATTTTACAACTCACGGCAGAGAGATGAAACAGCAGTGTCTTCAACCTGATGCATCTGTGGGACAGAGACCGCTGTCAGGGCAAGGCTTCTTCACTAGAGAAGTCTAAGCCACCATAAGCACACAGGATAGAAAGTCAGGGGAGTCTGGACAGGAATGGTTTGCCCAGAGTCCCCATGGTTTGGCCATAATAAATGCAAGTTCTCAAGCTGGAGTGGCAGCTGGGGCAAAAGATGCTGCTGAGGATGTCACCACTGACTCCATGCCTTTGACAGCCCATCCATCCATCTGTGGGATGGCTAAGAAACGCTGTGAACACTGCCCTTTCCCCACAAGCCTCATGTGGCTTTCACTTTTAAGCTTCTACGTCATGAGCTGCTTGAGAGTCCAGGTGCCAGGCCTGGCAAAGCCCTGATATGTGCCCATGCCATCCAGTGGCCTTCCTGCATGTGCTTGGCCATCTGACTTGGGACAGAAATAAATTACTGAATGCTATTTCCCCCCCATGTGTCACAGGGGACCTCTTAAGTGGGGAACATTAAGGAAGTTGATGCAGGCCCAAATTCTAATTCCAGAAGCCACAGGAATCCTGTTCTAAGTGAGAAGTAATGATCAGGCCAGGGTCCTGCAATGGGTGGGAAGCAGCTTCAACAGAGTTCCTGCTTCTGCCCCATCTGAGGACGGTGGGCAGAGTGGGAAGAGCTGAAAGGAGAGAAGAGAGCTTGGTCCAGGATGGCTCTGAATGTGAAGAGAAATGGACATATGGTATGAAGACATACTATGGCCTTGATCTTGAACTTCTTGACTTATTTGGTTCCAGTTCCATGCACCATAATGCTCAGTACCATTGCAGGCATCTGCTAAAGCTTTGCCACCACCACCTCCAACTCTCCAGGGCTGAGAGGATGGGACTGGCTTATGTATACAACACTGCTCAGGAACCGAAAGGTGCCAGGTACCTCTGAAAGGTAGATATGTGAGGGTAGATGAAGTTATCCCAAGATGTGTACTGAATTAAGTTCTCCAAAAATCTATAAATCCTCTGAGTTTTAGGTGTGTTTCATTATGCTGAATGCTGAATGATGTTCCCTCAAAATTCTTAAGACCTGCGGATTTGGAGTTCACAGTATCTCATAGTGTGACCTTGTCTGGAAATAGGGTCACTCCTGACTGTAGCCACAAAATTATAAGACGCTTGCTCCTTAGAAGGAAAGTGATGACAAACCTATTCAGCTTATTAAAAAGCAGAGACATCACTTTGCTGACAAAGGTCCATATAGTCAAAGCTACAGTTTTTCCAGTAGTCATGTACTGATGTGAGAGTTGGACCATAAATAAGGTGAGTGCAGAAGAATTGATGCTTTTGAACTGGGGTGCTGAAGACTCCTGAGTCCCTTGGGCAGCAAGGAGATCAAACCAGTCAATCCTAAAGGAAATCAATCCTGAATATTCATTGGAAGGGACTGACGCTGAAGGTGAAGCTCCAATACTTGGGCCACCTGATTCAAAGAGCTGACTCATTGGAAAAGACCCTGATGCTGGGACAGATTGAAGGCAGGAGGAGAAGGGGGTGACAGAGGATGAAATGGTGGGACGTATCACTGATGCAATGGACATGAGTTTGAACAAACTCAGGGAGGTAGTGAAGGACAGGGAAGCCTGGTGTGCTGTAATCCATGGGGACGCAGAGTTGGACGCAATTTAGAGACTGAACAGCAACAACCAGATATAATAAGTTAAGATACGGTCATTACAATGGACCCTAATCCAATGCTTCTTGGTGCTGGGAGGTGTCAGTACTTAGTTTTAAGCTATTTTCCTTTTAAAGTCATAAAGCTAAAGGGAACCTCGAAAGAGCACATGGTCTGTCTCTACTGATCCTAGGCACAAACAATTTTCAATGAATCATACTTGAAAAGAGAAAAAGTCAGAGATAAAATAAAATGTATAGCCCCAAATGTCTATATATATATATACACACACACACATGCAAAACACAAGAAATACACAACATAAACTGAAATTACTAGACATGGTGGTAAAGATGATCTCACCCAAATTTGGTGGGGTGGATGGTGTGATAACTGGACCACACTGCCCAGAAGAAAAGAGGTGCCCCAGCAAGGAGGGGAGAGGGCACATAGAGGAGCTGGACATGCCTCTGTGGGAATTCAGGAGGAGGCATGTGGCAGGGTGTATCCAACTCAGGAAACTCTAGAATTCTGTAAGAATAAGTCTAAAGGTTCAGAGGAGAAAGGAGACAAGTATGCTGGTGGCTAGGGTAGAACTAAACTTGGCAGGGGCCAAAAGTTATCCACGTTTGTGAAATTAAGAATTGACAGTACTGGGACTTCCCTGGTGGTCCAGTGGCTAGGACTCTGTACTCCCAATGTAGGGGGCCCAGGTTCAAACCCTGATCTCACGTGCTCCAACTAAGACCCAGCACAGTCCAATAAACAAATGAAAGTAAATTTGAAGAATTGATGGTATCTCTAAAGCTCCATACTTCTTAAAAAGCCCTAGTACATCTGTAGTTATATTTGAAAGGTTATATTTTTCTGTATGCAGGTCAGAAAGCAACAGTCAGGACTGGACATGGAACACAGACTGGTTCCAAATAGGAAAAGGAGTATGTCAAGGCTGTATATCGTCACCCTGCTGATCCCCTGGAGAAGGAAATGGCAACCCACTCCAGGACTCCTGCCTAGAAAATTCCATGGATGGAGGAGCCTGGTGGGCTACAGTCCATAGAGTTGCAAAGAGTCAGACACAACTAAGCAACTTCATTTTCACTTTATTTAACTTATATGCAGAATAGATCATGAGAAACGCTGGGCTGGATGAAGCACAAGCTGGAATCAAGACTGCCGGGAGAAATATCAATAACCTCAGATATGCAGATGACACCACCCTTATGGCAGAAAGTGAAGAAGAACTAAAGAACCTCTTGATGAAAGTGAAAGAGGAAAGTGAAAAAGGTGGATTAAAACTCAACATTCAGAAAACTAAGATCATGGCATCTGGCCCCATCCCTTCATGGCAAGTAAATAGGGAGACAGTGGAAACAGTGGCTGACTTCATTTTTGGGGGCTCCAAAATCACTGCAGATGGTGACTGCAGCCATGAAATTAAAAGACGCTTACTCCTTGGAAGGAAAGTTATGACCAATCTAGACAGCATATTAAAAAGCAGAGACATTACTCTGCCAACAAAGGTCTGTATAGTCAAAGTTATGGTTTTTCCAGTAGTTGTGTATGGATGTGAGAGTTGGATCATAAAGAAGTCTGAGCGCTGAAGAATTGATGCTTTTGAACTGTGGTATTGGAGAAGACTCTGGAGAGTCCCTTGGACTGCAAGGAGATCCAACCTAAAGGAGATCTCCATCCTAAAGGAGATTAATCCTGAGTGTTCATTGGAAGGACTGATGTTGAAGCTGAAACTCCAATACTTTGGCCACCTGATGTGAAGAGCTGACTCATTTGAAAACACCCTGATGCTGGGAAAGACTGAAGCCAGGAGAAGAAGGGGACAACAGAGGATGAGATGGTTGGATGGTATCACCGACTCAATGGACACGAGTTTGGGTAAACTCCAGGAGTTGGTGATGGACAGGGTGGCCTGGCGTGCTGCGGTCCATGGGCTTGCAAAGAGTTGGACACAACTGAGCGACTGAACTGAACTGAACTGATTTTTCCAAAAATGTTACCTACAAGTGAACTCTTTGAGAACACTGACACTGGGGCCTGTTTTAATCATCTTAACTTTCAGATTCCATTCAAACAGACATCTATTTGGCTTTTTTTCAATGTGACCATGTTTACTAATTATTTTTCTGCTCCTCACGGGATTTGAAGCTGAGTTTTTAATCAAATTAATTCCTTAATTGCAGAAATAACTGAAATGGTTCAGCATTCTTTCATAATGCTAGTACTTTTTTTAAAAAGGTTTCTTGATGTGGACCGTTTTTAAGTCTTTATGGAGTCTGTAACAGTATTGTTTCTGTTTTATGTTTTAGTGTTTTGGCTGAGAAGCATGTGGGACTTTAGCTCCCCAACAAGGGATCAAACCCCCACCCCCTGTATTGGAAGGTGAAGTGCTAACCACTGGACCACCAGGGAAGTCCCCATAATGTTAGTTTTAATGCAGAGAGTATGCCGTGAATCTGCTCTCCCCTCTTCAAACTTCTGTCAAATGCGACTAAGACAGATAAATCACATAACACTCATTTGTGTCTGGACAGACTCTTTCCTGTTTATCTGATCTTTTCCTATTCTTTATAGGCTTGTCAGGTTTTAAGAAATACAGAAACATCTTGAATACTTCTGACATCAAATAAAAGAAACCCATTTTTTTCATTTGACATGGTAAGATTTTATTTCTACTGCCAGGAAAGATGCGTATCTCTCATTTTTCATTTTATATGCAACTGTGAGAAATAATTGAAAAGAATCTGCTCAGCAAATCACTGTTGGAAGTCCCAAACCATATGAATGACCGAGTCCTAATTAAGTAGCAGTAATGGCATTATCTTTATTAAAGTAACAAAATATATTTATGTTGACCATTTCCATGGCTCCTTTCTTCAAACTATTTTTCTGACTTTTAAAAATTGTATTTTGAAAGATTATAATAGCAATGCAAAAGAGAGAAAGGAAGCAAACACCCACCGTTAATCACAACATCTCAGCATAGCCACTAAAAGCATTTTGCTGCATTTCCTGTTTTTAATAACATAACTTTTCTTACATGACTTTCATCATGATAGATATACCAAACTGCAACCTGCATTTTTTCATTATGCATGAGATCAGGGATCTCCCCTGCTGCACACCCGTTCCTTGGAAAAATCGCCTTCCATGAAACTGGTCCTTGGTGCCAAAAAGGCTGGAGATTGCTAAGTTAGTTCATAAACATTTCTGGTGCTATTTTACAATGTTAACAGTAATTATTTTAATGGCTGTAAAATATTCTTCTGTGTAGATATGTAATATTCTTTTAAAATTATTTCCTTCTCCTAGCTATGAAATTGTTGCTATCTCATCATCTTGCTATTATAAACAATCCCTTGATATTCTTTGCATAGATGAATATTATTGTAAATAAATTATTACTTTAGGAGAGTTTTCAAACAATGAAATTAATTGGCTGAAAGATATAAACAGTTTTGGTGGCTCAATACTTTGGTGGCTTTGCAAGGGGTTGTATTCTGTATACTTGCACCAGCAAGAGACTAGAAAAGCACTGATGCTATGGTTCATAGATACTGGGGAAAACAGACTTGGAAAAACAAAATCTTCCTTACTCCTCCTTACCTTAATGGGAGTATTAAATAAAGTCATCAGTATTCCCTATATGTTCAAAGAAGTTGTACAGAATATCTGCCATCCTTAATGCCCAAACTGTGAAATGCATTCAGGAGGGAACAAAGTTCACGCAATTTTTCTGCAGGTCAAGAATTAAAGGGACGGATGAGGGGAGGAGAAACTGCAAATGGCAAGTTCTACTTTGTCTGCTTTGCTTGGGTAAGAATGACTGATTTGTTGCAGTTTGTTTTCTACTCTTGGAAAAAATCCTGGGGACTTCCCTGGTAGTCCAATGGTTAAGACTTCATGCTTCCAATGCAAGGGGTGCAGATTCAATCACTAGTTGGGGAAATAAAGATCTCACATGCCTGCCATGCAGCCAAGAAAAAAAAAAAAAACTTGCTATGAGGGAACTGTGTGTTTGCATTGGATCTTGGGATCTGCAGGACTTGGTCATTATTATCATGGTGCTAAAAGGAAACGGTGACTGGTACAAGTTTCCAAATACAATTTTTTTCTGTGAGTACAAAAGGGCCCTTTTTACTTTTGGTAGAACATAGCTTCTGGTGTCTATTGCAAAATACTCACGCAAACATTCCCCTCAGTCTTTCCTACACACAAAGCAATTCTACTGATCCAGGTGGCAAAGAGTCAAACATGGCTGAGCATGCATGCATCCGCCCCAGCCATAATCAATTATTATTATTATTTCATCAATAACTGAAGTATCCAATAAGTATACAACCTTATATTGGTAATCTAAAGATTAGAAACCATCTTCCAACAGGGTTCCAAATCCCTTTGCAACCGCCTCTCCTGAGAGGCACCTACACCTCTGGGACAACGTGTAAATTCATCTACGGAATTCCTGACATAAACGAAAAGGCTGTGTGTTTTAACAAGTGCTAATGGCTTGTCCACATGGAGGGGCTTTCAGGCACATAAGATCCTAAAGTATTTTAAAATTCAAAGTAACTGTCCTTTTTACAACTAAAAAATGGCATAGTGACCTGCCACATTTTCACCTGGTTCTTCATTCTTTTGATAGGCTGCCCCTGGGGATTCTAGGTATAAATGATTGACACATTTCAACGAGCTGGTTTTTACAGATGATGGAATGAAAGGAGGAGGAGATATACTTGTAAGTATCCACCTTTTATAATTTGCCTTATTCTCTAAAGGGTTTAAAGTGACTCAGTGAATGTCTGTATGTCGTCATGCTGTTTTGCACCTGATCTGCAGGTCAGATTTCTGGTGACTGTAGGTTTCATGTGTATCAATGGTGAGGCAACCTGTCCTAAGTCAAGAGGGCTCAAGTGACACTGTGATCTTACACATAATACATTTTAAAAGAGTGATACATTTGTTTAAAAAAAATGCCCCCCAAAACTGAAGAGAATTACAAGTGACATTATATCTCTGGAGGGAATTTTTTAAATTTTTAAGGGAGAAATGGAAAAGGAAAGGATACAAAGATGTCATTTGTTGATTCAGCACATTTTTGAAGCACTGTACTAGGGGCTGGGGGCATCAGTGAATAAGACAGCCCCTTCTTTCATGGAACTTACGTTCCAGAAGGTAATTACAAACTCTCTGATCTGACGATATACACATTTTACATTTTAAACTTGTGTAAATATGAAAACACAAAAGTAAAAGCTAAAATTCCCCAAAAACTTCAGCAAATGCAAGCATTACTATTTCTTCATATATAGAGTGTATACAAAGCAACAAAAAAAGAATGTTAGGAACTTCCCTGGTGGTCCAGTGATTAGGAATCTGCCTGCCAATTCAGGAGACACAGGATCGATCCCTGGTACAGGAAGATTCCACGTGTCACAAGGCAACTAATCCCTTTCACACAACTACTGAGCCTGCACTCTAGAGCCAGTATACGCTCCAACAAGAGAAGCCACAGCGATGAGAAGCTCACATACTGCAACTAGAGAGCAGCTTCTGTTCCCCGCAACCAGACCCCGCGCACAGCAATGAAGATCCAGCACAGCCAAAAATAAATCAATAAAACTTTTAAAAAAGCCTTCCAGTGCGAGGGGTGCGATCCCGGGTCGTGGATCCCACAAGCCAAAAAAAAAGGAGGCATAAAACAGAAGCAATACCGTAACAAATTCAATAAAGACTTCAAAAATGGTCCACACCAAAAAAACCTTAAAAAAGAAAATGTTGTGATTCCACCTAGTAGATAACTAGGGGAAGAATGTGACCAGAAAGTGTGCAAGAAAAGCCACAAGGAACTAGCTAACAAATAATTAGAATGTGTAGCCTCAGATCCTATGGATTAAATTAAAATAATGAGATATCATTCTTTTACTATCAAATTAACAATGCTAAACAAGATTTATACAGATTTCTTGAAATGGATACTCTTTTAACTGCTGGTAGAGGTGTAAATTAATGTAATACTAAGGATCAAGGCATTGATTTCCAGAACATCTGAGATGATATTCTCCTAGCAACCATCATTTCTTCACACCGAGTGCCACAATCTCCCACCATTGGGATCAAAGCAGTTTGCTCTCCGCCGTTTACCAGTATGTGGATCTAAACTAAACTCACAAGTCTGCTCTGGGAATGCATGTTTAGGACAGACATGAATCACGGCCCTGGGCTAATTCTATATCTTGGAACCTTTTCCATGAAAGTATTCTTTTCACTTTGGTGAAGGACAGGATGTTCCAAGCTGTGAGTCATTTTTATTTATAAAACGGGATGGATGAGGTGACATCAAGGAAAATGGCAGAATAAGGATCTCCAAAAACCTTCTCTTCCATAGAAAGCAATGAGAACAAAGGCAAAAGCTGTCAGAACCAACAGCTTTGTGCTATTTCACATACCAGGCTGCTTACCCTTCAGGATGCCTGCTGCCTAACTTGGACTAAAACCCATTCAATTTTAACTGTTTACTAATAATAAACAAATCATTATTCAACTCATGGCATTCATTGAAAGCACGCATTTCAAAGGAAATATAATATCACCCAGTGTGTGAGGGTAAGGGAACTGTCTTGACCGCTTACTGCCAAAGCCAATGCATTTATTATCACACGCATTTATTATCACTCCTCCCTTGTCAAATAAAAAGGCACAACTACCTCTTCCACCCAGACACACACACCACTATACACACATATATACACACACATACAATCAAGAGAAGAGATAACAGTCAACAGAGATCATGTATATTGAGAGAATGTGAAGCAGTTTGGAGGAATGGTCCTTGACGTGGCAGGGTGGAGAAAGCTGAAGCCTGGTGCATGGAGAGGGCCTGCTGATGAGAAGTGGGCTGCTTTCCTCCACAGAATCCAAGAAAAGCTCAGGAATCTCAGGCCTTAGGCATCAGTGAAGTGCAGCAGGGTTGACTGAGCTCTTTTCTCTAGGTCCCCACCTACCTACTTTCAGCAGTCAGGCAGCTGCCCTTTCCTCATCCCTGTAGGAGATGAAAGGTTTCATTTCTAAAGAGATTGAGCCATAGATCTGGATCCAGGATCCCAGGGGATGGAAAGACAGGGACCTTTACTGAAAACAGGAATTGAGAGAACCTCCAGACATACAGCCGGCCAACAGGCACATGAAAAGATGCTCAGCATCTCTAATTATTAGAAACTCCAAATCAAAAGCACAAGGTATCACCTCACACTGGTCAGAAAGACCATCACCAAAAAGTCTACAAATAATAGATGCTAGAGAGGGCGTGGAGAAGAGAAGCCTCCTACAGTGCTGGGGGGAATGTAAATTGGTACAGGCACTATGGAGAACAGTCTGGAGGTGCCTTCAGAAACTAAAAATACTCCACAGAAGACATACAGATGTCTAATAAACACATGAAAAGATGTTCAGCATCACTCATTACTCAGTGCAGTTCAGTCGCCCAGTCGTGCCCGACTCTTTGCGACCCCATAGACTGCAGCACGCCAGGCTTCCCTGTCCATCACCAACCCCTGGAGCTTGCTCAGACTCAAGTCCATTGACATGATGATGTCATCCAACATCACGCGGATGACGTGGTGATGCCATCCAACCACCTCATTATTAGAGAAATGTAAATCGAAACCATAATGAGGTATCACCTCACACCAGTCAGAACGGCCATCATCAAAAAATCTATAAACAATTAAGACTGGAGAGGATATGGAGAAAAGGAAACACTCCTGCATTGTTGGTGGGAAAATAAATTGATACAGCCACTATGGAGCATAGTATGGAGAGTCCTTAAAAAACCAGGACTACAGCTACTGTATGACCCAACAATCCCACTACGAGGCATATACCCTCAAGAAACCATAATCGAAAAACACACGTGTGCCAGTGCTCATTGCAGCACTATTTACAATAACCAGGACACGGAAGCAACCTAGATGTCCACTGACAGATGAATGGATAAAGAAGCCGTGGTACATATGCACAATTACTCAGCCATGAAAAGGAACACATTTGAGTCAGTTCTAACAAGGGAGATGAACCTAGAGGCTATTATACAGAGTGAAGTCAGTCAGAAAGAGAAAAACAAACATCGTATATTAACACATATATATGGAATCTAGAAAGATGGTACTGCTGAACTCATCTGCAGGGCAGCAGTGGAGACGCAGACACAGAGAACAGACTTGTGGGCACAGCAGGGGAAGGAGAGGGGGGACGAATGGAGAGAGCAGCGCTGAGATGCACATATTACCATACGCAAACAGATGGCCAGTGGGGAGTTACCGCCCGACGCAGGGAGCTCAAACCTGGTGCTCTGTGACCACCTAGAGAGGCGGGACAGCGTGGGAGGCGGGCGAGTGGCTCCAGAGGGCGGGGACATACACAACACCTATGGCTGACTCATGCTGATGTACGGCAGAAACCCACACAATATGGTAGAGCAAGTATCCTCCAATTAAAAATAGAGAAATTTTTAAAAAAATGCCTAGCAGAATGCTTGGCAAACAGTAAATCAGCAAATTTTTCGGATATATATTTTGAAAAAGGCGTTTTCAATATTTAAATAGACTCATGGGAAAACATGGGACAATGACTCTAATGTATACTTTGGTAACAATTTGCAAATTCATTAGATCTCATTCTTTAGTACTCTGTAGATAATCACTGAGCAATTATTTAGCAATAAAGTCACATCTTACTTAAAGGAAAAAAAACCCTAAAACAGTGTTACCATATGATCTAGCAACCCCATTCCTTGGCATTTACCTGGAAAAGAGGAAAACTCTAATTTGAAAGGATACACACACCCCAATTTTCATAGCAGCAGTACTGACAACAGCCAAACATGGAAACAACTCAAGTGCCCATCAACAGAAACTGGATAAAGTAGATGTGGTAGAAATACAGTGGAATATTATTTAGTCATAAAAAATGAAATCCTGCCATTTGCAGCAACATGGATGGACCTAGAGATTATCATACTAAGTGAAGTAAGTTAGAAAGAGAAAGACAAATACATATGATATGTATTTAGATTCTTACATGTAGAATCAAAAAAATAATACAAGTGAATCTATATACAAAACAGGAAAACACAGGAAACAAACAGACGGTTATCAAAAGGGGAGAGAGGGAGGGTAAATTAAGACATACAGGATTAATAGATATAAACTACTAATACTACACATAAAACATATAAGCAACAGGATTTACTGTATAGCCAGGGACTATATTCAATATCTTACAATAACCCATAATGGAAAATAATCTGAAAAAATACATATATAAAATGGAATCACTTTGCTGTACACCTGAAACTAACACAATATTGTAAATCAAATGAAGTGAAAGTTGCATCTGACTCGTAGCAACTCCATGGATTATGTAGCCTGCCAGGCTCCTTGTCCGTGGAATTCTCCAGGCCAGAATACTGGAGTGGGTACCCATTCCCTCCTCCAGGGGATCTTCTCAACCCAGGGATTAAACCCAGCTCTCCTACACTGCAGGCGGATTCTTTACCAGCTGAGCCACAAGGGAAGCCCAAGAATACTGGAGTGGGTACCCATTCCCTTCTCCAGGGGATCTTCCCAACCCAGGGATCGAACTGGGGTCTCCTGCATTGCAGGCAGATTCTTCCCTGTTACCAGGGAAGCCTGTAAACCAGCTATACTTCAATTTAAAAAGATTCTTTAACCACTAGACCACCAGGGAAGTCCCTCAGTCAGCTTTTCAGTTTCCCACACTTAAGTATTAGTGAGACCAAAATTTTTTCATCTTTATTGGATATCTGAATTTCTTATTTACAAATGGTCTATTCACTGTCTTTATCTGTTTTACTTTTCTATTTCCTATAAATTATTAACAGAATTTAAGATAAGCCATTAACTATTTATCTGCCATGTATGTTGAAAATACTTTTCCTAATTTGCGTTTGCCTACTTACTTTGTTTACAGTTTGTTTCCTGGTGTACAAAAAATTCAAAATTTTATGTAACAAACCTGAGGCTTCTTTTCCTTTGCAATCCACCCATTTCTGTTGTCTCAGAAAATCTGCCTTATCCTAAAATTAAATATGTCTGTGTATGTGTCTGTGTATGTTAAGTCATTTTAGCCATGTCCAACTCTGCGACCCTGTGGACTGTAGCCCACCAGGCTCTTCTGTCCATAGGATTCTCCAGGCAAGGATACTGGACTGGCTTGCCATGCCCTCCTCCGGAGGATCTTCCCGACCCAGGGATCAAACCCACATCTCTTATGCCTCCTGTATTGGCAAGCAGGTTCTTTACCACTAGCACCACCTGGAAGCCCAAAATTAAATATATGCTAATATATGTTCTTCTAGTTTTATAGTTCAAAAGTATTTAATTCTTTAATCAATATGGAATTCACTGTATGTGGTACGAAGAGTATAATATTTACAAGTTATTTAATCATCTAGCATAAAATATCTCTCTTTCCTACTGAGTTGTCATACTTTCTTTATCAAATATAGAGATCTTATGTATTCTGGAGCCCGTTTTTGAGCTCAGTTCAGTTATCTCAGCTCCTCTTTCAGATGTTCACTGTATGTCTCCCCCCTCACACTGCTAAGTTTCTAGTTACAAGTAAATAACTAAAGTCCATCCAAACACCCTGAAATAACTTCATAGTTTCTCATTCTTCCCTTTTTATTTTTTGGCATCCTACTGATTACTTATCTAAAATAGTTAATTTTTATCAAACACATGTACACATATTTGAAAATTTTTAGAAACAGGAAAGAATTTTTACATTTTTGAAAAGAAAGAAACTAGGTATACTTTTCTTTCTTATTAATAATACAGTGATCTATTGAATATCTCTGATGGTTTTAATAATTAATTCAACAAATACTATGCACTCTGTGTGAGCCATTTTCCTAGATGCTCAGTATACAAGGCAAGAACAGACAAAAATCCCCTCCTTTGTGACGTTTGCGTTCTGCGGGGAGACAGGTGAAAACGTGGTAAGTAAACTTTTAGATGCAGTGTATCAGATGGCGATGAGCACTATGAAGAAAGACAAACCAAGAAAGGGGGACAGGGAATTCTGAACAAGTGACTAGGGATGACCTCAAGAAGAAGTCATGTGAATCAAGAGCTAAAGAGAGTAAAAGAGCCTTTACTTTTCTTCTATAACTTTGCAAATGTGTTACTTACATTGCCACCCCCGGTGTATCTTCAGATATATTTTAAGTATATCTTGAATCAACACATTAATCATTCACTGCCTTTCTACTATGATGAGTGAAATGTTAATCTTGACATCTCAAAAGGAATCACTGCCTATTTTAAATATCAAATTCATCATGAGTTTATGGTCTATCAATATACTTACAGGAGTGAAGCAGCCTGTTGGAAACCTTTGAACCGTAGAACGAAATACGAAGCTCCTATATTAAAAAAAAAAAAAGATACGATTTTCCAAACATATTTTTAAATGTAAGGATCTTTAACATATTCTTATTAAATATTTTAAAATGCTAATCTGAATATAATGGGCATAAATGAGGTTTAAAAGTCATTAGTGTTGGCTGTTAAGTATGTAAATAGAGAGGCATGAGTGAAATTAGTAAAAGCAACTTAATCAGTACTTAGTTACCTGGAAGCTTGCTTGGGAACTGGTGGAGGAAGCAGCTCGTATTGCCCTGGCGAAAGCTTAACTGACTACACAGAACAGACAAGGACACCAATAAAAGATTAACAGAGGTCCCAAACTCACTTTGTTATCTATCGTTCATATAATTTATTTTATGACCATACCAACATTATATCATTTATTTTCTATTTTAAGAATGGAAAAGGTATATTTTCAAAGGTAGAGCTTCAAAACACTCAACAGATACTCGCTTTACATGGTGAATTTTATGACAGTACACCTGCAGTGGTATGTAGAAAAATGTTGTACAATTAATCACATTTTAAGTATACTTGATTCAACAAATCCAATCGACCACAAAACAGTGAGCCTGCTCTGCTGGTAAAGAACTGCTAGGAGTGGCGGGAAATACAGGCCATGTTCTCATAATACATAAACAATTCTAACATAAGACACTATAACCAATACTAAAAGTTAAAGACTGGACATCTGGGGGCAGAGAGAGATTAACCCAACTGGGTGACGCATAGCTAACATCACATGCTCAGTGGTGAAAAGCTGTTCCTCTGAGTCCAGGAACAGAATAGGGGTGCCTAAGTCTCCATTCCTATTCAACATAGTACTGGAAGTCCTAGGGAGTAATTCTGCAAGAAAATGAAATAAAAGGTATCCAAACTGTAAAAGAAGTAGTAAAATTGTCCCTGTTTGCAGATGACATGACCTTACATATAAAATACTCTAAAGAACTCCCAGCTTCCCAGGTGACTCAGTGGTAAAGAATCTGCCTGCCAATATAGACATACAGGGTTGATCCCTGGGTTGGGAAGATCCCTTGGAGAAGGAAATGGCAACCCACTCCAGTATTCTTGCTTGGGAAATCACGTGGACAGAGGAGACTGGTGAGCCACCGTCCATGGGTTCACAAAAGAGTCCATGGGTTCACAACTTAGCAACTAAACAACAAAGAACCCCACCAAAAAACTGTTTGAACTAATGACAAAATCAGTAAAGCTGCAGGATACAAAAACAACACAGAAACTCAGTTGAGTTTATATACTAATAATGAACTATCTAAAAAAAATTAAGAAAACAAGCTCATTTACAATAGCATCAAAAATGTAACGTAGTTAGGAATAAATCTGACTAAGGAGATGGAAGATCTGTACACTGAAAAGTATAAGACACTGATGAAAGAAGCTGAAGACACAAATAAATGGAAAGATATACCATGGTTATGGATTCAAAGAATTAATACTGTTAAAATATCCAGATTATCCAAAGCAATCTACAGATTCAGTGCAATCCCTAGCATAAAACAGCATTTTTTCAAAGATATAGAAGAAATAACTCTAAAATCAACATAGAACCACAAAGGGCCCCAGATAATCAAAGCAATCTTGAGAAAGAACAAAGCTGAAGATATCACACATTCTGATTTCAAACTATACTGCAGAGCTATGGTAATCAAAACAGGATGTTACCAGCATAAAAACAGACACATAGACTAATGGAATAAAATACAGAGCCCAGAAATAAATCCAGACAGAAATGGCCAACTAATCTTTGACAAGGGCACCAAGAATACACAATAAGGAAGCTATAGTCTCTTCAATAAATGGTATCTGGGAGACTGGAGGTCCCTGTGCAAAAAACAAAATTAGACCCTTCAAAATTACTGAATGCTTAAGTGTAACATGCTGCTGCTGCTGCTGCTAAGTCACTTCAGTCATGTCCGACTCTTTGTGACCCCAGAGACGGCAGCCCACCAGGCTCCCCCATCCCTGGGATTCTCCAGGCAAGAACACTGGAGTGGGTTGCCATTTCCTTCTCCAATGCATGAAAGTGAAAAGTGAAAGTGAAGTCGCCCCCTCAGTTCAGTTCAGTTCAGTCGCTCAGTCATGTCCGACTCTTTGCAACCGCATGAATAGCAGCACGCCAGGCCTCCCTGTCCATCACCAACTCCCGGAGTTCACTCAGACTCACGTCCATCGAGTCTGTGATGCCATCCAGCCATCTCATCCTCTGTCGTCCCCTTCTCCTCCTGCCCCCAATCCCTCCCAGCATCAGAGTCTTTTCCAATGAGTCAACTCTTCGCATGAGGTGGCCAAAGTACTGGAGTTTCAGCTTTAGCATCATTCCCTCCAAAGAAATCCCAGGGCTGATCTCCTTCAGAATGGACTGGTTGGATCTCCTTGCAGTCCAAGGGACTCTCAAGAGTCTTCTCCAACACCACAGTTCAAAAGCGTCAATTCTTTGGCGCTCAGCCTTCTTCACAGTCCAACTCTCACATCCATACATGACCACTAGACAGCATATTAAAAAGCAGAGACATTACTTTGCCAACAAAGGTTTGTCTAGTCAATGCTATGGTTTTTCCAGTAGTCATGTATAGATGTGAGAGTTGGACTATAAAGAAAGCTGAGTGCCGAAGAATTGATGCTTTTGAACTATGGTGTTGGAGAAGACTCTTGAGAGTTCGTTGGACTGCAAGGATATCCAACCACTCCATCCTAAAGGAGATCAGTCCTGAGTATTCATTGGAAGGACTGATGTTGAAGCTGAAGCTCCAATACTTTGGCCACCTGATGTGAAGAGCTGACTCATTTGAAAAGACCCTGAAGATTTTCAAGATTGAGAGTAAGAGGAGATGGGGAAGACAGAGGATGAGATGGTTGGATGGCATCACCGACTCAATGGACATGAGTTTGGGTAGACTCCGGGAGTTGGTGATGGACAGGGAGGCCTGGCGTGCTGCAGTTCATGGGCTCGCAAAGAGTCGGACACGACTGAGTGACTGAACTGAACTGCGCACTTTGGTGCAAACATAAAATGGTATGGCCATTATGGAAAACAGTATGGAGATTCCTCAAAAATCAAAAACAAAACTACCATATCATCCAGCAGTCCCACTTCCGGGTATATATCCAAAGGAAACAAAATCCATATTTGGAAGAGATATCTTCAGTGTACATTCACTGCGGCATTATTCACGACAACCGAGCTATGGAAATAAACTAGGTGTCCATCCATGGTTGAATGGGTAATGAAAATGTGATATATAGCCCCTTACTGGATATATTATGTTGTTCAGCTGTTAAAAAAAAAGGAAACCCTAGCATTTGCAACAACATGGATGAATCTGGAGAGCATTATTCTAAGTCAAATAAGCCAAACAGAGGAAGACGAATACCATTTTGTAACACTGATGTGTGGAATATGAAAGGGTTGTACTCATAGAAACACAGGGTAAAATGGTGATTCCAGGAGCTGACAGATGGCGGAAATGGAGAAATATTGGTCAAAATACAAATTTTATTATAAGATAAATAAGTTCTGGAGATCTAATGCAGAGCATAGTGACTACAGTTAATAATACTGTATTGTACACTTGAGAATTGCTAGGAGAGTAGATCTTATGTGTTTTTATCACACACACACACACACACAATGGTAACTGTGTGAGGTGATCGATGTGTTAATTAACTTGACTGTGGTAACCATTTCACAATTTATACATATATCAAATCATGTTGTACACCTTAAATATGTTCAATTTTATTTGTCAGTTATACCTCAGTAAAGCTAGGTTGGGGGGAGAAATAAGTAAATCTAACTGGGTGATATAAAGATGGTAAAGACAGCAAGATTTGAGTATGCTTTAAAGAAAGGTAAGACTTCCTTGAGCGGGGCAAGGGGGAGATCCTAAGAAGGAAGAACATTGTAGAACAGACTGTCTCTCTGCCCATTGTGAAACTTGTTATAAACCACCTGGATAGCTCCATTATTCCTGGGTCTGTGGATGTCAGCCCAGAGTAAGAGAAGTAAGGGAGAGTTAGGAACTGGTAAGCATAGAACTGGTAAACTGGCTCTGTGAAGGGAGGGATGGAGAAAAAGAAAGAGAATGAGAAGCCAGGGGAAGACAGATGGGAACTTCCTATGTTCAAGGAGTTGGCAGGGAGGAGTTGAATCCTTCTCAAAACGGACACTCTTCTTCCACCCCTATTAATTTAAAATCAGATTTAAAAATACAATACTGCTCTTGTTGGAAACGAGACGTTCATATCCTGGTGTTATCTGCCTCATGTAAGTTCACCTATTGTATCTGATCCTACAGCTATCTTTCTTATATTAATACAGAATTTTGACTGCAGAGGCATTTTCTGTGGATTCAGTGATAAGAACAGTAAATACAAATTTTATGATGAAATAGACACAATGTCCTAATGCACCTGTGCATTGTTAATTGCTCACTTGACAGAATAAACATCTAGGGAACATAGGTATTTATTATTATTATTATATGCTGGAAGCATAGAAATGTATTTTAAGCAGGGGGCTTTCTTGGGGGGCACAGCATTCTACTTCTTGATTTTGATGACGATGACACAGGTGTTTGCTTTCTATTTACTTTACACTGTGAATGCATGCTTCATGCTCCTTGCTCTCTGCTCCCTCTCTCTCCCACTCAGGCACCTTATATACACATATACAGGAGGAGAAGGAAGAAAGAGAACTGAAAGGTGAGGGGGAAAAAAAAAACTTTAAAGCCACTCTTTATTCATCTATACTCAGCAATTGCCTAAGATTTTTTTCAATGAAGCAATCATGGAAAAACTCTTAGCCTTACTCTAGAAAGGAATACTGGTTATCCATAGCTTCTTTATTTGTCCTGCTTTACTTGGCATTGGCCACTCTTTGCTATTCAATATAGCTGAGGGAGGACTAAGACTTTTCCAGGAAGTCTTAAATACTCAGCTGCCTTACATAAGAGATTGCTTCTCTGTTCTTCGCTGAACATGCTGCAAGCTACCTGGAGGGCTCCCTTGTCCATGTATGTAAAGCATGTTTGCATGCATGCATTTATATACAGTAAGCACATTTTACTCTAATTCCTACCTATGCTGCTTCATTCCTCACTTGCAATGTAAGGCTCAGAGAATCTAGACAATATGCCCATAAAAACAGCTACTCCTAGTTAATCAATGTTTCAATCCATGCTGATTAGGCACTCAGAAATCCTGCAGTAGCTTGGAGTCACAGAAAAAGTCAGGAAGCTATTAGTGTGGATATGTATTTCAGTTGTGTTGTACCAACTCCAAGGTCAGAAAATTGGGGTAAATTAAAAGATCCAACCCTACTCATTAGGATGACATAGGAAAAAGCTCTAATTTCATTCTTTCACACGTGGTTGTCCAGTTTTCCCAGCATCAATACTAAAGACACAGTCTTCTTCCCACTGTATATTCTTGCATCCTTTGTTGTAACTTAATTAACCGTAAAGGCATGGTTTTATTTCTGGGCTCTCTATTCTGTCCCATTTATCTATGCCATTACTATACTGTTTTGATCACTGTAACTTTGTAGTATAGTTTGAAATCAGAGAGGGTGATAACTCTGGCTTTGTTGTTTTGCCTCAAGATTGCTTTCACTATTCAAGGTCTTTTGTGGTTCTATATAAATTGTAGGATTATGTTCTAGTTATGCAAAAAAAAAATTCATGGGTGTTTTGACAGGTATTATATTAAATCTATAGATTGATTTGGGTAGTACAGACATTTCAACTATATTAACTCTTCTGAACAATGAACATGGGATATCTTTCCATTTCTTTGCATCATGATGCATGGAAAAGATTCAAAATATATTTCAAAGGAAAAAGAAAAGTTCTGGTTTCTGCTGATGGCAGGCTAGGTTACTTGGATGATGAACCTTCCCACTGTAGACAACTACTAGAAATGAGGGACAAAATATACAAAATAAACAAGAGCTTTTAATGAGATATGAAACTGATAATAAAGTCATAAGGAATATAAGATCCCTACACCAAGAGATGGGCTTCCCAGGTGGCGCTAGTGGTAAAGAATCCACCTGCCAAGACAGGAGACATCAGAGACTCAGGTTCTATCCCTGGGTCAGGAAGATCCCCTGGAGAAGGGCATGGCAACCCACTCCAGCTTCTTGCCTGGAGAGTCCCAGGGACTGAGGAGCCTGGAGGGCTATAGTCCATGGGGTCGCAAGAGAGTCAGACACAACTGAGCAACTGAGCAACAACAAAACCAAGAGAGAGCAAGAAACCAGAGATACAAATGGCCTAGTTTTGCTCAAAGGATTTAAGCTGGTCCAAACTAAACTCAGCAGAGGAACAGACCTGGATTTGAGTGAACTTTAAAGCCCTAGAAGAATCCAGAAGCTAAAGCTTGGATCATCGATGATGGTGATCTGGTGGGAGTCCTACCCACAGAAACTGGAGGCCCTAAAGGGAGTTTCCTGAAAGCCACCCTCCCACCTCACCCCAGTGCTAAGGGGAGTACAGCAAGAGATGTCTTGGTGCTACGCAGAATTGAGACAACAGGGAGAAACCCATCCTTGAAAGAGTATAACCGTGGGCTGGTTCCTTTCATGGATTCTGGTCCAAATTCCCATCACTAGAGTGACCCAAGAATATATTAGCAGTGTATTTCAAGTGGCACCACCCTAAATATTAGCAGAAACCAAAAACAAACTTTCTCTGAAGGAAAAACACTTTCATCTTAGGGAATCCAAGGAAACAACCTTTCAGGGGCAATGAACAATACACAGTCAAAGATAATCACACATCCAGGGAAACAAAATGATGAAGGCCCAGTCGGATTTCAGAAATACAAGCAATCAATTCATTCCATGCATTCAACAAATATTAACCAATCAGACACTATTCTAGAGGCAAAAATGTTAACAGTGAACAAAACAGATAAGTATTCAGGCCGTCATAAAGCTTTACTCTCATGGGAGGAGGCAGACAACAAATAATAAATGCAAACTGTAAATAAATTATATAGTATACTGATGGCTCTAGGTTCTTAGGAAACAAAAGAGGAGGGCAGGAAAGGTCGGGGTGTCAGATGGCCAATTTAAATGAAGCTCATTGAGAAAGTGACCCTTGAACAAAGATTTGAAGATGGAGAGGGAATAAGTCACATGGATATCTGTGATAAGAGCATTCTAGATGAAGGAAGATCCGTTGCAAAGACATGAGGTTGGATTGGGAGTAGCAAAGTCAAGAAGCAGCCTGGAAGAGGCCATTGGTCAGGACCAGAATGAGGGGAGACACAAGAGTTGAGGTCACAGATGAAGCCAGTTCACCATCAACCTGCTGGCCTTGAAAAGAGCCACTCAGAGATCACACCCACTGTTACAAAGAGTAAACCTAGAAGTTCTCAATCAAATTTTTTTTTTTTACTTCCCTCCTTCCCCAGGGGACATTTGAACAATGTCTGAAGACAGTTTTGGTTGTTGCAACTGGGAAGTATGCTTAGTCACTCAATCGTGTCCAACTCTTTGCGACCCCATGGACTGTAGCCCACCAGGTTTCTCTACCCATGAGGATTCTCCAGGCAAGAATACTGCAGTGGGTTGCCATTCCCTCCTCCAGGGGATCTTCCCAACCCAGGGATTGAACCTAGGTCTCCTGCATTGTAGGGCAGATTCTTTACTGTCTAAGCCACCAGCGAAGAACAACTGGGAGCAGGGGGCTGCTAATTGGCATCTAATTATCCTGAAATGCTGTTACACATCCTACAAAGCATAGGACTTCCCCCTACCACAAAGAATTATCCTGTCCAAAAAGTCAACAGAGCCAAGGGTGAGAAACCCTGAATTTGACATAAAACAGAGAAGTCAAAACAACAACTGGATATACAAGCCTGGAGTTCAACAGAGAAGTCTGGGCAGGAGATATACATTCGGAAATCACAAACAAACAGCTGGTGTTCAAAGCCTTGAGACTAAATCAGATCAGCAGGGAGGGAGAGCAGATGGGGAAGAGGTATGCATGCCTGGGCCTCCAAATGGAAGAAGGCAGGAAGGAGGGGCTGAACAAGCCAAAAGGCTGAGAAGAGAAAAAAAGAATGAGGATTGAGGAGGAGGTGTTTAGGATTTAGAAAGAAGAAAGATGTGAGAGAAACCTACCTCAGGAAAATGGGAGAGTAAACAGATTAGGGACTGAACGACAACAATTCTGTACCCATGGGTGGTAAAGAATTGAAAATGAGACTAGTCATTCAGCTATACAAATGCAGGGTCCAAGTTCACAGAGAGATCTGACCAGGGTTGTGACTTTGCCAAGCAAGTAAGATGAGCCATCAAGAGGTCAAGGAATCGAGGTTGTGTGCAGGGAGTAACTCTAATGAGTAACTATGGAACTTAAGCTTTGAAAGGAAGGAAAATATCAGCAAGTTGAGAGGCAATGAAAGGTGGTTGTGTAAGCAGATAGGGTCTTGGACAGACACATGCTGCACACACATGCACACACTTGCACAAGCTCGTCCAGAGCCTGTGGATGGTGGGGACACCCAAGGGATGACAGTGATTCGAGGCCTTGAGAGCAGCAGCAATAATTCTTCCTTCTCTGCTCTTTGGCTTGGTTTTATCTTTTGGTTCAACATCCACCAAGAGGCAAACCCATTTTTCCAGTAACAGCAGGACCAGTGGATTGTAGACTGGGGGGAACAGAAAAATTGTGGAGGCTGGGATGCCAGAGTGAGCAAGGCAGATCTGGGGACAGTGATCATAGCGCAATGCATGCAACTGAAATTAAGGATGGCTGAAATGATTGGGGTCGAAAAAAATCTAAGGAGGGAGTGGCTGAAGTGAAGAAGAGTTCAAAACACTGAGAAGCCAGATTGTTGGAAATCATCATCATCTCTGAAAGTACTGAAATTGTGACAGGAGTAGTGGAAAGAGTGGCAGGGAGCAAAGGAGCTATAAGGTAGAGGAAGTAACCCAGGGGTTAGCAACACTGGGGAAAATCAGGTCATAAAACCACATACTGTAAAGACATGGTCCCACTTTTGAATATTTGAATATACATTCTAAAATAAAAATATACTATTTCTCTGATAAGAAAAAAAATGATTGTAAAAATTTTAGGTCCATATCAAATACTCTTTGGAAAGAGTCAGATATAGATGAGTATATACACAGACATGGGGCTTCCCTAGTTACTCAGCAGTAAAGAACCCACTTGCAGTGCAGAAGACTGCCTGCAATGCAGGAGACGTGCGTTCAATTTCTGGGTTGGGAAGATTCCTTGGAGAAGGAAATGGCACCCCACTCCAGTATTCTTGCTGGGAAATCCCATGGACAGAGGAGCCTGGGGGGCTACAGTCCATGGGGTCGCAAAGAGTCAGACACGACTGAGTGACTGAACAACCACCGTGCACAGACACACACACGTGAAAATATAAATATAAACACACAGATGATTCTTCGATACAGATTCTCTAGTTGAATCATATGCTTCAGAATAAAGGTGTTAAAAATAGTAAAAACTTTCTTACAAATAAAGAACAGAATTAATGAGGTATAACAGGACTATTCTATTAAGAATTATGAAGCCCGAGAATGCTGATCTTAGTAAATAACAATAATGTATACTGTATCTACCACCTTGAATTCAAATGACTGTTTTACTGAGTTCTGCCATTAAAAAATCAGAATTATGAATTTTATTGGTGAGTAAACAGAGTTACATCTGAATATCTCTCCTCTTGTGACTATGTTATCATATACCTTTGAAATAGAAAATTAGGAAAACATTTGATTCTTCTAGTTTCTGGAGCTCAAGCCTTTCTGGGAGGTGGAAGAGAGAGGAGAAAGAAAAAAAAGAAATAAGGAAAGTATTTTTAGAACATTTTATCCATCCCTCTGGATAAGCCAAATTCTTTTGGTCTTCTAAAGCATTAAATTTTGCCTAATACCAACCATCTATTTTTTCTTCTCTCAGCAGTGGGCCTGTGTCTACCTTCAGAAACCCAAAAAAGTCAGAAGAGAGGAAGCAGAAGGGAAGTAAATGGTGGAGGAGGCTGAGGAAGAATGATTTTTGCATAGGAGGTGGCCAAGACGATTTCACATATCGCCTAGTTACCTGATACCAAGCCATAAAAGTCTATGTATAATTCAGTGCTTGTATTCATCCACTGAACCGAACAGGACAAGATTTACCCTGTGCACATTCATCATTCTGTCCTGTTTCAAAGCCATAATTTGCAAAGCCCTAGGAAGGGTTCATTGCTTGGACACAACATGGGTTCATTTTGCTGAAGATTTCCTGTCCATTCTAATAACCACAACCCCTTCCATTCAATTCAACCTCCACGTGGCAATGCATCGTCTCAGATTATGATCATACTATCCTGATAAGGTTGTAAAGGCTCATACATATTATTAGCTCCTTTATAAATAGAAGATATTAAGGCCCAAAGTCCCAAATGACAAAGTCCATGTCTCAACTCCACCCTTCTTGTGAAATGCCTCCTTTGGGTTCCACCCACTGAAACCCTGCCCCTCATTCAAGGCCAGAGGCACGAGGTAGACTGAACTGAACTGAACTGATATATATATGTATAACTGAATCACTCTGCTGTCCACCTGAAACTAACACAACACTGTAAGCCAACTATGTTGTTCAGTCACTAAGTCATGTCTGAGACTTTGCAACCCCATGGACTGAAGCACGCCAGGCTTCCTTGTCCTTCACTGTCTCCTGGAGTTTGCTCAAATCCATTTCCTTGAGTGGGTGATGCTATCTAACGATACTTTAATAAAAAATAATAACAAAATAAAATTGGGTCAACCATAAAAAAGCACTGCCTTCTTTATAAGCTATGCACCTTGGAACCAGTTACTTCATCCCTATTCATCTCAGTTTTCTCATCTGTAAAATGGGGGTGACATCCATCTTGCCTATTTCAGAATGCCTGGGAAGAACTACTAACAGAATATACGTGGAAGCTCACAGTAAATTATTAAGAGCCACAGGAATGTTATATATTATCCAAGGTCCAACTTCAGTCCTACTCAATCCAGGGAGCATTCTAGCCTTTCAATCCCACCTTCACTGAGCTCTCTCTAGGCCTTTCCTGCAACACCATTTATCTCAGCACGTGATCTATTTGCTCTTGTATTGTTACTTAAATATTTCTATGTCAGAAACATCTTCCCTTTACAGAACCTAGCCCAGGGCTATAAGCAGCCATGCTCAGTATCCTTAATGTGATGCATGAACTGGTAGAGCTTAGAGTACAACCTGACTCTACTGATATCACAATGCTCATTTCTGCAAGAAATTCTTGCAAAAGCTTTCCTATGGTGTATAGTCATATTCACACTCTAACATGAGGACAAGTCACTGAAAGGCAGTTTTCTCTTTAAGAAAAAGAGGACACACCATATCAACTGCTTGAAGAGACCAGAAGCATGGCCCCATCATAGATAAGACCCCAAGTCAGGGGAATCCTACCAAGAGTGCCTAGCAAGGAAAAAAAAATTTCCCATGTCCACGTTAGGCTGAGAAGGGAAACATCTTGCTGGACATATTTGCAAGTGAAGCATGCTTTGTTTGATTTCTGGAAGAAATAAGGCACCCTATAGATTTTCAATTTCTCCTGGGGAAGATACTAAGTATAGAGAATATTTTCCTCTGGGCCTCTTGATAGCTTTCCCACACAAAGTGCTACTAGCACTTTACCTGATCTCTGTAAACCAGCATGCTGGGACTTGACCGCGGTTTGTCCTTAAATGAGTAAGTGGCCACTTGCTTCTTTAACAAGTCCAAGAAGTCAGGAGGCATGTACTGGGGAAGGTCATTTAGCACCGGATCATTTCTTTGCAAAAGAGGTGGTTTTTTCCTTCCTTCATTTTTAAAATTGTAGGTTGCTGTCACTGGATTTAACAGGGATTCTTCAATAAAAGTTTTCAAGTGGTAAGTGCCAGGATTAGGAGTGTTCTGTGGAGAATTGATATCATTTTTCAAGTTAGTATGTAAATTGGTAACATCTCCTAAAGCATCATTCTTTCAAAGGTCACTCCTAAGTAGCATTTCTCTTTGTTTTACTTAGAGAAATGTTTTAATAAAATTCCATCAAGCAAACACTCCCCACAGAACAACATTTCAAGACAATCATGATGACTTCCTTTCTGAGACAATTGCTTAACTATAGCAAATGGGTTATGGCCATAGATAAAGCTTTAACTTTTTAAAAAGTAGCCTCAAAGATACTTAAATTTGAGATTCTATTTGACTATCAATGTCAGGTCTCTCATGAGAACCCTCTGGATAAGTTTCCTGACTAAATAGAAGTTATCCTACTTCAGCTTAGTGGATAGATACCACGTGTTTCTTTCTAACCCTCAAGTGGGAAGCTATAGGATAATAACACGAGATTGAGGATGAACTGGCAGAACATATGGTCTAATTAGTCCAATAAGAGGTTTGGGACTTTCAAATCACAACCACAATATGGCTGAATGGCCAGGCCCGACAGTTTAGTCACTGCTGCTTTTGTGACCATCTTCCCACTGAGCACTCGACTCAGTTATACCATTAAAATTAGTTCCATTCCAAAGAGGCTTTGATCCCTAGGGCCCCTCTGTTATGGAAAGGTGTGAATAGAAAACATTTCTGCCACACAGAAATAATGTATCTTGAGAGAAGGATCCTTCTGGTCATCTTTCTTTCCTTTATCACCATCTTGCTTTCACACATTGACCATGTTAACACAAGCTATCGTAGGCTCTTACTTTTTGAAGAAGTAAGATAAAAACTGAAGTCAAACACCTTTCCAGAATGCCTAAGCTTAGTTGGCTTTATCAAGATAACCTGTAGTGTAAAACACCTAGACTCCTACAGTTGTTTTACTTCCAAGGTTTACTGCATTCAAACTTTAGTTTCTCAGTCATGTGCTGATACTAAAATTATCAATATAAAAGAAGCCCAGGTAGATCTGAACAACCATTGTTTCCTTAAAATTAAGTATTAGTGATTTAAAAGGTCAGACTCAAATACTGATTCAAATAGGAAAGGATGAAAATACGCATACCGTTAATGCTGTTCTCCACCATCCTTCTCTTTCAAAAGATGATGACTTCTGGGTTGGTTTCTATTAGTAAACATAAAAATGTACTTATTCATTTGAGAAGTGATCACTAGAAGTTAAATATCACTTATAAAACATGTACTTGAAGAAACTGGTACTGTATGAAACTGGTCACCCTGAATGAAAACAAGAGCTCCATAATCAATTTTGCCTATAATATTTCCTTAAATTGCTATTTTAAGATCTTAAGTGCTTTTTAAGCATCTAAATTTCCTTTGGGTAAATTAGAGTAATAAACATCCCCATCACAGGACAAGATGGTTAGATGGCATCACTGACTCAATGGCATCACACACTTGATAGAGTTTGAGGAAGCTTCAGGAGTTGGTGATGGACAGGGAAGCCTGGCGTGCTGCAGTCCAGGAGGTTGCAGAGTCGAACACGACTGAGCAACTGAACTGAACTGAACTGAACCGTCCCCATCTCACCAAGATGTCATAAGAATAATTAGGTGACAAAATTTGGTGCTCTTAGGAAGCAAAGCTGAGAAGGCAATGGCATCCCACTCCAGTTCTCTTGCCTGGAAAATCCCATGGACGGAGGAGCCTGGTAGGCTGCAGTCCATGGGGTTGCTAAGAGTTGGGCACAACTGAGCAACTTCACTTACGATTTTCACTTTCATGCATTGGAGAAGGAAATGGCAACCCACTCCAGTGTTCTTGCCTGGAGAATCCCAGAGACAGAGGAGCCTAGTAGGCTGCCGTCTGTGGGGTTGCACAGAGTCGGACACGACTGACGTGACTTAGCAGCAGGAAGCAAAGCAGAGAAGGCAATGGCACCCCACTCCAGTACTCTTGCCTGGAAAATCCCATGGACAGAGGAGCCTGGTGGACTGCCGTCTATGGGGTCACAGTCAGACATGACTAAAGCAACTTAGCAGCAGCAGCGGGAAGCAAAGAGTTATGTAAACCCAAAATTGTATAATTGTTATTATGATTTATGGCTCAGGGAGCTCAAGGTAAAAATGTATAGACATCCAATTAATGTAATATTGGGGCTCAAATTCCTGGCCATATTGCAAATGTTGAAAGTGCCATTTTCTAGATTTCCATATGCTATGACTTGGGCTTGAACTCCAGCTCAGCAACTATCTAGGTGCACTAGGCAAGTTAACCCTCATGAACCTCAGCTTCCTCTTAGGAGGACAAAAGGCACCAGAGCTGGCACGAAAATAAGGCATCATGAAGACCTGTACCCACAACCAGGACTCAGTAAGTGGGGGCTTTTATTTTTAATACCTTATCTGCCAAGTTAAGAAGAAAATTATTTTGGTGCTTCACTGTCAACAGTGAAGACAACAGAACGCAGTTGCTTAGTTTTTTCCTTTTGTTATTTCCACTAGGCAAAATCGTTAAAATACTGAGTTTCACTTTCATTTAGAATGCTTTTTTATTGCTATGAAATACAGGTCATCTGAAGCAACAAGGCATAAAAAATAATAATCTAATCAGTAAACTGATATAATTCATTCTTCCTAACATATATCCATGTATAAGGAACTCTGGGCTTCAGTTTTACTATGAAATATAGGCATTTCTCTGAAAAAGCATTGCTTCATATGCACTGCTAAGTCTGAATTTCTTCCTATACATTCCCTTTATTAGATTTATGTTGAATCTTCTCTGTTGCTCATTTATAGTCACAGAAATTGAACGTTTTCAGGCAAGTTAAGACAGGTCTCCACCACTACCTCAGTTCAGTTCAGTTCAGTTCAGTTCAGCTGCTCAGTCGTGTCCGACTCTTTGCGACCCCGTGAATCGCAGCACGCCAGGCCTCCCCGCCAGGCCTCCCTGTCCATCACCAACTCCCGGAGTTCACTCAAACTCATGTCCGTCGAGTCGGTGATGCCATCCAGCCATCTCATCCTCTGTCGTCCCCTTTTCCTCCTGCCCCCAATCCCTCCCAGCATCAGGGTCTTTTCCAATGAGTCAACTCTTCGCATGAGGTGGCCAAAGTACTGGAGTTTCAACTTCAGCATCAGTCCTTCCAGTGAACAACTAGGACTGATCTCCCTTAGGATGGACTGGTTGGACCTCCTGGCACCACTATCTAGGGCAAGGGAAACGAAGCGCGAAGAAGGGAGAAGTAAACACGACACATCTGAAGGAAGGTACCTGGCAGCTGCTGTTTTGTTTAGCCCAAGACAGGTGACCTCAATTTCCCCTATCTCCCACTTCATATTCACTTTAGGGGTGAATTACTTTACACAAGTTAGCTAAACATCCCTTGCCCAAATTTATTTAAAAACTAAACAAGAGTTATATTTTATAAATACTACAGTAGGAAGCAAGGCAAAAAGATGTCCAATTGCCCAAGGAAGGAAAAACCCACTCTCTTGGCAGATGGTGGGGGAGGGAGGGAGACGAAGGAATCTAATAACCCTGTAAAAGCAGTTGTCCAGCGCAAGCTAGCAATAGGTTAAGACGGGGGTGGCAGGTGGGAAACAGGACAGGAAACAAAGGACGAAGGGGAAAGGTAAGTGAGAGCTAGGCAGCAGAAAAGCAAATGAAGGGCACTCAATGATCAGGAAGAAAGGACTGCAGGCGTAGGCATGGAGGTAGGAAGCGGAGGGGCACAAGGACCCAGGATTAGAGACAGCTGGTGTTTTTGGCGGAGCCCAGCAAGGGGAACAGTGTTTTGAGAATTGAAGGCAGGGAAGGCAGGCGGTACCGAGCCCAAGGCAGAAGCCCCATGCCTCAGGTCTTCCTTACTGCGGTGGAGGTGATGGCGATAGATTGATCCATTGCTGCCTCTTCACTCTAGGCCGAGGCTGGCGTTCGGTTGCCAGGAGGCGCCTCGGGCCGCCGGCTCTCGAGCATGCGCAGGAGACCCGCCAGTAGGTTTGGCTCTGCTGGTGGGGGAAGGGAGGCAGGCACGCACTGGGACGAGACCGTCACGCACGTGCATGGTAAGAAAATCTCGAGGGCTCAGGAGTCACCAAGAGCCTGCGCCAAGGAGGCTTGTAAAGGAGCTAGAGCATCCCATGATCTCCATCTGCCCTTTCCCAAATCACCTCCATGCTAGGAGATAGCATGCTTAAGGGAAAATCAACCTTAGCATCCGCTTTCTAAGATTGTTTCTAAACTCCTCCAGAAGGAAATTTCTGGGTGTCACTGCTTTGAGAAGTGCAGTGAGCTCTGGATACAATTCTGTGAAACCACGGACCACCCTTTACCCTCTGTATAGACCCTTTTCATTGTCAGCCTATCTTGGCTGTAGCTCCTCAACCTATACATATTTCCATCTTTAAAACCAAACGTCCCCTCAACCTTAATAGTTCGATTACCTGCTGTGTTTCAAATACTTCACATGTATTTAATCCTCAATATAACCCTGTGAATTAGGTATCAATCCCATTTTATGCAGGAGGGAAACAGGCTTCCTTGGACAGTTTAGCACAGCAGACTCTGCATCACACACAGTGGCAGAACCGAGTTCAAATCCAGGCCTGACTCCAGTGCCCGCAATGGTCCACTATACCATGGAGTTTCTGGTTCCTGTCACAAACTTTCAAGAGTAGTGTAGATTCCTTTCTTTCCTCACCTGCCCCATACTTCCCTGAAACCGTCACTCTGACATCATACACCTTTCAGTTAAAAACTGCATTTAGTAAATAAACTAGCCAGTTATTCAGTTGCCAAAACCAATGGGGATTCCTCAAGCTCTTAGCAAGCTTGACTTCAGTTCATCACTGCATCGATTCCTTTTCCATCCTTTTTGAATCCCTCTTCTCCCTTACCAGGATTCGTATTTGCTGATTTATTGTCTATAAAGAGGTGAAACATATTGGAACCCACATGGGGTAATCATGATTAACTTCATTGAAACCTTGCAGTCTTAGCACAATGCATTCAATAATTATTGCCTTTAGAACAAAAGCAAAATTTACAATCTAGTCTCATCTTTCCATTAGAACCTCCTGATCTGATGTACACTTACAAATCCCAAACATGCCACCCACCATGTCTCCCCAAATGCTGACCCTTCTGCTTGAAGTGCTATTCCCTTCTTCATGGTCTGGCAACCCTCAAGGGTCAGCTCCTCTAAGTCTCTTGAAGAACCCTGTGCCTTCTTTATTGAAGACTCACTGTGACAAACCATGTCTCCCCTAATTTGAAACATATCCAAGCCCTTTCAACACAGTTTTTTTATGTTAAAACCATAAAATGGACTATAGCAGCACTTTTCAAATGTGCACATGAAGTATCTGGCAATGTTGTTAAAATACAGACTGAGATTCTCTAACAAGTACTCACAGGTAATCGGTGGGTGACTTTTCTGGGTTGCAAGAGAAGACACCATTAAACTTCTCCTAAAATACTGGGGCTATTCAATAAATTCATTTAACAAAGCCTTAAAAGCAGCCAAAGGGCAGGAGGAGCCAGGCACCAGGTTTGAAATAAAAAGCTGAAGTTACAAGACCAAGAGACAAGTAAAATACAGAACTTTCACCAAAAGTGATTAAGCCAGTCCATTACTGTGCCTCATTTTACTTTCTTATTTTGGCTGAGCCTGTAAAACTGGCTCAGCAGACTAGGGACTGGTACCCTAGAGACTGAATACAATGAAAGGTACAGAGAAGTCCAGAAACCCATAGAAGGTATGAAATATAAGGGAACACCTAGATGAGAAAATAGTTTTGGGTATTGCAAAAATAGAAACAGCATGGGTCAATGATTTCAAGGACTTTGCCAATAAAACAGACTAAGTATGTAGAATAAACAAAATGTCCCCTTAAGAAAACAGTCTTGTACAGTATACTGTTTGATTTTCAGGTTACCATAACAGCAGTTTTAAAGGGAGGAGGCCGTTCTCTTTGTGACAAGATTACACTATGTAGAGATCAACGGTGCCTATGCTATGCATCAGATTTTTAATAAAAAATTCTAGATAAAATACTTCATATTGTAGAATCATTTTTAACTGCACAGTGATAGTTTTGGTTAACTATCTGAAAGCAAACATGCTACAGATTGTATTGAGAAAAAATTAACAATTACTACGATGCTTCTAATATAAACCACGTAATATGGTTAAGACTTAAAAGATAAGGTTTTTTATAGTTCTGATTTAAGATTATGTAATGCTTAACTGTGTGACTTTTGTTAAGACTACAAGAATATGAAATTAGCAGTGTGATGCGCACAAGTAACCAAAAAACATGTTTTCCCCTTTCACCTTACCACCTTACTTCAAACTACTGGAACTAGAAAAGCGCCAATATTAACTTTGCCTAATTCCCTCATTTTTTAAGGATTGTAACTGATTAACAGCATATAATACAATGCAAATACTAAGAACTGTGCGAAGTGCTGTGTGTGTGCTCAGTCATGTCTGAAGCTATGCTAAGTGCTTTACCTAAGATTATTACAAAAGCCAAGTTAGAAACCACCTGGGTAAATTACACCCATTTTACGTGTAAGGTAACGGAGGCTCAGGTAGTACTGACCTCAAGGTTATACAGAACAGTGATCTGACTACTGCTTCAATAGAACTCCAAAGCCCATGTTTAATACTCTGGAGATTATTGTGCCTCAACAGCACATGAAACTTGTATCTAATGAAGGTCTTCCTACTTAATCACCTGCCTAATATGTAATAAAACCCTATTAGGATGATCAATTCCTGTAACTTCCCTTGTCCTATTTAAATCATGTCTCTTTTCCTTCACGACCATCCAGTTTTCCATTTTCTGGCAAGGTTAACATTGGTATTATACTAGTCAACAATGCACAGTAACCTGTCAAACAAACTGCCCTCTAGGAAATTAAATGCCTTGTGGCTTTAACAATCAAGGAACATACTTCAGTGTTTTCATCCTGGCTCTGGTTTGCTACAGATTTTAAACTAATTAGAAAAACAGAAACCTTGATAGCCACCTTTTGTACAAAGAAAGCAATAGTCTAGAAGCAAGGAAAACTTCTAAATAAAACAAAGTTTAGTTACTGTCATGCCACTACAGAAGATATCGGATTTGTAAAACATGTTGAAGATAGTTAGGCACAACAGAAAATTCTTTGTTTTATGTAGTAGAATTAAAAAACACTATGAGCAAAAAATTAGAAAACAGGTGAAACAACTACCCCCTGCCCCAATTTGGATTTTGGGGTTTTAAAGCCCAAATATTTAAAAAAATCATTACATGGCTGAAGTCAATATGGATAAACAAAGCCAAAGCTGAAAATTACAAAAGTAGGCAACACTGGATACCTACCTTATGTCAGTCCCCATGCTAAGTACACTTACACAAGAGTTTTTAATCTTTCAGTTAAACCTTTTGAAGGAAGTATCACAATCTAAAAACTAAATACAATCTTAAATAGTAAAAATAAATAAATATCTAAATTATACCAAGTAGAAGAAATTACACCCCCAATTTGACTGTCAAAATTGTTCAACATCAAATTAATTAAATGACTCAGATTCAGAGCAACAGTTGGGTAAATTGTAATTTTTTTATTGGAAAACAAATATACAACTTGGAATGGATTTGAGGCAAATTGTGCCATAAGCAGATTTTCTTTAAGTGGCTAAAACAAAGTTTAAAAAGCAAGTTAACAATAAAAGAAAATGTTTCTGGTATAGGACCAGCAGTACAAAAAAATAGTGTACGAGTACCTGGATAAAACACCCGTTTTGCAATAGTGCAACTTTTAAGTACATATTGTTGACTGTCCGTAGTCCACGCAGAGTTACAACTCCACACTTCAACAACAACATGCTGACAGTTCCTAAAGAAAACTACTCAAAAAAAAAAGGCATAACCCAGATGTTCCCTCATTTGACCAACTCCATCTAAGTTTAGATGTGCAGAAGGGCTTAGATATATCCAGAGTAAGCCACATGCAACATGTTACTTGATCAATTTTCTAAAATAAGGTTTCAGGACAATGACAGTAAGATAAGGGAAGAAAACATGGAGGAATGAAGTCCTAATTACTATACATGCATATTTTTTTTTGACAGTAGGGGGAAACCTTTTACAGATAAGTTACAAACAAAGAAAAGGCAAATAAACAATTTTGTACAAGAAATTTAACACATTCTGTACAATGTCTTCACTTTGCTGTCATCATTTGTACAAACTCTGAAAAAGAAGAAGTATACAAAGATGCTGAGTCAATGGCAAAGTCTGACAAAACCAATCACATTTACTCAACTACTGAGCAATTCCCACTCCCCTGTCTTTCCTCAAAATTATAAAGTACAGAGGAAAGCTAATTTACTGCTAAGGCTGGGTCCTTCATGAATCAAAAATTACTTATGATTATTAACAAATAAACCAAATTATTGCTTTAGTTTATCATATGTAGTACTTCTGAACAGAAGCATGTATAATTTCAGACTTAAAGCTAATTGGAGGAAGGAGAATCCAATGAAAGACATTAAAGTCACCTTAATTTTGAGGATCCTGAAATAAGCTTTTAAAACTGTTCCACAATGGTTACCAAAAATTGTTTTCTCCTCGTTTGGAGTGCAGTGCTTCTTTTAAAAGGGTAGGAGCTGACAGCGATGCACAGGGTAAGGCTCTGACAGTGGAAGACTTACCTTCATAGTTTACTTGACCATCACCATCAATATCTGCTTCCCTGATCATTTCATCAACCTCTTCATCTGTTAACTTCTCTCCAAGGTTTGTCATCACATGGCGGAGCTCTGCTGCACTAATATAGCCATTACCATCCTACAAAAAATTTAGTAGAATGTCTGAGCAATATTATAGATGTAATGAGCTAGATAAGAAGTTTATTAAACTTCACATTCAGGAGCAAAATATACTTTAGAAATCCACACAAACCTTTATTTAACTATTTCTTAGTTTCAAAGTCAATACCTCTTCTGCCACAAAACTAATACTCTCTCTCTCTCTATATATATATATATAAAACTACTGGGCTTCCCTCATGGCTCAGTTGGTAAATAATGTTATTAGGAAATCTACACTAAATTCTTAGAAAGCTTCTGCTTGATATTAAAGTATGTTGGCAAATAATCACAAAAACAAATCTTCAGAGATTAAGAGATCCTAATAAATTTAAAAATCCTCAAATTAAAACGGAACAAATCCAGTTTCAAATACTGACCTTATCAAACACACGGAATGCTTCTCTAATTTCTTCTTCACTGTCTGTATCTTTCATTTTTCTTGCCATCATTGTCAGAAATTCCGGGAAGTCAATTGTGCCATTACCTGCAATGGTATTGGTTGAAATATTACAATATCTGAAATACTGAAATATTACAATAGAATTTAAATGCCACTTCTTCAACGCCCTCTTCTCAAACCCAGAATTAAGAAGATGTACCATCAGCATCTACTTCATTAATCATGTCCTGTAACTCTGCTTCTGTGGGATTCTGCCCAAGAGACCGCATTACAGTTCCCAATTCCTTTGTTGTTATAGTTCCATCACCATCCTTGTCAAATAGTGAAAAAGCTTCTTTGAATTCTGTTTGAAAAAGAAAACACAATCCAAATGTACAGGTTAAAAATAAAGTAACCTAAGCGAAATGTATTAATCAACTCTCAAAGCAAAGATATTATATGGAGATAGGACCTGAAAAGGGATTTTTATTCCTGAAGGTGGAAAACCTTGTGGTATTTCAAACTTTTTAAGCTAATCATATGCTCATACTGATCTACCTGGGAGTTTTTTCCATCTAAAATCTCACAGGGAACTACAAAATCTAGACTAGATAAAAGTCAAATTATTGTTGAAAAAGCAGAACCAAAAAACCCCAAATGTCTGGCTTCTGTATTTTCTGTGGAACACAATTCTAAATTGCAGATCTAACCTACACTCACAATAGAAAAGGACCAAATATGTTTATTTCTATACAGCAACTGTACTACTTACAGTAACCTTAAAGTCAAAATTAAGTCCATTTAATCACTTACTAAATCAGAAACAAAAAACTTTAAACTTTAGAACAACATGCATTAAGCTAGTTTCCTTTTCTGGAAGACAGAAGAGACTATCACCAAATAATCTGTAATGATGTTAACAATGGGATGATAAAGGGATGTATGGCCAGTTTTAACTGTTATTATCATTGAAAACAAAAATAATTTAGACCTCTCTTCAGAATATAAATTCCAAGCTTGCAACAGAATGAAATGTATTATTGCCTAAAATCTTTAAGGTACTATTGTGAAATGATGTTGTTTTTATCAATAGTTCACTACTAGATTACATGGAAAGCTACTAGAACAGTCTAGGATACCCAAATACAGAGAAACTAGAGATTTACTTTAACAGTGCAAGAGAGCACATTAATAAGCTAATAACAAAGCGAGTAGGAGTAGAGATATTAGGCTCAATCAGCAAGTAAAGACAAAAACATAAAGCAGAAACTAAAAGCAGAATTTGGAACTCAACTGCCTGGGCTTAAAAGAATTCCAGCTCTGCTGCTGCTGCTGCTAAGTCACTTCAGTCATGTCCGACTCTGTGCGACCCCATAGATGGCAGCCCACCAGGCTCCCCCATCCCTGGGATTCTCCAGGCAAGAACACTGGAGTGGGTTGCCATTTCCTTCTCCAATGCATGAAAGTGAAAAGTGAAAGCGAAGTCGCTCAGTCGTGTCTGACTCTTCGCAACCCCATGGACTGCAGCACACCAGGCTCCTCCATCCATGGGATTCTCCAGGCAAGAGTACTGGAGTGGGGTGCCATTGCCAGCTCTGCTACTAACTAGTGATTGAACCTTGGGCAAATTTTCCACCTCAGCTTCCTCATTTTTGTTACTTAAGGCTAACTGTACCTTCCCTTGTGGCTCAGCTGGTAAAGAATCCACCTACAATGCGAGACCTGGGTTGGGAAGATCCCCTGGAGAAGAGAAAGGCTACCCACTCCAGTCTTCTGGTCTGGAGAATTCCATGGGGAATTCCTCTCATAGGCCAAAGGGTCACAAAGAATTGGACATGACTGAGTGACTTTCACTTGTTCACTTGGTACCTACTTCCTAAGTTAAATAATTAATATAAGTAAAGTACATTGAACTATGCTTGGCAAGTACTTAAATATCAAGAAAAGAGATGATGTCATTTTCCTGTAGCAAAACTACAGAGGAAAACCTGTCTTGACTTTCACAAGTCCTTTACTTTCTACCTTATACTGCCAAAGGGTCTCGCTATTTGTCTCTTGCATGTAGATCTGACCAAATTTCTTCTTTTCTCTCTCCTTGGCCATTTCATCTATGCCCACTAATGATGAAGACTTCAGTTAGTCCACTCATCTCTCTCAATGTAATACTTTTATTTCTGACATCCTACAGGACATCTCCCCTAGCTGACCTCAGGGAAAACTTCCATACACAGCAACCCTAGGAATACAAGCAAGTTACCTTAACTCTTTTCCCCTGAAACAAGGCCTGCTGAATTCTGCTGCTGAAATACTGCCTGATTCTTTTTTCATCCCTACATCCAACATTTTGGTTCATGACCCCATCATCTTTTATCCAGACTATCACAATAGCCTCCAAATGGGTTCTTTATTTAAAATTACCCACACAAGTACCTGAGTCCTATTACCATTTTGGATTATCACACTATTTTCTTCTGCTTTGATTCTTTTAATTGTTTAGCTTTAGACTAGTATCACTGTAGTAAGTGCTACTTACTCTCAGTGCTAAACAGTCCACTCCATTTAAATGTTAACTTGTTTTCAGAGAAACTGTCCCGATATTAGAAGCTTAGAACCAAACTGACTGATCTTATGAAAATATGCAATACTAACCTAGACCAATTCAATGACAAAAGTAAATCAGTAAGTCCTGCAAACAGCAGGATTTGATTAAAATATTTCTACTTTACCCGAGTTTTTTTAAAAACAGGATGTACAAATACTGTCTGAAGTATATAAACTATTAAGAGTTTGAACACATTGGCATCTATCACCTAGTAACTTGGCCTCCAGGAAAATTACTTAAGAGATTTATATTTAATTACATTCTCTGCTATATTACAGGCATCATTTAACACCATTATGTACAAAAATCCCCAGATATAACTATCAGACATAATCATTTTACTAAATGACTTAATTTCAAAAAGTATTTCTGAAAGATGCATGCTACACATTTATGTATGTTCTAAATTTCAAGAAGTTTAAGAGGCAGAAATACCTGTAAAATCCTGAAATAAAAATAAACTGAAAAATCAATTCACCTGCTTTTATAGCTCGCCACCTGTGCTTCAGAACTTGTTTAATCTTCATATATAGAAGCATATCATTTTAAACAAGTAATTCCCAGGAATGACTTGAAATATAAACCTAGGAGTCAAAACTCCAATACACAGTAAAACAGTTCTCTTCAATATAACTGATGGAACCTCCCAAAATCTATTAGAGTTATGCCTAAGTTGAAACTTTCAGAAGTCATATTATTACTCATTTTAGATTTTCATTAGCAACCACAGGATACCTTTCTAATTAATTATGTTTTACATAAATTCAATTACTAAAACAGGTTATCGTAATTAAGAAACATCTAATGTCTGTTTACCAATTTCTATTTATTTATAAAATTCTGAACTTAATGATCCTTTAAAGGCCATGTATTTAAATCCTTAAAGCCCTTTATTATTGAGTAAGATTAGTACTTTTTTTTAAAATCAAGCCTGGACTGCAAAGAGATCCAACCAGTCCATTCCGAAGGAGATCAGCCCTGGGATTTCTTTGGAAGGAATGATGCTAAAGCTGAAACTCCAGTACTTTGGCCACCTCAAGCCAAGAGTTGACTCATTGGAATAGACTCTGATGCTGGGAGGGACTGGGGGCAGGAGGAGAAGGGGACGACAAAAGATGAGATGGCTGGATGGCATCACTGACTCGATGGACGTGAATCTGAGTGAACTCCTGGAGTCGGTGATGGACAAGGAGGCCTGGCGTGCTGCGATTCACGGGGTCACAAAGAGTCAAACACGACTGAGCGACTGAACTGAACTGAAGTTTTATCCCTACACTGAAATTTAAAAGTTTAGGCATAAATTTCTTTAAAGAAAAAAATTATTTTACATTTTTCCTTTAAACACCAACAACTAACGACATCATGGCAAGTCATCAACAAAATTAACTTGTTATTATTGATGTCACACTAGACTGTTCTGGATTGCTCTTTAAGACTAGGGTAACAAACAATTCTAGACACTTCACCTAAACTGTAAGCATACATTTTTCTAGGCCAAGTTACCTGCTAGAGGAATTTTAGATCGGTCAGCATATGAAGATAAAGCTAACTGAAAAAGTACCTTAGTATATTCAACTTTGCAACTCAAAAGTAAGGGACTCTAGGAGGAGGCAGAGTAATTGTTAGGATAGAGTAGGTACTGCTTTAGAACATATCTGTGTGGCACATATCTTTGAAAATTTATATATTCAGGAAATATTTACTCACTCCTTACTGTGTGGGAGGTAGTGGGGAAACGAGAAAATAAGGATTTTTATTTTAGTAGCATAAAAGCTTTAGTTCCTCTACTTTAAAGGTTCACTAAGACTTGGCATCCAAGAACAGCTTTATTAAAAGCCTAGGAAAAGGCAGGGTAGGGAAAGAACCTAGAACAGATTTTCCTGCTACTCTCACTAGAATTTAACTGTATGACAGGAATCAATGAAAAGATAGAATTTATCATAAGGACAATGTTCCATGAACTGCATGTATTCTTTACAAAAATGCTATCAAGTATTGAGGATTGATCCTCTTGAATTTAACAGACACCAACTACTTTTTAAAAGAGTTGTATGTGTGTTTGGGAAAGGAGTAATGAGCACCAGCTATGTAACTGACACTTTGAATAATTCACTATCTACCCTAAAGTGAACAAGCTGTGCCATGCAGAACTACCTGACTGAGACTACAGAGAAACAAAGGCAAAGAAGACAGGTCTATTAGAGAAGGTAAGAACTTAAGATTGGAAATAATAGCCCGAGTCATACATAAAAAACTATTCCAGAATAACTTACATTTCATCAATACACCTAAAATACTATATATGAACAAAAGAAATCATTTCCAAAGCTCTGCCTGCCTACTTCAATATACTCTATACATACAAATTTACCAACCCTAAAGAGCAAATTCCCAGCTTAAGTCAAATGCACATAGTAAGAAGTCCTCAGTGCTAACAGCCTTCTACTTTATACAGTCCAAGCAAATATTATCTGTGATGAGAATTTGAAATTATTGATTTCTGGCTCTGCCAAGTCTGTGTATCAAGTGTGGGGTAGTAAAGTAATACCTGAGTTCCAACTGGGTTTCTCAGTTTTCTCTAGCGTTAAAAAAAAAAAAGCTTTAGTGCTTTTGAGCACTTGAAACTCTTTGCCTATCAGGAAAACCACTGCAGTTAAAACTTCCTGATGCTTTCGTTACCAAGTCTCTCTTTAATGGAAATCAAGGAATACACTTTGAAAAGCATTTCAACACTGAAATTAAAAAAAAAAAAACAACTAAAACAACCCTTTAGAAGTTTACCCAACATTTTGTTAACTAGCCACCTCAAAAATATTAGAATAAAATCAAAAGTACTACTGGTTCAGCATGATGACTACATGACATCAGGTTTTATGTAACAATTTCACATTTTCACAGCAAACTAAAGGATACAAGACAAACATTTCATTCAATAGCTGTCACCGCTTTTAAGATAAAACTCAAATTTACTGTGTCTGTAAAACAGAATACTAACTTTTGGACCTAAGTTTTCACTAGAGAAATGGTTATTCCCTGACTGACCGACCGTATATGCAATTCTAAGGTTAAAATATTAGCTACTTTAAACCACAGTAAATTCAACATTCATTTTCTGATTTTACATTTCAAGTTAACTACTACGTGGCCTCTTGTGGAGATTGAAGTTTCAGTGTTAAAAACTGCCCAGAATTAATCTTTAGACTAAAATAACTTCAAGAAAAACAAAACAAAGAGCACCCCAACACCAGGCTCAAAAGTATATCTACATAACCTAAAAACATGTCTTTAATTACAGTTAGCCCCACACATCTTTCACAGACAAGCTTACCTTCTCACTTGCCAAAGCAGGTTCAATTACTCTCTTACATTACACTCGTTCCCATCTACTACACAGATCAAAGTAAATTCTTTCATACAAATATCTTTTTTTGAGAATGGCTTTTCAATTTATAATAAAATTCAACGGGTATAACCTAGCAAAGTTATTTCTCACCTGCAATCTGCTCTTCAGTCAGCTGGTCAGCCTAAAAAGAAATCAAAGAAATAGGTAAGTGGCTTGACAGTATGTAGTTTAACAGTTACAGAAACAAGTTTAAAAACATTTAGGGTTTATCTGGTTTCATATACTTCTCAACTTCATTTAGTTCACTCCTTAGTACCAAACACAGGGGGCAAATAGCAACCCACTCCAGTATTCTTGCCTGGAGAATCCCATGGACGGAGGAGCTTGGTGGGCTACAGTGCATGGGGTCGCAAAGAGTCGGACACGACTGAGCGACTTCACTTATCTCCAAAGCTAAACTACCTTGCCCCCAAGTTTAAGACGTGAAAATATTTCAGAATATATTAGAAAGTCTAAATTTTACATAAATTTTAAGAAAGCAAATCTAGCACACTAACACTACAAAGTTTAATTGGAACTGTATTCTTCTAAAGCAAGGATAGATGATGAAAAGAAGCATTGTTTCCTTTCTCAAAGTATTTCTAAACTTAAGCTCAT
Organism: Capricornis sumatraensis; assembly: GCF_032405125.1. NCBI lineage: Eukaryota > Metazoa > Chordata > Mammalia > Artiodactyla > Bovidae > Capricornis > Capricornis sumatraensis. Next base: position 77,042,446 of record NC_091069.1, on the reverse strand, counting down.
CTCCTCAGGTAGATAAAAACCATTAATACCAGAAATCTCCACTGAATCAAAAATAATAAACAAGAACTACATTTAAACTTTCCCTATAAGTGATTACATACTTCATTTGAACATGTGATGTTCCAAACCTCAAAAAACCCAAAGATTACTAAGCAAACTCTTTATCAAAAAGATAAAAATCCAAGGTGTACTGGTTGGGGCAACATGAAAGTTACCAGTTTTGCTCCTCCTCATCTGCCATGCAACTGCAGAGAATCCAGGATTCTGAATATTTGAAGTACGTTATTTACAAAATGTTAAGTCCAGTTATTCATTTTCTTTTGATGTTTAAAATTCCAAAGTGATTTACTTGTTTTTACTTTTAAAAAAAGGGCATGTTCAGGCATTTGCTGAAACCCATTATATATGTTGCTTTTATTCAATCTTCACAACCCTAAATGGTAATACCACCATTAATACTCTATCTTACAGACGGGTAAAAAGGCTAAGGTTAAATTTTAGGGAGCAGGAGTACAAAATTACTAACTAACATGTAGGGTCAGGATTAAACACTTGTTGGACACAGCCGATACCTCAAGTTTTAAATTCAGAGCACACTATAAAGATACTTGCAAAATAACAAGGTTCCCTGTTCCTCACGTGGCCTTCATCCCTGGACATGCACTGCTTATTGGAACATATATTCAGAGGCACTGACAAGTCAAGCATACTGTGATTAATCCATTCATTTATTGATATGAAAGAAAAATAAACACTGCCTGGTTTCATTTTAAATGAACACACCCCTGGAAAGGATAATAACCTTAATACAGGATGGCATTCACATTTTCTCTAGGGGACAGCATGAGAACATTTGAGAAGAAACCCAGAAAAGCAGAAATTTCTTTCCCCGATCAATTTTGATTTGACCTTGAAGCAAATGCAAGGTCTTTAGGAAAAAAGCCAAGTCTAGCAATTTAAAATTGAAAAGCCAATAATCAAGCTCAAATGCACAAGTTTATAAAATAAAAATTATCTACTTTTATCCTAACAAATCCCAATTCTCCAAGTATTTGGTATAAAATCAGATTGTGTTCTCTACAAATAAGAATTAAAATCCAGTAAATCCACTGTTATTTTTTTACTTTGTTAGAGGCTATAGACGATTTACCTCTGATCTAATTCCATCCTGCAGGATTTCTATCATTTCTAAAATAACAATAACATGGCATGGTGCTTTGAGGCATCACTGGTTTAGTATCCCAGCTCTGCCACCATGTGACCTTGGACATGTTACTCAACTTCTCATTGTCAACTCCATCTGTAACACAGAATATTAATACCTACCTTGCAGAGTCATTGTGCATTTAGAAGCTATATAAAGGGCTAGCCCCAAAAGTTCAGTGAAAATTATTTTATGTAAGTTAATTAACCAAAGAACCTACAATGTTAAGATTAAACACCAACCTGACTAGTTCAACTTTCACAATGAAGGTAGACAGGTGGAGCATTATCAAGCCCTTTACAGCAAACTCTCCATATTTTTTAACTTTTTTCTAAGATGAGAAAATCTATTTCCACAAACAGAAGCCACAAGCCCAGGAACAAATAGGGCAGAAGAAATCAGTTTAGGACTAAAAATGTTAACCCGTGTGGAAAACACAGTAACATACGTGAAAGCTGATTGACTGCTATCTGCAGAAACTGAGACAGTGGGGTTTTTCCAACAAGTTGTGAGGGAGGAGATTTTGGGAAGACTCACATATGAAAGCTGAGAAGGTTTTAGGAAGAAAAAAAACTTTCTTTTGTATTTACTACTAACCCAGAGTCCAAGGCTTCAAAATAACCTTCATCAGTAACTTTCAGACTAAAAACTACTGAAAGTAAAAACTCAAAGCTCCCTAGCACTGTAATTTGTAAGCTTTTTCCAATGACATGCAAATAAATTTGGTTCTTATTTTTGTCTATGCAGAGTGTCATTTTCTTAGTAGAAGAACTAGAAGAATTATACTTTTGGGAAAACTCAAGCTCATTAAAATGTGTTTATCTCAGTGAAGAGTAATTCACTAGAGAGATGATTACTTCTTACTCCTTTATTTCTACAAATATTGCTTTCAACTGCTACTGTCAACTCTAGAGAAAGCTCCCAAACATTAGTATATTGCTCAGGTTTCAGCTGAGACTTACTGGACTAGACTGCATTTTGAAGAACCACAGGTGATTTGTAAACACCGAGAAAAACAGAGTCCACTAATCTAGACTACATGTGTGACCTTAAGGGAATTATGTGCCTATTTAACATTTCCCAAATGGCATTCAGAATTAGGTATGGATAACCACGGAGCTTATCTAGTCAAAGGTGGTATAAAAATAATCCAAAATTCTTATCTCAATAAATATGAGTCCATAGGCTTGAAATGGAACAAACTTTCATTTTGCATTCATTCCTGTTTACTCCAAGTATTACTTAGATACAACAAATGCTTCCATTCGAAGCAAAAATTTTTCTACTTTCAGAAGTCAGGGCATTTGTTTTACCTATATCAAAAGCAGTCTGTAAGTTATTTCAATAGAGTTTAAAAGATATCTTTAATTCTGATAGAACAGTATCTTGGCCCAAAAGGGAAACTAGAATAAATTACTTAAAAATTAGGACCTTTACTGAAGGCCTAATTTGATCAGTCTATCTGAGCTTAGAACTTTCAATACTTTAATAGAGGCATAATTAATTTCTTTAGTCTAACAGAAACAGATCTTCTTGCTGTTCGATGGGTATTTACTTGGATTCAAGTGACCAAAAGTTCCACGTCTTCACATCTTTTACTAATCTCATCACCCCTGCCTCAAATCTTCTTAAACTAATCAATTTCCCTTTCAATGACTATATATCAACTATATGTAAACCCAAGAGCCATGTGAGCAAACTTATTCCGTATCAAATAAATGTTCATTCTTTGACTTTATGGAATCCTAATTTTAAACCTTCAGGTCTTGTAATTATAAAATTACCTATGCCAGCGGTAAAGAACCTGCCTGCCAATGCAGGAGGTGTAAGACAGGAGGGTTCCATCCTTGGGTGGGGAAGATCCCCTGGAGTAGGAAAGGGCAACCCATTTCAGCATTTTTGCGCAGAGAATCCCACAGACAGAGGAGCCTGGCGGGCTACAGTCCATAGGTTCGCAAAGAGTCTGACACAACTGAAGTGACTTAGCAAGGATGCTTCCCAATTTAGTTAACAATGACGGTCAAAAACACTCAAAACAGTAATGACGTTATCACTAACTACAAAAGCTTACTTTTGGCAAAGGACCACGAAAGGGTAGATACAAACTGTGCCTCATCAAGGAGATCTTGATTTAATTATCAGTGATTAGAAACAAACTTCATTTACATAATATAAAAAAATCACCCCACAATTCAGAACCTTAATTACATGCTTATATTTTCACCTAAAGAGTAAATTCAACCAGCATATTCAAATTTAGGATAAAATAATTAAAATATCAAAATGGAACGAGTACATCAAACAAATGTGAACTCCTCTCCCCACACCCATACAGGGTGGAGGTTTCAGTTGGCAAGGATTCCCAACTCCTGTTTAAGATGTCACCTTGCCTCCTGGACACACCCATCGCCTGTAACCACTTGGCAGAAGGAACCACAAAATAAGTATTGCAAATTACCGCTCTCATTAGACTTTTTTTAACAGGAAAGAACAAGAGTTCCGGTCTCAAGTGACAGGAAAATGCTTTAAAAAAAATCCCGTCCCCCAATATACTCTTTTATCACCATAGTCTTTGACAATCATTAATGTACAAATGAATTAAACTGCACCTAAAAGATGACCTGGCATTTTCGCTACGGAAATAGCTATTTTCAAGGGTGTTGGTGCGGGGCAATACAGTGTTAACGGATCTTAAACATTTCAACGTGCACGTGAGCACTCAAAAGAGGACTGTGGCCCCTGTCAAAGGCATCCTTCCGATTGTTACTAGAGGGTAAGATAGACTTCGGCAACAGAACGGGAGTCACCTCGGAGCTGGCTTTCGGTGAGTGAATAGAAAAACGCCTTTCAAACGCCAGCTGGAGTCTCTGGCTTTCTCTAACGAGATGCGCAGTGCGAGGCTGCGCTTAACTTCAGATATAGTCATTTCCTTCAACGACAAAACCACTTAAAATTTTTTTTAGATTTAGCCTGGGAAGTGGAATTAGGCCTCAAGGCCCATATGTAGCAGAAAGATCAGGATTCACCGAGCTTCCTCCTAGCCACCGGGGGTGGGGGATGGGAATCGGACGAGGCTGACCTTCCCAAACGTTGCCCTACCGGACGACCCCGCAGCGCCGCGGGACGCCCAGACCTCCGCAGTCCTGCAGGTGCCAGCGCAGCAGCTGGGGCTCGAGCCCGGGTCTGGCGAGCGACGGCCGCGGTCCCGAGCCCGCCCCGCCCCCGGCCGCTCCCCGCGGACTCGGCCCACTCAGCTAGTCCGCCCGCCCGCTCGCGCGCCCCCAGCTCCCTCCCGGCCCAGCACGCGGGGGCTGCGGGCTAACGGCGGCGCCGGCGCTCGCCCCGGGCCTCGCGCGCTCCCGCCCGCCCCCTCGGCGCATGGCGGCCGCGCGCGGACAAAGGCGCTTCCTGGCGCCCGCACCAACCGTCCGTTGAGCTTTTGAACACGGCCCCTGGCTGACCTTTTGAGATGCCCGACCCAAGGCTTCTGCGCTCCCGCTCCTCCCGCCCTTCCACCCTCGCCTACCCAGGCTGCCCCCGCCCCGGCTCCATCCTCATCCAGCCTCTGAGGACCTCCAAGGTCCCGGGGGCGGTGCGCCTGGCCCCCGGTACACCACGGGACACCTCCCTGAGGAGAGTGGGGGTGGGGGAGCACCTGCGACACAACCGCCGTGGACGCCCCCAGCCTCTGGCGCGCCATCCCCCTGGCGAAGACCAATCCTAGAGAGTGTGAGAAAGGCTAGTTCCCTTTCGTCCATTCGCTTCAGCCTCTTACCCCCTACAGGCCGAGCGCCCACAGCTTAGCGACGCACTCACCATGCTGCAAGCGTTACCGGTCTCCGGGACACAATCACACAACTACTCAGCTCGCTCGCTCCACTCGAACTAATTCTCCCCCTCCGCCCCCAGCGCCTCATAAACACCTCCCTCCGCCAGATCCTTCCGCCACACTTCAGATAACGGAACATCATAAACGAGTCCCGGCCAACCCCCTCCCCTCCAACTCCTCTCGAGACCCTTTTATCCACAATTATGTGATAGACGATGCAAAAGATAAAGGGAAGGGGACGAACGGATGACGTAAGTGTGTTTCACTCCCTAGCGAGCCGTTGAAGAGCCGGTGGAGTGGCGCCTGAGAGGCGCTACTTTGCGGCGCGGAAGAGCATCGTAGTAACGACGCGCAGCGCGATGATCGTTGAAGCCTCCTCTGATTGGCTGGTTCGTACCTGCAATGCGTCACTGGGGCTCGCAGCCGCTGCCGGGACGCGGTGCAGCTTCTGCCGTTGCAGCTCGGGCCGCGCTGTCCTGGCAACTGCGGTTGGCTGGAAAGGTTTCCTCCTCCACCCATCCTTCCTCGCTACATTTGCACGAAAGCTTTCCCGCCCCGCTGCAGGGGGTCTACGAAAATAGCGATTAAGAATGAAGCTGAAAGACCCAGTGAAACCCGTACCCCGCGCTCTTCATCTCAGCCTCGTTTATTCGCCTTATGGAGGCCACACGTTTACCATGTAACTCCCCCACAAAGCAAAAAGTGAAAATCACTCAGTCGTGTCCGACTCTTTGTGACCCCATGGAATTCTCCAGGCCAGAATACTGGAGTGGGTATCCTTTTCCTTCTCCAGGGGATCTTCCCTGCCCAGGGATCGAACCCACGTCTCCGGCATTGCAGGCAGATTCTTTACCAGCTGAGCCCACAAAGCCCATGAAAATCTTGGTAAGGGCGAACGCAGCTGCTCACCTGACTAATCCTAAAGGAACTTCCGTTTATACTTCCCCTTTGCTGGCTGACAGTAAAGCGGCTGCCTACAATGCGGGAGACCCGGGTTCAATCCCTAGGTCGGGAAGATCTCCTGGAGAAGGAAATGGCAACCCCCTCCAGTCATGGACGGAGGAGCCTGGTGGGCCACAGTCCATGGGGTCACAGTCAGACACGACTGAGCAACTTCGCTTTGCCTTCATCATGGGGGTAATTTACCGGGGGGGAGGGGAGGGGTTAAAAAACGCAGTATACAAAATTCCAATAGCCCCTTGATACTGTGGAATAATAGGGTTCTGGCTTGGAGTGAGACCTGGGTATGAGTAATGGTTGGGTCAGATGTACGACCTTGGATGAGACGTTTAATCTTTAGCCTCATTTGTAAAATGGAGGTTACAATACCTATCTTGAAATGTTATAAGAATTAGAATCATATAAAGATTATCATCTCGGAGAAGGCAATGGCACCCCACTCGAGCACTTGCCTGGAAAATCCCATGGACGAGGAGCCTGGTGGGCCACAGTCTATTGGGTCGCTAAGAGTCGGACACGACTGAACGACTTCACTTTCACTTTTCACTTTCATGCATTGGAGAAGGAAATGGCAACTCACTCCAGTGTTCTTACCTGGAGAATCTCAGGGACGGAGGAACCTGGTGGGCTGCCGTCTATGGGGTCGCACAGAGTCGGACACGACTGAAGCGACTTAGCAGCAGTAGCAGCAGCAGCAAAGATTACCATCTAGGTAAAGTGTTGAAGTACCCGGTACAGGATAGGCACACAGTGGTTACCATAATAAAACCATAGTATTGTGTATATGTGATCATACTGAGTTTCCTAATGAATTTGCCCTTTTGAGTCTTTAATCTCTTAGGTTTAAATGAACATTTTTGAAGCCACATAGAAATTAGCTCTGAAATTGGCAATCACTGTTGGTGGGAATGTAAAACAGTACAGCCGCTTTGGAAAATAACATGGCAGTTCCTTAAAAAATTAAAAATAGAATTACCATATGATCCAGCAATTGTGCTTCTTGGTATATACTCAAAAGAACTGAAAGCAGGATCTTAGAGATATTGTTACACCCATGTTCATGGCACTATTCAAGACAGCTAAAATGTAAAAGGGATCCAAGTGTTCATCAGCGGATGAATGGATAAGCAAAATGTGGTATACATCTGTTGTACATAAATGGCATATTATTTGGCCTTAAAAATGCTGCAATATGCCACAACATGGATGAACTTCAAGGACATTATGCTAAGTGAGGTAAGTCACAAAAAGTCATATATTGTATGATTCCATTTATCTGAGGTATTTGGAATACTCAGAAATCACAGAAACAGAAAGTAGAATGATGGTTGTCAGGGAAAGGGGGAATGAGGAGTTATTGTTTAATGAGTATAGATAAGAGTTTCGATTCTACAAGATGAAAATAGTTGTGGGGATGGACGGTGATGGTAGCACAACATTACGTATTTAGTACCACTGAACTCTACACTTTAAAATGGTTATGATGGTAAATTTTACGCGCGTTTTGTCACACATGAAAAATTTTTTTTTAATTTTTGAACTTTTAATTTGGAAAACTTTAGATATAAACTATATACAAGTGGACTGTAGCCTACCAGGCTCCTCTGTCAGTTCTCCAGGCAAGAATACTGGAGTGGGCAGCCATTCACTTCTCCAGGGATATACAAATGGAGAGAAAAGTGTAACAAAAAAAGTACCAATCACTCAGGTTTACAGCATTCTGTCATTCTTGTTTCATATATTCCCCATACCCCATTTAAAAACAATTACCTTCTTGGTCCCACCCAAAATAAGCAAGGGTGTGTATAACCTGGAATATTTAACAAGTGAATAGCAACAATTTACATATCGTATAAACTCATTTGAAAATAATGTAATTGTTACCTTAGAGGGGGCTTAGAGGATTTGGCCCACCATAGAGTTTCCAAAGAGGGTTTCCAGAGAACATGACTCCTTCATTGAGTCTGACATGATAATGGGCCAGGAAAAAGCGAAAAGGCAGGGAGGACTAGAGCAGCAAGTTTAGATGAAAGAAAGAACAAAGGCAGGCAATTACATGGCACGGTGGAGGAGTGTTAATGGTTAGGCATTACCAGGATGAGCCCACTACAGGAGATAGTGCTGGGAAGTTAGGAAGAAACTAGGGATTCATGCTCAAACTGCAGTTCCTCAAGAATGTTGGTAGAACCAGAAAAAATCCTCTTAGGCCACAATAAGACTTCATAATTTTCTGGTTAAAAAGCACAACCTTGTAAAACCTAATGAATAGCATTTTCAGCAAACCAAGGTAATTTCTGCTTATTGAGAAGAAGGTTCCCTCCAGAATACCTCCAGAATGCCCAGCAAGACCAAAATACTTTCTTAACAGCTTATCTGAACCAACTTGGAAAGCCTCAGTGGAATTTAACCTGCTTTAAACAACTTAGACTGGAGAAATTCCATGGATGGAGGAGCCTGATAGGCTGCAGTCCATGGGGTCGCTAAGAGTTGGACACGACTGAGCAATTTCACTTTCACTTTTCACTTTCATGCATTGGAGAAGGAAATGGCAACCCACTCCAGTGTTCTTGCCTGGAGAATCCCAGGGACAGGGGAGCCTCGTGGGCTGCCATCTATGGGGTCGCACAGAGTCGGACATGACTGAAGCGACTTAGCAGCAAACAACTTAGGCTTCCCTGGTGGCTCAGATGATAAAGAATCTGCCCGCAATGCAGGAGACCCAGGTTTGATCCCTGGGTCAGGAAGATCCCCTGGAGAAGGGAATGGCTACACACTCGAGTATTCTTGTCTTCAATAGACCAGAGGTGGATTCTCTTTCTTTCAGTCTGGTAAATCAGAGACAAAGTAAGAGCTCTTTCAGTTAGTATTGGCAACCCTGTGACCTTCCTGTCAGATGAATGACTACTCAATAAAAGTTCTGGACCCCCCAGTGTGCTTCTATTGTCCTTGCTAATATGGTGACGCATTGATGCCACAAGGGGAGGGCTTAATTAACTTACCCCACCAATGAAACAAGGGCTTCCCTGGTGGCTCAGACAGTAAAGAATCTGTCTGCAGTGCAGGAGACCCAGGTTCCATCCCTGGGTTGGGAAGATCCCCTGGAGAAGGAAGTGGCAACCCATTCCAGTATTCTTGCCTGGAGAATTCCATAGACAGAGGAGCCTGGCATGCTATAGTCCATGGGGTTACAAAAAGTTGGACACAGCTGAACTACTTTCACTCACAAATGAAACACACTGTATCACTGAGAATGTTTCTTAAAAGTGGGTAACTGCATCAGAATTGAGCTGAAATCAGAGCCCTAAGGCCACTATCCCATTACCCCTCATTCTGATATCACCCAAGTCTAAGTTTTCTTCAGATATTTGTCTCTGATTCTTCCTCAGATGGAAGAGCCATCAACAGTTTTTTCCTTCAGGCTAATCATTAAGAATATTCTCTCTTTATACAATACCCCACCAGTATGCAGTGCTTTTAAACATGACATTTTTAATGATCAGAAATTAAATGACAAAATGAATAATCAGTTCTTCTAGAAAATGAGTTTTTAAAGGGATTGATGTATTATGTATAACCAGCTTGAGTATAATATACAGGTGCATGCTTACAGACAGATGTATTGAATCAAAGAGCTTTTAAATAAATATTTGGTAATGAAATATGTCTGTTTAAAGACAATACAGAAAAGATCTTCCTGGTTTCTTACGTTGAATTTTATTAAGGCCTCTCTTGCAAAATCTTCCTTGCTGACCTCTCTAATAAGAGAAAGGAAATGAGAGAAAAAAAAAAAAGTCAAGACATACATTTAAACACATTGTGGGTTTTGTGTATTTGAGACTGTTCCAAATCAACTTATTTATAGAGCATTTGTTTTCCACAAGATGACATACAGTGCAGCTTGACTTTGGCAACTGCCAGCTGAGAAGCAAAGTTGGTGACTAACCATTGCATCAAGGCCTGGGAGGTTGGTTGTCTACTTTCCTCTCCTAACTGGTGAGATCTTATGGCTTTCTACCTTTGTCTATCCTGGGAAAATAATAATTCACTTCCTCTCCAGGCCTCAGTTCCCCAATTTGCAGAATAGAGATAACACAAGCCTCATCCTTGACACTTCTTTTCTGTAGCTTCTCTCTTCCAGCCAGCTCTGCTATGAACAAAGGCAGAGGACAATCTCAGTGGCATTCTTTTTTGACTATGCAGGTCTTCGTTGCTTTGTGCAGGCTTTCTCTAGTTGCAGAGAAGGGGCTACTCTTCATTGTGGTGTTCCAGCTTAGTTGCTCTGCAGCATGTGAAATCTTCCTGGATCAGGGATCAAACCCATGCCCCCCTGCATTGGCAGGTGGATTCTTATCCACTGTACCACCAGGGAAGTCCCCAGTGGCATTCTGGACTGCAGGTCCTGTGTGATTCTCAACAGGTGAAAGAATTAAGCCCTAAATGCCCTAAGGCACTGACAGTGTGCATCAACTTCTCTCCTATGCACCAACCTGGAGAGAGATGACAAAATAGTACTTAGATGATTTTCTTCTCCTGTGGTTCAGATAAGAAGCCCTGGTTGAGAAAAGGAAGCTATCCCCTTCCAGGACTACAGGGCAAGACAGAGCTGGGACCAGAATACAACCAGGTCATGAGAATGTCTCGTCCACAGCATCGTCAGTTTGATGAGTGAAGAGTATAGGGAAAACAGTGAATCCTCCAGACTTACTGAATAGGCTTATGCTCATATACACATGGAAAAAGCTGAGGGTCATTAACTTTGATATTGACATTCTGCCACTCACTCATTTATTCATTAAAAAAAAAGATATCAATTTAGGGTGACTAACCATATAGGTTTGCCTAGAATTGAGGGGTTTCCTGGGACACAGGACTTATATTGCTGAAACCAGGCAGTTACAGTTAAATTAGGGTGGTTGGTCACCCTAGAAACCATGATCACTCCTTTAATAAATACCAGCAGTCTATTATGTGTTATAAATGTGCAGTGAGAAGAATGAGTTATGATAAGAATGACCCCAGGGGCACATAGGAAGACAGCCCAATGGGCAAGAGGAAGACTTCCTAGAGAATGTAATCCACAGGAATTTGGGTTCAGGTGGAGAAAGAGGGAAAGGTGTTTGAAGCAGAGAGAAGAAGCAGTAAAGAAGAGAGACATCGTCATCACCGTCATCACTTCTACCATCCTCATGACACTTGCAGCCACTGGTGACTGGTTGCTCACCTCCGGCCGCGCCCTGTGCTGATCATTTTATATACACTGTCCATTTTATTGACCATTCTATTCCTCTTGAAACCCTCTTCTTGCTTGGCTTTTGGAACTTAGCTCTGCTAATATTTCTCCTACCTCTCTGGCAGTGTCTCTGCAGGCTCCTTGGCTGATTCCTTCACTTATTGCTTAAAAGATGGCATGTCTCCAAGTTTAAACCATGGCTCTCTTTTCTTTGTGACTTTGGATACCCACTGTAACACCCTCTCCCACTTGCACAGCAGTGGCTCTGTGCTGATCACCCCCAAATACAGATGGCCAGAGGTAAAGTCTCTCCTCAATTCCTGATTAGTATTTTCAGCTGCTCAGGATCACCTTAACATTTGTAGGCTCAGTCGAGAGTACAAATGGAGGCTTACACAGCAATATGTTAAATGTGTTAACGTCACAAATCAATCTAATGAACAAATAAAATATATTCTATCCTCCTACCTTGATGGATAAACTTTCATAATAACCTGGAAGGCTGTGGTCAATTGTAGAAGTTCAGATTTCCACACCAGACCATGACGTGTGAGGAAGCCATCCTCCAACCCACGGCACACAGTCCTCCTCTCACCCTTAGTCCATCACATACTATAAGGGGGCTGGCATCAACATGTGCACTCACTCTGGTCCTTGTGACCAAGTCCATCATCAGCCCCACAAATAGCTGCTTCTCCACCATCCCTCAGAGCCTAGAAGCAGGATCTGTGCTATCTGAGCAAGGAATTCTGTGATCCTGGAAACCTAGAGGAGTCTTGAGTAGGAGAGAGTGTGGGCTCTGGGTAGGGAGGTCCCTGTGGCCCTGTGTGGAGGTGAGCACCTGGAGGAGGGCCGGAATGGGGCCCTAAGACAGGGTCCTCTCTTGCAATCCTAAATGTGTCTACTGACAACTCCTCTTACAGGCCTTCAGGCCCTGAAACATCACATCAAACACTGAACCCAGCATTATTTCACCTGGATCTGCTTTCCTGTATTCTGGTCTCATTGCAGAGTGCTTCCCTCCATCCCATCATCCAGGCCACACTACTTGCGGATACCTATGTCCGCTCCTGCTGCTTCCTCTGCCTGGAACATCCTTCTTTGTGTTCCTACTACCTGCTGCATATTCATTCATTGCTTGTAGCATTCATTCATTGTAGCATTCAATGCTACATCCATTCATATTTGCCCCGAGCATCATATTCCCTGTGATGTCTTCCTAACCCCACAAGCCCTCTCTCCTTTGTCCAAAGAGAAAGAATCACTCTCTCTCAAAATATCCTTATAGATTAGCTGCCCCAGTGAGACTGACTTCCTTCAGGGACTTTAACTGTCTTTGTACCCTCACTATCTTGCATGGTGCTAGGACATAGCTGATGTTCAGTAATTTGTTGACTGAATAAGTGGATGAACAGACAAAGATTGTTTTGTACATGCCTTTTCCACGTGACTTTAATAGCACTCAGAAGATTTTCACAAAGCATGAGATGTCTTATGAATACCAAAATCTTTTTTATCAGAGAGAGTAGCCAGAGGATAATTCTCATCTTCTTATGTAAGTTTTATTTAAATCAATTTGAAAATGCTAAATATGTAGTCAAATATAATTTTCATCTTCCTTGGAATTTTTTGGATGTCATTATACAATAATTGTTTATACAATTTTTAGATTGTAATTTTTTCTCATCTTATTTTGAGAATTTATGATTCAGACTATATTAGTTTGATGAAATTAAGAATTAAAGCAATTAATCATCACATAATTAAGCTAAAAAAATTGTGCTTTCAACTTTGAATGGTTTCACAGAAAAGAACTAATTGATGTTTTGGCTTACATTGTGTTGGTAGTATGGGGGCCTCCATGGAGGTGTGAATTCTCTGCAATGGCACCTCAAATTTTAACTTCATTTTCTTCGTACTAGCTTTATCAGGTAAAAATCAGGATTCCCATTCTCAAGACTGGGAAGTTATCATTATTGGGGGTCCTCTGTTTCTCATTGTTTTCCATTCCCTATCTGATTATCTAGCCAATATTTCTAGGCTCTGTTCAGAGAACTTAGAGTAAATCTTCATTTTTAATGTCTTAAACTAAACGTAGTGAGATGTTTTCCTCAAGTGACTTCCCTCTGCCTGAGAAAAGGGGTGTCACTTAGCGAAAACATCTCCTTTCTGTTACTGCCATATTCTCATGTTCACTGGCTTCAAAGTGAAGCAGGCAGAGCCCCTGTCATTCATGTGGGGGCTGGGGGGCAGAGAGGTGCCCCTATTACAACAATAGGATTGATTAGGATGTTCCAGATATAAGCTTTTTCTCTGACTGCCAATTTCCTCAGAAAGTCAGTTCTCAATTTATCTTTAAAACTTTGGGCAGGAAAGTTGAAGGAAGAGTACAGTAAACCATCCGTGTGCCATCCACTTAGGTCCAACAGTGGCTGGCATGCGCTGTATGTGCTCTCTCTATTGCTCAGTCTCTGTCTCTCTAAGCACACACGTGCATGTGCACACACACACAAATGTGGAATTTTTTGGATGAACCATTTGACAGTAAGTTGCAGACATTACACTTCAGCCCTACATTTCAGCATATTTCTCCTAAGAATAAAGATATTTTCCTAAAAGGCACAACACCATTACCACATTTTTTAAAATTCTTTAATTTTATCTTTGATCCAATCTATACTTAAATTTCTGTCATTGTCACCAAAATGTGTTTTATGGCTGTTTCATTTTTCCTAACTAGATCTGACAAGGATTATACTTTGCAAGGTTGTGCCTCCTTAGACTCTTTTAATTGTTTTGATCTGGATCGGTTTCCCCACCTTCATTGTTTGCTCAGGATGTTGATATTTTGAAGAATCCTGTACAGTGTTCTTTCACAATGTCCATACGCTAGATTTGTCTGATTGTTTCCTTCTAGTGTCATTTAACTTGTTCCTCTATCCCTCTGTTTCCTATACAGTAGAATTTAGGTCTTAAGGCTTCACAGATTCAGGATGAAGACTCTTGGCAAAAATACTTCACAGGTAATATTGTGTCTTTCACACTGCATCATCTCAAGAGCACGTAACAGCCATTGTTCCACTCTTAGCGATGACAAATTTGATCACGTAGTTAAGATGGCATTTATGAGACCTCATCATTGTAAGGGTATATTTTCCATTTTTAATTAATAAGTAATCTGTGGGACAATACTCTGTCACTGTGTGAATATCCTGTTTCCTAATAACTTTTCACCTAGTGATTTTATCATCCACTGATGATCCTTGCTTAATAATATAAATATATTGCAGGTTGCAAAAAAATTTTTTTTTAGTTCTATGATCCCTTTGATATATATTAGCTGGCATTTTTTTTGTAAAGAAGTACATTCCTCTCCTCTTCTTTCATTTTCTGAGTATTCCTATTAACTGGTATGTTTTAAAAAAAATTGAATGTACTATCAATTACATTCATTTTAGTTTTTCATGCTCAAGTTGTTCCAAATTTGGCCAGTATGCACTGTTCATGCCAGCTCTAGTGTACTTTTGACACATCTCCATCAGTTTTTGAGTAGTTTCTTACTTTCTGGCACAAAATGTTCCAGGCTTACCTTATACTTACTCTGCTCAGAACTGGAATCAGCTGTTTAACTCAAGGATCCTCAGAGATACTAAATGCACCCTTTTCTTTTTGGTTTTTCATTCCAAACTTTTAAAAACTCATCATTCTGTATTTATTGCACTCAGCCAACCAATAAACATTTCAATGGCTCTCCCTAGGTCCTCAGATGTTTTTCTTCTCTGTGCAACTTTTATCCTTGCTCTCAGTGCTATCTCTATACAGCTCTTAATGTCTCCTTCAGTCCTTTCCCAAGGTCTCATACTGGCAGGTGTAAAAAGTGAGCATTGAGTCAAACTGGAAAATGGATAACCTCCCAAAGCCCACTGGGAAGCTGAAGGTGAAAGCTTAAACAAGAAGGGCCTGGGCAAGAGAGAAGCACAGACCCTCCACAGGCATGAGGCAGCAGTAACTGCCCTTGGCAGAGAGGCCACATCTTCCTTCAGCCCCTGCTCTCATCCTCACACCTGTTTGCTTTCTAGAAACCAGAGAGAACTGGAGGCTGGCAGGAGCATATCTATAATCTCAGAGTTCAATGCTTGGGATCAGTTCAGTTCAGTCACTCAGTCGTGTCCGACTCTTTGTGACCCCATGAATCGCAGCACGCCAGGCCTCCCTGTCCATCACCAGCTCCCGGAGTTCACTCAGACTCACGTCCATCGAGTCTGTGATGCCATCCAGCCATCTCATCCTCTGTCGTCCCCTTCTGCTCCTGCCCCCAATCCCTCCCAGCATCAAAGTCTTTTCCAATGAGTCAACTCTTCGCATCAGGTGGCCAAAGTACTGGAGTTTCAGCTTTAGCAACATTCCTTCCAAAGAAATCCCAGGGTTGATCTCCTTTAGAATGGACTGGTTGGATCTCCTTGTAGTCCAAGGGACTCTCAAGAGTCTTCTCCAACACCACAGTTCAAAAGCATCAATTCTTCGGCGCTCAGCCTTCTTCACAGTCCAACTCTCACATCCATACATGACTACTGGAAAAACCATAGCCTTGACTAGACGGACCTTAGCTGGCAAAGTAATATCTCTGCTTTTGAATATGCTATCTAGGTTGGTCATAACTTTTCTTCCAAGGAGTAAACGTCTTTTAATTTCATGGCTGAAATCACCATCTGCACTGATTTTGGAGCCCCCCAAAATAAAGTCTGACACTGTTTCCACTGTTTCCCCATCTATTTCCCATGGAGTGATGGGACCAGATGCCATGATCTTCATTTTCTGAATGTTGAGCTTTAAGCCAACTTTTCACTCTCCTCTTTCACTTTCATCAAGAGGCTTTTTTCTAGTTCCTTTCACTTTCTGCCATAAGGGTGGTGTCATCTGCATATCTGAGGTGATTGATATTTCTCCCAGCAATCTTGATTCCAGCTTGTGCTTCTTCCAGTCCAGGGTTTCTCATGGTGTACTCTGCATTGAAGTTAAATAAGCAGGGTGACAATATACAGCCTTGATGTACTCCTTTTTCTATTTGGAACCAGTCTGTTGTTCCATGTCCAGTTCTAACTGTTGCTTCCTGGCCTGCATACAGATTTCTCAAGAGACAGGTCAGGTGGTCTGGTATTCCCATCTCTCTCAGAATTTTCCACAGTTTATTATGATCCACACAGTCAAAGGCTTTGGCCTAGTCAAAAAAGCAGAAATAGATGTTTTTCTGGAACTCTCTTGCTTTTTCCATGATCCAGTGGATGTTGGCAATTTGATCTCTGGTTCCTCTGCCTTTTCTAAAACCAGCTTGAACATCAGGGAGTTCATGGTTCACGTATTGCTGAAGTCTGGCCTGGAGAATTTTGAGCATTACTTTACTAGCATGTGAGATGAGTGCAATCGTGCAGTAGTTTGAGCATTCTTTGGCATTGCCTTTCTTTGGAATTGGAATGAAAACTGACCTTTTCCAGTCCTGTGGCCACTGCTGAGTTTCCCAAATTTGCTGGCATATTGAGTACAGCACTTTCACAGCATCATCTTTCAGGATTTGAAACAGCTCTACTGGAATTCCATCACCTCCACTAGCTTTGTTCTAGTGATGCTGTCTAAGGCGCACTTGACTTCACATTCCAGGATGTCTGGCTCTAGATGAGTGATCACACCATTGTGATTATCCGGGTCATGAAGATCTTTTTTGCACAGTTCTTCTGTGTATTCTTGCCATCTCGTCTTAATATCTTCTGCTTCTGTTAGGTCCATACCATTTCTGTTCTTTATCGAGCCCATCTTTGCATGAAATGTTCCCTTGGTATCTCTAATTTTCTTGAAGAGATCTCTAGTCTTTCCCATTCTGTTGTTTTCCTCTATTTTTTTGCATTGATCGCTGAAGAAGGCTTTCTTATCTCGTCTTGCTATTCTTTGGAACTCTGCATTCAGATGCTTATATTTTTACTTTTCTCCTTTGCTTTTCACTTCTCTTCTTTTCACAGCTATTTGTAAGGCTTCCCCAGACAGCCATTTTGCTTTTTTGCATTTCTTTTCCATGGGTATGGTCTTGATCCCTGTCTCCTGTACAATGTCACAAACCTTAGTCTATAGTTCATCAGGCACTCTATCAGATCTAGGCCCTTAAATCTATTTCTCACTTCCACTGTATAATCATAAGGGATTTGATTTAGGTCATACCTGAATGGTCTAGCGGTTTTCCCTGCTTTCTTCAATTTCAGTCTGAATTTGGTAATGAGGAGTTCATGATCTGAGCCACAGTCAGCTCCTGGTCTTGTTTTTGTTGACTGTATAGAGCTTCTCCATCTTTTGCTGCAAAGAATATAATCAATCTGATTTCAGTGTTGACCATCTGGTGATGTCCATGTGTAGAGTCTTGTGTTGTTGGAAGAAGGTGTTTGCTATGACCAGTGCATTTTCTTGGCAAAACTCTATTAGTCTTTGCCCTGCTTCATTCCGTATTCCAAGGACAAATTTGCCTGTTACTCCAGGTGTTTCTTGACTCCCTACTTTTGCATTCCAGTCCCCTATAATGAAAAGGACATCTTTTTTGGGTGTTAGTTCTAAAAGGTCTTGTAGATCTTCATAGAACTTCATTCAACTTCAGCTTCTTCAGTGTTACTGGTTGGGGCATAGACTTGGATTACTGTGATATTGAATGGTTTGCCTTGAAAACGAACAGAGAGAGATCATTCTGTCATTTTTGAGATTGCATCCAAGTACTGTATTTCGGACTCTTTTGTTGACCATGATGGCTACTCCATTTCTTCTGAGGGATTCCTGCCCACAGTAGTAGATATAATGGTCATCTGAGTTAAATTCACCCATTCCAGTCCATTTTAGTTTGCTGATTCCTAGAATGTCAATGTTCACTCTTGCCATCTCCTATTTGACCACTTCCAATTTGCCTTGATTCATGGACCTGACATTCCAGGTTCCTATGCCATATTGCTCTTTACGGCATGGGACCTTGCTTCTATCACCAGTCACATCCACAGCTGGGTTACCTTAACAGCAGGAAAGAAAGGGAGGTAGCTACTGTTCTAGGTCCCCAAAAGTCATTCCCATATTCATCTGAACCCACAAGACTATCATTTTGGCTATTTGTACAGAAAACTCCTTTGCTAATTTTTCTTTTGTGTTCATGTTTGTTTCTATATTTGAATATCTTCTCTCCAGACTGCCTATATTTTTAACAGTAAATAAAGTGGAACTATTATTAGGTACCTTGATTCCTAGCTATCTACATCTTATTAAAGCTCTTAGCTGTGGATCAAAGTTCTCCTTCATCTATGCCTTTCTATATCTAGCGGCATTATCTCACAGCAGGCCCTGCATTATGCTTTCCTAGCCCCAGAAAGTGCCTCCTGAGCTATGCCCTCTTCTGCCTTTGAGTCATCTGACATTATATAGAGGGCCCACCACTACCCAGGGACTCAGGAGGTAGGGATTTGTATCCAAGTCACCACCAATCAGCTCTGTAATCTTGGGGTAAGTTTCATAACCTCTCTGGACCTCAGATTGCAAATAGTCATGTAATCTCTTATTTGAAGGGTTTGCTCTGTTTTTGTTTTTGGTTTTTTTTTTTTTTTAGTAAGGAGAGGGAGAAAGACATCATAGAAATCTTTTCCCTAAAAATATACATTGTTTGGGTGGGAAGAGATTCCAGAGGTCATTTAATGTAACCTTCTACCAAAGAAATTAAGGCCCTAAAGATGAGATGATTTGCCCAAGGTCCCGCATCCAGCTGAATGGAGAGCCAGGTCTAAAAAAGCCAGTGTCCCCGACTCGTTTCTACACCATACACCACTGGCTCCCACCTCCATCCTCTTTAAAATTCTGCTAACCCTCTAATCCAGCCATGATAACTCCAGTAATCCCTGTCTCCCACCCTCCTTACCTTTCTTTCCCTGTTTTTATCACTTCTGATTAAAACAGTAGCTAAAATGTTCAAACACTATATTCTAGGTTCTGTGCTAAGCATTTTACAGTTAGTATCCCATTTAATCCTCACAGCAAACTTGTAGGGTCAGTTCTACAACCATCCAAGTTTATAGATGGAATAGCTGAAGCTTAAAGGATTTACATATTTTTCCCAGTCACACAAGCTGGTAGAGTTCAGAATTAGATTTATAACTCAACTCCTATCTGACCTCCAAACCTATCCACTTCACTTTTCTGTCTGCGAATACAGTACTTAGTCATCCATCCATTCATTATCTGGGTTCTTACTAGCACCTACTAGTGCTAAGCACTGTTCTGGGCACTATATGAAATAAAAAGAAAAGGAAAACCCTATTCTAACAGGAGATACAGAATCTATAAATGTAAAACAACTAGAACACATTTCAAGGCAATATATATGACATAGGAATTCAAAGTAGTTCTTTTTTTATGTCAGTTAACTAAAAGCTTTTCAAAGGCAGGGTTTCAACCTACAGTTTCTAGAATACAGTGGGCTCTAGATGGACAATGGAAATAATCTTTTTTGTCAGACAGAAAATCGATGTTGGCATTGAAAAAGC
The DNA here is from genome assembly GCF_032405125.1 of Capricornis sumatraensis. Taxonomy (NCBI): domain Eukaryota; kingdom Metazoa; phylum Chordata; class Mammalia; order Artiodactyla; family Bovidae; genus Capricornis; species Capricornis sumatraensis. Next base: position 77,022,671 of record NC_091069.1, on the reverse strand, counting down.
AGGTTTACTGCTGAGAGTCTAACTTAAGTTCTCTGTTCGTACAGAACTTTCAGATCCCACTAAAATTGTGTCAACAAACTACCAGCAACAAGAAAACTGGAGTATCTACTATATGATAGGTACAATGATGGGTGCCTGGAAGATAGAAAGACAAGAAGACAGTGGGAACACTCAGACCAATCAGAGGTAAAGCTGAACTGGGGTGTGCATAGTGCCTTATTGCTGATGTGGTCAGAAGGGGCTAGGCTTTAGGATCATCTGAAGCATCTTGGGGAAAGAGAATTATCTTTCAGTGGGAAGTGGAAAATGACAAACTTGGTATTTGGAGGGTTTCAAAAGAGGAGAGGAAGTTTGGGGTTTGAAGTGAGGACTCAGTAAGCCAGGCAGCCCTCCAGGCTTCTCACCAACCTCTCCATTTAGGGGCAGGCTCCCTTAAGATGGGAATTTGATTTGTCTTCATTGCACTAGTGTGCACTGACTCACTCCTGGATCTCAACACCTTTATGAGAGAATAGTTTAACTATTTGTATTGCTTTGTTAGACTTTGGAGTTATTCAGTCAATTTAAAATCTTAAAGTCAATACATTTAAAACCAGTTTGGTCTGTGGCCCAATTTAGTTTGACCTGAGCCGCCCAAGTCTCCTCACTGGAGACCCCTTTAAAGCTGTTGATCATGGAATGATCATGTTATGTTGACTGTCATGTTGACATCATGTTGACTGTCATCAACAAGTGGAATCATTTCTTCCAAAACTGACGTTGGGTGATGACTTCCTTTCCACTGGAACTTTATATCCTTCAATCTGGAGTTTTATGATGCAGGAAGATAACAATGACAGCAACAAATGGAGTTTCCTGGAGAGAAGTAGAATCTTCCTTCTTTAGGCATTTCGCTTTCTCAACACTTTAGACAATAGCTTTAAAACATTGAAATATGCCAACTGGCCTCCAGAAAATGAAAATAAATGGCCTCCCAAGGTCCTCCCCAGTCTCAGCATTCAGAGATGCTTCATATATATACTAATTAATTTTCCCATCAGTGTTTTCATTAGCCGGTAGGGCTGTAAAGTTACAACCCCTTTGTGAAAGGACTGAAATTGAACTGGTTTTTACAACATGGCGGGCTTCTAGAGCGCCCTTTTGCCATCTTCCTAGAAGCTCCAGCTCTCCTGACAGGCTGCCTCTTCTCTACAAGGGTCTGCTCTATGGAGCTTTCTGAACTGCAAATGCAGAAATTTCCCGACTTTGTGGGCAGTGTGTTGGTAATTCTGTGGTATGCAGTGATCTCTGTTACCATGCGACCAAAGCTGAGGTCAATTATGGTTCCCCATCAGTGACCCACAACAGTTTTCATGCCTTTCACTGCAGTCAGTCTATTTTGAAGCTCAGACACTTTAACATTTTTAAAGGGAACCAGAATTATCATTCAGCTGATGAACTGCCACACAGACAGACATTTTCTTATGATTCATTGAAGTGCAGGTCCTAAGAGGTTATGCATTCCATCTCAGTGTATTAAAGAGAGTGAAGACAAATAGATCAGAGAACAAATCAAACGTTGCACATCAGAGATGCCAAGTTCAAGAGAATAACCTTCTAATATTAATATATGGGCTATATAACCCACTGGGCAAAAACATGTTTTATTCAGGAAACCAACAAATCAAGTAATCTCTCAACAGAAAGCCATTTATAGGTCATTTGAAAATTGAATCCATAATCTTTAATAAAGCTTATTTATACCAACGATGAAGCAATCTCAAATAAATAAAACTGAAAGCAGTGATAAATTAGCTCCCTAGCCTTTATATGTTTATTACATTGTAATCATTCAAACCCACTGAGGTCAAATTTGTCTTACCAATTTCCTAAATTCAATCCAGTGAGCTCCTGGTCCTTACACAAAGTCAATTCATATTCAAGTGACAGCAAGAAAAATCAATATTATGCTGGGTTTTTTACCATCCAGAGGGACATTACTACGTGTAAGTAATAATACAAGCTTTTACCATCCAGAAATCTATTATTTATATGTAAATTCTAGCCACATGCTCTGATACACTTAAAATGGCAATGAAATAAAAAGCTGACCCTGGGGAATATGTCATACCCAACATGGTAGAAAAGATCCCTAGGGCCTTAGTCAGGAAATAAAGAGCTGTGCTAGAATTTTATTGAAAAATCGTGATGACAAAGCCCTTTCCATTTAAAAATCATAGTCCATCAACGTCATCAAATCAATGGCTGAAAATGAATGGAGAGGGTCTCATTTTGCTTTCTGCTTGGCACCCAGCATTGGGTAACGCACTCACATCACCAGCTACAAATCAGATCAGGAGACGGCTCAGAAAACTCCCTAGAATGATGACAGGGTTCCTGTTCAGCAGAAGCCCAAGCCCGGCTGGAGCGTGCCTGAGGCTGCTGGCTGTAGACCTGCTTCTCACTGATCCACAGTCAGTCTGTGAGATGCAGGCTTATCCTGGTAAATGCAACCTGCCTCCTCTGTAGGAGCTCAAACACACGCAGTCTTCCTCCGCGCTGGGGTTGCAAAGGCCTCAAAACATTCCTCCTAAGTCGGCCTTGTTAAATGCGGTGAGGTATTTTTTTCTTAACTAGGATTTTCAGGTAGAGGTTGCAATTTGAAAGAAGACAAATGAGACGTGGGGCGGTCCCAGGCAGGTCTGAGACCTGCTCTCTAGGACCCAGGCACCGCCCTCCAGTCCACTCCGCCTGGTCTGCGGCGGAGGGAAGCGAGGCAGGAGAATTCCTCGCGGGGGAATGTGGTAGGAAAGGTAAACAGCGCGCGTGAACTTCCCAGAGCTGCCGAGAGCCAAGAAAGGGGCATTCTCCCCTTCCCGATCCCAGGGCAAATATTTACCCAGCCAGACTCCGGGCTTGCGCAGCGCTCTAGGCACCTGGCAAGGGCCTGGCCGGCCTCGGGTTAGGGCTACGGACGCCTCCCGCTTCACCTAGCTAACCCGGCGAAGAAATGGGGGCAAAGCGTTTCAGAGGCAGGAAAACGTGGTTTGAATGCTCTGGCTCCACGGAACAGCGATGGCCCTTGATTGAGTCACCGACACTGAGCTTCCTCGTTTCCTCGCTGCACCGTGAAGGGTAACAGGGTCTATGCTGGAGGGGGACTGTGAGAGCTAGAGTCAGTGCCCGTCGACCGCCTGGCACCGCAGAAACCTGTTTTCCAGCATCCTGCCCTCACTGTCCCCACCCTTCCCGGACTCTATTGGACAGCACGTTCTGCATCCAGCAATGCAGCCCTTTGTCATCCCCCTTCCTGGGGCTTGTCTTATTTCCACGTCAAAGTTGCAAGGTCCTTGGGAGCAGCAGCTACGGCCTGCCCAGCTCTGCAGGTCCCCCAAGAACAGCCCCAGTGTCACTGTGGCCTCCTGAATCGCACGCAGCTGCCTCCTCTTTCCCCCTCTTCTCTCTCTCTCTTCTGCAGCAGTCAGGCCGGCAGCCAGAAAAACCCCAGTATGTCCGTCCAACGTTTCCTGCAGCCTCCACGCACCCGAGCAGAGGCGGACAGGATGAGGGGAGGAGCGACTTCAGACCACTGGCTCCTGAGCTGCACCCCTTCTACGTTCCCTGAGGGGAGTCCTCTGGAGGGTGGAGGAGGGGAGAGGCACCCTATAGGCAAGGGTTCAGAGAGAGAGCTCCCGGCCACTGCTCAGTCTGTCCCCTCCCCCAGCATTAAATCAAGAAGATGTTCCCAAATTCACAGCCCCGTTCTTCATTGTGGGTGGAATGAGGGGTACGAGCTCCCTTTCCTGAGCGCTGGTGGCCCAGGCCCTGTACATGATGGAGGTGGTTTACTCAGAACATGAGGAAGCAGGGTGAATCTGTAAAATCCCATTTTACAAATGAGGAAACTGAGGCTAAGAAAGGTTAAGTGGTTCCCCCAAGTCACAGCCAGAAAATGCATGAACTGGGATTTGGGAGCTCCAGGCGGTGACTCTGGAGCTCACCCCCTCAGCTCCAGAAGGCTTCCTGCTAGCAGGTGGCGGGGAGGGAGCTGACTCACAGCTTTTGATTCGTTCAGTTTTTTTTCTGCATTAGTGCTGTTACTTCAGCCTGATAAACAGATCCCACAGTTCCCATCTCTCACTTTGCAAAAAACAGCCACAGGAGGCTGCTTGCCCACAAGCCCAGGAGTCACAGCATGTCCGCAGGTAACACACTGACACAACAGCTTGTGGGTAAGTGAAAAGAGAATGTTCCAGTCCCTAGAGATCTTCTAAATCAAGGATTCTTAACCTGGAGTTCAAGGTAGACCTCAGGGGGATCTGTAAAGCCCCAAATTTGTATATACAAACATTTTCCTAGGGCAGGGGTGCAGACCTTTCATCAGATTCGCAAAGAGGCTTTAAGCCCCAAAGGGCTAAGGACTGTGCAGGGTCTGGCCAACCAGGCCTCACACTCCCAGGCTCCTGTTGATTCATGAGGCAGCACAATCTGTGATGGAGAAAACCCAGAGCTAAACACCAGAAGCAGAATCTGAGCTCTGAATCTTCTGGCAAACATTTTAAAGGCTCATGAATTATTAAAATAGCTAATTAAGTCAACCTTCACCAGAGAATATTTGCTTTTTCCCCTCATCGTTGAGCTCCCTGTGAAATTCGAGTTCATTTCATCTTAAGCACAAGGTCATTTCCCTTTATTCTCTCTTAGCTGGTCTAGGAAGAACTTGGAGTGGCCTACTGTGTTGAATAGTAGCAGCCTGCTATATACACCTCAGTGTACACAACTGAGAGGCTCTTAACCCATTTTCTCTCCTTTACCTGATACAATTCAGTTCCATGCAGTGAGCCTCCCACCTTAATCACAATCCTTCTGTTCTGTCAGGCCTCTCACTCAGTGATCCACATCAGCCACGCCTGCTGCCACATCTTCCCTTCTTACCAGGACAGTCCTGCCCTTGGAATGCTGTGAGTGAATGGCCTTGAACCAGAAATATACAACAGTCATCGAATCAGCTTAAGTTCTTAGGGTGCACTGGTTTCCCTACAATGTGGAGCACTTCCTCCCTCTCCTCTATACCTAAATCATACTTTCAGGACAGTGGTCCTCTAATTCTGCATCCTTGATGAAGTCTTGTTATTTCATCTTTGTCAATTTCATCTATTTCCAACTAGATTGTAAATCCCTTGAGAGCAGGAACTTTTTTTTTCTTCTTCTAATATATTTACTAACAAGTTTTATATCAAGCTTGTTGTTGTTGTTTAGTCGCTAAGTCGTGTCTGACTCTTTGTGGCCCCATGGACTGTAGCCCGTCAGGCTCCTCTGGCCATGGGACTTCCCAGGAAAGAATACCAGAGTGGGTTGCTATTTCCTTCTCCAGGGGATCTTCCCAACCCAGAGATCAAACCCCAGTCTCCTGCTTGGCAGTTGGATTTTTTATCACTAAGCCACCAGGGAAGCTCTTATATCAAGCTAGATACCATGTTAAAAACTCTGTGTATCAAGACGTTCTCCCCACTTTCACAGTCTTTGAAGTTGACCCCTTGCCAACAGGGTCCATTGCAAAAATGAAAATGTAGGGCCCTGGCCAGGAGTGAGGAAATCAACTTCCCCCTTCTCGTAGGCCTGCTGCCCCAACCCATGGTCAACAAGTGCTTCCCTGGGAGATTGCAGCCTCCATGCTGGCTGCACTTGGTACCCAGATCTGCAACCGCCCTCTGCGGCATTGTGAGCCCAGAGCAGAGACTCCTGCCCCCTCACCCTACCATGAGATGCCATGAGCATACACCCAACTTGGACCCTCCCCACACCTGTGTCCAGGTCCCTGCCAGGAACAGAAGGTGACAGTGGCATGAAGAGACAGTCAAGATCTGTCAGGGAGGCAGGAAGTCTAGAAGACAGGACTGTAGGAAAGTAAAGCCTGCAGTCCATGGACTCATGCTCCATTGTCCAATAGACTTCACTTCCAGAAACGAAATCAAAGATAAAATTACCAACAATTTCAAGATGGTGAATGGTGAGCATTAAAACTCAAGTGTACGGCACTTCTGAGTGGGAAGCTCTGGGTAACAGCGCTGGAGGCACGCCCATGAGGCCTGCCTGCAGTTTCCTGAAATCTTTGTCATGACTCTACCTGTAAAAGTACAAAGGAACAATGGGTGATTCACTTAGGGATGCACAGACTTACCCTAACAGCTATGGGTACCACCACTTACCTCATCTACTATCTTGTATGTATATATAAGATTCATGACTTGGAAATACATCTGTAGGGATGAGTAAAACTGGCCAATAAGGCACTCGTTTAATATTTAGCAATCAGATACAAGGCTTTGGTGGGAAATTCTGAGGGCTTTTTAATTTTAAAAAGATTGATTTAGCCATGACTTATGTTCCCTTTCCCCACTGAACCCATTCTCCTTTTCACCTTCCGCAAAACTCAATAATCTTTAATGATTACCAATCATAAACGAAATGGTGAAAACAAATGTTAGTCAATGTCTATTAGGCCTCAACAAGATTAATATAGTGTCACACTTTGGTTTTAAACGCAGTGTTAACCACTATAAGCTGTGTACTATTTTTCTCTCCCTCACATTTTTAATTCATGACTGTAGCTGAATCTTTATCCTAAAAAGATTTTTAAAAGGTTGATTGATCCAACTGGCACTGGCCTGGATTGGGTCCCATAATAGATAATGCTTTTTTTTTTTTTTTTTTGTAAACACAAGCAAACAGTCCCTCTCCTCAATAACTGAAGTCTTGATAGAGTGAGGCTGCCGTCAAGAACTGAGTTTCTGAGCTGGGCTGGGACAGGGCCTGCTGCCAGTTTGCACGGATGGCGTCTGGGGAAGGAAACTGGGTGCATCAGCTGATTCTGAGTTTCTCTTTTTTCCTTTCAAGCATCCTGAGATTTTGGCTGGCTGTGTGTGCCTCACCCAGCACCCAGCTGCTGGGTTGACATCTGTGAGCTGCTAATTGGTTGGGGAGTTTCGTAGCCCACAGGAGTGAACTAAGCTGCCCAAGAACTGTAACAGAACAAGGTCTCAAAATGGAAATGAGCTGCTAGGATGCAGGACAGTTTTGCATGTTGGTGTCTGAAATCCGGGGAACAAGTTCCTCTGTGGTTGCTAGTTCCTACTCATCTGCAAGTATTTCCAGGGACAGAGAAGGTTTTATTTATCTCTTGGTACCTACTATTGAGTTGGCCAAAAAATTCATTTGGGTTTTTTCCATATGATCTTATGGGAAAACTCGAACTTTTTGACCAACCCAACACACAGTTAGCATCCAGTAAGTGCTTATTGAATTGACACAGCCCCAGTCCTCTTTCCTTTTCTTCGCTGTGCCTCCAAACCCTTCCCCTGGGAACTAACATTAGTACCGCTGGCTGCATCCTTGCTAGAGATTTTCTAAGAAAACCTTTCCCTTTACTTCACAGGTCTGGTGATGAAGCATTGGCACTTAAAATTTTTCGTTGTTTAATTTTATTTATTTATTTATTTATGGCTGTGCTGGGTCTTTGTTGCTGCGAGGGCCTTTCTCTAGTTCCAGAGCGCAGGGGTCGCTCTCTAGTTGTGCTGAGGTTTCTCACTGCGGTGGCTTCCTCTGTTGCAGAGCGTGGGCTCCAGACGCAAGGCCTCAGTGGCTATGGTGCACAGGCTTAGTCGCTCCTCAGCCCTGGGATCTTCCCAGATCAGGGATCAAACCCACGTCTCCTGCCTTGCCAGTCGGATTCTTTACCACTGAGCCACCAGGGAAGTCTCGCGCTGTCCCTTTTAACATGCTTCCCATGCCGATAAGAGTCCAGTAGATTTCTTCCCTTCTAGATATCCATACTATAGAGGTAACCTCTCATTGTAGGGGTCCCTAGAGAAATGGGGTGATCCCTTTCCTCACTGGCTCAGGAGATCACAAGTAGGATCTATGGACCTTTTGTCTGTGGGTTGTTTCTCTAAGCTGAGACAGAGAATTAAATTATAGGCCCAAATTCCCATTAAGCCAATATTTATTTTCCCTGTGCTTTCATGGAAAGCAGCAATAAATCTTGCTTTGTGGGGTCTTTACCTCCTTATTCAGTTCCCTCAGCTAATAAAATCAAGACTATTCCTGAAATTGGATTAAATAATTTGACTCTGCTTCTAGAAGTTTCAGAGCTCTCATTGACCTTTCTTGAAGAAGCAGAAGCTATCTTGTTTTCTTTTCTCTCCCAGTGGCCTATGAATATCCTGTCATTTAAAGAGCAGAAATAAAAAGGATTGAGATAGAAAAGGCAGGAAAACTGGTTGTTAGCTTCCACTAATTAGTTATTAATACATGGTCCCAAACTCTCTCCAGGCCTCAGTTCCCTTTCTGTAAAATTTAGGACTCAGAAGAAAAAGTTATCTGTAATGGTCCCTTTTGACTTCCAAAATCTAGGTATCTCAGAGGATTAAAGCCTTCATGCATAGACTGTAATTCTCCAGACCTAACAAAAATGTTTTCTTTGTGATGAGAACATTTTTTTTCTCTTCTTTATTAAAAAAAATAGAACAGAACAAAATGAGCTCAGATCATAAATTCAGCTGATTTCTTTCTAAACCACAGGATTCATTTTCTGAAATTGCTGTCTTTTCCTTCAAAAGCCTCAGCAGTCCTCAGCCTCGTCAGCCAGTTCTATCACTTTTATATGAGGTTGGTGCAATGAGGAGGCCTTAGAGCAGGGCTGGAATGAGCAGTGACAGAGCACAGATATGGCTAAAGAACCCCCAGGAGGCCAAATTGCCCTCCTTCCATCGTCTCCTAACATCTAGAACCCAGTCCAGAATCTGAGTGAACAAAATGCTGTTTGCCAATCAACCCATTGATAATGATTTTTCCAGTGACTATTATGTTCATTAAACTATTGATCCCTCGTATTCACAACCCCAACAATCATTCTGGACTTAGTTTTTAAAGTCGTAGAAATATATATTACTGCGATTTAAGGATAAAATTTCCATAAAAGTAGATCATCTCAGAAGACTCTAGAGATTAGGAACATGAACACTGTAGCAGTCAGGATAAGTTCAAGTTCTGATCCCACCATTTACTATGAATAGCTGTATGAGCTTTAAATTCCCTAAGTTTCTACATCCTCATATGTAAAATGAGGATAATAAATAATATCTACTTCATAGGGTGGGACAAGAAGTAATTGAAATAAATTATGGAAAGAGCTTAGTAAAGTATCTGGCTCATAGTAAATGCTCAATAGATTCTGTTATTATTAATAGCGATACTGCATGAATAATACGTAAGTGAAATGTCCCATTTTTGCCCTAATCTAGAGAAGTTACGTGGCCTTGGGCATCACATACCTTTCTGGACTTCTCTTGGGTCCCTGAAGCAAAGGTAAAGTGGGGAAAAAATGCCTTTACAGTTTAATCAATGAAAGTAATAATAAATTTCTTTAAACTATCTAAAATGATAGTTTAATGTAACAATAGCTTACTTCAAAGAGACAGAGAACAAAATAATTTAAACGACTAAAAAAATTAAGAAGGTCTTAAACCTAACAGGGAAATAATGATTTTGGCCCTCTGTTGATTACCTGGGTGAGTTTCAACTCTCATCCTTGCTTGGGATTGATGCCCTGGCTCTAGCCAATTAGAGAAGCAGTGAACCACAGAAGAAGGGAGAGGATAAGGACTGTCACCGGCTATGGCACCACATGGCCTAAAATAACCCAGGACTCAGTAATGCCTGTTTGACTGAAAGCATTTAATCTTCTATCACCCCTACTCCCTGGAAATCAGATGGTGTTATAAACCCAGAGGGCTAAGGTAGATGAAACGCAGCGACTCATGCTAAGTGGGGACGATGCTCTGATGAAACAGCAGTCTTAGTTTGCACTTTAGAATTCAGATCCTCAGTGAGATGATGTTCATAAACTCCCAGGGGTCAGGGGGTGGCTCAAAAGACCCCAGAGAATTTGTGTTCAGGTTTGTATCTGCATTAGCTCCTAATGAAAGCCGATATGGTATTGGCTATAACTACCAGAGGGTTCCTAATGGGATTTACTTATGTTACAGAATCAACAGTAGGTTCAACTGTCCCCAGTCAGACAGGAATAGATAAATGCAGAAGTGCAGAATTGCTTCATCCAAGTCTGGCTCTAAATTGTGAAATGTCTCAGTCTGAGGTGTTGCCCAAGCAACCCTTGAAACAAGCTTGCCAAGCTGGCTGGCTAGATCCAGAGATGGAGATGACATTCATGGAAAGGGAAATTTTGTCCACCCAGAAATGAAGACAGCAGGCAGACAGACCCAGTCAGCCACTCAGGTACAGTGAGAAACCATTTGAATTGAAAAAAAAAAAAAAAAAAGCAAATCATAACTAAATTCCTGGAGGGAGGACACAGCAGAACAGGAAATGTACATGCAGATAAGTGAAGCCTCCATTAATGGTTTCCCTGCACTTATCAGAAGGGGTTTCAATTAACCTGATGAAGACCAAGGCAATCACAGTAGGAAGAAGGATGGATTTAGGATTAATCTCCTGTTGTTTCCTACAGTGGTTTATGAGGGAAATGCTTCTGATGAGCCAAGCTGGGATGAACCCCAAGTTGATAAGATTTTTTTTAAAAAAAACCTTAAAAACATTGATTCCCAAACCTAGCTACACGTTAGAATCATTTAGGGATCTTTATAAATTTCCAAAGCCCAAACCATACTACAGCTCAGTGACATCATGATCTCTAGGGGGTGGGACACAGGCATTAGTATTTTCCAAAGCTCCCCTAGAGTCTAAGGTGCAGACAAGCTTGCAAACCAGTCTGATGGACATATACATACACTGTGGAGATTTGTTAGGAAATGGCCTGTTGGGTTAAAGGGAAATAAATACAGTCCTTAAGAAATGACAAGAAATTAGCCTGCCTTAAAACAGAACAGGAGGCATGTCTCTCACTTCCTTTATTTGTAATTTTAAAAAATGTGTGTTAGCATCCAAGAGGAATGGATGAAGAGACAGAGCCATATTCAAAACAGAGAAATGGGCCCAAGATGGCGATGGAAGAGAGTCCTGAACGCACCTCCTCCCACGAACACACTGAACGTACAGCTACATATGGAAGAACTTCCTCTGAAAAAAAAAAAAAAGCCTCAAAACGGGCTGAGTGACTCCTACGCAGCTGGGAAATGAGAGGAGGTGCACATCGGATGAAGCTGCTATCACTGCAGCAGGAAAATGCCTAGAGTGTTTCACCTCTAAAGATGAGCAGGAATTTTCCTGATTACGACAACACTGTGGACCAAGAAAGGGAGCTGTGTGAATCCAACACGGACACTGTCTTGCCTAGATATAATCTTTCCAAGTTCAACATCATCCAGCTCTTAAAAACGGGAAATGAACCTGTTTGCTCCATTTTAATTCTGTCAGTGGCATCTTGGGGTTAAAAGCACAAACTCTGGACTGATGGATGTGGTCTCAGGTAAGGAGACCACACATCACAGACACTCTCCCCATCCCCACACCACAAATAATATGTCACAGAATCAACCTAAGTCTAATGATCCCTTCAGAAGAAACAGGGCAAGATTTTTGAATTGATAAATTCTCTTTCTGAGGTTCAAGTTGTAAAAACCATATAATCTTCGAGCTTCTGAGAAACACATTTTCTACCATGTGTAGAGGTCAAAGCAGTAAATCAACTCAAAGAAAGGCATGGAGATTACAGCCTTAATTTCACTGCCTTTCCCATAACACATGATCCATGAGGCAATGAATCTCAGCCAAAAATTATACCCAGAGGCAGAAACTGTTACCTGGTAAAACAGACTAAGATAAAGATGTGTTTTTAGTGTGGATTCATCTTATCTTGGCTCCTATTTGCATATAATAGCATTCCTCAACATATTATTCTTCTTCAAGAAAAAGTGAAAAACGTATGCTTAACACATAGAAGTGGCTGCTGATCTTTAACCAACTTGGAAAGTTGGAAAGTTTTTCAGAATGCAAGTCTCAGCTCCTGCACTCAGCCAGTTGTGAGGACCACAGCATTTCCCTTATGTCAACCCTGGATATGTTGAGAGTAGTTGAAGAATTGGTGAATGTTACATGTGGAAATCTGGGAAGTGTTCAGCCACTCAGGACAGTGTCTGAAGGGAGAGGTTCAGCCTGCAGTCTTTGTTACCTAGCCTTCTGCCATTGCTCACAGGGAAGGAAGATGGCGGTGGATTCTGAGGAAACTTCCCTCATGGAGCAATGCAGGAGAAGCAATGCAGTTGCTGTGGTTGGGACACAGAACCTGGGCCATTTTCCCCACCTCCTAGATGGAAGCAGAGTCTTAATCTGGGAAGGAAGGGTAATAGAGAGTATCACTCTTGAGGTACTGGGGAAGGGGAGTACACACACACACACACACACACACACACACACACACTTCTATCCCCAGGGGAGAGGCAGAAACATGTACAAGAGTAACTACAGCGACGGGCAAGGCTGGAGCACTGAACACGCCACACCGTGACACCAGCAACACAGGGCCTTCCCAAGCCTGAATATTAACCAGATCCTCAGAAATACTCCCCTGCTCCCCACCACTGGGCCACTGAGCATCAGTTATAAGCAGCAGGGGGACGCTGCCAGGAGAGCTGGAAGAGAGACTCTTATTAAACTGAAGCACAGCATGGGGCCAAGAACTAAAACAAATTCAAAGACACACGAATTAAAACCTTTTGGAAAACCAGCCTCTCCCTAAACATAAGACATCTCTCTGTGTCTTGAGGTCTGTGGTATGCTCAGGGTAACCATAGCAATAACAAACCTCCAAGGCAGCCTAACTCATGAGGCATTAACAAAAAACCAACACTGAAGTCCTAGCAGAAGAAAAGGCATAACCCTTTCCAAACGACTTTCCTCAGTCCCCACCTACCAACACCATCTGTCTAACATGTAAGCCAAACACTGCAAGGTAGAACCCCAGGGTTGCCTTCACCGTCGTGCAGTCATGGTGTCGGGGAGGACCGCTCACCGTGCCCAGAAGAGCCCAGCCCTTTCCTGCTGGTTCACCCAGGCTTCCACCTTACATTGAGCTGTCCTGTCTCCTTACAGAGCTGGAACTGTGGTGAATTTTCCAAGGCATCAGTCCTATCCCAGCATACCCTCTGAGACACCCCAAGCCACAGAGGAGTCTGCAGAGGGCCCCAGCTCTCAGGGGCTCTCTAGGTTTTTAATACAGTCATAATATATCTTAAAAGAAAAAAAAAAAACTAGAGTTAAATCCAAGTAACATTAAGTGAGGACCTTGAACTTGATGTCTGAGAGTGGGATAGAAATCAAGAGAGTTCACTGTCATTTTAGATACAGCAATTTCTATATTTTTGCCTCATAGAATGTTCACATCCATGACCTAATTTTAGCTGGTGTCTCTGTGAAGTAGGCAGAGAAAGTATTATTTTTCTCTCCCACTTCCACAGATGGGAAAACAGATCAAGAGCATCTCATGATTTAGTCAGCATTGCAGAGCGAAGTGAGTACAGGAATAGGACCAGAATTTGGTTCCACAAAACTCCCTGTTGAGTGTCCTTTTTGCCACGCCATGTTACCTTGCTGCCCTTGAACAGCTCTGTGAGACTGGGAAAGGTTACTGTGATCACCAAATCAGCAAAACATGACATGTGGGGAGCTGAATGAAAGAGTTCTGCTACTGGGGGGAAAAAATCTAGAACAGATGCCAAGAGACACATCAAAGTGGTAGCAAAGTGCTGGACACCCTGCCCTTCAGGGTGTTTCATGAATATTAGATGAAGTTAATATATTCGATTTGCCTCCAAGTGTACATTGGGTTGGTGGGCACAGGCAATGTCAGTGAGGACACAAGAACAGATTTTTAGGAGAAAAAAAAATGGAAGCGGTCTTATAGATATTTTCTTCTGGCCTACAGTGTGCAAGCCCCTCTTCAGTCAAGTAGGTGGTGAGAGTAGCCATGAATTGTTGCTGCCCTAGATTCTATTATGTGCAAGAAATAGAAATTCACCAGAGTTGGCTCACCCGTGTTAGGATGGAAGGTGATTTACAGACCCTAGGGGCGAAAATGCCTCAGGCCCAAGGAAAACTCAGAACTGGGAACTTGTAACTGTCAGAAACTCAGGGGACATGTGTTCTCCCCAGCTTTTGTTTCTGTTTCTCCCTGAGTATTTGTGTCCATTCTTTTCCCCTAGGCTCTGCTACTCTGTCCACATGTAGGACCAAAGACAGGCCCCCACAGCTCCTAAAGTTCATATCTCAGCCATATGAACCCAGTCTCTCTCCCCTCCATCCCTCTTTCTCAAACAAAGCTCCCATGGAAGGAACTCTTTTGGGCCAGATTGCTCAGGAATTCCTGACCCAATCAACTGTGACTAGGAGTCAAGGTCCCATTAGACATAAACAGCTGTTGGGAGTCACTCTCTACAGCTGACAATAAGGCATTTGTAGATAGGAATCATTTAAGCTGAGCATGTACTTTGAAATATATCTAACACTCATCCCCACTAGGATGGCTATGCTAAAAAAAAAAAAGGAAAATATAAAATGTTAGCAAGAATGTAGAGAAATTGGAATCCTCATATAATGTAAATGCTATATGAATATAAATGTAAAATGATGCAATTGCTAAGGAAAACAGTTTGATATTTCCTCACTAGATTGAACATAGAGAAGGAAATGGCAACCCACTCTTGTATTCTTGCCTGGAAAATCCCATGGACAGAGGATCCTGGCAGGCTACAGTCCATGGGGTTGCAAGAATCAGACACGACTGAGTGACTGAATAACAACAACCACAGCAATAGACATAGACTTATTATATGACTCAACAATTCAACTTCTAGGTATATACCCCAAAGAATTCAAAACAAAGTGTTCAAACAAAAAGTCATTCACAAATTTTCATAGCAGCACAATTCACAAGAGCTAAAAGGTGAAAACAACCCACATGTCCATTAGTTGAGGAGCAGCTAGACAATGGAGTATAGCTGTTCAGTCATACAATGGAATACTATTTGCCCATAAAAAAGAAATGAAGTGGTACATGTTACCCCAGGAATGAACGTGCAAGCCATTATGCTAAGTGAAAGAAACCAGATATAAAAGACACATATTGTATGATTTCTACTATATGAAATATTCATACCAGGCAAATCCACAGAGACAAAGCAAATTAGTGGTGCTCAGAAGCTGGGGGAGACAGGAATAAAGAATGACTGCTTCATTCTTCATTGGGTATAGGGTCTCCTTTTGAAGGTGATAAAAATGTTCTGAAGCTAGAAAGTCGAGAAGGCTGCACAGCATTGTGAAGGCACTAAATGTCATTGAGTTGTACACTTTAATTCTTTATTTTATATGTGTTTTACCACAATTAAAATATTTTTATATAAATACACACACACACACACACACACACATATATATATATAACTTCCCTGGTGGCTCAGACGGTAAAGCGTCTACCTCAGTGTGGGAGACCTGGGTTCGATCCCTGGGTCAGGAAGATCCTCTGGAGAAGGAAATGGCAACCCACTCCAGTACTCTTGCCTGGAAAATCCCATGGATGGAGGAGCCTAGTAGGCTCCAGTCCCTGGGGTCGCAAAGAGTCAGACATGACTGAGCGACTTCACTTCATTTTACTTCATATATATATAATCACCTGACTATGCTCTGAGAGATGGGAATACCAGACCACCTGACCTGCCTCTTGAGAAATCTGTAAGCAGGTCAGGAAGCAACAGTTAGAGCTGGAGATGGAACAACAGACTGGTTCCAAATAGGAAAAGGAGTACCCCATACATACAAGGCTGTATATTGTCACCCTGCTTATTTAACTTATATGCAGAGTACATCATGAGAAATGCTGGACTGGAAGAAACACAAGCTGGAATCAAGATTGCCGGGAGAAATATCAATAACCTCAGATATGCAGATGACACCACCCTTATGGCAGAAAGTGAAGAGGAACTAAAAAGCCTCTTGATGAAAGTAAAAGAGGAGAGTGAAAAAGTTGACTTAAAGCTCAACATTCAGAAAACGAAGATCATGGCATCCGGTTCCATCACACTTCATGGGAAATAGATGGGGAAACAGTGGAAGCAGTGTCAGACTTTATTTTTTTGGGCTCCAAAACCAGTGCAGATGGTGATTGCAGCCATGAAATTAAAAGACGTTTACTCCTTGGAAGAAAAGTTATGACCAACCTAGATAGCATATTCAAAAGCAGAGACATTACTTTGCTGACTAAGGTCCGTCTAGTCAAGCCTATGGTTTTCCCAGTGGTCAGGTATGGATGTGAGAGTTGGACTGTGAAGAAGGCTGAGCACCGAAGAATTGATGCTTTTGAACTGTGGTGTTGGAGAAGACTCTTGAGGGTCCCTTGGACTGCAAGGAGATCCAACCAGTCCATTCTGAAGGAGATCAGCCCTGGGATTTCTTTGGAAGGAATGATGCTAAAGTTGAAACTCCAGTACTTTGGCCACCTCATGCGAAGAATTAACTCATTGAAAAAGACTCTGATGCTGGGAGGGATTGGGGGCAGGAGGAGAAGGGGACGACAGAGGATGAGATGGCTGGATGGCATCACTGACTCAATGGATGTGAGTCTGAGTGAACTCCGGGAGTTGGTGATGGACAGGGAGGCCTGGCGTGCTACGATTCATGGGGTCGCAAAGAGTCGGACACGACTGAACGACTGAACTGAACTGAATGCTCTGAGAAGACCAATCACATCTACTACCCTGGAGTAGTCTAGCTGAGACTAGTAACTAATACATTAATGCATTTGCTCATTCAGTAAACATGAATGAATTGAGCAAGCTGTGCCAGGCCTATGGGAGCTAAGAAGCCCAGTCCCCAACATCAAGGGGCTGACAGGTTACCGGAGCAGATACAAAGAGATAGATAATTTCAATAAAGTGTGATAAGTGCTAAGACTAAGACATCCTTGCATCTAGATGTGGTATGATCATGCAAGACTGACTTACAGATGAGGCCACACCTGAGTTGATCCCCAAGAGATGAACAGGAGCTGTCCTGGTGAGATTGCGAGGAAGGAGAATGGGCATCCCAGACTGAGGACAGAAATGCACGAGGGTGCACGACAAGACAGAAAGCAGCCAGCGGAGGAGAGGGTAAGCCCGTGGCAGGAGAGCACCAGGGAGAAGCAGAGTGTAAGAAGGTGGGAACGGGGTGGGGGTGGGGGGTTGGGGGGGGCAGGAGAACCACGTGTTCACAGAGGTGACAATAGAGGGAGAGAAGAGAAAGGAGTCAAAAGTGTCTCAACTTCAGCACAGTCCAGAATCGGACTGAAAGTGGCCATGGACCTGACAATGCGTCCCCTGCACACTTTTTTGGTCATGGTGGGTACGGCCTCACCGAGCATACCGTGAGGTTTGGCTTGGGAAGGAGGTCTAGCATTAATGGAGAGGGAATATATTTATGTGCTCAGGAGAAAGACAAGATGATCGAGAGAAAAGGAAGCTAGAGGAGAGAGAGAACCCATGATGCCAAGGAGGGGCCAAGGCTGAGGAGCTCTCAGAAGAAGTTCCCTTTAGCCATCCCACAGCCTCTCAGATGCAGGGAGGCAGGGAGGGCGAAGCAGGACGGCGGAGGGGCAGACATAAGGCTGAGGGAATTCCTACCTAATGGCCTCTATTTTTTCAACAAAGCTCAAGGAGTGGGAAATGCTAAGAAGAACCACTATGGGGAAAGGACAAGTGTGCTGGCAGGGACTTTAAACGGGTTTCCAGGCTGCTTGGTGGCCCCATGGTGACTGCAGATGACTCTGTAGTAGCGCCAATCTGCGTGGGCTGCGGATTTTCTCCAGCACAGCTCTGGAGCCCAGGAGCCCAGATGTCACAGAGAAGAGCTGGCCTGAGCAGGCTAGGGGACAGCCAGACAGGGGCAGCAGCACCCACAGAGGAGAGGGAGGGTTCGGGCAAAGGAGCATGATGACATGGCTCCTGAAGCTTGGGCTAAACACAGGAGATGAGGAAGTCGGGGGTAGGGTTCTGATTCAATGACAGAACATGGCAAGGGAAAGAGACTGTAGGTTTTATGGAGATTGTAAACCCAGCGTACTGGGAGGTAGGAGTGGGCAGGCTGAAAGGTGGGAGGCTCTGGTACGAGTGGCCTGGAGAACAATTCAATTACATATTGCCAGCTGACTTCCTTCCCTGCCCACTCCCTGGTCAGTCAAAACCAGAGCCTCTGTTTCCTTCACCTCTTAAACTCTGTGCTGGAATTGAGTATAGTATCTGTGGGTTTTGTTTTTTTTTCCCAGTACCCATTTCCCCTTCTTTCTTTTGATCTCAACACCTAGTTTGACTCTTGTGAAGTACCTTTCCCTACCCTGTCCCCACCCACCCCTCCAGCTGGTGGCTCTGTCTAGCATTAACCACGTGGCCCAGTGTAGTCCTACTTGCTCTTCCACTGAAATCTGAAACTTGAATCAAGACTGCTAGAGCTATTCATATCATGAACAGGGCCTTGCCTGAAGGTTATCCTGGTTCTAAGATCCCAGACTCATTCTTTCAAAACCCAGTTCTAAAGTTTTTCCTTGTGGTCTGCATATTCTTCCAGAAAAATCCCCATTTGTAACTTTGTGTGAGTGGGATTTGATGCTTGCTGTCCCAAGACCCTGCAGGTCCAGTATCTGCCATTAAATGAAAACAGAGTTAAGACCAAGTTAGGACCAGGCAGTGTCACAGAGTCCATCTGTCAGCAAATCCTCCCAGCACTGTCTTCGAAGCACATTTGTAACTGGAACAATGCCTCTAACCACCATCATTGCCACCACTCTGGTCCAGCCATCAAGGTCTTTGGCCCAGACTATGACAGCAGCCTCTTTTTGGGGGGCACCCCTTCCACTTGCACCCCTAGAGTCTGCTCTCCAAGCAGCAGCCAGGGGGATGCTGTGATAGGGTAGGCTGGACCACATCACTCCTCTGCTCATGTCCAGACATCCTCGCTGTTGCTCCAGTACCCAAGGCACACCACTCTCACTTCAGGCCCCCTGCCCATGCCATCTCCCACATGGAGAAGTAAGAAAGCTAGAAAGTAAGCTCCATGAGGGGAAGGACTTTTGTCTGTTCTTTGCTCTGTCAACACCTGGCAGAGTGTATGGCACAAAATAGGTGTGAACTGGGCAGCCTAGTGCTTCGACCTCCTTTCTCTTCACCGCCACTTTCAATCTGGACGTTTGTCAGATTAACTGTAGAACTTTGGGTGCATGGGTTTTTTTTCTCCTGACTGCAGCTATGAGAACCAGAATCACTTAAAAAAAAAATAGACTATTTTTCACAGCAGTTTTAGTCTCATAGAAAGATTGAGAGGATACATCTATTGCTGTACAGAGGAAAATATCCCATATACTGCCACACACGCACAGCCTTCCCCATCATCAACATCCACCACCAGAATGGAACAGCTGTCACAACTGGAGATTATATATTGATACATCATTATCACCCAAAGTGGATAGCTAACATTTGAGATCATTTTGGTGTTGTACATTCTATGGGTTGAGACAAATATATTATACATTGGCATGTCTCTACTATTATGGTATCATACAGAAATAGCTTCATTGCCCTAAAATTTTTCTGTGCTCCACCTAATCATCCCTCCCTCCTTAAACCCTGGCAACTATTGATCTTTTCTATTTTCTCCATAGCTGTGCCTTTTGTAGAATGCCATATAGCTGGAATCATAGAGTATATAGCTTTTTCAGATGGGCTTCTTTCACTTAGTAACATGCATTTAAGGCTCCTCTACATCTCTTCATGGCCTGCAAGCCCATTTCTCTTTAGTACTGAAAAATATTTCATTGTGGGCTTCCCAGGTGGCTCAGAGGTAAAGAATCCTCCTGCCAAGTAGGAGACATGGGATGGATCTTGGGTAAGGAAGATCCCTTGGAGGAGGAAATGGCAACCCACTCCAGTATTCTTGCCTGGGAAATCTCATGGACAGAGGAGCCTGGCAGGCTACAGTCTGTGGAGTCACAAACTGTTGGACACAACTTAGTGACTAAACAACAACAATATTCCATTGTATGATGTACTAGCTTATCTATTCACCTACTGGAGGACATCTTGGTTGCTTCCAAATTTGGGCAATTATGAGTAAAGTTGATGTAAACATCAAGTACAGGCTTTTGCATAAACATAAGCTTTCAAATCCTTTGAGTAAATACCAAGGCATGTGATTGCTAGATCATATGGTAACAGTATGTTTACTTTCATAAGAAATTGTCAAGCTGTCTTCCAAAGTGGTTGTAACATTTTGCACCATCAGCAGCAATGAGTGAGAGTTCCTGTTGTCTCATAGCCTCACCAGCATTTCATGTTGCTACTGTTTTGAATTTTGGCCATTTAATAGATGGGTAAACAATCACTTTTTATATTTGTTTCTAGAAGTAAAACTCAAAGGCTACTGAAATATATACACCAAAAAACAGTACTTTTAAAATCAAACAGAAACAGAAATAAAAGTGCATAAACGTATAAATATATCTTTCTAAACCAATAAAAGCCCAAAAGTGTGGACTTTGTGGGATCAGGGTTCTTAGGGGAGCAGGGCTGGTAGGGAGATTGCCTTACACAAATTCCCCAGAACCCTTTCTTGGAAATGTTTCACTTTGCTTCAACACTGCCTAGCACTGGAGAAACCTACAAGCGTTCTAATTGCCCTTGAAGATGGTTGCTTCCTGGAACCATTTTATAAGTTATGAAAACAGACAACCAGGATATTTTTATCTATTCCATGGCAGGCACCTGAGAGACAGCTGCCCCAGCTGCAAACCCATTGGAAGACCTTCAGGTCCCTACTACCAAAGAATTCTGGCAATTTTCAGGGTCCCTAAGGGACAACATACATCTTTAGCTTGTCCAGCTTGTGGTCCAC
Organism: Capricornis sumatraensis; assembly: GCF_032405125.1. Taxonomy (NCBI): domain Eukaryota; kingdom Metazoa; phylum Chordata; class Mammalia; order Artiodactyla; family Bovidae; genus Capricornis; species Capricornis sumatraensis. The sequence continues at coordinate 77,001,803 of NC_091069.1, read as the reverse complement.
TCTAACCCCAGGTTAGTAGCTGTCCTTGACCAGTACTTGCCAGCCTTGCCCACGTAGTTTAAAATGGTCTGTATGCATGATGTCAGGATTTGAATCAAATCAAACCCACAAGGCTTCAATGTACCACCTTATTACATGGCCAACAATATTTTGCTTGTGTAATCAAAACAGTGATTATGAAAGAACAGAAGAATTACTGACTCTATTAAATATGACAGCATATAATACAGTAACATGCAGTATTAATATTTATACACTGAGGTCCCCAGTGTTGAAGGATGTGAGTCTGGAGTGAAATGGCCAGAAACTTCTCTGAGATGGGTTTTGCTCTTGCCCCAGCAGCTACCACAGTGGTTCCCCTAGACTCAGAGACTGCCTTCTCCCTCATTCAAGGTGCTTCTCAAAAACAAAAACAAAAACACAGAATTCTTGAGAGCTCTTTATGTCATCCTCTTTCATGTCCACGCAACCAGATTTTTTTTTAAGTCAGAAAGTTCCCAATCGGCTTATGAAAGCTCCCTTTGAAACTCCTTAATTCTACTGCTGATGGGTGATTTAAGCAGGGCCTGCAAAGTTTATCTTCAGTGACAACCCAATGAGTTGTGTATTATTTCACTTAACAGATTACAGTAAAGGTAAATGACCTCCCAAACCCACTCAGATGATAGATGTGGGGCGAGGATTTAAATCCAGATGTATCTGACTCTAAAGATGTGTTTTTCTTATAACATCATTTGGATTTCAAACACAAAAGCTTCAGTTTAATCTGCCTACCAGTGAGTCTGGTCGGAAACTTGGGCACACAGGGAAGTGTGTCCTAAAATGCTTCTTTTTTCATACTTTTATTTTATTGCAGTATAGTTGATTTACAATTATTATATAGGTTTCAGGTGTACAACATAGTGATTCAGCATTTTTCAAGATTATAATCCATTTATAGTCACTATAAACTGTTAGCTATATGCATCGTGCTGTGCAATATATTCTTGTAGCTTATTTATTTTATACATAGTTTGTACTTCTTAGTCTCCTTCCCTTGTCTTGCTCCTCGTCTCTTCCCTCTCTGCACTGATAACCACTAGTTTGTTCTCTGTATCTGTGAATGTTTCTTCTTTGTCTTTTTGTTACTAGTTTTATTTTTTCGATTCCACATGTGATATTATATAGTATTTGTCTTTCTCTGCCTGACTAAGCATACTTTCCTCCAAGTCTATCCATGTTGTTGCCAATGGCAAATTTTCATTCTTTTTAATGGTTGAGTAGTAGTCCATTGTGTGTGTGTGTGTGTGTGTGTGTGTGTGTACCACATCCTCCTTATCCATTCATCTATTGATGGACACTTAGATTGCTTCCATATCTTGGCACTTGTAAATAAACACTGGGAAGCATATATCTTTTCACCACTGGGATGCATATATCTTTTGAATTCATGTTTTCATTTTCTTTGGATATATATCCAGGAATGGAATTTCTGGATCATGCAATAGTTCTATGTTTAGTTTTTAGATAAAGTGTTTTCCACCGTGGCCATACCAACTGACATTCCCACCAACAGTGTACCAGTTCCCTTTAATTCACATCTTCTCCAGCATTTGTTATTTGCGGTCTTTTTGACGATAGTTACTCGGATGGGTGCGAGGTGATATATCATTGTGCTTTCGATTTGCATTTTTCTGGTGATTACTGATGCTGAGCATTTTTTCATGTGTCTGCTGGCCATCTGTATATTTTCTTTGGGGAAATGTCTGTTCAGGTCTTCTACCCATTTTTAAAATTAGATTGTTTGCGGGTTTTTGTTTTTTTTTTTGATGTTGAGTTGTATAAGCTGTTTATGCTCATACATAAACAGCTTTGGATATTAACCCCCTAATGATCATATTGTTTATAAAATGCTTCATTTTTAATTAGATTTTACTTATGAAAAACTTTCCTATCAGTTTTCTCACCCTTACCACTTCCCAGAGCAGTGAAGGTTACCTCTCCCAGCTGGTACTCACAGCACTTATTGTTGGGGAAGTGATAGCCTGAGAAGAGATGAAAGTCCCTACCATCCCAGAATGTCAGAGTCAACCTCCAGCATAAGCCTCTTTGATCTACCTCTGCTCACAAGCAAGCTGGAAAAGAGCACTGGTCTAGTTTTTCCAGGACAAGACCCACGGCCAGGCGGCAAATGAGTACATGGTGGTGCTAATTCATCCCTACTTCCTTCCTTCATTCTATGACCTCAATCACATCCAGTTACACTTTGTCCACAAGCAAAGCAGGCTGTGTGCATCTCCAGGGAAGTGGACCATGTGATTTCCTGCCGGAAATGGTCCCCACCCCTGGGTTGGGACTTGGTGTCAATGGGGTCATCCCTGAATGAACCAGGTAGGTCAACACTGAAATAAAACTCTTTCTTCACATCTGACTACTTCCCAGACTAGAGCTGTTGGCTCACAAAGGCAAGAGCCTAAGCGTGGCTAATGGCTGGAGAAACGACTCAGAGCCCAGCGCCCACGCAAGACATGTTCATTCATGGCGTCTGCCTTTCCAGCCTGTTAGAAATGGAGGGATATTTGTGCTAAGATACAGCCTCCCTCAAATGCTCCCCTGAACATATGCTGATGACAGGAATTCTTTATTCCTTGTGGAAAATGTTTTTGCCACATGATAAAGCCTTACCTTTGATTTGGATGTTCTGTGCAGTGTCTCCTTTTAACTGAATTCAAAGCAAAATCCTTCCAGAAGTCCCTCTTGCAGACTCTTCCATGAACAGTCTGGGAGACAAGCTGCACAGTCACTGCTGAGATCATCATACCCTGGGTCCACCCTGAGGGATACAGAGTAATGTGTCTCCACAAACTTGAGCCACTCTCCCCATCTTCCAGGTTAGTAAAGAAGCCTAAACGATGTAGGGAATTCATCCTCAAGGTTTTCCCCAGTTTTGTTCATCAGGCATGATGGCTGATTAGACAAAAATCACCACTTTGGTCCTCTGCCTCTAAATCACATAAGGTCAGAAGGGCTCCATAGTGCTATCCTTGAATAGATAGGTTTAATAAGGTTTCCTTTCCTTGTGGGAGAAAGGCTCTGCATTCCCCTTGTTCAGTTTTATCCATCAATATTTTTTTTTTGCAATATCTTGTTTTCGGTTTTAATGGGCCCTCAATGACCAGTGGGGGCTTCGCAGGTGGCGCTAGTGGCAAAGAAGCTGCCTACCATTGCAGCAGTTGTAAGAGATGCTGGTTCAATGCCTGGGTCTGGAAGATGCCCTGGAAGAGGGCATTGCAACCCACTTCAGTACTCTTGCCTGGAGAATCCCATGGACAGAGAAGTCTGGTGGCCTACAGTTCATGGGGTTGTGAAGAGTTGGACACAATTGAAGTGCCTTAGCAAGCATGCATGCAATGACCAGGGAAGTCTTGAGAAGACCTGGTAGTTGTATTATTGCTACGAGGGTTGGATCTCTAGGCTCCTATATCAGGGTTTCCGGATAACTGGCTGGGAAAGCCTGCTGTGCTACCGCTCTCTGGGCCCTGAGCTGGGCCCATCTGCAGCCCTCACCCTCCAGGACTCTGACGGTGCCAGGACTGTGGGCAACAACAGCAGGACCCAGGTGCTGGGCACTAAGCCCAGACAACAGAGGCTGCAGCAAGGCTGACTGCAGTTTAGGGGATAGGCAAGAATGAGGTCATATCTGGAAAATACCACTAGAAATCTACCAAGCAGTGAGGAGGGAAGGTCAGAGCCAGATCAGTGTGGAGTGACAAGTGAGGGAGTCTATACAGGAAGATAGTATGTGAAAATCAGAAGGCACCTTGTCCACAATTAGAGTGAAGAACAAACCAGGAAAACAGTCAGAAACAACCGATTGATTTTTGACAAAAGTGTCAATGTAATCCAATGAAAAAAGGATTGCTTTTTCAACAAATGGTGCAGGAAAAAGTGTTTAACCCTATACAAAAATGAACCTTGACCATTTTCATACATACAATTTAACCTCAGATTGATCTGTAAGGACTAAAGCTCCGAAATCTTTCAGAGAAAACACAGGAGGAAGTCTTAGTGACCTTGAACTTGCCAAAAATTCTTTAAAAGGATTGAAAAAAACACAAACTATAACAGTGTTATTTACTTAATGCCACTGAACTGTATGCTTAAAATTAGTTAAAATGGGAACTTTTGTGTTATGTATATATTTTACCACAATAATCATAATAACAAAAGAAATAGCTTCTCTTCAGATGATTGCCAGAGGAAAAAAAACCCCACAAAGTGTGAAAGAAAATTCAAAACTTTTGTTTTTTGAAAGGGAACCCTCCTACATGCTGATGGGAATGTAAATTGGTACAGTCACTATTGCGGTTCCTTAAGAAACTAAAAATAGAACTATCGTATGATTCAATAATCCCACTCCTGGACATACATCCAGAGAAAATCATAACTCAAAAAGATATATGCACCCCAATGCTCATTGCAGTACCATTAACAATAGCCAAGACATAGAAGCATCCTAAATGTACATCCCCAGATGAATGGATAAGGAAGATACGGCATATATGTACAATGGAATATTAGTGATAAAAAATAATTAAATAATGCTATTTGCAGCAACATGGATGGATCTAGAGGTTATCACACTAAGTGAAGTAAGCCAGACAGAGAAAGACAAACATCATATAATATCATTTACATGTGGAATATAAAAAAGAATGCAAAATGAACTTATTTACAAAGCAGAAACAGACTCACAGACATAGAAAACAAATTTACGATTACCAAGGGGAAATGGGGTGGGAGAGGGAAAAATTAGGAGTTTGGGATTAGCAGATACAATCTACTACATATAAAATAGATGAACAACAAGATCCTACTGTATAACACAGGGAACTATATTAAATATCTCAGAATAAACTATAATGGAAAAGAATATGAAAAAGAACAGATATATGTATATGTATAACTGAATCACTTTGCTATACACCAGAAATTAACAACATTGTTAATCAACTGTGTATGTGTTAGTAACTCAGCCGTGTCTAACTCTTTGTGACCCCACGAACTCGTAGCCCACCAGGCTTCTCTGCCCTTGGAATTCTCCAGGCAAGAATACTGGAGTGGATTGCCATTCCCTCTCCAGTTAATCAGCTATACTTCAGTGAAAAATAAAAAATAAAACTTTCATTCTTTAAATGAGACTGTTATAAAAATGAAAAGGTTGCATATGAAAAGTAGCAAAACCTTATCTGACAAAGGACATGTTCTAGAATATATAAAGAACATTTATAACTCAATAAGATGACAAACAATCCGATTGTTTTTAAAATGAGCAAAACATCTGAAAGGACATATCACTAAAATAGATAACAGATGGCAAACAAGACCTGAAAAGATGCCTAACATAACTAGTCATCAGGAAAATGTAAATTAAAACCACAGTGAGAAACTATATACCTACTAGAATGGCTAAAATTTAAAAAACAAACTATACCAAATGTTGACAAGAAAGCGGAGCAACTAGAACTCCTCATGCACTGCTGGAAGGGATGTAAAGCAGCAGAAGCACTTTGGAAAATAGTTTGGCTGTGTGTTATCATGTTAAATATGTATCTACTATGAGATCTAGCCATTCAACCTCTAGGTATTTACCCTGGGGAAATAAAAGCATATGTCCACAAAGGACTTGTACCTGAGTTTTCTTAGCAGTTTTATTTCTAATCATCAAAAATTGGAAGCAATTCAAATGTACGAACAAATATAGTATATATGAACAAATATAGTATACATGTAGAGGGGAACACTATTCAGCAATAAGAAGGAACTGACATGTGCAATAACATGGATGAACCTCAAGATAATTATGCTGAAAGAAGTCAGACAAAAAAAAAAAAAAAAAAAACAACATGCTGTCTGTTTCCATATATAAAATTCTAGAAAATGCAAATTAATCTATAGATATGGAAAGCAGACAATTGGTTGCCTAGGAACGAGGTGGGGGGGGAGTGAAGGATGGATTACAAAGGAGCATAGGATGCTTTGGGAAGTGATAGACATATTCATTATCTTGATTATAGCAATGGTTTCATGGCTGTATACATATGTCAGGACTCATCAGTTTGTATTGTTAAATATGTATAGTTAATTGTATATCAATTATAATTTAATAAACACTTTATAAAGTAGATGAAAGAAAGAAAAACCCACCTCTGTCATCAATAGGCAATACAGGGTCATGGTTAGATGTGGGCCCTGGAGGCTTCTCTAGGCTTGGATTCAGGATCTATGTAAGACTTACTAGTGTATGAAGTGAAATGAAGTGAAAGTCACTCAGTCGTGTCCAACTCTTTGCGACCTCATGGACTGTACAGTCCATGGAATTCTCTAGCCAGGATACTGGAGTGGGTAGCCTTTCCCTTCTTCAGGGGATCTTCCCAACCCGGAGATTGAACCCAGGTCTCCCACATTGCAGGGGGATTCTTTACCAGCTAAGCTACAAGGTAAGCCCAAGAATACTGGAGTGGGTAGCCTATTCTTTCTCCAGCATATCTTTCTGACCAGAAATCAAACCAGGGTCTCCTGCACTGCAGGCGGATTCTTTACCAACTGAACTATGATCTTGACCAAATCATGTGATCTTGCTAAAGCCTGCTATCCTCACCTGGGAATGGGGATAATAACAGTGCTATGAAGTTTATAAAGTACTTGGAACAGCAGCTCTAGTGTGGGAAATGTTGAGATCGTCACTGTCATAATCATCCTTTTTAAAGCTGATAATTGAAATGCAAGAGAGACAGACAGACAGTGGAGATCAGCATCCAGGTGGGTGTGTGGAAGCGAGTCTGTGAGAAGTCAAGAATTCAGGTCTGACAGGGATATCCAGAAGTCCCACTGCCTCAAGGAATGGTGTTTTGGGACAAACATCTGACCAGCCAGGTTTAGCAGGTTTCGAAACTGCAAGGAAAAGAGAGACACCTTGTTGGTATCACATTAGACACAGTAGAAGACAAACTTTTCTCCGTCCCTCTTGCCCTGACAGTGGCTTTCTTACATATCAGTGTTCCAGTGCTTTCCAGTCAACCACCCCTTGTGTTTGACAGCCCTCATGTCTTGCACTAGATCCTGGGGTACCACCCAAGACAGTCAGCACTGCTTCAGCTTCTCTCTGGTCTGGGCGCTGAAAGCACTCACCTAGCTTTAGTCCCTGCCCAGAAGAACAGCAACAGGGCAATGGTAATGCCATCAGCTGACCACTCATAGTAAAGACAGTAAAATCCAGAGAAATGCAAGACTTTGGCGGAAATACTGGGCTGGTGCAGGTGGAGGGTGAGAAGGGAAGACGGCCGGTTAGAAATTGGAGGCGACTCTCCAGGATCCATCACCAAGCCGTGTAAGCATAAATCCAAAAAAACAAGTAAACAAAAAAAACCCATGAAATCAGCAGTCAGGGCTGTGGTGGGATCCAGCTGGCCAGAAGCCTGGGCCCAGGCAATTTCATTCTCTGGGAGAGGTTCCTACAGGGGGAAGGAGGAAGGGAAAAGTGGGAGAAGAATCATTCTAATTAATACAGAAGTGAGTCAGGCCAGGGCATCCATCTGCTACCGCACGGTGGAGGGGCATCTTGAAAGAACTGCAACAAAAGACAAGGGCTCTTAAGAGCTCAGGGCTCAAAATCCAGCTGCACTGCTCTGCTGGTTGCACTCCATTTGCACACACGCACACTCATGTCCCCTCCTCCTCCATCCTGCTCTGTGCCTGGATGACTGACCCCTTTAGGCTGCATCATCTGGGTTCTGGATGGGTTTGGCCAGTGGGAGCCTCCGGGTGGACGGGAGATCAGGAGAAATGAGAGTCAGGATATTTCTTCCCTGTTCCTTCCTTGCTTTGAATCCTGGTCCTGGCAGTGGCTGGGTCCCTCTGTGATTCTAGGTCGACCTCCATGGGTCCAGTTCTCACCCATCTCTGGTCCCACTCTTTCCACTCCTTGATCTTTTAGGCTTGTAGGTGTTCAGAATATCTTGTGGTTGCTCCTGTCTAGGTGCCTTATCAGTCTTAACCTCGCCCTCGCCTTGTGAAGTGAAATCTGTTTGAACCATCTTCAGTGGATCCACTTGTTAGCAGTATAATAACTGGAGACAGTCACTCCCCAGGCTCCACTTTCTCATTTGTGGTGGGGACACCAGAGGATGTGAGGACTTGAGGTTAATGCACGTGGTTAGCCACTTCTGATCTCCCGGGAAACACTCTAGTGGAGGACCCTCAGGATGTGACTTTTGTATTCTGTAGGTCTCCTAGTCCTTTCTCCTGCCCCCTCTCCAGTCTTTTAGCCCCTTGGATAAACCCTGCTCACTCAGAACGAAGGAGAGAAGAAGAACATCCTCCTGGTGCCTCATCACACATGGGAATACAGGAGAGGCACTCTGCCAGCCCCCACATCAACCTTGCCCTGACAAAAGTCAGCCTGCCCGGAATAAGAAAGTAACCGCAGCCGAGAAAGGTAAAGCCAAACCTGAAAACACAGGAGCTGAGTGTTTCAACCAACACAGGCCTGCAGCGTCCTTGCAGAGTGCTGTTTATGAGGCAGTAAACTATTTAAATGCTGTATTTTGGAACCCACAAGGTCTCCTTGAATGGCTTATGAGAAGGTACTGCTAATAGGAGCTCCAGGAGGACTGGAGGGGGAGATTAGGGCACCTTTGCCTCGAAGCTGCAAGTTTCTGGGGGAGGACGGAGGCTCTGTGAGGAGCAGCAGAGTCTGGAGAGAAGAGGATGCCAGAACGGGGGGTGCCCCTGGGGAAGTCTCCAGGGTTCAGGCAGGGCAGCCAGAATCACAGGTGCAAAAGGCTGATTCTGTGTGCTCTGCAGAGTTGTGAGGAAGATACTTTTTGCAGCAGGCAAGAGGGCTATGGTGTGGTGTTCAAAAGCATGGCACAGGGTCTGAGCTTAAATCCTGGCTTGGCCATTTGTTTGTTGAATGACCTTGACAAAGGTACTTACCCTCTCTGTGACTCAGTTTGGTCACCTGAAACATGGGGATGATAATAGTAATAAGTTAGCTTCCCTGGTGGCTCAGATCGTAAAGAATCTGCCTGCAATGTAGGAGACCTGAGTTTGATCCCTGGCTTGGGAATCAACCCAGGGAGAATCCCCTGGGTTTTCTCCATGCCTGGAGAATCCCCATGGACAGAGGAGCCTGATGGGCTACAGTCCATGGGGTCACAGAGAGTCAGACACGACTGAGCAACTAAGCACACACATGCCTGTGTTATCGAGTTTCTGATGATTACATTAGATAATATTTACTATGTACTCAGCATGGGACTTAGCACATGTTAAATGCTCAAAAAATTAGCTTTTATCAATGTTATCACCACACCCATCTGTTTCCATCTACCTTTTCCCAGCTCCAAAGACAGCAAGGGTTGCTAGGAGATTAGCACATAATATCTTGAACACCTATTTCTGGGAAGGTGATATAGCAACACAAATTCCGGGTCCAAATCAACTCTCACAGCCCAGCAGGGTCCAGAGGCTGCTGGAGTAAAAGGGCAGAAACTGGGGAGAGGGCTTCCCTGGTGGCTTAGTGGTAAAGAATTTGCCTGCCAATGCAGGAGACACCGGTTTGATCCCTGACCCGGGAAGATCCCACATGTCTTGGGGCAACTGAGCCCATGAACCATAACTACTGAACTACTGTAACTACTGAGCACATATGCTGCACCTACTGAAGCCTGCTCGCCTTAGAGCCTGTGCACGGCAGCGAGAGAAGCCACCGCATGAGAAGCCTGTGCACCATGGAGAGCAGCCCCAACTAGCTGCAACTGGAGAAAGTTTACCCAGCAGTGAAGACCCAGCAGAGCCATAATAAATAAATACATTTTTTTAAAAAAAGAAAAGAAACTAGGGAGAGTAAAGTGATCAGTGCCAAGTGAGCTACATACAAACAACTCCACCACAATGCTGGTGGTCCTTTTGGGGCAGGACCTTAGGAACTCTTTGACAGAGGACTGGCAAAATTGGACATAACTGTGTACTCCTTTGTAGAAGGAAAAATAGTTGGGAGAGGGTCTCAGTTTTGAAAACCCATCATCATCAGTAAGAAATATAATCTGCTGATGATAGAAAGAAGCTGTATAACAAGAAAGAGGACGGTGCCAAGGAAGAGGCCAGCTGGTACCCAGGAGGGTTTCCAAGGCCACAGCAAACCTTGATGAATTTCCCAAGGTCTGAGACTCTTCCTTATCAGGCTCCAAAACTTGATCTTGTCAACAGGCTGAGGGTGGATTCTCTTTTAGGGGTAGATTTACTTCAACCAGAGTAATAAAACAAAGATACACAGACCAAAATGCTAATTCATTCTTCTTTCTTCCCTTATTGATAATATTTAATGAATACCTATAAATAAAAGTCTCTAATCTAACAGAACATATATTTTAGTTGGGGAGAAAAAATAAATATCTATCCAGAGAATCAGAAAATAAGCCACAGACTGGGAGAAAATATTTATGAAAGATGTATCCAAAAAGGAATGTTAACTAAAATGTTTAAAAAGGACTCTTAAAATTCAGTAATAAGAAAATGAACACAATTAAAAATTGGAGGAAAAATCTGAACAAATGGATACCTCACCACAGAAAATGCAGATGGAAAATAAGCGTATGAGAAGAGGCCCAACCTCACATGTCATTAGGGAACCGTGAGTTAAAACAGCAACGAGGGAGGGAGGTGGGAGGGGGGTTCATGTTTGGGATCGCATGTACACCCGTGGTGGATTCATGTCAATGTATGGCAAAACCAATACAGTATTGTAAAGTAAAATAAAGTAAAAATAAAAATAAAAAACAAACCAGCAACGAGATACCTCTATACCGCTATTATGAATGAACAAAATCAGAAATACTAACAACACTAAGTGCTGGGGAGGACCTAGAGCAACAGGAACTCACATTCATTGCTGGTGGGGATTGTAAAATGGAACAGCCACCCTGGAAGACAGTTTGCCAGTTTCTTACAAAACTAAACATGCTCTTACCACATGATCCAGAAGTCAAGCTCCTTGATATTTACCCAAAGGAGTAGAAAACTTAGGTCCACACAAAAGCCTGCACCCAAAATTTACAGCAGCTTTATTCATAACTGCCCAAACTTGGAAGCAACCAAGATGTTCTTCTGAAGCGGAATGGATAAATAAACTGTGGTACATCCAGACAATGAAGTATTATTCAGCAATAAAAAGAAATGAGTTAATAAGCCATGCAAAGACATGGAAGAAACTTAAATGCATATTACTAAGTAAAAGAAGCCCATCTGAAAAGGCTACATATTGTATGATTCCAACTACATGACATTCTGGAAGAGGCAAAACTATGGCTGCAGTAAAAAGATCAAAGGTTGCCAGGAGTTTGGGGGAAGCAGGGATAAATAAGCAGAGGACAGAGAATTTTTAGGGCTATAAAACTACTCTGAATGACCCTAGACTGTTGGCTGTATGCCATTACAAATTTGTCAAAACCCATAAAATGTACAACAAAAAGAGTGTCTGCTTATGTAAATTATGGACTTTGGTCGATACTGAGGAAATGAGTGTGTCACACTGGTGCGTATGGGAGGGGTGGGGGAAGGGCTTGTGTGGGAGCGTCGCAGCCTTCAGCTCCACTTAGTGCTGAACCCAAAACTGCTGCAAACAAGAGTCTGTTAATTTTTTCTGGTGGGGGACTGCTCTGTGTGGTACAAGGGATCCTAGTTCCCTGACCAAGGGTCGAACCCATGCTCCATGCAGTGGAAGCAGAGTCTTAACCATCGGACAACCAGGAAAGTCCCTGTTAATTTTTTAAATCTATAAATAGCTAGCAGAGAATGATAAACACCAGGGTTAGGTGTGGGGAATATGAGGAAGAAGGGCCACTTAGCTAAGGTAAGGCCACCTCCTTAGGGCCAAGATCAGAGGCGTTTCATGCGAAGGGAATGGCAAGTATTCGAGTCCTGAGTGAAGTGCCCGGCGGGAGATGAAGGCCGCTTCCCACAGGCAGTTCTGGGGGCTCTGGCCCCTCGCCCTTGCCTTCCACACACCCTTTCTCCAGGGTGGTTAATGCGAGTTAGTCTCCTACCATTAAATCTTGCCTGGGCAAATTATCCAAATAATTTGACCTCTCTGCATCTGCTTTTTGTCTACAAAATGTGGAAAGAGCTATTTTGCAGGGCTCTGGGGTGAAAGGAGGAGTCCGTGAGGTAAGGAAGCTTTGGAAAGCCCCTTGTGCTGGAAGTAGCCATTCAATAGTCAGTTAGTTTAATTGCTGTTATCCACATTATTTTGACTATTCTGGCCCAATCTGTGAGCCTTGTCAGCAATTTAAGAAATGAGAGTAGATAAAGTACAGACTTTATTCAAATTTCACAAAATTTTATGCTAGGGGGCTTCCCTGGTGGCTCAGAGGATAAAGTGTCTGCCTGCAATGCAGGAGACCCAGGTTCACACCCTGGGTTGGGAAGAGTCCCTGGAGAAGGAAATGGCAACCCACTCCAGTATTCTTGCCTGGAGAATCCTATGGACAGAGGAGCCTGGCGGGCTACAGTGTCCATTATTTGTTTTCATACCTTATCCAGGACTCCATATTGTATTTCACTGCATCGAGCACCTTCAGCTGCAGGCAATAAATTCTGGTAAATTCTCTTTTCATTTTTATTCTGTTACAAATATTTTCTAATTTTCCTTGTTATGGTTTCTTAGATACACTCATTTAAAAGTGGACATTTAATTTCTAAGTATGTGAAAATTTGTTTAAAGTATCTTTAATATTAACTTCTCATTTTGATACTAATTTCTCATTTGAATGCTTTCTTTGCCAACACTCTCTGTGTTTTTTTCAGTCTAACTTTATTGAGCCTTTCGATGACTAAGTCGAAGATCTCTGTTGATAAGTGTCACACTGCACTTTAAAATATGTGGGTTATTTTCAAATATCTTTAGATATTGATTTCTAACAAAATTCCACAGTGATAAGAGAACAGATTCTGTGTATGATTTCAATGCTTTCAGATGATGAAATTTTTGTACCTTGTTTCATGTCCCTGAGTATGTTCTGGTGTCTCCTAGTTTACAGTCTATAGGAACTTGAATAGAATTTGCATCCTACTGTTGTGTGAAAATTATTTAAATCTTAATTATATTGAATCAGTTCACAGTGCTTTTCAAGTCTACTATATCCTTCTACATCTCTGTATATTTATTCTATTAATTTTTGAGAGTTTGATATTGAAGCTCCAACTAAACAGCTTAATTTATCTACTTAAAAAAAAATTGTAGTATATAGTGAAATTATATGTAATCTTGCTCTGTATTTTCCAAGTCTCCTGTAAATGTGTTAGAAGCATTTTTAAATGACTTTCATAATTAAAAAACATAAAAATTTGTTGATATTTGACAGAAAACAACAAAACTCTATAAAGCAATTATCCTTCAATTAATAAAATAAATAAATCTTTAAAAAAATAAAAATTAAAAAAAATAGCAGTGGAGCACAGGGATGACCCATAGGAATGGCTCTGGGCACAGGAATGATCTGCACAACCCCAGGCAAGTTATTAATATTTAAACTCTCTGCCTCAGTTTGCCCACCTGCATAATGGAGCTACTGATAGACCCTACTTAATGGAGTTGCTGTGAAGATGGAATGAGTTAATCCACATAAAGCTGTTAGAACAGTGCCTGGTAACTGGTGGGGGTCCAGATGCCCACTGCTGTCCTATGCCATATTTTTTACTTCCAGGAAACAGTTTGCATGGGAAGAAATCTGAGCAAACCTGTTGGGGAGGTCATACAGAGAGAAAGAGACCCTAGAGGATGAGAAGGCACATAGGAAAGAACCGAGGTGCCCCAGTGGACAGCCAGCAGCCAAACATGTGAGTGAGGCCATCTTGGTTCTTAAGATGCCATGGCTGACACCAGATAAAGCAGAGATGAGTGTCCCAGCCAAGCCCTGCCCAAATTCCTGCCTGCCTAAAATCCTGAACAATCAAATGATCATTCTTCTATGCCATTGGGTGTGGGGTGGTTTGCAATATATATATATTTATATGTAATATATATGTATATGTAAGTCAAGGCTACGGTTTTTCCAATGGTCATGTAGGGATGTAAGAGTTGGACTGTGAAGAAAGCTGAGCTCCAAAGAATTGATGCTTTTGAACTGTGGTGTTGGAGAAGACTCTTGAGAGTCCCATGGACTGCAAGGAGATCCAGCCAGTCCGTTCTAAAGGAGATCAGTCCTGGGTGTTCTTTGGAAGGACTGATGTTGAAGCTGAAACTCCAATACTTTGGCCACCTCATGCGAAGAGTTGACTCATTGGAAAAGACTCTGATGCTGGGAGGGATTGGGGGCAGGAGGAGAAGGGGACGACAGAGGATGAGATGGCTGGATGGCATCACTGACTCGATGGACGTGAGTCTGAGTGAACTCCAGGAGATGGTGATGAACAGGGAGGCCCGGCGTGCTGAGATTCATGGGGTTGCAAAGAGTCGGACACGACTGAGCGACTGAACTGAACTGAACTGATACATATATAAATAACTAAAAATAGCTCAGTGGTAAAAAAATCCACCTGCCAAGCAGGAGACACCTGCCAAGTAAAAGATGAGGGTTTCGATCCCTGTGTCAGGAAGATACCTGGAGAAGGAAATGGCAACCCACTCCAGTATTCTTGCCTGGGAAAATCCCATGGACAGAGGAGCCTGGCAGGCTATAGCCCATTGGGTCACAAAGAATTGGACATGACTGAGCAACTAAGCAGCAGCATAATAACTAAATACATAAAACACACCCACGACTGCATCCATTATGTGCTGATTTTCTAGTTTCATTCTCACAGGCCAGTCTTATGTCTCCTTTATATCTCATCTATACAATCAATAAGGGAGCTCATATTTTCTGGTAATAAATCAAAGAGTGAAATAATTCAGCAAAGTTAAGAAGGTGTGGTCTCTGCTCTTGGGAAACTTGAAGCTAAAATGGCCTTAAAGGGAAAAAAAAATACCATGGAATACAGAATAAAAAGACCAATCCCTCACATTTGCATAATGTTTTGGACTTTCTTGGAGGCATCAGAAATCACATGATTTTCCTTCAAAGCACCTAACGGCCAACAGTTAACACTGGCTGACCATTTCCCATTTGCCCAGCACTTACCCGAGCCCTGGGATTTCTTTGGAAGGAATGATGTTAAAGCTGAAACTCCAGTACTTTGGCCACCTCATGTGAAGAGTTGACTCATTGGAAAAGACTCTGATGCTGGGAGGGATTGGGGGCAGGAGGAGAAGGGGATGACAGATGAGATGGCTGGATGGCATCACTGACTCTATGGACGTGAGTCTGAGTGAACTCCGGGAGTTGGTGATGGACAGGGAGGCCTGGCGTGCTGCGATTCATAGGGTCGCAAGGAGTCGGACACGACTGAGCGACTGAACTGAACTGAACTACCTGAGCATTTACAAGTTAACATAACGGACCAAGTTGTACTTTCCAAAAACGGCTGTCATGGGACTTCCCTTGTGGTCCAGTGGTTAATACTCTGTGCTTACATTGCATGGGGTACAGGTTCAATCCCTGGCCAGGGAATTAAGATCACACATGCTGCATGGTATGACCAAATAAAACAAATGAAAAAAAAAAACAAAACAAATGGCTGCAAGAATACATCCCATCCTACATGCTCTTCTTGTGACATGATGTCACCATTCGTCTCATTCCACAGCAAGAGAAGCCACCGCAATGAGAAACTCTTGCACTGCAACAAAGTATAGCTCCCATTCACCGCAACTAAGAGTAGTAGCCCTCACTTCCCACAACTAGAGAAAGCCTGCATGCACCATTGAAGATCCAGCACAGCTAAAAATAAATAATAAATAAAATAAATTTTAAAAGAAAAGAAAGAGAACTGAGCTCCTCTTATCCACAGCTGTATCCATAGGATCTAGCAGATGATACTTGCTCAATAAGAATTTATTCAATGAATGAACATGTCAACCCTCTTGAATCTCACAAACTACTGGAAGACGTCAGTAAGGTAGGCACTTACATTTGTAGATAAGAAAGACAGCCTAGCGATATCAAGTGATTGGCCTAAAGCTACACTTCCAGCACCTGTAAGAGTAAGATTAGATCCCCAGTCCGTGCCCTTTTCCTGTGCCATGCTGATGTTAAGTAGATCCCACGTACATAGCTCTTTGTAACTGTCCTGAACTGGGGTGGCACCCTGGAATGAGGGCATCTAGATGAATCCAAGCCTGGCATCCTTCCTGAAACAAGTAGTCTTTATGTGAGATGTTGGAGCAAGCATGGAATATGGCCTGACTCTGAGAGCTGAAGAGGGAATTCCAGGAGGAGAAGAAGCTTTCTGAGGGACTTCTCGTCTAAGTGAACTGGACATATGTGTAGTTGACAGTGGCCTTGCTAGTTAAAGAGAACAAGCAAGAGAAGCCTGGGATGAGCAAAGGTAAGGAATCAAGGGCTCTAGAGGGGCAGAGGGGCTCCTCTGTTGAGCTTGACATCTGCAGAAATGCTGAATTTTCCACCTTCTAGCCCAAAGTAACTGACTATCCAAAGGGGATGCTGGCCACAGGAAGAGGTCTCTGTTCCCAGAGCAGCAAGATCCAGATGAGGAAGATGAGGTGATTCCATGTGTCCTGAAAAGAGAGAAGACACACCAAGGGAGGGGAGAAGTGCTCTGTGTTCTCCCCTTGATTCTCTTTCTTCTAGCTTTCCTGAATTTGACAGTCTCCATTTTCTTACCAATGGAGGGTGAAATGACCGTTAAGATTTCTTTTGAATCTTGGCAACAGAGCTCAGGCTTTTATTAGCATGCAGTAAAAATGGCATTTGCCTCAGTAACAAAAAAATTAAATCCTGGTTGACTTGGAGTTTAATACCTTGGCCTTTCGAAGTTCACTTACTGAGTGATTTACTTCCTTAGCTCCTTTAACACAATATACTCAGCAGCTGACCTTCCAGTGGATGCCATTTATCTTACTTCAACAATACAGATCACGGACCATCCTGAACATGGGTCTCAGAAATGATTCATAAAGATTAAATGTGCTTTAGTCATGCTTACCATGGAGCAGTGAAAGGCAGCGTGGGTGGTAAGAGTGCTGGGGTGGTCTCAGGAGTCTGGGAGGCCATCCTGATTGTGACTGTGCACTAAACTTCTTGAATCCTCAATTTTCCCATCTGTCAAAATGGGAATCATATCATGTTAGCACAGAAGACTACTCCCTAAAAGTGAAATTCAATATTAAAGTATTCAACTTGACTCCTTAAGAACTTACTATTTTCCATGAACAGATTGAGATCCTCAGTGGAATGTGCAATGGAGTCCCTATTTTCAAGACTCCCTATCTGCTATGGGAGATAAAACATAGAACAGCCACCAGTAAAGGCTGGCAAGAGTGGCAGGGTGCATTGCAGAGGCATAAACGCTGTGATCAGTAAAGAAGGCTGCATGGAGAAGGCGGGACAATGTGGGGACTGAAGGTTAGGCAACACATGGGTAGACAGACAAAAGTCATATGGATTTAATGTATAGCAAAATCTATAATACGTAGTTTGTTATTACATAAACATTAGTATATGTAAAGCTATGTGTGCGATAGTCACTCAGTCATGTCTGATTCTGCAACCCATAGACTGTAACCTGCCAGGCTTTTCTGTCCGTAGGATTTTCCCAGGCAAGAATTCTGGAGTGCGTAGCCATTCCCTTCTCCAGGGGATCTTCCCACTCAGGGATTGACCTTGGTTCTCCTGCAATTCAGATAGTTCAGTTCAGTTCAGTCACTCAGTCATGTCTGACTTTTTGCGACCCCATGAACTGCAGCACACCAGGCCTCCCTGTCCATCACCAACTCCCGGAGTTTACTCAAACTCATGTCCTTTGAGTCGGTGATGCCATCCAGCCATCTCATCCTCTGTCCTCCCCTTCTCCTCCTGCTTTCAATCTTTCTCAGCACCAGGGTCTTTTCAAATGAGTCAGCTCTTCGCATCAGGTGGCCAAAGTATTGGAGTTTCAGCTTCAACATCAGTCCTTCCAATGAACATCCAGGACTGATCTCCTTTAGGATGGACTGGTTGGATCTCCTTGCAGTCAAAGGGACTCTCAAGAGTCTTCTCCAACACCACAGTTCAAAAGCATCAATTCTTCGGTGCTCAGCTTTCTTTATAGTCCAACTCTCACATCCCTACATGACTACTGGAAAAACCATAGCCTTGACTAGACAAACTTTTGTTGGCAAAGTAATGTGTCTGCTTTTTAATATGCTATCTAGGTTGGTCAAAACTTTTCTTCCAAGGAGTAAGCGTCTTTTAATTTCATGGCGACAATCACCATCTGCAGTGATTTGGGAGCCCAAAAAAATAAAGTCTGACACTGTTTCCATTGTTTCCCCATCTATTTCCCATGAAGTGATGGGACCAGATGCCATAATCTTAGTTTTCTGAATGTTGAGCTTTAAGCCAACTTTTCACTCTCCTCTTTCACTTTCATCAAGAGGCTTTTTAGTTCCTCTTCACTTTCTGCCATAAGGGTGGTGTCATCTACATATCTGAGATTATTGATATTTCTCCCGGCAATCTTGATTCCAGCTTGTGCTTCTTCCAGCCCAGCGTTTCTCATGACGTACTCTGCACTTAAGTTAAATGAGCAGGGTGACAATATACAGCCTTGACATACTCCTTTTCCTATTTGGAACTAGTCTGTTGTTCCATGTCCAGTTCTAACTATTGCTTCCTGACCTGCATACAGATTTCTCAAGAGGCAGGTCAAGTGGTCTGGTATTCCCATCCCCTTCAGAATTTTCCACAGTTTATTATGATCCACACAGTCAAAGGCTTTGGCATAGTCAATAATGCAGAAATAGATGTGTTTTTTTGGAACTCTCTTGCTTTTTCCATGATCCAGCAGATGTTGGCAATTTGATCTCTGATTCCTCTGCCTTTTCGAAAACCAGCCTGAACATCTGAAGTTCACGGTTCACGTATTGCTGAAGCCTGGCTTGGAGAATTTTGAGCATTACTTTACCAGCGTGTGAGATGAGTGCAATTGTGTGGTAGTTTGAGCATTCTTTCGCATTGCCTTTCTTTGGGATTCTTTACCATCTGAGATATCAGGGAAGCCATTTAAAGCTATAGCATATTCAAAATATGAAGCTGCTTCACAGGTAGATTATTAGTTGTTTAAGGATATTTGCTACCATTCCTACACTGCCCTTCCCTGATGCTCTTCCCTGTAGGAAGAGTATACTTCCTACTCCACCGATGTTAGAGTTGAACGTGACTTCATTTCCCAATGAGAAGTGATGTACATATCCAAAAGCTGTGAAAGCCATTGAGTAGTTCCTCACTGTTCTTTTCCTCTCCCAGAAGGTAAACATGCCCCAGAGAGGTCCTACCTCCACAGCCCAAGTCCAAGAATGAAGAAGACATGGAGCAGAGTTGAATAATGAACAAATAAGATGAGTGAGAAGTAACCCTGTATGACTGAGATTGCCTGTTACGCAGCATAATTTAGTCTAAGCTGACTGATGCAAGCTTCATATAGAAAAAACTGACATCATCAGTGTAAAATAAAACATGCATTCTTCCCGCATGTCTCCTATACTCTCAATACTCCACTACAACACCGTTACACTTCTGACACCAGATGTGTGGGTTTTTCACACATCAAACAATTCTGGAGGAGGGGAGAAGGATAAATTATGAGTTTAGGATTAACATACACACACTACTGTATATAAAATAGAACCAATAAGGACCTACTGCATAGCATAGGGAAGTATACTCCTATAAAAGACAAGAATCTGAAAAAGAATATTTACATATATATATATACAAAAAATACTGAATTACTGTGTCATATACCTGAAACTAACACTTTATAAATTAACTATGCTTAAAAAAAAAAAAAAATATATATATATATATACACACACACACACATACACATATAAGATTAAAAAAACAATTTTGTGACACTAGGAGGATGTCCTAAAATGTAATTGAATTGTGAAACTGTTTTCCTGGACAAAACATCAGATCCCATAGGTTAAGGGCTCAGTCCAACAGGAATGTCCCCCATCCCCTCTTCAGATACCAGCTGCAAGTCCAGGGTGTCACTGTGATTCTGAATGACCAGCTATGTAGATCATGGATTCCCACAACCCCATCCTCAGGCTTGATTCATTTGCTAGAGATGCTCACAGAACTCAGGAAAACATTTTACTTGCTAGATCATTGGTTTATCATAAAAGGATGTAACTCAGGAACAGACAGATGGAAAAGATACACAGGGCAAGAGATGGAGAAGGGGTACAGAGCATCTGTGCCATTCTCTTGAATCTTCACGTGTTCACCAACCTGAATGGTCTCTGGATCCTGTATTTTGGGGTCTCATAGAGTCTTCATTGTGCAGGCACAATTGATTAAATCATCGATCATTGACTTTAATCTTCCCTAGAGGCGGAGGGGGAGAAGGCAATGGCACCCCACTCTAGTACTGTTGCCTGGAAAATCCTATGGATGGGGAGCCTGCTAGGCTGCAGTCCATGGGGTCGCTAAGAGTCGGACATGACTGAGCGACTTCACTTTCACCTTCCACTTTCATGCACTGGAGAAGGAAATGGCAACCCACTCCAGTGTTCTTGCCTGGAGAATCCCAGGGATGGGGGAGCCTGGTGGGCTGCCGTCTATGGGGTCGCACAGAATTGGACACAACTGAAGTGACTTAGCAGCAGCAGCAGAGGTGGAGGGGGAGCTGAAAGCCTTCTAATCATGACTGGTTCCCCTGGCAACTAGTCCCCATCCTTAGGTCACCTACCAGTTTTCTGAAAGTCACCACACTAGCATAAACTCAAAAGTGGTTGAAAGAGGCTTGTTATGAATAATGAAAGACACCTTTATCATGCTAATAACTCAGGAAATTTCAAGGATTTTAGGAGTTCTTAGCCCAAAAAAGGAAGAATACAAAATCTATGTTTTTTATTATAAATTACAACATCACAGTTACTTATTGAGCACCTATGCACTGTATGAAGTCCCTCAAGGGGAGCTGAAAAAGATGATGATGATTTCTTTTAATCACTGAAAGTACTCATAACTACCTTCAGTACTGAACTTCACAGTTCGCAAAACACTGGCAATACATTATCTCAGCCAGAGCCAGGAGGTGAGTATTTTCCCCATTTTACAAATGAGGACACTGAAGTTCAAAGTGGCTAAGGCTCACCTCAGTTCACACAGCCAAGCTGGATCTTTGGACTCCCTTGAAAAGCACCTGCCACCTGCCCCTCCCCACCACCCCCAACCCTGGCCTGAGAGAGCTTTAGAGCAAAGGTCGAAGTTGAGACCTGCCTCATAGGTGTTCCAGCACCACCAGAGCTGGGGCTAAAACCTAGCTTAGCTAGCTTTCTGGTCTGTCTACAGGGGCTCTAAGAGCCCAGCCAATAGCCCTGGGCTTCAGGCTTCCTTGGCAGATCTCCGTCTTTTCCAGTCCACTTTGCACACTGATTCTGAAGGATTAACTCACCTTGGTGAAGGGGTCAAACCAGGTTTGACCCCCCACCCCGGGGTGTGAGGGGATCTCCTCAACTGGCACGCTCACTTCAGTCTGACTCATTTTCTGTGGTGAGCTCTATGGTTGGAAGGCGAGGAGTGAGGGACTTAATATTAGAGGAAGGCAGAGAATGAAGGAAAGGAGAGGAAGAGGACAGAGAATACAGGAAAAAATAAGCAAGATGAGTTCCCTGCATGTAGCCTGGAGCTTCCCACTGCTCTGAGGAAATGAAGATCCTCTGCCCTCTTCCATTTCCACACTAAACCTTTACCTCTCGGGGGTCCTGTGCACTGACTAAGGCTCCCCAGTTAGGAAACACAGGACCGAAGTTGCAGAACTGAACCGGGTAGGTGAGCCTAGAGCTCAAGGGGGCCTGATAGGGAAGTGCTAAGTGCATCATCCTCTGCTCTCTCTCACCTCCTGCATCCGCAGCCTTGGGGCTAGGCTTCCCTGTGGGTTGGTTGACCAGAGCAGATGACTGGGAGCTATTAGGGTCTCGCTGTTCCTCTTCTAGGACCACCGATTGATTGATGAGTGCTGGGCTCAGAGCACTGTCCCCACTCAAATTTGACTCTCATTGGATTCCAGCCACCTTCAGGCACAGCATTTCATACATAACGAAGTGAGTTGAGCTCACAGACACCCTCTTTTTGAGCACTTATTATGTACCCCACACTGTTCTGAGTTCTTTACGTGGAATTAACTCAATTAATGATCAACATTCTTATTTCCATATTACAGGTAAGAAGACTGAAAAATGCCAGTACTATCTGCAGCGAAATGATCAAAGGAGATGTCCTTAAGACTCCTGAAGGAGCGCTGGAGATTGGAAGGACAACACAAGTGTTTGGTGATCTGGTCAATAAAGAGCCAGCTGGCTGGATATTTGGAGCCCACCCACTTTTCTCCAGTGAGAAATAAATTCACATGAGGAATGAGATATCTAGAAAAAGCATTGAATTAGGGGTTGGGAGACCTGGGACCCAAACCATGAACCTGTCCCTGATAACAGAGTAACCTTGAACAAGTCATGTTATCTCTCCGAGCCCAGGTTCCCTACCAGTGAAGTGAGAGATCCGGGGTTGGGGCAGCTCACCTCTTTTGATCATTTCACTGTAGATAGTGATGGCCCCAGAATTGGTCAGTTTCCTCATCTGCAGTAGGGGTGGAAGTTATGACCTACGGTTCAGTGACACCTCTAGTTGCTGGCTCTGAGCTCTGCAGAGCAGCTGGCAGTGGCGTTCCTGGGAAATGAGCTGGAGGTTGCTACAGTTTGGTAATTTCCCTGAACAGCTGGTGTGGAGAGCAGGGAGGGCAGGACAACCTCTGAGACTCTAGCCAACTGCAGTATATATTAAGGGCAACCCAGATGGCCACTAGCCAACAACCCGTGCCAGGTAATTTGCAAGCTGTACTTTCTCCTTTTGAAGGTCTCTCTCTCCAGGATATGGGGAAGGAGGTCTGTCCCTTCCCACTTCTGCACCTGCCACCTGAGCAAGGCCTCAACCTGAGCCTCTATTGTCCCCTAGATCCTATGAGTCTCCACCTTCCTCAGGGCCAATCTGAGGCCCCTGATGTGGGCTCTGGGACCACCAGGCCTTCTTGAACAGCCTTTAAGGAGGGGATCAAAAGGAAAATCACATTCTCTTGCCCCACCTTGGTGACAAATGTAGACACAGGCTCTTCTGTTATTTTTCTTAAGGTTGTAAAGTCAAGAAAACTGCTGAAGGCTTGAGGTTGACAAAAGAGAGTTAAAATTACAGAAGAAAAACAGTGAAGTTGAAGATTGTCTGTCTACAGACTCTCCTGGAGTCCACTGACCCACGACCTGGGGTGACCTGCATGTCCCCACCCTCCACCACCACCTCTTACCACCACCACCCCTGGCCCCGACTGCCTTAGGCCACCATCCACCTGCAGGGTTAACTCAGTTCTCACAGGCAGGAGGGCCCTTGGCCAGATCCCCTCAGCCTGGAGTTCAGGCCCGTACTCTGTTTTCCCTCAAAGAAGAGCAAAGCCTCTCCTCTACCACGTGACCCCTGGAATAAATTCCGCCCTGAGGGGTGGCTCTGTCTGCCCACTGGGAAGACAGCCTTCTGTATTAGTATGCGCAGCCATTGCTCTCCTCTTGTCTCAACCTGTCCACTCTAGAAAAGCACCCAGCTTTCCTCCGCAAGATCAAAAAGTTCAGTGTTTTTTCCAAAATAAAAAGCAGTCTTTTCCCTCATGTGGATTTCCCTTTGTCCTCTTGCTAAACAGAAAACACCTAAGGCTTTTAAATTACGGTATTCCCTGCCTCAAGCCTTCTAGATTGCAGGGTCTGATACGAGAGTACCCCTTCACGTAAGTCATAACCAGACATGAGCAACCATATTTGGACCAATCATGGTTGAAGGTAAAAGGTGCCTGGTAGTCTTCAGAAGAAGGTCCTTCTAAGAGTCAAGGTTTTAAACTAAGCACAGGATTAGAATGGTTTCATCAGCCAGCAGGACCAAATTACCCCTGTGTTTATTATTTTTTAAAGGCATTGACCTATGAATAAACAGCACTTGACATTGAAAATTGCCACATTAAATATCCAGCTCCTCTGCCCGATTACAGCAGCCTACAGAGCTCTTCCAAATTGTCACCTAGGATGAATATGACAGCAAACAATGCTTTAAAAGTAAGTAATCTGCTCTATAATTATTTTAGCTGCTGCAACTGCCAACCAGCAGGATCACTTATGAGAAAGGATGCAGTCATCCCTTATTAAAAATGCATGAATACACAGTCTCTTGATTGTGGAAATAATCAGCAGACCATCTAATGTAACAAGACTGAGCCACAGAAGGAATTAATTAGGGTGAAATTGATTAAGGAGAAGAGGGTACAAATCTATCTGTGATGATTCAGGCTCCGATTAAACTCAAGCATTAATTCTCACGTTCTTTCAAATTAAGAGCCTCATCTAAATGCTCCGTATTAATATTCCAACATACCGCACCCTCTCTTAACCAAGGAGAAACATACATATTAAAGGAAAACTGAAGATCCTGTTCTTGTTGCCCATCAAGCCTCTGTCATCAAGATGTCAGGAGCTCAGAGTTTTTATTATTTTAAATAAAAGACAGCTGGGGGAAGGGTAGTGAAATCCCCAAATTCATTGTGGTTTTGAGCACTTTAGGACTTTCATGGGAGATTTTCTTAAACGCCAAAGGAAGCATATGACAGCACTAATTATATGACAGCCGCCTGAATTCTCTTTGTTCTGCAGTAACCTGCTTTGGTATAGATAAGGGGACCTTGAAGGGGTCATATATTCCATCCCCATCCTGGAGACGGAGCTGTATCAAACCAGAGACCCATCCGTAATTATCTGCCGTCTCCCAAGAGGCCTCAGGGCACCTGGGCTCCACAGCTCCCTCGGTAACGCGATCTGGCAGCTAATGCATTCCCAGCTCTGCTCGCCCTCCCCCACTTCCCCCTGCAGCCTTTTGAAGGATGTGAGGAAAGCTTCCTGCACCATTGATTTTTCTCTTTTCACTTTTCCTCCATTAGCAGCGCTTCCTGGCTCTCTCCATCCAAACCTCCAAACCGCGCTTTGGTTTCACAGGGTCACTGACCTTGCCGTCCTCCAACGACTGCTCTCTTTGCAGCTCTGCTTCCATCGGCCTCCAGGCCTTGGGTGCCTTGGCCGCGAGACTGAGGACGTCCTTTGTCAGAGCCAGAAATTGAGGCTGAGGAGCATCCCAAATGGCATAGAGCCGTCCCTCTGCTGGGGTTACATCTGCTCAGCACCGTCAGCAGGGGAACGGCTGGTTGAGGTGCTCCCAGAACAGGGGCTTGGAGGTTGCCAGCCTTATAGACGAAGTGTGGGGAAACAGAAGTAAAGAAGCAATTTCAAGCCCTTTGTTTGGCTGGAATATGCCCTGGTTTTCCTCTTGCACAACCCTGGGAGATAGTCATGGTGACCATTTTACTCGGGAGATAGAGCTGCTCTCAGGGACCTTCAAGTAGATCTTCCCCCAGGCCTCCTCATGGGGAGTCCACCCAGGTCTCCCCAGGGAGTGTACCAAGCTTGGTCCAGGGGAGAGGGCAGTCCACACAGAGGGAACAGTGGAAGGGGGTCTGGGAACAGCGTGAATGTGGCAGGTTTCCCCTTTCTGGGCCAACAGGGAAGTCCCATTTACATTTACAGAAAGTATCCAAGGTCACCCCTGCCCACACAGCCCTCCTCCCTGGTCTCAACTGCTTCTAGCAGAGCTGGGCAGAAGTCTGCGGAGGAATCCCCTGTAGGTCACCTAGGAGCTGCTGCTGCTGCTGCTAAGTCACTTCAGTCGTATCTGACTCTGTGCGACCCCATAAACGGCAGCCCACCAGGCTTCCCCATCCCTGGGATTCTCCAAGCAAGAACACTGGAGTGGGTTGCCATTTCCTTCTCCAGTGCATGAAAGTAAAAAGTGAAAGTGAAGTTGCTCAATCGTGTCCGACTCTTAGCGACCCCATGGACTGCACCCTACCAGGTTTCTCTGTCCATGGATTTTCCAGGCAAGAGGACTGGGGGAAAAAAAAAGAGTACTGGAGTGGGGTGCCATTGCCTTCTCCGCACCTAGGAGCTAGGGGACTGCTATTACTGTGAGCCCCAGGGAAAAGCCTAGATAGTCAGGGGCACTAGATACTCAAGCCATACTGTTCTGCAGCCTGGCTCCATTGCCTACACTTCCAGGCCAGGGTCCACCACGGGTGACTCTGAACAACAAAAGAGAAATACGGCAAGGTGGCCAGGCCTTGCCTCCTCTCAGAAAGCTCTGTCACTTAATGTCTATGTAAATTTGTGGATGCAAATTATTATAAGGGGGCAGAGACCCCCAAAACAACCCAGCCCCAAATGCAAATAGTTATGGGGGAGGGGAGGGATGGTCACCCTAACAATACCTATCCACAGAGCCTGGAATCCCAGACTCAACAAAGTGTCCCATGCCCGGCGCAGCAGCTACTGCGGCCAGAGCCCATCGTCTCCCTCCTCTCTCTCCTCTACAGCCTCTCTTTTATACTATTCTTCTCCCAAATTTCCCTCACTTTGATTATTAGCAACCTGGTTCTGAGGAGCTACCTGGGACTTTAACCTTGTCCCATGAACTGAGGATGCAAGACATAAAGATGATATCCCTGCCCTAGAGAATTTCACAGGTTGGCAGAGGGATGACATTAACCAAAGCAAGTCAAAACCACAGCAGAGAGTGTTGCATAAAGTATTAGATTCAGTATTGAATGAAATCAGAGACAGGGAGCAAGCAACCCTCTGGCCATGCATGGGCTGAGGTGATCAGAAAGGCTCCTGGGAATAGGCAGACCTTGACTCTGAATTGGCATCCTAGGAACCTGGATTGAGGAGAGAGTAGGATTCCAGGGAACTGAGGGTGCACCAAAGCCCAGACTAGAGGGCAGGTTAGGGAACCCTTCAGGCTGGCTGGCGCGGAGGCTAATACTTGGGAGTAAGGGTCACCAACTTTTTTAGGTCTTGAATGCTAGCTTTAGAGGTTTTGGTTTTAGTCTAGGCTATTGGATCTCCAACTTCAGTGCACTGCAATATTACATGGGGTGCTGGTTAAACTGAGGTTTCCCAGGCCCTGGTCCTATAGGTATGGGGCTTGTTTTTTGTTTTTCGGGTGTTTTTTTTTTTTTTCCCACACTGGAATGCATGATTTTAGTTCCCTGACCAGGGATCAAACCCGTACCTGCTTCAGTAGAAGCACAGATTCTTAGCTACTGGACCACCAGGGAAGTCCCAGGTATGGGGGATTTTAAACAAATATCCTAGTTGACTTTGATAGTGGCTCCCAGAAGAGGTAGCTGACGGTCCTCTTCCGGCTGTTTTGTCCCTCCTGTGGGTAAGGCTGGGCTTTGTTAGCACCATGGAAACCATGGGCTACGGAGGATTCCCGGGTTCTGTGACGGTGCTGAGCCTTGTCTCCTAGGTACCTGAAGGCTAGGGCAGGAAACTATTTTGACTACGTAGTGGCCAAAGGAAAAGCAGCCCCGCTGAGCAAAACAGAAGAGTTACCCTGTAGAAGAGTGGAGACGCTGCCTTAGACCCTGCGGCCACGTGGGCCCCTGCCTAAGCTGCCCCATTGATTAAAATGTGGAGCCAAAAAATATGGGGATATTTTTTATATGATAACGGTGTTCGGCTCTAGGTTTCTTTAAATAGCTATTTCCACTTGGCACTGTAATAGGCTTTAGGCCCCAGATGTGCCCTTTAATTTCATAGGTTTTATGGCAAGTGACTAGCCCTCACTATTAAACCTATTTGTTCAACTTCTCAGTCTTTACTGGGAAATTTTCAAACCTAGAGAAAAGATGAAAGGATAGTGCAGGAAAACCTATAAATCTTTCATCCAGATTTACCAAACTGAATATATATATGTGGGCATCCCTGGTGGCTCAGAGGGTAAAGAATCTTGCCTGCAGTGCAAGAGATATATATATTGTGTGTATATATAGAGATAGATATATATATATATGTATATTGTGTGTGTGTGTGTATATATATATATATATATATATATATACACTTTCTTCTTGCAAAAGCATTTAAAAATCACAAATATTCCTGACACCTTATCCCAAGCACTAAGAACCAGGACATTCTTAACAATAATTCCTCATATAAGTACCATATCATCACACCTAAAAAATTTAACATTGATACAATAATATTAGCTTATAGAACATATTTAAATTTCTTCAATTAACCCAATATATTCTTTGTGCCTTTAAAAAACATCCAGGATTCAATCAAAATTTACACAGTATACTTAATTACTGTGTCTGTTTAGTTTCCTTTCATCTAGAACAGTCTCCCTGTCTTTGTTTGTTGTTATTGTTGTTTCATGACATTGGCATCATTGAAGAATCCAAGCAAACTGTCTTAAAAATGTCCCACAATCTGGGTTTTTCTAATTTGATCCAGGCTAAATGTTTTGGGGCAAGGATATACTACAAAGGTGTGGCACACCTTCCTGTGCGTGCCAAGGTGTCAGGAGGCATGCACACCATGTCTGTTTGTCCCATTAGTGATGAGAAGTTGGGTCACTCAAAGAAGGTGTGCGCTGGACAACTTGACAACCTGGTTTCATCTGAGCAAACACTGTGCAGATCTCATGGATCAGCTCAGCCAGATTATAAAATGCTTGAGAGCAAGAACGGAGTCTTCTCCTATGGAAAATAATGCTTTACAGTTTATAAGATTCTTTGATATAGATTATCCTATTTCCTCTTCAGACACCACTGATGGAGAGATTTTTATTCCCACTTACAGAGATGCAAAATTTCACAGTGCTCAGGAACCCTGATGTAGCATCCCAGACTTGCCCTTTAATTAGTGGCTTCTATGGCAAGTTATTTAACCTCTCTCTTAATTCTCTGTTTGCTCAACTCTAAGATGGGGATAGTAATAATATCTTCCTCCCAGAGTTGTTGTGAGGACAAGAGGGTACTGAAAATAAAATGTCTGATGCAGGGCTTAGCACATAAAGAATGCTCCAAAAAAAAAGAAGTGAAAGTGTTGTGTGGATAGAGCTAAACATCAATACGCATGTCCACAGTGATGCTCAGGAAGGTCAAGGTCTGCCCTGTGGTCACTCAGCTGAGCAAGAGGCAGAGTCTAGACTCAAGTCCCAGCCCCCAGCTCCAAATCCACACTGCATGTCCATTCTCCACACTGCATCCTTGGGCAATGGGCTCACTGGCATCGCCATGTAGAAACTATAGGGTCAAACTCATACGAATAGTGATTCACACCTGATTCACACCTAATTTCAAGATGTGTACAACCAGGCCTGACTGTTCTGATTGGACAGAGTTGGCCAAGGGGCCCACGCTGGGTCCCTTTCCTCTGTCATGTTCAGCCTTCAGCTCATTGCTGTGTCACTTGGCAATCTCACAACATGCCCAAACTCACCATGTTGAACAGCAGTCGCTGTGTACTCAGAGGCAGCACACTGTGGCTGGAGATCATTGTGGCTGCGTGTTTGACCCCAAAGGTCCCCCTGCCCTGCTTGTGTAGAGTACTTGTGTAGAGTAGGGGCAAGGCTGGAGAACTGTCCTTGATTAAAGCGGGGAAGCTTTAGGGTTCCAAGCCTGGCAGAGGTCCCTGAAAATCCCCTGTTGTTTTCATTGAAATTCCCATTCCTACTTTCTTCTAAGCACTCCCGTCCCAATGCCAAACTCCAGGGGGGAAAGCCACAGCAGCAGTAAACCATTGTTTTGAGCCAAAATTCATATCTCATATGAACTAGGATGGATCCAGTTAAGAACTAACCCCACTTGGCTAGGGTGGTGAAATATAGGTTTGGGGTCCAGGGAAGGGAAAGATCACTTCTAATGAAGATTTCATGGAGATGGTGGGCCTCCGGGAAGGCTGAGTTGGAGTTGGATAGTCAGGGAAGCAGAAGAAGGGCAGTCCTGATTTGGGGCATGGGGGGAACGCTCGGAATACAGAGCATTAGTAAGGCGCAGAGGTAGGATAACAAAGGGACTGGTCTGGAGATTAAGGGTGGGTGTACGCAGAGGAGGAGCGGGAGACAGGCACTGAGCAGGCGGGAGCCCCTCCCTTCTGGATACAGAGCAGACCGTGACTGTGGAGCCACTGAATATTTCATTGATGGAAAATTGGATGTGGCCGTGGTGCTTGGGATACAGATTCTGATTTCATGAACAGTGTACCCAGGTGACTGATAGGCCCCAGGAGGGAGGCACTACCCTCCTCCTCCCCTCCTAGTTTCCCCCAGCCCAGGAGGGCACAGATACTGACTTTCCTTCCCAACACCCTCCAGACCGATCTTGTTTCCGATTATCCAACAGGCATTATTCAGCACCTACTGTGTGCCAAGCACCATGTTAAGCACAAAGGAGACACAGATGCCTCTGCCCTAGGTGGCAGCTTGGGGACACAGACCCTGAAACAAGTCACTAACTATGGGAGGAACAAAGCACTGTGGAGTCCTGGGGTGATCAGCTGGGTCGGAGGCTTCACACAGTTCCAGTCCCCTGTGCTGGTAGGTGCCCTAGACAGAGAGGAAGGGAAGGATGCTAACCAGCATTTAGTGAGGACTTCATTTCGGCAAAGCACTGAGGTAGGAGCTTGTTCTATACTGCAACCTTCAATCCTCACAGTCATCATAAAAAGAGATATTATATTGGATGCGCCAAACATTTCATTCCAGTTTTTCCATACCATCTTACGGAGAAACCCAAACAAACTTTTGGGCCAACCCAATAATTCCTAATTGCATAGACAAAAGGCATTTCAGGTGCAAACGTGCACACATGAAAGAACTTGGGAATGTGGGGACCATTTAGCAATTTGGAGAGGCTGAGGTATTGGAGTCTTAAAAGGAGACTGGCAAGAAATGAACCTAGAAAGACAGACTGAGGCTTTGCATGTCAGGATAATGAATGTGAACTTTATCCACTTGGCCACAGAAAGCCTCAGAGGGTAATGAAAAGGATGGTGCCAAATGTCCCGCTGACTCCATCTACACTGATGGCCCCCTTGGTCCTGGCCGCCTCTCCAAATCCTAACCACCTTCCCTCATATTAACAGATACTGACTGTACCCTTCCATGGTGGACCAGGCACTGTGCTGGGTACTGGGCATGTGGCAGTGAACAAGACAAGGGCCTAATGGATGAGTGGGTGGTTGAGGGAGACAGGCAATACCTAGTAAACAAACACAAAAATAAATAAAAGATCACGATAGGTGATGTGACGAAAACAAAACACATAAATGAGAGAGTTGGGGGTGGGGAGGCGAGGCTGCTTCCATGAGTTTTTCCTCTTCTGGTTGATATGGGGATCAGGAGCGTTAGGACAGGGAACTGGGTGGGTGGGGAATCAATTTTCCCCATTTCAACTTCTTTTCTGAATTAAGTGCTTGGAGAATCATGCTTCCAGCATTCCTGGGACACTGATGCGGCCTCTCCTAACTTTAAAAACCAGTGAGTAGGCACGGGCTGAAGCAGCTGGAGGGAGCAGTCCCTGAAGCCCAGAGCTGGGAAGGAGAAATTGCAGAGGCCACAGAGGCCACACAGCACAGATGGAAGATGTCTGAAGGACCTTTCCACGGAGGGGTTCCTTTCCCGTCACCCATGAGCTGCTGCAGAATTTCATCTTCTTGGTGGCCAACAGGGTTCTTCTTCCTCTGAACCGTTTCCTCTGCTTCAGGGCCCAGTGTTGGCCATTTCCCACAGGCAGGGAGAAGACAGACATAAGCCCAGGCCCACGGTCCTCAGAGAAACTGAATCAGCCTGAGTCATCTCTTCCCCAGCTCACAAAATCCTGAGCCCTTTCAATGTCTCTCATCTCCCCCCTCGGTAACCAGACTGGTATCGGTTCATCCTGAGGGTGAAGGAGGAGCACGTGGGATGCTGGCAAGAGGAGCTTGTCATGACACAGTTTCTGGAACATGGGGCTGAAAACACCAGGAGGGCTGCGATGTGGACCTAGAAAGCCCAAGGAGTGGCCCACAGAAACGAGTGTCAGAAGTGGAGCGGACCTGCTGGGACGGGACTACATGCCTGAAAGGGATGGTGAGCAGGTCCGACCGGTGGGGCTGGATCCCGAGCAAGGCCATCCTGGAAGGAGATTGGGAAACCAGGCAGACACTAGGCTAGAGCTGGAGCAAGAGCCTAGCTCATGACTGCTTCAACCCGGAGGGAGGCGAACCAGGGAGGGAGGGGTAAGGGTGGGCCCTGGACAGGCTGTGGCCCTGAGGCTGTATCAGGATCTGGGCTAAAGTCAGCATATTCTCCTCAATACAGAGAAGGAGGCAGTCCCAGTTGGTTATCAGTGTCTTCCATCCCTCAAAAGAATCTGGCTTGGTCTGTCTTATCAGCAGTTTTACCCTCCTGCTTCCCTCAGGGAGTCGTGGAAACCACTGGGGCCCTGGAGAATAATTTGGTAGCCCCCTCACATGCTAGAGGACCTCTTACCACCTTTCTGCTCTCCTGGGGGGATTTTCTAAAGCCCAGCCTTCTGAGAGCTGCCAAGAAAGCAGAGTGTTTTCTTGATTTCACAGAGCAGAGCATTCCACCTACCAAAACTCAAGATAAGGCAGAATTTGAGGCTGTGTGTGAAAGAGTGCAAATTCATCCTCACAATTTTTCTGAGATTTCATCTCAAGGATCCTTTAGTCAAACAATGAGGAATTCGGTGCTCTTCCCCACCCACTTCTCTTCTCCACACGCACGCACGCGCGCGCGTGCGCGCACACACACACACACACACACCCTCCCCCGCACCCATTTCAGAATCTTCTCTTTTTCTCTGCTGCAGTCTCTGCTTCCTCCTCCTCCTCCTCCCCGCCACCTCCTTTCTCAGCAAGAACACACCAGGACCAGGGGCCTCCCAGCCACAGGAACTAGTTTCTCAGAAGGAGCAGTCAATGCAGACCTGACCACAAAGTCAGTGCTGCCCTGAACCTATGTCTCAGTCTGGCCATGTCTACTGTAACCCAAGGAATGATGCAATTGTGTCTTGCAGCCTTTACCCAAACAGGGCCGGTGTTGCCCCAGGGAGCTGGCTCTGCTGCTGTTTTAGGAGCTGACCTCACTTCTTGTGGCAGGGGGCTGCTTGGGCCCTTTGCAGGCATCAGCTGCCCGCATGGGCTTGGGAAGGGCACTTATAAGATGGGGATTCATAAACTGACTGCAGAGCATTCCCAAACTGAAGACACATTTTTCCTGGGAATGAAGATCTATTTGTTCTCTCAGATTCTCAAAGGAATCAGACACCCTCTGAATAGTTTGACTAGTTTGGGGCACTAGGTACAACAAGAAATCAAAATCTGCCTTCTCTCATTTTGCTCCCTGATGCATGTGAGTTTTAAGCAATTCCTTGTCTAAGCCTGGGCCGGTGGAAGTCAGGTTGGGTATCCTGAATATGCAGTTCTTTGGATAGTCACCAAGAGATGATCTGAGCAGGAGATGTGATGTCACCTTCAGGGAGGAGACTCTCAAGCTGTCTGGAGGGAGGGGAGGAGAAATGAGGAGGATCAGTGGCCTTAAATCCCCCCATTCTCCCTCCCGCCACCTTCCACCCCACCAAGGAGAGGCTGGAGCACCTTTCTGGGATGCAGTCCAGGCTCTGCCTTGAACTTGCAGCTCCTAAAGAGCTGCTGTGCAGATTCCAAGCTGCCAAATCCCAGAGGCTCTATTGGACAACCCAACCTCTATCAGCCCAGATGGTATGTGGGCGTCCTGGGCCCTACCCCACTGCAGAGTCAGACCTGAGAAGCTCAACACCAAGCCCCAGATTCCCTGACCTCCCACGGGAGAGGGAAAAGAGAATGGGGACCTCCACCCATCCACCTACCAGCCTCTGAGTCCCTTTAGCCCTTGGCATGGTAATTAACAGCTGGGAAATTCTGCATCAGCCTCAGCAAGCTAATGTGGCAGGAGCTCCCTCCTGACAGCAGAGCTAATAAGAAATTTGCTAATGCAATTGATCACTTTTAAAAAGCCTTATGTTGGTGAGGATGAGCGCTTCTCTGCAGCAGCTCAGTCTAATTGTCAGAGCCGAGCAACGAGCCGCTCTCAAGTGGGTGAGGATGATGTCTTCACTGAATCAGTGGTGCAATGCAGCAGGCGGGGGCTGGGAGGAGGGGTGTGGTGCTGAGCCCGAGGCCCCCAGCTCTTCCGGCTCCTAGGAAGCCAGTCTCTGCAGGCCTGTTCTAAGGACCTATTAAGGGCCCTGAGCTGCAGCCCCTGTTGGAGGCTGCATTCAGAGCTTCTCCGTTTATGCCACAGGATGAAAATAAGAAACAACTCTGTCTGCAGTGATGGCTGATCTCGGCCTCAGCCAGCGAGTGTCAGCACAGCAGACCCCAC
Organism: Capricornis sumatraensis; assembly: GCF_032405125.1. Taxonomy (NCBI): domain Eukaryota; kingdom Metazoa; phylum Chordata; class Mammalia; order Artiodactyla; family Bovidae; genus Capricornis; species Capricornis sumatraensis. The sequence continues at coordinate 76,967,358 of NC_091069.1, read as the reverse complement.
TCAGGCTTCTGCTGGGGGGAGGGCTGACATCTCCAGCAAATTTGCTTTTTCTCTCCAAGACCCCTACAGTGACCCCAGTGACTCCGTCCACCAGTCCTGAGGCCGGTACAGGGCAAGAAGATTAGAAATCCACCCCAGGCCCACCAAAGCCCACTCCCCGCTGAGACAAAAGGCAACTTGTTTTGAATGCCCAGCATTTGGCAAAAACAAAGAATGGTTTCTGGAAAAAGGAGAAACTGCTGCGGTGAGATTTGGCTTCCGATACTCACTCTGAACCATTTTTCCCCAAAGCAAATCCACGGAGAAGCAAGAGAAGCAAGTGACCTCTGTGGGAATGGAGCCCAGGGCTACCCGGAATGCTGATGGAGGGGCTAAGGATGTCCATGTGTCTGGACCCCCACCACTTTCTGGAATAGTCCTCACTCTCGGTTATCCATGAGAACTGGGGGTAGGGGAGAGGGCTGAGGGAGGATCAGCCCCCAACACGCAGAGAAATGTCACATCCATCTCAGTCAACTCAGCTTCCCTCTGGACCACATGTTGATCATGACTGTTCCCCCATCCTTTACGTTAATGCTTTGAATTTTGGGTGGAGACACTCAAAGATGACAAAGCAGGAGGACCCGGGTCATAGCCAATGCGTGTACCACGCTCAGTAACCCACAGGAGCCTGACACAGCAGGCTGCCTTCCTACCCAAGACCGTCCTTGGCCTGATGAGTCCGTGGCCTGATGACTCTCCTAGCCTCTGGGGTGAAGGCAAGGCCAGGCACCAGGAACTGGGGCAGATTTCCTTAAGAGTCTCCCCTGCAGGATAGGAGGTTCTGCAAGAAGGTCCCCACCTGTGAAGCCACAGGTTGAAGCCACCTGTGTCTGGGAGCAACCCGAGGGGAGTGGGCAATCCCTCTGGCTTCCCAGAATGCCCTGTGCAGCACCTGGGCAGAGCAGCCTGGGGTCTAAACAGCACAACCTCCAAGTCTTGGTCCAGGGGCTCAGCAGCCAAGGCTACAGGAGCAAAGAAGACCATCCTCTGGACCTGCTCGAGATGAAGAGGGTCCCAGAGGCATCTTTATGTGCTGTTGAAAATGCACTTTAATATCTAAAGTCCTATCCTCTAAGTAAATTTAAAAACTGTTTTCCTTGTTCTCCCAAGTTTATTTTTCCCAAATCAATTATATTAGTTTTGCCAAATTTAAAACACTGATTGCAAGGAAACGGAACTGGATTCATTTAGGGAAAATTTTTTCACTTTTACAAAAGTGAGTCTTTTCTATTCAAATTACAGTATGTTTTGCCATTTAAACAAAGCTTTGCTATCCAAGGACTTTTTAAAACACCACATTGTCTCTGAATTACCTCCCTTGAAAGCTCACTGACAAAGATTGTACAGACCCTTCCTCACCCAGGGGGTGATGTGTTACTTCGTCCTTGGTACTGACGTGAATTACACTCTAAAGGGTGCATCCTAGCTGCCTTAACTTAAACCAAAAGGCCTTGGGACAAATGGCCATCTTAACATGTCTTGGCCCTGTGACCTCCGACATGGATTCGTTCATTTTGGATCCACTCCACACACAGGAAGCTGGTCTCTACTCCAAGGCCAACAAAACTAAAACTCCCCTCACTTTCACCCTGTCAGTGGTGGGTGTCTCTGGGTCCCAGGAAGGAGACCTAAGGAAGTTAAAGCCCCTTTCTTTAAGACTCAGGGCTGGTAGTTAACCTTTGCTGGTAACTCTTCCCGCCTCACACTTTTCTCCAGTAACCCCGCAGCTTCACAAGGGCAACCTGTGTAGTCACTTAGGGCCTGGTGCTTCGATGGACCCTGGGCTTGGTTTAAGGCTCTGTCATCATCCTGGAATTCTTAATCATTCTGAACAAGTACCTCACATTTTCATGTCACCCTGGCCCCCTAAGTTACATAACTGGTCCTGCTCCTCTGCAATACCTGAAGGTTCAGAAACTGTCAGGAACAGTCTAGGTCGCACTTGGGGGTGACTGGCTGAGTACTGGCCAGTCTGGGTGCAAAACTGGGCCCCCAGGCAGGCTCTGCGTTCAGCTCCAGGGAAGGCCTCACTTCTGCCTGCAAATTGGCTCAGGTGATGGATTTTTAAGGGAGACTTCACAATGGACTTGATGCTTCCTTCCTGGCCTCCTCCTCCCTGCCTGCCTCCCAGAGTCCGGCTCTAACAGTCCACTGAGACTATCCTCAGCGAACCTTGCTGGCTGTCATCTGGACTGCCTCAAGCATGGAGCTGCTCAGTGTTTCCAGAGTTTAGACCCTGGGGGTGAGTGAGCAGTCTGCGTTATCTCTCCAGACTTCTGCCTCTCTCACGACCTCCTGGGAGTCTGGGCCAGCAGCAGAGAGCATTTTCAGACCATTAGCAGGAGCACATCCGGTCTCCTAGGCTCTGGCCAGGAAGTCACTTCGGTGGGAGAAGAGAAGGCCAGAGTTCCTGGGACATAATCCACGAGGGTTACTTAGCCACCAATCAGTGCAATTGGAGAGGTGGGGATCCAGCCTGGAAAGTTTGGGGTCACATGTGCCTAGGAACCCTAGGATCTTGGCTCCTTCAGACTCTTCAGCCAGGAAGATGAAGCCAACCTGGGCAATAAAGGAGTCAGGGTACCACCAGGAGGATCGAGACTCAGGGAACTCCCCATGGACATTCATTTTTGAAGGAAGCCTTTCTTCCCAAGACCTGCCCATGAGGATTCTGGCATCAGAAGGATTCATTTGTAATCTCCCAACTGAAGAGACAGAATGAAAGTGTTTAACCATTTACTTAACTCAATCCATCCATTTACACATTCATCCCTTCATTAATTTGACACATATGAATGCTTATTTAGAGGTCAGCTATGTGAAGTGCTATGAGGACTGTTGACTCTCATGGTAGAAAGAAGGCAAGAGAACTCTCTGGGGTCCCTTTATTAGAGCACTAATTCCATTCATGAGGGCTCTACCCTCATGACCTGCTTAATACCTCCCAAAGTCACCACCTTCTAATACCATCATATTAGGGGTCAGGATTTCAACATATGAATCTGGGGGAGACACAAACATTTCGTAACAGACTATAAGCTCTGTAGGGGTGGGGACCACGTCTGTCTTGCTCACTGCTGTATCCTTAGCCCTTGCCCAGAGTGTGGTACATAACAGTGAAAGTGAAAGTCGCTCAATCGTATCCAACTCTTTGCGACCCCGTGCACTATACAGTCCACGGAATTTTCCAGGCCAGAATACTGGAGTAGGTAGCCTTTCCCTTATCCAGGGAATCTTCCCAACCCAGGGATCGAACCCAGGTCTCCTGCATTGCAGGCAGATTCTTTACCAGATGAGCCACAAGGGGCACCGAAGAATACTGGAGTGGGTAGCCTATTCCTTCTCCAGAGGATCTTCCTCACCCAGGAATCAAACTGGATGCATTGCAGGTGGGTTCTTTACCAACTGAGCTATCAGGGCATATAACAGGGGCTCAGTAAGTATTTCTGGTGTGAATGGATGACAGATTTGACTGCTATTTGGAAGCTCTATAACAATTCAGAGAACATCTACGTGGGTTGGAAGAGCTGGTGTAGACTTCATAGATGAGACATAAACACAGAGAAAGTTAAGTAACAATACAACAATATAATAAAGATGACAGGGCAATATGTGAAACATGTCAGACAGACAGTGCGAATACTGCATGTTAAAGCAGGGAGAGTGTGTCAGCTATGATGTTTTTGTCAGCAAGTAACAAAAAATCCTCAACTCAAACTGTCCTCAACTGCAGGGAATTTATTATCTTTCCTAGCTCATGTTCAGAGGAAGGGCAGGCTCAGGGTCTCAAGGAGTCCTTTCCCTCCCACTCTGCCATCTTCGAGTGGGTTTCATCGACAGGTTGGCTGACAGGATGCCCACAGCAATTCCAGATGTGGAAACATCCCACTGAAAAAGGACAAAGTGTCCCTTCTCATGTCTCTTTCCCAGGAGCTTCCTAGCAATTTCTCCCTTTGTCTCACTGGCCAGAACTGGGCCACATGTCCAATCCTAGGCTGACTCCTGGTGAGAGAAGTAGGATTCTGAGACTGGCAGAGATCAACCACAATCCACTCACTGAGTTTAAAAGGAGGAGTAAATATCCCATAGAAATTAGGATCTGTTAGACATGTATAAATGCGAGGATGAATTCTGGCTAAAAATCAAGTGTCCACTGCAGCCCACTCCTTGGTATACCTGATATCTACTCACACCATTTTTTAAAAGGTCACTCTGCCGAAATTGCCCCAGGAAGGGGCACCTGGCCAGAGAGCAGGGCTGTAAGGGAACCCCGGAGGACTGCTCTGTCATGTGGCTCACAGCCTGAGGTTTTATGGTGATGGGTTAGTTTCTGGGTTGTCTGTTGCCAATCATTCAGACTCAGGGTCCTTTCTAGTGGTGCACGCATTGCTCAGCCAAGACGGATTCCAGCAAGCAGAATTCAGGGAGGTGGGAGGACACATCGTGTCTCCTTTTGACCTTTCTTGAATTCTTCTGGTTGGTGGTAGCTTGTTAGTCCCATGTTCCTTACCAAGACCTCCTGTCATAAAATAATTCACACTAATGGTTACTACGGTGACTGGGCAGAGTGGGCGGTTTCAGTCAGTGTTTCCCCTAACAGTTAGACCCCAGAATGAGAAGCCCCAATTAGTGGGTTTGGGATGGTCCAGGCCTGGTTTCTGCAAGCAAATGGGGAAAGAACTGGCTTTGCACCAGCATAATACCGCATACGAACCTGCAGCTTCAGATGGGGACGTCTGCCACTGGCTCCTTTGTTCCTGGCTCCACAGCTCAGACTGGCCTGGGCACAGTTTGGGGAATGGGCTGTGCACGTGCAGACCCTTAAGGAGGATTTGGGTGATGCTGATATTGTTGCTAACTTCAGAGAAACCAGCCTAATGCGTTTTGGATGACAGGTTCTTTGTTTTGGGAGAGAAGATCACCGCTCTAAGAGCTCTTAAGAATCCAGAGACAAAGAGCAGAGAAGACTGAGATGAAAGATCAAAACTGGGACAGAGATTTCAAAACAAAAGCAAAAACCATCAGAAGAGCTGCCTTGGAATTTCCCTCACTGGTGGAGGTGGGGGAGGGGCTGCTAATCAGCGCTAGGTCCAGAAAGGGGCAGTTTGGGCGGGGGTTGGGGGGAGGGGTAGGATTTAGGGCAGCGATCTTGAAACCTTGAGCAGCACTTACATAAGACAGAGAAAACATCAGTTGTTCGGATCAAAGAATCGGGGAGGGGTGCGTTCCGGAGTTTCGGAGAAGGCTAAAGCCGTCCCCAGCCTCCCGTGCACTGGCGCCGCCTCTGCGGCTCCTCAGCCCCGCGGTCCGCAGTGGCCCAAGGACGCTGGCCGCCCTGTCCAAGTGTTAGCTGCTGCGGGGACGACAGCCGGGCTCCCTAATGGAGCTCCCAGGAGCCCAGCTCGATCGGCTGCCTGCATTATTAATGCACTATGTCATCCTTCCTTTCACTCGGTCTCAGCTGCTGAAATTTTATAGAGCGGTATTATTAATTGAAGCAATTAGTGCGGGAGATATCATCACAGCCGCGTCAGAGGGCTGGGGATGTGTAGGGCCAGGCTAGGTTCTCTCCCTCTCTTCCCTCGTGCCCCTTTCTCCCTTTCTCCCACCTCCTCCCTGAGCCTCCCTACTCCCACCTCTCTGATTTCTGTTCGCCCCCACTTTCCTCTCTCCTGCTTTTCTAGTTCTCTCTCAGTATCCTTCTGGCGACACTCAGAGTAGCCACCACCCTTCCCAGGCTCAAATCATTCCCTCTCCAACCAGCATGGGCGGACAGACACAATGACAGAATAACAGCATCATGGTGGCTCACTCCCCTGGCATGACTGGCCCCCGGTGAATCAGAATGGAAGACCATCCTTCATGGTTCTTGTTTTGATTCAGAGCCCCTAGTGGGGGTGGAGGGTGGCAGGTAGAAAGAGCAAGGGCTCACTGCCTGTTAGACCCATTCATTCATTCGCTCATTTTCCCTCGGTGGGTACCCAATCTTATAGTAGGTGATATGGGAAATAAAGGAGATAAAAGAGCTTAGGCCTGGAACTGAGGTTGTAGCCAGAGATACCAGACTAGCTTCTGAAACAGCAAAATAGGGCACAGCAAAGGGTCCAGGGAAGTGATTCCCCAGTGGGTTGATTGTCCAGCTGTGTGAAACATCCTCTGTGGCCCAGGAAGTGACAAGTAAGGCCTTGGGAAACAAACAAAGGAGCCCTGAGGGGTGAAGAAAGTGAGGTATGAGATCCCCGCAGGCTGCAGGAGGGTGGGAAGGGTAGGGGGATGCAGCAAGAGGGAGCAGCTCCTTCAGAGGTTGAGACCTAGAAGCAACCGGAAAACCTGGCCAAGGGCCAGGACTGCAGGACCCAAAGATCCTTTCATCAGGAATTAGACACCTGAGAGGCTCATGTTCCCTGTAAAATGAACAGATACCAGGATGGAAACATCCAGGGTGAACAGTCACTCTCTGCCCCTCACCACTCTCCCTGCTCCCCTCGCCCCAGCTCATGGGAACAGGGGCACCTTGTGTTACAGAGAGAGATCTCCTTGGGCATTTGGGAGCAAGTGGTATGCTCGGTTACATTAACTTTTAGTGGGAGTATGCTCTTGGTTTTTAAACTTGTTTTATTATGAAAGTTTTCCAGCCACACTAGAGAGAATATAATGAACCTTCATATTATTATAGTTCAGCTTCAAAAATGATCACCTCACTGTCAGTTTTCTTTTATCCACCTTCCCCCAACTTTGCCGGGGGCAGGGGGCGGTGTCAGAAGCACACGCTTTAAAGTAACGCAGTCTTGAAAAAAATGATCTGTTCATTTTTCTTTTTTTTTTTTTAATAAAAACAAGTGCATGCACACCCCTTCTGACAGACAGATTTTCATGTACAGTGCTTATTTAAATGTGAAAAAAAGATCTAGCATGTGGTAAACTCTCCCAGTGTGCCTGGGCAGGGGTAGGGTATTAATCAGTCATTGACTCCTCCCAGCAGCTAGAGAAGTAGGGATAACTAAGTGGTGAGAGAGTGCTCACTGGGGCAGCACATACACTAAAAGAAAAAGTGGTAAGAGAAAGGTCGTCTACAGTAAATCACAGAGGCTCACAAAGCCCCAAACCCCCGCCGGGGCACCCCTAGAGAAGCTAAGGCCAAAATGAGGGGAAAAAGAAAAATCATGGCTAGTGAGGATATTGATGACTACCCTTGTGGTCTGACCTCAGTTCCTTGAGCTCTGTTTACTCCTTTTCCCGGCTTAGTGGCACCTATTCCCCACCTTCTAGAACCCTCATGCTGATCATTTTTACCCCATACCTCCACTGAAAGCTGTACCAAGGAAAGGGGCTCAGGTAAGTGAGTGAACTATGGTATCACCTACAGCAGGGCTGCACAACCAACTTTCTACAAGGATGGAAATGTTCTGTTCTGTGCTGTCCAATACGGCAGCCACAAGCCACCTGAGGTTGTTAAGCATTGGAAACGTGGCCCTACACGGAAGTGTGTGTCCTTGAGTGCCGGGTGAAGGCAGGACTTTGTCCTAGGGGTGGTATCTGAGCAAAGGAATGTTTTATGGGAGCAGGAAGGCATTATGGTTTTATCTGCTTATTGGTCTGATTGCTACCTTACAGGTGATGGACCCTGATCTGAGCTCATGCATAATATCATTTAATTCTAAAATACAGCCCTCTGAGGTTGATGTTTTACAGATGGAGAAACTGAAGCTCAGTTAGGGTAAGTGTCATGCATTTACTGACTGGCAGAGGAATTTGAACCCAAGTCTATCTTATCCTGAAGCCTGAGGGCACTATGCAGTGGTGGTTTTAAGAAAATTCAGTTGCTATCGGGATATGAAAATGGACTGGAATAGGAGGAGGTGATGAAGTCTCCAGAATCAATACTGGCACTCAGAGCCTCTAAGTAAATCCTTGCTCATTTTAATTGAATTGAGTAAAGGTTTTGGAAAATTTTTAAGCCCAACCAGGCTGCCAGAAACTTAATCTGGCCCAGGCGTCTAAGAAACCTATTTCTACAGGGGATCCAAGCATTTCCAGGCTCTCACAGTTTGCTATCCACTACAGAGGCTAATGAGATGAGCTGCTTGGCAGGGCTGTTCCTGGAGACTGTGATCAGGCCTAGGGCTCCCCAAAGGGAACAGGTGTGAAGACTTACTGTGTGAAGGTGGCATTTCCACTGGCCCTATCTGAGGGTGCTGTCAGTCCACAGGTCATCTCCAAGAGTATCTGGACTAACCTCCTTAGCTGGGAGCAGGAGCTGGACCAGGGACCTGTAGAACCCAAATACAGGGTCAATCTAGAGATTCAGGGTTCCAAGAAGCAAGATCAAGATGCTCTAATCTCCAGAAAATCACCTTAAGTGAAATTTGTCTTCAGGCCCTGCTGGGCCAGGTGTAGCCCTGAGTTCTTTCTCAACCTACTCCCAACTAAAACCTCAGTTTCTAATACCCCCTTAGGTCCTCTTATCAGAAAAAAACATATTTATCCTAAGATGTTAGGACTTCAAACCCAGTGAATTGTAATCATCTATTCCCCTTATAGGAAAATTGTTCCTTAGTGGAATTCCAGGGTCTCCATTTGGGATGACGGGGGTTGAGTCAAGATCTAACCTGTTTGTACAGAAGACCAGTTTGGCTGATACTGAAACAACTGGGAGAGAGTCTCTGAGAAAACAACTCCAACTGGGCCTGTCAGTCAGATGAAGTGAGTATTTCAGTCTGCAAGTACTTGCCATCATATACCAGGAGCTGAGAGGCAAACAGAGCAGGGAAAGAGGCAACAGGTCAAAGAGCCCTGGGCTTGGTGACAGAAGACGTATCTAAGTTTGAGTTCGAGCTCTACCACTGATGGTCTGTGTGACCTTAAACAAATCCTTGAATTCTCTGAGTCTCCTTCCCAGTTTTCTTTGATTTGGGAGACAGAGGCAAGAGATTAGGAGCATAAGCTTTGGCAATAGACAGACCTAGGTTTGAACCCTAGTTTTGTCACTCAGGGGCTTCCCTGGTGGCTCAGATGGTAAAGAATCTGCCTGCAATGAGGGAGGCCCCGGTTCAAACCCAGGGACAGGAAGATCTCCTGCAGAAGGAAATGGCAAAGTACTCCAGTATCCTGCTTGGAGAATCCCATGGACAGAGGAGCCTGGCGGGCCACAGTCCACAGGGTCACAAAGAGTCAGACACAGCTGAACGACTCACACTGTCACTTTCACACTTTGCTTTGCCAGCAAAGGTCCGTCTAGTCAAGGCGATGGTTTTTCCAGTAGTCCTGTATGGATGTGAGAGTTGGACTATAAAGAAAGCTGAGCGCCAAAGAATTGATGCTTTTGAGCTGTGGTGTTGGAGAAGACTCTTGAGAGCCCCTTCGACTGCAAGGAGATCCAACCAGTCCATTCTAAAGGAAATCAGTCCTGGGTGTTCATTGGAAGGAATGATGCTGAAGCTGAAACTCCAATACTTTGGCCACCTGATGCGAAGAACTGACTCATTAGAAAGGACCCTGATGCTGGGAAAGATTGAAGGCAGGAGGACAAGGGGACAACATAGGATGCGATGGTTGGATGGTATCACCGACTCGATGGACATGAGTTTGAGTAAACTCCAGGAGTTGATGATAGACAGGGAGGCCTGGCGTGCTGCGGTTCATGGGGTTGCAAAGAGTCTGACACGACTGAGCGACTGAACTGAACTGAACTGATGGTGGGCCTTGGAAAATTCCTTGATCTCTCTAGGTTTTACTTTCCTCACCTGGAAAATGAGGACAGCAGTACTACCTTTCCTGGCTGTTGTAAGAATTAAATATAATGAGTGTATAGTGCTTCATATACTGTTCCAGATAGAATCTCAATATGTTAATTATTATTATATTCATGGTTTGTTGCCCCGGGATAAGGTGTCAGACAAAGAGGAAAAAGAAATGCTGGAAACTAGGGGAGGGATATCAGAAATGAAGCTGGGTCAGTGAGAGGATGAGGCCAAACAAGGATGGCTGGGCTCTGCAGCCAGGCAAACCTATGCAGAGTTGTGCAGTTGTGTACAAAAGTGTATGGATGAGGGGAGAGTGGGGTCTGAAATCCCACCTAAACCCTACTCTCTAGTCAAGCTTTGCCTGTGCTGGCGGCATCCTGCATGGGGCAGGGCAGGCAAAGGACAAGGCCTGTGCTAAGGGCCGGGGGTAGATCAGCCTCTGGGGTAGGCAGAGGTGGAAGCAAGGAAGGAGGTCTTGCAGCTGGAGGAGTCTGATGGCAGCAGCTGGTATTCCAAGGACTCAGCTACAAAGACAACCTCGCATGGGAGGGCAGGGCACAAAGCATTCCAAAGCATTTCAGGGCTAGTAGGAAACAAAGACCAGGATTCAAACAAAGGGCCACCCAGACACGATGAGGCCAGCAGGCAAAAGCAGGGGCCCCTGATGTTGGAACAGACTGGAAGGCCAGGCCGGGCCCAGGTTCAAGGCTGACTCTCTCCTGGGTCACAGAGGATGAACAATTAGGGCCTGAATGAGCTATTGCTGTTGCTGCTGATGAAATGGGCAGCTGTTTATGCTAGAAAGGACAGGTTGTAGGGGTGGGGAGCTGGGCAGAGCTACACAATTTTTTCCCAGACCCTTTGGCCATTGAGTGCTCTTCATGATCTGTGAGGTTGTGTGGGAGGTTTTACCTCTTTTAGGAAGGGTGGCCTCCCAAACAAAATGGTGTTAGGAGCAGGGAAACCCTCCTCTGCCCAGGAATATTGGCTTTATGGTTCCTATGCCGGTGTCATTTCTTTGGATAAAGTCAAAGGTCACAACTTCAGATGCCACAGGAGCAATAGGGAGCAATGAGGACTGTGGCAAACCAGCAAGCAGATGTTTTAATGAGTGTTTAAGGAAAGTAGTAGCAGCTGCTCAGCTCAGTGGGAATATATGCCCAACACTTTCAGTTCTCCAATTTTCCAAAAGAAGCCAGAAATCTAAATTTTATTTTTAAAAGTCCTTTTAATTAAATACCTATTTTCTTTAATATCAACAATTAATTTTTTCATTTACAAAACTCTTGACATTTTCATGATCTGACCAAACCCACAAGCATCTATGGGTTACATGTGGACTCTGGCTTGGGAATTCCTCTCTCTAGGATCCCCTGGGAAGGCAGCCCTCTCTGAGAGAGGTCTCACATCAGGTGCCTAACCTCTCCAGGAGGGTATGCTGCTCCAATACACGCATCCTGTCTTGTCCCTAAGGTGCTCATTCTTCCATTTCCCAGAGCTCTGGGCATCTGAAGAAGATAGGAGAGGTAGGAAAGAGCACAGAAAGAAGAGGTGTCATACTGAAGACAAGCCTCTCTGACATCACACTTTGTCCCCCAGGACCGGCTGTGTCTGTCCTCCACTGGTCACAGTCGGACACAGGTTCTGGGAGATGTGACGACAGCTCTGAGACCAAGACTCGGCGGGTCCCACGGCTTTGTTCCATGCACTGTGAGCTGGTCCAACGCTGGAGAGCCCATGGCCTCCCCCTGTGAGCCAGCTGTTTCCTCTCCCTCCTAAACCACCTCTTCCAGCCTCCGTCACTCTGTGGTTGTTTTTCTAAGACTTATCTCACTGTGTTTTACTAGCAAGCTATTACTTCTCACGTCTCAACTCTGAACCTTTCAGCTGTGGTTTCTACTCAGGACTTAGTGGACTCAGAAGAAGTAATTAATATATCCTTCTTCCCTGTCCTGAGCACAGCACCTCTAGACAAGAGGGAGGGGTCTAGATACAAAGTCTGACTTCAATGCAATAAATAAATCATAAGCATTATTACCTAACTGAGAAACTGGGGCTTGGAGGGTCTTCAGTCCTCTGTCAGAGATCACCAGGTAGTAAATGGAGGCAGGACTCACCTCCAGAGCATCTGCATTAACTTTATTATACTTTATGGTCAGGGTAGAGCTTCCCAAGTGGCTCAAGTGGTGAAGAATCTGCCTGCCAATGCAGGAGACATGAGTTTGATCCCCAGGTCACAAAAATTCCCTGGAGGAGGAAATGGCAATGCACTCCAGTATTCTTGCCTGGAACATCCCATGGACAGAGGAGCCTGCCGGGCTACAGTCCACAGGGTCCTGAAGAGCTGCACATGATTGAGTGACTGAGCAGAAGCACGTATGGGCAGGGTAATAGGTTCTGTCTTCCAGAGGTCCTTCCCCCAACTTCTACCCCCTCCCCCATCTTCCAGTTAGGAAGAGGGTTTGAGGCCAGACTGCAGGCCTGCACTGGGAGCTCTCTAGAGAATGCAAGACAGTCTTTCAGTCTGGTTGGTGAGAGGAGATAAACATGCAATGCCACAGAAGTTTCCATGGTTCCCTCCTTCCTTTCACAGGCATTGACTTGGGCCGCAGCTGTGTAGCCTGCCCACTGGGGAGAAAGGATTTTGATTCTACCAAGTTAAAGCTGTAAGCGTCTTTTTGGATCATCTAATTATGGATGATCTGGAGATTTCAATCTCTCTCTCTTTCAGCAGCATTTTAGAAGGCTGGTCCATTAATTAGATTAAGGTGGGTTCTCTGGTCAAAGCAGGTAGAGGAAATCGTGTCCACTTGGTCCCCCCACACCACCAGCCATCAGAGTAGTCTCTGAGGAACCCTCCTGGGAAAAAGTTTGAAAAATCGTTAATTCGACCCAACCCCTGAAAATCCTGGTTTTGGAAAGTGAGATTCTGAGAGGTTAAATTACTTGCCCAAGGTCATATAACTGCACCTCCTAACGGCAAACAGGTCTCTTTGCTTGGCCCCCGTGCTATAGCAGTGTAAACTGGAAGGCTCCAAAGAGCGAGGGCAAATAGTGGGGAAGCAGAGGGCAGACAGTTCAGCAGGATCTCCCATGTCAGGGAGGCAGGAAACTTGAGTGGAGGCCCTGCTGGGTGGTTGAGGGGGCAGAGGGTCAAGCAGGTGTTAAATTCCAGAAGCCAAGAGATAAGCAGTGTGAGGCCATGGCAAACTGGGATGGGGCTAGGATCAGGTTGGATGTGGAGAAAAGGCCTGAGGCACAGGCTTCGGTGGAGATAGAGTTGGAGGGTTGGGTTTTTCCCAAGTTCACCCAGTTGAATCTGCTGATTCTGGACTCCAAACGTTTTTGACTTTGAAAGCACAACAGAAGGCTGGAAGCCCAGGCAGACAGGCAGGCACACCGTTGAGTGGAAAGGGTGTACTGAGCAAACCTCAGGATAGCAGCTGTGCTGTGCTTAGTCGCTTGGTCACGTCCGACTCTTTGCGACCCCATGAACTGAAGCCCGCCAGGCTCCTCTGTCCATGAGGATTCTCCAGGCAAGAGTACTGGAGTGGGCTGCCATGCTCTCCTCCAGGGGATCTTCCCAACCCAGGAATCAAACCTAGGTCTCCCGCATTGCAGGCGGATTCTTTACCATCTGACCCACCAGGGAAGCCAGGACAGCAGCTGTGCTGTATTAAAAATGAATAAGATGGGATTCCCTGGTGGCCTAGTGGCTAGGACTCCAGGCTCCCAGTGCAGGGGGCTGAGTTCAATCCCTGATCAGGGAATTAGACCACGCATGCCATAACTAAAAATTCCCACATGCCGCAACTAAAGATCCTGCATGCCTTAACTAAGACCCAGTGCGGCCAAATAAATAAATAAATATTAAAAAAAAAAAAAAGAATCAAGGTGATGTTTGAATGAAAACAAGAATGGAGTGCTGGGGAAGAGGCACTCTCCTGGCTCCCTGTGGCTCAGGAGAGGCAACATTCTGCAGCAGGGCCAAGTCAGCCCTAGAAGCCAGCCGATGGCTCCCAGTGTCTATGCAAATGAGACAAGAGAGGTGGAGGTAGCCTGGGAGAATGGCCCTTCCTAGGGGCTTCTGGGAACCTTCATTCTCTTACCCACGAAATGGACACAATCATCTCAACTTGGCCTCCATCTAGGGGCTAACATAAGCAGCAAATGAAATCAAGTTGAGACCCATTGACGCCTCTACCAAGGCTAGGGTTGCAAGTCCCCATGCCATCAGAGGTGGCAAAATGCTTGCACTGGCCTGAGGAGAGGGAGGGGAGACGAGAGTGCTTGCCCTGCCCGGAGGCATTCAGAGTAAAGATTCTAAAGCCACATACCGGCCAGATGAAAGGTAGCGGCCCTACTCCCTGTCCCTGCTTGCAGTATGTCAACTAAGGTTTCGGCAGATAATTGCTTCTGGTCTGAGCCTCCCAGTGAGATATATATACAAAAGAGGCCTCAAGAACTGCTCAGTCCATAGTGAGAGCCACCAGCCCCATGGGGCAGTTTACATTTAGATTTCAATGAATTAAATTTTTAAAGTTAGTTCTTCAGTCACACTAGCCAAATTTCAAGTGCTCCATAGCCATGTGAGGCTAGTGGCTACCAACCTAGACAGCTCAGACATAGAGCACTTTCATCAGCAACAGCAAGTTCTGTGGGTTGGGGCTGCTCTAAGACTGTCATGGTGGAATGATAGGTATTGGGGTACAAGGTTTCTGCCTTGAGGCTTCTCAATACATCATGCATTTCCTTCTTTCTCAGCCTAAATTCAAGGTTAACCCTGGAGCCCTTCCCTGCTCGCCCACTTCCTTTAAGCCCCAGGCTTTAATAACTCACTCCTAAGAGTGAAGTTTTCATGCTCATTTTGCAGTTGCTGAGGACTCAAGGTCTAGTGGGAGTGGGCAAGGGCTCTTCCCAGGTTATATGTGCTCCACTACCTTAATGATTGACAGCAGGAATTTCTGAACCCCAGGAGAGAATGGCAAGCATGAAAAGACAGGGAGAAATTCTGGGGCAGTTAGGACTGAATTGAATGGTGAAGTGAAAGTTGCTCAGTCATGTTCAACTCTTGGCAACCCCAAGAACTGTAGCCCACCAGGTTCCTCTGTCCATGGAATTCTCCAGGCAAGAATGCTGAAGTGGGCGGCCATTCCAGTGGTACCCAAACAGCCTGGTGGAGGTGACCACCTGCTCCTACCCAGAAAAGCCACGAAGAGCACATCCCAGCTCTTCTACTTGCTAGCTGTGTGACTTGGGCTTTCTAGACTCTCTGAGTCTGTTTTTTCATGGGTAAAATAGGAACGGTACTTACTTCAGAGGTTGTCTTAAGGATTAAATGAGTTTCTGGACGGAAGGTGGCTAGAACAGTGTCAGCATGGGATAAGCATTAGTCATGGTGGTAGTACTTGATTATTTGTATCGTGGCCTTGATAGAGGTTATGAAAAAGGCAGTTTCATATACTTAGCACACTAGCCAGCTCCCAACCCTCCCCACACACCTCCTAGATTTTTCCACCATGGTGCCTATTGAAACACATCATTATTTGTTTATTTGGTTTTGAGAGCCAAGGCTGGACCCCATCACCAAGGTCTTATCCTGCCTTCGCCCTTTGCTCCCTTGGTTTTTCCAACACTCCCTCCCCAGCACTCTGAGTACTGCCCAGGCCAAACCTAGGCCCCAGAGCTCCTTCGGGAAAGCAGCACAGGCTTATCTTTATGCAGGGCAGTTAAGGGTTGGCCCTGAAAGTCCACGTGACCCAAAACCAGTGCATCCAGACACTGGCACCCCAAAGAGAGAGCATCTGAAGCCAAAAACAGGTTGAGGCAACCAGATTTCCTCTCTCCAGAATGTGAGTAAAGGAAGCCCCAAAGACTGGGTAATTGGTTAGCAACAGAGGCTGAAGTTGAAAGGCGAGGACACCACAGAAGTCCATGATGGTCGAGTGAGAGCTGAGGGGAAGGGGCAACACAAAGTATAAGTGTGGTGCGAGGGCCCCCCAGGGACTCTGGGCCGGGAAGTGAAGCTCTGTCTGGGGGAGGAAAGCAGCAGAGTCCCCTCTACTCTACATGCACTTCTCAGCACCAGTTTGGAAACGCTGCGGCTTTTGCCTTCTCCTTCATGGGAAACCTGGAAGGGACCTGGAGTAACTATCAGCACAAAGGCTCCGGAAGCACCTTTAGGATGTGCTAGAAACTACTAATAGGAAAAGCAGCTGCCATCAACATAAACCATTTCTGGGTCATAAGTTTCAGTGCTAACATAGCAGTGTGCCCTCAGCTCCCAGCAGATCCTTCCAGATGGGCAGATGAGGGCCTGGCCCCCGGGCTGAGCAGGTGATCTGCCCAGGCAGAGTGATGGCCGCTTTCTTCTTCTGGCTTCAGAGGGTCTGTCTGTCAGAGAGAACTGGCTTCCAAGGTTAAGAGGCCCCACTTCAATCAAGGGCCTACCAATGTGATTTGATGAACTCGTAACAGAGCAGTTCTCCCCACAATGAGACTCTTTGGCTGAAAATAGATGAGTCAACCCAGGGGGCCATGTTAATCCCTTGGGCAAGTTCATTGGCCTTTCTGCGGCCCAGGGAACTCATCGGTAGAAAAGGAGAGAATGTGGAGTATTTGCCTCTCTAGGGCTCCTTGCATTTTGTTCATTGATCCCAGGGACCCTCCAGACACATCTCCTTCTTCAGCCTATCAGCGCTTGGCCTTCCTAACAAGCTAATCTCCTATAAAACAAACCAGAGAAATGCTGCTGTTCCTGGCTTCTCTCCCCGTTTCCTTCCTCTGACATGACAAAGGTCTGTCTTAGGGAGCATCAGCCGAGCTGGGGGGTGAGAACAGTTAGCAGACAGAAGCGGTGACAGGGCCCCACTCCCACTGAGCAGAGAGGCCTAGCATCAGCCTTAGTTGTCATGTTGACACCCTGCTTACGTGGAAAGCTGGGTGAGACAGCCTGGCACATTACAGTTACCTCTGGGAAAACTACAAAAGGAAAATTTCAAACACACACACATAACAACCACAGCTTCCTAGGTAGTCAACACCTCCTCTGCCTGTGAAAAGGAGCCTGGCCCTGTTTTGGGGGTGGAGGGGGTGGGGAGAGTGTTAGGTTCTACCTACCTGGGCCCTGAGGCTCTGGGAACACAGAGGCCATTTTCATCCAGCCTTCAAAAGTTTCCTTTTGTGGCATCTCGATGATAAAAATATTCCTCCCTGAAGGTGCAACCGCGGCTCAGCAGATGTCCCTGACTGAGCACTTGGGAAGGAGCTATTAAAAGGAGCGTAATTAGGTTGTCATCCTGGGGCCTCCGAGCCAGGCTTCCGAACGCCATCTTTGCTGAAAGCTTTCCAGACGTCAAATATTTGCAGAACCTGATTTATCCAAAAGTCTGTTAATACCCAATAGGACTGAGTGAAGAAAAGGCAAAATGACATGTCCGCTCAAGGTTGGCCTCAGGCCCTAAGGCTCCTTTTTCTGTGTCTGTTGCCCATTTTGGGTCCTGGCCTCGCTCCCTGATTTCCTCTCCCCTCCTTCACAGCCTCCCATCACAATTTGCTCTCAGGAAAGGCTCTCTCAGTCATTTACCCCTGAGCATGGATGTAGCTGAGCCTTTGAGCATTTCCTCTTTCCCCAGCAACATAGGATTCATGCCTGAACTCTGTACACTTCAGAAAACAGAAGGCTCTGTCTCCTTTCATGAAAGGGATGTCAAGCACTGGAGCCAAGCGGGGAGGGCCTTTCTAGTGACCCTGTAATTTGTTACAGGCAGCTACCTACTGGTGTGTCTGGAGCCAGTCCTGATTCCAAGCTCCTTTCTGCTTTGAGGTCTGTTATAATCACTCCCCTCCCTCCTTCTTGTTTATCCTACAGGCTCACCTGCCCATCCAACTCCTTGGCCGCTCACCTGTCTACGCATCCGTCAGTTATTGAGAGGAACCGTGCTGAATGGGAAAGAGAGTGGTGAGCACCAGCAGCCACGAGCTTTGTCTTCATGGAGGGAGACAGCAGAGATGGAGAGAGACCTTCATCAGATAATTCCAGAAACCAGTGGAAACACAGGAGGAGGAAGTCCATGGTGCCATGAGGATGTGTTAGAAGGAAAACTGACATGTTGGGGACAGTGCGTGCATGTGTGTATGGACCAGGATATATGTTATCTCCTCAGTGGTAACAACTGAGCTTTCTTCAACTGAAACAGCTCGTGCAAAGGCCCTGGCTGAGTCTCAATTTTTCATGAGAACTTTCTCCTACTGGACTTGAGGAAACATCAAGGATAGTATTTCTAAAATTTTAAAAGTAGGGCCAAGGAAGAAGACTGTGAAGCCAGTTTCTGAAATCCTCTGCAGTAAACAAGCTTCTTAGAGGCAGTTGAGAGAGGGCTATTCCAATAAACAGGTTTTCTCTGGGGGCAAAGAGAGAGGGCCTTGGCCTCCTCCTCCGCTTGGAGGTCTCCCCTGATATTCCAGCCTGCTTTTTATCCTCGAACAATGCACCACAGTCATTTCCCCATGTCAAGAACTACTACTTTACAGTAGAGACAGCCGCAGTTTGACTCCATGAAGCCCCTGTTGTTGGACATTTAGCTTGTTTTCAATGTTTTGCACCTCTAAGTAACTCTTCTATGTATGAACAGGCCCGTACAGCAACTCTGCCCATTGCTTGGACTTTTGCTTGGGATAAATTTTGCTACATAGTAATAAATATGAGGGCCAGCTTTACTAAACACAAGTTTTCTTATCTGCTGAGCCTGTATACCTTATACACAGATAAGTGTGGTGCTGTTCCCACTCCGAAGGGATCCTGCTGGGTCCTCATCCATCCACTGAGTCTGGAGGAAGGGATGGGAGGAGTCAGCAGGAAAGAACCTAAGTGGGCAGAGGCTAAAGGCTGGATGGGGCTGGGATGAGCAAGGGCTTAATCACCACTTACCTCTTTCTCCCCTTGTTCTTCCCCATCTTAATAGACCCAGTCTGTCTCTGCTGGTGGAGCGTTCTGCCTGGATGCTCAACACTCCACCTGCATACACAGCACCTGAGAGCAGGAGGGGTTAGAACCCCTAGCCGGAAGCTTTCTGCAGGAACTTTCTCTAGAAAGCTCAAAGCCCCAGGGAGAATTGTGGGGCTACCTGGAACTTATGCCAAAAGAGAGAGTTCCTGGTGGAGACAAGGTTGTGAAACAGGATACCAATCTGTGGCTTAAAGTTTTTTACCGATGTGCTGCGTAAATCAGCTATCTCTCTAGGCCTCTGTTTCTCTATCCATCACACGGAATTAATCCTCTTTTATCCCTATTTGACCAGGATAATGCAAAGATGAAGTAAATGAATATATATCTACTTAAAATGAGCTATTGAACATGAACATGTATGGGAGTACACAGTCAGAGAAGAAACCAAGATTGAATAAGCCATAGAACATAAGCAGACTTTGTGTTTTATTTAGTTTTACCCTCAGTACCTATAGCTGCGCCTGGCATATAATAAGTACTCAGTACCCATTTCTAAAATGATGAATAAACACATAAACATCTATTCCATCCTACGCACATGCTAAGTACTTCATAGGCATTATCGCACTTAGCCTTCACAAACAGCTCTTTACTAGACGGGTATGAAATACTCCTATTTTGCAGATATGAAAGCTGAGGCTCAGACTGGTTAAGTACATACAGCTGGTACTTGCCAGGATTTAAATTTAAATGTAGGTTCTTCTAATGCCATTCCCTCAGCTCTTTCCACCTCTGTTACGTCTCAGGAGAAAAGTTGGTGTGCCACACGCTTATGTTGCTGTGCATTAAATGAGATAGTCCTTGTTGAAAGCCACAGCACCTGGTATGCAGTCAGTGCTCTACTAATCTATTATTATAATACTGTATTTATTAATTTCTATTTTTCATAACTGCATTGTAAACACCTCAAAGGCAGGGGCCATTTCCTCCACAAGCAAGACAGAGTAGTTGCCTAACATACAGGTTAACTAAATAGCATTGGTTTTGAATATAACATGAAGCAGAATGGCCTCCTTTAAGGCAGGGCTTTGTGCTCATGGCATAGTCAGTCTGACTGTGACTTTAATGAAAAGCCAGAGAAGGCCCATGACTGTCCGGTGGCTTGGAAGCCTGGTGGTCAGCAAGGAAATGGGTAGAGTCGGAAACCAACGAAAAGAATAGTAACCAACAAGTATAGAACTCCTTGGGCCTGGCTCTGACCTTCCACTGACACCAGGTGACATTCTGACACCCTCTGGCTCCTCCTCCAGGGCCTGCAAATCTGGTTCATCTAGGCCTGAGATAGGCTTGGCATAGCAGAGGTGGGTGGGGCCTTGGAGAGAATCTGAACTAATTATCTAGCTCTACCCTTGCTGCCTAGGACTAGGTAGGTGGTGCCGGAGGCAACTTGACTCAGGAAGAGAAGTCAGGGCTCTTGGAAAACTTTCCTTCCCTGCCCCACCCAGAGACAATGCAGGAAAAGGGACTTTGGTCTTTGGCATGGTACTTTACTAGCACTGAGCCTCAGTGCCTTCATCCCTGAAATGGAATAATAGTTCCATTTTCATAGGGTTGGAGCGATTAAATAAAATATAACATGTTAAATAACTCAGGTACCTAATTCAAGTGCTCAGAAAAATCAGTTGCCTCTGAATATGGAATGTGCCTGAGGGCAGGAACTGTATCAGAACTGTAGCTTGCCTGGGGGCCCTGCTGCTGCTGCTGCTGCTAAGTTGCTTCAGTCGTGTCCGACTCTGTGCGACCCCATAGACGGCAGCCCACCAGGCTCCTCTGTCCATGGTATTTTCCAGGCAAGAGTACTGGAGTGGGGCGCCATTGCCTTCTCCGCCTGGGTGCCCTAGTGCTTTTAATTGTTCATACAATGTTGAATGAATGCCTAAATGGCTGGAAATCTCCATTCATACTTCATCCCTTCCAGTTAGCTTTGCCTGTTTATAGTCTCCCGAAAAATCTCTAGAAGGTTGAACAGCCTAATTTTTCCCCCACTTCCAGGACGGCTCGGGGACAACATGAAGGCCTGGGTACCTGGGGAGGAAAGGGGGCACTTTCATAACAAAGACAACTTTGTGGTGTGACCAGCCTCTGCTGGGCTGCTTGCACTCTCATTTTGGAACTTCTTGCTTCAGAATGCTAGGGCAGCAGTTTTGGCCCACTGTGGGTTATATGAAGGATATTAAAGATAGCATCCGGCTGCCAGTGAGTGAGGATATGAGAGGAGCTGAGTTGCCCTTAGTGCGTGGAGTGATGTGTTCCAGTTTGAATTAGGGAATGAACAATTTAGATGAGTGATTAGAATTTGGGCACTAAGATTAGAGTTTGGAAGTCAACTAGAGTTAGGATTTGGTAATTAGTGTCTGTTGAATTTCTGAATGAGAAATGGAAAGTTGCTAGTAGCCAGATAGGGTGGGGGACATCTCTTTGATCTAAAATTTAAAATTTTTTAGGTACCTGTGTTATTTAACAAGTGAGTGCTCCTTGGGAGCCAGAAATCTCTTTCCTCTGGCTCCTCAACAGGTCTGGGTGTACCTGCAGACCGAGAAGGTTAAGCATCTACTGCATTTCCGATGTTACATCTAGTGTATATTGTCCCAAAGTTATCTGGACACAGTCCCCTGCAATGAAGCTGAGATCGGGATATTAATAATCTGGTCTAGACCCACCCTTGGCATAGCCCAGTGACTTTGGAGGAAATTTAAATCTCCCAGCCTCAGTTTTTCCATCTGGCAAATGGACATAACCTTAGAAGGGTGTTTGGAAAACCTCAGTGATCATGGAGGAAAAACTTCAAAGTAAAGATGCTTTCTGGTGGAGTAAGCTGTTCCAAAATGAACTATAGGGCAAAGTCAGGGCACCTTACTCTTGGGAAAGGCTGAAGCTCCTCCCTCCCTCCATGAAATCCCAGGTTTTTCACCTCTTGCCACATTCACCCAGTCTTTCGCAAACCTCTGAACAGGAACTGACAGAGAAGCAACTCACACTAAAAACTTTCCAAGCTCCTACTCCTCCCTAACACACACACACACACACACACACACACACACACCAGCCAGCTCTGGGGCTGCAGTATGAGACACCTGGATAAAGTAAGGACTCAACAAATATTTATCAAATGAATGAATGAATGAGGGAGTGAGTGAGTGGCTGCATGAATGAGCAGACACACCCTTAGAGAACGAGATGGCTTCCTAATCCAGGATGCTGAGTCCTCCCAAAGAAAGTCATCTGGGACTTTCCTAGTGAGTGCTCCAAACAGAGCCACACCCTATCCTTTTCCTCAAGGCCCATATATCTTCTTTTCTCACCAACTTCATTGTGGTGCACTATGTCCTAGACTCTTTGGGGACCATATATGCTACACTGAATACTTCTCAATACTTGATATGTGGTACATGCCTAATAAATGTGTGATGAAGTTGGAGATAGATAAACAAGATTTGGACCCTGTCTTCCAAAAGTTTACAGTTCAGTGGGAGAGAAAACATAGATACATAAGTACTATATGAAAAAACACCATAGGTAACTGGTACCAGAAAAAGGCTAAGGAATATATGCTATAGAAGGTCAGAGCTGAGAAAAACTACTATGAGCTGAAAAAGTGAGGGAATGCTTCGTGAAGGAAGTGAATGAGGCTTAAGGGTAGACTCTGAAGGAAGAGAAAGGTTTGGAGGCAAGGGAAAAGGTGTTGCTGATAGAGGCAAAGGGCTGCCCCCAGCAGGAAGGCCAGTTCAAGCTATGTTCTGAAAACCTGAGTTGATTTAGTACAGCTAGACAGCAGATTCAAGCAGAAGAGTGTGGCTTGTACCATAAGTAGGTTGTGCAAACACTGTAGGAGAAGAGATCTGGATCAAGAGGCTGTGTGTGCGCTGAGCTGCTTCAGTTCAGTTCAGTCGCACAGTCGTGTCCGACTCTTTGAGACCCCATGAATCGCAGCATGCCAGGCCTCCCTGTCCATCACCAACTCCTGGAGTCCACTCAGACTCACATCCATCGAGTCCGTGATGCCATCCAGCCATCTCATCCTCTGTCGTCCCCTTCTCCTCCTGCCCCCAATCCCTCCCAGCATGAGTCTTTTTCAATGAGTCAACTCTTCGTATGAGGTGGCCAAAGTACTGGAGTTTCAGCTTTAGCATCATTTCTTCCAAAGAAATCCCAGGGCTGATCTCCTTCAGAATGGACTGGTTGGATCTCTTTGCAGTCCAAGGGACCCTCAAGAGTCTTCTCCAACGCCACAGTTCAAACACATCAATTCTTTGGCGCTCAGCCTTCTTCACAGTCCAACTCTCACATCCATACATGACCACAGGAAAAACCATAGCCTTGACTAGATGGACCTTAGTCGGCAAAGTAATGTCTCTGCTTTTGAATATGCTATCTAGGTTGATCATAACTTTCCTTCCAAGGAGTAAGCGTCTTTTAATTTCATGGCTGCAGTCACGATCTGCAGTGATTTTGGAGCCCAAAAAGATAAAGTCTGACAGTGTTTCCACTGTTTCCCCATCTATTTCCCATGAAGTGATGGGACCAGATGCCATGATCTTCGTTTTCTGAATGTTGAACTTTAAGCCAACTTTTTCACTCTCCACTTTCACTTTCATCAAGAGGCTTTTTAGTTCCTCTTCACTTTCTGCCATAAGGGTGGTGTCATCTGCATATCTGAGGTTACTGATATTTCTCCCAGCAATCTTGATTCCAGCTTGTGTTTCTTCCAGTCCAGCGTTTCTCATGATGTACTCTGCATAGAAGTTAAAAAAGCAGGGTGACAATATACAGCCTTGACGTACTCCTTTTGCTATTTGGAACCAGTCTGTTGTTCCATGTCCAGTTCTAACTGTTACTTCCTGACCTGCATACAGATTTCTCAACGAGCTGCTTCAGTCATGTCCAATTCTTTGCGACCTTATGGACTGTAGCCCACCAGACTTCTCTGTTCATGGGATTCTCCAGGCAAGAATACTGTAGTGGATTGCCATGCCCTCCTCCAGGGGATCTTCCTGACCCAGGAATCGAAGCCGCACCTCCTGTGTCTCCTGCATTGGCAGGCGGGTTCTTTACTACTAGAGCCACCTGGGAAGCCCAGCACCTTTTTTAACCCTGTGGACTGTAGCTAGTGCAAGGTTTTGAGCAGTGGAAGGAAGTGCAAGGAAGGTTATGGGGTGTGGAAAGATGATTTTCGGGAGGCTGGCAGGTAAGGAGCAAAAAGTGAGTAACGTGCCAGCATAGGGTGGGCCAGAGCCGAGTCTTGGGCAGAGAGGCCACTTTCATTTCTTTCTTTCTGTTTCTTTCATTCATTTAAATAGTGATTGCCCCCTCCCAGGCAGGCACAGGTAAACAGAGGACATACCAGCCCTCCTTTCCTGGGCCTGGGGCTCTACACTTGGCCCCCACCTATGTGTCCAGCCCCAAGGCTTGGGACCACACGGCAAGGGCTGGGTAAGGGGTGAAATTGGCTCTGACCTCTCACCTGCAGCTTCTTTCTACAAAACCTCTAATCCTCACGGTCCGGAGTCTCGAGCCCTCTTCCTCCCGATCATGCCCCACCCTGACCACCACCGGCCACACCTGGAAGGGAAGGAATTGTGGGAACAAGGGGTAGCCTTTGCAGGAGGTGGCGCAACCGGAAAATGGGCTGAGGCCGCGGCCGGGAAGGGGGACTGAGGGATGAAGGCCTAGGAAGGCGCTTCCCGAGGATGGCCACACCCGCCCGGAGGCTGGACGAGCGTTTGGGCGGTGTGGCCACGGGGCGGTGGGACACGTAGCCTCCCGGCAGGAAGCAAAAGCTGGAAGCGGGGCTCCAGACGCGCCCAGCGGGCCCTCTGCGCCCCCTGCCGAGGGCCGGCCTCCACTGCACGCACCGCCGCAGCCCCTGCACATCAGGACCCAACCCGGCGGCGGGCAGGCCCCGGAACCCGGAGTCCCGCCCTACCTGGCCGCTGGAGGAGGGAGGTGGGAATTGCAACCTTTTTTGTAATAGAAATAGAGGCGCTCCCGTGATGGTCTAAAGCTGGTTAGGGGCCGGCCTTACCAGATGCTTGAAATTCCACTGTTACAGATTCCATTCTTTGGAGGAGGACTTATCAGATACGTCTGGAAAGGGGCTTGGAGGGACTAGGTAGGCAAAGTCGTTCATTCCTTCTCCCAGCCAAGCATTTTTTTTTTAAGAGCTCACATGCCAGGACCATACTGAAGGTGACTCAGAGCCAGCAGCCATTGCTGGGTTGTGAAAGGCTAGTTTCTCCCGCCATGCTTTGAATTTTGTGAATCACTGGGTAATTGACCACCACTCCCCTCCCCCATCCCCGCCCCCAACCTCCTCCCGGAAGTCTGCCTTGACTTTTTGGGTGTATCTGCTAAGTCACTTCAGTCCTGTCCGACTCTGTGCGACCCCAGAGACAGCAGCCCACCAGGCTCCGCCGTCCCTGGGATTCTCCAGGCAGGAACACTGGAGTGGGTTGCCATTTCCTTCTCCAGTGCATGAAAGTGAAAAGTGAAAGTGAAGTCGCTCAGTCGTGTCCGACTCAGCGACCCCATGGACTGCAGCCTACCAGGCTCCTCCGTCCATGGGATTTTCCAGGCAAGAGTACTGGAGTGGGTTGCCATTTGGGTGTATGGTTACATGCAAAGTCAGAACTGTCGGTTTGGCTGGCCAGGTTCCCTGTTTATTTACCATGAATTCTGTTTGGTCTCTCCAGGCTCATTGAATGACCAGGGGCAGAAAACCTTCATTGGCTGGGGCACTTCTCTAAAGGAGAAGAAGCAGAGCATAAAGGGAGCAAATACTCCCATTTCCTGTCCAATCAAGGATAAACCCATGCTGTCCTCAAGGGCCATTTGCATCTAGTCACACATTACCTGATCCCCTGGAGGAGGGGCTGGCAACCCACTCCAGTATTCTTACCTGGAAAATCCCATGGACAGAGGAGCCTGGTGGGCTACAGTCCATAGAATCGCAAAGAGTAGGACAACTGAAGTGACTTAACATGTACTCACGCCACATCTATGATCTTTGTGAGCACCCGCCACAGATAGTCTATTCTCCAAAGACAGCCAGGAGGTCGCATAAGATCATGAATGCTCATAAATTTAAGTTAGACTGTCTCTCTTCTCAAATCCCTGCAATGGCTCCCCATCTCACTTGCGGTAAAAACAGAAGTTTCTGCCGAGGCCTAAAGGTTCCAAGTGCTCTGGCCCCTGCTTCTTAATGACTTCTTGGAGCCCCTGTCTACAGCTTCCCTATCACTCACTCCTGTGGCCATATCCACCTGCAGTCCCATGAACTCAGCAGACTTGCTCCCATCTCAGACTCTGGCTCTTGCTAGTCCCTCTGCCTGGAATGCTGTTTCCCTAGTTGTCCACGTGACCCACCCCCTCACCTCCTTCAGGTCCTTATTTAAATGCCATCTTAGGGAGAGAGGCTTTCCCTGTCTGTCCTGTCTAAAATAACACCCTCCCTCATCCTCTGTGCCATTGGCCTGTTCGGCCCCTCAGTTGTTCTTCTATCATTTATCACAACCTGACATATTACTTATTTCTGTTTATTTGCATGTTGTCTGCCTTCCCAACAAGAATATAAGCTCCATAAGGACAGAGAACGGTTTTATTTCTCATCCGTTTATTTCGGTATCCATTTTTATTTCTCATCCAGCTTCTAGTAAGCAGCCAGGCTCATATTCAGTGCTCAGTACATTTGTGAATTGACTGCATGAATGTGCCAGGCAGTAAGCCAAGTACCAGGACAGACCGTGAAAAAGCCTGGGCTCTTGCCCTTGAAGAACAGACTGGCAGACAGGCAAATAATTACAAACTAGAGAGATGAGTGTTCTGTCCAAGTACAGATGCATGTAAAGTGCACTCGAGGGCTCAAGGAAGGAAATCATTCACTCTGCCTGGAGATCAGTGGAAAGCATGATGATGACGCCATTGGGCAGAGGAGAAAGGGAAAAGGCATTCCAAACTGAGATAGGAGTGAAGAGCGAGCACAAAGGCAGAGGTATGAAAACATTAACTTGTTCAGGAACTAGCAGGTAGGCTGGCCTGGCTGGAATGCGGGATGCAAGGCAGGTGTGGCAGGAGATAAGCTTGGAAAGATTGATTGAGGACAGATTATTAAGGGCTTGTTAGGATGATGATGACTGACTCTCTAGATTTCAGATCCGTGCCAGGCCTGTGGGGACATTTCAGGGCAAAGAGCTTATTTCTAATCTCCGGACAGGGTGCCACAGGAGCAGCCATGTCCTGCTGCTGGGGAAGGCCTGGGAACACTGCGAGAGTCTCCCCGAGGAGCCCGGGCTAGGGTCTGAGCACCCATGGGAGCAGCCTGGTGGCGCTGCTTGCCTTCCTGTTACTGACCTAAACAAAACCCTCAAGTAGGACCCTCCCAGCTCCGCAGAGCCCAAGCATCCCGGGCCACAATTCTTCAACTTCATCACCGAAAGTCCAAGTTTCAAAATGTCCTTATTTTGCAATCTGACTCAAAAGGGTGGGGAGTGGAAAAATTGTAGACAGCAGCCACTAAGGGACCGTGGCTTAATATAACTGGTGACCTGGGAAACAAGAGAGGCAGAAAATAAGTTCCCTCTTGGACGGAGGAACGGAGAGGGCCTGTCATAGCTGACTCAAAATTAAGACTTTTCCTTCAAGCAGGGGAAGCGCATTCGCGTGCTCGCAGGACAAGAGCATTCTTTTCTTCGGCTCCCTCCTGGGTTATATTGGTCCTCTCCCACCCCCTTCTCCGCCTCAATCCTTCCCTCCAGACTTCCTTTTCTTTTTTTTTCTCTTCTCTTGGGTTCTTCTACCCTGCTCTCCTCCCCTCCCCTCCTTCTCTATTCCTTTAGCTTAAGCACGAGACAGATACTGATTTTTCAAATATATTTATTATTTATTTATTTGGCCGCACTGGGTCTTCGCTGTGGCATGTAAACTCTTAGCTGCAGCCTGTGGGACCTAGTTCCCTGAGACCACCAGGGAAGTCTGAGACAGATATTTAAAAAGGTTAAAGGACAGTTATTTAAAGTGGAAAATCATGCCTGCATGCTAAGTCACTTCAGTCGTGTCCGACTCTATGCAACCCCATGACTGTAGCCCACCAGGCTCCTCTGTCCATGGGATTCTCCAGGCAAGAACACTAGAGTGGATTGCCATTCTCTCCAGGGCATCTTCCTGACCCAGAGACCGAACCTGCGTCTCCTTGCACTCCTGCATTGCAGGCAGATTCTTTACTGCTGAGCCATCAGGAAAGCCCTGGAAAATTGTAACTGATGCAAATATAAAATGTACATGTGACTTGGACTTCATTTAACTCATTGATTAATGAGGGAACCAGTAAGATGTTACAGTCACAGAACATAGATCCACATATATAACCAATCAAGGATTGGGGGAGGAATTTATTAATTGACACAGAACTAGCATCTTCGTTTGCATTTCTATGAACAGGAATCTTGGGCCGCAGCCCTCCAGAAGTTAATGTCTACTTCTACAGAGATGCCTCATCATTGATGACGACAAAAGGCACAGATCTCAGTAGACTCAGACAACTCAGGAAGGGTCCTCTAGTCTAGACAACAGTCTAGACAATGCCTGACATTCCACTGAAAGGATGCCCAAGGATCTTTGGCCATCTCAAAGTCTTTCACAACTTTTTTTGACAAGACCTGAAATGGCAATCCACTCCAGTGCTATTGCCTGGAAAATCCCATGGACAGAGGAGCCTGATAGGTTACAGTCCATGGGGTCGCAAAGAGTGAGACACGACTGAGCGGCTTCACTTAGAAGAGTACAGGAAAGAGGTGGGAGCCAATTAATTTTCACAAGACTCCTGACTGGTCTTTCTTTAAAAGTGGGCATTGATTTTGGCCCTGAGGCTCAGTCCTAGGGCAGAGGGGGATAAGAAGAATGCTTGTTCAGCTCTGGTGAAAGGTAGGGGTGGTGGGGCAAGTGTTTCTTGGCTAGCACTCTATAAACCCTTGTTCTCCTCCTCCTGCGATCAACATCAAGCCTTGGAGACACACAGAGAAGGTCAGGGCAAGGTTGGGGGAAATCCACCCCATGTGCGGCCGGACCAGTGGAAGTCTTACTGGGCACGAAGGTGGCGGTGGGCCTCCTCGGAGTCAGTCCCATTAATGTCCACGGTGTTTGGCTCTTTCTCTAGGAAACAGCTTTCAGGACCACCTGAAGGTACTGATGGTATTCTGGCCCTTCTCCTGGGGTCTTTGGAGCTGCTGCATTGCTTAGACCCTGCACTGATCCTGATGCCTACTCCTAGGGCTCACCCAAGTTCTCCCCAACTCTCTTTCCCCGGATATGACTTTCCTGGGCCTCTCTGGCATTATCCAGAGAATAACCAGGGGCTTTTCCAAGGTGTACCTTCAAGCAAGATACGTGAGCTTGGGAGCAGGAAGCAAAATCCCCTGGAGGCTCCTGGGTGAGCCGCTGGGAGGGTTGAGAAGTGGGTGACAGAAGTTGGCATTTGCCAAGATGTGATCCTTGCTGTCAGAGAATTTCTAGCTTAGCTTGGGAGGCCAAGTACCCAGGAGCCCCGATCAGCTGCCTGGGGCAGTGCATGAGGAGAGAGGGGTTTTGGAAGTGGGGAAGCTCTGACCACAGAACCCACCCTAGAGCAGAACAAGGAGACCATCCATCACCAGCAAAGTCCCCACAGAATCCCTCAACCCCGTGAAAGAAAGAGCCGCTGCCTTCCTCACCTGTACTCAGAGCAGGTGTCTTCACTGTCCTATACACAGGGCCACACCCCCATCCACCACAGCATTTCTTCTTTCCCACCTTCGCAGAAGACAGAACTGTTCGGACTCAAGGTAGAGACACCAAGTGGGTAATCAAATGATTAAAAGTGTTTCTAAGGTTCAGAGATAGGATAGGTGATGAAACCTCTTCCACCAAACGTAGGGCCTTGAGGCAGGCCTTCAGACCAAATGGAGGATGCCTTGATTTAGTTCTTCTGCCTACTCAGGTAGCCGTGCGATTCAGAGCAAATGCTTTCTTGGCTCATCTATTTCTAAGGGGGTTGGACCCCCTAAGTAATTGATTGATAATTAAATATTTATTGTGGCAAAATATATGTAATATAAAATTTTCCACTTTAACTATTTTTAAGTGTACAGTTCTGGAGGAGACATGGCAACCCATTCCAGTATTCTTGCCTGGAGAATCCCATGGACAGGGGAGCCTGGCGGGCTGCAGTCTGTGGGGTCACAAAGAGTCAGACACAGCTGAAGTGACTTAGCATGCACGCAAGTGTACAGTTCAGTGGCATTAAGTACTTCCACATTTTTATGCAACCACATGCTCCGTCCATCTCCAGAATTTTTTCATGGTCCCAAACTCAAATTCCATAATCATTTGAACAGTTACTACCTGTTACTTGCTTCACCCGAGACCCTGGTAACCACCGCTCTGTTCTGTCTATATATTTGACTACTCTGGATGTCTCATATGAGTGAAACACCAGTATTTGGCCTTTTGTGTCTGGCCTCTTCCACTTAGCATAATGTCTTCAAGGTTCATTCACGCTGTGGCGTGTGTCAGAATGTGCTTTGTTTTTAAGGCTGAATAATATTCCATTGTGTACCATATTTTGTTTATCCGTTCATCCACTGATGGATACTTGGGTTACTTCCACTTTTTGGCTATTGTGACTAATGCTGCTCTGATCATGGGTGTACAAATCTATCTTCCAGTTCCTGCTCTCAGTTTTTTAAATACATAATTACCCAAAAGGGAAACTGCTGGTTGATATCTATGTTTGATTTGTTTGAGGACCCACCATAGTGCTTTCCATGGCGGCTTCTCCATTGCTACACTTTCAAAGGTTCCAGTTTTCTCACATCTGCACCAAAACTTGTTTTCTGCTCTTTCCGGTAGCAATCATTCTAAAGGGTGTGAAGTATTAACAGTATCTTATTGTAGTTTTGATTTGCATGTCCCTAATGATAAGTGAGGAGAAGGCAATGGCACCCCACTCCAGTACTCTTGCCTGGAAAATCCCATGGATGGAGGAGCCTGGTAGGCTGCAGTCCATGGGGTCACTAAGAGTCGGACACGACTGAGCGACTTCACTTTCACTTTTCACTTTCATGCACTGGAGAAGGAAATGGCAACCCACTCCAGTGTTCTTGCCTGGAGAATCCCAGGGACGGGGGAGCCTGGTGGGCTGCCATCTATGGGGTCGCACAGAGTCGGACACGACTGAAGCGACTTAGCAGCAGCAGCAATGATTAGTGATGTTAAACATCTTTTCATGTGCTTACTGGCCATTTGTATATCTTCTTTGGAGAAATGTCTGTCCTGGTCCTTTGCCCAGTTTTGAATTGAGCTGTTCTGATTTTGGTTATTATGTTTTAGGAGCTCTTTCTATATTCTGGATATTAATGCCTTATCAGATATATGATGTGCACATATTGTCTCCCATTCTGTGGGTTGTTCTCTAGTATTCTGTTGATGGTTTCCTATGATCTACAAAAGATTTTAATTTTGATGAAGTCCAAATTGTCTATTTTTTCTTCTATTGCCTATGCCTTTGCTGTCCTGTTCAAGAAATCATTGTCAAATCCACTGTCTTAAAGCTTTTCACCTATGTTTTCTTCTAAGAGGTTTTTTTTTTTTACTCTGTTTAAAGCTACCGTATTATATTTTTAAATTTTTATTTCTTGATTGATTTTGGCCATGCTGGGTCTTCACTGCTGCATGCGGGCTTTCTCTAGTTGCAGCAAGTGGGGGCTACCCTTCGCTGAGTGCTCAGACTTCTCATTGCGGTGGTTCTCCTGTTGCAGAGCACAGGCCCCAGAGTGCACAGGCTTCAGTGACTGTGGCTCGCAGGTTCTACAGCAGTTATGACGCATGGGCTTAGTTGCCCTGCCACATGTGGAATCTTCCCAGACCAGGAATCGAACCCTTGTTCCCTGCATTGGCAGGTGGATTTTTAATCACTGGGTCCCTAGAGAAGTCCTCTCTTCTAAGAGTTTTATAGTTTTAGCTCTTATGTGTACCTTTAGTCTGTCTTGACTTAATCTTGTTTATGGTCTTAGAGAAGATCCAACTGCATTCTTTTACATGTAAGCCAATTTTCCAATTTTGGAAAAATCCAATTTTTCCAACACAATTTGCTCAATCTTGATGTCTAAGATCCTGTAGCAGTTAGGAATTTTGTTCTGCTTTAAGAAACAGAAACTTCAGTTGCTTAAACTCATACGTTTTTATCATTTCACATGGAAGTCCACAGGTAGGCTGTGCTCAGCTACTAAGAAGTTTCCATGGGGCTCTAGGCTTCTTCTGTCTTTCTCTTCCACCACCTAGGTCCACTATGACTGCTAGAATTCCAGCCAGTATCTGTGAATTCTCAGAAGCAGCAAGGAGGAAAGGGGAAGGGTAAAAGAGTCACACTTCGTTTATGAAGCCTAAGTCCTGAACATTTCCTTGAAATCTCACTGGCCAGATCTTAATCACATTGCTGCAAAGGAGTCTGAGAAATATAGACTTTCCTCTGTGTATATTACCATCTCAAATAGAATCAGGACCCTCAAATAAAATGAGAAAGAAGAGAGAAGGAATGTTAGCTTAAATATTTAGAAGCCTCTCCCTTGGGCATCTAATCCATCTGTAGTTATGCAGCAATGTGTCTCTTGGAGAAGAAAGTGAGAAAATGTTTGCAAAGTGCTTAACAAAATGCCTTGCTCAGGCTATATACTCGAAAATGCTAGCTATTATTTTTCTTTTATTATTCTCCGATCTCAGATAGACCTTTCCTACATCTGTGCAGAACACACAGTTCTCTGCTTCAAAGGTGAAAAGTGCCCCCAAGATATCTTTCACACTGATGCCTCAAATATACCATTAGCTCCTAGTATCTCTTTCTCTATTTAGGCCTTATTTTCAATTGAGAGGGGGTGAAGTAGGAGGGCCACAGGTAGCCTAAGGAATGACACATTCAGTCAATCCTCAGCCTCAGTCTGTCTGATGCTCTCTTGCCAGGCTGCTGGTTGGAATCTGGGCTCCAGGGAAATAGGGGTCAGACAGCCCTGAGGATATCGGCTAAATATGACGTGGTGGTAAGGATAGAAAGTGTCGGAAAGGGGCTGGTTGGCTGCCTCTGTGATATACAGGGCTAGGGGCACGTGAAGGTGATGCAGGGAGAGCTTTGCCCCTCGGGGCTCCCCCGGGCCTATGTGGACACACTGTCAGGCACAGCCCAGTTAATCCTAGTGAAACAGGACAGGATAGGAAAGCCAGAATTCTGACCCAGAACCACGTGTCAGGTGTGTGGAGGTGCTGCAGAATCCAGAGAAAGTGCCAGAAGATGTAGCCAAGCCCAGACAGGGGTCTGCAGTCTGGTTACAGAGACCTGAGGCCAAACAGGCTCAGTGGCAGCAGATTCTTGATGGATGACAGGGTGACAGTCAGGAACAACTTCAGGAAGTCTTAAATTCAAGGGGACATGGTGGAAAGAGAATCTCCATGGGACCCATGGGCTCCAGTTTCCTCTCTAAGCTCTGCATTCATGGGCTGTGTGACCTCAGGTGAGTCACTGCCCATCTCTGGGCCACATTTCCTCTTCCTGCAAAATGAGGGGTTTGGCTTTGACCTCTCAAAGATCCCAGGGGGAGGCATCATGATCAGACGAAGAGCTGACGCTGAATGAGTTGACAAGCAGCCAGAGGCTTCTCAAAGTATCTCACAGTGGGATTTAGCTTCGATATCTGGGAAGACTCCTGAAATTCCTAATCTAGAAAATGCAGTGGGGGAAGTATTCAAACCTTAGTCTACTTCCAGTGATGCTCAGATCTCAGACACACATCAAGTCCAGAAGCTAGAAGCAAAATTATCTTGAAATTAAAGAAGCTTCAGCCTCCGCTACTTGCATGGGCCCCTTTTAAGATCTTGGAGAGGCTCAGGTTATATGTTCACAACTTTTTCCTCATGGAAGGTATCCCCAAATTGTGTAAGCTTTGAGCTTCACAAAGCCTGCCCTAGCCCTGCCAGTTGTTCTGGTTTTGGGAACCATTATTATAGCAGGTAGAGTACACTGACAAGCTCCTGTCCTAATCAGATAGGCAAGGCTCAGCAGCAGACAATTTGACATGACTTATTCACCTGTGTCTGACAAAAAAAAAAAAATAGCATGCACACTTATACCTCTTTCACCTTCATTATCCCAGTGGATCGTCCACACAAGCCTTTGTGATGGGCTGGACCAGTCTTATCACCTCTGATTTAGATGACAAACTGAGGCTCAGAGAAGCTAAGTTTGCAAAGTTGGCTGGAGACAGAAGCAGGATGCAAACCCAGGACATTGTTAGGATCAGCCCTAGGCTCTTCAGTTTCCTGATTCAGAACCAGGTACAGCCATCCTAAAGCATAGCATAAAGACACTCATCCCAAATCTGCCTGTAGATTGCCTGTAGACTGTGGCTGCCAGTGCCTCAAACACCTCCATCTTGGTTCTGGGGACAAAGGAGACACACTTAGGCATAAAGCACAAAACATAACGTGGAATCATAGGGCCAAAACAGCCCAAGAACTTTGGGAAGAAGAGGGTTTTCCATTTTCCCCTAAGTTTCTTCCTGAAACTTGCATTCCTACTCACAACACAAATCATTTGGATCTGCTATATTTATACAAAATATAAACACAAATGCTCAACCAGGTATAGTGTTGTTGGTAGTAATTTCTCTACAATATCCCAGCCTGCAGGCAACAACTAGAGTTTTGGGAGCCCAATACACACACACAAGTGCATACATACATACACACAAGCCTCCCTGTGACAGCTCCAGGCTCTCAAAGCCACACACCACATCAACAAAAGAAAAGACAAAAACCACACGATCCTCTCAAGAGAGGCAGAAGAAGCACTTGACAAAATTCAACATCCATTCATGACAAAAGCCCTTACAAAAGTGGATATAGAGGGAATACATCTGAACATAATAAAAGCTATTTGTCAAACCCATGGCCAATATGATACTCAATGGTAAAAAGCTGAAATTCTTCCTGCTGAAATCTGGAACAAGAAAAGGATGCCCCTTCTCACCACTTCTTTTCAGCATAGTGTTGGAAGTCCTAGCCACCACAACCAGACAATAAAAAGAAATAAAATGTATTCAAATTGGCATGGAAGAAGTAAAATTGTCATCATATGCAAATGACATGATACTATATGCAGAAAAAAGACGCCATACCAAAACTACTAGAACTGATCCATGAATTCAGTAAAGTAGCAAGATACAAGATTAATACACGGAACTCAGTTGCATTTCTTTACACTAACAATGGAATATCAGAAAGGGAATGTAAACAAACAATCCCTTTTAAAATAGCATTTAAAAAGAAGAAAATACTTATGAATAAACCTCACAAAGGAGGTGAAAGACTTATTATGCTGAGAACTCTGAAATGTTGATAAAGGAAATAGAAGATGATTCAAAGAAATGGAAAGCTATCCCATGCTCAAACCACAACTATGTGGAAGAAGGAGGTCTAGCCCTTACCCTGCATGTGAGCCAGACTTTGTTTGGTCTAGTGTGACAACCTCACCCAGGAAACCTCAACACCAAAGCTACCAAACAAAACAACTGACAAGGAAAACAGTCGCAGAGTGAGATGCCCAGATCCTTTCAGTTGCTTTATTCTAACAAGGCCTCCTGGGATCCTGGCATAAATAGGACCTGGTCTCAGGGACACTTGGGAAACTGGGCACGTAGCACCCCAAGGACAGTGTTTGGAATCTAGGCAGCCTGCTGAGGAGCGGTATGGGGGAACCATGGTGATGCTTTTGACCTCATCTCAGGCGGTGTTGTCTACATTCTCAACCCTGAGCACCCCAACAGACAAGGGCTCATTGGAGGGAATCTTTGAAAGTTTATACAATTCTCTGGTTTTTAAAGGGAACCTTACTGTGTTCTCGTGTATTTTGGCAGAATGGGCTCTCTTCCAGCCCTTTTGCAGACTCCAGTCAAGTCATTGTCTTTGTTTCTGATGGGTGAGTCTACATCCTTCCTACACTATCCTGGTGGATTTTCCTGCCTCTGTGGGTTTCCTCTGGATCTTCTGCCAACAGGCGCAGTATGCTCTTTTGAAGTTTCACAACCAGGATTTCAGGTTTGTATTAAGGGACACAGAGGGGAAAATCCCAGTTAACTCCATTAAAACCACCCTTTCTCTTATGGCTTATGTAACAGTCAGCCATGGTTCAGCTCCTGATATTCACAACCTCGTATAGACCCTTCACACCATGGGCTGAACTGTGTGATCAATAGGCTATTGTGGACAGGGTGGAATGTAACTTCAGAGGCTAGGTCATAAAAGACACTGCAGCCTTCACCAAGAGTAATTACTAGAATAATGTGGCACAGTTCCAAACACTTATCTGGCCTCTGGGATCACATACTCGGGCAGAAGCCCGCTGCCATGTGGTGAGGACACTCAAGCTGCCCTCTGGAGCAGCCCGTATGGTGATGAGTTGATGCTTTCTGCTAACAGCCAGCATGAATTTGCCATTCATGTGAGAGAACCAAGTTAGAAGTGGATCCTCCAGCCCCCAACATGCCTTCAGATGACGATAGCCCCAACTGACATCTTATCCTGCGATCTTATGAGAGATCCAGAACCAGAACCACTCAGCTACACTCATGGATTTTATGGAGCTGCATTTTTTTTTCTCCTATATTAAGGCAAAAAGGAAGACATTTATCTTCATGTTCTGCATAAGAAACATAGAGATGGAGAAAATATGATTCTTCTCTTTCAATAACTTACATCTAAAGAGATAACCACCTCTACTGGGAAGAAACGCTATAACTGCTCAGGCATAATGTACCTACTGTCACAGTTTCTTAAATTATCTGGCCACACCTTCCAATCTGAGTCTGAAATAAACTCTGGCTGTAAACTTCAATGGTAGGAACCTTGTAAAACCCACATTTGCCACCAACTTCTTAAATCAGATGCCATTGCCATGTTATTGAATGTTGCAAACCATGGTAGCATTTGGTTATTTAAAAACCTACAGAAAATTCATGGTGCTAATGAACAGTTTTGATTTTTTTTCCAGTATTATTTTTTATCCTTTTAGAAAAAATTGAGATGTAATTTGCATACTATAAAATTCATCATTTAATGTATGCTATTCAGTGGTTTTTCCTCTATTTTTTTGCATTGATCACTGAGGACTATGCCAAAGCCTTTGACTGTGTGGATCACAACAAACTGTGGACAATTCTGAAAGAGATGGGAATACCAGACCACCTGACCTGCCTCCTGAGAAATCTGTATGCAGGTCAAGAAGCAACAGTTAGAACTGGACATGGAACAACAGACTGGTTCCAAATCAGGAAAGGAGTATTTCAAGGCTATATATTGTCACCCTGCTTATTTAACTTCTATGCAGAGTACATCATGAGAAATGCTGGGCTGGAAGAAGCACAAGCTGGAATCAAGATTGCTGGGAGATATATCAATAATCTCAGATATACAGATGACATCACCCTTATGGCAGAAAGTGAAGAGGAACTAAAGAGCCTCTTGATGAAAGTGAAAGAGGAGAGTGAAAAAGTTGGCTTAAAACTCAACATCCAGAAAACTAAGATCATGGCATCTGGTCCCATCACTTCATGGGAAATAGATGGGGAAACAGTGGTGACAGACTTTATTTTTGGGGGCTCCAAAATCACTACAGATGGTGACTGCAGCCATGGAATTAAAAGACGCTTGCTCTTTGGAAGAAAAGTTATGACCAACCTAGACAGCATATTAAAAAGCAGAGATATTACTTTGCCAACAAAGGTCTGTCTAGTCAAAGCTATGGTTTTTCCAGTAGTCATGTATGGATGTGAGAGTTGGACTATAAAGAAAGCTGAATGCCAAAGAATTGATGCTTTTGAACTGTGGTGCTGGAGAAGACCCTTGAGAGTCCCTTGGACTGCAAGGAGATCCAGCCAGTCCATTCTAAAGGAGATCAGTCCTGGGTGTTCTTTGAAAGGAATGATGCTGAAGCTGAAACTCCAATACTTTGGCCACCTGAAGAAAAGAACTGACTCATTAGAAAAGACCCTGATGCTGGGAAAGATTGAAGGTGGGAGGAGAAGGGGACTACAGAGGGTGGCATCACTGACTCAATGGACATGAATTTGAGTGAATTCCGGGAGTTGGTGATGGACAGGGAGGCTGGCGTGCTGCAGTCCATGGGGTTGCAAAGTTGGACATGACTGAGTGACTGAACTGAACTGATTCAGTGGATTTAGTACAAGATTGTGCAAACATCAGCATTATCTAATTCTAGAACATTGTCATCATCTCCCCACCAAAACCCTGTACCTCAAACTGTTAGATATAAACTACAGAGACATATTGTATAACACAAGAAATATAGCCAATATTTGATAATACCTATAAATGAAGTATAACCGTTAAAAATTGTATATCATTATATTTTATATCTGTAACGTATAATGTTATAATCAGCTATATTTCAATTAAAAAAGAAGACAAATATAGTTCAGTTCAGTTTAGCTGCTCAGTCATGTCTGACTCTTTGCAACCCCATGGACTGCAGCATGCCAGGCCTCCCTGTCCATCACCAACTCCCAGAGTTTTCTCAAATTCATGTCTATCAAATCAGTGATGCCATCCAACTATATCCTCTGTTGTCCCCTTCTTCTCCCACCTTCAATCTTTCCCAGCATCAGGATCTTTTCAGATAAGTCAGCTCTTTGCTTCAGGTGGCCAAAGTATTGGCATTTCAGCTTCAGCATCAGTCCTTCCAATGAATATTCAGGACTGATTTCCTTGCGGATGGACTGTTTGGATCTCCTTACAGTCCAAGGGATTCTCAGGAGTCTTCCCCAATACCACAGTTCAAAAGCATCAGTTCTTTGGCATTCAGCTTTCTTTATAGTCCAACTCTCACATCCATACATGACTACTGGAAAAGCCATAGCTTTGACTAGACGGACCTTTGTTGGTAAAGCAATGTCTGCTTTTTAATATGCTGTCTAGGTTGGTCATAACTTTTCTTCCAAGGAGCAAATGTCTTTTAATTCCATGGCTGCAGTCACCATCTGCAGTGGTTTTGAAGCCCAGAAAAATAAAGTCTGTCACCATTGTTTCCCCATCTTTTGCCATGAAGTGATGGGACCAGATGCCATGATCTTAGTTTTCTGGATGTTGAGTTTTAAGCCAACTTTTTCACTCTCCTCTTTCACTTTCATCAAGAGGCTCTTTAGTTCCTCTTCACTTTCTGCCATAAGGGTGATGTCATCTGTATATCTGAGATTATTGATATTTCTCCCAGCAATCTTGATTCCAGCTTGTGCTTCTTCCAGCCCAGCGTTTCTCATGATGTACTCTGCATATAAGTTAAATAAGCAGGGTGACAATATACAGTCTTGACGTACTCCTTTCCTGATTTGGAACCAGTCTGTTGTTCCATGTCCAGTTCTAACTGTTGCTTCTTGACCTGCATACAGATTTCTCAGGAGGCAGGTCAGGTGGTCTGGTATTCCCATCTCTTTCAGAATTGTCCACAGTTTGTTGTGATCCACACAGCCAAAGGCTTTGGTGTAGTCAATAAAGCAGAAGTAGGTGTTTTTCTGGAATTCTCTTGCTTTTTTGATGATCCAATGGATGTTGGCAATTTGATCTCTGGTTCGTCTGCCTTTTCTTAAATCTAGCTTGAACATCTGGCTGGATGGCATCACTGACTCTATGGACGCGAGTCTGAGTGAACTCTGGGAGTTGGTGATGGACAGGGAGGCCTGGCGTGCTGCGATTCATGGGGTCGCAAAGAGTCGGACATGACTGAGCGACTGAACTAGACTGAACATCTGGAAGTTCACGGTTCAACATAGTTATCTTGCCTTTAATATCCTATTTGTCCTAAATATCAAATTAAACCCAAATAAGAGGTAGAAAACATTAAATGGCATTACTGATACAACATTCAACTGTTGAAAGAGCATATTCACAATTACGTTGTGTTTACATCCTTTTTCAGACATGAATTAATTTATACCAGTGTATGTAAAGGCTGGCCAGTCACCATGAATTGTTTGTTGTTTAGTACAAAATTGTTGCTGTTGTTCAGTTGCTAAGTCACGTCCGATTCTTTGTGATCCCATGGACTGTTACTTTCAGTTAAATATGCACAGTATCACTGAAAGGTGTATTAGCACCATGAAAACAAGAATGCTATTTTGTAGCCTACTTCCAGTGAATTTCATTTACAACTTCATGCATCTGATCTCTTCTTAGGCACTACATTTTCTGGGATTTTTGAGCTGTCACATATATTTCAGAGATGGCATGATTGCAAATGTGAAAATACATTTTGACAGTGTTTTAAATGTGGGGTTCTTGGGCTAAAAATGAAATCCATTCTTGATTTTATTTGAAACCATTGGACATATTGTAGTGATATATTTTTATGTTTCAGCCAGTTCTCCAGTGTTCGGGATTGATTATATTGTTGGTGGTTCATCCAGACTCCTCAGTTGTTTTTACTGCTGTCTACTTCAGACCATATTGCTAACAATCAACTGCTGTGAACACATCTATCAGAGACTGTGCAGACCAAGGAACAGAAGAGGTTAGAAATCAGTCTCGTTTACAATTAATCATCAGCTCTGATAGGAGAAGGTATTAAAAGCACTTTTATAGCTAAAGATATATATTTTAAATTTGTCACTATATATATTTAAATTATTCTGTCCTTCTATTACCCTGGTAATTGTGAGATGGTATCATACTCACATACTTTCCTGACTGCAGTGATGACAATAAAAAGTTCATATATATATATATATATAATTTGTACCTGCTAGCAGTCACTTTCATCCCTCCCTCTCTTCAGCCCCTGTCAACTGCTAATCTACCTTCTGTTTCTACAGCTTTGTCTGTTCTGGATATTTCATATAAATGGAATCATACAATATGTGGTTTTCTGATTGGCTCCTTTCCCATAACATGTTTTCAATGCCCATCTATGTTGTAGCAGGGATTCGTACTTCAGTTCTTTTTGTTGCTGAACAAGATTTCTGTTATGTGGGTATACAACATTGTGTTTATACAACGTGCTTATCCATTCATCAGCTAAAGGACATTTGAGCTGTTTCCAGTGAGCAGGGTTTAAGGAAGCCTAATCTACGTTGAGTTCAAAATTATAAATGCTGTTTCCTGTCACCGCTCTCTTTGCCTTGGAACTTCCCCAGGAAGTGGTGTACTTGCTTGCTGCAGTGCAGGAAAGTAGTATATACTGTGTTCTATAAGCATGAAATCAGCTGCATAGCTCTTCACTGATTATAGTAAGTCCACCTCATGAAATTTCCCTCTCTCCCAGGCATTTTTTTCTTGGTGTTCAGGCTGTGTAGCTATGTATTATTGCAAGCCTATCCCAGTGAGCTTGTGAGAATTCCTCCTCAGCCCTGAGTCCTGCAGTGAAAGACCTTGGCAACCTCCTGTTTCCAAGCTTATTGATAGCAGATATTTTTAACCCAGTCATTTAAAGCAAATGATTGCCCTGCCCCAGCCTAGAGATGAAGTAGATGACCATGCTTGGCTGGCTGCATGTGGAGAGGAGGCAGAGTCGTGCGTGAGAAGGAAAGCCATGATGACCAAGGAGAAGTTCTTTTAAGAAGCCACATCATTCATTCAGTCTGTAAGCATTCAGCTCTTCC
The DNA here is from genome assembly GCF_032405125.1 of Capricornis sumatraensis. Taxonomy (NCBI): domain Eukaryota; kingdom Metazoa; phylum Chordata; class Mammalia; order Artiodactyla; family Bovidae; genus Capricornis; species Capricornis sumatraensis. The sequence goes on along the minus strand of NC_091069.1, from coordinate 76,925,887 downwards.
TACCCTGGTGGTCCTGATCCTGCACAACACTTCCTTTTAAAGACCTTATGCCCTGGATAGGGAGGCTATGAAATATCACAGTAAAAGATGACCAAAAGCCCAGCTTCTATAATTTACACAGGAAACTGTTTTGCACACAGAAAAGCAGCAGATATTATGCCAGAAAACCAAAAGTCTGAACTCTTGAAAGTGAAGATGACTGCTAATGAGAGAAGTGTAAACAAATTGCACCTCTGGTTCAATTACTAGGACATTAATGAGAAACTAGGAAAAGCCAGGTATATCAGTTATTAAGCTATTACCTCTCAGCTCCCAACACAGCCTTTATATTCCACCTGTGATGCTGGCTGGGCTCTACACAAGCATTTTTCTGCCTTGCCAGCTGCTGCTGATCGACTCTGCTAATAGCGGGTAATTGCAGGAACCTGCAGGGCTGGAGCGGGGACATGGGATTTGCGCCTTCCTGTTTGTTACCTGTCCCTGATGGAGTCACCCCAGCAACGTGTTGCCAGGTGGCAGTGACAGTTCCTTCCAGGTAGCAGCAGAATCACCTTCATTGCACTTCCCTCAGAGGCACTGGCTGGATTCAGAGAACAAGCCACTCTCAACTCTCTCTTTGCCTTGTCAGTTACCATTTTACTACTAAGCAACAATGGTTTATTCTGTGCTGCGATTCATGGGGTCGCAAAGAGTCAGACACGACTGAGCGACTGAACTGAACTGAACTGTTATAATAAAATGGGATGGTTTCCATCTCCTGATGGCCTCTGAACCGTGACTGACAGAGTGGAACCAGACAAGCTGAGTTGGATGCTGCTGACCAGGGGTGATAATTGTCTAACCAATACTAGGCAGCATCAAAAACTTAGGAAGTCCAAATTAATTAGGCTTTCCAAAGAAAACAAAACCAAACAACCCCCCCAAATCTTACCTAAACTGAGGTGTACACTTATATTACACTCCACATTGTGATAAAATCAGGATGAAGCATACAACTGTTTTTGAATCAAAATGATCAAGTCAGTCTTATCGTTCAAGGATTCAACTCTATTAAAAGTATTAGTGAATGTGGCTCCAGATAAAATTTTGCATACCTATTTGCATTTCTTTTCCTTCTCTTAAGGCCCCTATAATGAGTACAAATGACAAGAGTTCTATCATTTGTTATCCCAGCTTCTCCTAATGAAGTCAATCACAGATATGCAGGGCTATAGTTACAAACAGATGGTCATAAATGGTCGATTTCTTTTCCTCTGTGGGGAAAGGCAAAGGTTTTTCTCATTTACAGGTGCACAAGCAAGGGCCACAAGTGTCAGCGCTACAGCTTTAGCCATGAGTCGAACGCAAATACTGACACTGACACACGTGCCTTTAAGGAAAAAACAAACAAAAATAAGCTTCCGCAGGTAACCAACTCTGAAAGTACAGAGCTGGAAAAACTAAAACCTGTAGGCTGTTATCTTTCCCCATCCACTCTGGGGATCTTTCATGGTTCCATCCCAACAGAATCCCTTAAACAAAGGAATTTTGACAGAGGCCTGCAAGCCCAGGTCTCTACTTAACCTTTGGAAGCTTTCACAGACTTTCCAGCACCAGCTACAGTACCACAAATCCTTACCCAGGCGTCTGTCAGGGAACTGCTGACCAAAACCGCCTGCCTTGGCCAGGCACAATGATGACTGCTTGCCTAAGTTGATAAGAGGTCCTGATAAAGAACATGGTGCTGGTACTGAAAACTAACCAGGAGAATCCGGGAGGGGCAGAAGGGAGGGAGGACACATCAGTCCATAGTAAGCCTTGCAAAACTAACCTGGAAGAATTCCGAAGAGACCTGAAGGAGGAGGGAGAAGAGGATATGTCCTGCCAACCTCCCAGAAACCCTCACGCTGGAATCCATCTTGGCTAAGAGATGCACACACCACCGGGAAGGACCCTGAATCAGAAAGACTGGCCAGAGACAGCTCGGAAACTAACCTCATTACCATACAATCTGAGTTTGCAATCCAGTGGCAGAGCAGCTCTCCTGGGTTCCCTTACCCTGCTGCTTTCTGCCCAGATGCCCTTCCTAATAAAGTCTTTTGCTTTGTCAGCACATTCGTCTGCTGGGACAATTCATTTCCAAGTGTTAGACAAGAGCCCACTCTTGGGCCCTGGAAAGGGTCCCTTTTCCTGCAACGCTTCCAGCCTCTAAGATGGAAGATAGGGATTCAACCTCCAATCCCGTCGACCCAGCCTTTTCTCTGGTCCCACTTCTGGGCCTATCAAATTTTCCTCTAAAAACCAACAGCTAAGTCTTACCAGTTTCTAACAAGGAAAAAACATGACTTTGAGAACCACATTTTTTGTTCCTAAATTTTGGAAGACAAAGACATCTTAACCATAACAGACAGATAAATATGATCATCAGACTTGATGCATAAGACCCATGAAAATGAGCCAAATTTGACATATTCTGGCAAAAGTACACTGGTTGGCTGAAGCAACCTTGAAACAAAAGGCTGGGGATGAACAAAGGATCTCAAAATTATATTTTCCATGGGTTTTTGATCTAGGGGCTGCTCTCTAATTTAGGGAGTCCTTGGGAAGCAACAGGACCTCCCCAAACTGTGAAATTGTTAAAATAACAATAACAATCAACTGTTTATCCAATAAAGTTCAGTTCAGTTCAGTTCAGTTGCTCAGTCGTGTCTGACTCTTTGCGACCCCATGAACCGCAGCACACCAGGCCTCCCTGTCCATCACCTACTCCCAGAGTTTACCCAAACTCATGTCGATTGGGTCAGTGATGCCATCCAGCCATCTCATCCTCTGTGGTCCCCTTCTCCTCCTGCCCCCAATCCCTCTGGTTTCTTCAAAGAATCAGCTGACCCTCAGCTGGGCCTATTAGGGCATGATCACATGGATATTAAAGGTCACATGAACATCTCTCTGCTTTATTTCCAAGCTGTGTATTATTTTCCCTGAACAAAACTTTGTTTTCTGAAGTAGAAGCAGTAACCACAAGGAAAAGCAAGTTCAAATGCTGGATTTTCTGGTTCCTAAGAAATGAGAAAATGTTAGCAGATAATTTAATAACAGATGCTAAAAGAGTTCACAGGCTTTGAGTTCCAAATCCACCTCTGAGGGCTTCTTCTGTGGAAATATTCAAAGCTACACGTGCCTGAAGCTTCATGCCCAAAGATGTTTATCTCAGTGCCTTCTATCAGGATCACAATGAAAAACTGGGAATAGCCTCAGGGTTCACTGATGACGTGTAGGTAGAAGGCTTCAACTCCTTCAGCAGGTTTAACTTTATCCTGACTCCACTCCTTACCAGCTGACTGTGTGTGTTAGTCATTCAGTTGTGTCCGACTCTTTGTGACCCCCTAGACAAAGGAGCCTGGCAGGCTACAGTCCATGGAATTCTCCAGGCAAGAATACTGGAGTGGATCGCCGTGCCCTTGTCCTTCCTGACCCAGGGATCAAACCCAGTCTCTGGCATTGTAGGCAGATTCTTTATCATTTGAGCTACTTGTAAAGTCCCTAGCAACTGACTACATAGCCCCTCAACTCCTAGTCTTTACTTCCTGGTCTATAAACTCATCAATAACAATGTTCAGACTTGGATTACCCAATATACAGATAGGTTTAGGTGCTGGTAAAGCAGGGGCACCAGAGATAATTTTTTGAAAGAAATTCATGTTTGATAGGGAAAAAAGCACTCCAATAGAACAGGAAACATACAATTTCTTACATTGTGTGTGTGTGTGTGTGTGTGTGTGTGTGTGTGTGTGTGTTTTAGTTTATGCATACAGATCTTGTCTGTCAGGGAGAAAAAACCTCCCCCTACACTTTTAGGTTCAAGTTTTGGAGATCTGGAAATTAAACTGACAAAAGACAGATTAGCAAGACAAAAGACGGATTTCAATCATGTTCGTATGGAGTTCACAAAGAAGTGTGACTCAAAGAAACAATTAGAATTTGGGGCTTATATACCATCTGTTGATGATGAGAAGTTTTATGGTAATTGATCAAAGAGGGCTTGATCAGCCTATGGACATTCTTCTGATGGGTTGGTGGTGAGGTGAGTAGGAGTCAGCATCATCAGCTTTCAGGTTCAGCTAGTCTGAGGTCTACATGCTTGTGGGGAGTATATCATCATTAATGTTAACTTCTCCCACCTGGAGCGGGTTTTCGTGTTGGCAAAAGAGCTAAAAAATAGTATGTGCATCCACTGGTGGGGAAACAGGTCCTTGCCCCAAGGCTGCTCTTGACTGTTTGTTCCTCCCTGGTGTTACTCTTGTAGTTCAGTCATTAAGTCACGTCCCAGTGACTCCTGGGTCTCACAGCTCCTCCTTTCCCTAAGTAACAACTGCTTGAATCTGCTTGTTGTAACACAAGTAAAGTCATGGAGGCTGAATGAAGGTTGTTTCCTATAATCAAAGAAATGGGGGACACAGTGTCAGGCAGGCCGGATGGCTCAGTGAGGTGCATAGCACCAGCGACCTGAGTCATGTTTCCTGTTAGCTGGGAAGAAAAAACAGCATTCCTTGACCAAATTAGGAAGATTTCCCGTACACACCAACCAGAAAGAGACAGGACATGCGCTCATCCTGTCTAGCCAATCATGTAACGCCAGCTACTCCTGTAACTGAGACAAAGAACTGACTGTATATAAACCGCCATATCCCTTTGTTCTCCCTGTCGGATTGCGCTGTGTCGGATGAGACTCGGACCCTAGCGCGCTAGAAATAAACTCCCTTCCTGCCTTTTTGCATTACTGTGGAGGACTTGCTTTCTCTCGGTTGGTTCGGAGATACGGGCTCGGTGCGTAACAACAGAAAGCATTTGTGCCCAGGAGCTCTACAGGGCCCCACTCTGTATCAGGACTCTGTCCCTGATTAAGGGTTACAGGAAAAACTATTTCAGAATTTGGGAATGAGAAAACAAAAATGGCTCCAGATTTTGAACTGTGACTCACGGATCAGAGAGGAGATATGCAAAGTTCCTGAAAGAGGCTCAGCTGGCCGGCAGGATTTGGCTGCAACCTGATTAAGTATATCAACAAATGGAAAGGAAGAGTCACTTGGAAAGAGGGCTGAGTTTTTCCCTCCCAAGTAATTACCTGCTCCCTGACTACTTGCCTTTAAAGCAGACTAGCCACAAACATTTATGAACTTGAACTGGAAAAGAAATGAACAATATACTTCCATGTATTGGCCACCAGATGCTAGACATTGTGCTAAAAGTCTTTAGTACATTATCTTGAGTCTCACAATTGCTGAAGCCAGGATTATTAACCCATTTAACAGTTGTTCAGAGAGATGCGTGTATGGCCCAAGTGATACTCCGAGCTGTCAGCTGGCAGAGCTAAGACTAGACCTCAGAACCCAAGCTCCTGTCTTCCACACTGCCCTAGTTCAGTCTCTAGCCTAAGTATTTTCCTTTGGAACCTTGAGTGCTTTGCTCAGATACCCCCTATCCAAACTTCTGCTCATTTTGACAGTGAACCAAAGAAGAGGGAGTTAAACTCAGCTCTCCTGCCTCCCATCTGGGTGACCTACAAGGACAAAGACCTTGCAGGGTCTTCAGCATCCCAGCTGCTGTCAACTGTGAATTGGCGCTTGCCAAGGGCTTTTGCCATCTACCTCTGTGGGGACTGAATCCTGTGTTGCTGCTGAAGGGAGTTCAGGGTGGAGAATGGGGTACTTTGTGCTCGAGGCAAACTGGTGGGACAGGTCTTTAGATAATTAGATATTTTCAGGAACTGATTTCATGATCCCAATCTTTGCATCTCCTCATATCTAGAAAGGGGCTTCCCTGGTGGCTCAGCTGGTAAAGAATCTGCCTGCCAATGCGGGAAACCTGGGTTCGATCCATAGGTTGGGAAGTCCCCTGAAGAAGCGAAAGGCAACCCACTCTAGTATTCTGGCCTGGCGAATTCCATGGACTATAAAGTCCATGGGGTCACAAAGAGTTAGACAGGAATGAGTGGCTTTCACTTTCATATCTAGAAAAGCATTAAATGCCTTCATGGTGACATCACCTCCTCATGATTAGCTGAAAATCTTCTGTAAGATAAGTGCTTGATTGTGTGAGCTCCATCTTCACCAAAATCACATATACTGCCCTTCCCCCACTACGTCTTTGGAACAGCTTCTCAGAGCTATCTGAAATTAACTTGCCACTCTCACATTGTGCATCTTTTATAAGTCGACGCTGCCTAAAATCTCGGATGTGTCAAACCCAAGCATACTGTGCAGGAGAAACAGAAAGTCCTGGTCTGATCCCTGATTCGGCAAGCTACTCCCTGGGTTACATGAGACAAGTCGCTCAGCCCCTCTGGTCCTAATTTTCTCTTTTAAAAATGAGAGCAGTAGATGAGCTCATGTCTGACCGGGTCAGGATTCTCATCCTGGGGTTCTGTCAAAGGTAAAAGTCTCCTCAGAGGTAGAAGTTGCAATGAGAGAGGCAGAATGCTCACTGTTTCCAATTCCAGTGATGGAACTATTTTTAGATTCGGGTCTGGTTCTCTCATGCATGTTGCATGTCGTAGGATGGTTTTCTGGGTCAACCTTTCTCAAATAAACTGTCATGTAATCCATGACCAGGATCATTGCCACTTTACAGTACCAACATCCCCACACATTAGCAGTGGCTGTTTGAAAATTGCTTTACCCCAATTACGAGATCAGACCACAAGAGCTGGGATGTAGGAGCTGTATCTTGGCTTTGAAAGGGGTATCCTGGAGGCAGTGGTTCTAGCCTGTCATGAGTAGAGTTTTCCTCTATCGTGAATTCATGAAAGTGAAAGTGAAAGTTGCTCAGTCGTGTCTAACTCTTTGCGAGCCCATGGACTGTACAGCCCATGGAATTCTCCAGGCCAGAATCCTGGAGTATGTAGCCTTTCCCTTCTCCAGGGGATCTTCCCAACCCAGGGACTGAACCTGGGTCTCCCGCATTGCAGGCGGATTCTTTACCAGCTGAGCCACCAGGGAAGCCCCTCATTTATTCATGCATTCCTTCAATAGTTTGTTTTTCCTGTGTGCCTACTGAGTGCTAGGAACTTAGAATACAAAAATGAGCAAAAATAGAACCCTTATCACCAAGAAGCTTACACTGGAGGAGAAGACATTAATCAGATAATCATACAGCTTTTAATTGTGGCTATAACAAGTGCTAAAAGGAAAAGCAACTTTTCCTTTGATGGCCTAAAACTGGGAGGTGAGAGAAGCCGTCCTTTGGGAGGTGCTGTTTGAACTGAGCTCTGAGAATGTGTGCATGCATGCACTCACTCAGTCACACTGGACTCTGTGATCCTATGGACTGTAGCCCACAGTGTCCATGGGGTTCTCCAGGCAAGAATACTGGAGAAGGTGGCCATTTTCTTCTCCAGGGGATCATTCTAACCCAAGGATGGAATCCAAGTCTCCTGCATTGACAGACATTGAAAGTGAAAGTGAAACTGTTTACCTCAGATGGGGACTTGAACTCATGTGGCTGGTACTCAAACCCAGCCAAAACCCACAGGACCTGGTTTCAGGACTTACTGAAGCTGAGGTTCTCAATGTCTCATGGCAGAAAGAATTCAGTGAGAGGCAAAGTGATAGGTAAGAAGCGGATTTATTTAGAGAGAAACACCGTCCACAGACAGAGTGTGGATCATCGCCGAGGACGAGTCTAGTGGTCCCCAAATGCGGTGTAGTTAGCTATTACGGGCTGGGCAGTTTTATAGGCCAATAGTTGTGGAAGGATCATCCCCACTATTTTGGGGAACGGGTAGAGATTTCCAGGAGTTGAGCCACCACCCACTTTTTGGTCTTTTGATGATGACTTGAAACTGTCTTGGCACCTCTGGGTGTGTCGTTTAGCTTGCTTATTGAGGATCAGATCTAGTCAAAGTTGACTTGTCTGCCACCTTGGACCCATATGATTCTAACTGGTTTATGTTTTATCCTTGGGCTACGTTATTCTTTCAGAAGTTGTGCCCTGCCCACTTCCCTCCTGTTTCAAAAGTGTTAGTTACTCAGTCGTGTCTGACTCTTTGCAAGCCTATGGACTGTAGTCCACCAGGCTCCTCTGTCCATGGGCGTGGGCATTGGCCAGAGGATATTTTTACCACTGAACCATGTGAGAATCCCACTGTAAGGATGAATAGAGGTTAATAGATGCCCTGGTGGTTCAGGCAGTAAGGAATCTGCCTGCAATGCAGGAGAACCAGGTTCAATCCCTGGGTTGGGAAGACCCCTGGAAAAGGGAATTACAACCCATTCCAGTATTCTTGCCTGGAGAATCCCATGGACAGAGGAGCCTGGTGGGCTACAGTCCATGGGGTTGCAAAATGTTGGACATGACTGAATGACTAACGCAGAGAGAAGGGAAAAGCATTCCTGGAAAAAAAAGAACAGAGGCAGAGGTCTTTAGAAGGAGGAATTAAAAGGGACTAAAGTGGCCACAGGACTGGAAAAGGTCAGTATTCATTCCAATCCCAAAGAAAGGCAAAGCCAAAGAATGTTCAAACTACCGCACAATTGCACTCACCTCACACACTAGTAAAGTAATGCTCAAAATTCTCCAAGCAATACACTAACCATGAACTTCTAGATGTTCAAGCTGGTTTTAGAAAAGGCAGAGGAACCAGAGATCAAATTGCCAACATCTGCTGGATCATGGAAAAAGCAAGGGAGTTCCAGAAAAACATCTATTTCTGCTTTATTGACTATGCCAAAGCCTTTGACTGTGTGGATCATAATAAACTGTGGAAAATTCTTCAAGAAATGGGAATACCAGACCACCTGACCTGCCTCTTGAGAAACCTATATGCAGGTCAGGAAGCAACAGTTAGAACTGGACATGGAATGACAGACTGGTTCCAAATAGGAAAAGGACTACGTCAGGGCTGTATATTGTCACCCTGCTTATTTAACTTATATGCAGAGTATATCATAAGAAACGCTGAGCTGGAAGAAGCACAAGCTGGAATCAAGATTGCCGGGAGAAATATCAATAACCTCAGATATGCAGATGACACCACCCTTATGGCAGAAAGTGAAGAGGAACTAAAAAGCCTCTTGATGAAAGTGAGAGAGGAGAGTGAAAAAGTTGGCTTACAGCTCAACATTCAGAAAACTAAGATCATGGCATCTGGTCCCATCACTTCATGGGAAACAGATGGGGAAACAGTGGAAACACTGTCAGACTTTATTTTGGGGGCTCCAAAATCACTGCAGATGGTGATTGCAGCCATGAAATTAAAAGATGCTTACTCCTTGGAAGGAAAGTTATGACCAACCTAGATAGCATATTCAAAAGCAGAGACATTACTTTGCCAACAAAGGTCCGTCTAGTCAAGGCTATGGTTTTTCCAGTGGTCATGTATGGATGTGAAAGTTGGACTGTGAAGAAAGCTGAGCACCGAAGAATTGATGCTTTTGAACTGTGGTGTTGGAGAAGACTCTTGAGAGTCCCTTGGACTGCAAGGAGATCCAATCAGTCTATCCTAAAGGAAACCAGTCCTGGGTGTTCATTGGAAGGACTGATGCTAAAGCTGAAACTCCAATACTTTGGCCACCTCATGTGAAGAGCTAACTCGTTGGAAAAGACTTTGATGCTGGGAGGGATTGGGGGCAGGAGGAGAAGGGGACAATAGAGGATGAGGTGGGTGGATGGCATCACTGTTGATGGACATGAGTTTGAATGACCTCTGGGAGTTGGTGATGGACAGGGAGGCCTGGCATGCTGCGATTGATGGGGTCCAAAGAGTCGGACACGACTGAGCGACTGAACTGAACTGAACTGAACTGAAAGCGACACAAGGGAGCCTGTGTTATGGAGCACAGAAAGCAAGAGGATGTCAGGGAGGAAAGACCTTTTCTCTACCTTCTTACGTTCAGCATGGAGGCTTGTGAATTAAATTAACAAAAGACAGATTAGCAGGAGAAAAGAAACTACTCACACACATAATGGAGACTACTGAAGAAATAGCTCAACAAACGGTTAAAGTTAGAAGCTTATGTTCCTAACTTAGTAAGGAAAAGGGAAGGGGAGAAAAGGCCTACATGGGAAGAACAAATGAGTTTCATTAGAAAAGAAAAATGGGTTTCCAGAAGAATGAATGGAAAATAAGAAAGTCTGTGGGACTTCCCTGATAGTCCAGTGGCTAAGACTCCGTGCTCCCAAAGCAGGGGGCCTGGGTTCCATCCCTGTTCAGGGAACTGTGTCCCATGTGCCATGACTAAAAATTCTGCATGCTACAGCTAAGACTCAGCACAGCCAAATAAATAAATATGTATATATATAAAAAGAAAGTTTGTGATAATGGCTGTTCATGCAGGCACAAGCAGTCTCACTGACTTCACCGTGGTCATAAAGCTCCTCCAGAGAGGGGATTATGGTAAGTTTACTCTTGGTATCCTTCTTAGGGAGTAAAAGGAGCCCTGAAGAGCGAATATGTAGCAGCCTTACTTTCTAGAAGTTTCTGCTTTTAGTTGGATAAGGGAAGCTCCAAGAAGGCTTCTTTCTGCATCTGTTGACTCCCCTATGTCTTCACCTTAAGAATTTTCATACCAACTCTGGATTCTAGGTGGGTCCCCACAGGAGACTGATGCAAGGTGACGCCTGTTCCTTACTGCAGTGGGAAGAATTGAAGGGTTATAAACAGAGAGAACTACAGGATCAGATTTGCATTTGTTCAGCTGGGGGCACATTTAAGAACTCCAGGAATTAATAATGAATAGGCAGCTAGCTGTATGTACTAGTTTAGAACTCAGAGGAGAGTTCTAAAGACCTTTGTAGAGTCATGTACATATAGATGGTAATTATAGACCAGGGTATGGAAGAGATCACCAAAGGAGAGAATGTATAGGAATATAATGTTCCTTCCCCCACACCTGTAAATAAAAGAAAGAAGGGGGGTAGGGAGACAGGGAGGAAGGAAAGAGGAAAGAAAAAAAGAAAAAGGAAAAGTTGTCGAGAAAGAAGGCTAGGGTGCAGGAAAGCAACCTGTTTCTAAGTTTGCAGGTAAGACCTCTGTGAAATTGTAACTGAATTATTTCTATTACTTCATTGCAACTTGAACCTTGGAGTTGTCTCCTTATCTGACAAATGGAATTTAAAATGTCTACTTCAGCTATTTTAAAGGGACTGTTGGAACTCAAATGAAAATTTGAGTATGAAAATTCTTCAAAAATACAAAGTATTGCAATATGTCATTGTTGCTATTTTTACTAATATTAATGTCATCATGTCATTGTTGGCTGAGAAGAGAAAGTGAAGCAGAGAAAAAAAATTATTGTAAGCTTACTAATATGCCACAGTGTGCCAACTTATTTGCATGATTAACCCTAACCGCAACCACAACAAGGTAGACCCAATATCCCTGTTTTACAGATGAGAAGCTAAACTGAGGCTCAGCAAGGTAAAGAGACTGCCTAAAGTTTCAGAGCTGGGACTGAAATTCACACTCTATTTAGTTAATAGAGCTAAAATTCACACTCACATATGACACCATTACCCATACTTTTCCTTTAAAAGAATTTTTTCTCCCCTTCTTTACAAACCACCCTTTACTCCCCACCTGCCACATACAGATTTTTAAGCTCAATACAATCAAAGTGAGTATAAATCCAATATCGAATGTCATAGAGATATAAGGTCAGGCCTGGGCCACTCCTCCAGCCTCCTCCCTACAGGTAAAACTGTTCTTCTGACACTGGGGAAAATGAAGAACAAGGTCAGCGTGGCCCCTGCTGCCTGACATACAGTTTGAAAAACAGTGTTACATTGTTTACCAATTCCTATATGTTCACTGACTCACCACAGACCTTTCACATGAAGGATTGGCAGTTGTTTATCTATTTGTTTGTTTATGGCTGCGCTGGGGGTCTTTGTTGCTTTGTACTGGCTTTCTCTGGTTTCCGAGCAAGGGGGCTGCTCTTTGTGGCGGTGTGCGGGCTTCTCATCACAGTGGTTTCTCTTGTTGTGGAGCTTGGGCTCTAGGATGTGCAGGCTCCAGAAGTTGCTGCCTGAGCTAGAGCACAGGCTCAGTAGCTATGGCACATGGGCTCAGCTACCCTGCGGCATGGGCGATCTTCCCAGATGAGGGATCGAACCTGTGTCCCCGCACTGGCAGCCGGTGTTTAACCACTGGACCACTAGGGAAGTCCATATTTAATCTAAAAGTTAGAAATTTATAAAATTCCTATCTCTAGATCACGTAAATCAAATCCTATTACATCAAAGGTATTCCCAGGCCTCAGCCAGCCATTTTTCTTATAGTATAAGAACCGCTCTCCATGGAACAGCAAGGAAAAGCTTTGGACAGTGTAGGTGGACAGTTCTTCAACAACTATGTACTGAAAACCTTCAACATACAGAGGATATTGTAATATATATAGCTTGCATGCTATATATTTCATATAGTGGCCATCCTACCAGTCATTGCAGGTGAGAAATAGCTGCTCTCACTTTAGTGAAGAGTCAGAGAGGTTATGTGACTAGGGAGGCTGAGGACAAACTCACAGGAGCAGAGCTGCTTGAGGTTTTTTTTTTGCTGCTTGAGTTTTGAAGACAGGGTTCAGAAGGGTGCATAAGAGAGCATTCCAGAAAAAAAAAAAAAAGAGAGCATTCCAGGCCGGGGGAACTACACCAACAAGGCACAAGGTTGGAAAATAGAAAGGCAAGTATAGGCATGCAGACAGGACCCCCCGAGGGAGCAGGAGCATGTGGTGGGAGCCGCGGCTGGACATTGGGGTGAGGAGCAGATCACAGACACACTGGCTGCTGAGTCACCTTAGCCTTGGCACCGTCGATATTTTGGACTAGATTTTTCTTTCTGTGGAGGAGGTGAAGGTAGGGAGGACAGAAGCCTCCTGTGCATTGTAGGATGGTTAGAGCACCCCTGGTTTCTGCCCACTAGATGCCAGTACTACCTTCACCCCAGGTTATCCCCCCTCCCCCCACTCACTTGTGACACAAAAAAATGTCTTCAGACATCGCCATAGTCCCATGGGGAGCAAATCCTTCACGAGGTTGAAAACTCCTGGGTTAAGGCATTGTGACGGAGTGCGTGAGCTATGTGTGATTTTTCTCAGGGTCAACACATTCTTCCATTCACCACCAGGACTCCCATCCTCAAGGCTCCGTGACAGCGACCTGGAGACCATCCTCCTGTAGGACCCAGAGATCCAGTTGTGGGAGGCGTCCTTAATCACCAGTCCCGACTTCAGCATGCCTGGAGAATGCCTCTGGTGGAGCAAGGACAGGTAAAATGCAGAAAGTTAAGGTTAACAAAAGTGGTCTGGTATCCAACTCTTTGTGATCCCATGGACAAGAGCCCGCCAGGCTCCTCTGTCCTTGGAATTCTCCAGGCAAGAATATTGGAGTGGGTTGCCATGCCCTTCTCCAGGGGATCTTTCCAACCCAGGGATCAAACCGAGATCTCCTGCATTGCAGGCAGATCCTTTACTGTTTAAGCTACCAGGGAATAGTTTCTTTCACTTTTGAGGTTAACAAAAGTGGCCTGGTATCCCAGTAGAAATAAAATACCTAAAACAAGGATATTAGACAAAAACATATGGAAAGCTCTGAAGCAACTTAGTATTAATGTAAAACATCACACCCATTAGGGGGTGATTACTATAAAAAAAGGGAAAAATGAAAACAACAAGGATGGCTATGAAGGATTGGCAAAGATATGAAGAAATTGAAACCCTTGTGCACTCTTGATAATATGGAGGCTCCTCAGAAAATTTAAACTAGAGCTACCACGTAAGCCAGCAAGTCCACCAATGGGTATATACCCCAAAGAATTGAAAGCAAGGTCCTGAAGAGGTATTTGTACATGCATGTTCATAACAGCATTATTCACAATAGCTAAAACATGGAAAAGACCTTAATGGTCATTGGAAAAGACCCTAATGCTGGGAAAGATTGAAGGTAGGAGGAGAAGGGATGACAGAGGACGAGATGGTTGGATGGCATCACTGACTCAATGGACATGAGTTTGAGCAAGCTCCAGGAAATGGTGAAGGACAGGGAGGCTTGGTGTGCTTCGGTCCACGGGGTTGCAGAGTCAGACATGACTGAGAGACTGAACAACAACAAAACATGAAAACAACCCAAGTATTGATCAACAATGAATGGACAGGCAAAATATGGCGTATACCTACAATGAAATATTATTCAGCCTTAAAAAGGAAGAAAAGGCTGCATTATGCAATAACCGGGATGAACCTTGAGGACATTATGCTAAGGGAAATAAGCCAGTCACAAAAAGACAAATACTGAGTGATTCCACTTACATGGGGTGCTTAGTGTAGTCAAAATCATAGAGACAGAAAGTAGAATGACGGTTGCCAGGCTCTGGGGAGAGTGAGGAGTGGAAAGTTATTTTTTAATGAGTATAGAGTTTCAGTTCTATAAGATGAAAGAGTTATGGTGATGGATGGTGGTGATGGTTGCGAAACCACACAAATAAATTTAATACCACTTAACTGTATGGAGAAGGAAATGGCACCCCACTCCAGTACTCTTGCCTTGAGAATCCCATGGACGGAGGAGCTTGGTGCAGGCTACAATCCACGGGATCGCAAAGAGTTGGGCACGACTGAGCGACTTCATTTTCACTTTCACTAACTGTATGCCTAGAAATGGTGAAAATGGTACACTACAAGGATTTAATGTATAGCACAGGAAACTCTATTCATTTTTAAAAATCTTTACCCCCCATTCTCTCCCTCCTCCTCCCCTCTCCCTGCCTACCAGGCTAGAGGGAACTGTATTCAATATCAAGTTCCTATAATGGAAAATAATCTGAAATACATATATATAACCAAATCACTTAACTATATAGCTGAAACAAACAAAATATTGTAAATCAACGATACTTCAATTTTAAAAACATGATGAAGATGGTCAACTGTATACAATGTGTATTTTACCACAATAAAAAATGGAAAAAACTAACATGAAGAATAATGAGAAAGTGTTCCATTTCCTTCTGAATACTGAGCCCTTTAGCAATAAAACCATACATTGTGATTGTTCCAGAGTCTGACGAAAAGCTATTCACAGGGAAATGCCATCCAATTAGATCTGGCATCAAGCCAACTAGAGCCCCTGATTAACACCAACTGGGGTGCTTAGAGGTGGTATATTGTTTTCTTGCCCTCTGTGACAAGCAGGTTGTTGATAGAACACTGTGAACATGTTTATCATTATTCTGGCTCTTCCAACTAGAGTTTCTAGAACACAAACTTTCCTCAGGGACGCTGACATGGGAATGAATGTCACGGGCAGTATAGGGACAGAGCTCGAGTGCAGCTGAGTGGCCTAGGGAGCTGAGTTCTCTGTCTCCCCACAGCCTTTCTGCTGTTTTGTCTGGAGCCTCTTCCCTTCTGGTTTTGTCTGGAAAGAAAAGCTTGTAAAACACCCGTGGTGGAGGCCAGGAAAAATTTTTTAATTTCATTCTAGTGCTGTTAGAATGAATATTTCAGAGACAGAATCTCCATTATAATGATAGCTAGTATTTATTGAGTATAGGCACATCTCACTTTATGGAGCTTCACAGATAATGCATTTTTTACACATTAAAGGTTTGTGGCAAGGTTTGAGTTGAGTGGCAAAGTCAATTGGTGCCACTTTTCCAGCAGCGTTTGCTCACTTTATGTCTCTGTATCACATTTTGGTAGTTCTTGAAATCTTTCAAACTTTCTCATTATGATTATATTTGTTATGGTGATCTGTGATCAGTGAGTTTTGATGTTACTAGTGCAAAAAGATTATGACTCACTGACGTCAAAGCTATGGTTTTTCCAGTGATCATGTATGGATGTGAGAGCTGGACTGTGAAGAAGGCTGAGCGCCGAAGAATTGATGCTTTTGAACTGTGGTGTTGGAGAAGACTCTTGAGGGTCCCTTGGACTGCAAGGAGATCCAACCAGTCCATTCTGAAGGAGGTCAGCCCTGGGATTTCTTTGGAAGAAATGATGCTAAAGCTGAAACTCCAGTACTTTGGCCACCTCATGCGAAGAGCTGACTCATTGGAAAAGACTGTGATGCTGGGAGGGATTGGGGGCAGGAGGAGAAGGGGACGACAGAGGATGAGATGGCTGGATGGCATCACGGACTCGATGGATGTGAGTCTGAGTGAACTCTGGGAGTTGGTGATGGACAGGGAGGCCTGGTGGGGTCGCAAAGAGTCGGACATGACTGAGCAACTGAACTGAACTGAAGGCTCAAATGGTGTTTAGTATTTTTCCCACCGTGGGCATGAAGTGTTATTCTTTTTTAAAATTTATTTTATTGAAGTATAGTTGTTTTACAATATTCTGTTACCTTCTGGTGTCCTGCAAAGTAATTCAGTTATATATATATATATATATATATATATATATATATATATATATATATATATATATATATATCTTTTTCATATTCTTTTCTGCTATGGTTTATCACAGGATATTGAATATAGTGTCCAATGCTGTACAGTAAGACAGTGTTGTTTATCCATTCTGTATATAACAGTTTATATCTGCTAGTTGCAAACTCCACTTCCTTACCTCCCCCACCACACCCCACTGGCAAGGTGGTCAGCCTTTTTTTTACCAATTAGGTATATTTATTTTTATTCACATACAGTTGATTTACAATATTATATTAGTTTCAAGTGTACAGCATAGGGATTCAATAGTTTTATAGATTATACTCCATTTAAAGTTATAAAATAATGGCTATATTTCCCTGCGCTGTACTATATATCCGTGTTGTTTATTTTACACATAGCAGTTTGTACCTCTTAATCCCACGCCCCTAAGTATTTTTAAAATAAGATATGTATGTTGCTTTTCTAGACACAGTGCTATTACACATTTAATATATAATACTATAGTACAGTGTATACATAACTCTTACATACACTGAGAAACCAAAAAAAAAAAAAAAATTCAGGTGACTCATTTTATCAAGATATTCAGTTTATTGTGGTGACCTGGAACCAAACTCGTAGTATCTCCAAAGTTTGCATGTATTTACTGTCTGGAGAGGGAAATGGCAACCCACTCCAGTATTCTTGCCTGAGGAATCCCATGGACAGAGGAACCTGGCAGGCTTCAGTCCATGGGGTTGCAAGAGTCGGACACGACTGAGTGACTAAACCACCACCACCACTGTCTGTAAAGGGGCTAGCAGCCCAGTGTGAGGAAGCTGAAGCTTGGAGAGGATAAATGACCAACAAGGACACCGGATGGTAACCCATACAGTGAGAATTTGAGCCCAGTTCAAATCCTGTGTCTCCTGAACCCCTGAATTCTCATATGACATTGATATTCAACATCAGGCCTGTCCACATAGAAGGATGGTATGCCTCTCTGTCACAGAAAGACCTGTCTCCATTGCTATTTGCTTTATGTTAAGCCTGGGAACTTGCAGCATCCTGCCCCACTTCCCTACCTAGTAGTGGCTGAGAACTCACCACTGCTCCCTTTCTGCTCTTGGGGAAAAAAAAAAAAAAATTTCTTTTAGTTGTTTATTGACTGTAGAAAATCCTGAAAAGCATAGAGGCAATTTTAAAAAAATTATCCATTATGACAAAGCCTTAAGCTTATCCTTTTAAATAACTTGATGCATTTTCTACTTACAATGCATCCTTCAGAGGCCCCTTGATGCAGCCTCTCCATGGGCTCCTGAATCCTGATCAGTGGAAGCATTCACAGGCAGGCCCACCGAAGGAACTACTGACTGAAAGTCCAAGAAACAGTAACCCAGGGACTTCCCTGGTCGGGTAGTGGCTAAGACTCAAAACTCCCAATACAGGGGCCCCAGGTTCGATCCCTGGTCAGGGAGCTAGATACCACATGCTGCAACTAAGTTTTCATGCCACAAATAAAGGCCCCACATGGGGCAACGAAGACCCAGGACAGCCAAATAAATAAAACAGAAATGAATATCATAGAGGTTTCTCCCTTTATTCTCATGGGTGAAGACTTTCCCAAAGTGGCCCTCACAACACTGAGTCCTGCCAGCCTCAACAGAAAAACAATTTCGGAGCCAACTTTTGAAGAAACTTGGAGAACTGATACACAAAAATGAATATATCCTTTCCTGCTTTAACTTCTTATCCTGAGCATAATGCTGCTGCTGCTGCTAAGTCACTTCAGTCGTGTCCGACTCTGTGCAACCCCATGGATAGCAGCCCACCAGGCTCCCCCGTCCCTGGGATTCTCCAGGCAAGAACACTGGAGTGGGTTGCCATTTCCTTCTCCAATGCATGAAAGTGAAAAGTGAAAGTGAAGTTGTTCAGTTGTGTCCGACCCTCAGCGACCCCATGGACTGCAGCCTGCCAGGCTCCTCCGTCCATGGGATTTTCCAGGCAAGAGCACTGGAGTGGGGTGCCATAGCCTTCTCCGGAGCATAATGCTGATTTTGTTCAAATCTGAGCCTAGCACCTTTAGAAGCCAGGCTCCCAACGCAGGCTAATATGAGGAGTATAGTCATCATCCAGGTCATAGATCACCTGGCCCTTATCCCTCTAAACTGGCCAAAAGAAATATAATCCAAGCTGCATGCACTATTTAAAATTTTACAGATGTCACATAAAAAAGTAAAAGGGAACAAGTGAAATGAACTTGAATAACACTTTACTTAACCCAATATATCCAAAATATTATTGCATCAGCATGGAACAATATTAAAGATATTATAATGAGCTCTTTTATATTCTTTCTCTGGGTTAAGTCTTTGACATCTGGGGTGTATTTTACCCTGAGGGCACCTCTTAGTTTGTAGCAGTCATATTTCAAATGCTCAGGAGCTGCAAGTGGCCAGCGGCTGCCATATAGGATAGCATAGTCCCAGATCAAGTTAAGCTCCAGTTGGTGACATGCATCGATCTCCCTGACTATATGCCCATTCCCAGGTCATTTCCCAACTGGTCCTGAATGCTCCAAGGGTGGGAGAAATGAAGAAAGATCTTTTCTGCACCCTAGAGAGGCCCTGCCATCCACAGTGGTGGGCAAGAAACAGAAGCTGACGAGAATCTCTGCTGATCTGGTGATGGTTGGGTTCAGCATCATCTCAAGATGTGAGCCCATATCACCTTCAGGGAGAACAGAAGAACCCACTTGCTTCTCAGAGTCTTCCCCAAGGCTTCTTACTGCAAGCACAATAAAGTCTACACTTTGTAGACTGCCATCTGGCACTGACTTACGTACTCTCCAGCTTTATTTCTCACGACTTCCCTGTGGGACCTTAGCAACTTGGCACCCCACAAGCATGCCAGGCATCTTCCTGCCTCCACAACCTGATGTATGCCATATTTTCCTACCTAGAATGTTCTTAACTGCTCAATTCCCACCCAATTTTGAAGGCCCTGTTCTCCATTTCTTCCCTGAAGCCTTCTTTAATGATCCCTGCTTGAAAGGTCTTTGTCCTCAGATACCTACAGTACACTTATCAGCAATAACCAGGTCAATGGTTCTATTTTAGGACATGCCTTATTACTTTTCATTTAAGACTGTAAACCCTGAAGAGTTAGGGTCAGAGTCTTGGGTAATAATAATAATAATAAATAGTGTTTAAAGTCTATTGAGCATTAGTCTGTTTCAGGCACTGTGCTAAGAATTTCACATTGAATCCTCACAACAATCCTGGGAAATTATTGCAATTTTATAGCTGAGAAAGCAGAGGCAAAGAGAGACCTTACCCAGTCACACAGCCAAGTGTGGCTTCAAAGCCAGGCAGTTTGAACGCAGAGCCTAACCACTTCCTAGCCAGCCCACGGGTTTGTCCACCTCTCCAGCTGAGGTTTTTCCTTCCCTAACACGATGCTGTGAACTTGGTAGACATTGAACATGCATTTAATTATACATCAACTACTTGGGGTTTTTCCAGAGCATCTAACAAAGAATTAGACACAGAATAGCAATTTAATAGAGATTTAAAAATTAATGCCCTGCACCTACTAGGCCACCAAAGGACTGGAAGTTCCATGCACAGCCTGGAAGTCCATTCCTCCATCTCCCATCCCCTCCTCTGCCCCTGCAGCCCTGGGATGCGCCTGCAAAGGCTGCTCCATGATGTCGGCTTTCTTCTCAGTCTGGGCAGAATTGTGCAGAAAATACTGGGTAATGGGGAGTGAAGACCATCCCCATGGGACACAGGGGAATTGCCCCCGTTTTTATCAACCTTATCTGCTTATTTGGGGCTCTGATCTCTAAGAGGCAATTTAATGCCCCTTCTTGAAACCCCAAAGTCACATACCCAGTCCCTGGGAAGCTGAGATAGTAAGAAAGCCCAGCGTTTCGGATTACTCTTTGATAAGAGTCTTGTTTAAACAGATCGCGTTGAAAAGCTGGGCTCATCCCCACACCTCTCTCCTTTCTTCCTCTCTTGCTTGGAAGATTGGAAGATTGTGCAGTCCCCCCTGAGACCCAGGCAATGACAGACCAATTGCACAGTGCTTTGAAACACGCGCCAATAAGGTTCGCAGCCCTGGGTGCCATCCTCCCCGTCCCATGCCCCCACCCCGCCATCCCTCCATCCCCCATTCCCCCACCCCCATTCCCCCTACCCCCGGGGGTGGGGGGTGGGGAGAGCACACTGATTGCTTAGCCCTGTTTCTGGGCACATCCTACTGGAACTTACTCATTTACATTTTGAAACAAGAGCAAAGTTCATGGGTGTTTGGCTTCTGCACCCTAGGCGTTGCCCCAATCCTGGTTAGAAAAACACAGACAATAGCAACCTTGGGGAACTGCCCTCTGAAAATAGCACAGCCCCACAGTATTTTGGAAGCAACGTTTCTTTGTGGCGAGTCTTTCGCTCTGCGACAGTCGTTCCACCCAAAGATGTAAATAGCAATGAGAAAGGCCACTATTAGGTGGTGGTGGTGTTTTTTTTTCCACTATTAGGTTTTGTGGTTGCAGGTTCTTTTTCCTCCACCGAAGGGTCGCTTGTATTTTTACTTAACTGGAGATCAAAGTGTCCACAAGCATGGAGGCCCTGTGGCCCTGCCCTTGAACTCTGATAGTTCCTTGCTTCCCCCTCACACCCCCTTTCAGCGCCCTAGCTGCTCTGTCTCAGCACTGTTCCCCTGGGTCCCCTTCTGAAGACTGGTCACCCCAGCTACAAAATGGGGGTAACACAGTGCAGTCTCACCGGTGTTGGGAGGGTTGAGAGAGCAAGCAAAGCTCCAGGCCTCCCTCGACAGCCCCCGGCATCTAGGCCATGCTTCGGATGGGTTGTTGCCGGTCAATGGAGCTGCCCGAGGTGATGCGTGAGCAGGAATGAGGGCCCCTCTTTTCCCTCCCCTCCGTGCAGACGCATTTATCAGGCAGCCCCAGGGACTGGGCAGGGCCCTGGGGGCTTCAGGTGGAAGCAGCCTGCTCTGAGCCTTGCTTCCAGGTTTCCAGACCCAGCCCTTCAGTGCAGAACTTTTTGTACATTCCACAGCAACTCAAAGGGCTTTTGTCCCCACAGGGGAAGAACAAACAACAAAAGCAATTGTGTGTCTCCTCACAGGCCCGCAAGCTTGGAAACAGAAACTTCTTTCTCCAAGAGACGGTTCTGCTTGAGTGGCGGTAGCCTCACAAGTGGGGCGCGGGGTCTGAGTTCCCACGTGTGTGCTAGGGTGCGCATCACACACACAATACACTCAAACACACAAACCCAGAAACTGCTTCTGGTCAGACAGAGCTGGAAGTCAGAGGTGCCACAGCTGCAAGGGGCCTCGGGAAAGACACGCAGCCAGCCCCCCTCCCCCACCAGGAGACCAGGGAGTCCTATGGCTTGCCGCAGGTCACACGGTTCTTCTCAGGCCTCTCAGCCCAGTCTCACGAAGACCATCAGGCAGCTTCAGAGAAAGAGTCATGGACGTCTATCCACACCCTTCAAACTCGTGGGCTTCCCTGGTGGCTCAGATGGTAAAGAATCCGCCTGCAATGCTGGAGACCTGGTTCGATCCTTGGGTTGGGAAGATTCCCTGGAGAAGGAAACAGCTACCCACTCCAGTATTCTTGCCTGGAGAACCCCCATGGACAGTCCAGGTAGTCCTGGCAGGCTACATTCCATGGGGTCGCAAAATGCTGGACACAACTGAGCGACTTTCACTTCACGTCAAATACATGGTTATTTATCATAAGGCCTATCAAAAGGTTGAAACCCCAGATAGCCTGTGTGAGATCAATTACATGGAAGAAAGAATTCTGACGGAGAGCGGGTAGATCTCTCATTTTGCCATGTTCTGTCTTTTATTTCCCCCTTTTTCCGGTAACAGCCATAAAAGAAGAGCAAAGGTTTGAAGGGTTTTCCATTTTGTTCTTTAAAGGAGAAAGCTTTTCTTATCAAATGAAATTATTACACATCATTTTACTGCCTCCTTAGAGTCGCCCGACCTGTCTTCCCTGCAGACGTGGCTGCCAGCATGCTCAGTGCTGAGTCTGAGGGTCAGCTGTAGCTGGCTCAGCCCAGGCGCATCTGGTGATCCTATCAGGTGTGTGCCCTGGGGCTTGCTTTTCTGTTTTGTGTCTCTTTGTGCATGCTCAGTCGCTCAGTCGTGTCCGACTCTTTGCACCCCTGTGGACTGTAGCCCACCAGGCTCCTCTGTCTGTGGAATTTTCCAGGCAAGAAAACTGGAGTGGGTAGCTATTTCTTACTCCAGGGAATCTTCCTGACCCAGGAGTCGAACCCGAATCTCGTTCTGAAAACTAACAGGCGGATTCTTTACAACCGTACCACCTGTGAAGCTGCGTCTTGTTGTACCCCGAGTTTAAATATCATGAGCAATCTTTATGCTGTGAAAAAGCATTCTTCAGCCTGGAGGGGTTGGAAAATGTCAGTGTTGTTTCCAGCTCCACCTGACTGACCAGTTCTACATCAAGCAGGATGTCCGTCCCTTCTCTCTAGGCCTTGATTTCCTCATTTGTGAAATATGGATTGACCTGCCGGTACCTGTCAAGTTTGCCTTTTACAGAATCACCTGGGACTCATGCAGTTTCCCAGGCCCCTTCCCTGGACTAGATGTGGGAGGAAGCTGGAATCTGTATCTTTAAACCAACCTTCCCAGTAGATTTTTAACTAGTGGCTAATTTGGAAAACCCTAAAACGCGATGGTTGCTAAGGTTTGGCTCTACACTATGAGCTATAAATTTAGACAAACAATTCTTTAGAAAGGTGAAGTATGATAGTGATTTTGAAATGATATGCCTTGTATTTACTGAATATCATTTATTATGATCCTCAGTTTCCGTATTTAAACACACGAAGGGCACACCTTGTATTTCCCTTGGCAAATAAAAACCCCACCCAGGCGCTGTTCCTCATACAGCCTTAATCCTGCATTCAGACCTCCCCATTCTTGCCCAGACCTCCCCAGTCTTGCCTAGACTTCCCCAGTCTTGCCTGCAAAGGCCCCATTTCTCTAGGAGACACATTTCCCCTGACACATGACTCGCTCCCCCCTCCTAGATCCCCCCTCCCCACCCCACTGTGGGTGCTTACTCAAATGCCACTAATCAGCGAGGCCTTCCATGGGGACTAATTCGGCTGCACCCCTCCATTTCCTGCCCTCCTTCCCTGCTTTGCTTTTCTGCTCATCACTATCTAACCTACCGAAGAGCACACTCATTTATTTGACTTGTCCTCTGTCTCCCCCAACTAGAACACAAGCTCCTTAAGGGCAGACATTTCCATCTGACTGATCTGTTCCCCACTAGAGCCTCAGGGCCTGGGCTGGGACAGAGTAGATCCTCAATTAACATTTTTGGAGTCAGTGAATGATTGATGAAGGATGGATGAATGATTGAGGAAGGAATGAGTAAATGAACTTCCAGGAAAGGCCTAGGTATCTGACCTCCAGCCCCATGCCAGGTTCCAGACATCCTGCGACCAGGTCCCTATCCTCTTGGCTTTGCATGCACTGGTCACATCCGAATGCCATGACTGAGCTGCCTCCTGGGTAGACATTACTGCTTCTTAGTCCCCGGGCAGGAGGCTCCAGTTGCCACCCCCAATCCACTCCTGCTCACAGCTCCCTCCCTGATGCCTGACCTGTGCCCTTGGACACAGCTGCTCCTCCTCTGTTTCTTTCTTGCCCTTTCCTCTTAGGACCCAATAAGACCTTGGTCATCTTTGCTCCGCTCCCAGCCATACTCATGAACATTCTCTGAAACAAAATTTTCTCATTAAAAAGAGAGGAAATAACAGATGCTGGGATCCAGTTCTCAGCTAGAAGGATGAAACAAGAGTTGCAGGGCCAGGAAGGAGGTGAGATTAAGCTGCTGCCTTTAATCTGGGGCCCAGAGAAACCTTGGGGCCCGGGTTCAGGCTCTTGTGGCTCTTCTGTTTTAACTGGCCTCTCTGGTGTTTAATGTAAGAGAGCATTTGAATTAGGGGGGAATTGTTATGCTTGCTCACTGCAGAAAGTTTAAAATAAACACATAAGAAGAAAAACACTATAGCTAACACACAGAAAATTTAATAGTGCCAGGCATTGTTATAAGTGCCTTTACATGTATCAACTTACTGAAGCCCACAACAGCATATAAAAGCAAAAAATTCACTGTGCTTTCCCAAGCCAGGAAATATGGCCTACACCACAGTCAGGCAAAGCAAAGCAAAACAAAACACAAAACAGTTTGCACCCCGAAATAAATCAAAATAACAACGGATTCACCCCTGACTGGTTGAGACTTCCCTGGTGGTCCAGTGGTTACGAAGCCGCCTTGCAATGCAGGGGATGTGAGTTCAGTCCCTGGCCAGGGAACTAACATCCCACATGCCTTGGAGCACCTAAGACCACACACCACAACGAAAGATCCCACAGTGCAGATTTTGTGTTGCGACTAAGACCTAACAACTAACCCTAATACAACCAAATGAATAAATAAAGAACTTAAAACCCTGACTGGTTGTGATACCCAAAGAATAAAATCTTGATTATTTCTTGTGAACCTGGACTCCTTAACAAAAGCAATTATTTAATGTCTGAAGACACCATGACCTTTGTGAATATGATCACTGCATGAGAAGGTTTTTTTAAAAAAATAATGAGCAGACTAGTGTAAATGTGGTAGCTATACTATTTTTCTAGTTGCTGTAGCAAATTACATAGCAAAGACTCTTGCAGTCTTTATAAGTAAAATTTTCCTTTCCTTTTCTAAAGCTCGTGTCTCAGTTTTTCTTTGATAAACTATGATGTAGTTTTGCCCAGTTATTATCCATTTTAGAGATGAGAAGACTGAGGCTCATTGACGCAGACAGACTGAATGACATGTGACTGACATGAATTCACACAGGCATTCTGCTCCAAACACACCCTCCCCCATAACTTAGCCACTCAACATAACCAATATTAACCCTTGAATGCTCAAACTTCCGGTCCTTTTCACTTACACATATCTTTATTTTATTTTTCGGGTTAAGACTCAGCCTGCCTCCATTTTCACTACATCTTCTTCAGCCCAGTTTTTTACAATCATCTGTCACCTAGCTGTCCATCATCCCTTATCACCAGTCTTAGATCTTTCCAATTCTGCACACTTGTGTGTAGCGTTTCTGTGCCAAGTGCTGCTGTGTGAAGGATGAGAGATGAAAAGGCCAGGGTATCTCACTTCCAGGAGCTAACTGGCTAGTGTATGAGTCTCAATCCTGGCTGCATACGAGGATCATCTGAAGAACTCTTAAAATATATCCAACCACCCCAACTAAGACCACTCCCTGCAACAGGGGCCTGGGCATCAGCATTTTTAAAGTTCCCAGGTGATTTCAGTGTTCAGTCAGAGTTGAGATCTCAGGATCAGGGGACATATGCTCCCACCAGATGTGCTAACACTTGCCCTCTCTGAAGCCTAGACTCCAGTAGCTTCCCTGTGTTTGCAGAGTTAACCCTTTGGTTTCTGCCCTTTGGCCTGATAGACTTCAGCATCAACAGACATAGGTTTGGGAGCCTCCTACACACAGGGATCACCCTCTTCTTCCAACTCTTCTGCGTCATTAGGTAGAGAAAAGTGACAAGATATTAGGAAGTGGTTCAGGAGAGACATCATAGGTTTGGGAATCAGAAGGTCAGGGCATTAGTCCTCTCTTGGTGCACATATGACCTTGGCCCAGTCACCTGACCTCTCTAGAGGATGGTAGAAACACGAACAACTTAGCTTGTTCCATTTAATACCTGTGACCAATGGATCAGTTCCAAGTTTTGAGGAAATCCATAAACTTGTGAAGTGACCACAGATGCTGCTGGTCCATGTCATGCCTTTGTACAAATCCAGATAAATTCTAGACATTAGTAGCTCCTCAGCTGCACACTCTTAAGCAAAGAACAACTTGAACAATTAAACCTAACCTGGAAAGAACTTTATTTATTTTTAAGGCCTTAATTTTTGCTTTCTTTTTTTTTAGAAATCACTTTTGTATTTACTTATTTATGACTGCACTGGGTCTTCATGCACTGCAGAGTGCAGGCTTTCTCTAGCTGCAATGAGCTGGGGCTACCCTCTGTTGTGGTGTGCAGGCTTCCCATTGCTATATCTTTTCCTGTTGCAAGCATGGGCTCCAGAGCGCTGGCTCATTGGTTGTGGTGCATGGGCTCAGTTGTCCTGTGGGATGTGGGATCTTCCTGGACCAGGGATCTTGAAACCCGGGTCCCCTGCATTGGCAGGCAGATTCTTTACCACAGAGCCACCAGAAACCTAAAGGAACTTACTTTAAATGAAATTGAACTAACAAGAAAACACTGAGCCTGGGCCTTCATTTGAGCCGAGATGAAGGGATTGCCCATGGGAAAGGGTGGAGGAGAGAGGAGGCTGCTGCAGAAACTCACGCAGCTTCAAATGACTGAGTGGACTTCTCTGGCGATCCAAGACTCCATGCTTCCAGAGCATGGGGTGCAGGATTAATCCCTGGTCGGAGAATTAAGATCCTACATAAATAAATAAAAATGACTTGTGAGCAAGGCTGGGCTGATCACAAAGCATACTGCCAGCCTGCCCACTCCCAGCAATCCACTGCGACTGAGAACTGGTTTGTAAAGCTAGCAACACAGGCATCCTTGCCCTGCATTCACAGCTTTGCAAAGAGAGGTTGTTAAATAAAAAATAAAAATTAAACAGAATCATCACAGCTGCAGACATTAACCTTCCTGAAACGGGGCAGAGCATTTATGAACATTTGTGAAACCGGGTAACTTGGCTCGGGGATACTTCCATCCCCTCTCTGCTTTTCCCTCCCATCATTTGTGTCTACTGAACTTCTGTCCGTGTCCAGTGCCCCTGGCTCCCTGCTTGCCATGTTGCTTCCCTCAGTCACCCCACCCTCCTTTCATTCCCAGTCTACCCTTTCAGTTAACTTGAAAAGTTGTTGGGAAGACTGTAGCCTTCGCAATCAGAGAGATCTGGATTAGATTCCCAATGAACTGTGTGCACTTGCATGCATGCATGCTCAGTCGCTTCAGTCACGTCCAACTCTTTGCAACCCCATGGATTCCTGCCAGCCTCCTCTCTCCATGGGATTCTCTAGGAAAGAATACTGGAGTGGGTAGCCATTCCCTTCTCCAGCGGATCTTCCCTACCCTGGGATCGAATCTGCGTCTCTCATATCTCCTGTGTTGGCAGGCAGATTCTTTACTTAGGGCAGTTACAAAACTCATGTAAGCTTCAGCTTCCTACTGTATCAAATGGGGATTATGACACATAACTGATACAATGACACTTGACTGATAGGGTTGCCGTGATCACAATTTAAACTAAACAAAAATATACACATAGTGTCAGGCATATGCTGTACCGTGCTAAGTTGCTTCTGTCATGTCTGACTCTTTGCAACCCTATGGACCATAGCCTACCAGGCTCCTCTATCCATGGGATTCTCCAGACAATAGTACTGGAATGGGTTGCCATGCCTCCTCCAGGGGATCTTCCTGACTCAGGGATTGAACTCGTGTCTCTTATGTCTCCTGCATTAGCAGGCGGATTCTTTGCCACTAGCGCCACCTGAAAAGCCCATTAGACACATAGTAGGTGTTCAATAAATGCAGATTCTACCAATTTCTCTCTGGAAATGTTTTGCCCTCATTTACTTAAGTTCTTGGAGAAGGGCATGGCAACCCACTCCAGTTATCTTGCTGGAGAATCCTGTGGACAGAGGAACCTGGGTAAGGCTACATCCCAGTATAAATTTGGTTTTTGGGGTTTTATTGCTACGCCGCACAGGGATGGAACCCATGCCCACTACAACAGGAGCACAGAGTCTTAACCACTGAACCACCGGGAAAGTCCCTGGATATTTATATTTATTATTAAAAAGCATCTTTTTTTTTTCTATAACAGCAGTGTATGTTAATTTGCTAAAGACCCAGAGAAGCAAAAGGAAAACAAAAAAACCCCACTGCCCCCCCATCTGTACATGTACAGTAGCAGCCACTTGTTGAGTGATATGAATGAGGCAGCTGCTAAGCCCATTTGAACATTTAATCCTTACGACTCTATACAATTGGTGTTATTTAAATCTCCATTTAACAGATGATTAAACAAAGTCTCAGAAAGACCAGGTGTGCTGCCCAAGTTCACACAGCCAATAAAGAGCAAGGGTGGGATTTTCAAGGCTTTATTTCTTGATAAGAAACTTTCAGGTGGCAGAGAAGATATTAATATTTGGGAGCTGGGGAGCTTTTCAGGGGCTCAGAAATCTCAGTCCTTCAGCAGCCTCCCTCTCCAGAGATCCCTGCCTTCTCTGCTGTCCCTGGCCTCACCCACCTGCCCACATGTGCCAGTTTCAGCAATTGCTTCATCTTTGCCAGCTGAAGCAGCCATATATTAATATGTGCTGTATATTATTAATATATAATTAATATAACCCTGTGGGGGCCACTACAAAGCTTGGACAGAACTCTCCCTGGCAGCGCTGCTGACACAGAGCCAGAGGTCCTGCCCGTCACTACCTTGCAGGATGACCTTGGATGGATCCCTTGAGAGTCCCCATCTCTCAGGGGAATAATAGCAATCAGCTTTTCCTGTGGTTCTAAAGAAGGAAAAGTATATAAGACCACCCAGATAGTTTACTTTTTTTAAACTTTTTGTTTTGTATTGGGGTATAGCTGATTAACAACATTGCGATAGTTTCGGGTGAACAACAAAGGGATTCAGCCGTGCATATCCACGTACCCATTCCCCCCCAAACTGCCCCCCATCCAGCCTGCCACATAACATTGAGCAGAGTTTCATGTGCTATAGAGTAGGTCCCTGTTGGTTATCCATTTAGATACAGCAGTGTGTACATGTCTAGCCCTAACTCCCTAACTTTCCCTACCCCCCAGCCCTCCCCGCAGCAACCATAAGTTCGTTTTCTAAGTCTGTGAGTCTCTATTTTGTAGGAGCAATAGACCAACCAACACCAAAGTCGCCTTAAGTCATGGTACAGGAGTAGGCAAATGCTTACTGATTAGAAAATTTACCTGACATGCAAACACAGAACAGGTAGGTGTAGTGTGGCAGTGCATGGGGGGAAGCCGAGGGCGAAACTGAGATTGGCTGTAGTCAGCTGAATCTGGGCTGAGGAATCCCCACTTTTGTCTGAGCCTGTAGGACCCTTCCCAGAAGAGGCTGAGTTCCCTGATCTTAGTCTACCTTGTTAAGAGTTTCTGGAACCTGGGCTTTGTCTAAGGGTCACTTACATCTCTTTGAATCTCAGAATAAGAAGATTAAACTCAGAAATAGGAGGAGAGGGTGGGCTGAGGCTACCTTCAGATGCTCAAAACCCCAGGAGAGGGTCCTGCCGATGTCCTCATCTGAGTGTGGGCACCCTAACCAGCCAAGTGTGCTCAAATCAAGCCACCCATTGTTCAGACTCATGGCTTTCTTAGTCTAAAGCCCTAAGAAAAAGTGGTTTTAGGTGGCCAAAAAGCACATGAAAAGATGCTCAACATCACTAATTATTAGAGAAATGCAAATCAAAACTACAAGGAAGTATTTCTTCACACCAGTTGGAATAGCCATCATCAAAAAATCTACAAACTATAAATGCTGGAGAGGGTGTGGAGAAAAGCAAACCCTCCCACACTGTTGGCGGGAATGTAAATTGGTACAACCACTATGGAGAGCAGTGTGGAGGATCCTTAAAAAACTGAAAACAGAGCTACCGTTGCTGTTGTTGTTCCGTCGCTCGGTCGTGTCCGACTCTTTGCAACCTCATGGACTGCAGCACACCAGACTTCCCTGTCCTTTACCATCTCCTGGAGCTGGCTCAAACTCATGTTCACTGAGTCAGTGATGCCACTATCATCTACCATATGATCCCACAATCCCATTCCTGGGCACATATCCAGAGAAAGCCATAATTCAAAAAGACACAGGCACCCCAATGTTTATTGCATCACTATTTACAATAGCCAAGACATGGAAGCAATCTAAATTTCCATCAATAGATAAATGGATAAAGAAGATTTGGTCCATGCATACAATGGAATATTGGTCATAAAAAAGAACTAATTGATGCCATTTGCAGCAACATGGATGAACCTAGAGATTGTCCTGTGTGTATAGTGTTGTTGTTGTTGTTGTTGTTTGGCCATGTGGGATCTTAGTTCCCCAACCAGGGATCGAATCCATGCCATGGAAGCATTGAGTTTTGACCACTGGGCCGCTGGGGAAGTCCCTGCAATATCATACTGAATGAAGTAAGTCATCTGCTGCTGCTGCTTGCTAAGTCACTTCAGTCATGTCTGACTCTGTGTGACCCTGTAGATGGCAGCCCACCAGGCTCCCCCATCCCTGGGATTCTCCAGGCAAGCACACCGGAGTGGGTTGCCATTTCCTTCTCCAATGCATCAAAGTGAAAAGTGAAAGGGAAGTCGCTCAGTCGCATCGGACTCTTCTCGACCCCATGGACTGCAGTCCACCAGGCTCTTCTGTCTGTGGGATTTTCCAGGCAAGAGTACTGGAGTGGGTTGCCATTGCCTTCTCCAAGTAAGTCACCTAGAGAAAGATAAATATCATATGATATTGCTTATATGTGGAATCATTTTAAAAAATGGTACAAGTGAACTTTTTTACAGAACAGAAATAGAGTTATAGATGTAGAAAACAAACTTAAGGTTACCAAGTGGGGAAGAGGCGTGGGACAAATTGGTAGATTGGGATTGACATACACACTACTATATACAAAATGGATAACTAATAAGGACCTACTGTATACCACAGGGAACTCTACTCAATGCTCTGTGATGACCATATGGAAAAGTAGTCTAAAAAAGAATGGATATACATATGTATATAACTGATTCATTTTGCTGTACAGCAGAAATTAACACAACATTATAAATCAACCATACTCCAATAAAAATTAATTAAAAAAAATAGAAGCCCTGTGGTTTTCAACC
Source organism: Capricornis sumatraensis (assembly GCF_032405125.1). Classification (NCBI taxonomy): domain Eukaryota; kingdom Metazoa; phylum Chordata; class Mammalia; order Artiodactyla; family Bovidae; genus Capricornis; species Capricornis sumatraensis. Next base: position 76,894,539 of record NC_091069.1, on the reverse strand, counting down.
ACCAGCTTCTGCAACAGGAAGAAGAAAGTACTATATGTCTTCCAGGCTTCAACAGCCTCTGAAAACAATGCTGTTTCTGTTTCAGACAATGATGCCCTGAAATAACCTGCCCATCCCTCCAGTTTTGCTCACACCTAGTCAATAATTAATCGGCCAACTGGCATTCTTGGAGACACCAGTGAAGACCTGGTGTTATTTAGGCCTAAAAGGATACTCTGAGGTTCACAGCCCTACTCCTGCCCTCAAGGAGTTTAGCATCAGAGGGTGTTTGAATCACCTAGGAGCTGGGCACCATGGGCACAGGAGAAAAAACAGTACAGGAAATGCCTTCCCTAGCATCAGGTTGAGCAAAATACCACCCTGATGACATTTGCCTGTGTCTGCAAATGTTTACCCAGGGATGGCACCACGTGGAGCGTTCATTATACACCTAAATTTGCCTTTGCAGGCTGCATTTTCCTCAGACATTTCCCAGGACTGAGAAAGGGACGGCAAGGAATATTAATCAGTTGCTAACTAGTCAGCCCTGTGCTGGCAGCTTCGCAGGTGTCATTTCATCTCCCCAGCCACCTGGTGGGAAATCCAGTTGTCCTGCTTACTTCAGAGAGTAGGCACTCCTGAGGGGCTAGGGCTCAGGAGCTAAGGGCGCATGCTTGTGAGCGAGTAGGGGGCTTAAGGAAAGTTCCAGCTCATGAAAAAAGGACCTCTGGTGCTAGCTCAGGAATGGGACTTCTTTCTGGAAGCTACAGGGGCCACGGAAGGATGATAGTGAGACGAGGCATCTGAGCAAATCTGCAGGAAAGCTTTCTGACGGCCACGTGAGGGCTGGCGGGGTGGAGGAGGAGGGATTGTAGCGTGAGAACAGGAGAAGGGCAAATCCGTTGTCCGCACCCCTCACTACCCTCAGCCCCCAAACTCACACACAGAGTAATGGTCTCTGGATTCAAATAAAGCATTTCAATAACCCAATTTAAAATTTTACACCCCAGTCCGTGGCCCCTGTATTAATCTGGATAATCAGAATTGACTAAACTGAGTCAACTGAAAGAAAGAAGCTTGGGCTGTGGGCAACAGCCCTGGTAGGTGGCTGCTATGCGGACAGGCTTGATGAGATTTGGCATTGTGGCTGAGGGAGTGGGGGGCAGGGGAGGGGCAGGAAGGCCCTGGGTTTTGGATTTAGTCAGGCTTTGAATTCTGACTTGTCCATTGAGAAAGTCATTTAATCTCTCTGATCCTGTTTATGCCTCAACTGGTCTGTAAGATAGATTTCATCATACCTGTTTCATGACTAAGGATTTAGAGCATTCTAAGTGCCTACTACCTCTGTGGTGCCCAGGAAATACCAGCTGATGTCATCACTTGAACCTGGTTGCTCTACAGGTCCAGCGCAGGCCAGCTTGGCGCTTCCCCATGGAGCAACAGTGCCTCTTGGTGGCGAAATGGGGAATGACAGGTCCTCCAGGTGCCAGGGCCCTGCTCCTACCCACCCCACACCCCATAGGTTAGAAGTCTCCTTAGTCCTACCCAATCAGAGCTGACAACTCAGGCCCATCCAGCACACACCTCTCACAAGAGCCCACGCTTCATGCTCACCAGCAAGTGACAGGCTCAGTTGTCCCCATTATGAGAGGACCTCAAACCTAGTGGGAACCATGAGCGAGGAAGAAAACACAAATTTCAGTAGCCTGATAACAGTTTTCTAGACATGACCAGGACCTCCAAGCCCTCCCACCCGACCGCCAAGAAATATGAGTTGAAAGCAAAATGCCAGTTGCACAGACAGGCAGCCCTCAAAGAAAACAAGGCAGGAAGGATTCCATTCAACAAATGTACCGAAGGCTCCATCCAGGCCCCTGGCTCCAGGGCTAAGCCGTAGCTACAATGGTCAGCACACACAAAAAAAGCCCTGACGCTGGCTATTAAGTGGAGAAATTACATCATCGGATACATAATTACAGACTGTAGCAAAGACACGAAGGAAAGGTTCAAGGTGCTGACCCCACCCAAGACAAGATGAAGTGCGTTCTTTGCTGCTCCCGTGGGCCTCACAAGCACCCTGCTGGTTGACGCGCTACCCCTAGGCTCTGTGCATATAGCGTGTATTTAAATGTCTGGAATTGCCAGTGGTTAAGAATCTGCCTTCCAGTACAGGAGACGTGGGTTTGATACCTGGTCCGGGAAGATTCCATATGCTGAGGGGGAACTGAGCACATGTGCCAGTTGAGAAGCGCGTGCACCCTGGAGCCTGGGCCCCACAGTAACAGAAGCCTCTACAGTGAGAAGCCCAACCACAGCCAGAGAGTAGCCTCTGTTCGCTGCAACTAGAGAAAGCCTGCACGCAGCAACAAAGACCCAGTGCAGCCAATAAATAGATGTTCACTGCTTTTGAAGGTGGGCCAGTGTGGCTCTGGGCTGTCTACCCCTCCACCTGGTAGACAGGAGTCAGGGAAGTCATCAATGAATGAAGAGGCTTTAATAAGTGTTGGTTTTATAAAAAGGGCATTCCCAGAAGCAGGAACAGCATGTTCAAAGGTTCTGAGGTGGGATCTCATGGAGAACTTTGGTGCCCAGAAAACGAGAATGGGGGTGGTAACACTGAAGCAGGAGGCAGGGCACTGGAGCCATAATCAGTAATGCGGCCTTGGTCAGAGCAGTGGGAAACCCCATTCATTGCTCCTGCCTCTGCCATCCGCCCACACACCCCGCCTACCCTGGAGACTAGCGGAGACAAGCCCTGTCTTGCTGCCTCCCTCTGCCCATCACTGCCCAGGGGACCGTTATCCAGTCTTTTCCAGAGCCCATCCCTTTTCTTCTCCTCCCAACAGCATCCTATCAAACTGTGTCTGAGATGTTTTTTCCCTTTCCTTTCTTCCTCTCTATGTTCCATAGTAAAATCCTGCTAAATTCAAAACCACACTCTTGCTTTTAAGCTTCAAGGATTTCCTGCCAGCCCTGTGTGCCCAGCCCTGTGTGCCCAGCCCTGTGGTAAGGTGAGCCTGGGGATAGAAGAGAAAATACACTCCTTCCTTACCCTGAAAGGGCTTCTCATGTTGTCCTGAAGCCAGAAACTGCCTCTCAGCTAGACACTCATATCTGAGCCCTATCCATGGAAACTGCACTTACGAATGCCCTCTTTCTCCTTCTGAACGTTCAGGTCCTCACACAGGAGTCAGCTTGCTGGGCAGTCAGTTCATCTGGTTAATGACTTGAGATACGCAGGCAAGGACCCCTGGACCTGGAGTCTAAAAACCTGGATTTGCAGCCTGGACCTGCCATATTTTAACTGTACATCCTGAAACAAACTTCTTAACTTCTCTGGACTATGGTTTCTTCATTAATAAACTGAAGGTTAGCAAGACTTTCTCTGCCTTCTTTGCCTACTTTATGAGGATCAAACAAGGCCTTGTAGTGGTCCCAGATGAGGGTCTTGAGACATGTAGCATCCATGAGAACCTTTTCGCCAGCCCACAGTGGGCTTCCCAGTTGGCGCCAGCGGTGAAGAATCCGCCTGCCAATGCAGGGGACATAAGAGACGTGGGTTCGATCCCTGGGTTGGAAGATCCTCTAGAGGGAAGGCATGGGAACCCACTCCAGTATTCTTGCCTGGAGACTCCCATAAACAGAGGAGCCTGGTGGGCGACAGTCCATGGCGTCACAAAGAGTCGGACACGACTGAAGCAACTTAGCACACAGGCCTAGGGAGATGAGAAAAATAAGGACAATGGAGGGAGGCTTTTACAAATGGAGATTTATTCAACTTAACGTGTGGCAACTGTTTCCTTCTTTGCACTGAAATTACATTTACTTTTCTATTTTATGAAATGACGCTTGCAGGTTTAGTTGTTGTTGTTGTTGTTAATGTTTTTACTTGCCAAAAGGTAACTACTCAATGTGCAGGGGAATTTACTAGTCTATGAAACCCCCAATCCTCCTGAGTAAAGGAGAAAGCTTCTGCAGCCCCACAGTATTCCTGTCTTCCTTCACAAGCCTCGCTGCCTGGACTGCTGGTCACAGCCTGGATTCTTGGCTTCTCATCTTGGCATCTTGGAGTCAGACTTTAGGTTTAACCACTAGCTATGCCACTACCTAGCTGTGTGTGTCTTGAACACATTGCACATGGTCTCTATACTATAACGTGTGTAGCAATAGCAAAGATTAAACATGAGTCACAATGCCAGCGTGATTATTATACTATTTTTCTCCCAGCCCAGCTCACCAGCTCGCAGCTGCCTGGGCCAAGTCTTAGGCCACTGTGTCCTCTGCTTTTCTTTCTCCACCTTCAAGGCCTTTCCAGGTCCGCCCTTCAGAGCTAAGCATTGACTTCTCCTGCAAAGTTCTCAGAAAAACATATGGAACTGGTCCTAACAAACAGAAAGAAGAGGGACTTTGACTGTAATTTTCTTTTTTCATTAAAAAAAAATCTATCCATTGACTCTCAAATGAGGAATTGCTTTTAGGTTCTCAGTGATTATTGGCCACAGCTAAGCCAGGAAGCCAACTTCAGAAGCCAAGAACCTGAGAGAAGCCCTGTTTGGTGGGAGCTGAGGGTTGTCTTTTTCAGAGAAACTTTTTCTACTTTAGTATTCCTTCTTTGGGACCAGACTCCTCATCCCTTCCACTCCTGTCCAGTCTGTGTGCTCCCGGATGTTTGCTGAGAGGACAGTACTGCTCTGGTCTTGCTCGTGGTCACAGAGGACAGAGAGCTGGGCCATGCCCGTGTCCTGACGGCGCTCCTTCCACTGCGAGAGAGCTCGCACTCACCCCTGGGTTAGCACTAGACGGCGAGACGCTCAGCCCTGGGCTTCTGGTACAAGCTGATAATGCCAGCTAGTTTCCCCCTCCACTCTCCTGGGAGTCAGCTGCTGACACAATCTGTAGAGATAGGCAGAGGCAACGTGCTTTTGCTCTTTTGTTTTTTCTTTTCAATTTTTAAAAATTGAAGTATAGTTGATTTAGGGCTTCCCCAGTGGCTAAGAGGCAAAAAATCCCCCTGCCAATGCAAGATTTACAGGTTTGATCCCTGGAGTGGGAAGATGCCCTGGAGTAGGAAATGACAAGCCACTCCAGTACTCTTGTCTGGAAAATTCCACAGAGGAGTCTGGCAGGTTATAGTCCATGGAGTCGTGAAAGAGTTGGACACGACCTGGTGACTAAACAACAATAAATAGATGATTTACAATATTGTGTTTGTTTCAGGTGTACAGCATAGGGATTTGGTATTTTTACAGATTATATTCGCACCCCACTCCAGTACTCTTGCCTGGAAAATCCCATGGACAGAGGAGCCTGGTGGGCTGCAGTCCATGAGGTTGCGAAGATTCGGACACGACTGAGCGACTTCCTTCCGCTTTTCACTTTCATGCATCAGAGAGGAAATGGCAACTCACTCCAGTGTTCTTGCCTGGAGAATCCCAGGGACGGGGGAGCCTGGTGGGCTGCCGTCTATGGGGTCACACAGAGTCGGACACGACTGAAGCAACTTAGCAGCAGCAGCAGCAGCAGCATAGGCTATTACAGGATAATGGGTATACTTCCTGGTGCTATACAGTAAAATCCTTATTGCTTATCTATCTGATGTGTGGTAGCTTTTGTCTGTTAATAGCTTGCCTCTAATTTCTCTCTCCCCCACCTTCCTCTTTGCTTTGCTAACCACAGGTTTGTTCTCTTTGTCAGCCTGGCTCCCTTCACCTGCAGTTCCCTAGGCTCTCCTCTCCTCTCTGTGCAGCCTGAACCCCAAGCCTGGTGGCCAGATGCCTCAGTCAGGTTGTCAGTGTGCCCAGGAAAAAGAGGAATCAGGTCTTACCCAGCGTTATAAGTAAGAGTCCTGAGAGTCACCCCAGTTGGCCAACTCTTCCCACCTGGAATGTTCTTCCTGCCAACACCACCCTTAACGCCGAGTCCCCTGAATTCCCACCTCCTCTGCAGCACGCACTCCTCCCCTCGGGGCTCCTGCAGGACACCGTGCTTTGGTGTGGAGGGAGCCAGTGAGCGGACATCCGCATCTGCACAAATCCATCCTCTCTCGGTGTGTCCACACCTTCTCAGTCTGTATCTACCCTTGTGCTCCAGCTGGACTGGGGAATGGGCCAAGTGCCACGAGCCGCAACAGGAGGGGACATGTGACTCTGGTCTCCCCAGAACTGAGCCAACAGAGCCTGGAGCATGAAGGCACACAGGTTATACTGACTGTGAGTCTTTATTACTCTCCAGAAATTCAGATGAGTAAGTAGCAAATTGCATTAATTATTAGACAGAAATGAGTTACTCCCTTATTCTCTCAAACCCTAACAGAGAAAGTAGCCTTCAAGAGTCACACACTGTGCAATGAGACCTCAACCGAAATAAATAAAAATCTGTTGAACGTGTTCTTTAATTCATCACATATTGTTTGAGCATCTACTATGCACCAGGAAATGTTCTAGATAGTCAAGGTATTTCAGTGAATTCCATGGCCTCTCTCTCTCACTCGCCTTCTCATGGTGGTAGTGGTTTACTTGCTAAGTTGTGTCCAACTCTCTGCGACCCCACAGACTGTAACCCGCCAGGTTTCTCTGTCCATGGAATTCTCCAGGCAAGAATACTGGAGTGGGTTGCCATTTCCAGGGGATCTTCCTGAGCCAGGTCTTGAGCCAAGGATTAAACCCGGGTCTCCTGCACTGCAGGTAGGTTCCTTACCCACTGAGCCACTCTTACTTTCTGTATAATGTTCTGCTTCTTCCTCGGGCACAGGGTTATTTGTAGGATGAGTACAGACCCTCATAGGCACTTGGATGGGGTGGGGTGGGCTGCCCCACGATGGCTCCAGTTCTGGAATTCTGCCTCCAGCCACCAGACAGACATGCTATGCTGCAGGCAGAATCCAGGGTGAACTGGAGAGCCCCAGAGGGTCGAATCTCTGTGCCAGGACATGCTTGGGACCTGGATCAGGGGTGAGTGAGAGGCCCACCTCTGCTTCTACCCGTCAAACGCACCGTGACACCACCAGCCCAGGGCAGGGATAGCTGCAGGACATATGCTCAACCACAATTCTCCCTGGGTCTGCACCCAGGCAGAGGCAGCAGTGTGGGCAGAGAGGGGGAAGCCAGGCAGGGCCCAGGGAGCCATAGGGCAGGGAACAGACGGCCGAGGACCTATCACAGGGAGGCAAGGAGAAGCCAGGCAGGGCCCAGGGAGCCAGAGGGCAGGGGACAGACGCCGAGGACCTATCACAGAGAGGCAGGGGGAGGCCAGGGAGCCAGAGGGCAGGGGACAGACGCCGAGGACCTATCACAGGGAGGCCAGGGGAAGCCAGGCAGGGCCCAGGGAGCCAGAGGGCAGGGGACAGACGCCGAGGACCTATCACAGAGAGGCAGGGGGAGGCCAGGGAGCCAGAGGGCAGGGGACAGACGGCCGAGGACCTATTACAGGGAGGCAGGGAGGCATCGAGAAGCAGACTGTGCACAGGTGAGGCTCGAAGCCCTAGCATGTGCTTCACTATCCCTTCAGACTTCACCTATAAGACATAAATTCAAAGATAACATCATTAAGAATGGTGAAAGAAAAAAAAAGAGAATGGTGAAAGTATTCCTAAAATTATCTTCTTGAATAATTCTTAAAGTGACTAAAGGTAAAACTGCCAAGATAGTGGCCACAGAGCATTAACCCTAAGTGTGGGACCCTTTAGAGCCTGGAGCCCTTCTGAGTGTGTGTGACCATAACCATAGTTGGTTACCCACCCAAGGCTACAATTCTCAACACACACATCTTCCGACTGGGGTCCTTAGCAAAGTCTCCTGCCCCACTTGATCCTATCAGAGCTGAGATGGGTCCTGAGGCTCGCGTTCGGAGAGGTGCAAAGCTCCCCATGGTAATGTTAACGCATTGGCAAAGGTGATGAGTGTGATTGAACATCTTCAGATTCCCATGATTGCCACCTCATCATCTTTCTCCAGATGCTAAAAGGCACCTCAGGGTCTTAGGAGTCTCACTGTTTGTGCCAGAAGTAATAACTTGCATTTTATTTGTTTTTTAGAATTGGATATGCTTCCATTCGCCAGCCTATGTAATCAGACCCATGTTTCATGATTCCCAGTGTGTTTTGAGGAAGATCTATAAACCGTAAACACTTTCCTTCTTCCCACCCCGCACCACCTGAGGTGAAGTTTAACGCTAGTACTTAATACCACTGATTACTGGACAGCCGTACTGGGAACATCTTTTCTGTTAGGCTCCATTTCTCAGCCTGAGGGAACTGATGAATATGCACCCACTCTTCATTATGCAAAGTCCTGAAGGCCTCTGAAGAAAAAGGAAAGCAGGTTCCGAGTTAAACGTTAACAAAGCAATAGAGAAAAATTACTAGGAAAGTTTTCACTTTGATTTCAGAATTGATTTGTGGGAAATTCCTCCTAAGAATGAAAAGAAGTCCCTAAGCAAGGCAGCTTAATACCCAAACATAACACAAGGCAACTGAGAGCGTTTAAATTGAGTTATGTGGTCATACAAGCATAGCTGAATAAATCCCAAATCTTTGCTGGGCCCCTGCTTCCCATGTCTGTGCCGAAACTGGCACCAGCAGACTGGCAGGCACAGCAGAAGGCTGCCTGGGCCGGTCAGCAGTGCAGCAGGAATGTCCCTTCAAAGGGCCTCCTTAGCCAAGAGCCTTGGCAGGCCCAGGGGCCAGCGAGAAGGGCACAGTGGTCTCTTCCTGGCGCCCACCACCCCAGACCGTGTGCCTCCACTGGCTGAGAGCACTGCCCAGGCTCTGAGGGAGGCCCTGGGAGGTAGCCAGGCCCTGCAATCAGGTGGGTGGAGTTTGGAGCTACCGTTCTTTGAATGTTTATGCCAATGTGACCTAATTGGCTGAGCATTAGGCTGGAGAAGCTAGATATTCCTGTTTAAATCCAAACCCAAAAGACACTCTAAGGGGTGATTTCTGGGAGGCAGTGGTGGTGGGAAAACCAGCTCACGTTTGCTTTGTCTCCCATCTCTTGTAGCGAGTCAATGCTTCGGTCTTTCCCAGGTTGTGGGGAAAAGATTTGGGAATCATCCTTGGCTTTCTGGCAGGTTTTTTTTTTTTTTTGGCCACCCAGGCAACATGTGGAATTTCCCCCAACCAAGGATGGAAAACCCCACAGAGTCAACCACTGGACTACCCCGGAAGTCCGCCATCTTTGGTTTCGATGAGCTATACCCACTGCAGCCAGCAGAGGGCAGCACCGCATTTCAAAGGGGGCAATGTGAGACCTATTGAAAGAATTTGAGCCCCCCCTGCTCCCCACCCACCTCATATTCTTAGTTACTTGTCTAAAAGAAAGATCTTGTTTTCTTCTGTTTTCTAATTCTCAGAAACCTTAAATTCTGAAATGATTCTGTGGCTGTTGTGAGGGAAAAAAGATTTTCTTCATGGGGCTGGCCTTGAGTAGAATTACACCACCCTAGACACCACCATCAGGAACCGCCTGCCCCCAGGCCAAGGCCAAGGGGACTTTCTCTGTCTCCTTCAATGTCATGTACACCACTGCCTCTCTCTTTCCCCTCTCATGGTCATTTAAAGCTTGCTCTTTAGTTCTGTAATGCCAGGCTTTATGTTGTACGGTGGCCAAGTCCAACACTTTGTGTTCCCATGGACTATAGCCCGCCAGGCTCCTCTGTCCATGGGATCTCCCAGTCAAGAGTACTGGAGCGGGTTGCCATTTCTTCCTCCACAGGATCTTCCTGATCCAGAGCTAGAACCCGAGTATCCTGCATTGGCAGGTGGATTCTTCACTGCTTAGTTACCAGGATGGCCCAATGTGAGGCTTAGCTCCCTATTAAAAGGAATCTCAGGCATCAGTGAGCAATGGGGACAACATTCCAGGGGGGTAGCGAGCCTTCCCAACACACCTGACATCAGTCATACCTTGAAGGAAGGTCAAGCCAAGTAGAATCTGAGTCTGAGTCTCTGGTCCCTGAAACACCTGGATCCAGCTTTCCATGGTGGTGACAGCCATAGCTTCCAAACTCTTTCCTAATCATGCCTGTAACTAAATGTACTGTGAGTTTGCCTGAGTACCAGAGAATTTCCTTCACCCCACCCCCGCCCACGGTCAGCCACATCTTGCCCCAAACACAGGCTAGTGTTTGGCTGGGAGTCCGCCTTGCCCTTCCCTCTTCCTGCTGGGCTCCTTGTGGGCACTGATGCCCTTTCAGAGGCTAAGAAAAGACCGAATATTGTTCCCCCCCCCCCCCGTCTGCCTTCCTCGTTTTCCCTCTGCATCTCTTACCTGGTAGGGTGTGGCTCTCCACTGGAAGCTCTACTGGGAGGAAAAGATCTCTCCGTTCATCACTGGTGACAAGGTGTTCACATTTGAACAGGGGAAAATACGTAAAGGAATTGAAGTCTAAAAGTGGGACTCCTAGCTTTGGGCGGAGACATGTTTAAGTGGAGGAGTCCAGACCACCACACAGGAAGCTGTCTCTTAACCCCTCACTGAAGCCAGCCTTGTATCTAACCAGATAATACAGGGCCAAACACACCCAGTCAGGTTTGGGAAGTAACCGCCTCTGCCAAGCACTGTCTCTTTCACAGTGCCCCGGTGATCTCATCACGGAGGCTGCATTCTCTGTTGTCCGTTCTGAGCACACAATCATGTCTGATAACCTTGGCAGGTGATCCTGAGCTCATTTTATCCTGAGCAGCTCCTAAATATTCCACATTGGGCTAAACTCTGGAGAGGGTACAGGTAAAGAACCCGTGATCCCTCATGGAGCTTTCCACTCCCCTCCTCCCAGGAGCTATCTTCCTGCCCCTTGTTTTTCTCACTGGTTTTTAATGGGTCACTTCAACAATGCCACTCCATTGAGCAACACGGCATGCTTGAAAGGGTGATGCCAGACTTCCAGACTTTATGACACACTCCCATTCAAACTTCGACAAGTAATATTTATGTACACACTGGCTCTCACCAAGGAACTCAACCATTTATGCAGCCTGTCTCATTCGCCCCCACAGGAGCCCTTAAGGTAGAAGAGAAGACTCATTCTATCTGGGAACAAACAGACTGGAAGAAACTTCTGGGCCTTCTCTGATATAAGAAAAGAGTTGGTCATGGCCACGAACCTGTGGTTCATAGACAATATTTTGAGTTAATAATTCTTGGGCCATTTTGTTAAATTTGCATATGCAGGATGATAATCCTCACTCAGCAGACAGGATTTTCTTATTGAGTTAAGGAGGCAAATAAGAACAGTGAATTCTGTGTTTGGGGTCAGCATAAAGACCAAGGCTTCATAGCTTGCCTGGATAGCCATCCAGACCTAAACCTTGCAAGCTGTAGGGTATTATCAGAGAGTCTCGGGTAAAAAACAGAAATGAGAACAACCTTAGCAGCAGCAGCAGGCCCTTTTATTGAAATGGAAACTCAGGGACTTCTCTGGTGGTCCAGTGATGAAGACTCTGTGTTTCCACTACAGCGGGCTTGGGTTCACCCCTTGTCAGGTAACTAAGAGCAGCGGGAGTGGGGGGCGCGGGAGCGGGGGAGACAATTTGTTATCATACAGACACATGACGGAAGAAAGGTAAGAACTCAGGTGTGTGATGGCATATTTAGGGAAATAAGACAATGAATGTCCAGGAGACCGAGGGCAAGTTCATTGTGAGGAGTGGCTGAAGAACCAGGTGGAGGCCAAACCGCGCACGTCCTGTGACTTTCAGACTTTGATTTATCTAATGGTTCTCTAAAGAGTTTGAACTGGGAAGAGACCTGATTCGGTCTGTGTTTTGAAAGAATCACTCGGACTGCCAGCTAGAAAGGCTAGAGTAGGTGCAGGGAATCCAGGCGAGGGGCAGTCCCTTGGACTTGAAGGGCCGAGGTGGAGCAAAGGAAGCTGATGGATTTGAGATCCATTTAAGAGAGAATATCCCAAGGGAGGTGTGGAGAGAGAGAATTTGAGGCTAGAAATTGGATTTCCCAGTATAAACTTTGGCATCTATTATAGTTCTATATCTTTTGAGCTGCCCAGTATCAGGAAGGATAATAAACGGGGAATCTAACATTTGAATTCTCAGATTCCTGCCATGAGCCCCAGGCACTGCTCCAAGCTCTCATAACCCACAATTTTATTTGACTTTGAAATGAGAAGGGGTCCAGCTCTGCCTTTATCGCTTATTTGACCATGGACAATTAAACATTCTCATCTGTATAATGGAATTAATAATGTCTTCCATTCAGAGGTGTTGTGAAGTTCAACTATATGTGAGATATTTAACATAAAGTACTTAGGATGAGGCCTGGTACATCTAAGCACTTAGTGTGCTCATGTGTGTGCTCAGCCATTCAGTCGCGTCTGACTCTTTGCTGCCCTATGGACTGCAGTCCGCCAGTCTCCTCTGTCCGCAGGATTCTCCATGCAAGAATACTGGAGTGGGTTGCCATGTCTTCCTCCAGAGACCTTCTCGGCCCAGGGGTTTAATCCAGGTCTCCTGCATTGGCAGGAGGATTCTCTACCACTGAGCCACTGTGGAAGCCACCAAGCACCCTGCAAAAGGTGGCTAAACCTGTAAGCATGCGTTATCTCATTTAATCCTCACAGTATCTCTGAGATATACAAAGTATTGGCTCTGTTTTATGGAAGAAGAAATTGAGGTGCAGAGAGCAACCGAAGTGACATGAACAAAGCGACTTGGCTCATATGGACACACACACAGGATATACATGAATAGAATGAAACTCCATAAAAACATGAACACTCAGAAGAGAAATGGAAGATATTTTTTATAAACCTAAATGGAATTAGAGATGAAGCTAACAGTAGACTAGATGCCAAAAAAGAAAAAAAGATTACTGAACTTGAGACACAGCAAGAGAAACCAGCCAAAGTGGGGCAGAGGGGAAAAAAAAAAAGACTTTAAAAACTGAACAGAACTTCAGTGATCTGTGGGACAATATCAAGTGATCTATCATAATGGAAGCCACTCCAAAATAAGGGAAGGCAGAAAAAATATTTGAAGGAAGAATCACTGTTGTAAATCAACTATACTCTTAATACAAAATAAAGTGTAAAAATAATAAACTATGATATACAAAACAAATAATCAACAAAGACCTACTGTATAGCATGGGGAACTCCACTCAATATTCTATGATATCTATATGGGAAAAGAACCTGAAGAAGAATGGAAATATGTATAACTGAACTACTTTGTCATACACCTGAAGCTAACACAACATTGTAAGTCAACTATATTTCAGTATAAAACAAACAAAAAAGACTCACCAAAGTTTTCCCAAGGTTGATATTATTTGAAGTAAAAAATAATAATGATGTCTTAGGTTTATAACATATATCAAGTATAATAAAATGTGTGATTGCAATATCTTAAAGGCTTCCCTGGTAGCTCAGACAGTAAAGAATCCACCTGCAATGTGGAAGAATTGGGTTCTATCACTGGGTTAGGAAGATCCCCTGGAGAAGGGAAAGGCTACCGACTCCAGTATTCCGGCCTGGAGAATTCCAAGGACTGTATAGTTTATGGGATCTCAGAGCTGGTCAGGACTGGGCAACTTTCACTTTCACTTTTCATATTCCCTAAATTAGGATCTGAGTTCAAGTCCTGTACCTGTTAATGTGACCTTACTTGAAAGTTAAAATGAGGTCAGACTGGATTAGGTGGGCCATAAATCCAATGACTTAGTGTCCTTATAAAAAGAGGGAAATTTGAATGCATATGGAGAAGACACACTGGGAAAACACCATGTGATAATGAAGGCAGAGAATTCAGAGATCACATCGACAAGCCAAGGAACAGTAAGGTTTGCCACAACAACCAGAAGCTGGAAGATGTAAGGAAGGACCATCCACTGTGATCCTCAGAGGGAGCGTGGCCCTGCCCACACCTTGATTTTGAACTTCTAACCTCCAGAACCATGAGAGAATATATTTCTATTTTTTTTCTTTTTTTTAATTGATGATTTGCAATGTTTAGTGATTTAGTTCTAATACTGTATATGTATTCTTTTCAGATTCTTTTTTTACAGGTTATTATAAGATATGGAATATAGTTCCCTCTGCTATACAGTAAGTAGGTCCTTGTTGATTATTTTATATATAGTAGAATGTATCTGAGAAGGCAATGGTGCCCCATTCCAGTACTCTTGCCTGGAAAATCCCATGGACGGAGGAGCCTGATAGGCTGCAGTCCATGGGGCACTAAGAGTCGACACGACTGAGTGATTTCACTTTCATGCATTGGAGAAGGAAATGGCTACCCACTCCAGTGTTCTTGCCTGGAGAATCCCAAGGACGGGGGAGCCTGGTGGGCTGCCGTCTATGGGGTCACATAGAGTCGGACATGACTGAAACGACTTAGCAGCAGCAGCAGCAGTATGTATCTGCTAATCCCAAATTCCCAATTTTTCCCTCCCCCCTGTTTTTCTTGGGAACCACGAGTTTCTATGTCTGAGTTTTCTATGCCTAAAAGTCTATTTCTGTTTTGTAAATAAATTCATTTGTATCCTTTTTTTTAGATTCCACATATCAGTGATACATTTGTCTTTCTCTGCATTTCTATTATTTTAAGCCTGCAAGTTTGTGATACTTTGTATAGCAGTCCTAGGAAACTAATATAACCCCTAAAACTTTCTTTTCCCTGATATCTCCAGTCTTTACAAGGTTAAAAAGCTCTGGGGGCCCAGTTGTGAAGTGAATGTTGAAAGAAGGGATCTAAGTTGGCAAAACAAACCAGCCTCAGGATCTAAGAGCCATGAAGGAAGAAACTGGTTGGACTGGTTTTCTCATAAAACTCAGTGACTTTAGTCCTAACCAGGTCGACTTTTAAAGTTAATTGAGTCAGTGAGTGGGGCTTAGCAGCTGAGAGGTGTGTGTGAGGCCCTGCTTGAGGCCCATTGGGGAAAAGCTAAAGGCGTCAGCGGTCCTCTGTCTTTGAGGAGTGCTTTCTACTAGGACTCGCCTGTGCAAGGTGTAATGGAATACATGAGTGCTTAGTCAGGGTGTGACTAACAGGCCTCAGGGACTCAAAATCCAGAGAGTGATTCATTCCACCTGGAGGAGGATCAGCCAGACTGCTTCTCAGAGGAAGGGCTGGGGGTGGAGGAGAGACCGGCAAGCAAATAATGCCTGACTGTGGAGTCCACAGCCCAGAGGAGAAACCTGTCTTATGAGTTGATGAGAGACAAACAGAGGAAAGCAGCGCTGCCAAGAATGCTGGTGTTTTTCTGGGGAGTGTGTTACCAACAATTAGGTAGTGCTCTCCGCCCAGGGGAGAGAATAAAGCTTGAGCAGGCGGGCCGTTCTCTAGGCTCTTGGAATCGTCTCTTCTTTTTCCTTCTGATTTTCCACTTAAAGCCAGTGTTCCTCACCACCTTGTGCAGAGGGTGTGGAGAAAGTGTGGGGTGGAGTGGCAGGATGTGGAACTGCTCATGATTCTCTATCAGCTGCATTTTGTTTCTGGGCTGGTGGTGTAAGAAGGAGGGGGCAGACCCTCGTCTGACATTTGCAGTTTACAGGTGAAGAATACAGCCCGCTTGTCCAAGCTCCATCCACACAGCCAATAAGTGACATTCCTTGGTCCCATTTGGGCCTCTTCAGTGGCATGGCCCACAGGTCTGCAAAAGGGACCCGGAGAAGCAACTGTGTCAGCTTTGAAAGCAGACTTGACCCTTTAGAGGAAGGAATTTTGATGTGATAGAATGTGGTCCAGAAGGGAAGCAATGGGTCCAGTGGGCACATTCTCTTGGCCCCTTTGATCCCTGGTGCCCTGGGAAGGGACATGACTAGAGTAGAACCCTCTAAAGCCTGGGACCCCCAAGCTGACTGACCCTTAGATTTATTCAAGTCTAAGGGAGAAGTGGCAGTGAGTAAACTCCACATGAACTGATAGTTAGTTTCTCGGTTTTGTTCTGGTAGCTGAGTGAATGAATACCAGTCATCACAATAGCCTATATGAAGAATTTCACTGAAGGTAACTTGTGTGAGGCAGTGGCTCTCAAGCGGGGATGATTTTGCCATTGAGGGACATTTGGTGATATCTGGAGACATTTGGATTGTCACAGTTGGGCAAGGCCAGGATGCCACAAAGTATCCCAGTACCCTACAATCCTGGCCTTCCTGGTGGCTCAGACCCTAAAGAATCTGCCTGCAACAGGGGAGACCAAGGTTCCATCCCTGGGTTGGGAAGATCCTCTGGAGAAGGAAACTGCAACTCACTCCAGTGTTCTTGCCTGGAGAATTCCATGGACAGGAGAGCCTGGCAGGTTGCAGTCCATGGGGTGGCAAAGAGTTGGACACAACTGAGCAACTAGTGCCTGGCTGACTGACTCAAAGAACAGCCTTCCCAGAACAATGATCCAGCCCCAAATATCAGTACTGCTGAGTGTTTGATACGTGAATTTTAACATCGTGAACATGTGCCCCTGGACCTGCCTGCTGCAGGATGCTGAACCAGGAAAGTATAAAGTCCCAGGCAGTCAGGGCTCTAAACAAGGACCTATAGTGACTGCTTCCAGAAACATATGCATCAGTATCAGCAGAAAAACAAATTGATGGTGAACTTGGGACTGTCCTATCAGCCTCAACAAGTGGACTTGAGGCCCAGCCATTAGCCAAATTTTCTTGTGCGATTTTGCCACCACTCCCACATTCTCCCTGTCTTTCATCTTCACAGGAGCAGCTATCATTTAACTACATCTTCAAGACTGAAACTAACTGGCCGAGTTTTCTTTGGAGCTCAACACCGTGCCTCACGGTGTCTACATTTATCAGGCTACATACCTAGGACACAGACAGAATTGGAACTTAGGTCTGTGAGGTCAACAGAGCAACAGTACTATTTCCCCAGAGCAGCCAGGAGTCTAGGAGAGATGCTTTGGGCAACATTTTACCAAATGTTTCTGTCTTCCCTCTTGTTCAGAGCAGAAAGTGGTAGTCAGGACTGATTGGGTTCTGAACATCCCTTCCCCAGGTTGATGACAACATTTTAAACTGAGAATATTGCAGCCACTTAATTAATTCTTCTGGACATAAAATAATTAGTCACCGTGTCCATTCTGAGCCTGTGAGCTGGATGGACCAGGTTCAACATCACATCCTCGTCTGCATTGTAAGGCCTGGGATCCCAGCAGTTCTGGGGTCTAAAGGTTTTTCAGGTTTCTAAAACTTCCTCTACTTCCAGTAATAATTTTCTTTGAAAACTCCCCCAGTAATTAATTAAGGAAAAAGGAAAGGTGTACCTTCATTGACACAGTTAATTCTTGATTATTCTAGGTATCATTTTAGGTATCACCAGCTTCCTCTTTTGTCCCACTGTTCTTTATTCATTCATAAATATCTATCTGACATCTACCAGGCCCCTTAGCACAGGAAAGTACAGTGGGAAAGGGCCATTTTCCTATATAATATTACCCAGGCTGACTCCGAGATTTGAAAAGGAGTCTCAGTCTTGGAAAGGAGAAAAAGTGTTAATGAATTACGTGCCATGCAATTTCACCCTTGTAAAAACAACATCCCAGGGAAACAATTCTTTATACTTCAGTTATTTGGGTGATGTGTGATGCCTGTGTAGTTGCTCAGTCGTGTCCGACTGTCTGTGACCCCATGGACTGCAGCCTGCCAGGCTTCTCTGTCCATTGGATTCTACAGGCAAGAATACTGGAATAGGTTGCCTTTCAGGGGATCTTTCCAACCCAGGAATCAAACCTGTGTCTCTCAAGTCTTCTGCATTGGCAGATGGATTCTTTACCACTAGCGCCACCTAAAAATAGTGCTATCAAAAAAAAAAAAAAAAATAGTGCTATCATCCCAGAAAGGGAAGGATCTGAGTGACTGGTTGTTTTGAAAAGCACCTGACCTAGTGCATTTTCTACAGGTAAATAGTGTATCTATCTTTCAAGATCTGAAAACTCCTACTGAGTGTCAGGTTTATGGAAAAATAAAACAAAGCTTCCTTTCTGCAGTAAGAATATATTAGCTTGATGTTGCTTTTTTAAAAAGTTTCCACTGACCTTAAAAACACTGAAATCTTAGAAGCTGGATACTGGAGTTTGAGGATGAGGGAATCCCAAGGTTGTGGACACACAGCCACATTGACAACAGAAACAAAAAATGGGAAAACGAGGCTGTCGCCTGAAAGACTGGGAATCCTGGTCTCTGCAGGGAGCCCAGGGGACTGCCAGGCACACGGCCCCATTTGGGCCACGTGACCCTTCTCTCAGCCTCCCCGGTGCCTGGAGACAAAGGAGACGGGAGGAGACTTGAGGACAAAGAGCTGTAGAACCAGCCCTGGGGTGAGAGCTTCTGCCTTTGTTTTTGATCTCACCCCAAGGAAGTTAAAAGTTAACCCAAGCCTGTAAGAGGACTTAAGTCTGTAAATGCTGTAAGGGCCCTTCAGGTCCCTCCTCCTCCAGTTTCCACGGTGCTGTGAGAGCACAGGCCACAAGCTTTCGCGATAAGCTCAAGCCCCCGGCCCCTGCTTCCAGGTCTCTCCTTCCCTCAGGGTCTCCCTGCCACCTGCCCCGCATCTCTGGGCAAAGCTCTGTCTGCCTCCTGCTGAGCGTTCGTGCCTAAAATTGCCTGTGCACAGGCTGACTGCGTTACCGAAGGGAAACTGCGTAAATGTGTCATCAAACTGCCAAGTGGTGGAAGAGGAGACCTTTCTTGGTTATTTGATGCTGTTTAGAAAAAGGAAAACATCACGGTAACGAGGCAGACTAGAGCCCCTGTGGAAAGTCGGACAGAGATTCAGGTTCCCGCATGGCTGTGGAGCATTTCCTCTGGATACAGTGAAACTGTGTCATCTAGTTTCATATTTGTGATGATACTCAGTATTTGGAGGGTTTCTGTGTTTCTCCTTCTCACTCTCTTCTTCCCCAGCCCTTACCCCAAACACACTGAGAAATCAGATCTCTACTGATTCTACAGTCAACGAATTTATACTTTGGAGAAAAGGAATAAAAATCCCAGTTCTCCAACTTGATGTTGAATTTATCTGCCTACTATTTTTATTAGTTGTTCTGTCTTGGGCTCCTACCTGCTCTCTTACCCGCTGATTTCTCTTCTGGCTGGAGAGCAATCTTGGAGTTTCAGGCTCTTCTGACTCTTTTCCAACCTTAGAGTGAGGGTGTCCCTTGCCGAGATTGGGTTCTCGTAAGCAGCCCAGTAAGCAGATATAAGGAAACAACATGTCATATATTTTCTTTGGTGGCTTATTGCACGTGTGCTCAGTGGTGGCCAGCTCTTTGTGACTTGGACTGTATGTAGCCTGCCAGGTTCCTCTGTCCATGGAATTTTCAAGACAAGAATACTGGAGTAGGTTACCATTTCCCATTCCAGGGTAACTTCCCAACCTAGGGATTGAACCTCCATCTCCTGAATCTCTTGCATTGGCCGCAGATTCTTTACCACTGAGTACCTTGGTGGCCTATTAGTCTGTGATTAGCTCTAAGGATACCATTTTCCTTTACTTTCCAGTTTTCTGAAACTAAATTTACAAACAATAAAATACACACATCTAAGGGGTAAGGTTCAAAGAGTTTTGACCAATACATATACTAGTATAACTCATACCCCTATCAAAATAAAGAACATTTCCATTATCTCCCCCAACTCCACCCCCCAAATTTCCTCTCCCAGTCACTCCCCTCCCAAATCCACCCCTGTCCAGGGCAACTTTCTTCTGATTTCTATTGTTTTAGATTGATTATGCCTGTTCTAGAATTGCACATAAAGGGAATCATACAGTATGTCCTCTTTTTATCTGACTTTTGTTGCTTAGCATAATATTCTTGAGGCATTCTTTACCATGTGGGTCACCAGGGAAGCCCAAAATACTCGAGTGGGTAGCCTATTCCTTCTCCAGCAGATCTTCCTGACCCAGGAATCAAACCGGGGTCTCCTGCATTGCAGGTAGATTCTTTACCAACTGAACGAGCAGGGAAGCGCAGCCTGGTGGCCCATAAAGACTGATGGAAAAACACTAGGTGTACTGGCAACAGCCTTGCTGTCTTCCACCAATTTCCACGTACTTCTATACAATCCTTATGATACATCCTCTATTCTGTACCATTCATAAAATTTCAACTTCTCTGTTCAAATCCTAACTGATTCAGGAAGAAATAGAAGTCACTGTCCATGTAGGCAGTGCATCCAACATAAAACCTATCCCTCTGCATTGAGAGCATGGAGTCTTAGTCTCTAGACCATCAGAGAAGTCCCTCTTCACAGTAACTTTTGAAGAACTCTGGTTCTTTCATCTGTCCCTCGAATTGGTGTTCCCAGAGATCCAGTCTCAGTTTTCTTTTCTTCTCTTCCTGTCTGGTAAATTCATCAGTTCAGTTCAGTCTCTCAGTCGTGACTGACTCTTTGCGACCCCATGAACCGTAGCACATCAGGCCTCCCTGTCCATCACCAACTCCCAGAGTTCACCCAAACTCATATCCATCGAGTCGGTGATGCCATCCAGCCATCTCATCCTCTGTCGTCCCTCTCTCCTCCTGCCCTCAATCTTTCCCAGCATCAGGGGCTTTTCAAATGAGTCAGCTCTTCGCATCAGGTGGCCAAAGTATTGGAGTTTCAGCCTCAGCATCAGTCCTTCCAATGAACACCCAGGACTGATCTCCTTTAAGATGGATTGGTTGGATCTCCTTGCAGTCCAAGGGACTCTTAAGAGTCTTCTCCAACATCACAGTTCAAAAGCATCAATTCTTCGGTGCTCAGCTTTCTTTATAGTCTAACTCTAACAATTCATACACATGTACAATTTCAATTCTGACCTTAGATATTGAGGACTCTAATATCCATCCACATATACATTCAAAAACTTTCTTCTTAGCTCCAGACATGTGTTTTCAACAGTGCTCTAAATAGGTGTACCTAGATGTACAACAAGCACCTTGGAGTCAGATTTGAACTCAGCCTCTCCTAGAACCCACCTCCAAACCTACTTCCAACCTTTCACTCCTTGTCTCTGCAAACGACAACTTTGCAACCTTGTCAACAAGTCTAGGAAACTAGACTCATCCTAAATTGCTTTCTTTTTCTTATCTCCTACATCCTGTTGACTCTAGCTCCTACACACCTCATAGGTCTGTGCCATCTTCTTTGGGACATTCTCCCCATCAGTGTCAGTTCAAGCCCTTGTTTGCACTCTCCTTTTTTATGGTCTCCCTGCCTTAGTCCTCTGTCCCTCCAATCAATCCTCTGTATCAACACCAAAGGAATTTACATGCATCTGACCTCATCACTCTCTGGATTAGTCATCACTTAGGTAAAATCAAATTCCCTTAACACCTGGCCTTTATTTCATCCATCTCCCATCATCTCCCTGTGTGCACCTTTTACTCAGTTCAGTTCAGTTCAGTAGCTCAGTCATGTCTGCCTCTCTGAGACCCCATGAACTGGAGCACAAAAGGCTTCCCTGTCCATCACCAACTCCCAGAGTTCACCCAAACTCATGTCCATTGAGTCGGTGATGCCATCCAGCCATCTCATCCTCTGTCGTCCCCTTCTCCTCCTGCCCCCAATCTCTCCCAGCATCAGGGTCTTTTCCAATGAGGCAGTTCTTCGCATGAGATGGCCAAAGTATTGGAGTTTCAGCTTCAACATCGGTCCTTCCAATGAACACCCAGGACTGATCTCCTTTAGAATGGACTGGTTGGATCTCCTTGCAGTCCAAGGGACTCTCAAGAGTCTTCTCCAACACCACAGTTCAAAAGCATCAATTCTTCAGCGCTCAGCCTTCTTCACAGTCCAGCTCTCACATCCATACATGACCACTGGAAAAACCATAGCCTTGACTAGATGGACCTTTGTTGGCAAAGTAATGTCTCTGCTTTTGAATATGCTGTCTAGGTTGGTCATAACTTTTCTTCCAAACTGTTTCCACTGTTTCCCCATCTATTTCCCATGAAGTGATGGGACCAGATGCCATGATCTCAGCTATGTTCAACTACTTTTAGCTTCTCAAACTTGTCACACAGTTTCCCCATCTTTACATCTTTGTAAAGCTGTTTCTTCTATTCCGAAGGCACTTTCCCCACTTGTTGACCTGACAAATTCCTATTCATCCTCAACACAGTTTGAGTATCCTCTCCTCTGTAAAGCCTTCTCTGTGCTGTCATAGCACCTTGACACCTTGACATTTGTAAACGACACTGCTTACCTTCTACTGTAGTTATCTTGACCTGCCTGAGTCCTAGCTGTGAATTCCCTGAGCAGGTTGACCCTGTCTGGTCCATCTTAAGATCCTCAGTGCCCAGCATTGTGGATTACCCAGTAAATGTTGATTAGAGAAACAGATGATTCTGTGAAATGATAGCCCCTTATTCAAAGATTTTACTAACAGGTAAATAAAGATACTATATAAATAAAAATGCAAAAGGAATGTAGAGTTATATTCAGAATTCAAGTGACTAGAAATTATTAAAATGGGGACTTCCCTGGTAGTCCGGTGGTTAAGAATCCACCTAGCAATGCAGGGTATGCAGGTTCGATTCCTGGTCTGGGAAGATCCCACATGCTGCAGAGCAACTAAGCCCATGCTCCGCCACTAGAGAGTCCATGGGCTGTTCTGCCATGATGCAACTAAGACCTGATGAAGCTAAAAGAAAAAGTAAAGCAATATTAAAAAACAGCAACAACAACAAAAACAAATTAGTAAAACGCCGTTTGACTGGGACCAGAACTTACTCTAAGACAAGCAATCATGGGTCTACCAGAAAGAAATGGGCAATTCATTGAATGATATTGGAAAAATGTGTTAATTTAAAAAATGTATTAAAGTCTTGACCTCTTGTCGTGTCCCAAGATTAAGTCCATAGGAGTTAAAAAATTATTGCGGGGCCTCCCTGGTGACTCCGTGGTGGAGAGTCTGCCTGCCGATACATGCCGTGAAGCAACTAAGCCAGTGCACCAAAATTACTGAGCCTCTGCTCTAGAGCCCATGAGCTGCAACTACTAAAGCCTGCATACTCTGTGCTCTGGAAGAAGAGGAGCTACCACAGTGAGAAGCCTGCACACAACGAGAGAGTAGGCCCTGCTCTCTGCAAGTAGAGCAAAGCCTGAGCAGCAGTGAAGACCCAGCATGGCCAAAAATAATAAAGAAAGAAAAATTATTTAAAAAAAAATTTATGGAGGAAAATGATTTAAAAAAGAATTACTGCAAATAATATAATCATTTTTCAAAACTAGGAGAAAAATCCATCCAATAGTTATTTGTTTACTGAATAGGAAATCCCTTTCTAAGCATAACAGTAATAGAAGAAAAAAAATCTGAAAAAGCTGATAGATGTGACCACATGAAAATATAAATCTTCTGTAAATAAAAAAGGCATAAAATTACAAGTCAAACAACAAACTAGGAAAAACACTTGTCTATAAGGATGACAAAGAGTTTTCACCTAAGCGCTTATAAATTATTTTCTTCCAGTTTTATTGAGATATAACTGACCTACAGCATTATACATGTGTACAATATGATTTGACTTACATACATCATGAAATGATTACCACAATAAGTTTAATGAACATCCATTATCTTATTTAATACAAAATAAAAGAAAAAAATATTTTCCTTGTGATGATAAATCTTAGAATTTATTCTCTTAGCCTTCATATACAACACACAGCAGTGTTAATTATATTAATCACATTGTACATCGTATACCTCAGTTTGGTTCAGTTCAGTTGCTCTTTGTGACCCCATGGACTGCAGCACACCAGGCCTCCCTGTCCATCAACAACTCCCAGAGCTTACTCAAACTCTTGTCCATTGACTCAGTGATGCCATCTAACTATCTCATCCTCTGTTGTCCCCTTCTCCTCCCGCCTTCAATCTTTCCCAGCATCAGGGTCTTTTCTAATGAGTCAGTTCTTCGCATCAGATAGCCAAAGTATTGGAGTTTCGCTTCAGGATCAATCCTTCCAGTAAATATTCAGGACTGATTTTCTTTAGGACAGACTGGTTGGATCTCCTTGCTGTCCAAAGACTCTCAAGAGTCTTCTCCAACACCACAGTTCAAAAGCATCAATTCTTCGATGCTCAGCTTTCTTTATAGTCCAACTCTCACATCCATACATGACTGCTGGAAAAACCATACCCTTGACTAGACAGAACTTTGTTGACAAAGTAAGGCCTCTGCTTTTTAATATGCTATCTAGGTTGGTCATAGCTTTTCTTCCAAGGAGCAAGCATCTTTTAATATCATGGATGCAGTCACCATCTGCAGTGATTTTTGAGCCCCCCAAAATAAAGTCAGCCACTGTTTCCACGGTTTCCCCATCTATTTGCCATGAGATGATGGGACCGGATGGAACCAGTCCTTGATGAGGAACTAAAGGCCCTAGACTTTGTTTTACAGCCAAACTGTTATTATTTTGTCTTACTTGATTGTTTTCCTTTGTTTCTGCATTTTTCTCACTTTTCTGACTATATTTTGCTCCTTGGAATTTGGGGAAAGACTAGGATGCTAAAGCTTTTCTACAAATGAGAAATGGGGAACACAGAGGAGGGTCTTTCCCCAGGAAGACCCCTAAGGATCCTACTGTTTCATAACTGGAAGTTTGTACCTTTTGATCGCCTTTGTCTAATTCCCCCTCTTCCCACCCAGTGCTGATAAAATTTATTTTTAAAACCACTAAGATTTCAATAGGAAATATTCAAAGGACACCTACACATAATATAAAGAAAAGAAAGAGCAAATGGTTAATAAATTAATATCTTTAGTTATCAAAGAAATACAAATTAAAACAGTGGTTAGATACTTTTTTTTTTGTCTAGCACACTGACAAAGATTTAAAAGATGGTAACAGTAAGTGAAAATGAGGGTCCAATGAATCACACACTCATGCCCAACAGAGAGAAGCTTAAATAGAGTAATTGTCTGGAAAGCAATTTATAAATAAGTATAAAGGAGCTAAAAATGCTCTCATCCTCTTACTCACTAATTCGATTTCAAAAACTCATCTGATGAAGAAAATATATTTGTCTTTTCCATCGCATGTAACACTGAAAAGATAGAGGCAACCTAAATGTTGGAAAGATTAAGGAAATTATTGCTTAATTATAGCATATTCATACAATGGAATTTATGCAGTAAATTATAAATCATGTAAATTCAAATCATGTTTTTCAGGGATAATTAATGGCATGGAAAATATGATATAATGTTAAATATTCAGTGTATAAAACTATATACCATGTGATTCAAATTTCTTTTTTGGCTGTACCTCACTGCATTTTGGATCTTACTTTCCTGACCAAGGATCAAACCCACATTCCTGCAGTGGAAGGCAGATTCTTAACCACTGGACCACCAGGGAAGTCCCAGTGATCCAGTATTTTAAAACCAAATGTTCTATAACATTCTAAATATGAATACCAACAAATATTCTAGAAAAATATATGTTATATGTGGATTTATGGGTGATTGTGGTTTTCTTCTTTTTATATAACTTGTTTCTTTATACTTTTCTATATTTCTCTAAGCTTGTGTTATTTTCAGTTATAAATCAGTTTTAGATATTTTTTTTAATTATTTTTATTTATTTTTTGGCCTTGCTGCATGGCATGTGGGATCTTAGTTCCCTGACCAGGGGTTGAACCTGCACCCCTTGCAGTGGAAGCACAGAGTCTTAACCACTTCACCGCCAGGGAAGTCCCAGTTTTAGATATTTTAAAGACATATGATTATCAATTTATTGAAAAGGTTGCTTTAAGCATCAGCAATGGTGACTTCAGTCTCGATTCCTGGCTGAATACAAGGGAAGTGATCTGCTTAACAATCTCAGAAGAACTGTGTATGTCAGTGAGTTTCTTGTGGATCCTCATCTGTAAAGACCTAAAGTCTTAGAATCTTCCCCATAAAGAGTGTGCAATGAATGTGGTCAAATAACGACCATTCTATTTGCTGTTAAGGAGATCAGTATCCAGGCTGAACTTTGGAGTCCTGAAAGAAAAGCATTTAACTTTCCCTGAGAGATTCTTCTGGGAATTAGTTTACAAACTCCCAGAACTCAGTCTCAGATCCATTGAAAGTTTAATGTTGTATGCTAGTATATTGTCTGGTGTTAATATGCAGATCTTCATTTTTTAACTTCGTTTGTGTCAAATCTCTCCCAACGGGGCTGAAGGTTCTTGGGATCAGGCTTTATGTCCTTTAGTTCCTGGATGCCATTAATTACTCCCTGGATGCCACTAACGCTTAAGACAATGTTGTATAAATGAAATAATAAGTACTTAGTATATGTGTATTATACAACAAATTAATCAATGATTTGATAGGTACTGAAAAACCATGCTATCTCAAACACCTCCCTCAAAGACATGCTTTTGTGGCTAAGATTCCTACCATCACTTGCCTCTTTTGGATACAAATTGTCCCCAGAAGGCCTGAATTAAAATGTAAATATCTAGGGATTTCCCTGGTGATCCGGTGGTTAAGCCTCCATACTTCTACTGCAGGGGGCACAGGTTTGATTCCTGGTTAAGGAACTAGATCCCACTTGCCATGTAGCATGGCAAAAAAGTTGAAGAGTAATTAAAAAAATCTTTTTTAATGTAATATAAATTTCTAACCTGGGAGCTGTCACTCACTAGCACATTGTTGTTAATAGTTTCGTAGCAGGGACCTGGGTCTAAGACTGTGTCCAGGGAAACAACTACAGAACCTAGCATCCTACTTTGGGGTCCGGATTACATGGAACACCCCAACTGCGGCTGTGACAAATGAGGGGTGGAGCATAGAGCAGGAGTCCACTGGGCTGGGCACCTATGGGGTGGGGCTAGGAATGTCTAATTGAGGCAGAGGGCTTATCTTGAAATAAGCTATAGCCTAGAGCTTTCGAAAACTAACCCAGCACTGCTGTGTATGAACCAAGTATTAGAGTTAATTCCCATCTGACCAGGGGGGCAAATGATTGGTCCAAGGTTACACTCAGAGCATTGTCTGAGTGGTGACTAACGGTTAGGTCAGTGCTCTTTGCTGCCTGTTCTACTTTCAGAAACGAGTGCTGATTTCATTGCAATCGCAATGAAAACCGAAGCAGGGGAGGAAAGGAGAAACAGTTTGGGAGGGAATCAGAGGGCTTTATTACCTCAAGCCTCAAAAATCATGGAGAGATGGGCCGATGTGGCCAGGCCCTTGACCCACAACCAATACAGCTTTTGAATTCTGAGTCATGTGTATATAACATACCTGTGCTTAAGTGCCTCCACATATACAATTCCAAAAATTTTTTTCTATAAATTGTCTGCTAGGGTGTTGCTGCTAGGGTTAGCAGCATCCCAGACTAAGTGGGAAGGTCACGGCTACCAGACAGGGTCCTCTCTCTTCTACCAGCCCCCAGCAGGAAGAAGACAGGGAGGGTTCCTATGATTGTAAGGGCTTGGCTGCTTTATTACTTTCATTCTCATGGGCGTTTTTACAGGAAGTAAGCAAAGTACAAAATATTGTGTAGTCTCTGTGTTAGAAAGTATGACATCTCACTTTAAAGAACGAAGGTCCCCTGTAAAGATAAACACCTAACTACAAGCTCCTTTAGGAATCAGTCCGAAGTTATTAACTGCCAGAGCTCATCTAACTTCTCTAAGTTTTGACAACTAAGACAATAAGCTTTAGGGTTGATAGCACTGAAGCTACACTGGATGGAGCTCCATGGGGAAAGAGTATAGGTTTTGGTGTTACATATTCCTAGGGTCAAACCTTGGCACCACCATTCACAAATGGGATTGTGGGTGTTACTCAACTTTGCTTAAACAGTTCTCTTATTGTAAAATGGAAATAAATGATCCAGTCTCTGTGAAGATTACACAAGATACTGTGAAGAATGCACCTTGTGAGTGCTTACCAAATGTTCATTTTCTCTTCTCTTCTTTTCTAAATGGTCAGCTGAATTAACAAACCACTAAGGAAGATTTCTTGTCAGTAGCCAAATAAGGCTCTGAAAACCTTTGAGGGTAAGAAGAATCAAAAAACAAACAAACAAAAAAGCTGAAAAAGAGAAAGCAGCTTGTTTCATCAACATTTACAATAATGTAGAATTACATAGAGGCCAGCCCAACCCTGATCCTATTAATTCTACACACTAGAGTTTTTGTGTCAGTATCTATCTTGCTGCTGAAGCTGGAAGCTCATCAGCTGAGAACCTTAAGAATTCTGACTTATTGAGACTGAGTCTCCACAGAACCAGAATGGAGCCCCACGGTGTGACTATTGATTAAAACAGAATCATTTTATCTCCTCTACACTCCAATTGATCCTGAAATATTATAATTTTGGGTCCTCTTAAGGCTTGAGTAAGCCTATATGCAGGTCAGGAAGCAACAATTAGAACTGGACATGGAACAACAGACTGGTTCCAAATAGGAAAAGGAGTACGTCAAGGCTGTATACTGTCACCCTGCTTATTTAACTTATGTGCAGAGTACATCATGAGAAATGCCGGGCTGGAAGAAGCACAAGCTGAAATCAAGATTGCCAGGAGAAATATCAATAATCTCAGATATGCAGATGATACCACCCTTATGGCAGAAAGTGAAGAGGAACTAAAGAGCCTCTTGATGAAAGTGAAAGAGGAGAGTGAAAAGGTTGGCTTAAAGCTCAACATTCAGAAAACTAAGATCATGAAATCTGGTCCCATCACTTCATGGGAAATAGATGGGGAAACAGTGGAAACAGTGTCAGACTTTGTTTTTAGGGGCTCCAAAATCACTGCAGATGGTGATTGCAGCCATGAAATTAAAAGATGCTTACTCCTTGGAAGGAAAATTATGACCAACCTAGATAGCATATTGAAAAGTAGAGACATTACTTTGCCAACAAAGGTCCATCTAGTCAAGGCTATGGTTTTTCCAGTGGTCATGTATGCATGAGAGTTGGACTGTGAAGAAGGCTGAGCGCCGAAGAATTGATGCTTTTGAACTGTGGTGTTGGAGAAGACTCTTGAGAGTCCCTTGGACTGAAAGGAGATCCAACCAGTCCATCCTAAAGGAAATCAGTCCTGAATACTCATTGTAAGGACTGATGTTGAAGCTGAAACTCCAATACTTTGGCCACCTCATGCGAAGAGTTGACTTACTGGAAAAGACCCTGATGCTGGGAGGGATTGGGGGCAGGAGGAGAAGGGGACGACACAGGATAAGATGGCTGGATGGCATCACTGACTCGATGGACATGAGTTTGGGTAAACTCCAGGAGGTGGTGATGGACAGGAAGGCCTGGCATGTAGTGATTCATGGGGTCTCAAAGAGTCCCGACACGACTGAGCAACTGAACTGAACTGAAGGCTTACTCATAGGCCAACTTTCACCTTCTTTGCCCCTATTTTAAGCCCCTGAGTGAATTACCTCTGCTTTCAGACAGATTGTTTCTACTGGGGTGAACTAGCTGGGGTGACATACAAACTGAGCTACTTGTGAAATAGAGCTACTTATCTATACTTGTGAAATTCCACTGGTTAGCAATCTCCATCCCACGCACCTGCAACTTTCTCCCCTCAAAGCCTGCTGTTCCTCAGGATAGAAGCAAAGTGTGATGTCCTTCATGTCCAGATGGCTTACTAACCCTTCATGAGTCTGAGATAGTCTTTGAACTTGCAGCATTTAGACCCACAAGCTGTTTTTTTCTGGGCTGTCTTTTTGACCAAAGAGGAGATAGAAATTTGTCCCTAACAGTGCTCCAACGGTGTTAAGTGACTTAAGTCACCACACATCAGCTCCTAGCTATATTCTGGCAGGTTCTGTCAGTTGCTAACCATGGGGGAAAATGCTAACCCTAGATCTGCTCTCTACAGGACTTTGTATCATCATCATCATCGATACCACTCCTATTGCAACCTGCTACTAGATCACTTAATAAATCCTGTGTGCAAACGGAAATGTGATCATTACTTTGTCACGAAATCTCCCTACAAACTCCTGGAAGTTCTCTTTCTTTTTTTTTTTTCCTTTTACAAACAGGGAACCAATGAAGATGCATCATGTCCTCCCTCCCTCCTCCTCTATCCACATTTGTTATTTCCTTCTTTCACTTCCTTCCACCAATTCAAGGCAATCATTCTCCCTCCGCCTTCCTCACTCAGTCCTCAGTGACTACTGATCCTTAGCACTAAGATACAAGACAGCCCAGACTTCCTGGAACATTATCAAACCGAGTACATTCTGAGTCAGTACTGAATGTATTGATGTGTACTGTGTATAGTTCATCTGGACTATGACACTTGATAATTCATTCATCCTGAGTAGGAGTACCAGTGAAATTAAGTTTGTGACATTTAGTTCATTCTTATCACACATTTTGATTTTCTAGGGACATCTCAAGTCCCTATTGGGAGATAAAGATAATTCCAGAAAGGATAGCAAATCTAGGTGTGAATTTTTCTTTTCCTTTGTTGTTTCCTTATCATGCCTTGCGAGCTGCCAGTGCATTCGTTCTCAACCAGCCGCATGAGAACCCAAGGCCACAGTCCTGTTGGACCTTGTCCAGTAGTTACCAGGATAAAGAAGTTCCTCACAATTGTGTATGTATACTTGGTGGCTTCAGAGATGCCATTAAACATGAATACTGTTTGAGAAAAGAGCTCTCAGGTTGCATCAGGATGGTTGCCAACACGATAAATGAGCCATCATAAAGACCTCACCCCTCTCTGATCCCGATAAGGCTAAGGTTAAGGTCCATCTGTGTTTGCTACACTTGTTTCCTTCTGTCTAGGCCAGAATACAATTTCTAGAACCACCTAATTCCTCTCTCAGCTGTCTTTAAAAAGAACACTATTCTTTTTACACTGTTGAATTAACTCATACACAAAATAGATGCCCAGTATTTATTAATGGTCACGACTCAATCATTCAGGCGGCTATTCACTAAGATGACCACCCCATAGCCCCTACATTACCATACCTCTCAGAGAGACCAAGGCCACTGCACCCCACAAGACTGCCACCACCACTACCCTCTGCGGGTGTGAGCAGTCATCCTGAAGCTCCTGGACCTTCCACTAACTATTCAAAATCCACAAGCTCAGGCTGATTTCCCATCTCTCTCCAAGAGCTTGTCAGGCTAATCCTGTAATGTTTTATATCTCATTTGCCTCAGTCACTGCCAGGAAAACAAGCTCTCTAGGTGACCCAGCACTGGACACTTGGGACTTCCCTGGTAGTTCAGTGGCTAAGATTCCTCATTCAATGCAAGGGGCTCCAGTTCGATCCCTACTTGGGGGGTGAGACCCCATATGCTGTGCTGTGCTTAGTTGCTCAGTCGTGTCCAACTCTTTGTGACCCCATGGACTGTAGCTCACTAGGTTCCTCTGTTTGTAGCGATTCTCCATGCAAGAATACTGGTGTGGGTTGCCATGTCCTTCTCCAGGGGATCCTCCCAACCAAGGGATCGAACCCAGGTCTCCTGGCAGATTCCTTACCAGCTGAGCCACCAGGGAAACCCAGATCCCATATACTACAACTAAATATACCGACTGCCACAACTAAGACCCGGGGAAGCCAAATAAATAAAAACATTAAAAAAAAAAAAACCAAAACACTGGACACTCATCCCAGAATTCCTGAGTTCATCACCTAATCTGATACAACCCATTCTCTGCTCTCCCCAAACTCTTCCACCCAAACTGTGCCTTCTGAAACTCCAGGCCGTCACCATCAAACATCCGGCTAGCCACCTCTCGTTTGAATGGTCCCTCAATCTTGTGACAGTAAGTGAACCCGGCGGTCCCTGATCATCCCATCTCCTAAGAAGCCCACTCAGGTAGAAGGCACTCACATCCTGAGCACCTGAGGGCCTGGCAGGATAGTATATGTGCCGCTTGCCATTTCCAACCACTTTCCTTTTCTCCATCTAAACATTCAGCTCCTTTGAAGTCCCTGCTATCATCTTCTGTCCTTCCAGCTCCCTTACTCAAGAACTCACACTGTCACAGATCTTCAACCTTGTTCAGCAGCTGCTTCTCTCTCCTCTCTATTCTTTACTTTCAGACCCTGCTTATGTCTCATGGCCCAGCATTTTCATCCCACTTTTCCAAGTATCTTCCCTAACAATCTTGTCCTTCTCTCTTCTGTCATATTGGCCTAAAATAAACCATTCTGGTTGAACCCAACTGCCTACCTCAGCTTGCACCCAAACAGCTGTTGTTGTTGGAGTAAATCACACAATGTAGTTGATGGATTTCACTTTGAATTGGTGATCCTGAACCTCAAATGAACACTGCATATTGCCCAGCAAATACTATCATGTTTTCTGTCCATTCTAAAATGACTTCTTCCATTTTTCTTTTTTTTATCCTCAAAATCTGCAAAGCTTTAAGAAGAAATAGAATGTTTACATAACCTCAAAGTATCTCCCCCAGAATATTTATTAAAACTCTGATGGTTTTAACATATATCCACAGTTCCATTTATTTTTAAAATTTTGCTTATTTTTTGGCTGTGCTCAGTCTTTGTTGCTTTGCACTTTCCTCTAGTTGCCAAGAGCAGGGGCTACTCTCCAGTGGTTCGAGAGTTTCTCACTGCAGTGGCTTAACTTGTAGAGCACAGGCTGTAGGGCCCTCGGGCTTCAGTAGTTGCGGCTCATGGGCTCCAGAGTGTGGGCTCCGTAGTTGTGCACAGGCTTAGTTGCTTTGAGGCATGTGGGATCTTCCCCGGCCAGGGATCAAATCATGTCTCCTGCATCGGCAGGCAGATTGTAAACCACTGGACCACAAGGGAAATCCCACAGTTTCTTTTTATATTTCATTATTCAAGAGGTGATACTTAACTTCCCTCCCCTTGAGTGTTGGCTGAATATAGGGACATACTCAAATGAAGATTATGAAAATGGAAATATAACAACTTCACAGTGGGAAAACCTGGCAACACCACCATATACAAGTGATACAATGAATTCAAGTAATAAAGTATCCAAGTGATAAATCATATTGATATCATGTACCCTCTGACGTGATTCAATGAGAAGGGTGTAACACTTTTGTGACATTTTACCTTCCCGAATGCATAACTCTGTCCACTCACAAGAAAACATCCGACAAACCCCAACTGAGGGACATTCCACCAAAACTAAACTGTACAAAATACTTTTCAAAAGTGTCAAGGTCATGAGTGAAAAGGGAAGACTGAGAAATTTTCACAGATTGGTGGACACTAAGGAGATATGGTGACTGCAGCCATGAAATTAAAAGACGCTTACTCCTTGGAAGGAAAGTTAAGACCAAACTAGATAGCATATTCAAAAGCAGAGACATTACCTTGCCAACAAAGGTCCATCTAGTCAAGGTTATGGTTTTTCCAGTGGTCATGTATAGATGTGAGAGTTGGACTGTGAAGAAAGCTGAGCGCCAAAGAATTGATGCTTTTGAACTGTGGTGTTGGAGAAGACTCTTGAGAGTCCCTTGGACTGCAAGGACATCCAGCCAGTCTATCCTAAAGGAGATCAGTCCTGGGTGTTCATTGTAAGGACTGATGCTGAAGCTGCAACTCCAGTACTTTGGTCACCTCATGTGAAGAGTTAACTCACTGGAAAAGACTCTGATGCTGGGAGGGATTGGGGGCAGGAGGAGAAGGGGACGATAGAGGATGAGATGGCTGGATGGCATCACTGACTCGATGGATGTGAGTCTGAGTGAACTCCAGGAGTTGGTGATCGACAGGGAGGCCTGGCATGCTGTGATTGATGGGGTCTCAAAGAGTCGGACACGACTGAGCGACTGAACTGAACTGAACTAAAGGAGATATGATGCCTAAATGCAATACTGGATCTTGGATTGAATCCTGGAACAGTGAAAGATCACTAGTGGGAAAACTGGGAAATTCCCAGTAAAGTCAACAGCTTAGTCAATATGTTGTATTACCATTAAGTTCATATGGTTACGTTAGATGCTAACACTAGGGGATACTGGGTAAAGGACATATGAGAACTTTATATCATATTTTCAACTCTTCTGTAAAATCTAAAGTTTCAAAATAAAATTTAAAATAATAACTCTTGGGGGACCTTCCTGGTGGCCCAGTGGCTGAGACTCCACACTCTCAATGCAGAGGGCTCAAGTTGGACCCCTGGTCAGGGAACTAGATCCCACATGCAGATCCTTCATGCCACAAGGAAGATCAAAGATCTGCTGTGCTGCAGCCTGACCCAGCTAAATAAATAAATATTTAAAAAAATAACTCATATTTCCTCATCCTCACACTCTTCTTGCAGCTGGTGACCTCATTTCATACCTCTTTGATAACATAAAAGTGTCAGAACTGTTTCATTCTCCACCGCCTCATTAGCATCTGCTTCTACCCTTCTGTTACAGTAGGAAACCTGTCCCGGCTGGTCTCAAGGGCTCACCCTCCACTCTGGGTGCCGTCATCCACTCTCCCTTTCTCAACGTTGTCCCTCCTCCAGTTAATTTCTCATCTCCTTTGCTTCATCGATCTTCCCTTCTTCTGGATCATTTCCATCACCACATAAATATGTTGTATTATCCTTCACATTTGTAAGATCTTTCCTTGAGCCCTCATGTCTATCATCTTACTACCCTATTTCTCACATGTCTTGGCTGTATAACTTCCAGGGCCCAGTACAAAATGAAAATATGGATGCCTTGTTAAAATATTAAGAATTTCAAGACTGTAATGGTAGAGCACTATACCAAGTGTAGGGCCCTTCTAAGTAAGCATGGGGTCCTATGCAACTGTGAAGGTTGCATGTCCATGAAACTGGCCTTGAGTGCTAGACTAGGCAAACTAATTTATGCTAGAAAAAGTCAGAGTTGGGATCTCCTTTAGGGAGCAGGGGTTGTATTTTATTTCATTGTATTTTATATTTTGGGGCTGTGCCATGCAGCTTGTGGAATCTTAGTTCTCCGACCAGGGACTGAACCTGTGCCCTCTGCAGTGGAAGCATGGTGTCATAAACACTGGACAGCCAGTGAACTCCTGGTTGAAGTCACATACCACTTAATAAGCATCTACTACAGCCTGGTGCGCTGCTGTCTATGGGGTCGCACAGAGTCGGACACGACTGAAGCGACTTAGCAGCAGCAGCAGCAGCATATGAATGTACTCAATAGTGGGCATGTATATTCAGTTACGTCCAACTCTTTGCAACTCCCTGGGCTGTAGCCAGCCAGGCTCCTCTGTCCACAGGATTTCCCAGACAAGAATACTGGAGTGGGTTGCTATCTCCTTCTCCAGGGTATCTTCCTGACCCAAGGATCAAACCCTTGTCTCCTGCATTGGCAGACAGATTCTTTACCTCTGCACCACCTGGATAGCCCACTAAATAGTGTACTAAGTACTTATTATGTAGTGTTTTATATTTTATAAAATGGTTTCAAGGGTAGAAAGATATGGAAAGGGCTTTACGACTAAGGGTCAAGCGTTCTGCTTTGGAGACAAAGTCAACTTTTTAAATGACAAATATAATGATGCTTGATCAAAATTATACACAAATAATTGTGTATATGTATTAAAGTGGACTCTGAATTATGCAGACTATTTTTATAAACCTAAACCAAACTAAGTAATATCCTCCATTCTGCAGAGTGCATTCTATGAGACCAGGTTCTTTAGTATATGTGAGAGGTAATGTATGAAGAATACAGTTGCATGAATTGCTGTGTTCAGTTGTATGACTACCAGACTGTTAATGAGTATTATCTAGGAGAGCGATTCGCTGATGAGTGGTCAGAAAGAGCTTTCATTCTTCATTCTATGTCATGTATTTTTGCTTTCTACTAATGTATTGCTCATGAAATAACTAAAATTTTAAGAATTAATAGCCCTTTATAGCAAATATCTACACATTACACTTTCCTCTAGCTCAGCAGTCCTCAGCCTCTTTGGCACCAGACACTGGTTTCATGAAAGACAACTTTTCCACCGAGAGGGGTGGGGGTGTAGTTTTGCGATGATTCAAGTGCGTTACATTTATTTTGCACTTTATTTCTATTATTATTATATCAGCTCCACCTTAGATTACCTGGCATGAGATCCTGGAGCTTGGAGACCCCTGCACTAGCCATCTACAAGGAAAACATTCATCCCATTTTAGGTTTCATTAAATTTTACACACACACACACACACACTCTAAAATCTCTGCGAAGAAACTGTACTATAGAATATTGAGTATAAAATGAGTAATTCTCTTAAACAGCACCCTTGTTTTTAAAGAACAGGATACTGACTTTTCTCCAAAACTATATTTATTGTTCTTTTTTATTTCAAGGGAAAGTCACAACCCAAATCCCTATCATGGCAATATTTTGCACTACCCATTATATCTTTCTTAACCAGTTTCTTTTTCTATCCATTGTCTTTGACTTTGGTTTTTTACTTGGATTCTTAACTGATGGGCTGTGAGTTTTGTCAGAAAAGTTTAGATACAAATTTTAAGTCATATTTTTCTTAGTCAAATATTAGATATCAAACTGACTATTGTGAAAATTAAAAAGCAACACCTGTAAAACTTAAGAATAATTTAAAGAGTATACTTGTGTATTAAACTATTAAGAAATGTTCTTAAATACAGCACTGAAGCTACAAAAGATTCACAAAGTATAAAATGAGAGCAATTTTGAGCAGTGACAAACTGAGAATGAGTTAAGAGCCATAAAAAGAAACAATATCTTGGATGTATATTCAAATACTACAAGTCAGATTACTGCAGTATTTTGTCATTTATTTAATAGTCATGTATACTCAATTCACTTTAATGAAATGAACATTTAACAAAGAGCTGTCAAGCTTTTAAAAGATTTGATTTTTTCTGGATTAGGTAGATAACAGATTCAGACTTGGCAATGGAATATTTTGCAAACAAAGCCACAATAACCAGTTATTCTTGGGAAAAGTGTGTGTAGTTTGGAGGCTGGCGGTGTGTAACTTCCTGAAACAGCCCAAATGCAGAAGAAAACAAAAATCTGGTTGATAGTTGTTCCTGATTTGATAGTAATAGTCTTTTCATTTGTAGAAATTTTTGAAAAGATCACAAAGTTCCAGAACTCAGGTCTAGTTCAGATTTTCAGATTTAAAACACTGATAGGATTTCCTTAGGATGGCAATGATCAAATAATTAAATAACTTAATGTCCCAGTAAAATTCACATTATATTGGTATTTACTTCAACAATGTAATTATTTACATTAGGAAAGTTAGGAGAGTTGTTGTTTAGTCCCTAAGCCTTGTCCAACTCTTTTGTGACCCTAAGGAGTGTAGCCCACCAGGTTCACAACACACTCAAATTATTGCTCAATAAAAGCATAATCCATGATTATATATATATTTGTAAAAATTAATCAAAATTAGTGGACTCTTTAAATTGCCTTTTCACTTTTCCTCTTTTGAACTCTTCGATAATTTAAGATGGAAAAAAAGACTTAAAAATAGGTCATAATGATATTGCAGCTAACAAAAATAACATTAAATACACTTAATACTTTAATAGTTATTAAAAGTTTCACGTCACAACAACTATTTTGAGTGTAACAAGAGCTTGTTGTAATTTGAATTCATTAGGGCTGAAATAATTGTCCTTTGTTTCTACTTCTCTATATTTTTGCAATACTTACCAGCATTGTTCTCTAATATTAATCAACTCAGATAATTTCAGTTTCCAGCATTCCCCTCTATGGGAACACCTTCTCTTAAAACTTCAAATGCTAAAAAAGGCTTATAAGAAATGGAAAAGACATTGAGAATAATTATGAGGAACACGAGTTTGTCATCCTGAGAGCTAGGGAGATTTGTTTTTCTTTTTTTCGTTTCCCAGGCCTATAACTGAACCGCCAGGTAAAGTCAGAGGTCTTTTTAGGGAGGTTGGGAGAGCTCTCCCGCTTCTCTTTGTATTCCATTTTGCCCTCCACCTTCCTCCTCCCTGCCCCCTCACTCTTTCCTCCAGACCCCATTTCTTCGAGCTTTCAGAGTGGTGCTCTCACTGGTGAAAAAGAAGGGTCAAGATTTTCCAACTTTCCCCAGGGTCCCACCCTTCCCACCTCACCGGCCGCCGCGGGAGGAGGACCGGGCGGACCGGGCGCACACGTGGGAAGAGGGTGGTATCCCAACGGCCGCGTCCCGGGTGGGGGAGGGGAGGGGATCCTGTTCCCTGCCCCCGCCCCCCGGCGGTGACAGCGCGGGGAACCGGCCGGCGGAGGTGAGCCGCCGCGGGCAGAGACCGGGGCGGGGCCGGGGGCGGGGCTGCCAGGTCGAGCAGGTCTGCTCCGCTCTACCGCGCGCCCAAATCGCGCAGTCCGTCGGCCAGCTAGCACGGTCGTCTGACCCCCGAACACCTCGCTGCAGTCCTCTCGACGCGGACCCGCGCGTCCCACGCCTCACGCCGTCCGGCCGGCCAGTGGCTTGCGACGACCTACTCTGTCCGCTCGTCCTCGCGGCAGCCCTCGACCCGCCTGGCGCCCTCGCGCTCTAGCGCCCTGGTCCTCGGCGCGCGCAGCATGGCGCCCCGCCAGGTCCTCGCTTTCGGGCTCCTGGTCGCCGCGGCGACGGCGGCGGTGGCCGCTGCCCAGGAAGGTGAGGAGCGGAGTCGTGGGGATAGGAGGACCGGGGGTCGGGGCGGGGGCGGTGGTGGTGGCGGTCCTCGGTGCCCTAGATGGAGACTGCGGGGAAGGGGCCGCGCTTTCCCGCCTGGAGATGGACGGCGCGGGGCTGCCCAGGCCCCCTGGGGGTGGGAGGTGGCGGGAAGGCGCCCACTCGCGCGGCGGGAGGGAGCAGCCTCGCTTGGCGCTCTGCTCGCCTCTCTGGGAAAATGGCCCAGGGCCGGGTCGGAGGGACCGGTAGGGAACAGCGGCCGCGTTCGCCGCCGCCTCGGCGCGCCCACCTCCTCCGGCCCCTGCGCACTTGAGGTTTTGTCGAGGCGGAAACCTGCCCGGGCCGGGAGGGGACTCTGCCACGGCGGCCTTCGGCCCCGCCCCTCCCCGGGCACCTGCGGCGGGCCCCGGATGTGTCTCAGGCGGGGGCCGGTGACTGCGGCGAGGCCTCAGGGGCCGCTATGCACCTGTGCGGGGCGGGAGGAGGGGAGGCGGGGGACGGGGCGTCCTGCCGGGCCCTGACTACCCGGTGTATGGGTATTTTCTCTTTAAGGATTCTGTCAGTAATGCCAAGTTTATTGTAGCAAATCCAGCTATATCGGTAATCGTAAAGAGTTAAAACAATAATGCCACCATTTTAAAAGAATCCTGTAATTAATAATTAGATATATTTTTCTTTCAGACTTTGCTCTAAACATTACCCTAAACCTAAACACATTGTTTTAGGTCTTGATCCCCTCCGTCCTCACCCCCCACATTGTATTCAATTTTCCCTCTCCTTTAGTCTTGAAAAACACGATTAAAATGATATAAAACAATCTATAGCCGGGAAGGTCGCATCATTATCCTAATCTTGGACGTGTAATTTGATTCCAGGTTTTCTTACTCTGGAATAAACATCTTGGCCGCCATCTCTTGATTTATTTGTAAGGTGGTGGCTAGCAGTGAGGTGTCGTTTAACCAGATTTCTGGAGAGGCTTTTATTTTTATAGTCTCACCAACAGGGTTCGGCCTAATTCATTATACTTTCAAAATAATGCAGTTTAATCAACTCATGTTATTTCAAGTTCAGTCTGAGACTGAATACTTGATTTTAAATTGCTTTATAGTGGGAATTCTCTGGCGGTCCAGCGATTAAGACTCAATGCTTCCACTGCAGAAGGCTCTGGGTAGGACCTCTAGGTTGGGGAACTAAGATTCCGCATGCCCTGCGGCAGGACCAAAACAAATTGCTTTAAAGTGATAACAGCTGCTGTAGGAGTATGTTCAGAAAGTGTGTGCCTGATTGTCGTTTTAAAATTTCACGATGTTTAGGCATAACTTTCTGAATATTGAGCTTTAAGCCAACTTTTTCACTCTCCTTTTTCTGGCGTGCTACAATTCATGGGGTCGCAGAGTCGGACACAACTGAGCGACTGAATGGAACTGAACTGAGGCATAACTTTGTTCTCTGAGCAGGTATATAGCATAGTGCAGTGTAAGATTTTTAACTCCTTGAGGACAGCCACTAGACTTTCTTTTTGTGACCCCAATACTGAGTTTAGTGATGGACAGATTGTATAGGTGGTTCATATTGATTATAATTTAAACAGGGAAAATTAAAGACAACTTGAGATATGAAGTTTCAATATATCAGTTCTTCAGCCTGTTAAAGTTAGTGTTTGCTTATAATCTCACACTCTCTTATCTAGACTAATAAAAGAAATTAAATGGCCTTGTCAGTTTGAAGTTAAAATGAGCTTTTGAGATAGTCAAAAAT
Source organism: Capricornis sumatraensis (assembly GCF_032405125.1). NCBI lineage: Eukaryota > Metazoa > Chordata > Mammalia > Artiodactyla > Bovidae > Capricornis > Capricornis sumatraensis. Next base: position 76,854,280 of record NC_091069.1, on the reverse strand, counting down.
ATAAATATTAAACTGACATCCAGGATGGGCTGCTTAATAGCACTTTCAAAATCAGATACTAGGATTTAATTTAGTTAGGAAAGAGGTACCTCCCAATTCAATTGAAAATATAATTTTTCCAAGACACAAAATTGTCCAGGGACTGAGTACTTTTCCATTAAGTCTCAGAAGAAGTATCTTTTATTAATTAAAGGGTGAGAAGAGGGAAGTAATGTGAGTTATTCATAGATCCTAGAATTGGCATTTTAAACTTAATTTTTACTTTATATTGGGATCTAGTTGATTTATAACATACTAGTTTCAGGTATATAGCAAAGTGGTTCAGTTATACAGGTACATATATCCATTTTTTCAGATTCTTTTCCCATATAGGTTATCAAAAAATACTGAGTAGAGTTCCTGTGCTATACAGTAGGCCCTTATTGATTATTTTAAATATAGTAGTGTGTTGTTGATTTTGAGGAAGAGTCATGACCAGCAGGCGAGTGTTTAGCAGGACAGGAGGGAAGAAGCTGAGTCTGGGAGTATCATGAAGGCAAAGCCGAATCTGGTGTTTGGAGGGTTTGTTCTTGGTTTAAAAAAGAAAAGTAGGAAAGCATGCAAATTAGACTGCCTATTTAGCATTGTGTCAGCCACTTCAATTGTAGCTGAAATGTTAAACATTCAGGACCACTCTTCAGGCTGTGTCCTGTAACTTGGGGATTATTGTCAGAACATAACTTAGCTGATTCAACATCAGAGTTGATAGTTGCATCCTCATTTTTAAAGTGGATTTTTTCCCCCCACCAGGATGTGTGTGTGAAAACTACAAACTGACTACAAACTGCTCTGTGAACACGCTCGGTCAGTGCCAGTGTACTTCAGTTGGTACTCACCATTCCGTCATTTGCACAAAATGTGAGTAGAATATCCTCATTGCCTTTAAGTTTTATTTGATTTATACTTCTTTAATTGGTATGTCTTGAGGTGGAAGTGTTTAATTGGCTCAAATCTGAATCATGCTATTTTGTCAACATTGTCTCATCTTTGAAGTTTCTTACAATTTAGAAAGTGAACATGAAAACTTATAAAAATCTGTAATAATCTTTGGCCCTAGGAATTTGGAGTGAATTAAATTTTTTCTTTAAACACAAAACTGCAGTTATTTTTCAGTTTGGGATGATACTTTCCTTTCAGTGGCTACTAAATGCTTGGTGATGAAGGCAGAAATGAGTCGCTCAAAGTCCGGGAGAAGAGGGAAACCAGAGGGCGCCATCCAGAATAATGACGGGCTCTATGATCCCGAGTGTGACGACAAAGGGCTCTTTAAAGCCAAGCAGTGCAATGGCACCTCCACGTGCTGGTGTGTGAACACTGCTGGGGTCAGAAGAACTGATAAGGACAGTGAAATCTCCTGCTCCGAGCCAGTGAGGACCTAGTGAGTTGGGCTGCCTCTATATTACTTGTTTTCATGCTTTTTGAATTCATTTAATTAAATGTACTTTTGAATATGTAATGTGATTTTGTGATTTAGAATTCAAAAGATAGAAAAGAGTGGACAGTGACAATCCCATCTCAATCCTATCCCATCTCAACCCCCTAGTTGCTCAGTTTACTTCTGTAGAATTCATGTCACATGCCATAACCTTCCAGAGATCTTCTGTGAATTTACTAGCAATGTATTATATCTTATTTTTAAATGTTTTTCCTTTTGCTTATATATTTTTACTTAACACTGTTCAGTATTTTAAAGTCGGATTGGTGTTCAGTGTACATGAACAATTTAAGCTACTCATATATTTGCTTATTTATTGTATTTTAAAGTGAGATATGGTTGTTTTAGGGATTATGTAATGAAGAGGAATGGAAACACACTCCAGCTAGTTTAAGCCAAAAAGATTTTATTGGGAGAGACTGAGACTGGAAAGTTACCCTAGCCAAGGCAGGCACTCTCTCCACTTCTGTCTTCTGGAGGCCTGTGGTCACTGTTCTGTTTTCTCTCAGTGCCTTTTTGTCTTTTCACTTGAATGTGGCCCAACATGATCAGCTAAGCCTTGGCTTTACGTGATCTTGACTGTGGTGGCCAGAAGGTCTATGTTAGAATGGCTGACAATGTCTGAGGGCCAGGGAAGAAATGAAGGGCATATCTATAGTATAGATCCTTTTTCTGTTAATTTCCTTGTAATTCCATGTGGGAATTTTGGTATTAGCTTATTAAGAAAATAATATAAAAGGCAGAGTTGTTATGTTTAATCAATTCTGTCTCTTTATAGCTGGATCATCATTGAACTAAAACACAAAACAAGGGAAAAACCTTATGATCTTCAAAGTTTGCAGTCGTAAGTGCTATTAAATGCATTATATTTGTACAGTTGATACTCAGATCTTCCATCTTACACCGTTAGATAAAGTCTCATTACTTTTTCATATTTCTGAAACACAGGATAATATAAATAGTATTTTTTAACTTTAAAAGATAGAGGTATAAGAATTGTACAGATTCTTACACAGTAACCTTTGCTCAGATTCACCAGTGAAGATTTTGCCATATTTTATGAGTATGCATGTGTGTGTGTACTTTCTGTGTCGATCTGTGTATAAATATTATTTCTGCAGAACCATTTGAGAGCAAATTCTAGATAACATGCATCCTGGTCCCTAAATACTATAGTGTATCTTTTCCTAGAAAAAAAAGGCATTCTCTGACATAATCACTGTACAGTTATCAAATTCAGGAAATTTAACATTAAACCACATTGTTCCAGTTTTCCCAATATTTTTTGTGGCAAATTTTTCCCTTCTAACTCAGAACCCAGTCTATGATCATGCATTTAGTTGTTAGGATCGTTCAGTCTCTTTAAATATGGAACACTGCTTTGGCCTTTGTGTTTCCAGTAAAACTGAAAATTTTAATATTCAAATTATAAACCATGACATTGATATTTTTGAAGAGTATGGCCAAATTATTTTATAGACTGTCCTTCAATTTTGGATTGGTCTCATGTTTCCTCATAATTAAATACAAGTAATGCATTTTTGACAAAAAAACTACTTACAATGATCTTGTGTCCCTCTCAGTACTTCACACTGGGAGGCACACAAGGTCAGCTTGTGCCTTCACTAGTGATGTTAACTGTGGTCGGGGTCCATGAGGTTTCTCCTCTGTGGAGTTACCATTTTTCTCTTTGTAATTAATGTAATCTGTGAGCAGGTACTTGGATACTGTGTAAATGTCCTGTTTCTATTAAAACTAGAACTCAACAGTTTTTGCATCATTGTGAATTATTATTTTTGGAATATGGATTATTTTGATGATAGTTGCAAAATGGCATAATTTTTTTTCTATTTACAGTGCACTCAAGGAGGTAATCACAAATCGTTATCAACTGGATCCAAAATATATCACAAATATTCTGGTGAGATTTTTTTTGTTTTGAAGCAGATGGGCTTTAACAGAGAGTTGGTTGGACAGTCTGGTTAGGGTATGATTTTTGATAGTGGTTGAACTGTATTTGAATAACACTGTAAGCCCTGGGCTCTTATCTAAAGAATCCCCTGTTATTGCTTTTCTTCCATACTCTTGTAAAACCTCAGTTTACCCTTACAGAAAAGGTAGTGTCTCTTAAGTTTCCCCAGCACATGCCAGTCTTTTTACCTTGGAAAATCTCTCTCTCTCGTTGCTTTTGGCAATATTTATTTTTGTTGTTATTGTTGTTCAATTGCTCAGTTGTGTCTGATTCTCTGCGACCCCATGGATTGCAGCAGGCCAGGCTTCCCTGTCCTTCATTATTGACTGGAGTCTGCTCACATTCATGTCTGCTGAGTCAGTGATGCCATCCAGCCATCTCATCCTCTGTCACCCGTTTCTGCCCTCAGTCTTTCCTAGCATCAGGGTCTTCTCTAGTGAGTCGCTCTTCACATCAGGTAGCCAAAGTATTGGAGCGTCAGCTTCAGCATCAGTCCTTCCAGTGAATATTCAGGGCTGATTTCCTTTAGGAGTGACTAGTTGCTTTAGGATTGACTACTTACTTTAGGATGCTACTTAGTCCTATTGTCTTTGGTTTCAGGAGCTAGTCTTTAACCAGTTAGCCCTTCCTTAATTCTTTCAACTCTACTTGAAAAATGCTCGAATAGTGTGATGGAATTCTTTCAAGGCAAAAAATTGATATCATTTTTTAAAAGACTTTTTGGTAGGGATATGTTTTTTTCCTTCCTAAAAGCAGAACATGGTAAATGCTTTTGGATTGCATTTCTTTAGCATTTTAGTAAATGAGGTACTTTAATATCTTGTTCAAAATCTTTTCAGGAAAAGAAAATTCTCTTTTGAAAAAAAACTATAATTATCTTTGTTTGCATTGCTATTTTATTCTATCCCTTGGATTGATTTAAAACCTTCCAAAGATTTTGATGTTATTGTTAATGATAAACCAAATTATCCACTAATGACAAGAAACACCAGCGTATGCAGGTTACAGACAGTCAAACACTGAATATTCTGATTGTTGAACAATGATATATTCATAGTTTTTGTTATAGTAAGATTAATTTGTATTTTTTACTCCCCGCCCCGCCAGTATGAGAATGATGTTATCACTATTGATCTGGTACAAAATTCTTCTCAGAAAACTCAGAATGATGTGGATATTGCTGATGTGGCTTATTATTTTGAAAAAGATGTGAGTATAATCTTTATTTTATCCCCGTTTTAGAAATGTCTTTCATCTATTTCTCTACTTTTAGATCAACCATTATGAATAAATCTTCTCCAAGTGGTTCTCATGTGGCAATTAACTTTGTCCTCCTTTTCGTTCACATGCACCTTTCTTATACACTTTTTTACTTGTTCGTATATTTATGCCTTTTTATCAAACTGTTATGCCTAGAATATCTTCTCTCTTACGATTCTTGTTACCTCTTTGGCAGTTATATAGCTTGTGAGTCGTCTTCCCTATTATAATTTCTATGAACAAGAGATTCTGTAAAAATTGCTGTTTAACTGGTGGGATTAAAATGTGTGTTTAAACTTTAATATACTAAAGTGAGCTATTTTCTGATGAAATTTGGGATTCACTTTAAAATAACCAGGCTAGGGAATTACCTGGCCATCCAGTGGTTAGGACTCTGTGCTTTCACTGCCAAGGGCCCAAGTTCAATCTCTGGTCATGGAGCTAAGATCTCATAAACTGTCCAGTGTAGCCAAGAAAACCAAAAAAGTACCCAGGCCAAGGGGAGGCTAGGGGGTTGGGAGAGAAGGAAGAATAGATAAAATTGGCCCTGTTTATATATTATTGAAACTGCGTAATAGGTATATGGACCTCATTATACTATAATTTTTACTTTTATATATGTTTGGAAATTTCCTGTCATAAATTTTTTTTTTTTTTTTTTTAATTTCAATGGGTGAGACTGTTATCACCAAAACCATAAAGATTCTTGGCAGCAGTTCTTTTGGTACATAATTGGCACATAATTCATGGCTGTGGTAGGTTTTTCTTAACTATTTTAAATTGCTTTTCTCCTCAATATAGGTTAAAGATGAATCCTTGTTCCATTCCAAAGGGATGGACCTGAAAGTAAATGGGGAACTACTGGATCTGGATCCTGGTCGAACTTCAATTTACTATGTTGATGAAAAACCACCTGAATTTTCCATGCAGGGTCTACAAGCTGGTATTATTGCCGTCATTGTGGTTGTGGTAGTAGCAGTTATTGCTGGAATCATTGTGCTGGTGAGTTTGGAACAAGTAAAATTTCATTTAAGGATCTTTTCTTTCAAGAAATGGTGATAATATGAAAGAGCCTCAACCATGTTCAAAATAAGTTAATGAAACAAAATCTTCATTTGTGTACTCCTTTATGCTGAATGAATTTCTGGCCCCTTTTGGTAAAATAGTCTGCCTTATGAAGCAAGAAAGGATGCTGATCTGAGAAAAGCTTATAGCTGAGCCCTTCACAGGTCGGTTATGTTGCCAGTGAGTATCCAGTGGCCTTTAGGTGTCCTCACTGCACACAGGAGTACAATTTAACACTCTTGCCAGGTTAAGTGCCAAATAGTCTGAATTTCCAAACCACTCAGTAAGATGAAACTGCATTTCACTGAACACACTGTGGACACATGTTAACACTGAAACACAGTGTTAGCATAAAAAAGAGTTAAAAGAGATAAACATGAAGCCACAGTTTAAATAAAACAGTAAATTGAACTTAGCAGTGCTTCAGAAGAAGACCATATCACCTGAGGAAGCAGGGTTTGTTGTAGATACGTAAGGAAATCTTACCAACGTGACAGAATAAAGACATAGATTTGAGGGTATATGACAGCTTACAGTTTTTTGGTATCCATCTGGAAGAAAACAAAAGATGGATTCCTATTTCACCCCACCAGAGCTGGCCACATTGCTCAGCTGTGTGTGAATAGCACCTTCTGAAGCACAGCAGCACAAAAGGAGTGGGCCAGTTCACTCGTGTTCAAACACAAATTCTGGATGGGTTATAGTTCAAAATGTTAAAGAGTAAAATAAGTCTCAAAATTAATTTATGAAATGTTTGTACAACCTTGTAGTAAAAGAAACCAAGTAAGGTGGGAAATCTGGAGTCCATGAAGGAAGTCATATATTTGACTTCATTGAAATTAAGTATTTTATATGGCAGAGATGCTGTAAAGTGAAAAAAAAAAATGTATATCAATGATAGGCTCAGGGAAAATATTCACTATGAATAAAACAAACAAAGGTTATTATGCATAATATATAAAGAGTTCTTACAAACTGATGAAACTAAAGAAAGAAATGGTAATAGGTGTGAGTAGACAATTTACAGAAAAGGAATTCCAGACGGCAAATAAATACATGAAAGGTTGATCATAGGAATCTAATTGTCCTACAGAAATAAAAGCACAAGTAATAAGGAAGCATGGTCATGGTCATGTATTTTGTTGCTAGTAAGGATGAATCTGGAAACAGCCTCAGTATACATCCAGGGGAGAATGGATAAGTAAACTCTGGGGCATCCATGCTGTGGAATAAAATGGCTACTAAAGAGAAAGAGTTCTATCCATAGCTTTTGATCTGGAAGAGTTCCTGTGATGTGGATACAGGCTTTGTAAAGAGGGAAATTATATTGCATGGTCCCATTTTTAGACCCCCAAAACTTACATGCATACATGTTATATTTGTATTAGGACGGAACAAGATGTGGAAGAATGAACAGTAGGCTGTTAAATTTCACTGAAGATTGTTCATTGTTTTCTTGATGCATTTAAAACCAATATCTATGGATTTTAAAATTAAATTTGTTCAGATCAGAATTGTGTTCATTAAAAGTATGTATGTCAATTTAGACTAACTTTTTGTTTGGGTAGCAGTCCTCAAATAGTAATCATTTTTCTTCCACTTAGGTTGTGTCCAGAAAGAAAAGCATGACAAAGTATGAGAAAGCTGAGGTAAGTGGGTTATTTAATTAAAAGGCCCTTGTTTAATTTCTTATTCCTCATAATCACTATACCTTCTAGACACTAATGGATCTCAACTACACTTGAGTCCCTACAGTGTAGACCTTAGGATCTTAGGGAGAGTCTCACAGTACAGACCAGATTATATTGAATTCTGACCACTTAATACCTGGGTGAGTTGTTTAACTTCCTTTAAGCCTCCATGTTTCCTTTATCTGTAAGATGGGATGATAGTACAGACCCTTTGTAAGGATTAAATAGAGTGATCTGTATAAAGTGTCAATCCCACGCTTGCCACACAGCGAGATGTTTGCCATCTGGAGTAGTTGTCATTACCTTGTCTTGGTTCTGTCTACAATTAATTTTGCAACCTGAGACAAAAATCATTTAATTTTAAAGTTCAATTCCCTCACCCATAAAAAAGACTGATAATAGAAAATGGTTCTTCCTTAAATTTTTAGCTTACCTTCTACTTCTGTCTGACTGGCCATCTTATCACTAAAAAGCAATTTGGGGACTTCCTTGATGGCTCAGTGGTAAAGAATCTGCCTGCCAATGCAGGATACATGAGTTCAATCCCTGATCCAGAAAGATCCCACATGCCGCAGAGCAACTAAGCCCATGTGCCTCAACTTTTAAGCCTGTGCCCTGGAGCCTGGGGACCCCAACTACTGAAGCCCTGGAGCCCTAGAGCTTGTACTCTGCAGCAAGAGAAGCCACTGCAGTGAGAAGCTCGGGCACTGAAACTAGAGAGTAAGCCCTGTTCTCCACAACCAGAGAAAGACCCGGCACAGCCAAAAATACATAAATAACTAAAGTTCTTTAAAAAAAAAAAAAAAAAAGCAATTTGGATCATGTATTCAATGTATATTTCCTTGTAGTACACTTTTAAAAAAATTTTAATGTCATAAATGTGGAAGAGAATTTTCTTGCTTTTTGTTTTTTAAGCTATTTTCAGAATGAACAAAAAATTAAATTATTAAAATTTTTTTTTCTCTTTTCCCCTCTTATTTCAGATAAAGGAGATGGGTGAGATGCATAGGGAACTCAATGCATAACACTAGTTTGAAGAATAACTACAAGAAGGGAAATTAGTAAACAGACTCAGATTATAAACATGCGCATGGGGCAAAGAGAAGATCTTTGAAGACCACTGTTGTGTTGTTAGTTAACCTCATATGTTTGTACTAGTTAAACCTGTACTCAAAATATAAACAGTTTGAAATTGACTTTACCAATCTTAAAATTTGACTACAAGTGTCCTATAGATACAGATCTAAAACCCAGAATTTGGACTGATAGTTTGAATTATTTATGCCTAACATTGAAGGGCATGCATTAAATATGCTTCCACAGTAGTATGAATGACTACTGTCTTGTCCATTTGTGATTAAATAGCTGCTTTCCTACTTACTTTGAGTCTTGTACATATAACTTTTTTTATGAACTATGAAATAAACATTAAAAAGTTTCTTAACTTTTGAATCACACTGAATCAAATTTCATAGTATACACATAAGATAATAGGTTAAGAAATGCTCTCAATGCTAGCTACAAATTAGAATTTGCATGAGTCCTTATAATCACGGATGTATGCTTATATGTGTGCTAAGTGGGTTGGCATTTCCTCCTCCAGATAATCATGTATACTCAATATAAAATTTATAATGTAATGTATAACTTCTACACAGAAAAAACAAGCAATTTTATTCTGAATCCATCTAAGATTCTATTTCAGACAAAGTGGCATTTTGGCAGACTAATACCTTAAGGCTGCATTGATGGACAGTGTTGTGGAACGTGAATTCCATGTTTGGTTGTATTAGAAGCACCAGTTTTTCAATGGAATAATTATGGTACAAACACATTTTATATGAAGTTAAAGTATCCTGAAATATTTTGCTTTTTGATAAGAAACTTTTGAAAATACTATGAAAATTTTAAAAGCTGTATTTAAGCATTTACCTACGATTTTTATCCCTTCCGTAGTAGGCAGAATTCTAGGATGGCCCCTAAGATTTCTTACCCATGATATATATGCTCTATAGAATTCCTTCCCTTGGAGTGTGGGCAGGATCTGTGATATGATAAGGTGATAACTCCCGAGATTCAGTTACATGGCAAAGGCAAAGGGATTTTCCAGATGCAGTTATGATCCCTCTTCACTTGACTCAAAAGGGAGATTACAAAAGAGTGCCTGAAAGTAGGAGACAAAAAGCGGAAGTAGATGTACTTTCTTGTTAACTGTAAAGCAGACTGCCATGTTTTGGAGAGAGTTGCGTATCAGGAAATGGCTGGGCAACCGTGGCTGCTGAGGGCCTCAGTCGCTCAACCATGGAAGTGAATTCTCAAATGAGCTCAGAAGAGGACTACGGCTCTTGATGAGATTGCACCCTGGTGACATTTTCACTGCAGTCTTGAGACCCTGATGAAAACACACTATGCTTGGACTCCTTTCTCAGAAAGTGAAGTGATAAATGTTTATTAAGATGCTAAATTTGTCATAATTTGTTATGCAGCAACAAAAATCAGTCCTCGAAAGTAATGAGAACTTTAAAGACAAATAGACAAATATGAAAATGGTAGATAAAAGGAACAGCCATTACCCTAGCTCTGAGACAGCACCCAGAGAAGAAACCGTATACACCCTGGGCTGGAGTTCAGACCTGGGAGAGGGCTGATGAAGAGACCTGTGGCTCGATCAAGAGCAGAGAAGTCCCTGTGGTGCTGCACTGGCAGAACTTGTCGAAAATCTTTTGGAATTTACTGGAAAAATTTGCCCTCAAGAACAGGAGTCATCAAACTACAGCCTGCAGCCTGGTCTATCACTTGTTTTCAAAACTGGGAGCTAGAAGGTTTTTGCAGTTTTAACTGGTTGAAGAAAAATGGAAAGGATATTTCACTATATGTAAAATATTACACGGAATAAAAATTTCAGTGTCCACAAAGTTACTGGAGCACTGCTACACTCACTTGTTCATGTGTTGAGTGTGGCTGTTTTTCACTACAAGGGCAGCTAATTGTGACAGACTGACCTAATGGGAAGTAAAGCCTCACTACTCCGGCCCTTTACAGAAGTTTGTTGACCCCTGTTCTAGGGTGCTAAGGGAAAGATCTGACACCTAAGGCACTGTACAAAGCTGTCTTTTACAGTTGGGGTGGTGCTCAGGGAAGCTGCCATCAGCTGCCCAGGGCTGCAGAATCCCTGGGTGCTGCCACAGCTGGGCACTGGGGGGAAGTGGCGGGTGCCACAAGGGAAACAATACCCTTTCCTTTTGCAGTGTTGCTCCAGCGCCCTCTTCTGACAAAGCTTCAGAGCAGGCACAAAAGGCGAATTGAGCTTGTTCAGTTGCTAAGTCATGTCCAACTCTTTTGCAACCCCATGGACTGTAGCCCACCCAGCTCCTCTGTCCATGGGATTTCCCAGGCAAGAATGCTGGAGTGGGTTGCCATTTCCTTCTCCAGGGGATCTTCCCGACTCAGGGATGGATCCCAGGTCTCTTGTATCACCTGCATTGGCAGGCAGATTCTTTTCCACTTGTGCCACTTGGAGTGCCCAATGACCTCATCACCTTCCTACAAAAACCTAGTGCATCACTTATATCCTCAGAATCAGTTAGTGACATTGTCACCATGTAACAAGTCCTAAATTCTTTTTTCTCTCTTACCTTCTCCATCGTTTTGGTCATCAGTCCCCGAGATTCTCCCTCAGGAATAAGTCTACCTCCAATCTACCTTCCCTTAACACATTTATACTGAACTCTTCGCCACCAGCCTATTCCCTCTCTAGCCCAGATCAGTGGCTCAGATGGTGAAGAGTCTGCCTGCAATGCGGGAGACCCAGATTTGATCCCTGGGTCAGGAATACCCCCTGGAGAATGGAATGGCAACCCACTCCAGTATTCTTGTCTGGAAGATCACATACATGGAGGAGCCTGACAGGCCCCAATCCATGGGGTCACAAAGAGTCAGACATGACAGTGACTAACACTTTGCCACCAATCTATTCCCTTTCTAGCCTAAATGCTACATTGCTCCCAGAACAATTTGCCTAAAGTTGATCACAGCATTTTTCTACCCCTTCCTCCTCCAGTCTGTCCTTGCACTGGGTGCTCCTTCCCCTTTTGGCTGCCCAGCATCCCATCCCCTCTTCCATTTGGGGAGAATTCTGTGTATGGTATTGGTGGGAGCCAATTCTTCACCTCCCTCTGCAGAAGTTAAAGAGCAGTGATGTTCCCTCTGCCCTGAGCATCTAGGGCACAGGCATCCCTACCTAGGACTTGAAATCTTGTGACAAAAAGGGAACACAGTTGAGAAAACTCTCATGGGCAGTGGTGGGGTGAGACCAATGGCATACACAGGAGTGGTCTCTGAATGGCATCCAGTCCTCTAGCTACGGTCTCTCTGCCTGGCCTCCCTTGGTCCCTCCTTTGTCTCCATTTCACAACTTTACCACTTGCCTAGGTGTAATTTTACTTAATATAAAGCTCTCTTCACTCCCAGTCTTTCCTGTGTATTATTCCCAGAACAACACAAACAGTCAAAATATATTTTATTTCCCATTATACTCCAATATATCCAACTTTGCTATATGCAAAATTTTTCTTTCCATTCCTCAAATGTTCCTGTTCCTAGGTCCTTTTATACTTTGCTTGGGCTCGACCATATCTTTTCTCTTTTGTTTTTTAATTGAGGTATAGCTGATGTACAATGTTACCTAAGTTTCGGGTGTACCACAGTGATTCACAATTTTTAAAGGTCATAGTCTTACGTTGTTTCTTACATCTGCAGTATCCTCTACTTAGTCAAGGCCCAGCTTAAGATCCCCTTTCATGACGGCTTTCTTAACACTGTAGCCTCAACTCTTTCTACTTCTTTCAACACAAAGGTTAGGATATGCTACCCCCAAATATGCCACTTCTGGTGTAAGAGTTCTTTTTGCCAAAGGCAAATGACAACAGATGCAGAAAAAATTCTTCACCGACCTCTTATGTGCCTGAAATCAGGACATAAATTTCCCTTTGTGAAGGTGCTTCCCCTTGAATCATTCTTTGAACCAGAGATGGAGAGTTGACACTGAGATGAGTTTGCATAACCAGGCCCTGATACAGTAACCCTATCCTCTACTAGTTCTCCTATATATTTCGTGGTTACTTCCTGAAAACGTTATCATCTCTGGAAGGACAAATCCTCTCTCCTTTGTTAAAAGAATATATAAGACCTTGAGGATATATATATATATATATATATATATATATATATATACACACACACAACTGATTATTTGATATTTGCATTTCTGTGAACTGCTGTGCATGGATCAGTTCAGTTTAGTCACTCAGTCGTGTCTGACTCTTTGCGAACCCATGAATTGCAGCACGCCAGGCCTCCCTGTCCATCACCAACTCCTGGAGTTCACTCAGATTCACGCCCATCGAGTCAGTGATGCCATCCAGCCATCTCATCCTCTGTCGTCCCCTTCTCCTCCTGCCCCCAATCCCTCCCAGCATCAGGGTCTTTTCCAATGAGTCAGCTCTTCGCATGAGGTGGCCAAAGTACTGGAGTTTCAGCTTTAGCATCATTCCTTCCAAAGAAATCCCAGGGCCAGTCTCCTTCAGAATGGACTGGTTGGATCTCCTTGCAGTCCAAGGGACCCTCAAGAGTCTTCTCCAACACCACAGTTCAAAAGCATCAATTCTTCGGTGCTCAGCTTTCTTCACAGTCCAGCTCTCACATCCATACATGACTACTGGAAAAACCATAGCCTTGACTAGACAGACCTTAGTCGGCAAAGTAATGTCTCTGCTTTTGAATATGCTATCTAGGTTGGTCATAACTTTCCTTCCAAGGAGTAAGCGTCTTTTAATTTCATGGCTGCAGTCACTGTCTGCAGTGATTTTGGAGCCCCAAAAAAATAAAGTCTGACAGTGTTTCCACTGTTTCCCCATCTATTTCCCATGAAGTGATGGGACCGGATGCCATGTATATATTCATAAAAATTGTGCCTTTTCCCCCATTAATCTGTCTATTGTTAGTTTAACTCAAACTCACATTCTCCCAGTCACTGAACTTGAGAGTGAAGAGACAGTTTTCCCTCCTCAATAAACACAACACATTCTGTAGATATAACATAATTTCAATTATTTCCGATCATCCTAAAACATGCCCCCGCCTGCTAACAATTCCCACTGACCCTGAAGCTGCCATTCCTATCTCTTTTCCTTTTATCAAGCTTCATAAATAGAAATAGTACATTGTGTTTTCAAACCACAGAGTATCTGTTGCCTATATCAACCTACCAAAGACCTTTCTGAAAAACAGACTTCTTTAGATTCTTTGCCTACCTTTACATTGGGTTATTTATCTATTATTGAGTTGTAAGATTTCTCTATATATTCTGGATACAAATCCTTTGTCATATATATAATTTCCAAACATTTTTTCAGAAGAAGATACAGAGCACATGAAAAGATCCTCAATATCATTAGTCATTAAGGAAATGAAAATCAAATCCACGATAAGATACCATTCATGCCCATTAGATGGCTAGAATCAAAAAGACACACAGGAACAAGTGTGGGTGAAGATGTGGTAAAGTTAGAACCCTTATACATTGCTGAAGAGAATGTAAAATGTTTCAGGCATTTTGGAAAGCAGTTTTGCAATTCCTCAAGATGTTAAACATAGCAGGTTAAACATACAGGTTATAGTTTACCAGTTCAGTTCAGCTCAGTTCAGTCGCTCAGTTGTGTCTGACTCTTTGCGAACCCATGAATTGCAGCACGCCAGGCCTCCCTGTCCATCACCAACTCCTGGAGTTCACTCAGATTCACGCCCATCGAGTCAGTGATGCCATCTAGCCATCTCATCCTCTGTCGTCCCCTTCTCCTCCTGCTCCCAATCCCTCCCAGCATTAAAGTATTTTCCAATGAGTCAGCTCTTTGCACGAGGTGGCCAAAGTACTGGAGTTTCAGCTTTAGCATCATTCCTTCCAAAGAAATCCCAGGGCCAATCTCCTTCAGAATGGACTGGTTGGATCTCCTTGCAGTCCAAGGGACCCTCAAGAGTCTTCTCCAACACCACAGTTCAAAAGCATCAATTCTTCGGTGCTCAGCCTTCTTCACAGTCCAACTCTCACATCCATACATGACCACAGGAAAAACCACAGCCTTGACTAGACGGACCTTAGTCGGCAAAGTAATGTCTCTGCTTTTGAATATGCTATCTAGGTTTGTCATAACTTTCCTTCCAAGGAGTAAGCATCTTTTAATTTCATGGCTGCAGTCACCATCTGCAGTGATTTTGGAGCCCCCAAAAATAAAGTCTGACACTGTTTCCCCATCTATTTCCCATGAAGTGATGGGACCAGATGCCATGATCTTCGTTTTCTGAATGTTGAGCTTTAGGCCAACTTTTTCACTCTCCTCTTTCACTTTCATCAAGAGGCTTTTTAGTTCCTTTTCACTTTCTGCCATAAGGGTGGTGTCATCTGCATATCTGAGGTTATTGATATTTCTCCCGGCAATCTTGATTCCAGCTTGTGTTTCTTCCAGTCCAGCGTTTCTCATGATGTACTCTGCATAGAAGTTAAATAAGCAGGGTGATAATATACAGCCTTGATGTACTCCTTTTCCTATTTGGAACCAGTCTGTTGTTCCATGTCCAGTTCTAACTGTTGCTTCCTGACCTGCATACAGGTTTCTCAAGAGGCAGGTCAGGTGGTCTGGTATTCCCATCTCTTTCAGAATTGTCCACAGTTTATTGTGATCCACACAGTCAAAGACTTTGGCATAGTCAATAAAGCAGATGTTTTTCTGGAACTCTCTTGCTTTTTCCATGATCCAGCGGATGTTGGCAATTTGATCTCTGGTTCCTCTGCCTTTTCTAAAACCAGCTTGAACATCAGGAAGTTCATGGTTCACGTATTGCTGAAGCCAGGCTTGGAGAATTTTGAGCATTACTTTACTAGCATGTGAGATGAGTGCAATTGTGTGGTAGTTTGAGCATTCTTTGGCATTGCCTTTCTTTGGGATTGGAATGAAAACTGACCTTTTCCAGTCCTGTGGCCACTGCAGAGTTTTCCAAACTTGCTGGCATATTGAGTGCAGCACTTTCACAGCATCATCTTTCAGGATTTGAAATAGCTCAACTGGAATTCCATCACCTCCACTAGCTTTGTCGTAGTGATGCTTTCTAAGGCCCACTTGACTTCACATTCCAGGATGTCTGGCTCTAGATGAGTGATCACACCATCATGATTATCTGGGTCATGAAGATCTTTTTTGTACAGTTCTTCCGTGTATTCTTGCCACCTCTTCTTGATATCTTCTGCTTCTGTTAGGTCCAGACCATTTCTGTCCTTTATCGAGCCCATCTTTGCATGAAATGTTTCCTTGGTATCTCTAATTTTCTTGAAGAGATCTCTAGTCTTTCCCATTCTGTTCTTTTCCTCTATTTCTTTCCATTGATTGCTGAAGAAGGCTTTCTTATCTCTTCTTGCTATTCTTTGGAACTCTGCATTCAGATGCTTGTATCTTTCCTTTTCTCCTTTGCTTTTTGCTTCTCTTCTTTTCACAGCTATTTGTAAGGCCTCCCCAGACAGCCATTTTGCTTTTTTGCATTTCTTATCCATGGGGATGGTCTTGATCCCTGTCTCCTCTACAATGTCATGAACCTCATTCCATAGTTCATCAGGCACTCTATCTATCAGATCTAGGCCCTTAAATCTATTTCTCACTTCCACTGTATAATCATAAGGGATATGATTTAGGTCATACCTGAATGGTCTAGCGGTTTTCCCTATTTTCTTCAATTTGAGTCTGAATTTGGTAATAAGGAGTTCATGATCTGAGCCACAGTCAGTTCCTGGTCTTGTTTTTGTTGACTGTGTAGAGTTTCTCCATCTTTGGCTGCAAAGAATATAATCAGTCTGATTTCAGTGTTGACCATCTGGTGATGTCCATGTGTAGAGTCTTCTCTTGTGTTGTTGGAAGAGGGTGTTTGCTATGACCAGTGCATTTTCTTGGCAAAACTCTATTAGTCTTTGCCCTGCTTCATTCTACATTCCAAGGCCAAATTTGCCTGTTACTCCAGGTGTTTCTTGACTTCCTACTTTTGCATTCCAGTCCCCTGTAATGAAAAGGACATCTTTTTTGGGTGTTAGTTCTAAAAGGTCTTGTAGGTCTTCATAGAACCGTTCAACTTCAGCTTCTTCAGCGTTACTGGTTGGGGCATAGACTTGGATTACCATGATATTGAATGGTTTGCCTTGGAGACGAACAGAGATCATTCTGTCGTTTCTGAGGTTGCATCCAAGTACTGCATTTCGGACTCCTGTTGATCATGATGGCTACTCCATTATTTCTGAGGGATTCCTGCCCTCAGTAGTAGATATAATGGTCATCTGAGTTAAATTCACCCATTCCAGTCCATTTTAGTTCGCTGATTCCTAGAATGTTGACGTTCACTCTTGCCATCTCCTGTTTGACCACTTCCAATTTGCCTTGATTCATGGACCTGACATTTCAGGTTCCTATGCAATATTGCTCTTTACAGCATCGGACCTTGCTTCTATCACCAGTCACATCCACAGCTGGGTATTGTTTTTGCTTTCCTCCATCCCTTCATTCTTTCTGGAGTTATTTCTCCACTGATCTCCAGTAGCATATTGGGCACCTACTGACCTAGGGAGTTCCTCTTTCAGTATCCTGTCATTTTGCCTTTTCATACTGTTCATGGGGTTCTCAAGGCAAGAATACTGAAGTGGTTTGCTATTCCCTTCTCCAGTGGACCACATTCTGTCAGACCTCTCCACTATGATCCGCCCGTGTTGGGTTACCCCACCGGCATGGCTTAGTTTCATTGAGTTAGACAAGGCATGAGGACTACAATTAAACATACATTAAAAAGTGTGATCCAGCAATCCCACTTTTAGGTATATATCCACTAGAAATAAAAATGGACATATGTACACATAGGAACTTATAAATGAACATTCATAGCAGCATTATTCATGATGGCCAAAATGTGGAAATAACCCAAATGTCCACTGACTGATGAATAAATAGAAAAAACGTGGTATAGTCATACAATGATATACTGCTGCTAAGTCACTTCAGTCTTTTCTGACTCTGTGTGACCCCATAGACGTTAGCCCACCAGGTCCCCCGTCCCTGGAATTCTCCAGGCAAGAACACTGGAGTAGGTTGCCATTTCCTTCTCCAATGCATGAAAGTGAAAAGTGAAAGAGAAGTCGCTCAGTCACGTCCGACTCTTCACGACCCCATGGACTGCAGCCTACCAGGCTCCTCCGTCCATGGGATTTTCTAGGCAAGAGTACTGGAGTGGGGAGCCATCGCCTTCTCCGAATGATATATTATTTGGTAATAAAAAGGAGTGACACATATGATGTGAAAGAACTTCAAACATTATGCTTAGTGAAAGGAGCCCGTTACTAAACATCCTGTCTTGTATGATTCCATTTACATGCAATGCCCAGAAAAGGCAAAATTATAGGGACAGAAAGTTGATCTGAGGTTGCCAGGAGCTAGAAAGGGCAATAGGGAGTGACTGCTAATTGGTATGCAGTTCCTTTTTGGAGGGACAAAATATTCTAAAATTAGATTGTAATTATGGTTATGCCTGCCTGTGTGCTAAGCTGCTTCAGTTGTGTCTGACTCTTTGTGACCTTATGGACTACAGCCCATCCGGCTCCTCTGTCTATGGAGTTCTCCAGACAAGAATCCTGGAGTTGGTTGCCATGCTCTCCTCCAAGGGATCTTCTCTACCCAGGGATAGAACCCACATTTCCTGTGTCTCCTGAATTGGCAGGCGGGTTCTTTACCACTAGCACCACCTGGGAAGTCCAGTTAGTAAACTGGACTAACCCTGTTAGTAAACCCCAAATCACTGAGTCACCAGGGCAGGCCTTTCCTGGTGGCTCGGATGGTAAAGAATCTGCCTGCAATGTAGGAGACCCTGGTTCAATCCCTGGGTCAGGATCATCCCCTGGAGAAGGGAATGATGACCCACTCTAGTATTCTTGGCTTGAGAATTACATGGACAGAGAAGCCTCAAGGGCTATAGTCCATGGAGTTGCAAAGAGTCGAACACAACTGAATGACTAACACTTTCATTACTTTAAATGGATGAATCGTGCAGTATGTAAATTATGCTTTCATAAAGCTGTTTAAAAAAGAAAAAGATGTCTTAATACTCAGCTACAAGGGCCCTTTTAAATCCTCCTTTCTCTGAAACTGCAGTGAACTGGTTGACAGCACTTCACTTACTGTCTCTTTTTAATAATGGGATAATACAACCAAATTACAAAAATTTTAGAAACTAGAGTGGTGGCAAAATTGGTGTTGAATTTCTCATGGGCATATTATCATAGAAAACTGAACTGACAATAATTTACTTTCAACATTAAGTTAAACGCATCAAAATTTACTAAACATTTCTCTATTTTTGGTTGTTTAAAAATCTTACTACTTTGAAGAGCCTGTTTGTTTGTTAGGTGTATGTGCTTTTTTGCCCAACACTTATTCTGATTATAAATAAGTAATAGTTATTATAAATTTGATAAATATGAGAAAAGTAAAAACCATTTGGGGGTAATGGTTTTATTGTGTATGTTAGTTGCTTAGTCGTGTCCGACACTTTGTGACCCCATGGACTGTGGCCTGCCGGCTCATCTATCCATGCAATTTTCCAGGCAAAAATACTGGAGTGTGTTGCCATTTCCTTCTCCAGGGGATCTTCTCGACCCAGGGATCAAATCCAGGTCTCCTGCATTACAGACAGATTCTTTACCCTCTGAGCCACCAGTACTGCACCCTATCAAGCATATGATGTCTTCCAGCTATACTTTGGCAAAATCCCTCATCTTTTATTTCCAGAAACTCATAGTTTCCTAAGTGGGGCTAGAAAATATATAAAATTTCTGTAAGATACACTATTTCATATAACTTTCAAAATTATCAGCTTCCCTCATAGCTCAGTTGGTAAAGAATCGGCCTGCAATGCAGGAGACCTGGGTTCGATCCCTGAGTTGGGAAGATCCCCTGGAGAAGGGAAAGGCTACTCACTCTAGTATTCTGGCCTGGAGAATTCCACGGACTGTATAATCCATGGGGTTGCAAAGAGTCGGACACGACTGAGCGACTTTCACTTTTCAAAATTATCATAAATGTTTAATCTGTGCACAAGGCTTTAAAGAAAAGATGCTGTTAAAACAATTTCTTAAGAGAGTTTACTGGTGGCCTAATGGTTAGAATTCTGGGCTTTCACTGCCATGGCCTGGGGTTTAGTCCCTAGTCAGGGAACTGAGATCCTGCAAGCCACATGGTATGCCATAAAAAACAAACCAAAAAACCCCAACAAACCAAAAGAAGAAAACCCAACTTATTAGGCAAATTGATTACAAACACATTTCAAAGTATTACTTCAAGCTTGTCTCTAGGCAGGGTAATTTAAAGGTCCCTCTTGCAGACATTTTAGAGGGAAAAAAGTCCTCTGGATCATTGTTATTAGTCTGGGTACAAAGAGTCTCTGAAATCATTAGCTATCTTTAAAGTCTGGTAAAAGGTTATCATCCTCGGCCAAGGCTGATAGCCTTGTAGATGAATTTCTAGACTTTATGCCCATTAAAATCAACCAGTAAGTAAGTGTCAGTCGGTCAGTCGTGCCCAACTCTTTGCAACCCCATGGACTGCAGCCCACCAGGCTCCTCTGTCCGTGAGATTTTCCAGGCAAGGATACTGGAATGGGTTGCCATTTCCTTCTCCAGATCTTCCCAACCCAGGGATCAAACGATCTCCTGCACTGCAGACAGATTCTTTACTGACTGAGCTACAAGGGAAGCCCTCAATTAATAAACAAATACATAATTCAATGAATAAGTGAAAGACACCGTCTGGGTGGGGGAAATGTGATGATAAACAGTGTAAAGGCTTTTAAAAAAAAACATAAAATATTTTCCAAGCTATTACCTCATTTAATCCTGACATCACCCTTGGAGGTTATTATTATCATGTTGCCTTCCTCTGCACTCACTATTTATAATGTGTATGGGGAAAGGGGAGAGATGGATGGCACTTAGGCTAAGGTTATCAAAAAGCAGTGGTTGTTGTGATATACAGTTCATTCATTTACAGACATTTCCTGTGTTCCTCATATGTGCCAGGCTCTCTGGCACATAGTTAAACTTACAAAATCTGGAGACTGAACTCTAGCTCAATCACTTACTATTAGTTCTGGATTTTGGGGTAAGCTACTTCACATTTCCTAGTTTCAGTTTCCTCATTGTAAAATAAGAATAACCATAGTTCTTAACACTGAGAGTTGCAAAAATTAAAATGTAAAAGTAAAGAAAAGTTAATAAGATGCTGATAACATTGGCCATTATCATTAACTATAAATAAATATAATACTCATCTGTGTTCTTTCCAAGTGTTTGGTAAGAGACAGGTAAACAGATATTTCTAAAACAATGCAGCAAATATAATATGGATATGAATATGAATAAGGGAAAGACTGAAGGCAGGAGGAGGGGACGACAGATGAGATGGCTGGATGGCAGGATGGACATGAGTTTGAGCAAGCTCCGGGAGTTGGTGATGGATAGGGAAGCCTGGCATGCTGCAGTCCATTGGGTTGCAAAGAGTAGGACAAGACTGAGGGACTGAACTGAACTGATGAATAAGATGATACTTCAGAAGATAACTCAACTAATTACAGCTGGACAGAATGGGCTTCTTTCAGGTTTGGGCACTGAAGAATGACCAGTAGTTTGCTACACAAAGGGCAGGGAAGGACCTTTCCAGAGCAGAGGTACAAGTTTGTGTTAGGTATTGAAAAGTAAGAGGAAGTTTATTTCTGCAGCTGGAAGAGCTGGTGTGAAAGGAGGGAACACTACACCAAGTAGAAGATGTAGTCAGCAGTCTGATAGCTCAAACTTTCTCTTCTTCTGAAACTATTTGAATTTTAACATGTAGGTCAGTGGTTTCTAAACCGGGCTGATTGTCAAGAATTTCCAGGGAGCTTTCTTAAAAGATTCCAGTAACATAGCTTCAGAAATTCCAACCCATTAGGTGGGGGTGGGGCCCAGGAACACCTTCGAAAAGCCCCCGGGGGGAATTGTGCAGCTTTGAAACAGGGTTTGGGGCAGCTTTCATGGGGGAAGGGTGATCAAACAGGAGAGTGCAATACCTTTTGTTAGGCAGGTAACTGTGCAGGATGTATCCTGACCTCCTTCCTTCAAGTCTTTGCTCAATATTAAAAAAAAAAAAAAAATCCAACCCTCCCCACCCTGTCCTTTACACCTAAACACTTCTAACAGTTTACTTACTATAAGTTTGGTGCTGTTTTAGTTGCTAAGTCGTGTGCAACTCTTTTCCGACCCCAAGGATCCTCTGTCACTGGATTTCCCAAGCAAGAATACCGGAGTGTGTTGCGATTTTCTTCTCCAAGGGATCTTCCCCACCCACGGATTGAACCAACGTCTCCTACATCACCAGGCGGATTCTTTTACCACTGGGCCACCAGGGAAGCCCTACTGTAAGTTTGTGAAGTCGCTCAGTCCTGTCTGACTCTTTGCGACCCCATGGACTGTAGCCTACCAGGCTCCCCCATCCCTGAGATTCTCCAGGCAGGAATACTGGAGTGGGTTGCCATTTCCTTCCCCAGGAGATCTTCCCAACCCAGGGATGGAACCTGGGTCCCCCGTATTGCAGGCAGACGCTTTACCATCTGAGCCACCAGGGAAGTCAAACTATAAGTTTACTTAGTATATTATCTGAATCCATTCACTAGAATGTAAGCTCAACAAAGACTGTGATTTTTCTCTTATCTTTACTAATCCTCAGATCCTATGTCTGGCGCAAAGCAAGTTTTCTGTTTTTGAAAGAATGAATCAATCAAGGGGTGAAGTCTTGGCTAGGATGGAGTTTGCTTAAAAAAGAAAACGGAGGCAGCTGGAAGGAGAGGGGCATAGGTTAAAAAAAAAATACTGTGATAGGAAGGCTAGTTTTTCCTTGCTTTCAAGTTTCTTTTTGATTTCATTCTCTTGCTTACGGGTACATAATAAACTCAAAACCAGCCGGAACCTCCCACCTGACCTCTTAATCTAGCTATTCCTCCACCTGGTGCCCACGCCTGTGCAGCCGAGAAAACCCGGAGAACTAACTCTTTCAACGATGGGCGTCTGCCAGGGTCGGCGCGCGACCTAGGCTCACGCATGCGCATTATACAGAGTCACCAGCGTGCGCGGGAAGCTGGGCCGCGTCCGATTATGATTGGTTGTTGGGGTGCACTCCCACCCACCGAGTCGCAGTACTGGATGCTGATTGGGTGTCTCCGCAGAGGCCAGACGCGCTTGGGGGGCGAGGGAGGGGAGGCGGGAAACATCTTGGTGGGTGCGGGGTCGTGCAGTTCTCTCGGGCGGCTGGCGGAGAGGTTTTGAAATGGCGGTGCAGCCGAAGGACACGCTGCAGCTGGAGAGCGCGGCCGAGGTCGGCTTTGTGCGCTTCTTCCAAGGCATGCCGGAGAAGCCGACCACCACAGTGCGCCTTTTTGACCGAGGTGACTTCTACACCGCGCACCAGGAGGACGCTCTGCTGGCCGCCCGCGAAGTGTTCAAGACCCAGGGGGTGGTCAAGTATATGGGGCCGACAGGTGAGGGCGGGGACGGCGCGGGCTCGGGGCGGGGGGGTACCCCGCAGAGTGGCTCCTCTCAGGAAGTGGTAGGGTGTCGGGCCGGGAGGCCCGGGGGCGGGGACGCTGGTGTCTCGTAGGGGTACTGCGCGTGCTCCGGTCCCTGCCTGGCCGAGAGGGGCGCCACCCGCCCCCTGCCCTGCCTCCGCCCTAACTCTGTCCCTCGGCAGTTGCCCCGGATCAGAACTAATAGCAATCGCTATGTGCCTGGCTTCATGCGAGGCGTTTGAACACATTGTTCTTTTTTTTTTGCAGTCCGCGTGGGTGTCTGCTTCTCAGCCCCCGCCTTGGCGCTGTGGATCTCATCACAAACGCTGCCAATCCTCGTTATCACAAACGCCAGTCCAGGATTGAAATTTAGAATAGAAGGGGTTTAGGGAGACCGTTTACTTATTGGCAGAACGCCATTTATATCGCTGTTCAGCGCAGGGACTTACAGTGTCTACAGTTGCTAGGCAAAGTATTGGTGGTCGGGACCTTGAACTCTGGAGTCAGATTGCCTGGATCCAAGTCTTAGCCCCTCCTCTTACTAGCTGTTTGTCCTTGAGTTAGTCATGGATGTCTGTGACTCCGCTCGGCATTCAGCGCCCTCGGTAACCTATCTCCATTTCTCTATAGCATTATCTCTCCCTGGAAAGCTACTACAAACTTCTCACCCTCTTGTGAGTTAGGTGTTCTAAACATCTTGTTTTATTTTAATCTTTTATCCCTGACTCTTTTGTGAATGAACATTCTGGGAGGAGTAAGGAGTTGCAGGCTTTAGACCTGCCTTTGCCATGTGCAGATGGGATGTTACTGAGGAAAGATGTTTAATTCAGCAGACAGACAATTGAAAGCTACCTTGTCAGGCAGGGTTCTGGACACTGGGAGTACATGGATGAAAAGGCAGTATCCCCACCTTCACAGAGCTCCCTCTAGTGCATGTCTGTGTGCTTAGTCTCTGGATGTGCTAGGCTTTGTCGCTCAGTCCTGCTGGGGACTCTTTGCGACCCCATGGACTGAAGCCCGTCAGTCTCCTCTGTCTATGGGGATTGTCCAGGCAAGAGTACTGGAGTGGGTTGCCATGCCCTCCCAGGGGATCTTCCCAATCCAGGGATGGAACCCAGGTCTCCCTCATTGCAGGCGGTTTCCTCTGAGCTACCAGGGAAGCCCCCCTTTAGTGGAGAGCAAGGTAGAAATCTCATTCCAGTTGAAGACCTGTGGAAGATGCTGCGGAACAAGTTACAGAAGAGGCGGAGACAGGGTTGCCAAAGACTGTAGTCGGCGGAAGAGGCATTATAAGAGAGGCTAAATTTCACTGGAGTCTTGAGAAACCCTGTACCTGTCAGCAGGAACTTTCCCTTTCCCCTCAGTCCTCCCAGACACAGGCAGCCACAAATCTGCTTTCTCTCTCATTCGAAACATTGGTGTTCAGTGACTTCTTTCACTTAACATTTTCAAGTTTCATCTGTGTTAACAATCCTTCATTACTTTTTATTGCCAAATATTCCAGTTGTATGGATGTACCATACTTGATTTAATCCCCTTGTTAGTTGAGCCATATTTGGAATATTTTTTGAACCTATATTTTTAATGTCATCTGTATCCATTCTCTCCTTCCCTGTTGTGCCAGTGAAGAGAGGAGGCTTTTGCTGTGGTCTGGAGCCCATCTCCTCTTCTCACAGATGGCTTTCTGTTGATCATTTCTTCTCTTTGTCTGGTTCATTCTGTTGGCATTTAGTCTTCTTCATATCCTTTTGTCTGCTTTTCTCCGACTCTAAAACAACTAGTGATACATTATTATTATAAAGCCCTGCTGGTTGTGTTAGTACCCAGCTTCAATTTATTGATGAGAAATCTGAGTCCTTAGAAAACAAAGTTCCTTATCCTTTGTCTCTTTGGCTGTCAGAACTCAGCTTAGAAGGCATCTCCTCCTGGAAACCTTTCTTGACTCCCATCTTAAGGCTGCCTGGTTAGCTGCCCCTCTTAGGTGTTCCCTGCCTTAGGACCTTCTCCTTACCAGTCTCTGCCTCTGAATCCCAGCCCCTCGTACAGTGCCCACGTGTGAGTCAAAGTCGCTCAGTCATGTCTGACTCTTTTTGACCCCATGGACTATACAGTCCATGGAATTCTCCAAGCCAGAATACTGGATTGGGTAGCCTTTCCCTTCTCCGGGGATCTTCCTAACCCAGGGATTGAACCCAGGTCTCCCACATTGCAGGCAGTAGCAGACACACCATCAGCTAAATGAAGATGGGGGTTCCAAGTTATTCCTGAGGTGGAGAATCTTGTACCAACCTGAGGTTTTTCTTCTGTGCCAGATGGAGGCTGGGTAGCTTTCTCTTCCAGCTCCCCTTCAGTTTTTCTTCCTGGCTTTCAGACCTAAAGCATACAGCCAAACTCTTCACCAGAAACATAGAGTAACTATACATCTGGTGCTTATCTGTAAACAAGACTTCAAATGCATTGCCACATCAGTGTGTCACTTGTTTGAGAGAAATAGTATCTTTGGAGGATAACAGTATCTTTGGAGATGGTTTGACAACGGAGCTGGAGATTAGTAATGGAGGAAGTGTGAGAGGCCTTGGGGGGAGGGGAATCACCTCATTTGCCTCTTCACCCACCACTTTAAAGAAATCTGCACTGGGGACTTTCCTGGTGGTCCAGTGGTTAGAACTCTGTGCTTCCACTGCAGAGGACACAGGTTTGATTCCTGGTCAGGGAACTAAGATCCCTCATGCTGCTTGATACAGCCAAAATAAGGCAGTGCTGTTAATGTGTTTTCCTGTTGAGTGTGTCTATAGAAAGACAGGATTACTCGGGATCCCTCCGCCCTTGGCCAGGCAGATAACTTTGATGTGCAAATAGATGTAATAATAGAGTGTTGGGGCTTGTGGATCTGAGAGTGCTTGTTCATGTGTGCTGAGCATTCAAATTCCAAATCAGTGCTGGCCAGACAAGTATGCTGGCACATCCTACTAGGCTTATTTAAGAATTGTTTCTGAATTACGTGCCAGACCAGTGTTTTTTTCCTCTCTCCCCAGACGTGTTTTTGCTGAGTTGGACTTTATGTTTTGCCTTCTAAATTAAAGGATGATATAACTGTTTTGAAGCTCATTGCTTTATTTATTAGAAGTTGTTGACCGATAATTACAGTGGCATTTATAAACATCTCTGGGAGAAATTCCTCTCTAATTTTGTATTGACTGTGGTTCAGTGCTTTCCACGAGGAAATTTTTTTATGATAATATTTCGTCATATGAGTAATATTCAGTGTAGTGTTAGTTGCTCAGTCATATCCCACTCTTTGCCACCCCATGGACTGTAACCCACCAGGCTCCTCTGTCCATGGAATTCTTCAGGCAGGAGTACTGGAGTGGTTACCCATTCCCTTCTCCAGGGGAATCTTCCTGACCCAGGCATCAAACCCATGTCTCCCGCTTTGCAGGCGGATTCTTTATCGTCTGAGCTACCAGAAATAATGTTTCTTATGTATCCAACTGGATGAGCTAATAGGTTGTCCAATAGTTCTGGTTTGCATGGGGACTAAGAGGGCTCCTGGGGTGCTGGACTTTCAGTGCTGAAAGTTGGAGAGTCTTGGGCAAAGTGGGATTAGGTAGTCACCCTATGTGCTAGGCAAAAACAGGAAATAGTTTAAATGGGGCCTACCATTCCATTGAGGTTCTGGTCCTGAGTGAGTCTTAATTGGGAGAAATGAGACTATTGCAACCTGGATAGACCTTAGATCTCTCATACGCTTCTTGAGAATGTGAGTAGAGACTTTGCTGAAGGAGTAACATTCAGAGTAGACATAATTTTCATGCAGCTTGCTTTTCTAAATGCAAGGTAAAGAAAGGTAGTCTGTTGAAGCCTGTGGCTGTGTTTTACTTGCTGAGTTGAAAACTGGCAACCTAAATAATGTTTTCTTAAAAGTTTGAGTTAATTGCCTATTTTAAAGATTGGGTGGTTTCATGAAAACATGCAGATTTTGAGCTTCTTTTGGAAAGTCTGCATAGTTGGAAACTGGGCAGATTAGCAGTAACTTGAGTCCAGTGGCTGCTCCCTCTGACCTAGTGAGTCTAGCTTTTTCTTTTACCTTGTACTTTCCTCATTTTGTCACAGTTCCCACATTTGAAGTCATTTGTCATCTGTCAGTTGTGTTCTTCCTTTGGCTTTCTCTGCTCATTTGATACCTGCCTGGTCCCTGTACCTGGTCCTGGATTAGATCATAAGAAATGATCTAATAACGTTAGAGAGGCAAGATTTGAGCCTGTTTTCAGGGTGTCCATGACAGCGGGGGTGCTTGTCCACTGCTTATGTAACTAGTAAAATGATATTGAAAGTATCAGCTGTGTCTTGCTGTACAAAATAATTGTATTGTGTCATTTAATTTGTATTTGTATTTAATATTTGTGCTTGATACAATCTACTGTTAAATTTAAGTCTCTCATAAGATCCAGACTTGTCAGAATAATCTGCACGTATATTCTGTAGTTTTATTTCTGAAATTTATTTGACTGTACTGGGTCTTAATGGTGATTTTTATTGCAGCATGTGGGATTTATTTAGTTGCAGCATGTGGGATCTAATTACCTGACCAGGGAGTGAACTCGGGCCCCCTGCATTGCGAACATGGAGTTTTAGCCACCGGATCACCAGGGAAGTCCCTACAAGTATATTCTGAATTACCTTTAAGTGAATAATTGCTATTACCTGTATTATTTGAAAGTTGAGTTATAATTCCATTTGATGGTATAAGTGATTTTATTTATTTTGTAAAGAAATTGTTATTTATGAATCAAAACTAAGATGAGATTCTGTAGTCCATCTAAGATTATACATCTAAGACTATCAGGTAATATGTGGCTCAGCTGATAAAGAATCTGCCTGCAATGTGAGAGACCTGGGTTCGATCCCTGGGTTGGCAAGATCCCCTGGAGAAGGGAACAGCTACCCACTCCAGTATTCTGGCCTGGAGAATTCCATGGAAATACAGTCCATGGGGTCACAAAGAGTCAGACACGACTGAGCAATTTTCACTTTCACTTCACTTTGGCACTATTGATATTTTTGACCAAAGAGTTAATCTGTTGCTGTGAGGGGCTAGCCTGTGCATGGTTAACAGCGTCCCCTCCTCTACCTACTGCTACTGCTGCTGCTAAGTCGCTTCAGTTGTGTCCGACTCTGTGCAACCCCAGAGACGGCAGCCCACCAGGCTCCCTCGTCCCTGGGATTCTCCAGGCAAGAACACTGGACTGGGTTGCCATTTCCTAGATTATTCCCTTGCCCCAGTTGTGACAACTTAGATGCCCCCAGACTGTGATAGTGGCCACTAGGGGAGCAAGATCTTCCCCAACTGAGAACCAGTGATATGAGATGAAGACCAGTAAGTTTTAAAACTCTGTTGACTGGATAGTGAAAATAAATGGCATTAATACTTTACAGATGGTGGTGTTAATTGGTATAGCCAACCAAGGGGGATAGTCTGGCAATATTTATAAAAATCACACGTATCATCCTTTGAAAAAATCCAGTTTTAGGACTTTATCTCAGAGTTACACTCTAATGTTTAGAGAATGAAGCACATGCAAGATTATTTCTGTAACCTGTTGTAATAACAAAAATTGGAAAAATCTATATGTCTATCACTTAGATATTAATTATAGAACTTCCTGAGGGTCATTGAAATGTTGCAGCTGTAACAGAAGGAATCTGATTATGTATTAGTGAACAATCTTTTAGAATACTATATCAAAGTTAAAAAAGATATAGAACAGTATGTATAGTGTGGAGTTAAGAAAAAAAAAGCAGTGCTTTATATTTGTCTGTGTGTGCGTGCATAGAATGTGTTTGGGAATATATTCTATGAACTGGTAACACTTGGGTGGTAAACTGAATGTGTAGGGGACAGTGGTGAAAAGGAAAGTCTCCTTTTTGATGTACCTTTTGAACCTTCAATTTTTGAACTATGTTACCTAGAACATTTTATCATAATTAGTAATTTATTTTATGGACCTTCTGAAAAAATTATATAAATACTATTATGTTATTATTATGTATATAACTATTGTAGTAGTTATTATATAAGACTTTTATCCAAACTTGTTAAAAACAGATGATGAAAAAAGATAAGTAGCATCAGCTGTATATATATTTATTCATTTTTTTATCTTAATTTCTTATTTTGATATGTAGTTGGCTATATTTATCCACCGTATTATACCCTTCACGTACTAGAATCTCTGGGACATGAAATAGGTGCTTGATACGTTATTGAGTGAATGAATTACTGGGAAAACAACATAGCTTGAGGGGAGGCATTGTCTTAGGTCTTGAACACTTCTGACTTTAAATCCTGAAATCTGTAACCTGTATTTTTAATATTTTTCTTTAGGAGCAAAGACTCTGGAGAGTGTTGTGCTTAGTAAAATGAATTTTGAGTCTTTTGTAAAAGATCTTCTTCTAGTTCGTCAGTACAGAGTTGAAGTTTATAAGAACAGAGCTGGAAATAAGGCCTCCAAGGAGAATGATTGGTATTTGGCATTTAAGGTAATTCTCTTCCTTTTAAATTTAGTTGTGTTTTTAAGAATAGAAAAAATAAAAACGCAAGAGGATTCTATGTTGCTTTAATATTTTACCCAGGTGTTGTGATGGTAAAATCCTTTGGGAGACTTCAGTATTCTTTAGCATGTGGTCTTTAAAATCACAGTTTAATAGAAATTCAGAAATGCAGTAACTCCTTATGAGTATGAGTACTCTGAGCTTTGTCACTGTCACTGAAACTCAAGTAATTAATAGCTTTTACGTAAAGTTGAATGCCAGCATTAAAGAAAATTTGATTTTTACTGGTTTTGAAGTAATATCACACAAATTAACATGTTCTGGGAAATTCATTTATACACATTTGTAATGTATTTGGCTCTTTGTGTATTCCTTTCTCTTTCATTTGACCGTAATTTTTTTAAAGTCTGGAACTTTGTTTAATGCTGATCATATTCCTAGGTGTGTCTAGAAGGGCTTGTGCTTTTGATGCCTTCATGGAGATGATTGTGCTAGCTTGTTTTATTTAAGGACTGTATTTTTAGTCTGTAAAGTCGTATTTTTCTTCACACACAGTACATTCTCTCGTAGCTCAGTCAGTAAAGAATCTGCCTGTAGTGCAGGAGACCCTGGTTCAATCCCTGGGTCAGGAAGAGCCCCTGGAGAAGGAAATGGCAACCCACTCCAGTGTTCTTGCCTGGAGAATTCCATGGACAGAGGAGGCGTTTGGGCTTCAGTCCCTGAGGTTGCAAGAGTAGGACACAACTTATTGACTAAACCAATACATGCACATTAATACTGGATAAAGGTTAAAATGTTGGGGAATTGAGATTTATCCTTGCAGGGGAATAAACATGTGGTAAGTGGGGGACAGTGCACTGGGCTTGCAGTTGGTGCATCTCATTTCTTTTCTCCTCTGGGTGATCTTGGCAAATTTCCCAGCCTTCTCCTATATCTGTTTCTTTATAAATGTAAAATTAGAAGGTTTTCAAGATGTTTTCTGACCTGAAAGGTCTATGAAAGTTTTTGTGTGTGCAATATTTAAACATGTGATGTTGGTGCTGCCCCAAGTATAATATTCTTCAATATCCCTTCCATGTTGCCTCCCACCACCACCGCCCCCGCCCTGCCTTTGAAAATGTAGACATTTCCTGAAGATTACATCTGAGAGAATTTAGCATCCTGTGTTATGGAGTTTCCTCAGAATTTTCAGTGATACTTTACTGAGAAAAGTGGGACTGAGAGTATTATCCTCAATGGCTCAGCATTAAGAATCCGCTGCCAATGCGGGAGAATCGGGTTTGATCCCTGGGTCAGGATGGTCCCCTGGAGGAGGAAATTGCAACCTAGTCCTGTATTCTTGCCTGGAAAATCCCATGGATGAGGAGCCTGGTGGGCTAGAATCCATAGTGTCACCAAGAGTTGAGCATGACTGAGCGTGAGTGCACACACACACACACATGTTATGATGGAGTTTCCTTAGAATTTTCATTGCTACTTTACTGAGAAAAGTGGGACTTAAAGTATTATCCTACATCTTGAAAGATTTTAATAGAAAATTGAGGGTACTAAAACATGTTTTTCTATCTCACTCTTCACAGAGCTCAGTTAGTAACAACACCAAAATGTGGAATCATGAATTTAGGTGATTAACTGTTTTATCAGCTCATCACGCCTCACTCCTTTGTGTCATCAGAATTCTTTTAGATGAATTGTTTTTAACTCCTAGCTTTTAGATTGGGGCGGGGCGGGCGGGGCATTAAGTATGTATCTTGATCAGGTTAAAATGTAGTATCTTCATTCTGACATTTTAAGAAGTTCAGATTTACAAGCTGCTAAAGTTGATATATCTTAATTTTTAGCTTATTGATTTTGTTGTAAAGTATTAGTGATATTTAGGGTAGTTGACTTCTGTGACTTTTTTAACTTCTGTCCACACCAAGTGGCGTGTGTGACCTTATTTCCCTGACTAGGGATCAGACTGGTGTCACCCGCAGTGGAAGCTTGGAGTCTTAACCTCTGGATCATCGGGGAAGTCCATGTGAATGACTTTTTCCCCATGTTCTCAGTAGTATGTTCAGAGCAGGAAGGGGCCTTGGTACCATCTAGTACTGTCCAAAACTCAATTTTTATTAGCTACTGGTTCACTTTTGAAGGTTTTTTAAAGATATCCTTCATAACCTGTGTGTAAATCTGAAGCATGTATGTGAAAATATGGTGTTTATGTTTGTGAGTGAATCAGTGCTCTTAAATTTAAGTATCAGATAACAGTTTTCCATAACGTTTTCTTCTTTGGGGCTGGGCTGTGAGGCATTCAGGATCCCTGGCTAGGGATTGAACCCAAGCTTCCTGTGCTGGAAGCTCAGAGTCTTAACCACTGGACTACCAGGGAAGTCCCTCCGTTTCATTTTTGATCCAGATTTTAATCGATTCATACAGTTACAGTATATTCAGAACCATATTGTGAAAAGATACTGTTATGATGCTAAAGACATCCAAGACCTATTGATGGTTACGGGTTGCCTAAGTTTGGTTGTCACTGCTCATTTGTACTGTTTCTTACTATGTCAGTTTTCATACTGTGGTCCGTCAGTTGCCCCGGAAATGCCTCATGTTAACAGGCAGCTGTCAGCTTCTGATCATGTTGAACTGCTGTAACCCACCGACTTGACACAAGTAGAGCCAAAAGCAAAGAAAAAAGCCCTTTAGTTACCTTGTATATTCTTAGATTTGTAATCTTTTTGAAATATTGAAAATAGGTCAAAGACCCTTTATTTGGAAATCACTGTTCTAGAACAATCTGCATTTTACGGATATATTGATATAGAGAGATGACTATCCAGGGTTAATATTTTAAGCTAATAATGCAATATGTGTATAACTACTCAGTGAAAATTCCGATACGTGTAACCAATAGGTAGTATGGCAGAGTGTAGAAATGTAAGCATACCATTGAGAGGGTTATCCCTTTGGGTTCCTTGATGAATGAGTGAGTGTAAACCTAGCTGCCACATTTCAAACTGAAAATCACTTTTTTTTTTGAAAATCACTTTTGATACTGATGTTTTGAGATGTGCCCAAGTGTTCTTATGGAAAATTAGGGAGGATAGTTTATAGAAAATATGGTAATATTAATTGGAATACATGGTTATAAGTAATTTTCTGTTTGGTAAGAAAATGTTTTGTTAATAAAATCCATCTAGGTTGGGTAATTTTTGTTTGTTAGTGAAATACTAAAGTACATTGAACAGTTTCTTACAGTTTCTCTTTATTTTTGCTTAGGCCTCTCCAGGTAATCTTTCTCAGTTTGAAGATATTCTCTTTGGTAACAACGATATGTCTGCTTCCATTGGTGTTGTGGGCGTTAAAATGTCTACAGTTGATGGTCAAAGACAGGTCGGAGTTGGGTATGTTGACGCCACACAGAGGAAGCTGGGACTGTGTGAGTTCCCCGATAACGATCAGTTCTCCAATCTGGAGGCTCTCCTGATTCAGATTGGACCAAAGGAGTGTGTTATACCAGGAGGGGAGACTGCTGGAGACATGGGGAAACTGAGGCAGGTAAGGGAGTGGAGTCTATGATAGAGAGTCCAAGGCTGGGAATGCCTCTAAAGTAACATGATGCTGTTTTATTTAAGAAAAATTTTAAAAGTCGAACCATTTCAATATTTTGACAGAAACTTTGTGTCTTTATTAGGACTTGTTCTCCCTCAGGTCATTTCCCCCTCCCCTCTTCCTCTCTTTCCTTCTGAACTGAATGTCGTCTTAAAGGGATCACAATTTATAAAAGAAGTGCTTTCACAGTTGAGGGATGCAGGGTGGGAAGAGGTGATGTCGGGCCTTTAAAAGTAAAAAACTATGCCCATATTTAGCATGGATGTAACAAATAAGATCCAGTTCTTCAGGATTATTTATTTCTTAATAGTTTGAGTAGATCGTTAGCCTCTTTTATTTTTCTGATTCTTTTATTTTAACAAAGTTCTGATTTTTGTTGTTCGTATACGTATCTGGTTTTTTATTTTAGATTTTTAAGGATTCTTTTCTTCTTGTGAGCCTCAAATATGCTAAGAACTACTTGAGAGTTAGCAAATCTGTGATGGGCATTTTTAGCATAAATATATCTAGGTAACTTTCCCCAAGTATTATTCTGTTAATAGTTTTTACTACTGAGACTATTTTTTGAAAGCTTCATGTAAGCCTAATTTTGAATTTCCACGAAAATTTTATTTATAGATTTTTAAAATACATGTTACCAACATTTTCTTGCATATATTGTTGTATAACAATATAATGTGGGTTAATAAGCTGTTTATTAAACTGTTGTTACTGTATATTTGTCAGTGGCACAACTTTCTGTATTGCTTTTCTCCTAGTAATTTAAAATATTTCCTGTAAAATAGGTTATTCAGAGAGGAGGAATTTTGATTACAGAAAGAAAAAGAGCTGACTTTTCCACGAAAGATATTTATCAGGACCTCAACCGGTTGTTGAAAGGCAAGAAGGGAGAACAGATGAATAGTGCTGTCTTGCCAGAAATGGAGAACCAGGTATGTGGATTACACATGTGAATTTACCCTTAAATAGTGATGTTTTAGAACGGTGGTGCTTCTGTCATCTATATTTCAAAGCCTAAAATGGATCACTGATTTTTAAGCTTATTTTAATCTGTGATGAAATTTGTGAAAATGACTAGAAAAATTCAAACATAATCTTAAATATAACTTCATTATATTTACACAACATATATCCTTGGGGTGAGAAAGAGATTATTGTTTTACTGGTTTCACCAGAAAGCCTGATTACTGTCCGCTAAGTAGGTGAGATAGCATAGTTGGTACTATTAAAGTTTTATAATATAGGAGCTGTGAGGTTTTAAATAAATTACTTCAGCTTCATTATGTCTTAAAGGATTGTTGGGGAGATTAGAAAGTAATAAGGATGGAAATATACGCAGTGCATAATAATTGCAAAATAAATGTTACATTTAAACAGTTTGGCTCAAAAATTGGCACTGATTGTATTCAGTGTTAGATATGAACATGCAAACAATGGTTGAAGTTTATTTTCAATTTTTCAAATCTTTGAGGAAAGTATGGTTTGGGAGTTATATTTTTATGTAAAATATTAGAAACCTCTTTGAATGGTTATTTCAAATGGTTATATCAGTGGATCACTGACAAGTTAAAATAAAAATTTGTATATTTAAATAAGAGTGAGTTATAGCTACTTATAATTTTCAAAATTGACTTCAAACCAGAATAAACTGAGACTATTATTACTATCATGATTTTACAGTCATTACTTATCACATAATAGTTTGGTCCTTATAAACTAAGTTTATCTGTTTTACTTTCTTTGTGTGACAGAATGAAAAGGCATTGTGTATGAGTAATAATCCCAGTACAGACATTCCCTGACTTATGGTTTAACTAACGATTTTTTTTTTGACTTTACAATGGTGCAAAAGTGATATTTATTCAGTAGAAACTATACTTTGAATCTTGACCTTTTCCTGGACTAGCAGTATTTGGTGCAGCTTTCTTGTGCTGCTGGGCAGCGAGCAGCAGCTCAGTCAGCCGTGGGATCACAGGGTTTAATAGCTGATACACTTACAGCCATGCGGTACCCATAGAACCATTCTGTTTTCTGCTTTCAGTACAGTGTTCAATAAATTTTGAGTTATTAAACTATATTATAAAGTAGGCTTTGTGTTAGATGATTTTGCCCAACTATAGGCTAATGTGTTCTGAGCACATTTAAGGCAGATGAGGCTAAGCTATGATGTTCAGTAGGTTAACAGTGTTAAATGCATTTTCCATTTATGATAGGCTTATTGGCATGTAACCTCGTAAGTCAAGGAAGAGCTGTATTAGAGAAAATTACTGTAGTGTGGAAAATTGGAAGACGCTACTGAGGGTTTCCCAGGTGGCTCAGTGATAAAGAATCTATTTGCCAGTGCAGGAGACTCAGGTTTGATCCCTGAGTGGGAAGAGCCCCTGGAGGAGGAAAGGGCAACCCACTCCAATATTCTTGCCAGGATAATCCCATGGCCAGAGGAGCCTGGTGGGCTACAGTCTGTGGGGTCGCAAAGAGTCAGACATGACTAAGCACCTGACCATGCACACAAGCGTCTTAGGGCCACTAAAAATTGTTACCATCTGTCCCTGACGGTGACATAACAGGGGATTCTTGTATATTTGGCAGAGGCAGATAGATGACTGTGTTGTCAATTAGGAAACATATGCACCTTCACAATGAATTTGGTACCGAATATAAGTAGAATTTTCATTGGACTATCAGTTTAATGTCCTTAGCTTCTTTATGTTATGTTATAGTAGTAATATAGACGGTTATTTCTTATTTAAATATATATACAAGGAAGTATATGTATCATAAGTGTATAACTAAATTTTTATGAATTATAAACACCCACATAACCAGCACCCATGAAACAGAATAGTACTGGGATCATAAGACCCTCTTTATGTTTTCTTCCAGTGGTTAACCTCCATTAGTACCTCTGACAGTATGAATTAGTTTGATCTATTTTTGTAGTTTATATAAATGGACTCATAAAGATTGTGCTCTTGTGATTTCCTTTATTCAGTATCATGTTTGTGAGATAATCTGTACTGTCACGTGTTGTGGATTGTTTGTGCTTATATCTATTATTGTTGTATGTAGTATTCCGCAGTGTGAATATGCCAGGCTTTACCCTTTTCACTCTTGGTGGACAGCAGCATAATTTCTCCTTTTGGCTATTATAAATAGTGTTGCTATTACAGTAAGTTTTCACTTCCTTAAAATCATTTTCTAGGCTTAAGAAGGTTTATTTAAACTTTGTCTGATTTTCTTGGTTTGAATTGGGAAAAAAATACCAGGAAAAATGATAATGTTTGAAATTTATTTTCATATTCCCATTTGTTTTTCTTTTTTAAATCTCTAGAAATCTAGTGATAGCCATCTTTTGTTTTAAATTCTTAATCTTAGGTTGCAGTTTCTTCCTTGTCTGCAGTAATCAAATTTTTAGAACTCTTATCAGATGACTCAAACTTTGGACAGTTTGAACTGACTACTTTTGACTTCAGCCAGTACATGAAATTGGATATTGCAGCAGTGAGAGCCCTTAACCTTTTCCAGGTAAAAAAAATACATCCGTTAAAAATATTTGCTTTTATATATAGAATATAAGACTTTTAATAAGGAGCTTAAATATTTTGAAATATTATTATACTTAAATAGTTTTGAATTACTATATTTTTCTAATTGCAAACTATATAAATATAATTTGTCCTGACTTTATGAGTAAATTGTGTATTAACAGCAATTTTAAAAACTTATATTTTAAGAAGTTTTATGTCTAAAACTGCAGTAATTATAAAGTGTTGTTGTTTTGGGGGAAAATATACAGCAAAAAATCAGATTAATATGGTAAAAGTCTGATTTTCAGATAAGGAGCTTCTGTGTACATTTCAGTTTAATATTTGAAGAATGTTAAGTTTTGTGTTGTTACAAGTTTGGGGAGTAAAGGGTTTTTTGGTTTGTTTTTTTTCCCATGAGTCTTGTGGGATTTTAATTCCCCAAGCAAGGATTGAACCCAGGCCTTTGGCACTGAGAGCTTAGATTTGTAATCACTGGACTATCAGAGAGTATCCAATGTTAGTGTTCTTGTTCCAAAATTAAGTAATCCTTTTTCATGGCATAGCAAGGTCACTAATGAGCCTGCCACTTTCCTGTTTTATTTTTGTTTACTAGGGTTCTGTTGAAGATACTTCTGGCTCTCAGTCTCTGGCCGCATTGCTGAATAAATGCAAAACCCCTCAAGGACAAAGGCTGGTTAACCAGTGGATTAAGCAGCCTCTTATGGACAAGAACAGAATAGAAGAGAGGTATATTTAAAAAAAATAGTGTACACTTTTGTAAACTCTTAAGTAACTTCCAGTCACTCCTTATGCTTATACCACTTATTACAACATGCAATTTGGCACCTGTATTTTAGCATCTAACTGCACAGAAAGTTAATAAAGTAGTGGAGTAGTGGTGATTTAGATTGATTAACTTATTTTCTTCATTATGTTTTTTTACCCTTCACTGTAAAAAGGTAAACTTTTATTAGAGAGGTGGTGTAGGTATAATGTCTCAGCATTTGAGCTTTGGAGCTAGTTTACCTTGGTTCATATTGAGCTCTTCCACTTGGGTGCTGTGTTATATTGGGTATTATTGAGCCTCTGGGTGGCAGTTTCTTCCCTTTTAAAATGACAGTGGTAACACACCTCCTTCTTAGGGTTGCAATGAGGATTAGATGATTTCATGTATTTAAAGTACTTTGAACAATGTCTGGTACAAAGGAAGCACTAACTCTTGAGTATTCTAGAAAAAATTTAAGGCAGCCTAAACATATTTCAGAAAATCTTTAAAATTGAGGAAATAAAAAATGATATAATGCTGCTGCATATAATGTGAGTAGCATTGGAGTATGTTTTATTTTTATCTTTTGTTTTAGATATAAGTTTTAAAACTTAAATGACGTGTAATACACATAAAAGCACAAATCCTAAAGGTGCAGTTTGATGGATTTTCACAAAATTAATATCTTGGTAATAACATACAAGTCAGGAAACAACATAACTAGCATCCCCAAAACCCTTATCAGTTATCCTTAGAGTTACTGCCTCTCCTCACTTCAAGGGTAATAACTGTGTCTTTCTAGCCTCATAGATTAATTAGTTGTACCTGTTTTTGAACTGCATATAAGTAAAATAATTTTCTATAGTTCACTCTTAATGTTTGATAGTTTTTAAAAACACAGTTGTAATCCTAATATAGTTTTGTATCCTAGTATTTTCCCACTTGTGCTTTTATTACATAAGCATTTTTTAGTGTTTCTGTTTTATGTTCATATTCAGTACTTTTTATAAATTTATAATATTTTATTGACTGGATATACTTTACCTTTTTCAATAATTAGGTTATTTCAATGACCTTATTGTATACCTAACATTTTCAGTTTGGTAAATTAAGATATATTGCCAGAATAGGTAAAAGAAAGTCAGTAATTTTATGGATTTGATCTTGTCAAATTGTTCAAGAATTTGTTGACTACCTACTGAATTCTGATGGTATACAAAAAGCATGATGATCCCTTGACTATTTGGGACTATATATATGCCAGGCAAACATAAAATAGTTGATCAGTATCATAAGACACGGCAGATAATTACCAAGCTAAGCATTGATCCTGTAGATTCTAAAGGGTCTTACAATAAAAATAACTCATGAAGTCAGCAAATTGTGGGTAAGTTGACATATCGTTGAAAATATGGAAGTTGAAATGCTAAGGTAACTTCCTGAAGCCAGGTTTGCTGGAGAAGAGTGGGATTTAGTAACAAAATAAGAAATAGGAAGGATTGGATATTTGCAAGTAATTAAGGCAGTTTACAGGTTTTTGTTTTAATTATTTGTGACTGACTACATTTACATGAGTCAAATGTGAAATGGAACAGAAGGAGATACAGTGCTGAGTTTCTTGCTCTTATTTCCCGGTTTCC
This sequence comes from Capricornis sumatraensis, assembly GCF_032405125.1. Taxonomy (NCBI): domain Eukaryota; kingdom Metazoa; phylum Chordata; class Mammalia; order Artiodactyla; family Bovidae; genus Capricornis; species Capricornis sumatraensis. The sequence continues at coordinate 76,815,073 of NC_091069.1, read as the reverse complement.
CAGGACTCCCTTCCTCAGGGCCTCTGCACAGCAGCAGGGACACATTCCTTATTGTACTCTGTGTGAATTGCCAACACTTGCCCTGGAAGCAACCAACCGGTCTTAATCAGATTCTCAAGTGTCCTTCCATGGAAAGTCTGTGCCTGCACAAGTAGAAGTGTATATCCATTCTCCCTCATCTCTGTTGTTTCTGAAAGGATAGGTAGTTAAATTCCCATGCTCTAGGTCATTGGTTGCATTTTTAACTTTGGGCTTGTAGGGACAGAGCACATGTCAGTGGTCCTCTTCTGGTTTAACAGCTAGAGCGTGCTTGTATTTGGACCCTTCAAAAACCTGAGACATCACTTACTGTTACCAGAGTAACAAGTTATTTAGAAGGCAAGATACCAAAATTAATTTTTTGGCTATAATTAAAGGTTATTTTCATAGGACATAGCAATAATTTCCAAAATCTGATACCCTTGCAAGACTGACTAATTAGGAATACGATTTGTGAGAATGGCTTTCTGAGTCAGATCATGATCTGTTTTTCTGCACCTGTAGGATGAGGAAATATTTTCTCCTTTCTATCTTGGGGAGAATTTTTTTTTTTTAACCAGCAATTAGGAAGGTCTGTGGTTTTCAAGGCCCAGTGCTGAAATTCCAGAGCGGGAAGACAAAGCTATACTCCTTAAAGCAGACTTCTCTTGGGCCAGTCTCCTTATTTAAAATACCCTTTCTCAGTTCCGCCTGCTGTGATACATCATGCTTCTGGTTTATGCCTTGCTGGGGTTCTCATTGTCTCCCTCTGTGAGCATTTAAGATTTAGATGGATTATTCTTCAGAGCTGCATATCGAATCAAGCTTTTGTTCTTACTGTCACTGTTTTGCGGTGATTTTCTAGCAGAGAGGTGGTGGAAATCTCCACTCCACCCTTCTGAAACTTACGTGAGGAGTTAATATGTGTGGCTCTGCAGGGAATTCTGTTAAGGAAAGCAAAGATTTCTCTCTTTTCTGTTTTTACTAGAACAGACAGAGGAACAGTTGTGACTAGATCTTTGAGTTTGATGGATACATCTATTCCAGAGCTATCAGTTCAGTTCAGTTGCTCAGTCGTGTCCGACTCTTTGCGACCCCATGAATCGCAGCACGCCGGGCCTCCCTTGTCTATCACCATCTCCCGGAGTTCACTCAGACTCAGGTCCATCGAGTCCGTGATGCCATCCAGCCATCCAGTGATAGGTTCAGAAATAACAGTGAAAATAGGATTGCTTTTCAGTCATTGTCAGGCTCTTATTTCTTGTTTCTACCAATTGTGTTTAATTTGATCCAAGTTGAATTTTAACATCAGAAATGAAATGTACTATTTTGGCTTTTAAGTTATACCTGTGGAATAGCTTTATGTGTGGTAATGCTCATTTTTCCATTCATTAAAACCTGTTTGCACTGGCAATACTTTATAGCTAGCTGTTGGCTTAAGTACTTTAATCTCCAGTGAGACTTGCTATGTTACTACCTTCAAGAAGTGAGTTTCTGGGTATTTCTTCCTAACAGTCAAATTAGGAATTATAACAAGAATTCTGTCCGTATTACTATTAAGAATCCTCAGATTTGCACATGGCACTAGGGCTGTTACCATTAGTTTTAATTTTTTAGGACTTTTTTTGCTTTTTGCCTTTCCATAGATTTATGTGAAGCCTTAATGAATTCTCCTTTTTTGTTGTTATTGTTAGACTTCTTTAAAGAACATTGAATATATGTTAGCATAGGACATAGTTCACTCTTGAAGTTGCTGATGATACCATTTGCACATGTTGAATTTGGTATTCTTATTGCCTTCTAGTTTAAAATTATTTTTATATGACATTTAATGGCAGTTTTATTTGAAATATGTCTCCAAATAAAAGTAGTTCCTATAAATGTAGAAATGGTGGTGGTGCTCATGTGATAGTATATCATGCTTCTTGCTTGAGGCAGTGTACTTCCGGGGCTGTATTCAGATTAGACCTACATTTCTTTCCAGGTTGTGTTAAGTATCCTTCTGTGCAAGGATGTCTTTAGTTGGTAGTGAGTGTTGTGCGGAAACAGACGTCTGGAGGTCATACAGTGAGTGCAGTTTCTTTGAAACAGCAGAGCTTTGCTCTGGCCTCAGAGGACAAACAGGAGGGCTGTGACTCCACTGCCTTCCCACCACTGTATTCTCTGTTTCCAGATCAAGTTTAGTGAAACCCCTTATTCTGGTTTCTGGACTGATCTGCTAGTCCCTTTGAATTTTATTTGCCTTCCTATCCAGCCTGTACCACGAAGGCAACCCTTTTTCCAGTGCATTCATGGGGGACATAGAATTTCTTACCCCATTAGCCCTTTGTCAAACTGGCCCCTCTTTCTCTATTAAAAGCTGCTGGAGAGGTCACACAATGCAAATTGAATCCACTGTACTTTTCAAGCTATCTAGCTTTCACTGCTTCCTGGTGTTACTTTTGTTATATGACTTATTACAGTGACCAGTGCAGCATTTTGTATTTTTCATTCAACTTCTCCTGTACTTAAACAGATGGTCTCCTCCCTGATTCTTGCAGTCTCAAAATGTGCCTATATTTTCAGTTTTCAGTTTTCTATTCCCTGGTTCTGTCTCACAAGAGGAAATTGTACTCTTTCCTTTCCAAAGGCAGCATTTTCATTTTGCTTCTGGTTACAGTTTTCTTCTTTCCCTGTTCTCTCCTTCAGTTTTCTTCTGTTGAGTCCTGTATTCTTCTCCCGCCAAGTCTCTGCTGTTGCTGCTCCGCCATTCCTTCCCAAGTATTTTCCTCAAAATCCTATCTCTTTAAATCCTGAGTGTTCAGAATATTGGAAAAGACCCTGATGCTGGGAAAGATTTAAGGCACAAGGAGAAGGGGGCAGCAGAGGATGAGATAAGACAGCTTCACTACCGCAATGGACATGAGTTTGAGCAAACTCCGGGAGATAGTGGAGATCAACACGTGGTTCCCAAGCTCCCATGGGAGTTCCCTGCTTTCTTGCATCACATTTTGTTGCATTTTATATCTCATTTGTTATTCAGCACTGACTATAAGAACAGACATGTCCTTCTTCACTAGATTCAGTGTTCTTTGAAAGCATATTCCTCTCTTATATGTTTGGCCATTTTTTTTTCTTTTTTAATTTTCTCAACCCTACCTCGCAGATTATCTATTTAATGTATCAGATGAGTGGTGCTGTCTGTATTAAACCATGTGAAGAACAAAATCTTGTAGTTCTTTAGGTACCAAATTTATTCTCAGCCATATAAATATACTGTTGTGAAATTTCAGCCGATTATTCATACAGTGAGATCAGAAATAGTGGTTTTAAAGAATGGAAAGAATGGTGAATTTAAAATATCAAAAATTTCACGACTAATTTTATAATTCTTTTGAAATTTTAGAGAGAAACTGACCCCCAAAATGATCTTATATTCTAGTCAGCTTGAAAATTAATGTATCAAATTGTGACAGCGGAGTAATTTTGAGTAGGATTGATAGGTATACCTTGTTTTGCCAACAGTAACTTTGTTACTTCTGAAATTGTGATTTGAAAATGGCATTGTCATGGAAACAGTAGAGCAGTCTTTTTTTTTAAAAAAAAACCTCTGTTAGCCAGAACATAAACTAATACTGTAATTATTTCTGAAATGGCTTATTGAATAGACTTGTGAAACTAGCAGTTTATTAGACTTTTAATGATACCCAGACCAAAGACTGAGGGGACTGTGTATCTTGCCTTGTCCTATGTGTTTTTAGAAGCTTCTTCATTCTCTTGCTGTTTTACTTCTTAATACTCTTACTGGAACTTTATGCTCCTTTTTTTGTTTGTTTGTTTTATTGTAGTACAGTTGATTTATGATGTGTTCATTTCTACTGTACAACAGGGTGCTTCAGTTTTATATTTCTTCATATTCTTTTCCATTATGGTTTATTATCAGTGAATACAGTTCCCTTTGCTATACAATAGGACCTTGTTTTATATGTAACAGCTTACATCTGCTAACACCTCTTCCCCTTGGCCACCACAAGTCAGTTCTCTATGTCCCTGAGTCTGTTAGTGTTTGGTAGATAGGTTCGTTTGTGTTATATTTTAGACTCTACATATAAGTGATATCATATGGTATTTGTCTTTCTCTTTCTGACTTAGTATGTTAATTTCTAGTTGTATCCGTGTTGCTGCAAATGGCATTATTTTGTTCTTTTTTAATGCCTGAGTAGTATTCCATTGTGTGTGTGTGTGTGTGTGTGTGTGTGTGTGTGTGTGTGTGTGTAAAATGCCTGAGAAGTATTCCATTGTGTGTGTGTGTGTGTGTGTGTGTGTGTGTAATGCCTGAGTAGTATTCCAGTGTGTGTATGTGTGTGTGTACACATGTACGTACACGCCACATCTTTATGCATTCGTCTTTAGGTTGCTTCCATGTCTTGGCTATTGAGAATAGTGCGGCTGTGAACATAAGGGTGCCTGGGTCTTTTTGAATTATTTAGTTCTGTCTGGGTATATGCCCAGGAATGGGATTGCTGAATCATATGGTAATTCTATTTTTTGTTTTCTGGGGAACCTTCATACTGTTTTCCAAGTTGCTGCACCGACTTGTATCCCCACCAACGGTGTAGAAGGGTTCCCTTTTCTCTCCAGCATTTGTTTGTAGACCTTTTAGTGATGGACATTCTGACCAGTGTGTGAGGTAGTACCTCACTAGTTTTGATTTGCATTTCTCTAATAATTGGTGATGTTGAGCATCTTTTCATGTCCCTGTTGGCCATCTACCTATGTGTCTTCTTTGGAGAAATGTCTACTTAGGTCTTCTGCTCATTTTTCAATTGAGTTGTTTGGGTTTTTGTTACTTAGTTGTATATGAGCTGTTTGTAAATTTGGAAAATTAAGCACTTGTTGGTCACATTGTTTGCAAAGTTTTCACCCAGTCTGTGGTTATTTTTTCATTTTGTTTATGGTTTCCTTTGCCACGCAAAAGTTTGTAAGATTGATTAGGTCCTATTTGTTAATTTTTATTTTTGCTGCCTTGGGAGACTGACCTAAGAAAACATTGGTAGGATTTGTGTCAGAAAATGTTATTGCTTACAGTCTCCTGTAGGAGTTTAATGGTTCATGTAATATATTTTAGTCTTTAAGCTATTTTGAGTTTATTTTTGTGTATGGTGTGACAGTGTGTTTTAATTTCATTGATTTACATGCAGCTGTCCAACTTGCCCAGCACCACTTGCTTAGGAGACTTTCTTTTTCCCATTGTATATTCTTGCTTCCTTTGTTGAAGATTAATTGACTGCATGTGTGTGGGTTTATTTCTGGGCTCTCTATTCTGTGGGGTTTTATGCTCTTGAGCAGTGTTGGTTACTGAAGATTCTGTGATCAGGTTTAGAGGAAACAGTGATAAGATATTTCATGGAACAGGAAAGAATCGTAGGGAGAGTCTTGATCAGAAATACCTTCTCTATATAGGACTTTTCCTGGTAATCTAGGGGTTAAAACTCCATGCTTCCACTTCAGGGGGTGTAGATTGGGGATCCCTGGTTGGGGAAGTAAGATCCCACATGCTGTGTGGTGTGGCAAAAAAAAAAAAAAATTAAAAAAAAAAAGGAAATATCTTCTCCAGGAGTGTTCTTATCATTTACGGAGAGTAGCCTAAGGATGCACAAGTTTTAGAAAGAAAAGAGAAAAAGAGACATGAGATAGGTCATCCAGCATCAGGTTACTTTCATCCTTTTCCTGACCCCCTGGAACTTCTCTTCCTGCTTTATCATGAGAACTCAGAAATTTCTTGTGACTTTTAGGACTCAAGACTTTTTTTTCAAACAGTTGCCTGCAGAAGAATCACCTGAGAAACTCATTCATCGCCGAGTCACAGGTGGGTCCCACTTTGGGCCCACCTCCAAGTGATTTTGATGTGTGTGATCTTGGACCAAACTCAGAAGCCCAGCTAGAGCCAGAGAACTAGCTAGGAAGGCCCAAGTTTGCCTTATTGGACTGTGTGATCTGGTTGCATCCCTTACTCAGTTTTGTTTATTTGTTAAAATCTAGAGTACAAACAAGCCAGAGAAATCTTTTCTGGAGCAGTAAGTGCCTGAATTATTCTGTTTGTACATATAGGCTGTGACTGGTTCACAATTCAAGTTTGGTAGCAGTCATGTTCCCACTAATTTGGCATTTGCTACAACGAATATATCTACTACCAACTCCCTCTCCACTATCTTGACATTCTATAGAGTTTGTTGTTTTTCTCTTTATTTTCATCTTTTAAAAGCTGATTTTTTTTTTTTTTTTACTTCAAGATCTTTTAATCCTGTGACTCTTAGCTAGGGGCTATCCCCCTCTCCCACCCTGCCGCCTCTGGGACATTTTTAGCAGTGTCTGGAGACGTTTTTGAATTGCTAGTCTGGGAAGAGTGTAGTGGGTAAAATTCAGGGATGCTCTTAAACTGCACAGAATAACAATAGCTCACAACAGAGGGGTTATCCAGCTTAAATGCCAACATCACCAAGGTTGTGAAGCGTTGCTTTAACATCTGTTGTCATTATACGGCTACTCCAGGAGCAGTGTAGTTTCCCCTTTATGTGACATGCTAGATGAACATGATGATGATGCAGGAATTGTAAGTGTTGATGGACAGATCAGAGAAAAGAAATTTAGAGAACTCATTTGGTTCCTTTCCCTGTTTCTGTGTAATTTGAGGATTAAAGGAAAATGATTGTTCATCTGATAGTGTTCTAAACCTAGGATCATTGGCTGTGCCCACGGCCTGTCTTTTGAAGCTTACCTTTCAGCTGTTATTAATACTTCAGTACTATCTACAATATAGTTTTTCAAACTGCATGTTGTGACCCACTGGTAGGTTGTGAAATTAGTGTAGCAGGTGATAACCAGCATTTTTGAAAAGTTAAAATAAAAGCGTGCACCACATCTAGTAAGAGTAGGTTTTGTCTTGTGAAACCTATTTTAATTATATATCGTCAAGGAGGAAAATTCCTTTTTCCTAATTCTTCCTAAATAATTATTCTCTTTGCTAATTTCCTACTCTTCTAATTCTTTGGCTGTGACCCTATGAATTAGACTGACAAAAGACAGATTAATAAGAAAACAAACAGAAGTTTATGCTTACACGTGGCAGCACTCAGTGATGAGTAACTCTAGGGTTAGCTAGAACTTGGGCTTACATAGCATCTTAGCAAAGAAACAATAAATTTTCAAAGTGACAAGACAAAGGGGAAGGACTTTGAGTTTCTAGGGCTACAAACTGGGAAGGTAAATGTATGGGAAGCTAATGGTCAATAAAAGATAGTTGGTAGGGTTACGTGGTTCCTCTGGTGCCATCTCCAGGGTGATTAGGGTCTAAATTTGAGTTTAATTGTTGTCCTTCCTGGCAAAGAAAAAGTGTGGGGGAGGGGTACCTGTGTAAATTCATGTCCTGCTTTTGGGCGTATAAGGACAGGCAAAGAGCTTTCTTTGTTTTTGCTTCTTCTCAGTTTTTCTTAACTTTAAATAGTCCTCAAGGACCAAAGTAGTCCTTACAGACACTAGCATGGCATGTTTTGAGGTAGCGTATTTTGCCCACTACAGCATCTGTGCATGGGTGTTCTGGGTCATGATGTAAAAGTATATTTCTTGCTGTGGCTTACAGGGAAAAAATGGAAAACCACTAACTCCAATTAATTATAAAAGCAATATAAGCTGCATGTTTTATAGTTCTGGAAAGTAAGATTTAATTTATTGATTTTGGGAAGCAGAAAACTTAGTTCAGTTTTTAATTAGAAAATTTTGGCTTTGTACTGTCATGTGGTAATTTTAGAGTGCGTTTTGAATTTATAAGATTTTCTGATAAATACTGGGTTTGGCAGCATTCTTGAATTGTAATTTTGTTTCATTAAAGATCATTGTTTACATGTGCAGTAATGTATCAATATCAATGGAGTCCCAATAATGAGATTTGGATATTAACTGATTAGAAACTGCTTACATCACAGTGTTATGGAACTTTTCCATTGTCTACAAAAAGCTAACATTTCAGAATAAATTCAAACTTCTTACATAGAGTTTTTGAGTTGAGACATGCACCTAGTTGACAAATTTTAATTTCATATTAAAGATTAATTCTGAAGATTAAAATATTAAAGATTAATTCAAATGTAATTTGTTAGAATTAAATAAATTATTAAAGATTAAGTAATATACAACTAAACCAAAATATTAAAAGATTAATTCTAATATTTATTTTAGATTAAATTTGGTAGAAGCTTTTGTAGAAGATGCAGAATTGAGGCAGAGTTTACAAGAAGATTTACTTCGTCGATTTCCAGATCTTAACCGACTTGCCAAGAAATTTCAAAGACAAGCGGCAAATTTACAAGATTGTTACCGACTCTATCAGGGTATAAATCAACTCCCTAATGTTATTCAGGCTTTGGAAAAATATGAAGGTAAAAAATTATTTTGTTTTTGTTTTCCTTCACTCCAGATTTACTTAGCAAATGTGCTGTCCTTTTTAAAGTTGGTTCTGGTAACTCATCTTTAAGTTTTCCTAATAACAGGTTTGTGTTACCCTCTGCCTACATTGCAGAAGCCAGAAGTTGTGAGACAGTTTAGAATTCTTGTTTTTTAGAAATGAATATTAGGATTATGAGGTTTATTAATAGGTCTCTTGCACTAACAGGGGAGGCTAAACAAGATTGATTGATGAAGAAGATGAACAAGACCGGAAATGACAGTGCTTATGAATGTTTGGCTTCTTACAGGGCAAGGATGCAGTCTGGCAGCCACACTAGAGTAAGGATAATGTGTCAGAGCAGTGGGGCCAGGGAGCTTAGGTTCTGGTACCCGTGGAAAGGTCCTTGATGAGGTGCACCTTCTCAGATCAAGGACCACTAATGTAAGGAGAACGTCCTGCAACCAGGGAGCTTTAAACAGTTTTGTTGGACTTTTTAATATTTTGCTGGTCTTGTGGACGGTTTCCTGTTCTGTAACTAGCTTCCACAGCAGAGCCCTCTTGGGGCCTCACTGAGACCGGATACAAATCATCAATCATAATGCTACTAAGCTGAATGAACTACCTTAAATCTCCTTGGACTAGTAATTACAAAATAACACAATTCGTATGTTTCATGCCTTGACCAGGGGGCTGCCATGTAGGAACTTTAAGAAAACACTGCAGGCTAATTCCAGATCTGTTGGAATTAACCTTTCCAATACACCTGTGAAAGAGAGTTAAGACAGAAAGTCTTGGTGGTAACAGTTGAAGTCAGAGGGAAGCTACTAGAATAAAGTAAGCAGAGTCATATAATAGTTAATCAATATAATATTAGTGGATAAAATCAGATTGCTCGTATGAGCATAGTTTTTAAAGTGGACATAAGTTTCTACGATGAATAGGAAGTACAAAGGTATATGTCTAATATATAAAGCATTTTAAGTTTCAGAGTTAAAAATCAATATCTCTTAGAACTATTAAAAACAAAACTTCAATATTACGTGAAAACTTGATGAACTTTTTTGGAGATAGACTTAGAACAATGATGACTGGTACGAAATAAGTATAGATTTAACTTAAATTTTGTGATAACCTCTCTTATTTATCTAGCAGAATGTTAAAGAATAGCTAACTGCTTGTGTTTTCAGAGTACCATTGTATATAAAGTAATCCTGTTCTAGTCAGGGCTTCTCATTAGACCAGTGAGACTTAAATGCTCTTGTATTTAGTGCCACCAAAGTGAAATTAGAGGAGACTGGTCTTTTCTGTGTTTTCTTGTGCCTCTATTTCCTCACCCTATAAATGAATATCTTCTACTGTTTTGATTTCCTGATTGCGTCTCCTCTGGCTTCATTTCTGCAGGATCAGCTGGAAGTGCCAGGGGATTGATTAGTGTTAGGGGTGTAATCGAGGTGTGGTCACGGAGATAGGCTGTCTAAACAATTCACTCTTACCACTTAATATCAGCTGTTTTAAACATTCCTCTTCTCATCTCTTCCTTCATAAGGTAAAAAAGGTTTCCTTGTCCCTGCGTCCCCTTCTTATACCTGTACCCAGTGAAGTTTCTGAAAGCCTACATTTTCTTCTTCCATTGATTGCACTGGCTTCAGCCCTACCCATAGTACTGAAATGGCATTTGTTGAAACTTTCTTGTTGCTAAATTCAGTGAACAAGGTCTAGTCTTACCTAACCACGTTTCACTGGTGTGTGTGATAGTTTTTTTTTTCCTCCCAGTTTTATTTAGATGTAATTGACACATACCATTGTACAAGTTTAGGTCTACAACACAATGATTTGATATGTATATATACTGTGTAAATAACCACAATACGTTTAGTTAACATGTCACCTCACCTCACGGAGTTACTTTTTTTCTTGTGATGAGAACTTTTAAGATGTAATCTCTTAGCCACTTTCAAATATACAATACAGTTTTGCTTTGTTTTTTTTTTAACTACAATCACCATGCTGTACATTACATTGCCAGGACTTTTAAATCTTACAGCTTGAAATTTGTACCTTTTGACTACCTTCACCCGTTTCCTCCCCCAGCTGTCTCTGGCAACCGTGAACTCTGTTCTGTTTTTATGAGTTTGGTCTCATTAGATTTCACATGTAGGTGAGATCATACAGCATTTAACTTTCCTGTCCCTTTTCCCTTGACATATGCTCTCCAGTTCCACCCATGCTGTTGCAGATGGCAGGATGTCTTTCTTTACGGTTGGATGATACTCCACTGTGTGTGTGTGTCACATTTTCTTTATCTGTTCCTTCCTCGGTGGACACTCAGGTTGTTTCCATGTCTTGGCTCTTGTAAATTAATGCTGCAGTGCACGTGGGAGTGCAGATATTTCTTAAAGATAATGATTCAGTTTTCCTTGCCTTCCCCTTAAGTATAGCCAGCCGCCAACCCAGTTCTATTTTTGACCCTCTTTTCACTCAGCACCTGAAACTTTAAAGCTGGGATTCTTGCATGCATTCTTGACAGTATCTTGATATTTCATGCAAAATTTTGTGTATATATATTTTGAGCGGGAGGGACAATCTGTAATTTTCATCAGATATTCAAAAGCGTATGTAACCTCCCCCCCCAAAAAATGTAAGAAATACTGATTTGCACATTATTTGGGGACTCGTTCCTCATTCCTTGGTATGTGCACAGAAGTTAGAAATTTGACTTGAAAGTGGCACTCTTTAACAACCTTCCTGCATATATGTGGCTTAATGTGGCTGAGCAACAACAATAAAATGTGCTTGAGGGTTTTCAACAAGTCAGTTATGAGATCATAACATTATGAAAATTTAATGCTTCGTATTGTCAGTTTGTTAACTGATGTCCAGTTAAAATATTTGAAATCACCCAGCATAGAAAGTATTAGAGGAGGAAGATGGTTCCAAGTTTTGTGATGCTAAGAGCTACACTTTTCTCTTTCTATAATATGGAATGTTGGAGAATTGAGGTGTATCCTAGGCACTGAGAGACTAACTGACCTGTCTGGAGTTTATTTTAATTGAAGTATACTTGATTTACAATATTGTGTTAGTTTCAGATGTACAACATAGTGATTCAGTATTTTTATAGATTATGCTCCATTTAAATTATTATAAAATATTGGCTATATTCCTGTGCTGTGCAAATTATCCGTGTAGCTTGCTTGTTTTACCCATTGTAGTCTGTGCCTCTTAAACCCTGTCCTTCAGTTGCCTCTCCTCATTCTTTCTCCCTGCCGGTTGAGCGACTGAACAAGAGCATATGGGGAACAGTGTTCTCTGTGTCTGAGTCTGCTTCTGTTTCGTTATATTTGTTCTGTTTTTTAGATTCTGCATATGAGTGATAACATACAGTAGTTGGCTTTCTCTAGCTTCTTTCTTTCTTTTGTTGTTAAATATGCTTATTTGGCTGCATCAGGTCTTGGTTGCAGCCTACGGGATCTTTGCTGTGTCAAGAGGGTCTTTTGATGCTCGGTGGCATGTGGGTTCTCAGTTCTATGATCATACTGTTTTTCACAATGGTTACACCCGTTTACATTCCCACAATACAAGGGTTCCCTTTTCTCTACAGCCTCACCAACAATTTATTTGTGGTCTTTTTGATGATAGCCATTCTGACAGGCGTGAGGTGATGTCTCATTGTGGTTTTGATTTGCATTTTTCTGATGATTAGCAGTGTTGAGCATCTTTTTATGTGCCTCTCATGAGTTTCTTAAAAAACACAGTAGAATGGCATTTTGCAGAGTTCAGTATAGCTTGTTAGCCTACTGAGTTCAAGGAGAAAGCCAAAACAGGCTAATTTATGAGGAAAAATCAAATATGCTGTCTTTAAAAGTAAACTCATTAAAAGTTTTAAAAAGATATATTTGTATATTACTAGAAATTGAGTAAGTTCTGCCATCGTGTGATATTTTAGTTTTGACTAACTTTAGGTTTAATGTTATTTCAATGTTATTCCTGGAAAAAACGAAAATAAACTCAGAGACAGCAGAGGGCAGCAACAGTTTAGAAAGTAGATTTGCATTGAGTGATGAAAGCTCTACTCTAAATTATCTTTCTCCTCTTTGAAAAAGAAAAGGCTATTTTAAAAGTATACTTGGCCTCTGTTATTCCTCGTATCTTTTAAAATTAAAAAGTTGAGGCACACATTTACAACATGGATGGATCCAGAGATTATCATACTAAATAAAGTCAGAAGAGAAAGACAAATACCTTATGATATCATTTATATATGGAGTGTAAAGTACGACACAAATGATCATAGCTGTGAAACAGAAACAGACTCATAGACAGCAGACCTGTGGTTGCCAGGAGGGAGGAAGGGGAGGGGGAGGGAAGGATGGGGCATTTGGGGATAGCAGATGCAAAGTATATATGGAATAGATAAAAAACAAGATCCTAGTGTACAGTACAGAGAAGTATATTCAGTATCTTGTGGTAAACCATAATGCAGAGGAATGTGAAAAAATATGTATAACTGAGCCATTTGGTTGTACAACAGAAATTAGCACAATACTGTAAATCAACTAAACTTGAATACAATTTTTTTAAAAAGCTGAGGCACAACCTAAAACAATGGTATTTTGCATTTGGAGCAAATTTCTGACAGTGCTTAAAACAACTGTATGTATCAAGATTACTTTATTGATGAACTTTATTGTAACAGTGTCATACTGACGTTTGTAACCCTTCCCCCTATCCACGTCCAAATTAAAAGCCTTATATGTGCTATTTTCCTTCCCCTGGTCTGTACCTCCTCCTCAGTGAACCCGTAGTAATCTTTTCTTAGCATGTCTGATAGTGTCATTTCTTCCCTTTTGGTTCTGAACACGTTGCTTTGCTTCCTGTAGCCTTCCAGAAGCAGCCCCATTCCTGCGCCTGGCCTGGCTGCTGCTGCTCGGTCAGGCTCCTTCATTCTCCCTCGCAGCACCGCTCTGCTCACTAGATAGTTTCTCCAGACTGCTCTGGTGACACATGCTTTTCTGCACGTTTTTACTTTGTCTTTATTGCACTTTACTACCTGGTCTATGTGATGGACTCCACTAATATTTAAGATTGAGCTCAAACCTCACTCTTTCTATGAAGCCTCCTCTGCCCTCATTATTCTGGTTTCCAAAGTACCTTCTGCTTATCTCCATTGCTTTTAACCCTAAATGACATAGTTCAATTCAGTTGTTCATTTGTGTCTGACTCTTGGCCACCCCATGGACTGCAGCACACCAGGCCTCCCTGTCCATCACCAACTCCCAGAGTTTACTCAAACTCATGTCCATTGAGTCAGTGATACCACCCAACTATCTCATCCTCTGTCATCCCCTTCTCCCACCTGCAATCTTTCCCAGCATCAGTTCTTCACATCAGGTGGCCAGAGTATTAGAATTTCAGCTTCAGCATCAGTCCTTCTAGTGAATATTCATGACTGATCTCATTGCTGTCCATGGGACTCTCAAGAATCTTCTCCAACACCACAGTTCAAAAGCATCAATTCTTTGGTGCTCAGCTTTCTTTATAGACCAACTGTCACATCCATACATGACTGCTGGACAAACCATAGCTTTGACTAGATGGACCTTTGTTGGCAAAGTAATGTCTCTGCGTTTTACTATGCTGTCTAGGTTGGTCATAGCTTTTCTTCCAAGGAGCAAGTGCTAGGGTCCAGCCCCTGCAGGATCCAGGGGAACCCGAAGGAGAAATGGCGTTGGCAAATGAATGAATGAATGAATGAGAGAGGAATAGAGGAGATAAAGAGGCTGATATTCCTTGGTTTACATAGAAAGCCAATAAAAGCCCGAGACAAGGAAGCTTGCCCTGTTCACGGAGGCCACAGGTGCCCTCCCAGTCTCCCGAGGGAGTGAAGACGCAGAACATCTTCCTGTTCAGGTCTTAGAAACCTGGGCAGATAAGTGAATGCAGGGAGCCTCTATGCTCCAAGGGATCAGCCTGAAAAAGAGAGTAAGAGAAAGAAAAAAAAAAAGAAAGACACGGGGTGACCAAGCTTCTTCGAGCGAGCCCAGTTACTTTATTTTCAGAAGGGACTTTTATGCCTTAACTTGTACATAGAGGGAAATGAAAGATGCAAAGTCATACAGAGTCAGCCCAAACATTGCAGCATTCCATTTTGCCCTTATCGAAACCAGGATTTTTTCTGCACATCTTTCCCACAAATGATGTTGTGTACATTATCTTCTGGCCTTGGAGGCCTGTGGACATTTTATGACCCTCTTTTGATAAAGGCTGCTTTATCAACCAGAAAACTTATTTTCCCTCAAAGTATTTTTCTTTATATTTCTAATCTATGTCAGCCTCAGAAAATGCTAAACAGAGTTACATTTCTCACAGAGCAAAGGTGCAGTGAGTTACAAGAAAGAACCAATTAGCTCAAAGGTCTGATGTGCTTAAATTCAAGGCTACACTTGTTTTTCTTACATTCCAACTATGTTAACTAATGCACTCCCAGGTGCACAGTGGATAAGAGATATGGGAACTTAGCAACAAGCATTGGCCCAATAATGAAATCCTACACCAGCACTACTCTAATAACTTTTAACTTTTTGAAAGGCTCTATGTTATAGGCTTCCCGTGCCTGTCACAGTTGGGAGGCTGTGAATAATCACATGCGTAGCTGCAAGAGTCTGGATAAATTTGCCAAGCAAGCCAGAATGCTAACAGAGGGGGTTTGATTTGAAATATTCCTCTCATGTCCAGGAGACTTATTAGCTAGAGCCCTAAGTTGAGCCCCCTGTATGTCAGGAGAGTTGGTGAAAGGCACAAAATAGTAAGACAGACAGATTCTGGTTTGGGGGTAGATGCTCGAGCTGGTCTAGGGAGCCCCTTGAGTCTGGAAGCCTTGCTTAACAGTTCTCTTCCACATGACCTTGTCCTGGATGGGATGGCCCATGCTGGCTCCCGGCAAGCAATCATCTTTAATTTCATGGCTGCAGTCACCATCTGCAGTGATTTTGGAGCCCAACAAAATAAAGTCTCACTGTTTCCATTTTTTCCCCATCTATTTGCGATGAAGTGATGGGACCAAATTCCATGATCTTAGTTTTCTGAATGTTGAGTTTTAAGCCAGCTTTTTCACTCTCCTCTTTTAACCTTCATCAAGAGGCCCTTTAGTTCCTCTTCACCTTCTGGCATACAGGTCGTGTCATCTGTGTATCTGAGGTTATTGATATTTCTCCCAACAATCTTGATTCCAGCTTGTGCTTCATCCAGTCCAGCATTCCTCATGATGTACTCTGCATGTAAGTTAAATAATCAGGGTGACAATATACAGCCTTGACATAATCCTTTCCCAATTTGGAACCAGTCTGTTGTTCCATGTCCAGTTCTAACTGTGTTTCTTGACCTGCATACAGATTTTTCAGGAGGCACAGTAAGTTAGTTTAATAATAATCCCTCCTTTTAACCCGATTGCTTAGCTTCCTTCTAAATGGGAGATAAGAATATGAAAGCAATTTAGTTGGCATTTCTGAAAAGGAATCTGGTTTACTAATGTAGCACTTTTTAAACCTTAGGTTTATATAAAGCTATAGTTTAAGATCTGGCTGGTTTTTGTGTTTCGGAGATATTTTCTTTAAATTTGGTTTTTATCAGTTTTTAAAGCAAGGTAAACTCTGTAGTAATTATTCTACCATCCAGAGGTAATCATTATTAATATTTTGGTATATGTTGTTTCATTCTTTAAACAAAATTATAGAAGGTTAGTTCTGTTTAATACGTGCTTTGACAGTGAAGACTTGTTCTAATGTAGTTCTTGTATTAGGGAATAATTGAGCATAATGTGAATTTTACATTGCTTATGTACATTTTTGTCTATGGGAAACACTAGGTGAATGCAAAAGATTGGCACCCAGCGGAACTGAGCAGTGTAGGAATATACAAAACGTACACTCACACACACTCCCACCCCTCAGACATCTGTGATCTCAGTTCACGTGTGTGTCGTGAGCCACACTTACTCGTGTCTGGTGTTACAACTTTGTGCTCCGGTTTAGATGACTCACCATTTCACAATAACTCACGAGCTGCAGCCTTTTGGAAGTCCATCTCAAGAAGCAGACTTTGTCTTTTGTGAGGTAAATGCATTTTTTATTGTAGTGTTTATATAGTTCCTATCAAAACTGTGCAGTTGTTCTTATCATTAAGAAAAAATTTTTAATAATTTTTTTCTTTATTTCTTTATGGAAGTATAGTTGACTTACCCAGTTAGTGTCAGAGAAAATCGCTTGGTATGGCGGAAACCTCCACACAGTTGGTGACCAGAAATGAACTAGTGTGTGTAAAGGAGACAGAGGAGGAAGACTCACAGATGGGAAGGAAAACGGGGGAAACTGAGGTTTTCCTTTGCAGTCGTAACCCCTTAAGATTATTTTTTCCTTCCTCTCACACATCAATTCCTGTAGCAGTTTTCTCATCTTATCTTTTATTAGAGTATAATTTAAATGTCTTCTTTCTTGTCTTCCCATTGCTACTTAGATCACTACCTTGGCTATCTTCAGTCTTATCTTCAATGATAAAAGCTTTCACATTCTTGAGTCAATATTCATATTATCTCTGCATTTCTATTCTTTCAGTCACCAAAATACACTAACTGATCATCATAATAAAAAGCAAACAGTGTTGGTGAGGATGCAGAGAAATTTTCTTGTGCACCTTGTGGCTAAAACTATAAATCAGTAAAGCCTTCCTGGGAAAATAACTTGTCAAAGTATAATTATTTGCCATTCAAATGCAGACAAGAGGGCAAAAGTCTAGAGGGATTAAAAAAAATTAACAGGTTCTTCTTCTAGAGTTAGATTGGAAGTTGACGTTTTTACATTATTACTTTTATTATTAAAAAAAATGCAGAGCCTAGTGAAAAATAGTTTCAGGAATTTACTAATAGAAAAACAAAACACCAGAGTTGGGGTGGGGGGAATACCAGAAAGGTACTCAAACCTTTAAGTTTATGCATAATAATTTCCTAGAACTTTAAAATATAGTAGGTGTTAGCTAAATATAATTTATACGTTATAAATATTTTAAAATACTAAAAGATAACTTTTAATATTTAAAATATAATATCAAACAGTAGAGGTTAACTTATAGCAACTGACAGTTGGTACTATTTTTACTATTGTAAAATTGGTACTATTTTTTAAATTAAGTGTGCAGTTAGTACATTTTTATCCCACCAATATATTGTTACACTTTCTCATATAGCCAGTTGTGTTATAATGTGACATATGGATCCCTATGCAAAACTTTAATTAAAACCAGTTTACAAGATAAAAGAGGTCAAGATGCAACACTCAGAAACTTCATTAGTGACGCCCTGGTGGCCAAATGTGTGGAGGTTCCCCCCCCACACCAAGTAACTTCTGTGACACTGACTGACTACAATTAATTGCGATTTAACTCAGTCCTGACATGATCCCCTAGAGATAGCATCAGATCCCACAGGTTAAGGGCTCAATCCCACAAGATGGCCTCCAACCTCTCCACCCAGTCTAAAACCCAGGTTATCACCTGTGCTTCTGACCAAGTGGTCCCAATGACCACCCCTCCCTTGGGAGTTAATTTGCTTGAGCAGCTCACAGAACTCAGGGAAACACTTGGTTATACTTACTGATAAAGGATGAAGATGAACAGCCAAATGAAGAGATATGACAAGTCTGGGAGGTTCCTAAACATAGGCGCTTGTCCTTTGAGGTGGGAGCATGTCATTCTGGTATAGATGTACTTGCCCACCTGAACGTTCTCTGGCCTTTGCATTTGGAAGCCCTCCTCATGTAGCCATGATCAATTATTAACTCCATTCCCAGCTGCTCTCCCCTCCTTGGATGACAGGAGTTGGGGTTAGAGCCAAACATTCCAAACTCCTAATCATGGCTTGGTCTTCCTGGTGAGCAGCCCACCTCAGGTCACCTTATTAGAATATGAGATGCTCCTATTGCTCTTCTCACTAGGAAATTACAAGGGTTTTAGGAACTTTACCAGGAACCAGCGGCACAGACCAGCATATATTTTCTGTTACAGAGACTAGCACAGTGTAAAATGATACTCATAACTAATCAGTGAAATCAGAAGAGAAAGTCAGCGTAGGAAAGAAAATTACTATTTTGTCAAAATGACAGTAGTAATAAAGGGAAACAACGGATGTTGTCAGAGAAAGAATTACTTGCAAATAAAGAAATGGGGACAGGTGGCTGTGATTAGCAAAGGGGATGACATGACCAGAGGACCTGAAAAGTAGGAGAGGGCAAGGGTGATGAGGGAGGAAGAGAGGTCAAAAATGTCTTGTGATAAACCGTAATGGGAAAGAATATGAGGAAAAGTATATATATGTATGACTGAGTCACTTTGTTGTTCAGCAGAAATTAACACAGCATTGTAAATCAACTATACTTCATAAAACAAAAAAAACTAATAGGGTGACTGTTGGCAGTGAAGGAATAACAGAGATGCCCTTGTGCTGAAGGCTGTTACTCACAGTGATTGAATTATTTTGTTTACTGTGATTCACTGCACTTCAACTCTTGGTTTCCTTACTAATTTGGTAATATTTTGACTCCAACCTCATATTTGTGTGAATACTATAAACTTTAATTAGCAGCATCTTGCCAACCTTTTTTCCACTTACATGAATTTTTAAATCCATTTCATAAATATATTTAAGGGTGAGATAAAGTTTATTGTACTTAATAAAACTTCTAGACTGGAATTAAAAAGATGAGAAAATAATGTTAAATTAGTCATGGGAAGGTGGGCATAGAATAAATTTTAAAATCTTTGTTAGTTGAAACTCATGCCTTTTTATTACCATATACCAAAATATTTACTGGAACAAGAATGCTAATACTAACTTTATTATTAATTTTCTTTATTTAATTTGTTTTTTGGCTGATCTTTGTTTCTGTTACGTGGGCTCTCTCTAGTTGCTGCGAGAGGGGGCTGATCGTCATTGCCTTGCAGCGGGCTTCTCACGCAGTGGCTTCTCTCGCCGCTGAGCACAGGCTCTAGGTGTGCAGGCTTCAGCAGTGGCAGCACGTGGGCTCCGTAGTTACAGCACATGGACCTAGTTGCTCCACGGCATGTGGCATCTTCCAGGAACAGAGATTGAACCCATGTTCCTGTGTTGGCAGGTAGATTGGTATCCACTGGACCACCAGGGAAGTCCCTAATACTAACTTTATAATTAATTTAGACTTTAGGTTGCTTTTTCTGGTCTTAAACTATTTTGGAAAGTCTGACTGAGTAGATCTATGACCAGTGGCAGGCCTTGGACCTGAGTTAATGTCAGGAGGACACATGTAAAGAAGCACCTCATATGTTATCTGGAACTTCCCTATAGTTCATTTTGATTTTAGTGTTACTTTCATTTAACTTGATTAGAACATCTTAGTGTCTTTTTCTTAATCATTTTGCCAGCCATTTCCAGTTATTTCTTAGTTACATTTAATAAGATGTAAATGATTTGAAAAAGATGTTTACCAATAATTTTGGTGCAACTGCAGCCAGTTTACCTAGCAGCCTCAACTTTGCCACACACTGATCTAGGAAGGTCTTCTTGTGGTGGGAAGCTGGGGGCCTGTGGGGGTGGTTGGCATCTGCCTGTGGTGGATAAGACCAGGCAATTCAAGCATAGGTGCTTAAAGGGGCCTGGCAGGTTACAGATAAATAGTGCAGAATGGTGGGCTGATGAGCTGGGGAAGTCATGGTCTGACTAAAGTGGGCCGCTGCTAGTCAGATCACTGATTATCACTGAATGGGAATTCTGACTGAGGATTTCCCATAAGGGCCCATGTTTCAGTGTCTACTGTGAATTCTTCTCTTTAAACTTTTCTTTGGTGTTCTTTCTGTAAAATGGCCCCAGTCATCTGCCCAGCAGCCTAAGCCTTGGGAATCAGCCTTGCCTCTTGCCCCTCTCTCGTTCCATTCACTCAGTTACCAAGTCCTGTTGGTATCACATCATATGTATTCTTCACCTCAGACACCTCTCCATCCCACTGCCAGCTCCCTCAGTTCAGTTCAGTTCAGTCACTCAGTTGTGTCCAACTCTTGTGACCCCATGAATTGCAGCACGCCAGGCCTCCCTGTCCATCACCATCTCCCAGAATTCATTCAAACTCACGTCCATCGAGTCGGTGATGCCATCCAGCCATCTCATCCTCTGTCATCCCCTCCTCCTCCTGCCCCCAATCCCTCCCAGCATCAGAGTCTTTTCCAATGAGTCAACTCTTCGCATGAGGTGGCCAAAGTACTGGAGTTTCAGCTTTAGCATCATTCCTTCCAAAGAAATCCCAGGGTTGATCTCCTTTAGAACGGACTGATTGGATCTCCTTTCAGTCCAAGGGACTCTCAAGAGTCTTCTCCAACACCACAGTTCAAAAGCATCAATTCTTCGGCGCTCAGCTTTCTTCATAGTCCAACTTTCACATCCATACATGACTACTGGAAAAACCATAGGCTTGACTAGACGGACCTTTGTTGGCAAAGTAATGTCTCTGCTTTTGACTGTGATATCTAAGTTGGTCATAACTTTCCTTCCAAGGAGTAAGCGGCTTTTAATTTCATGGCTGCAGTCACCATCTGCAGTGATTTTGGAGCCCCCCAAAATAAAGTCTGACACTCCCTAGTCCAGGCTATAATCCTTTCTTCCCTGAACTACTGTCAGCCTCCTAATGTTTTTGCTGTCTTTTGCCTTAGCACTCTCTAATCCATTATCTGCTTCAGCCAGCTGTCTTTCTTAATATGTAAATATATTTATATGTAAAAATATAAATGTCACTAGCCCTTCGGGGGTTTTTCACTGGCTATAGGATTGGAGTATGAGCCGAGCCCTCATAGATTGTTGGCTCTGCCTGTCTCTGTCTTTCCTTTCTCTGCTAGTACTCATTGCCAGTGTTTCTTACACTTTTTGACTATGACTCAAAGTAAGGTTGGAGAAGGAAATGGCAGCCCACTCCAGTATTCTTGCTTAGGAAATCCCATGGACAGAGGAGCCTGGTGGGCTATAGTCCATGGGTTGCAAAGAGTTGGACACAACTGAGCAACTAACACTTCCACTTTTCACAGTAAGATACACATTTTCATTTGACTTAGTGCACTCCTATGGGTGTCTCTGTGCACTGTTCAGAAACAAAATTCAACTGAGTAAATTTTAAAGAGCTTACTGGCTTTATTCAACAATTCAAAAACCAGGCAGGAGATAGAAAAGACCTCCATCTGTACAAAATGAAAGACTTGCATAGGCAGAAGGGAGCAGAAACAAGTTAATTTTGGCAAAACAGCTAGCAGGTTATGGTAAGGTTTATTTTCTTTAGGAGGATTGTAGGGGCCTATCAAGCACATTATGTAACTGGTGCTGATCAGGTGATTGCCGATTGACTGGCTTAAAATTCCATTTCTGGGAGAGACGAAACTATAATTAAGGAAGCCTTGATTTGATGACCTGCGACTTAGTATAAGCAACTCCATTTGGGGCCCGTTGTCTTGTTTTTAACAACACATAGACACTGTATGCAGTGTCTATAAAAACTGAAATTATTATGTAATAAATAGTATTAACTGAAGTAATAAATAAAACTTGAAACAAATAGAGTGTACTTTGACCTTTTTTTTCCTTTGAAAAATGCTAAGATTTTTAAATTTTATGTTGGAGAAAGGTCTGCGGTTTGAAAACACAAATTGCATTTGTTTTTTGTCTATTCACGTGAACTTGAACATCCTCTGGACCTCACATACACTGTGCACAGTCATCAGCCTTTGTACTATTCCTTTAGATTCAGACATCTTCCCCCTCTTGTCTCACTTGGCTTTGTTCTCTCCATCTTTTTTTTCAAATGTACTTTCAACCTTTTTTAAAAATAATTTTTTTGCTTTTGGCTGTGCTAGGTCTTTGTTGCTGTGGTGGCGTCTTTTCTCTAGTTGTGGCAAGGGGGGCTTACTCTTCATTTTGGTGCATGGCTTCTCTTGTGGAGAACGGACTCTGGAGCGAGAGGGCTTCAGTAGCTTCGGCTCCCTGGGCTCTAGAGCACAGGCTCAGTAGTTGCACACAGGCTTAGTTGCTCCCTGTCATGTGGGATCCTCCCAGATCAGGGATCGAACCCGGCATTGGCAGGTCGATTCTTTTATCACTGAACCACCAGGGAAGCCCTGTTCTCTTCATCTTGGATTTTCATCTTTACAGTCATTTCTTGGGGTAAGCCAACCTTGTTCCTACCTTTGGGTACTCTCCTGTCCTGATTTTGTTTCCAAAACCTTCCTGTATTTCCCTGTTGTTATTATCCTTGCTTGTCATCCTTTGTAATGAGTTTATCAGAAAAGTACCAACATTTTATTTTGGGGCAATGCACATGTCAAAGTAGTTTTCATTAGTGTTTTTCCCAATAGGAAATTAACTTTTGTTTGTTTTGGCCATGCCATCTGACTTATGAGATCCTTGTTCCTGGACAGGGATTGATCCAGGCCCTGGGTTCAATGAAAGCCCTGAGTCCTAACCACTGAAATGCCAGGGAAAATTAACTGAAATTAATTTTCCCCTGAAAATTAACTTCTCTAAATTCATTAAGGATTGTCTCCTTAGTATTTCTCTCAATCAGTGGCGTGAACATAGGCGAGATGGAGAAAAGTCCCAGAACGGGTGTTAATACACCAGTTAAGGTTTAGATTTAGAAGCTGGCTTGGGTATGAAGAAAGCCTTCTTCAGCGATCAATGCAAAGAAATAGAGGAAAAGAACAGAATGGGAAAGACTAGAGATCTCTTCAAGAAAATTAGAGATACCAAGGGAACATTTCATGCAAAGATGGGCTCGATAAAGGACAGAAATGGTATGGACCTAACAGAAGCAGAAGATATCAAGAAGAGGTGGCAAGAATACACGGAAGAACTGTGCAAAAAAGATCTTCATGACCCAGATAATCACGATGATGTGATCACTAACCTAGAGCCAGACATCTTAGAATGTGAAGTCAAGGGAGCCTTAGAAAGCATCACTACAAACAAAGCTAGTGGAGGTGATGGAATTCCAGTTGAGCTGTTTCAAATCCTGAAAGATGATGCTGTGAAAGTGCTGCACTCAATATGCCAGCAAGTTTGGAAAACTCTGCAGTGGCCACAGGACTGGAAAAGGTCAGTTTTCATTCCAATTCCAAAGAAAGGCAATGCCAAAGAATGCTCAAACTACCGCACGATTGCACTCATCTCACACGCTAGTAAAGTAATGCTCAAAATTCTCCAAGCCAGACTTCAGCAGTACGTGAACCATGAACTCCCTGATGTTCAAGCTGGTTTTAGAAAAGGCAGAGGAACCAGAGATCAAATTGCCAACATCCACTGGATCATGGAAAAAGCAAGAGAGTTCCAGAAAAACATCTATTTCTGCTTTATTGACTATGCCAAAGCCTTTGTGTGGATCACAATAAACTGTGGAAAATTCTGAAAGAGCCACCTGACCACCTGACCTGCCTCTTGAGAAACCTATATGCAGGTCAGGAAACAACACTTAGAACTGGACATGGAACAACAGACTGGTTCCAAATAGGAAAAGGAGTACGTCAAGGCTGTATATTGTCACCCTGCTTTTTTAACTTATATGCAGAGTACATCATGAGAAACGCTGGACTGGAAGAAACACAAGCTGGAATCACGATTGCTGGGAGAAATATCAATAACCTCAGATATGCAGATGACACCACCCTTATGGCAGAAAGTGAAGAGGAACTAAAAAGCCTCTTGATGAAAGTGAAAGAGAGTGAAAAAGTTGGCTTAAAGCTCAACATTCAGAAAATGAAGATCATGGCATCCGGTCCCATCACTTCATGGGAAATAGATGGGGAAACAGTGTCAGACTTTAATTTTTTGGGCTCCAAAATCACTGCAGATGGTGACTGCAGCCATGAAATTAAAAGCCGCTTACTCCTTGGAAGGAAAGTTATGACCAACCTAGATAGCATATTCAAAAGCAGAGACATTACTTTGCCGACTAAGGTCCGTCTAGTCAAGGCTATGGTTTTTCTAGTGGTCATGTATGGATGTGAGAGTTGGACTGTGAAGAAGGCTGAGTGCCGAAGAATTGATGCATTTGAACTGTGGTGTTGGAGAAGACTCTTGAGGGTCCCTTGGACTGCAAGGAGATCCAACCAGTCCATTCTGAAGGAGATCAGCCCTGGGATTTCTTTGGAAGGAATGATGCTAAAGCTGAAACTCCAGTACTTTGGCCACCTCGTGCAAAGAGTTGACTCATTGGAAAAGACTGATGCTGGGAGGGATTGGGGGCAGGAGGAGAAGGGGACGACATCACGGACTCGATGGACGTGAGTCTGAGTGAACTCCGGGAGTTGGTGATGGACAGGGAGGCCTGGCGTGCTGTGATTCATGGGGTCGCAAAGATTCGGACACGACTGAGTGACTGAACTGAACTGAACTGAACTTGGGTATGATTCTAGAAAGTGAAAGTGAAGTCGCTCAGTCATGTCCGACTCTTTGCGACCCCGTGGACTATGGCCCATCAGGTTCCTCCATCCATGGGATTCTCCAGGCAAGAATACTGGAGTGGGTTGCCATTTCCTTCTCCAGGGGAATCTTCCCGACCCAGGGATCGAACCCAGGTCTTCTGCATTGCAGGCAGACGCTTTAGCCTCTGAGCCACCAGGGAAGCCCGATGATTCCAGAGTACATCTTAATGAACCACTTTCTCTTGATAAACTTAGGAGCTTTCAGTGTATCCTGAAATTTGTTGTAATTTTTATCATAGTAAATGGTGATGAAATGTTTGATAGAGATTAAATTATGCTTTGTTTGGGTTGTTACAGAAATGTAAGTACTTAGGCATATTGACCTAAACATTGCAGCAGTTTCTGAGGCACACAACCACACTCTTCTAAAATTTTTCCTTGTGATGAGAACTCTTAGGATTTACCTACTCCTTAATAGTTTTCATATACATCATATAGCAGTGTAAACTATAGTCATCGTGCTGTACATTATATCCATACTGTTTAATTATCTTGTATCTAGAAGTTTGTGCCTTTGGACCTCCTTCCTCCAGTTTTCCTCTCCTCCCAGCCACAAATCTGATCCCTTTATCTTTGCATTATTTTTGTTGTTGTTCTTGTTGTTTTAAGATTTCACAGATAAGTGAGGTCACTGAGTGTCTGTCTTTTTCTGACTCATCTCACTTACTATAATGCCGTCAAGGTCCATTCATACTGAATGGCAGTATTTCCTTGTTTTGTTTTTTAATGGTAGAATAATCGTTCTGTGTATGTGTGTGTATATGTAATCACATTTTCTTTAACCCTTTGTCCATTGGCAGATACTTAGGTTGTTTCCATATATTGGTTATTGTGAATAATGCTGCTTCAAACATGGAGGTGCACATATCTTTTCGGATCAGTGTTTTTGTTTGCTTTGGTTATATTCCCAGGAGTGAAATTACTAGCTCATATGGTAGTTCTGTTTTGTTTTTTTTTTTAATTTAATTTTTATTTATTTGGCTGCACTGTGTCTTATTTGAGACATGTGGGATCTCGTTTCCTGACCAAGGATTGAACCCGGGCCCCACTGCATTAGGAGCTCGGAGTCTTAGCCACTGGACCATGAGGGAAGTTCCACGGTAGTTCTGTTTTTAACTTTTGAGGCTCCTCCATACTGTTTTACATAGTGGCTGCACCAGTTTACAATCTCAACCAAGAGTGCTCAAAATGTTCCCTTTTCTCTCATCCTTACCTTTGTTCTTTGTTATCTCTTGTCTTTTTGATGATGGCCATTCTAATTAATGAGCCTGAAGTGTTATCTCATTGTGGTTTTAATTTTCATTTCCCTAATTTTGAGCTTCTCTTCATGTACCTGTTGGCCATTCATGTATCTACTTTAGTGAAATGTCTGTTCATGACTTTTGCCCATTTTTAAATTGGATTAATTGGGTTTTCTTTTTGCTGTTGAGTTGTGTTAGTTCTTTATCTATTTTGGATATTAATGCCTTATCAAGTAAATGGTTTGCAGATATTTTCTCTCCTTCCATAGGTTGCCTTTTCATTTGTTGATTGTTTCTTTTATTATGCAGGAGCTTTTTGGTTTGATGTAGTCCCTCTTGCTTATTTTTAATTTTATTACTTGTGCTTTGGGTGTTCTATCCAAAAAATCATTGCCAAGACCCATGTCAAGGAGGTTCCCCCCCATGTTTTCTTTTAGAAGTTTTGTGTTTTCAGGTCTTATCCTGTTTAAGTGTTTAATCTATTTTGAGTTAACTTTTGTGAGTGGTGCACTTAAGGGTCTAGTTTCATTCTTGTGAATATCCAGTCTCCCCAGGACTGTTTATTGAAGGCTGTCTTTTCTCCATTGAATATGTAGCTGCATTCTTGAAAATGAAATCTTCAAGGAGTTATGACTTGAATGAATCTTTAGGGACTGACAAACTGGAGTTCTTAGAAACGTTGAATTTGATTACTTAAGACATTCCACATTTTGATACATTTAAGAAGCTAAGAATTATTTCCCTGTGTGATCTTTGTTATCCTTGCTAGATGAGTATTGCATGTATCAGAACTGCTGCTGCTGCTGCTGCTAAGTTGGCTTCAGTCGTGTCCGACTTCGTGCGTCCCCATAGACGGTAGCCCACCAGGCTCCCCCGTCCCTGGGATTCTCCAGGCAAGAACACTGGAGTGGGTTGCCATTTCCTTCTCCAATGCATGAAAGTGAAAAGTGAAAGTGAAGTTGCTCAGTCATGTCCAACTTAGAGACCCCATGGACTGCAGCCTACTAGGCTCCTCCATCCATGGGATTTTCCAGGCAAGAGTACTGGAGTGGGGTGCCATCGCCTTCTCCTATCAGAACTAATGACCAGTGACTGATTGCTTCTTCATCCTTTGCTCCCTTCATAAAATCATTGATTGAGCAGATGGTTGTCAGTTGCCTGCTTTGTGCTGGGCATTGTTCTGGGAAGTACAGTGGTAGATATGACAGATAAAGTCTCTCTTAATGAAGGTTCTGTAATTGTGGAAGAGTAAAGACAGATAAATAAACGAGCAAGAACTTCAGATAGTAATAAGTGCAACAAAGAAAGCATAATATTTTCATGTGATAGAATAACTTGGCTAGGCCAGGAAGACACTAGATATGGTGGTTGAAGATGGCCTCTCCATGGATTTGCTGTCTCAGGTAAATCTCAAATGATGACAAGAGAGCTGATTGTTAAGATATAGGGGAGGCTAGTGGGGGTAGCTAGTATAAGTGCCTACAGCTTGGCTTGTTGAAGGAGTGAAGAGAAGCTAGGGTTGTCAACCATAGAGATGAAGAATAAGGACATTGTTAGAAGGTGAGGCCTTTCTGAGGTTCTTAACATTTTTTATGCTTGGACCCTTTTGACTTCCAATAAAGCCTGTGAACCACTTCTCAGAATAATGTTTTTAAATGCATAAAATAAAACACGTAGAGTTAAATAGGAAGCCGCTTATATTGAAACACACTTATCAAAATATAAAATATTCTTGAGAAATATGTGCTTTTTATTAATGCATTAAAAAACATGGTTTGGGTGAAGTTCTACTTTGAACTAATTAGTTTAAATGTTACTTAAAGTTATCTAGTTATCTCCAAAAACTGATATGAAAATGTTTGGAATTTTAGTTGATTACAAAGACAATAATACTATGTGATTTATTACTTCTGTTAACGTTGGAAGGTACTGATAATACTACTGTGATTTATTACTTACATTAACATTGGAAGAAAATGCTTGATTCCAGTTAGAGGTTATAGAAAATGAAGATGAGATTAATTTCTCTTTGTTTATGTACTACCTTGAATTCAAGGATCTGTGGACCTTTGTTTAAGACTCTAGGATAGATCATGTAGAGCTTTTCAGATTGTGGTAGCTAGTTGAAAATGGAGTATATCGAAAAACTTATGGTGCCCATCAGTTGATGAATGAATAAATAAAATGTGGCCTATCCATACAATTGAATATTGTTCCTCAGTCAAAAGGAATGAAGTACTGATGCATGATACAACATGGGTGAACCTGGAAAGCATTATGCTAAGTGAAAAAAGGCAGTCACAGTGTAATATCCTTTTATATGAAAAGACCAGAAGAAACAAATCCATAGCGTGGAGTAGTGGTTGCCTAGGCTTGAAGGGGTGGCAGGGGTTTG
Organism: Capricornis sumatraensis; assembly: GCF_032405125.1. Classification (NCBI taxonomy): domain Eukaryota; kingdom Metazoa; phylum Chordata; class Mammalia; order Artiodactyla; family Bovidae; genus Capricornis; species Capricornis sumatraensis. The sequence goes on along the minus strand of NC_091069.1, from coordinate 76,786,464 downwards.
GAGGAAAATTGTAAGTTAATACTAATGGGTACAGGGTTCCTTGTTTCTTTTGAGAGCAGTGACAGTTTGAAAATTGATTGTGGTTGTGATTGCATAAATCTGTGAATATACTGGTAACCATTGAATTGTATACATCAAAATGAAGAATTGTTTGGTATATGAATCATATCTCAATAGAGCTGTTATTTTTTAGTTAAAACCTTAATCAGTTGGTGGGGTGGGAAACCAGCTGAAATTGGCAACTAGGGCTCAGTACAAATTACAAGTAGGGAAAGGAATTCAGGATGCTAGGGAATTCCTTGGCGGTCAAGTGGTTAGGATTCTGAGCTTTTTACTGCTGAGGGCCCAGGTTTGATCCCTGGTCAGGGAACTAATATCTCCCTAGCCATGTGGTGCAGCCAATAGATAGAAAAACTGAGACACGGTGGAGTATTAAGCCATGAAAAGGAATAAAATAATTCCATTTGCAGTGATATCGATGGACCTAGAGATTGTCATATAGAGTGAAGTAAGTCAGAAAGAGAAAGAAAAGTATTGTATAATATCACTTATATGTGAAATCTAGAAAAGTGGTACTGATGAACTTACTTGCAGAGCAGAAGTAGAGTCACAAATGTAGAAAACAAACTCATGGTCATCAAGGAGGAACAGGGCAGGGTGGGATGAGTTGGTAGATTGGGATTGGTATATATACCCAACTGCATTTAAAGTAGATAACTAACGAGAATGTATCATATAGCACAGGGAACTCGGTGCTCTGGGATGAGCTAAATGGGGAGGAAATCCAAAAAAAGAGGGGATATATACGTGTGTGTTACTGATTCGTTTTGCTGTACAACAGAAACTAACTTAACATTGTAAAGCAATTATACTCTGATGTCAATTAATTTATTTAAAAAGATGCTAGTTAGGGCTTGCAGTATAGGGAGCAAGCGAGCAGAGAAGGGACATTAACTCTGAGAAGAGCTACAGCAAGTGGGCCTGTGTGTGAGGGACTAGAGGACATATTCTGAAGTTTGTACAGGTGTTGCTACAGTGATACTGCTTGTGTTTTTTCGGGAAACCTGAACCTTCTTCAAAGTCATGTGGTAGAAAAGAACTTAACAGAAAAAATAGTGATAAGGTAGACCTCAAAATATATGAAAAATTTTAAAAGATTGCTAACAAAAGTGTTAACAAACTTTAATAAAAACAGAAGCCTATTGTAAAACAACTATACTCCAATAAAAATTGAGTAAAAATAGTAGCCTGCATAAATCTCCATTGCATTTGTACCCAGGATCAGCATTAAGTGACTTGAAGCTTTTAAGTTTGGGACTCTTTTTTTTCCCTCCTTTGAGATGCCCTTCAGGGGCATTTACTTCAAATAAAGGTCAGTTTCAACAAAGTTAAAAATCTATACCAGGGAATATACAATTCAGTTAGAAAAAAAAATTTGTTTTAAACACTGGCAGATGTTTCTGTACTCTTCATCTATATTCAGCCTTTCTACATATCTTAATGTAGTAGAAAGTATAATGGTTAAGCCAGCTACTCTGAGGTCACGTAGCTGTTGCCAAGCTTACTCTTTAATTGTGGGAAAGCTTGCCCTTGATCTCTTCAAAACATTGGTGGTCTGGAGGAGAAATCATCTGTGAATCTGTGCTAGCACCATGTTTTGCTGCCACCATTCCCCTCTTAACCCATCGCATGTGAGCTGATTCAGACTGAAGAACCAGACATTGTAGCACAACAGACATTATGTGGGCAAAGTGTTGTTTATAGACTGTCTAAATAATGGTTCACACATATGTACTATTTTCTAAATATGTCTAGAGACTGTTGTGGTTAATAATAATAAATGAATTCTCATAATCGCTGGACTGCCATCGTAGCTTTTTCATCATCTTCCCAAGAGCTTCCCCTACTTCTGTGAAGGCTGGTAACTACTGCTTTGGAGTGAAATGTAGTATTAAGTCTCAGGTACTGTATATACTAAGTGTTGTGTGTGGTGGTCTTACTCTTGCATCTCCTGGGTAGCTGCTGTTACCACTTCCGTTGCAATAGAGAAGGAAAAGGTGGCTTCAGGTCACAGAGCCAGTAAGTGTGAGAGCAGGGCTTGGCTCCCAGCTCTCTACTCAGGCCTTTCAAGCTGTAGATCCTGTTGCTTCACTTACTCCTCCTCACATGGTTCCCCAGCGTGTGCTCTTAAACAACATCAAGCAAAGTTCCAGTGTAAATACGTGACTTGATTTAGCCTCTGTTAATTGGAACACTGTATTACTAACGGAAATTAGGGATTTATAAGGTAAGTTAGAGATACTTTATTTTAATAACGTTGACTTGGGATTGTTAAATCTGCAAGGAAACACAGTTCATTTGGTTGTAATTAATGTCTCGTTTCTGTATATAGCACCGCTTATGAAGGAGATTACAGACTTGTGGGGGCTTCCCTTGGGGCTCAGTTGGTAAAGAATCCACCTCCAATGCAGGAGACCTTGGCTCAGTCCCTGGGTTGGGAAGATTTCCTGGAGAAGGGAAAGGCTATCCACTCTAGTATTCTGGCCTAGAGAATCCCATGGACTCTACAGTCCATGGAGTCGCAGAGTCGGACACGACTGAGAGACTTTGACTCGCTCACTCACAGACTTGTGGGGGAGGCACAGTTTTATTAGTAGAGAGTTGTGAGTGCCAGACCATCTCCCTTTCCATATAAGTCCTAAACACGTTTGAATTAAGGTATCCTACTAAGTAGTAACTTCAGAGATCTGCTACACAGTTTGTGCTTTTTGGGATCAAACGCTGCTCATTATAATCAGATTTTTATGATTTGTAGTTTTGCATTTTAAAAAATAGGACCTACTTATTTACTTTTCTTTTTCTTTTAGGAAAACATCAGGCATTGTTGCTGGCAGTTTTTGTGACTCCTCTTATTGATCTTCGTTCTGACTTCTCCAAGTTTCAGGAAATGATAGAAACAACTTTAGATATGGATCAGGTATGCAATATACTCTTTAAAACAGGCACCAAAATAATTTTTAAAAGCAAAGACACATCAGAAAACTTCTCCAGATTTCTCTTATTAGTGTTGAATTGTAGCACTTGCAGGGCACTTTTGAGGCAGTGGATGTAAGAATGAGTGATGAGAAAAGGTTTTTAAAATTTATTTTTTAATAAAAATCATTTCAGTGGATAAAAATTAAGAAAGGTTAACAGAGGAAGTGAATATTGGGCATAAGTGCCCTGTTTAAAGGAAATTTGATAAATAAAAGATTTCACATTTGCAAGCTGAGTTTTAATTCCAAGAAAGAAGGAAAGTTATAATCATTGAAAAGGGACAGGGTATAGAGGTAAATATGGAAAATAAGAGATGTCAGCTTCTCTTGTTTATTTCCACATAGGGAAGGTCTTTGGGGGAGGAGGTAAAGAGTGAATGTATCTCTAGTAGTCATTATATACTGAAAAGTTAACCATGACTCTGCATACTAATAGTGTGAAATTTTTCTACACTGAATTTCCTGTTAAACGTGATCATGCAAGGAATACATGCTTCAGTTCAGTTCAGTCTCTCAGTCTTGTCTGACTCCCTGCAACCCCATAGACAGCAGCATGCCAGGCTTCCCTGTCCATCACCAACTCCTGGAACTTACTCAAGCTCATGTCCATCAAGTTGGTGATGCCATCCAACCATCTCATCCTCTGTCGTCCCTTTCTCTTCCTGCCTTCAGTCTTTCCCAGCATCAGGGTTTTTTCAAATGAGTCAGTTCTTCGCATCAGGTGGCCAAAGTATTGGAGCTTCAGCTTGCAGTCGAAGGAACTGCAAGGAGATTGAACAGCTCAGTTGGTAAAGAATATGTGCTTACATTATTCTTATTAAATGATAGATTCTTTGCATTCTTCTTAATAACTAAATTAACTGGAGTTAACACGTGACAGATGTGATGCTGATTTAATTTTTTGTTGGATAATTAACTGAGATTTAAAATACTAAACCACATTTACTCTATGCTTTTTAGATTTTAGAAGCGAAAGGGAAGGAGTGTGTGTGTGTATAGGTATAAATGCTTCTTTTCTGGTACTATTTTGTCAGTAATAGGGCAGTCTTTTCCATTTACTTGTAGGTTAAACAATTAGAAAACTTGCATCATTTTCATCCATTGTTCAGGAAGACTTGTGTTTTAGTTCTTGTTTCTTCTGTAATATCACTTTTAGTGGAATGATTTTAGGTACACAATTTTTAGATCATTGGGAGCCTAGCAGTCTGTTTTATGTTTTAACAAGCCCACCAGGTGATTCTGATACATGCTTAAGTTTGAGGCCCACATTTTTAATGCATGGAGGTAGTGGCTTAGAAGTTTCTAGTAAAGGTGGCCACAAAGGGCAGAATCAGTTGTAGTATTTCAGCAGAGCTTTGCCTGACCTCAAGGGTTTTTCAAGTGTGGAAACATCTATAATGACACGGAAAAGTTCAATTCTTGCTTTCCCATCTCTCTGTTTTAGTCAGAGTGTTGTTGATCATCAAGATCTACACATTTATTTTCTTTCATTTAAAGGAATGTTTACAAATATCCAACTCTCCCCAGTCATAGGTGAGGCCACATCCTTAGCTGTGGGGGAGAAGGGGGCATCAGTATCCAGATGTCTAAAATCTTTGGATTTTAGGAACACGTGAGTGTGTGAGACTGTGTGTGTTTGTATATGTGTCTGTGTAGGCATCAATGCTTCTTTTCTGGAATGATTTCTTAGTGACAGGGCAATCTTTTCCATTTATTTGGGGGTTAGTGTTCTTGAGGAAATTTTCCAGAAAGATATTTAAAGTACCAGGATACAAATGTGTAAAATGCTTTTCTTTATTTGATGTTTTCCTCCTTATAAATGGAACACATAATATTAGAACAAGAGAAACAAAATGATACAGGGAAATACAAAGGCAAAAATTACCATCTTTGATCTTTCTCCTTCCCTCTTTTCAGATGAACAGTGTTAATAGCTGGTGTTCTTTCTTCGGCTCCATTATATTTGCCTTATTGTGGATTAAGGATTTTTCACTTTGATCTGAAATACTTGACACATACCTGTTAAACTTGAATTTGCTGTGACTGTAAAATAGTAGTCAGTGTCAGTTCTTGAATGATGCTGCCGGAAGAGCATTTAAAGATTTTATAAACGTCTGGAAGGAGTGAGTCAGAAAGGAAAACAGTGCAATAACTGGATATAGACTGGAAAAAGAGAGATCATTTGTCCTAATTTCATTGCTATCAAAGAAGTCCCAGTTTTTAGATCTGAAGATGGAATATTAAGTAGTTAACTGTCGGGGAAGAAAAACTTGTCTTCTTTTAGGTTCACTGTGTGTTGCCGTTCAGTCTCTCCGTCGTGTCTGACTCTTTGCAACAACGTGGACTGCAGTACTCCGGGCTTTTCTGTCCTTCACCATTTCCCAGAGCTGGCTCAAACTCATGTCTATCGAGTTGGTGATGCCATCCCACCATCTTCTCCTCTGTCATCCCCTTCTCCTCCTGCCTTCAGTCTTTCCCAGCATCAAGGGCTTTTCCAGTGAGTTGGCTCTTCACATCAGGTGGCCAAAGTATTGAAACTTCAGCCTCAGCATTGATTTCCTTTAGGATTGACTGGTTGGATCTCCTTGCAGTCCAAGGGACTAAGAGTCTTCTCCAGCACCACAGTTCAGAAATTGAAAAGCATCAATTCTTTAGCGCTCAGCCTTCTTTATGGTTCAGCTTTCACATCCATACATGACTACTGGTAAAACCATAGCTTTGACTGTAATAGGACCTTGGCAAAGTATTGTCTTTGCTTTTTAACACATTGTCTAGGTTTGTCATAGCTTTTCTTCCAAGGAGCGAGTGTCTTTTAATTTCATGGCTGCAGTCACCATCTGCAGTGATTTTGGAGCCCAAGAAAATAAAGTCTGTCATTGTTTCCATTGTCTCCCCATCTGTTTGCCATGAAGTGATGGGACCGGATGCCATGATCTTAGTTTTTTGAATGTTGAGTATTAAGCCAGCTTTTTCACTCACCTCTTTCACTTTTATCAGGAGGCTCTTTAGTTCTTCGCTTTCTGTCATAAAGGTGGTGTCACCTGCCTGTCTGAAGTTATTGATTTTTCTCCCAGCAGTCTTGATTCCAGCTTGTGCTTCATCCAGCCTGGCATTTCGCATGATGTACTCTAACATGTAAGTTAAATAAGCAAGATGACAATATACAGCCTTGACATACTCCTTTCCCAATTTTGAACCAGTCCATTGTTCCATGTCTGGTTCTGTCTGTTGCTTCTTGACCTGCACACAGGTTTCGCAGGAGGCAGATAAGGTGGTCTGGTACTCCCATCTCTTTAAGAATTTTCCACAGTTTGTTGTGGTCCACACTGTCAGAAGCTTTAGCATAGTCAGTGAAGCAGAAGATGTTTTTCTGAAATTCTTTTTTCTATGATCCAGCGGATATTGGCAATTTCATCTCTGGTTCCTCTGCCTTTTCTAAATCCAGCTTAAACATCTGGAAGTTCTTGGTTCAGTTCAGTTCAGTCGCTCAGTTGCGTCCTACTCTTTGCGACCCCATGGGCTGCAGCATGCCAGGCCTCCCTGTCCATCACCAACTCCTGGAATTTACTCAAACTCATGTGCATTGAGTCAGTGATGCCATTTAACCATCTCATGCTCTGTCGTCCCCCTCTCCTCCTGCTTTCAATCTTTCCCAGCATCAGGGTCTTTGCTAATGAGTCAGTTCTTTGCATCAGGTGGCCAAAGTGCTGCTTCCAATGAATATTTGGGACTGATTTCCTTTAGGATGAACTGGTGGATCTCCTTGCAGTCCAAGGGACTCTCAAGAGTCTTCTCCAACACCATGGTTCAAAAGCATCAATTCTTCGGCGCTCAGCTTTCTTCACGGCCCAACTCTCACATCCATACATGACCACTAGAAAAACCATAGCCTTGACTAGATGGACCTTTGTTGGCAAAGTAATGTCTCTGCTCTTCAATATGCTATCTAGGTTGGTCATAACTTTCCTTCCAAGGAGTAAGCATCTTTTAATTTCATGGCTGCAGTCACCATCTGAGGGACTTTGGAGCCCAGAAAAAATAAAGTCTGTCCTTTTCCAGTCCTGTGGCCACTGCTGAGTTTTTCAAATTTTTGGCATATTGAATGAAGCACTTTAACAGCATCATGTTTTATAATTTGAAATAGCTGGGATTTCATCACCTCCACTAGCTTTGTTTGTAGTGATGCTTCTTTCTAAGGCCCACCTGACTTCGTATTCCAGGATGTCTGGCTCAAGTGAGTGAGCACACCATCGTGGTTATCTGGGTCGTTCAGATCTTTTTTGTATAGTTCTGTGTATCTTGCCACCTCTTCTTAATATCTTCTGCTTCTAAGTCCATACCATTTCTGTCCTTTATCGAGTGCATCTTTGCATGAAATGTTCCCTTGGTATCTCTGATTTTCTTGAAACAATCTCTAGTCTTTCCCATTCTATTGTTTTCCTCTATTTATTTGCATTGTTCACTTAGAAAGGCTTTCTTATCTCTATTTGCTGTTCTTTGGAACTCTGCATTCAGATGGATATCTTTCCTTTTCTCCTCTGCCTTTCACTTCTCTTCTTTTCTCAGCTATTTGTAAGGCCTTCTCAGACAACCATTTTGCCTTTTTGCATTTCTTTTTCTTTGGGATGGTTTTGATCACCATCTCCTGTACAGTGTTACAAACCTCTGTCCATAATTCTTCAGGCACTCTGTCTATCAGATCTAGTCCCTTGAATCTATTTGTCACTTAGACTGTATAATCAATTGTAAAGGATTAGATTTCGGTCATACCTGAATGGTCTGGTGGTTTTCCCTACTTTCTTCAATTTAAGTCTGAATTTTGCAATAAGGAGTTCATGATCAGAGCCACAGTCAGCTCCCGGTCTTGTTTTTCCTGACTGTATGCTGCTGCTGCTGCTAAGTCACTTCAGTTGTGTCTGACTCTGTGCGACCCCATAGACGGCAGCCCACCAGGCTCCGCCATCCCTGGGATTCTCCAGGCAAGAACACTGGAGGGGATTGCCATTGCCTTCTCCCCTGACTATATAGAGCTTCTCCATCTTTGGCTGCAAAGAATCAATCTGATTTCGGTATTGACCATTTGGTCATGTCCATGTGTAGAGTCTTCTCTTGTGTTGTTGGAAGAGGGTGTTTGCTATGACCAGTGTGTTCTCTGGCAAAATTCTGTTAGCCTATGCCCTGCTTCATTTTGTACTCCAAGGCCAAACTTGTCTGTTACTCCAGGTATCTCTTGACTTCCTACTTTTGCATTCCAGTCCCCTGTGATGAAAAGGACATCATTTTTTGGTGTTACTTCTAGAAGGTCTTGCAGGTCTTCATAGAACTGTTCAACTTCAGCTTCTTCAGCATTAGTGCTTGGGGCATAGACTTGGCTTACTGTGGTATTGAATGGTGTGCCTTAGAAGCGAAACAAGATCATTCTGTCCATTTTGAGATTGCACCTAAGGACTGCAAAACCAGATGAGCAAGAGCACAGATTTTGAGTTCACAGAAAAATATTAATTAAGGAAGCTGTTAGAATTTGGGACTTGTATCCTATCTTAGTAGGGAAGGGGGAGAGGGAGAAAGGGCACTGACTGACTGGAAAGCAAATGGCTTTTAGGGCAGATGAGTGAGCTCTTTGGAGAACAGATGGAAGATATGATAGTTTTGACTTCCCTGGTTGTGAAACTCTGTGAGAGAGGACTTGACAGTTGAGTTTTTTGGGGTGCTCTGCTGTTATGGAAATAACGGGGCTCAGAAACAAAGTCTACTCTCATACTTTTGTCTCAGTATAATTTTTATGCCACAGTGATACATTGTGGACCCCTTCGACATTAAGTTCTTTGCCAGTAAGATGTGAGTTGTGGATTTCCTTTTTTTTTTTTCTGAGTAGATTATTTGAGGTTAAACTTAGTATCAGTTAGGACTCGTATTTTTTTGCAGGTAATCTGAACTCAGTACATCTTGGCTCATAGGGTTGCTTTTATTCAGAAGCTCTGTGAGCTCATCAAAGAACTTCATTTCTTGATCTTTTCTATTATTTTATGATTTAAATTTTAACCTAAGGCTGGTTTCTCTTTTGGCTCTAAGATGGCTACCTACCAGTAGAAGTTCATGCCATATTCCAAGAAAGATTCCTGCAGTTTGCCTTGATGGGACTATTTAAGCAGTGAGTGTGGCCAGAGAATGTGATGATGGGCCTAAGATAACTAAGGGTACGTTATTTCTCTAGCTGGAGGCACACAAAGTAAGAGCGCTGCTGGGACGGGGGAAGGAGGGGAGTAACTGTCATGAGACCACCAGGAGTGTCTCCTAAGATTCTGCCCTGCAGCTGTAGACTTTCATGCTTTATAGTATGATACTGTCTTTTAAATAAAGCAGATTCCTAGTTAAAACCTGTCTAGAGTCTCTAGGGAGGTGACTTACTATAATATCTTCTTTATTCTCAGTTACAAACTTTTAAACTTAGCTTGGGTTATAAGGTGATTCCAACCCTTCACTGTCATTGTGGATATTTGTGATGAGTTTAGGCATTTCAATTACATGACTCAGAACCACTTTGAGAGAAACCTCAAGAGAATATCAGTCATTTTATGTATGATTTCATATTTTCTAGCTGTGCACTTAGGAATTCATGTGATGAGGGGAGCAGTCGTTTATGTGAATGGTTGGGTTACTTTTTATCTTTTCCTAGGCTTAGCTTTTTACATAAATACATCAGTTGTTTTTGTGGCTGCTTTCCGTAAATTTTATGGAATGATTTTCCGTTTTTGAAGTAAATTGTAGAGCAAAACTACCATAAAGCAGGGTTCAAAAATAACAATGATTTTTCACAAAAAGTAAACAATGTTAGTTTATTGGGTGATTCAGTGGAATGTATGAAATTTTTAAACCTTTCTGTGTGTATTTGGACCATTTTATCTTTGAATCTTAGTTTTCACATATACTCCTTACTGATATTTCATCTTGGAAAAGTAATGACTTTAGATAAATTTTTATTGAAAATACTGGGACAAAAAGTTGAAATCGTTTTTAATAAGCCACAGTTGAATAGCTCTGATATAACTATATCATTGTAGAGTATATAGAAGTTTTAAAGATACTGTATTTTATATGCAGTATACTTTAAAGGTTTTATACTTGAGAATGAAAAAGAAATATAAAAAAAGGAAGTATTCCTATTCTCCCACCTAGAATTAACTGTCAGAACCTATTGGCATTTTTTCTTATAGTTCTACTTTAAAAAACACGGGACTAGGGGATGTCCTGGAGAAGGCAATGGCAACCCACTCCAGTACTCTTGCCTGGAAAATCCCATGGACAGAGGAGCCTGGTGGGCTGCAGTCCATGGGGTCGCTAAGAGTCAGACATGACTGAGCGACTTCACTTTCATGAATTGGAGAAGGAAATGGCAAGCCACTCCAGTGTTCTTGCTTGGAGAATCCCAGGGATGGCGGAGCCTGGTGGGGTGCCATCTATGGGGTCACACAGAGTCAGACACGACTGAAGTGACTTAGCAGCAGCAGCAGCAGGGGACGTCCCTCTTGGTCCAGTGGTTAAGACTCCCTGTTTCCAATGCTGGGGGCGCAGGTTTGATTCCTGGTCAGGAAACTAACATCCCTCATGCCTCATGGCCAAAAAATAAAAATAAAACACTGTTTTTATAAAACCGATACCTATATAAAGCATTCACACAATGCAGAAAGGAAGAGAGATGGAAGTTAAAATATCTCCCACATCTATCACCCAGAAATGACTGTTATTAAAATTAGTCTGTTCTCAAGTATGAGCAGGATTGAAGGTTTAGAGAATAGACATTGAAATTTTGCATTTTAATCCCTTACAATAAAGTACTGTCCTATTCAATATCCTAGTAGTGCCCCCATTGAGACATAGCTAATGGTCTTTTTATGGTTATGTGCAGACAGATGCATAGATAAATTAGAGCAGGAAACTCATACTGTAAATGTAACTTTTAATTTTAAAAGGGTCTAACCTAATGGCTTTTAGTGTAATAACAATAAAAAATTACTGGAGGGAATTATTTAGCTTCAGTTGAATGATTTTTCACCATAAGTGAGGGAAAATAATCTAAAACATAGGTTAAAGAAACTTAAATTAGAAAAATATGAAAAGATTGAAGTTTCTTTGACAAACATGCTTCAGTTTTGGAGTATTAATTACCTGCCCTGAAAGTTGAGCAATTAACCACTCACTCATATATGCTTCTACAGAACTCCCTTTATACCTCTTGGTTTTTAATAGTTTTATTTTTGCACTGGCCAGGTCTAAAATATGCATATGTCTGCAGCCTTAATTCCAATTTCCAGGCTTTTTAATGTTCATTTTTATTTGTAAATGATTTCAGTGCTCATCATGTTCTTTTACCATGGGTTCTTCATTCCTGTGTTTTAAAATGCTTAATTTGACTTTTATTTGGCCAGATTTGTTTTTCAGGTATTTTTTGTTTAAGTTGATGAATATTATTATAGGCCTTGAATTTCTTCATGCTTGATAACCATATCTGTCTTTTAGCTTTATTCTCAAACAAATCTTTATTATAATTCAGTTCAGTTCACTCGCTCAGTCGTGTCTGACTCTTTGCGACCCCATGAATTGCAGCACGCCAGGCCTCTCTGTCCCTCACCAACTCCAGGAGTTCACCCAAACTCACGTTCATTGAGTCAGTGATGCCATCCAGCCATCTCATCCTCTGTCGTCCCCTTCTCCTCCTGCCCCCAATTCCTCCCAGCATCAGAATCTTTTCCAGTGAGTCAACTCTTCACACGAGGTGCCCAAAGTTTTGGAGTTTGAGCTTTAGCATTATTCCTCCAATGAATACCCAGGACTGATCTCCTTTAGAATGGACTGGTTGGATCTCCTTGCAGTCCAAGGGACTCTCAAGAGTCTTCTCCAACACCACAGTTCAAAAGCATCAATTCTTTGGTGCTCAGCTTTCTTCATAGTCCAACTCTCACATCCATACATGACCACTAGAAAAACCATAGCCTTGACTAGACAGACCTTAGCCGGCAAAGTAATGTCTCTGCTTTTGAATATGCTATCTAGGTTGGTCATAACTTTCCTTCCAAGGAGTAAGCGTCTTTTAATTTCATGGCTGCAATCACCATCTGCAGTGATTTTGGAGCCCCCCAAAATAAAGTCTGCCACTGTTTCCACTGTTTCCCCATCTATTTCTCATGAAGTGATGGGACCGGATGCCATGATCTTCGTTTTCTGAATGTTGAGCTTTAAGCCAACTTTTTCACTCTCCTCTTTCACTTTCATCAAGAGGCTTTTTAGTTCTTCTTCACTTTTTGCCACAAGGGTGGTGTCATCTGCATATCTGAGATTATTGATATTTCTCCCAGCAATCTTGATTCCAGCTTGTGCTTCTTCCAGCCTAGCGTTTCTCATGATGTTCTCGGCATAGAAGTTAAATAAGCAGGGTGACAATATACAGCCTTGATGCACACCTTTTTGTATTTGGAACCAGTCTGTTGTTCCATGTTATAATTAGTGCTTTCTTAAAACTTCCAGGGTGCATCACTATTTTCTGACATTCGGAAGATAGTGAATGTCTGTTACCACTTTGATTTACAACTGCCCCCTCCTCCCCACCCACCTCTCCATCCCCACATTTCAGGTGATCTGCTCTTCCTGCCTGGATGTCTGAAAAATTCCTCATTCCTATTCTCTTTTCTTCACCCCTTAACTTTCCCTGCTTCCACCTCCCCCCTTTCCTTTGTCTGGCCTCCCGTGCCTCGACCCCTGTTTCCTTCCTTTTCTCTTCCAACCCCTGTCTTTCCTTCCCCCTCTTTCTGTCCACATCCTTTCTCCTGTCAATTTTTCCATTCACTTTCCTCCTTTTTGAGGTGTTTAAAAATCTTAACATTTAATTAGGAAATACTTGTCTAGTATACTAATAGTATGCTCACTACAAAGTCCTATTTCATACATCCCTCCACAGAATTATGTGCTATCCTGGAACTGGTGTTTTTTGTTATAATTTTCATCCATTTCATTACTATAATTTCTAAACTTTATAAATAATATTGTCTTATCAATATTTTGATTGAAATTGCATTTAATTTAGTGATTAACTTAGGGGAGAATCAACATCATTACAACATTGAGTCTTTCTATCCATGAATATTATATTTTTCCCTTTTTTTTCTTTCCAGTGATTACATTTTTGGAGAGTAATTTACATAAAAATTTTAAAAGCGTATTATTCATTGGTATTTAGCACGTTTTCATTGTTGTGCAGCCACTACCACTTAGTTCTAAACTATTTTCCATTACTACCAAACCAGTTTCCTTAGTTGCTGCAACCACTGACCTACTTTTCATCTCTGCTGACTTGCCAATTCTAGACATTTATAAACGGAATCATACAATATGTAGCCTTTTGTGACTGGCTTCTTTTATGACCAGTAATGTACCATTGTATGGGTATACCATGTTTTGTTTCTCTAGTCGCTTGTAGATGGACATGTAGGTTGTTTCCACTTTTTGGCTAGCAGGAATAGTATGCATTGGAACAGTCGTATACAACTATTTGTTCTGTTCTTTTAGATATATAGCTAGGAGTGAAATTGCTGAGTCATATGGTAATTTTATGTTTAACTTTTTGAGGAATCACTGCACTGTTCTCCCTGGTCCCTTTACCACTTAAAATTCCTACCGGCAATGTATGAGGATTCCAGTTTCTACACATTCTTGCTAACACTTGTGGGTGTTTTTTTTTTGTTTTTTTCTTCATTGTCGTAGTAGCCATCCTAGTTAGTAATGAAGTTATATTTCACTGTGGTTTTGATTTGCATTTCCCTAGTATCTGAAGGTAAGCATCTTTTCTTATATTTGTTGACCATTTTGTATGTTTGGAGAAATGTCTTATTCCGATTTTTTGCTCACTTTTAAATTGGGTTGTTTGCCTTTGAATTATGGATGGGACATGTTCGCTCAGTTGTGTCCAACTCTTTGTGACCCCATGGACTATAGCCTGCCAGGCTCCTCTGTCCATGGGATTTTCCAGGCAAGAATACTGGAGTGGGGTGCCATTTCCTTCTCCAGAGGATCTTCCCAACCCAGGGATTGACCTGCATTGCAGGCAGACTCTTTACCATCTGAGCCACCAGGGAAGCTCATTGAGTTATGAATTCTATTTATATTCTGAATACTAAACCCTTTTTCTAGGAGATCAAGTTGGAACCCACTTTTGGACACAGAGTTTGTTTCTGAGTTTTCCAGTTGCCAAAAGTTGTTCATAGTGATTGCTTATTATTTTTAAAAGCACTGCTGTATTTGCAGGCAGAGTTCCTGTTTATTTTTAATATAATTTGTGCCTCTGATATTCTATCTTTGCATAGCCTGTTTATTTTAGAGGATCAACTTTTGACTTTTAAATCCTCCCTGTACCTTTGGGTTGTTTTGTTTTTCATTAATTTCCAGTCTTATATATATATTTCATCTATTTTTGATGTCTTTCAGCCTCTATTTTTCTAGCCTTTTTTAGTAAGCAATTAAGGTTATAGTTTTCTATGTGTTGTTTTAGCTGAATGCATCCCATATGTTTTGAGAGGTATTATTTCTTACTCAGTTTTGAGTCATTTATTCCCATCATCACTTGTTCTTTGATTTGTCATTTGTTTAGAAAGTTTTTAAATTTATAAGCTTGGTATGTGTCAATTTCATAAAATTCTCCATGTATTCGTGGATTATAAGTGCTCCCTAATTTTGGTTGCAGAGTTTTCTATATGTCCATTAAGTAAAACTTTAGTTGTTTTGTTCGCATTATCTGGATACTTGCTAACATTTAATCTGCTGAGTTACTAAGAGAAATGTGAAGAAATTTTCCTTCTTATGTTTTCAAGGCACAGAGCTGTTATTTTTTTCTGCAGTGAATTGAGTCTTCAGGGACACTTTCATAATAGTCATCCTATTATTATGTAATGTTTTTTGCCTTAGATATATTTTGTCTGATAATAAGAAAGCAATGCCAATCCTTATTTTTTGTTTTTTACATAGTATATCTTTTTCAATCCTTTGTGAGTTTTTTTGGTTTAGGTAAACCTTATAGATGCGTTTTATTTATTTCAAAGTGTAATTTGATAATCTTTTTTTTAAGGGGCAGTTTGGATTTACTTCTACCAAATTATTTTGTGATTCCTATTCTTCCTGGTTCCCCTTACCCACTCTTTCTTTCTTTTATATTGATTGGATTTTAAAAATTCCCATTTGTTTCCCCTCATGCTCCTCCATCCTATCAAACACGCACTGGTTTGAAGTTATTTACAAACTTTTTTTTTTAATGTGTATACGTAACTCATGAAAGTGAAAAACCTGTCAGCATGTTTTTACATCTCCCCTCAAATATCAGGACCTTAGAATACCTTAGATCAGCTAACATTTCTTCATTATTGGCTGATCCTTTATTTCTGTCTTTATGCCCCTTGGATTTCCACTGTTTATAGTCAGTGTTCGGTTTAGATTTACCTGTATGCTTATCATTTTTGTTGCTATTCATTCCTTCTTCCTGGATGTTCTTTAGGTGTTCCTTTGTTGCGGGGGCGGGGGGGGGAGTGGGGGGGGCGGCTGTTAGTCAGATTTTGTTTGTTGGAACCCACTGTTGGACAGAGTAGGAAAAGGAGCCAATATCTGGAAACAAGGTGGGTCAACAGCACAGTGGTGCAAGCCAAAGGACTGTGCAAGAACAAGGGTGAAGCCCAGGGCTAGGTTGCTCGTGAAGTGTGTTTTTACTGGGTGTGCAGTTTCACACTGACGGCTGCTTTTCTTCAGTGCTTGTGAAATTGTGTTGCACGGTCCTTTGGCTTGCACTATTTTGTTGTTTACAAATCTTGTTTCCAGATGTTGGCTCCTTTTACTACTCTGTCCAAAAGTGGGTTTCTTTTTCTTTTTTCCTATTTGAATTTGCTGCATTTTCTTAATCAGAAAATTATTGTCTTTTATCAGTTCTGAAAAGTTATTAGTCATTATCTCCTCAAATACTGTATTTCTTCATTCTCTTTTTCTAATGCTATGATTAGACGTGTGTTGGCCTCTCAAGTTCTTTTTCAGCATGTGTCTTTGCTGCTTTCTTTGTGGTTACTTCAGATAGTCTAATTTGTCAACTCTGATGTGTAGTTTAACAACCCGTTTTTTAAAAAAAATTAATCATTATATTTTTCATTTATAAAAGTTGTTTGGTTCACTTCTAAGTCTGTCTACTCTTTTTTTTTTAAAGTAATATCTTGTTCTTTGCTCACATGTTCTATTCTCATTCTTTAAATGTTTTAAATATATTTAATATTCCATCTTTAAAATTTCTTGGATTTAAATCTGCTCCTTGTCTTCTTTCTGCTGTCTTTTGTTATTGTTTTGAGTCTCTTACTCATGGTGTCTTGTTTCCTTGTCTGTTATGTATGTTTAGATAATACTCATTTATCTGCATTCTTCCTGTGCAAGTTATACAGGCAAATCATATATCCCCTCAGTTAAAATTTGCTTTTGCTTTATACCCTACAAATGTAATTAACCCAGGAACACTTTTAAGTTAATTTCTCAGTCTGGATCTTTCTACATTTGTTTGGGCAAAGATTAGGCTACTGGCAAAGACTTAGCTGCTGAGAAAGAAACCAGAGTCAGACACCATTGAGCAAATAAATAACAATGGCTTAAAAAGGATAGGGGTTTAATTTTCTATCATGACTGTGTGGGCATAGCAACACAGGGCTGGCAGGGCAGGCTCACTATCTCTGTAGCCCGTCTTCTCCTTTACTTCTCCTTCAAGATCCAGGATAGCTTACTTCCTTAACTTTATTCCAGCCAATGGCAGAGGACAAAGAAGGAAGAGGAGGTCACATTCTGGAAATGGTACACATCATTTCTGCTCACAGTCTTTTGGTTATATGCTCACACCAGCTGCAAGGGAAGCTGGAAAATGTAGTGTTTGTTCTTAGTAGTTAACATTTCTTCTGAAAAATTGTCAGTTCTATCACTGTAGAAGGAGGGGATAATAGAAATGGCCACAACCAGCAGCCTTTTGCATTGCTAAGATAAGTAGCAGACATTTGAAATCCCAATCCAGGTGAAGGCGTTTATTTATTTGTTTATTTTAAATTAGTTTGTACTGGAGTATAGTTGATTTACAGTGTTGTGTTAGTTTCTGCTGTGCAGCAAAGTGAGTTAGTTCTACATATTCCCTGGCAGCTCAGAGGTTAAAGCGTCTGCCTGGAATGCAGGAGACCCTGGTTCAATTCCTGGGTCGGAAAGATCCCCCAGAGAAAGGGATAGGCTAACCACTCCAGTATTCTTGGGCTTCCCTCGTGGCTTAGCTGGTCAAGGATCCACGTGCAGTGCGGGAGACCCAGTTTGATCCCTGGTTTGGGAAGATGCCCTGGAGAAGGGAAAGGCTACCCACTCCAGTATTTTGGCCTGGAGAACTCCATGGACTGTATAGTCTGTGGGTTCACAAAGAGTCAGACGCCACTGAGCAACTTTGACTCCCCCTCATGCATGTATCCACTCCTCGTTAGATTCTTTTCCCGTGTAGGCCATTACAGAGCGTTGAGTAGAGTTCCCCGTGCTGTGTACACTAGATCCTTACTGTTAATAGTTATCTATTGCCTGGAAAACCCCATGGACGGAAGACCTGGCAGGCTACAGTCCACGGGGTCGCAAAGAGTAGGACATGACTAAGCCACTTCCCTTCACCTATTCTATATATAGTAAAGGCAGGCTTTTGGTCACACATTGTCAGAGAGAAGATTCTGCCCCGACTTTCCCTTTCTCGGGGCCCAAGCTGCTGGAGGCAGCTTTCTCTAATTGTTACCATTTCTCATGAGGTAAGATTTTTTAAATGGCCCTGTGGCCTGCTTTATGCTGGGGACTGATTCCGCTTTGTAGGAGCTCAGGTATCTAGTTTTCTCTTAACTATAAACATATTTGAAAAAAATGCTTGTAATATTTTATCTAGTATTTCTAGGATAGTGGAGTTTTTGCTTTTGTTTTTGAAGATTTCTAGTATCTTCCTTATATTCTTTTTCTCCTCTCTAATTACTTCAGTCTCTGTCTTGTGCAATGTCTGATTATATCAAGTCTTTTCTTCTATGTCAGTACAGGTAATTCTATTCAACAGTATCTCTTCACTGTTGTATTTATGTGTTGTTAAGTCCCTAAGTCATGTCCAACTCTTTACAACTCCATGGACTCCAGCACGCCAGACTACCCTTTCCATCACTATCTCCCAGAGTTTGTTCAGACTCAGGTCCTTTGAGTCAGTGGTGCCAGTCTAGGGTAATAGCTGTGTGTGTTTCTGGTGCTAAGTGGCTGATGATATGAAAACAACTCGTAGAAGTCATTGTGTCATGTTTGTTGGAATACTTCAGTTCTAAGTTAGAACACTTAGTTGGGTGGTATATTTTCTTATCCATTGTTTGGGAGCAGTCCAGCATTACCAAAGGACACTCCATTTGGGGTGCAGTCTAAGACTGTTTAGTAAGTTAGAGCTCAGTCATTACTTTCCCTTGCTTCATTTGGGTCTTCTCTCCAGATTGGGATTTTTTTTCTTTTTTTTTACTTTTATTTGCATTTATTTTTTGCGGCATTTATTCCCAGGCCATAAGTTTTTGTTTCTTCAGTTTCTTCTGGGATATCTTTTTCTTCTGTGCAACCTCCTCTTCTGGTTTAGGAACAATCTGTTCTTTTTCAGTAAGGATCATCTCAGTGTGGCAGGGAGAGCTCATGTAGGGGTTGATCCGACCGTGAGCTCTGTAAGTCCTGCGTCGCATCTTGGGGGCTTTGTTCACTTGGATGTGCTCAATGACCAGAGAATCTACATCTAAGCCCTTAAGTTCAGCATTACTCTCTGCATTTTTGAGCATGTGTAGTAAAAATTCAGCACTCTTTGAGCCACCGACCCTGTGTCCAGCCCCACTGTTTGGCCTGTGCACACCTACCAACTCCACCGATGTAACGACGGAATGGCACACATTGCTTCTTTAAAGTGACATCCTTCAGATATTGGTGGCTTTTCAGATATGCATTCCCTTGATGGCCTGGGCAGTTTGACGAGTGTTCTTAAAGTGAACACGAAGATTTGGACCTCTTGATTTGCATGATTTTGTGGGGTTTTCTGCGTCAAGTGAATAGCGTACCATTTTTAGGGGTCACCTCAGGCCGCTTACCGGAAAAGCCAGATTGGGATTATTAAGTGAGCTTTCTCAGGGTTTTTTTGACTCACCCGTAGATTACTGGAAGGTGGGAATGAGGATAGGAATTTAGCCTGGCTCAGCATCACTTCTCTTAAGTTTGTTGGAAGAAGGCAGTTCTGTAACACTGTCAGTCCACCATTGTAGCATTAATTTTTCCCTTGGAGTTATCGTGAGTCTTGGTCCTTGTTTCTAAGTCATCTTCATTGTCTGTTTAAATAACTGTACAGTATTCTGTTGATGTACCATTGTGCAAATATTGTGACGTTCGGCGTTATTTCCAGGCCTTATAACAGATAAATCTGTAGAGATCTTATTCATCCATGTGGTGTTTGCTTCTGTTGCATTATTTCCTTAGACTGAATTTCCAGGAGTAGAATTGCTATGTGAGAGTATAACAAATATCTCTGAGTCTTATCGCATATTGCTTTTTTGTTTTTTTAAGGTTATAGCAATTTAGATTCTCACCAGAAATGAATGAGTATACTAATTTCACTGTAGCCTCATTAGTATTTGGGAGTAGATTTCTTTTTCTTAAAAAAAAAAAAAAAGCTGTAGAATAATATCTTAAGGGTGCTTAAAAATTCATGCCTGTTATTATTATGGAGCTTTAGCATTTTTCTGTGACTTTAGTTTACTACTTATTTTCTCATCTGTGAGTTGTGTATTTTTGTACTTCCCCAGTTAATGACTTGATGTTTTTCTCATACATGCAAACGAGTGCCTTTTAAAAAAAGAAAATGTCAACCTTTACATTTTTATATTTTACAAAGCTATTTTTACAAATCTTCTGCCTTTAAAAAAAGGCAGTTTTGTTTGAAATTTAAAATTTTAGTATATAATAAAGTCTTTTTTTGGTTTAAATTGAGAAAGTTATTTGATAAATGTTTTATTCTCTTTTATGATAGTTTTCTGTAATATTTTACTTTCTCACTCTTGTGTTTGGTATGTGGAGAAGGTATGCTCTAATTAAGTGGATAGTAATTAGGAAGTTATATCAATCTCACATACTGATTTTTTTTTTAATTTCCTCATTTTAGAAAACTGACTCATACTTTTATATGAAATTAGCTCTTTTTAATAGTTCTTATTATGTGTGTGGATAGACATCATTCTTTTTTTTAAAAATAGTCTTTCATAATTTTGTCTGTTCAAGTTTTAGTCATTTTGTTTTGTTTCAAAAAAGGATTTCAAGAACTAACTTTCTGAAATTCCGAAGATAGATCCTTGGTTTGGGCAAAAACCATTCTGTTACAGTCTTTAAACATTGTTTAGGGAAAAATATAAATAAAAATAACATATACTGTTAGTGGTAAAAAGCATCATTAGCACTAAACTGTTTCATATGAATAATTTTTGTGTATCTAGAGGTCTCAGCTCCTAATAAATAGAACTCTTTACATCTGTTAATCAGTAAAAACTCCTTTACAGTTGTGACTGAATAACTTATAGATAGTGAATCATTTAACTCAAAACATTAGTGAATTTTAAATAAGCAAAGAATTACATGACTTCCATCTTTATCCATCACTGATAAAATTTGGCTACACTTTGTTCTGTTTTTAGGTGGAAAACCATGAATTCCTTGTAAAACCTTCATTTGATCCTAACTTGAGTGAATTAAGAGAAATAATGGATGACTTAGAAAAGAAGATGCAGTCAACATTAGTAAGTGCAGCTAGAGATCTAGGTAAGAATGGGCCCTTGAAGGTTTGAATAATTCTTTTGTCTACACAGTATCCACACTGGAGCTAGAAGACACAGTTGATCATGCCACCTCCTTGTTTAAAATGCTAGCCCCGTTTTCTACTGAATAAAATTACAGTCACATAAAGTTTACATACAGGATTCTTTACATCTGGGGCCTGGCCTCCCCTTCAGATTCATCTCTTAACCAATTTCTCTAATCCCAGGATGACCCCACATTCCTGCCAAACAAATCACCCCATATTGCCCTTGCAACATCTTTTAAGTAAGACCTGTTTTAAATGACACTCTTTCTGTAAGCCTAATTCTATTAGGAGTAATTCATTGATTTGGCTTTGGGGTTCCCAAGCACTTCATTAATATCAACTTTAAAAATTACTTGTTTTAAACTCCCTAGCTTATTCCCTAATTTGTCTCACACTGTTTTGTTCTGTCTTGCTCTGAATTTATAAACCTCTTGTAATGAGCATCTTTGACTTTTATGTTAAATGAGTAAATCTTAGCATATCAGAAGGTCCTGCAGAGCAGTATCACTCTAGTATATGCCCGTGTGTGTGCTCAGTCATGTCTGACTCTTTGCGACCCCATGGACTATAGTCCACCAGGCTCCTCCGTCCATGGAATTTTCCAGGCAGAAATAATGGAGGGGGTTGCCATTTCCTTCTCCAGATCGAACTTGCATCTCTTGAGTCTCCTGCATTGGCAGGCAGATTCTTTACCACTGCGCCACCCGGGAAGCCCCCTGTTGTATATGCCCATACCAACATATATAAAAATTATAAAAAATAGTTTCCATGGAGAGTTCATATATGAACTTGATCCTAGAGTTAATCTTTGACTTGAAGGATATTGAAATTTACCCTCCTCTTCTTATATATCTCTCCATGTTCTCTTTATGTGTCTCCTCCCTGGTCAAGTGAGATCTGTCTTTAGTTGTTTGCTGTTTCTAGTACTCCATAGTCATGCTTTAGCAAATAAATTTATTTATCTTAAGTTTTAAGATACTATCTCTCTCTTCTGGTTTGGGGTCTAAAGATGACATTGATGAATGAATGAGGGGAGGACAAGCGTAAAAATTTAAAAATCTTAGGTGCATAGTCTAGCTGATTGATCATGGCCTTTTTTGTGATGCTCCCTACACTTAACAGAGTACAGGGCCTAGTGTTTTCTAGAGCTCCGTTGTCAATCTCAGAGTCTCACACTTTTCTTTGGAGAGTGTATTTTTTTTCCTGTAATTATGCTCTATATTAGTTCCAGGGAAAGGCTTTGGTTAACTAAAGAACCTTCAGCAGAACTCCTCAAGGGTAACAACCATACCTTACCCACCCTCGTGCCCAAAGCATCTGAAACACAGAGCTACCCCACTGCTGGTGCCCTGCAAGCTTGGATGGGTTTACCCAGAACAGGCTCCACATCACAGGCTAACATTAAAAGAGGGATTTAAATATTTTATAGATATGCTTAATTCATGTAGTTTTTTGAGTGAAATAGGATGTGCATCTTTCCCAGTCAGATAGTATGAATAATTTCCAGTATGCTGTCATGTAAATAATAAAAGAATATTTTTCACTATTTAGATTTAAGTATTCTAAACACTTATATTTAAAATGGCTGTACATATCTATGACATACTCTTTCTTTTTTTCCTGATCTTGAAGGCTTAGATCCTGGCAAACAGATTAAACTGGATTCCAGCACACAGTTTGGCTATTATTTCCGAGTAACGTGCAAGGAAGAAAAAGTCCTTCGTAATAATAAAAATTTCAGTACAGTAGATATCCAGAAGAATGGTGTTAAATTTACGAACAGGTTTGTAAGCCTATGTTAAATTAAGTCTTTACTAGTTCCATAAACTATTCTCTGATGAAATGTGAATGTTGCATGATAAGGACGTTTTATTTCTTGATACAAGGCATAAAATAAGATTGAAGCCTTTTTGTTTTTTTCCTTATGAGAGTTTGGTCAGGTATCCTAACGCTACTTGTTGAATAATTCAGCTTTTCCTCATTCACTGAAGTGGCACTTTGAGTTTAAGATTATTCTTTCACGTATCTCTCTTATCTTTTTATCAATATGAAATAGATTATATTACATTTTTTTTGGTGTTTACATATCTGTTAGAGTTAGTTCCCTTTGTATCTCTATTAGTTATTTTCATGTTTATTTTTTTCTAAGGAAATTTTGTTATTCTTCTGATATATCAATTGATGTGTCATTTAGGGAGATGCTATCAACTTTAATGAGGCCATTCATTTGGACTGTAAGTTTTTTTTTAAAAATAATGTCAACGTTGGAAAAAATCTTAGTAGTTTTTTATGTGTTTTCTCTTGCTTATGTTAGGAATAGGAAGCCCCTAAGGCAAATTACTTACTAGTGAAAAAGAATTATTTAAAAATGAAGTAACTGGGAGAGTAAGGCCATTATCCTTTCTCGTCTATATTATTTTAGAACTTATGGCCAGCCTTATTCCCACCCTTCTTGGATATTCTTAGTATTTCCAGTTAGCTTTTGTATATACGCCCCTCTTTTATCCATTTATTTAGTGTTTTTGAGTGTCTGTTATATGCAGACATTATTCTAGGTGTTCAGACAACCTAGTAATGAAAAACAGTGTATCTGTTTAGTTTGTTTCTCGTAACAACTCTCTGAAATAAATAGGACAGGTTATAGTTCTCACCTTTAGATGGAGAGACTGAAACTCCAGTTCCCCAGGACTGGATGACTAGTAACAGTAGATACTCAGACCTAGATCTTCTGTTGCTAGATTTATTAGTAGCTATTTCTTGATCACACAACGTCCCTGATTCAAGAAATTTATACGTTATAACTGACCAGTAAGAGATTTGAAGACGATATAACACCCCAAAAGTTCTGTCTTACCTAAGCCAAAATAGAACTATAAGAAGCTGAACTGAATGGCAGCAGTGGTTCCAAAAGTTGTGAAAAGCTCATTTGTTTGTTCATTCATTGATTTGTGTCAGCAAATTGAATGCTTGCCGTGGGTCTGACTTTCTGATCATGTAATTGTCCTTCTTAAGAACCTCTAATCCTGTCATCAGGAAAAATCTAAAATCTGTACCATAACCCATACAGTCTGGTTCCTGCCCACACCTCTTCTCTCTGGCAGCTCTTCCCTTCACACAGCAGTCTCACTTTTATAGTATCTTTGCTTCTCTCTCTTTTCCTTTAACCCTTCCCACTTGCCTGTTTCGCAGCAGTCTGTTAGTGCCCCTCTGCTGTTCTTGAGCTGTATATGTGTGCTATGCCACTGGCTGATTGCATCATGTTCACAGTTACTGCCTTGGTTGACTGATATTTCCTCCTCCTTGTAAGTACTTCACCTCTTTCTTGAATCTACTGTGAGCCCCTCACCTTGTTTTTTTGTTTTTAACTTCCTTTGATATCAGTGAATATTTTTTCTCTATTCTCATTTTTCGTCTTCATTTTTTGCTTTAACCTATAATTTTTATTTTCTCTTTAAACCACTCAGTAGAATTGTTTTCAAAACATTTTCCTTACTTTGACAACTTTTAGTATGAAAAGACAGTTTCCTATGGTAATGAGAAAAACTGTGTGGAGTGTGTGTGTGTGTGTGTGGTTTTTTAATTGGGGTATAGTTGATTATTTGTCTTTCTCTGACTTATTTCTCTAAGCATGATATTCTTTAGATCCATTCACATTTCTGCAAGTGGTTCATTATTTTTAATGGCTCAGTAATATACACACACACCACACCTTTATCCATTCATATGTTGATGAGCAGTTGATTTGCTTCCATATCTTGGGTGTTGTAAATAGTGCTGCTTGTGTGTGTATTTTAAAAGAGAAGATGACCTCTGTCCTAATAGGGATGAAGACTGCTGCTGCTGCTGCTGCTAAGTCACTTCAGTTGTGTCCGACTCTGTGACCCCATAGACGGCAGCCCACCAGGCTCCACTGTCCCTGGGATGGAGACTTACTCAGAATTTTACGCAAGGGAATAAGTTTTATAGCAAGAATTGTGCCAGTGGGCCATTCCAAACAGCATAAATGTTAATACACTGAATTCCAATCACATCCACCCCTAATGAGTTGCCCATTTTCTCCTGATGTTTCCATTTTAATTATTGTTTTGATGCTTTATAGGATAATACTCCGGATATATTTCACAGGTAGTGCACATTACCTCCAGTGGATGTTTTAATATTTCTAATAATACCATTATCTTGATTTGCAGTAAACTGACTTCTCTCAATGAAGAGTATACCAAAAATAAAACTGAATATGAGGAAGCCCAGAATGCCATTGTGAAAGAAATTGTCAATATTTCTTCAGGTAAATTTAACAGAACCAATACATTAGATGTTCGGAAAATGACCTGGATTTTGGTAACAAATAATATTGGGCTGTTTGAAGAGTGGGTTTTTTGTTTTTGTTTTTTTAAAGCTGCTGCACACTGTGACTATTGTGTTAAGCTTCTTCTGAAGGAATGCATGCTGTGTTGCATTAGGAAAATTAACTGGAGGTTGTTCTCCTACCTAGAAAGATGAGCTAGTGCAGGCTAAGGAATGGGAATATTCTGTAACATTCTGTAAAACAAAGACAGACAGAAAAGCACAAAACTTGTAACAAGGAAAAGAAACACTAGGGACTATAAGGCACAAATACCTCAGATCTAGGAGCTCATGCTCTAGGTTATGGAAATAAATAAAGCAAATAGAAATTATATAGGCAGCAAGCTTTTTTGAGTTCTGCGTGCCATTTCATAGATTTTCAGAGTCTGTTCTTGAGGACACCTGTTAGAAATTATTCTTTTTTTTTCCCCTCGCCATGTTGTGTGGCTTGTGGCATCTTAATTCCCTGAACAGGGATTGAACCAAGGCCACAGCAGTTAGAAGTACTGAATCCCATCCACTGGACTGCCAGGGAGCTCCCAGGATGATTGTTGTATAATTGAAACGACAGCCTGACTTGGCTCTGTGACACCCTTAGCATGGAATGAATGTATATAGCACAGGGGTAGGTGGCGATGTGTTAAGCTGGAAGTCTCTGCCTATCATCATGTGTGTGTATTGAGCACAACCTCTATTGTGCCTTAAAAAAAAATCACCAAAGAATTACCTTAGCCAAGTGATCAAGGTTGACATTGCCAGTGACAAATGACATTATATGTATGTGCTTCCTGATGTGATGTCGAGGAAAAGATACAGCACCTGTGTACAGGCATACCTCGTTGTATTCACAGGTATTGTCTTCTTTTGTCTTGTCTTACAAATTGAACGTTTGTGGCAACTCTGCCTTGTCAGATGATGGTTAGCATTCTTTAGCAATGTATAGTGTAAATATAACTTCTATATGCACTGTGAAACCAAAACATTTGTGTGACTCACTTTATTGTGATATTCCTTTTATTGTGGTAGTCTGGAACTGAACCTGCAATATCTCCAGGATAGGCCTGTAGTGTTCCTGACCGCCCCCCCCCCCCAAAAAAAATCTGAATAGTAACAAGAAGGAAAATGTTGGATAAATTTAGATCGTGGGACAAACTTTTTAAGGCCTGCACTCTTTAAAAATGTCAGTGTCAGCACTTCCCCAGTGATTAAGGCTCCAAGCTTCCAGTGCCGGAGGCAGGGTTTCTATCCCTGGTCAGGGAACCAAGATCTCATGTGCCATGCAGCTTGGCCAAAACATAACAAACAAAAAGCATGTCAGTTTCATGGAAGCAAAGAAGAAATTGGAAGATTGTGTTCGAGATTAAAGGAGACTTCAAGTGACAGGACAGTCAAAGACATGAAGATGATCCTTGATTGAATCTGGGACTAGGGGTTGGACCTGGGGACTAGCTGTGAAGGACACCATTAGGACAAGTTGGCAAAGTTTAATATAACATAATAAGGTATTGGTGTCCTACTTCTTGGGTGTGTATTGTGATTAAGTAGGAGGATGTCCTCCTACTTGTTCTCAGGATATGGGTACTGAATTATTTAGGAGTAATAAGTCATTTTAAAAGTATAAGCATGTATAATTTTGTAAATTGTTTTATTATGAATTTTTATAGTAAATCAGAAAGAAGCATAACACTTTTAAAGGGTTTTATTATATCTTATATTTGTGTTGAGATGAATGAGATCTGTAAAGATTACATTTTTGTTTGGTGTTAATCAGATCACTGTAGCATGGAGATCTTCTAGTTGAATTATGTTCCTTCCTAGATGGCGCTGCAAGGACCCTAAAAATACACTGTGTAAATTCAAATTGGAAGTCTTCCCCCAAAATAATATTAACTAATATTCGTTAAGCACTTAGTATGTTAAAGCTGTTAGATGTTAACATTTGAAAAGAAGGTTTTGTATTTGGAGTCACCTTGAATTGAAATGAAATCTCTTCTTGGTCTAATATGCACATTGTAAACTATCTTTATTAAAAATATAATAGATCATTTTTCTAATTTTCTATCTTACTCTTAAACCAGAAAAGGTGATGCTGTTAAGAACCAGTTGATGTGAGATACCAAATACAGACTCTTGATTGAGAGGCTTGTTTTCTTTTATTATAAATCTGTTCATGTTAGTATGTTAGAAGTTTTGTGAGAATTATGTAAGTACTCCACTAATACTTAAGTAATTCTCAAATGTCCCTGTTGCTGTATGGTAGGGTAATGAGAACTCTCCCCTTCCCCCCTGTTTTATATGTTAGGTAAAACAGGAATAAATTTTAAAGTGAAACATTAAGAATTATTTGTATTTGGCCATTTATACATGAATTTTTATTTTCTCACTTTTATGGGGGTTAAAGGAATCAAAGATGAATCAGATTTCCTGCTATTTGATTAAGCTTGTAATGTATTTTTCTAAAATGAGATGGTGTTCTCTTGAATGTCTCTTAAGGCTTTGGTCACATTGATATCCATGTGATAGTTCCACATAACCCAGGTGCCTGTTATACCAACCCCTCCAACCTGTTAAAATTTTGAAATCTGTTCTAGAAATTTGGACCATTTTTATTGGCTATTCATGCTTTGCCTAGCATGTGTGAGGGACTGTTTAATGTATGCAATAACTTTTAGTTTTATTGCTGTAGCAGAGTGGAATCTTGTTGAAAGTGTTCTGAGTGACAATTATGGATCTAAATTTATGCTAAAATTTAATTGCATGGCAGGAAACAACCTCAAGTAACAATCTTGACAGTCACATTATATCTTATACCTGGTGTTTGCAGGTTTCTTAGCATAATTGTGAAATGCCATCCTGGTTTCAGGCTCTTAAAATTTAGAACTCTGCCTCGCCCTGCTTTTCTTACTTGGAATATATCATGAAAGTGCTCCCATGAAACTTTCTCTTATTTTTTTTTAAACCTCTGCCTCATTTCTTTATATAACCAGCCATGTGCTTTTATATTTTAATGGATTTTGATAAGAGATTTTTGAAATCCCTTGATAGTAAGGAGAAACATGTGACAAGACATTTTAACCTCTTGTTGAATTTTAGGTGTTCCTTTCACATTTAGTTATAGCAAAAACCTCTGTTAATTTTTTTTAAGCATATAAATTAGGAAATAGATTTTGAATTCACAGATGGAATCAGGTTGAATTTTTTCTTAAAGCTGCTTATCTGTGTTTTTTCTTATTCCATCCTCCTGTGCACTCTCTCTGTTTTTACACAGGCTATGTAGAACCAATGCAGACATTCAACGACGTGTTAGCTCAGCTGGATGCTGTTGTCAGCTTTGCTCATGTGTCCAATGCAGCACCTGTTCCATATGTACGGCCAGTCATTTTGGAAAAAGGACGAGGGAGAATTACACTGAAAGCATCCAGACATGCTTGTGTGGAAGTTCAAGATGAAGTCGCATTTATTCCTAATGATGTTCACTTTGAAAAAGATAAACAAATGTTCCACATCATTACTGGTAGAAACCTTATTTATGGGCTTTTGGGGAATAGTGTTTCCCCTTGTTTATGTTGGAGCAGATGGTTATTTTAGGTTGATGTAGAAAATCCTAGTCTTTGATGGTAGAAAAAGAATGTGTTTTCATAATAGTTAGTAATATATTAATAACATGTGAGTGAATGAATATATGAATGAACAAGAATGAAACTACTATTCCAGGGGTTCAAAATAAACATCTCTTCATCCTCGAAGTGCACCTTTGGGCCAGACCGTTTCAGTAGTGAGGTCATTGAAGGTCAAGCAGAATTAGCTGCTAGAATGACTTCAGCTTAGGATAGCAGTTCTCTTAAAGACACAATACTATATTCATGTGAAACTAAATAGAAGTAGACTTGTGTGTAGACCAATGTAGCATGTCTCAGACTAAAGCATTTTGAGATATCTTAACCAGATTCTAGAAAACAAAAGTGTTAGAGTGCAGGGGTGGTAGGAACCTTTGGATAAATGTATTTGGGAAACAGTCAGTGATTATATTTTATTCCCCTAATTGGATTTTTGAGTTGTTCATATAACTTAACCCATCATCTCTAGCCTTTTTGGCACCAGGGATCAGTTTCATGGAAGATGGTTTTTCCACGGACCAGGGTGAGGGAAGGGATAGTTTGGGGGTGATTCAAGCCCAATACATTTATGCTATACTTTATTTCTGTTGTTACATCAGCTCCACCTCAGCTCATTAGGCAATAGTTTCCGGAGGTTGGGGACCCATGGTCTAACCCGTTAATTGGTAAATTTCATGTTTTCCAAAAGTGGATCATGTCCTTGGGTTTTAGTGTGGAGTTTATGTGATTTGAGGTATTTGATCACCGATTCATTCTCTACTAGATCCATAATAGTGTTAATTAATCAATTAGGCCGGTACTGCTTTCCTGAGTGTCATAAAGTTATCCTGCAGGCAGCTTTGTGAGCTGTGGGGCAGTACCTATATGGTCTTCCTAGATCATAGTCAGATTATAGATAAGATATATTTTTCATGGGTTCTTTTGAAGAAGGGCACAGCATAGGTTTGTCTGAACATAAAATGGTATTGTTTCAGGGACTAGTGTAAGGGAGGAACTTTGTTCATGCCTTTGGGCAGCCTGTGGTCTGCTTTTCGTATGTTATATCACAAGAGAGTTATCAATGTGCAACTTAGGACTAATAGTCAATTATTATTAGCAAAAGTAAGTTAATAATTTTGCTTTTTGATATAATTTGTTTTATAGGTCCCAACATGGGAGGGAAATCGACATATATTCGCCAGACTGGGGTGGTAGTTCTCATGGCCCAGATTGGGTGTTTTGTGCCATGTGAGTGGGCAGAAGTGTCCATTGTGGACTGCATCTTGGCCCGGGTAGGGGCTGGTGACAGTCAGTTGAAAGGAGTCTCCACGTTTATGGCTGAAATGTTAGAAACTGCTTCTATTCTCAGGTGAGTACAGTTCCCCGTCTCCTGAAAGTAGAAATGGATGTCTCTGTCCTTTGAAACATTTGCAGTCTTTTATTTAGTTTAATAGTTTTCTTGTGAGCTCTATGTACTTTATATTGTCTTTTTTTTTTTTTTAAACTCTTGATTTATTTATTTTTCTATGTTGGGTCTTAGTTTCCCTGAGGCATGAGGAATCTTCCTATATGAGGGATCAAACCTGCGTCCGCTGCATTGCAAGGTGGATTCCTTACTGCTGGGCAACCAGGGAAGTCCTACTTTATATTATAAAAGGGTGCTAGTGCCGGCATCCAGCTCCCGCAGGATCCAGGGGAACCTGAAGGAGAAACGGTGTCGGCGGACGAATGAATGAGAGAGGAATAGAGGAAAGAAAGAGGCTGATATTCCTTGGTTTACATAGAAAGCCAATAAAACCCTGAGACAAGGAGTTTGCCCTGTTCACGGAGGCCACAGGTGCCCTCCCGGTCTCCCGAGGAAATGAAGACGCAGAACGTTTTCCCCATTCAGGTCTTAGAAACCCAGGCAGATAAGTGAATGCAGGGAGCCTCTTTGCTCCAAGGGATCAGCCTGAAAAAGAGAGTAAGAGAGAGAAAGAAAAGAAAGAAAAAGAAAAAAAAAACAGAGACACGGAGTGACCAAGCTTCTTCGAGCGAGGCCCCCTATTTTTATTTTCAAAAGGGTCTTTTATACCTTTACTTGTACATAGAGGGAAATGAAAGATGCAAAGTCATACAGAGTCAGCCCAAACATTACATCTGTTTTGTCTTTATTGAAACCAGGATTTTTTCTGCAAACCTTTCCCATAGACAGTGTTGTGTACATTATCTTCTTGCCTTGGAGGCCTGTGGACATTTTATGACCAAAGGCTGCTCAACCAGAAAACTTATTTTTCCTTGAAATGTTTTTTCTTTACATTTCTAATCTATGTCAGCCTCAGAAAGTATTAAACAAGTTACATTTCTCGGGGAGCAAAGGTGCAGTGAGTTACAAGAAAGAACCAATTAGCTCAAAAGTCTGATGTGGTTAATTTCAAGGCTATACTTGTTTTTCTTACATTCCAACTATGTTAACTAATGCACTCCCAGGTGCACAGTGGATAAGAGATACGGGAACTTAGCAACAAGCATTGGCCCAATAATGAAATCCTACACCAATGCTACTCTAATAACTTTTAACTCTTTGAAAGGCTCTATGTTTTAGGCTTCCCATACCTCTCACAGTTGGGAGGCTGTGAACAATCATATGCGTAGCTGCAAGAGTCTGGATAAACCTGTCAAGCAAGCCAGAATGCTAACAGAGGGGGTTTGAATTGAAATATTCCTCTCATGTCCTGGAGACTTATTAGCTAGAGCCCTAAGTTGATTTCCTCCAGAGAAAGGTGGTCGAGGAAAAAAAAAAAAAAGAAAGGTGGTCGAGGATAGCCCCCTGTTAATGTCAGAGGAGTTGGTGAAAGTCATGAAATAATAAAACAGACAGATTCTGGTTTGGGGGTAGATGCTCGAGAAGGGGGGCCCCTCGAGGCCTGATCTCACCTTTGCCCGTCAGGCCTCTTCCTCATGACCTTGCCATTGGCGGGATGCCCCACGCTGGCTCCTGGCATGCTAGTTGTGGAAAGCTTCTTTTATTATTTTTTATTTTTTGGCTATACCATGTGGCATGCGGGATCTTTGTTCCCCAGCCCAGGATTGAACCCGTACCCCCTGCAGGAGAAGCACAGTCTTAACCTCTAGACCGCCCGGAAGGCCCATCTTTGATTTTTAAAGTTGTCTTCTTAAGGTTTCTAGTAGTTGTTCACCTTATAAGTCTCTCCACTGTCATGCTTTTGCTTACACTGGTCACACTGCCTGAACAGGTCCTTCCGTGCTGTTTACCAAGTCCTTTTCTAATCTTTAAGGACTTCCCTGGTGGCTCAGACAGTAAAGCGTCTGTCTACAATGCGGGAGACCCAGATTCAATCCCTGGGTTGGGAAGATCCCCTGGAGAAGGAAATGGCAGTCCACTCCAGGACTATTGCCTGGAAAATCCCATGGACAGAGGAATCTGGTAGGCTACAGTCCATGGGATTGCAAAGAGTCGGACATGACTGAGC
This sequence comes from Capricornis sumatraensis, assembly GCF_032405125.1. Classification (NCBI taxonomy): domain Eukaryota; kingdom Metazoa; phylum Chordata; class Mammalia; order Artiodactyla; family Bovidae; genus Capricornis; species Capricornis sumatraensis. The sequence goes on along the minus strand of NC_091069.1, from coordinate 76,754,087 downwards.
CACTTCACTCACTCAGTTTCTAATCTTTATATGCCCTTAACAGAAATTCTGCTTCTTTGATGACTTTCTTTGTCTCATGTGCCTAAGGTCACAAGTGTTTTTTCAGACTCTTTGACATGCCTGTAATTTATTAGCTGTTTATTTTAGAGGTTATGAAATCTCTTGTCTTTATTTTATTTTTAGGAGCTTCCTTGCAGACAGGGAGGCTATGCCTTCTGTTTCTTGGAGTCTTCTGAAGTACTCTGCATATAGTAGATCCTTAATAAATTATGTATTGATTATTCAATACATAATTATATGTAAAATTATAAAAACCAGTACAGACGTTCAGTATAGTAATTGGTAAAGTTCCCCTTACATTTGGTTAAAGAGAAAAGAAAATGCTAATATGTGGTGTTGGCAGGGCTGTAGCAGGCACATAGATTTATGTGACCATCAGCCGTGTATGTGAGAGTATCACCACACCCTCGTCCCATGTTCTTTGAGCGTTACTTTTTTAAATCTTGACTGATTTGATTGTCAAGAAATACTTTATCTGGAAATTTTTAGATGAGCTAGTGGGGTTGGTAATTTAAAAAATACTTATTCACCATTTGTTTCCTTTTATAATCTGTTAATGTTTGTGGCACACTTTCTCATGTATTGCCTTAATTTTTTTTCTTGTATTACCACATGCTGCGTCATGGGAAATTTTCATGTAATTATGTGTTTCAGGTCTGCAACCAAAGATTCCTTAATAATCATAGATGAATTGGGAAGAGGAACCTCTACCTATGATGGATTTGGATTAGCGTGGGCTATATCAGAGTACATTGCAACGAAGATCGGTGCTTTTTGCATGTTTGCAACCCATTTTCATGAACTTACAGCCTTGGCCAATCAAATACCTACTGTTAATAATCTGCATGTCACAGCACTAACTACTGAAGAGACTTTAACTATGCTTTATCAGGTGAAGAAAGGTGAGCACATTCCACTGGTGTGCTGTAAATTCAGTGTTCCTACCCTTGGAATCATCAGTAATTGCCTTATTCTACAGTAGGATGAATTATTGATGTTTTATCTGTAAAATGTTTACCTCTTTACAGTGTAGGGACAGGGACATGGGTATGTTATTTACATTTCTATGTCTCATAATAGAACCATTCATTTTAAAACAGTCACCAAAAGCATGATCTACACTCTGAACATCATCATGGATTTTATACTGCCTCTCAGGTCACCATGTTTTCTTGTCAAATTAGCTGTGGTGGTGGCTTAATCACTAAGCTGTGTCCAACTTTTACAACCCCATGGCCTGTAGCCCGACAGGCTCCTCTCTCCATGGGATTTCCCAGGCAAGAATGCTGGAGTGGGTTGCCATTTCCTACTCCTTTTTATATAAACAGCTTAAAGTTGGGGTTTCCAGAGATCTTGAAACTGTTGGTAGTTACGACTTATTTGTTGGTATTTCAACCTTTCGGAAAAGTTTGTTGTTAGTGGGTCTGGCAGCTAATCAGATGACCGCATTGATGAGATTGACATACTGTAAAGGTTTTATTGCTTTAACATTTCATTACACATCAGAATAGCTTTTTTAGATGGCTTTTTTATTTCCCATGAACATGTTTTTTCTGTTATCTGTTGGTTGCACATAAATGAGGTACTATTTTAAATTCTGTTTTGCTTATGTTTGTATCCTTTTGAGTTACTATTTGCATCATTATTGTTGATAGAGAATATAGATACCCTTGGTTAGACTTGGCATATAGCATGAAGTTGAGGTTTGGGTTTTAAAAAGTGTTTTGTGTGATAAAGAAATGGGTTCAAAATATTGAAAAAGATCAGGTGAAGATAGGAACAGGTTTGGCCTTCACTGTGGATGTTTGTCAAACACTTGCTTCTATTTTATTTTTGTTTCTCTAAGTTGTATAAAATATCCAGCTCCAGAATGCTTGGGATGTCTACTAGGCCAAAAGAAAATTTACAGTTGAGGCAAAAATGGGAGCTCTATGATAACGCTGTGAGCATTGTTGATACTAAATGTTTGGAAGAAATATCTTAAGTCAGTTTATTTTCTACCCACAGGGGTGAAGATAACATGCCTAGTCAGTAAACTTACTAGTCTACATTTGGGTCAAAAATTTCATTGTCATATGAAGTACATTTTGAATTAAATATTGCTCCTAATTAGAGACACTTTATATTTATCTCTTTTTTTTATAGTACTTTAGTTCCTCCCTTTCAAAATAAGAAAACTTCAGAGATATTATGTTGATTAATCTTTCTTCAGATTCAGTTATTTGTCTAGACCTTTGAGGATTATCTATCAAGCCTTTTCTCTGTTTTTATAATTTTTCCTACTACATTTGTCAAGGATAAAATATAGGGCTGTATTGCCAAGTCATAATCACTTTTCATTGGAGGCTTAATTAAAATTCCTTTAAGTTACTCTGAAACATTTGGCTAATGCATTTGAAAAATGCAACGTTAAGTTTCCTGATGACAGAGTGAGAAAAATAAATTCTATTTATATACATTGCCCTCTCTTCCTACTCCCCAAATTTCTTATAGGTGTCTGTGATCAAAGTTTTGGGATTCATGTTGCTGAGCTTGCTAATTTCCCCCGGCATGTAATAGAGTGTGCCAAACAGAAAGCCCTGGAGTTGGAGGAGTTTCAGAATATTGGGAAACCACAGGAATGTGATGAAATGGAACCAGCAGCAAAGAGGTGCTATCTGGAAAGAGAGGTTTGTCCGATTGTTCTTGTAGTTATTTTTTCCTCTGTATGATTCTATTTAATTATTGATCATTCATTATTGGTTTCTTTCTTTTTTTTTTTCATTATTGGTTTCTACTAACATTTCTTTGCATGGCAAAGAATCCGTCTGTATCATTTTGGTTTCACCACTACACACATCTGCACAATCAAAAGATATCATTTCAAGTACCAGATTTCAAAAGTAGGAGGATAGGAATATTACTGTAGGTTTAAAATATGTAATTCAGAGGAGTTATAAAAGTCCACACACATCTTTGATTACCTATAAACAAATAGATCAAGTCCAGTTAAATTACATATTTATTCAAATACTTATTAGTTAAGATGATAAATATAAACACAGTTCCTGCCCTCCAGTTGTTTAGTTGGGGATGTAGTAATAGTGAACATGTCATAGAGAACGTGACAGGTGTTTACGTAGGAAAGCTCTCTGTGGGCAGGCTTTTCAGTTCTTGTGGGAGAAGTGGATCTTAAGTTGGACCTTCTGAGTGGTGGGTGAAATTGAGGTGTTCACACAGAAAGGTATAAGCATTAATTTGCCTGGTGTATTTTTAAAAAATTAAAGGATTATTATTAATAGTTTTCCATAATAACAAAAATAAAAGAATTTTAATTTACTTCTGGCAGCATTTACTGTGATAATGCATTGTGACAACTTCTCGGCACATTGTTAGCTTTTTTACCCAGTGAAATTTTTGTTCTTGTTTGGATAGATGTTACAATAATAGATGATGTGTATGGTTTTTGAAGATGTTATCTGTTGTGTCTGTACAAGCAGGAGAAATGTATTAGAACTTGTTAATAGTTTTACCTAGGGAAGATTGCCATTCTGGATGTGAAATGGTCTTAGTATCAGCAGCACAGCTATCCATGATCCAGGATTAGGTAGACTCCTTTATGTAACTGGTTCCAATTAGAACAGAAATCATATACTTTTGATAACGTTACTTATAATGAATTTTTTAAAAATTCTTAAGGGAGACATATAACACAGAATTATCAATGTTACTCAGTCTAGATTTATTGGGGGGAAAGGCACTTGTTATTTAACAGAGATGTAGTTCTTCTTTATCTTCTCATTTGGGTTATCTACCTTTAACTTTTAATAAGGTATGTATGGCCAACTGGCTCCCTGGTAGCGGACTTTAGTTCTGTTTCATATGTAGTGATAAACATTATACCTTTTGCCAGGCACTGTTCTTAGCACTGTGCACATACTAACTCTAATTCTCACAGCAGCCCTGTATTGTTCATAATATTATTGTCCCTATTTTATGGATGAGGAATATGTGTTAAGGAATTTGCCCATGGTTCACACAGCAAGTAACAACCATGTTCTTTAGAATGGCAATAAGCAGGCAGTAAAATAAAGAAGAAACATCCCATGTGTATGTATATGATTACTAAATTTTCAGTGACTGTTTATGCCTCACAGTATTTGCAAACCTTGAGTTCTTTTTTCCCCAGAAGGCTAAGTTATGTATCAGTTACAAAACCTGAGGGATTTGGAAACTACTAAAATATTCAGTCCCTTTTTCATTAGCAGCTGAAAATACAGTTATAAATATCCTTTTAATGACTTGCTATGAAATACAGTCAACTGAGGGCTTTGCTATAAATTCTAAATGGTGTGCACTTTAGAGAATGTTTAAATATTGGGTGGTATGTTTAGATTGAAATTGTAATGAAACAAGTCATTACTATTTAATGTGACTTAGAAAAGTCATTTTTAAAAGACTAATGAAATGTTCACATGTATTTTTCAGCAAGGTGAAAAAATTATTCAAGAATTTCTGTCCAAGGTAAAGCAAGTGCCCTTTACTGAAATGTCAGAAGAAAGCATCACAAGAAAGTTAAAACAGCTAAAAGCTGAGGTGATCGCAAAGAATAATAGTTTTGTAAATGAAATCATTTCCCGAATAAAGGTAACTGCGTGAGTAAATTCTGCTAATGGATTGAAGATAATATTGATAACCTATTGTTTGTAACGCTTTTGTACTGTTTTATATTAACCCCTTTTCCATACTGTTGGCAATTGATGCCCGTGGGGTATCACATTAGTAAAATATTTAGTATACTTTGTGCTCCCTGAGTATATTTTCAAAAATCTTTATTTTGAAAAATGAAAGTTGTAACTGAGGAATACGTAAATAGACATCGGCAATAGTAGGCAAAATGTTGAATATCATAAATAAAATCATGTGTTAGTTTTTAGAATTTGATATGTGTTGTATTTCTTTGCAATAAGACTTTTACACATTTTTCCATATTCCTGAATGGTAAGAAACAAGTAGCCTGGAGACTTGTAAGAAAGTGAGGGATCTTAAAGCTGGAAGGAACTCACGGAACTCATTTCCAGTGGTTCTGCAGTGTCCATCTGTTGGTAGGAGCCAGGTTAGCTGCTTGCACATTAGCTGAGAAACTTAGAAATCCAGGTCCTGGTGTGATCCTCCATCCCATCTGGCATTCTCCCACCCCCGGTCTGTGATAAGACTTAGAAACCTGGATTTTAAAAATCTTTCAGATTGAACCCTGATTTAATGGAGAGGTTAATAAGAGTCTAATGGCTGGTCCTGCTGAATGCGAGAAGGACAGACAGCCTTTTTAATAAAAGATGATAAGATGATAGGGTATTCATATAGGAACAAAATGAAATTGGATCTGTAGTCCATATCATATATAAAAATCAACTCCAGTGAATTTTCTACCTAAATGTATATAGCAACACTACCAAGTTTTTTATGTTGTAGTTCTATTGAAAATGATATAGGGAAATATTTTTATGACTATTTGGGAAATATGAAAATGGCTTTGGAAAGGATTTCTTAAGTCAAATACCATCTTAAGTTTGACACACTTAGCTATATTGAAATTGGGAAATTATTTTCATTAAAAGATATCACAAAGTGAAAAGACTACGGGTGACTATTGAACAGTGGGGGCGGTTAGGGACAGTGACTGCCTCTCCCCACCTCCCGTGCAATTAAAAATCCACATAAGACTTTACAGTCCCTCCATAGGTTCAGCCAACTGTGTATCATATGGTATTGCAGTACGTATTGAAAAAAACCCAAGTATAAACAGACCCACACAGTTCAAATCAGTGTTGTTCAAGGGTCAGCTGTAGATCCATAATGGAGAACATATTGGTACCACATAAAATATCAAAGAATATGTATCCAGAATATATAAAGAACTATAAAAATCACTAAACAGACACAACTCAGTACCGCCCATTAACAAAAAGACAGCCCAGTTAAAAGGCAAAGGTCTGAATAGATAATTTTCCAAGGAAGATATGCAAATAGCCAATAAGCACATGAAAAGATGCAAAATGTTATCAGGGAAGTACACACTAAAACCACAGTGAGCTACCACTAGGATAGCTAAAATCAAGCCAGATAAACAGTGTTGAGGATGTGGGGAGATTGGAACTCTCCTGCACTGCTGTGAAAGGGTAAAATGGTGTAGTCACTTTGGGAAAACAGTTTTTCCTCTAACAGTTAAACAAGCGTTACCAGATGATCCAGGATTTCCATTTCTAGGTATATATCTAAGACATGTCTGCACAAAAACTTGTACACAAATGCTTATAGCAGAGTTATTTATAATAGCTAAAAAGTAGAAAGTACGCAAGTGTCCATCAGTGGATTAATGGATGGATATACAAAATATAGGGTATCCATACAGTAGACTATTAATTGACAATAAAAGGAGTGAAGGACTGATAACATGCTAAAGCTAGGATGCGCCTTGGAAACAGTAGTGAAGAAGCCAGTCTCAAGAGGCTACTTAATAAGTGATTCAGTCCATGTGAAAGTCTGGAATAGGGAAAGCTATAGAAACAGGTATTAATATAGATTAGTATAGAACTGGTGGAGAAGGCAATGGCAACCCACTCCAGTATTGCCTGGAGAATCCCAGGGACAGAGGGGCCAGGCGGGCTTCCGTCTACAGGGTTGCACAGAGTCAGACACAACTGATGCGACTTAGCAGCAGCAGCAGCATAGAACTGAGGGGCTGGGACTGGATGGCTAGGGAGGTGACAGCTTAAAGATATGGGGTTTCTTTTGGAGATGAAAATGTTCTAAATGGTGATGGTTGCATATATCTGTAAATATGTCTAAAAACTATTGAATCATATACTTTAAATGGGTGCATTGTATGATGTCAATTATATCTCAATAAAACCTTTTTTAAGTTTAAAATTTTGTATTGAAGTGTAGTTGATTTACTGTGTTGTGTTTGTTCCTAGTGTAAGCATAGTGATTCATTATACATATATATGGGTTCTGTTTCATATTCTTTTCCATTATGACTTATTACAGGGTATTTAATTTACTTCCCTGTTACATACAGTAGGATCTTGTCAATTTTACATATAGTAGCTTGTAATTTTCACTCCCTCGTCCCTTTCTCCTTTGATAACCATGTTTTCTGTCTGTGAGTCTGTTTCTGTTTTATAAATAGGTTTATTTGTATTATATTTTAGATTTTACATGTAAATGTAAATACATGGTATTTATCTTTGACTTCACTTAATATGATAATCTCTAGGTCCATCCATGTTGCTGCAAATGGCATTATTTCGTTCTTTTTATGGCTGAATAATATTCCACTGTATATATATGTATCACATTTTCTTTATTTATTTATCTGTTGGTGGATGCAGGTTGCCTCCATGTCTTGGTTCTTATAAATAGTGCTTCAGTGAACATTTGGGTACATGTAAGTTTTCGAGTTACAGTATTCTCTGGATATATGCCCAGGAGTGGGATTGCTGGATCATATGGCAAATCTATTTTTAGTTTTTCAAGGAACATCCATACTGTTTTCCATAATGGCTGCACCAGTTTACATTCCCACCAACCCTTTTCTCCAGTAACACTCATTTTAAGAGTTCTTGCACTTTACCCAAGAGGAAATCTAAATGATCCATATACACGAAAAAAATCTTCAATCACTAGTCAGAAAAATGAAGATGAAAACTATTCCAGGTTACACCCTCCCAACTCCATTCTCCTCACCAGACTGATAATCCTTTAAAATGTGAACAATACCAACCATCAATAAGGGTGTGGCACAACACCGCTAGTGAGAATAATTATCTAGTGAAGTGGAAAATTTGCATGTGACCCAGCAGTTCTGTTCCTCGGTGCATACTGTGTACAAGAGATGCTTGTACATATTGTGCAGTGATACGTAGACAAGAATGTTTGTGATAGACCCAAACTGGAAATAACCCAGCTGTGGAAACAAACTACAGCTACACAAAATAAAATAAAGGGAATCTTTAAAACAGTACACAAAAGAGATGACAGATAACAAGTAATACAGGTTTTCTCCCAATCATACGAAGTTGAAAACTGTTGATAGATAGAATACCGTTTAATGGTGCACTTAAGGGGGTGAGACTGAAGAAGAGCAAGGATGTGACTGTGTAAGTCAGGAGAGTGGTTGGGGATGCTGATGGGAAGGGACTTCTAGAGGACTTCTGAGGCGCTATAGTGTTCTGTTTTTTGACCTGAGTGGTGGCTATGCAGGTGCTTACTTTATGATTATTGCCAAGCTATGCAATTATGTTTTAAGCACTTTATGTTTGATATGAGAGAACACATGAAAATTTAATACCAATAAGTCCTTTAAAATGTTAATCTTAATTTACCATGCTGTTACTCATCATCATTGATAATTTGGAGTGAATGACATCAGTTTTTCCTTTATGGCTATCAAATGCTTGGAGAGAAGGCAGACTTAACAAAGAAGAACTTTAGATGTGTACATTTTTATTGGTCTACAAAATATTGTGGCTACTTATAAGTGGAGGACTTTTTGATACAATTCAAAAGGCAGTTTTTAAATTCCAGTGAAACATTTCATCCCTTGGTTAGCTGTGATCAGGTGTTTTTAGATTGGTGCACAAAAAAGCATGTATAAAATGGAAATCAGCCTATGGTTTTAGTTGTTAGGGCTACAGGAAATGGGGTGAGGGGTGAGGTGTTGATTCTAAGAAAACGTAGTCTCTCAAGCTCTGATAAATCAGGGTGCTTTCATTTTTCTAAAAGAGACTTAATGTTTTAGTTCTAAGATGTTTTTGAAAAATGAAGAAGCTCATAATAGACCTGTAGTTTAAGATGTTTCAGACTTAAGCTGTGCTTATTACATGAATATGCTAATGAAGCAGCCAGTCTCCTTCCTTTTGGAATGGTAGATGTAAAACAAAAGATAAACTAATTTCTGACCTGAGAAAAGACAGTTGCATTTTAAAATGCTAATTGCAGTGTGGTTTGGTTTTCTTTCTTCACTCAAATGTGAACTTGGATAATGCCAGAATAAAGCTGAACCTGTAAATATTACCCAAGATTTAGGACTCAGCCATACTGTTACCATGAAATCTGTTGGCTACATCACCACATTTCTGAGAAAATACATGGCTTTTTTACATTTTAAAAAAGTTAGCACTAAGAATCCATCCAAGATGCAGTTGTTTTTGTAATTAGATTTTTTCCCTTAAAATACTCTTTTGAGGGCAAAAACTGTAACAGAACAGAAGAAAGATGTTTTAGGATATATTTAAAGACTAACTTTTTCCCTGTAAAATCTCAGTGTTCCACATACTAAGCACATCCTGTTAGACTTCATGAGTATTAAATATATATTCTATCCTTGGTCTTTCTGCATTTAGCTTTTTTGGGAAGTATGTTTTTACCCACAACATATGGTATGAGCTGCTGATTCAGTACTGAGTGGCTCTTTAAGCTTGGTATATTCTGTTGATTAAGATGGTGTGCAGAATAGTCAGAGGAAAACCAGTGCCTGGTCTGAAATAAATTAATGTTAATCAGCTTATGGGAAAGAACAAATGAGTAAAGAGAGTTTTCATATACAAAGAAAATTTCTATTATTACCTTCCTAGGGTCAGTGTGTTTGGGATAAGGGAGTAGGGTGTAGCCAGGGAAGGTGGGTGAAAGCACCCAGAATACTGCACATATTTCTTTGGCTGCACCTGGTCTTGGTTGCAGCACGTGGGATCTTTAATTGCAACATGCAAGATCTAGTTCCCTAACCAGGGATGGAATCCCAGTCTTGTGCATTGTGTGCAGAGTCTTAGCCACTGGACCACCAGGGATGTCCCTAAAACAGTTTTCTGCCTCATGTGTTCATTCCCCACTCCCCTTCCCTTGGTAGAGCTGCTGGTTGCTCTTATATTCTGCTCTAGAATTTACCTATTTGGCCAGTGTTCAGGTATCTGTGAGCATTGTGGTAGAGAGCCAGGGTATCCACAGGAAATAGTCCTTAGCAGAGCACCTCATTATAGGTAACAATGCCTCCTGTTGTTTGAGGAGGAAAATGGGGAGCCCTTGTGTTGCCTTTGACACAGCAGTTTCCCCACTGTCCTGGAAGCAACAGTGTGTCATGTGACAGACAACATTCAGAACATGATCCAAATTCAATGTATGTTAGCATATTTTTGCTTCAGCGTGTGGTTTGCCCAAATAGAAGTGCCCACGCACATCTTTGATCCAGCTTTGTGGGCAACTCAGCAGTGGCATGAACACTACAAGGTGTTAGGCGGCTTTCACTGGACCATCACAATCCTATTTCTAGACTTGGTAAATAGAAGGCCAGACTGCTGCTGCCTTGCTTTACTTCAAAGAGGTAAAGAGAAATGATAAACTCCCTAAAAGTGTTAAATTTAGAAAGAAGGATAATTCTGTCTGGACAATTTTTTATTCTAACAAAAGAACAATGGCAGTGAATTTTTCAGTGTTTAAAATCAACCAGTAAGTGAAACCAACTCAAAGGATTAACATCTGTGTTATCACACTATTACTATTGCATTTATTTCCTAGAATTTTGTTGACACTTAACTGTTATAATTATTAGTTTAATTTTATGAATAATCTTGAAAGGAGATAGTTTAAAACCAAACAAAATTTAGTTAAATCTAAGACAATTAAGTACTTTCAGTTCAGCCACTGATCTGAAATTTTATGGTGCACTGCCCATCTAGCAAGACATGGTTTATTAATTTTTTCTTCACATAATGATCAGGACTTTATTATCAATTCTAATGTGATGTTTTATTGCTAAACATGGTCTGACTCGGCTAAATCCACCATGAAAATGAGTTTCACATTGAATCCTTAATATTACAAAACAGGTGAATGATTGATGTTGTTTAGTCGCTAAGTCGTGTCAGACTTTTTGCGACCCCATGAACTGTGACCTGCCAGGCTCCTCTGTCCTTGGGATTTCCCGGTAAGAATACTGGAGTGGGTTGCCATTTCCTGCTACAGCGATCTTCCCAACCCAGGGATCGAACCTTAGTTTTCTGCATTGTAGGCAGATTCTTTACCACTGAGCCACTAGGGCTTTCCATCGATGAATGATTGGGCAATGTTAAATACTTTGTGGATATCTGAAGAAGGCAAAGTATGGTGCTGGGTACCTCAAAAGACATCCTTTTTAGCAGTACTGAAAGGTGGGTGCTTCTATTACCTGCTTTCACAGGTGAGAACACTGAGGCTCACAGGTTCAGTGACTTGCCTCAGCCACACAGTCAGTGGCAGTACTGGGATCTGAACCCCAAGAGCGTGTCTCTAAAATCTGTACTGTTTTTCTTTCCCTTTAAAGGCTTAAAATAGTGTTAGGAATCTGAGATGTGCACATGTGATAAATTTAACAACGGACTGCTTCCAAATAGGAAAAGGAATATGTCAAGGCTATATATTGTCACCTTGCTTATTTAACTTATATGCAGAATACAGCTTGCAAAATGCCAGGCTGGATGAAGCACAAGCTGGAATCAAGATTTCTGGGAGGAATATCGATAACCTCAGATATGCAGATGACACCACCCTTATGGCAGAAAGTGAAGAGGAACTAAAGAGCTTCTTGATGAAAGTGAAAGAAGAGACTGAAAAAGCTGGCTTAAAACAACATTCAAAATTCAAAAAATGAAGATCATGGCATCCAATCCCATCACTTCATGGAGAAAAAAATGGAAATAGTGACAGACTTTATTTTCTTGGGCTCTAAAATCACTGCAGATGGTGACTAGCCATGAAATCAAAAGACGCTTGCTTACCCCTTGGAAGGAAAGCTATGACCAACCTAGACAGCATATTAAAAAGCAGAGACATCACAGACAAAGGTCTGTCTAGTCAAAGCTATGGTTTTTCTACTAGTCATGTGAGAGTTGGATCATTAAGAAAATTGAGCACCAAAGAAGTGATGCTTTTGAACTGTAGTGTTGGAGAAGACTCTTGAGAGTCCCTTGGGCTGCAAGATCAAACCAGTCAATCGTAAAGGAAATCAACCCTGAATATTCATTGGAAGGACTGATGCTGAAGATAAAGCTCCAATACTTGGGCCACCTAATGTGAAGAACTGACTCACTGGAAAAGATTCTGATGCTGGGAAAGATTGAAGGCAGGAGGAGAAGGGGACAACAGAGGATGAGATGGTTGGATGGCATCACCGACTCAATGGACATGAGTTCGAGCAAGTTGGTCCTCCTCAAGTTGGTGATGGACAGGGAAGCCTGGTGTGCTGCAGTCCATGGGGTTGCAGAGTTGGACACGACTGAGCAATTGAACTGAACTGAAAATATTTGGTGTCAGAATGAGTGATGTAGGCAGTGTAGCAGGAGTTAAGGAAAATAGGAGATGTGGTATAGATGTTAGGAAGTACTATTTCTAGTTCTCTTGTGGAAGCTGGTTCTCCTACAGAAGGCTTTGCTCTCGGTGATGTGGACACAGCAAGCGGCATCCACCAGTGCACTGCTGCCTGTCTGGCTCATGGCAAATTACTGGGCTGCTCTCTGGGGCTTGATCACCCAAAGGAAACAGCAGTTCAGCAACTGCATTCTTTCACAAGTTCACCAGTCACCAAATGCCAACATCCAGCCAAGGGGTTGCATTGAACCCTGTTTGGACACAGGATTAGGTTTAAATGAGAAAGACAGCCAGAAGCTTGCAAAATGAGGAGATGGAATTAATGTCAGCAGGTTTGGAGCAGGACACCAATCTGGTGCACTCAGATATTTTGATCACTTGACTTGGAGGTTGTATATGTTGTGTTGAGCCAGGAGTGTTTTATCCAGCTTGTGGGGAATGACCCTGAAAGTTTGCTCCATTGCTGTGCTCTGAATTCGTGCTTAGTGGGTGAAGGGTTGGTAAGTGGGTGAAGGGCTGACCTTCACAGGTCAGGATCTGGGTGAATTAAACTGAGGAACAAGGGACGCATCAGAAAGCTTGCTTGTGCTGGATTAGCCCCTATTTGCCACTGAGCTGTGTGACTAGAAACTGCCCCTCTGTGGGTTTCCCCTCTTCAGTAATTTAATGGGGTTGGGTTGTTACAGGTGTCAAAGGCCATACCTTCAGGGCCAGGCAGGTGCAGAATACAGAATGCCCCAACCTAAAAACATTGAGAAGTTTAAAACCCTACAGGCCGTGAAAATGTGTGTGCAGGCCTGATGTGGTCCTAGGGCTGCCAGTTGGTGCACTCTGGGTGGCCACTGATGTTTCCTGATTACATGAGTAGTTTGTGTCATAGGTGCTGTAAAAGGGTATAAGCCTTGGTTGCACTTGGTTTAAGCCAGCATCCAGAGAGCCACCCTGAGGTGGTACCTGCCCTCCTTTCTCCTCAGAGGGCCATGTCAGTAATCTAGCTCATTCTCTAATCAGCAACAGAGCGCTTTTCTGCTTTATTTTATATTAGCTGTGATCTTAGCATACAAGTTTGTTGAGGCTTGGAAATATTCATTGATAATGCTTTTCCCTGAACCTTCTTAGTGGTCCTTTAACTCGAATCAGACATGGAGAGAAAAGGCCCAATTAATTGCAAGCAGAGAGAGTGGGGTGAGGATGTCAGGTCATCTGAGAAGGGAAAGGCAAGGTAGTCAGGCCAAAGTGGCGCTTCCAAGCCTCTGAGCTCTGTGAGTTAAAGTCTAGGTTTTATGGACAGTGGGGCTAAGGAGAGAAAGCAGGCTGTTTCCTTCAGAATTCACTATGACTGAACTAACTTCCAGGATGGAAGTAAACCCAGACAGCAACCAGATCAAGGACAGGAATCCCCAGAAGGATGGATGCAAGGAAGAAATGGACCTGTCGTGTTTGAGTGCAATGATGGGAGTGTGGGGGTGAATTAATAATAGCTAATGTTAATGATAGGAAAACAATTGGGAAGAAAAGGGGTGGGATTATTAACTCCAGAAATATCAAAACTATCATGATAGTACACTGCCTACCTTAACTGTGAATTTACCTCATTTAGTTATAATAAGTTAAATACCAAAAGTGATTTAAGGAAAAATAGTTAAAAAAAAAAAAAAACCTATGTTTGGAATGAAGGGTGTTAAAGAGAATAAATCTACCACTCTTTCTGTAAGATAATGTCTAAAATTGGAAAATAAAGAAATAGCAGAATAAGCATGTTTAAAAACATGGAGATAAATGCTGGAGGATTCCAGGAGAGCTGAAAGTGACCAGGGCAGCAATGAGGGGAGGGACTATCATTTTTTATTACAAACCTCATGATGTTATAAACCTCATGATTTGATTTTTTTTAAACTATATTTATTGCTTCAATAAGAAAATCAATATTAAATTGAAAATGAACACAGAAGAAGAAAACTGCCTAAGAGGATATTTAAATTATGATATTATTCAATTCGTACGTTGACTTAAGAAAAACCCAGGAAACACAATCTCATACTTTTGCCCTAAGTAAATTGCTTTATAATGTAAGGTTGACAGGGAAATCTGTCTTATCTTACATCAAGGACTATCTAATATTCTAAAATATCTTCAAGCACTCTTAAAATTGTGACTAAAGAGAGTTTACTATTGAAAAAAAAACATACCTAGGGCCGGGGAGGCAGAGGGGAAAATGGGCAGTGACTGATTATGGGTACAAGGTTTCTTTGGGGGATGATAAAAGTGTTCTAAGATGAGATCATGGTGATAATAAAAACACTATAAATATGCTGAATTGTATACTTTAGGCAAAGTATGTAGTATGTATGTTTTTTTCTCAAAGCTGTTAAAAAATAATAGCTTGAGTAAGATGTAATAATAGCTATGTGTCTGGCTTAGTTTACTCTGTTTACTCTCAACAAAGTATTAGGTAAATACTATTCCATTTTAGAGACAAGGAAGCTGGGGTGTAGGGAAGACAAGAGGCTTGTCAAAGGTCATCAAACATGAGTGGATTAGGATATAAATTTTTCTTTCATGTAAAGGAAGTCTGGAGGGAGGAAGACTAGGTAAGTTGGCTCCACAAGCATCAGGGACCGTGATTCAGCGAGTTTGTCTCTCCACTGTGCTCGAATTCTCTTGCCAAGACCCCCTCATGGCCCAAGGTGACTGCTGGGGCTCCAGCCAATGCACCCACGTTTCAGTCAGCAGGAAGGAGGACTGTGTAAGGATGCTCTTCCTTCCTTTAAGGAATCCTGGATTGTTCTACAGATTGCTTCCACTTACATCTTCTTGGCTAGATTGAGTCATGTGTCCATACTGAGGCCAGGAAATGGAGTCTTTTGGCTGTCCTCCCTACCTCATAAGGGCGCTTGGACCAAACTCATCTTGAAAAGTGTGTTTTGGGAATGGCAAGGGATTTTTAATTTGGTGCTTTGGGATGATGATATTTCCTCTGTCCACCGTCTTCAAAGCCCCACCTTGTCTAAATGTTAATTTAATACTACTACTGGGCTTCCCAGGTGGTGTTAGTGGTAAAGAACCCGCCTCCCAATGCAAGAGATGCAAGAGACCCAAGTTTGATCCCTGGGTCAGGAAGATCCTCTGGAGGAGGGCATGGCAACCCACTCCTATTATTATTTGATTTATTTCTTCTCAAAGCATATCTTGGCTTCTGTTCTTTCTCTTTCCTGAGTAATAGCTTCTTTGGACTCCACTCTGTTCTGTAATCCTGTTTCCACTTGAATCCAACTAAGCTAAAAACTCAGGACCTCGTCTGTCTTGCCCACAGTTCTCAGCACAGCAGGCGTAGCCTCTTAGGAAAGACTTGTGCGCAGACTGTGATCTCCCTGGAGACGGGTCACTGACCCATGGAGCAGGGACTGTAATGGGGCCCAGTGTGGTTGCTTCTCTCTGTGTCATTGTGAAGGCCAGGGGAGCACTTGAACATTGGCACGGATGGAACAAGATGATCCTCCACAGGAGGCGGGGGGCACTGACCTCATGGCTGGTTGGTGGCAGAGTTGGCCTGGAGGGTGAGCCTCCTGACTGTCGGGCACCTCTGACATAGAGCTTCTCATTCAGACATTTTCAGACAGCCACCTTGCACTGGGTCAGTAAGTACAATGGAAATGGATGATAAATTTTTATGTATTCAGAAATTTTTTCTCTCCTCCCCTCCTCTTGGGATTGACTAACTCATTGGAAATAATGAACCTGAACTGATTTTTGAGCACCAGATCTAAGGGTAATTACTGTACTTGTACCTTGTTTGCAGACTTTTCAGAGACTGTAATACTTACTAAGATAATCCTTTTCTCTCCTCTCTCCCAGTTTTTCCCTTGGAGTATGAACTGACAAGCCAGAAAAGTGAGCTGGAGAAAAAGATAGTTTCAATTTTCTAGGAGTTGTGCCCTCTTTCTGAAGGACAGTGCTGGAAATGCCATCTTCTTCCCTCTGGGGAAGCAATCATGCTTGAAGGACAGTCACTGGCGGACAGGTTCCAGGGGCAACAAGGCCAGGTCAGGACCTGCAGTCATGGGCCAGACCCCTTTCTTCCAGCCGTCTTGCCTGACAGCGGCCCCAGGGTCACCTCTGAGGGTGTTTTGAGGCCATTTCTGCTTTCTTCGGACTTCCCACGGTAGATTTTGTGGCTCTGTTAATGACATTGTCTTTCAGATCACTTGAAATCAATCCACAGATATCTCTTGTTTCCTCCAAATGAATCCTCAACTCATTTATTCTTAGCTGGCTTCACAGGGTTTAATGGAGACCCTTTTTCCGAGTCTCGGGTTGGTGAGCAATTCTGTCTACCTAGTGAGGGACGTGGAGGCCTCATAATCTCCCCTGGAGCTAGTCCCAGGGTGACTCCGGCCTAGATTCTGCGGTCACCAGAGGTCACAGGTGACAGTTCAGAGAGGGTGCCATCCCCTAGGAGACCTGGGGACTCCTACTAGGTTGAAGATGCTCTCGTATTGATACATCCCACCTGGGCCCGGGCAGCACAACAGCCAAGTAAGAAAAGGCCCAGCCTCGGCCTGCAGCTGAGTTGCTGCTTCTATACCTGGAGCTCTGTCACCCTCTGTGGTACCTTCCTGGAACTTCCAGATCCCTGCCACCCTGGCCTCATGTTCTCCCCATAGTCCAGGAAGACTAAGGGCCAAGTTCCTGGAGCACCTTCACCACTCTCAGCAGTCTGATGTCAGTTCTTCCTTACCCACAAGCTTCTTGATCTTTGAAGATTGTGAAGCTCCGCTGTTTCCTGATCTTGGCTTCCCAAGGGCTGGCCTCCTCCTGTCCTTGACCCTTTCCCTGCCTGTGGCCAGCCCCCGCTTCAGCTACTTCACCAACTTCTGCACAGGTGGAGGCTTAGGCTGTGGGAAGGGTCGCTTTGCCAAGAGAAATTCATTTCACATAGCTGGGACTGTCCTTAGATAATCAGGACTGCGAGAATCTTTAGACAGCTCAGTTAAGTTCAAGCACCTGAGAAAATTAAGGCCGCATGGGCAGTAAGGAGTGGAATTGCCAGGAATGGGCATGTTAATAAGCCACCTGTGTGTCCCCATCCCCAGGTGCTGGAGGAGGCTGGACTGGATGCCCTCCAGTGAGCATTTTGCAAACTCCGGTCCACTTCAGTGGTGAGATGATGCCTGATACGTGTTGACCATCCCCTCCGCATCTTTCTTGGCAAAGCCCCTCCATGCAGTTCTGAAGGGGCTGCAGGTCATAGGGCCCACTGTCCTGGCCAGAGCGGTGAGCAAATGAGCCACGCTTCCCACAGATGAGCAGCTCTCCCTCCAAGATTTTACACTGGGGTGTTGCTCACCTGGAACTGTTTACGGACATGCCTCTCCCCTCCTTTCATCTTCCCTTGCCACCCAGCCATCATCACATGGAGCCCAGCAGTAGCTGGAAAATTTGAGTCAACAGGAGAGCTCAGAGGGTGGTGGGGGAAAGATGCAAAACCAGGCTGACCAGATTGTTAGAGTCCCTGGCCTCCCTTCTCCCTGGAGGCCAGCTTCACCCCTGGGCTCTGCATCACCAATCCAACCAATTCCCTTTGGCTAAGTTACTTCGCAGTTTCTGTTGCTTGTGACCAAAGGGTCCCTGGATGATTCACGCACAGATTTCGTTCTGAGCCAAAATGAAAACCCGTGACAACCAACTCCTAATGGGCCTCAAAAGAGACATAGGAGACTCGTGCTTCTGTGAATTATTCAGGCATCCACTATTTAAGGCAACTCTGATGTGAGATGTTTTGCAGCATCCTGAAGAACATAAATACGGCATTACATGTGTGGATTTGAATAAAGTGGGGTTAGATCAGTAACATGACTGCACCTCTTTCCCAGGCTGTAATTTCTGAGAGAGCAGTCGTTTCCCCACTGTTGTATTTGCACAGTATCCAGCGCATGGCAGCACTGGGCACTCATTTAGAATGAAATATGCAAACATGTTTGCTCTGCCCCTGGACCTCAGAATCTTAACCTCACCTTCCATATCTGAAAATTGAGGATAATAATAAGAGAGTTTAGCTAATGTACCTGTATCTACTACTAATCAGAACTTTTTTGCTTTCAGATAAGAGAAAGTCGACCTATACCAGCTTATACAATAAGAGTCATCTGAGGTTGGAGCTGCTGGAAGCTGGAGCAGTGCCGGCTGGCCACCCTCCCTCCCTCCCTCCTCCCTGCCTGCTTGGGTGTTGATCTCATCCTCAGGTTCCTTCATATGACAGGAGGACTCTGCCACCAACAAATAGTAACAGGGTCATCTCCTTGCATCTCTCAGTCCAGAGAAACATCTCTCTCTTTCAGGTCCCCAGGTAAAGTCCCAGGAAGGATTCCACTCACTTTGATTGAGGCAAAGTCTACCAGGGCAGCCCCCCAGAACCATGCAGCATGGAGGAGGGGTTTTCTAGAGGAAATGAGGGGCAGTACCCTGATGCAAGGAAGTGAGGAAGGGATGCTGGGCTGAGGAAAGTGGCATGTGTCCACATCTTTACAGAGACTTGTGTGACCAAAAGACGCATGGCTCGGGAGACCGTCATACAGAGTGAAGTAAGTCAGAAAGAGAAAAATATATTAACTCATACATGGAATCTGATAAAATTAGTATAGACAATCTTATTTACAAAGCAGAAATAGAGAGAACCAGTGTATGGATGCCAAGGGGGAAAGGGCGGCAGGAGTGAACTGGGAGATTGGGATTGATTTATATGCACTATTGATACTAAGTATATAATAGATAACTAGAGAGAACAGACTGTATAGCTCAGGGAACTGGACTCAATGCTCTGGTGACCTAAATAGGAAAGAAATCCCCAAAAGGGGGAGGAATATATGTACACACAACTGATTCACTTTGCTATACAGTAGAAACTAACACAACATTGTAACACAACTATATTCCAATTTTTAAAAAGACATGGCACAGCCTCTGGCTCCTAGCAAGCCCTCAGTAAGAGTCAGCTGCTGCTATAACGTCCGCAGAGTGGGGAGGGAGGGAGAGGAGGAGAAAGCGGAAGAAACGAGCAGCAAGGTGGCGACTGCACGTTGCACGGGGGCGGCCAGCCTGTGGCTGAAGGGGCAACATTGCAGTCTTCACCAGTCACCCTGGTCTGGCCTTTTATCTGCTCAGAGAGGTGCCTGGTACCCTCAGAGCCCCATGAGTGAGCCTTGGCCTCTGAGGAGGAGGGGATCTGTGTGCTGAGACAGAACTGAAATCCCTGAACTCAGGATGGCCAGAGTTGGGAAAAATAATTCTCAAGTCTGGTAAATGATGCTGCACGGAGCATGAAAGGAGGAAAGGTTTCAGAAAATCATTTTCAAGGACCAAGAAGCCACCGAGCCTGGCTTGGTTTCCAAGTGGAGGTCAGCTTAAGAGAAGACACTAAACAGCACTCTGTTGACCTCAGCTTGGGTGTCTGGGGCGCCCTGTGCCTCCTGTCCTAGGTCGCAGGGACTCTGCTGAGTGTGGCCCGCAAAGATGAGGGTGGGGGGAGGGAAGGGAACAAAGGCCAGTGAGCACCTGGCGTGAGCCCCGCACTCTGCACACGTCATCTCGTTTAACTTGCAGCAAACGTGTAACCTACACAGACACAAAAGTGGAGGCTTGGGGAAGGGACGTTAGTTGTCCCAGCCACTGACCTCACAAGTGATGGTTGTCACCACGCCTCCTCCCCCGTGAGCCAGCTCATGGAGAGGACTGCACCGTCACCAGCAAGCTGGCCGACAGAGGTTGGTGAGGCCCATGCTCTCCCGACTTACCTGCTAGTAAATACAGATTCAGAGAGTTGGAGGGCCTTGCTCAAACTCGCAGGACTGGTGAGTGACAGAGCTGGGCCTTCTGTCTTCAAATCTGCAACACCAAACAGCCCCACTGTCCGCGTTGGGAGCATTCGCTCAGCAGTGTCTTTGCAGGAATTTAAAAAAGAGCTTTGTGTATTTATTTGGCTGCGCTGGGTCTTTGTGGCCCTCAGGATCCTCCATCTTCCTTTCAGCATTCAGACTCTTAGTTGCTGCGTGTGGGCATCTAGTTCCCTGAGCAGGGAACAAACCCAGGCCCCCTGCCTTGGGAGCAAGGAGTCTTAACCATTGGACCACCAGGGAAGCCCCCTTTGCAGGAATTTTCCAGTCAAACTTCTGGTGGGTAGTGGCCTGCAGAGATTATGGGGTGTTTCATTCATCACGTTGACGGGTCCTTGTTTCTCACTGCAGCAACAAAATTTGTAAGATTTTCCTCTTTTCATCAGCTGAGAAATATGGCCCCATACTGTTTATCTGGCACTTTCGTAGGGAGATACTTTTCCCCTAATTCTTCAGGGGTTGACTTAAGTCTGGACAGAACTCAGGTGGGGAGAGGGTTTTAGGGAGGTGGAGGCTGGCTGCTGATGCTGCAAAGCCCTCACTTAATGGACTCTCGGGCAGACTGCTGTGTAGGGAATGCCTGGCCCGAGGCAGCTGTCTTTAATGTATCCATCATCTCCTCATTTAGCCTATTTTGTTGGTTTCAAAATCCCTCATGGACAGTCCAATTAAAAACTTGGAAGGGATTTGGACTCTGTACATTGTCCTCAGTGGAGCAACTGAGAGCTGAACACAGTAAAATGAAAGCTGAGACAAAGCCAGAGCCAGGTTAGGATAATGAGAATCTGAGGCATCTTCCTTGTGCAGGAGGAAAAAGTTCTGGTCGTCTCCAGTCATTAGAGAAAGCGAAATGTTTTATCAAATCAGGCGTAACCCTGGCAATTGCCTTCTATGGGAGCTTGAAAAGAGGTCTGGGAGTGTTTAATCTCCCAACACTTTCTCTGTCCTTCCCTGAAGACACTTTTCACTTTCTGCCAAGTTATTTATATCTTGGTCATAATGTTTAATTTTTGCTTCTAGATTGCATATTACTGTATCGACATCAGTGGACAACTCACAGTGGCTTGTACTTAGAAGGTGTTCAAAAAATGATGTTACATAGATTCGTGGATGGGTAGATGATGGGTGGGTGGATGAGTAGATGAATAGTTGGATGGGTAGATGGATAGGTAGATGGGTGGAGCAGTGGATGGCTGCATCAGTGGATAAGTGGTTGGATGGATGGCCTGTTACAGGTTGAAATAGGAAAAGTAAGTTTTGTGGATTGATAAAGGGTGGTAAGGGAACTGAGTAGCTGTGCTAAATACTGTGTTTGGCACTTTATAGTATTTCACACCAATGCAGTAAGGTAGGTTTGTTTTTCTGTTTCAAGATGTTGAAACTGATGCTAAGAGAGGTTAAGGAATTCACTTAATGGGAACCTCATCTAGGTCAGTCTGAATAGAAAATGTCACCACACTCGAAAGTCAACCCATTACCAAGTAAACACCAAAAGCTGACTTTTGTGATGTTGTTTACTCAGAGCATTGACTCAGAAAGCATGAGGATGTGGCTTAAAGTGGAATAGGCCCCGGGCTTGACTGAGGGTCTGCAGTAGGGGCTGAGGGAAGAGCTGCCCCCTCCCACCCAAAGGCCTGGGTGTCATATTGCATCAGCCTCAGAAGACTGTGTTCCTCCTTGGTTTGAGAGGAGCCTGAGGATAGGTGTGGCCTTGACAGGCATGTCCTGGAATGCTGTTTGCTGAAAAGGGGGTGCCTGGGCCCCCTGACCCTGCCTAGCTTGTTCCTTCCCTCCCATGTCCTCCAGCCCTGCCTTCCCCCAGGCAGCAGACCACCCCCTTCCCAGTATTTATCCCACGGTGTAAAAGTAGCAGGTGTTGAGTGAATGGTGCAGGAGCTGAGGGCTGCCTGGGAACAGCCCCAGGCCAGGGCTCGCTGGTGTCAGAGGAGCAGAGCTCAGAGGAGTTGAGCCAGCAGGGAGCAAGTGGGCAGAGGGGTTTGGGAGCCCAGACTGGATTTGGTTCTGGAGACTGATCGGTGGTGACAGCCCAGCATGATTGTGTTTTGGCTCAGAAGCCTACTTCACCTTGGTTGTGGGCCTGTCCTCCCAGAAGCCTGGTCGGCCACCAAAGAGAACACATCAGTCCCCTTAGGGCCTTGATAGAGGAAGAGAGGGTCTGTGGGGCTGGGATCTGGAGCTGATTCTCCTGGGAGGGGGCATGAAGCCAAGCCCAGCTGTACTTCTGTTCTGTTTATTTGGTATTTTATTTCTGGCTGTGCTGTGTCCTTGTTGCTGCACAGGTTTTTCTCTAGTTGGGGTGAGCAGGGGCTGCTCGTCGAGCACGGGTCCTAGGGCGCATGGGCCTCAGTAGTTGCAGCTGCTGGGCTCTGAGGACAGGCTCAGTAGTTGTGGCACACAGGCTTCATTGCTCTGTGGCGTATGGGATCTTCCATCAGGATTGGAATCTGTGTCCCCTGCATTGGCAGGTGGATTCTTTACCACTGAGCCACCAGAGAAGCCTTCCCAAGCTCCCCTTTCCCTTTTGGCCACTGGCCTCTGCTGGAATGACCCAGGCAGGAGAGGCTGCTTTCCAGGGAAGAAAATGGGGCCTGGGTGCAGGTGTGTGCAGTGAAGGGGGGACTCAGCAGGCTGGGGTGCTCACACCTGCACTTTCCAAAGGCTTGGCCCTTGAGCTGCTCCTGGGAGATAACCTCTGAGCCTTGGGAAGATCTGCTGGATAGCAGTGTCTTTGTTCACCTGGGAGCTTGAGCTATGCTGCATAGTTTAACCTAATAGTGTGGTTAAAGTGATCACCTGGGCCCTGAGCAGTGCTGTGTTGGTTTGCTCTCTGGAGAGACTGAAGACTGAGTAGCTGAGGTCCATCTGTGGGTGCTCCCTGCCTGCGTGACTGACCCCCATGAAAACCCTGGACACCAAAGCTTGAGGGAGTTGCCCTTGTTGGCAATACATTACATGTTGTCACATGTTGTTACTGGGAGAGTTAAGTGCTGTTTCTGTGATTCTGCTGGGAAAGGATGCCTGGGTGCTTGTACGTGGTTTTTCCTGGACTCTGTTCTATGTGCTTTTGTCCTTTACTGATTTATTTATGTATTTGGCTGCACTGGGTCTTAGTTGCAGCGCATGGGATCTAGTTCCCTGACCAGTGATCAAATTGGAGTCCCTTGCATTGGGAGCAGAGTCTTAGTCCTTTGCTGATTGTAATCTGTATTCTTTCACTTTACTAACCCACAACTGTGAGTACAGGAGCTTGTTTGAGTTCTCTGAGTTCTTCTAGTAAGTCATTGATCCTAAGGGTTGTTCTGGGGGACCCCTGACAAAAGGTGCCTGGGCCTGAGCCTCATGTTTGTTTCAAAGATCCTACAGCACGTGATCTTGCCAACTTTCAGCATCAGGAAACTGGGAGTGGGGGGAAGTATTGTTTTTTCTTCAAGTGGCACCATTGGTGAAACTGGAGAAGAGATGCCTGAAATCTCAACCCAGAGGCAGCTGCTAATTTGCCTGGGGGTTGCAGGTTTTCTTGAATGTCTCAGGTGGGGTGCTGGTCACTTCATTCTCTGGGAGCAGCAGGTAAGCACTGGTGGGGCTGGGCCCTGACGTGGCCACTGGGGCAGATGGGGGTGGGGATTGATGACGGAGACGTGGGGAGTAAAGAGATTTTATACTTAACAGTTGTGCTGTTTCCAAGCTGTGTCTCTTTTTTATTCTTGCAAAAACCGTATGGGATATGGGCTAGCATTTTGTTGATTGGTTGGTTTTTGATGGTGCTGGGTAGGTCTTTGTCGCTGCACAGGCTTCTCTGTCGCGGTGAGCAGGGGCTCTTCTTTAGTTGTGGTGCACAGGCTTCTCCTTGTAGTGACTTCTCCTGTTGCAGAGCATGGGCTCCAGCGCATGTGGGCTACAGTAATCGCAGCACATGGGCTCAGCAGTTGTGGCTCCTGGTTTCTAGAGCACAGGCTCAGTAGTGGCGGTGCACAGGCTTAGTTGCTCTGTGGCATGTGGGATCTTCCCAGACCAGGGATCAAACTCGTGTCTCCTGCATTGGCAGGTGGATTCTTTATCACTGAGCCACCAGGGAAGCCCAATTTTGATTCTTTGACCAGTGAAAAGGTAAATTCTTTGTTAGGGAGAATGGGGTGAGGCTAGAGGGACTGGGGAGGGGCAGACCTTCCAAATTTCTGGAACAGAGATGCTCCCTGGCTCTCTAGCCAGGAGAAATCTCCCTCTCACCACCCTCTTGCCCCAAGCTCTGGATGCTCAGGAGAGAATCTGGGGAAGTTGGAACATGGAAGAGGGAGACATATTGAGAGACTCCTGTGAATGTTGGGGTGTTTGCTTAATAGAAGCTGGGCTGGCAGAGACCCTGTCACATAAACATTCAGTCAACACAGGAGACTGAGCATTTGTTAGAAATAAAACGGGATGGCTGGAAATTTGCAGACCCTCCGCATGGCTGAGGAAGGGCTTGATCACTGGCTGATAGGCCCTTGCATCTAACCCACCCACCTTGTCCTGTACTGCAGAGGCTAGAAGGCTGAAAACGGCACATCCCCGACTCTCCTGCAGCTACCAGTCTGGAAAATGTATGTTAGATGCACTTGCACAGATTTGAGAGGCAGATTGGAGGTAGAGCCCATGCTTCTGCTGTTTTCTGCCTGCAAGTGAGTGTGCAGCTGCAGAGCTGAAGTTTTCATTCCATTTAATTTAAATTCATTTACAATTAAAGAGTTGTGTGTGGCTGGTGGCTACTGCATTGGACATCACAGCTGTAAAGAAGAGGACAGACCAACAGGATGACCCGGAACTCATGGAGGTTCTCACAGGGTTAGGGGTGTGTTGAGCCTGCAGCTTTCAGCAGGAAGCCAGCCCATCCTCAGTGGGGCACAGTTCCTTCTTTCCTGCATCCAGATGGCTGGTCCCACTCAGCCCAGTCCATGGACAAAGAAGAACTGGGACAAACTGTCCAAGCTGGGTCGGGGAAACAGCTGAGGTTTGCTAAGGATGGTTCTTGATAGGAATCCCTGTGGCACTTTGATATTTCTCCTCCTGAACCTCGGAGTTGCAGGCTGAAAGCCAGCCCCTCATTTTGCTGACAATTAAAAGGAACCATAGGAAGGAGGGGAGGTCTGTTCACCACAGGCCAGAGAGACAGAAACCAGAGAGGCAGAAGTGAGCTCTCACACCAGGCATTCCTTGTCTTATGGTTACACCTTTCTTTAGTGATTCCACCAACATCTCTTCTGTGAACGTTTCTCTCAAAGTGGAATTGGAAAGAGAAACAAATGTACTTTTCTTTGCCAAAACTCCACTTGTTACAATCAAGAAAGCTCTGTGCCGGCTCTAGGCCCAGGGGACTGCACACAGGTCCCTTCCCTGTCTTCCTACACATGGGTCCTTCTGCCTGGGACACCTCTACCCCTCAGCAGCCAGCTCATTGGGCCCCTCTTGCACTCAGCTTGGACAGCCTGCCTCTGGGAGGCTCCCCTGACTGCCTGGTGGGCTGGCTGCCTCTCCGGCAGCCCAGACGGCCCGCGGACATGGAATGCTCATCCTGCAGAGCTGCCAGGTGCGCTCTGCTGTCGGCCTCCCACAAGCCTGGAGTAAGGGCTGTGCTGTCTCTCAGCCCGTCTCTCCAGGCCCTAGCATGGCAAGAGGTTGCTGGCCCCAAACTAAACCAATGACCTATCCCCTCCAATCTGGGACCAAAACAGGGAAAGTACCAAACTCGCCGGGTTGGTAGGAGATTGAGATAAACACATAAATCCCTTGTCCAAGAGCCTGGCTTGGCAAATATGGTATTTTCTTATCTTCTCATCAGTCTTCCCTGGTAGCTCAGCTGATAAAGAATCCACTTGCATTGTGGGAGATCTGGGTTTGATCCCTGGGTTGGGAAGATCCCCTAGAGGGGGGAACAGCTACCCACTCCAGTATTCTGGCCTGGAGAATTCCATGGACTGTATAGTCCATGGGGTCGCAAGGAGTCTGACATGACTGAATGCCTCTCACTTTTCATCAGGAAAACAGAAAGGTAACTGACCATAGAAGGGAATTGTTGGCAATCCATCCAGGATGGCTGGGTGGAGATCTATTGATCAAATGTCATAGGAATCTTAGGCCTTAGAGCTTGAAAGGAAGGTAAGGACCACTTCATGCAGCTGAAACACCCACCTGAGCTGATTATTACAGCTGGGGAAAGAGACCCAAAGACAGAGGAAGGCTGATGGGTGACCGTAGGGCAGGCTCCTCCACTGCAACAGCTAGCTGGTAGGTCTCCGCTGGAAGCAGGGGAATGGGAAGGCCTCTTTCCAGATACACCACAGGCTATAGTTTTGCAAAGTTGGGTATGATTCCTAGGCAGATCAGGAAATCAATTTAATAGCATTAAAACAAACCAGAATGGAAAATAGTACACTGTGTATCATTGCAGCTATACGGGAACTTTGGGGTTTGGGGGAGCCAGGGAGTGATTTTGTAGATTGAGGCGGCCAGGGCCTGTAGTTGAGTGACCTATCAACTACTTCTCATCTCTAGAGCAAACTGAAGGATAAAGATAACCTGGGGAGGAGGCTGAGGAGGAGAGAGGAAGCCTCCGTGGAATTGGAGATGGTGATTAAAGAAGGGTCAAAAGGAGAGGTTTGCAAAGGCATCATGGGCAGAAGAAATCATTTGGTTGAAGACTTCACTCCAGTATTCTTGCCTGGAGAATCCCAAGGATGGAGGAGCCTGGCGGGCTACACTCCACGGGGTTGCAAAAGGTCGGACATGACTGAGCAACTAACGCACTTTCTCTCCCAGCTGGCACCGCAGAGGGCCTGCTGCAGAAGCCATAGGAGCTCCCTGGTCTCTTATCATGAAGTGCTTCTGTAACAGTGATATTGCATATGTGGAGCATTTACACTGTTCAGCGTTCCAAGCCTCCTAGGAGGTGTGGGGAGGGGTGAGATCATTATCCCATTTTGCAGATGGGGAGACTGATGATCTGGGAAAGCTGACTGCCAGATGCAGAATGAGAATCCAATCTTCCTAGCTTCTGAATGGGTGGCCTTTCCACCACACCACAATGGGAGCACTTTGTTTAGACAAGGTTTAAGGTTTAAGACGTTGGTTGCCCTTCAGAATCACCTGGGCAGCTGCCAAAA
The DNA here is from genome assembly GCF_032405125.1 of Capricornis sumatraensis. Classification (NCBI taxonomy): domain Eukaryota; kingdom Metazoa; phylum Chordata; class Mammalia; order Artiodactyla; family Bovidae; genus Capricornis; species Capricornis sumatraensis. The sequence continues at coordinate 76,726,600 of NC_091069.1, read as the reverse complement.
AATCCCAAGGCCTGCCTGCTTCCCTCCTGCAACCACTGAACTCAGAATTGGGGCATGGGGCTGGGGTATTAGTATCTTTCAAAGCTCCCTTTGGAAAGCCTAGTGCACAGCCAGAACTGGAAACCTTGGGCACAGTTGGGACTGTTTCCCCAGTGCTGGTTCCTCCACACCCCTACTTTCTTTCCGGGCCTGGCTATCAGGTTCTGCCTTGGCCCATCTGGCCAAGCTGCCTAGGATGTCTGTTGGTGCCCTTAGCTCACATGAATGTCACTGTTGTTTTCCAGAGTGACTCCCCCAGGACACTGCCACCCAGGCCCAGTCCTCAGAGCCAGGTCTCTTGGGGCCCCCTGAGAGGAGGTGTGATCAGGGAGGTGGAGAGGCAGTCGGCTCTGACAGACAGAAAGCAAACAGCGCAAAGGGGTGGCAGGCTGCATTTTATTCATCGTTAATTTCAACACCCTTCAAACCCTCTCTTGGAGTGCTGCTCGAAAAAATAAATGTATTGTTTAAGAAATCCTGCAGACTGGCCCCTCATGCTCTAAGTCCCTCCTAAGAGAACAGGGAGCATAAAAAATGATCTGTAAAGCAACGGGGGAGCTTCCCTAGGGAAGAGAGGGTGGAAGGGGGGACGGGGTTGGGGTGGAAGGGGAGGAGGCTGACAGCAAGGGGAAGGGGAGGGTCTTGGGTCAGGTTGGTGCAGAAATCTCACCACTTCAGTGTGGAGACTGGCTGGGTGGGCACGGTGCCTGGAGGTGTCAGAGCTGCTCCAGGGGCCAGAGTCCATGCTGATGGCCCTGTCTTCGGGGTCAGGAGTGCTGTCAGCAGCCCTCTCCTCCTCTGCCCCTCCCCACAGAGTAGGGAGGCTTTGGCAGCACCAGGCAGCACATTTTCTAACAACTGTTCCAACAAAGAAATGAGCCCCAGCCAGTGCCTCTTCTGGACTCGGAAGTGCCTCAAGCAGTCTGTCTGAATGTGCTTTCCAGACAGTGAGCACGTGCAATTGTGCTTTTTGTTTGTGAAAAATGTAAAAAGTTACAGTAAGATGGAGCCGTCTGGCCCATGGCTCCGGCTGTGCCAGGCTGCTCCTCACCCACCTGGGAGGGGGCACGCAGGAAGCAGGGCTCTGCTGGGAGGCCTGTCTGAGGGATGGAGGAGCCTGAGTACATTCAGCAGCTGTTTTCCAGGGTTTGGCTTGGGTTTGGTCGCTGGCTTCTGTGTAAAACACAGATTTGTGCAAAGTGTTCAGGAAACTCCCCCAAGACAGGGAGGAATTTTCCAGGCCCTTGCAGATTTCCAGGGAGCTAAAAATGCAAAAATCCTCCTTCTTAAAGTAACCCAGACTGGGATTTTTTCCCCTCCTTGGGGAAAGGGGCTTGTAGCTCTTTATAAAGCTGACACGTGTGTGTGTGCGCGCGTGTGTGTGCATGAGGCTGCAATATGTGACACTCCTGGCAAAAGCCCAGGATTGCCTGGCATTTTCCACAAGCTGAGGGCCTGAGGCTGCCTGAGCCTTCTGCCTCCTCCGCCAGACCCAGACAGAAGCACTAGCTTCAGACAGAGAACACAAGGGCCGGCCAGACTACTTGATCTTCTCAGTGAACACGGCACCAAGGCATGCCCTTGCATGCTCAGCTCTGGGAAGGCCGGGCTCCTGTCTAGTATTCTGGCCTCTGCCTGGCCACAGCTGGGTGACAAGGGCTTCTCAGAGCCCATGCTGTCTTTACCAGAGGCTCGCAGCCCCAGCACCAGAGGAGTGAGTGTGGGCCTCAGGTTAGGAAGCAACTCTTGGAGCCTGAGGGCACTGTGAGCTACCAGGTGTGGGTCAGACCGCAGACCCCCCGGTGGTGGGAGCGGCCACAGCATCTAAGAGAGGGGAGCACTTTCTTAGCCGGGGGTTCAGAAACCTGCACCAAATAAGGGGTCCCTAATAATGTCTATAACCCTGAAATGACAGGAGGACCCCATCCCAGTTTGTCAGGCAGGTCTAGTTCTCGATGCTCGCCCTCAAGCAGGATGTCAAACAAGTCCTTTAGCTCTGGGTCTAGGCTCTGACAATCCCACTGACCTTGCGAGTTTGGCTTTTCCAAGGGAAGCAGCCCCTGACGTCTGGGGCACTGAGCCCTTTGGCCTGAGGTGAAAGACGATGTTTAGTGAGAAGTGGGGAGTAGCCTAAGGGAACATGAGCAAAAGTACGTGCAAACCACTAAGCCCTGATCTGCCACTGTGCACTAGAGGACCGCTGTTTCCCTGGGAGGTTGCTGAGGAGGAAAGGTCCCTTTCCTGGCTCCCTTGAATGATGCTTTCAATTCCCTCAGAAGCATGCTCAAGCTGTCTGCAGCTGCCTCCTTTCAAAGCCAAAGCACAGAAAAAGAAGTGAAAACAGCTAAGGCTGTAGCATGAGCAACCCAGAAGAGACGTTAGGGAGCAGCGGTGACAGAGAAGACTGCCAAGGAAGGTGGCGAGCTTTTCTTCTCTGGAGGCAGATCCTGTTCCCTCTTGTGGGGATGGGATTCTGTGCGGTCCTGTTTGTGGTCAGAGGATTGCTGGACGCTTCTTCTAGCCTGCCTAGCTCAAGCAGCCTTGATGACTGTGTCTTAACTCTTCTGTGCTGTTCCTGGGGCTCACCTTTCTGGGTAGGCTGCTGTTTGGCCTGTTGTTAAGTCCTCGTGGTCTAGGTATCTCTGTCACGGGGATGTCTGCTTTCCCTCTGGATGGCTCAGATCCCCAAGTTATTTCCCGTTGCCTAGGTGACATCTCTAATTGGATGCCTTTTAATCTTTCCTTCTTTTAAAGGGACAGACCTGAAACTTATTTCTAGGTCCTGTTAGAGTACTCTGCCCTGAAAACATGTGTACCTTTCTGAACATGTGGTCCCTTCAGTGTGACTGCAGCTGTCGCTCAGATGGAGGAAGGGTGGTGGGGTTGGGAAGGGTGGCTCATGGAGCCAGCCTAACTGATGTCACAGTGCATCCTGGAAGTGTTGGCTCTCTGGAAGCCTACCCTTCAGGAATTGGCAAGATTGACTTCTGTCCAGGCCCGCTCCTCACTGGCTTCACCCCCAGATTAGGGTCTGTGTGTAAAAGTCAATTCAGATCCAAATTAGAAATGACCCCTCACCACCCAAAAAAGAAATGATCCCAAAGTAGCTAGAGAGTCGCTCAGATCTGAATGTCTTTTCCTTCCTGCCGTGAACTGGAAGGGGCGAGGGGAGGCTGACATTCAAGCAGGACTCTTAATGCTGTGTGTGTTGTTTTGAGAGCTCCAGGCGCATATGCTTCCTTCATTTCCAAGAAGGGAGATTTCACGGCTTTTGATGCCTCTCAGGCAGAGGGTGTGAGGTGTCCTGGTGCTTTTCTAAGACTTCCTGTCAGAAGCTGTATATATATTGGTGGGTCACACTGTGTCTGCTAGACTCTGGTATTTATCCTTGGATCGTCATCTTTTTAGATGGGAAAATGGGCCCACAGAGGATAGAGGATTGTTCCTTCATAGTCCGAGACCTTCATCTCTTCAGTGAAGACTGGGCATTGGGCCTTCCTCCAGGTGGATGACTCCCTGTGAGGCAGAGGGTGAGTCTAGGAGAAACTGTCCTTCAGCTTGAGGATTATCCAGACCAAAACTTGAATCCCAAAACTGCTTCTTCCATCCACCAGCTCTCTCCCTCCGGTTTGCCTCTACTTCCAATACAGACTGTGTGTGTGGACAAAAAACACATTCACCTGAGTATCAGAGAGACCAACAGGGCTCAGAATGGGATGTATCCCAAACACATCACGGGCTCTGGAGTCATGTTCTCTGTCACTTTGCAGGGTGGCTGCTTTGGTTCCCAGGGCTGCAGGCCCTGGTGCCCACCAGTGCAGCTAGCAGAGCCCTGCTGCAGGGGAGGGGCAGCTGGAGGGGGTGCTCTGCACCCCTCAGGCTCTCTACAAGGGGAAAAAAGGTTGAGAAAAAAAATCCCCACCAACAAAGAAAAATCTTGTTTGAGAAGACTCAGATGTTCCTGGCTAACAACAAAAAGCATTCCCGTGGATGATGCTGGTGAAAGGAAGGAGAGTTGAGGGGATTCAGAGATGCCCCCTGAGCCACAGAGATCAGCCAGCTGAGGCAGAGCTGGGCTCCTGTAGCCTGAATGAACCCTGCAGACCACTCCAGGTTTCCCTCCTTAAAAAGAGTTGCCGAGCTCCATGTTCTAAGTGGACTAACTCCAGGCTGAGAAAGGCCTCCTAAGCCCCTTACCATGGCAATTCCCAGATCTCTGGGAAATGCCACAGTCCCCAAGTTGCTGCTATGTTTCATCTCATTGCATAATACTACACCATTCTCTGTGTGTAGCGGCTGTTCTATATATATACATCAGGAGGCAACATATGGCTCTCCCCACCCCCACCTGTCATAACTGTGACTATATCATTTCTGACGACCAGAAGGAAGCTGCTAGGCTGGGCCAGGATTCTAAATGCTGCGGAGGTAATTCAGAGCCATGGAAAGTTGCACCATATGCTTTGGGGTTGCCAGCTGCTTATGTGCATTGAGGCGGGGTTTAGTGCCAGTCTGCAAAACTCAGGGGCAGCACTCCCCTGGCTGCCGTGTGCACCAGGCGAGGGTCTGGGGTGCCACTTTTTCTCTCCCTGGAGGAGAATCTGCTGGGGACCACGGTTCTCCAAGAAGGGGACCCACAAGAATAACAGGCTCCCCCAAAACCTGCCCTTGATAACATCAGGCCTGGCCAAATAGTATTTCTTTAAAAAAAAAATTTTTTTTTTTTTGGTTTCATTTTATTGGATAAAGGTTAAGAAAGCGCCAGCGTCTGAGAGGAGAGCAAACGCCGCCCGGCTGCACGCCAACCTGCTTGGGGGTCCGTGGCGCGACAGGTTGCGCGTCTACCTGGAGGCGCTGGTCTCGGCCAGGCGGTTGTTCATGATGCCCAGCGCGCCCACGCCGCCTGAGAAGCCGTTCTGGCGCGTGTTGACGCACACGCTGCGCGGATAGCCGTTGGCCGTCTCCGACAGCTGCTTCTGCAGCAGCGCCAGCGACACCTTGTTGGAGGCCGTGAGGTCGCGCATGGAGATGAGCTCTCCCGACAGGCGGCGGCCCTCGGCGTCGCTGTCGCGGGCCGCGGGGTCGGCGCCGAGTGCGGCCAGCCGGCGGCGCAGCCGGGAGCCCGGGGTGATGGCGTTGCGCCGGGCCAGGGGCGCGCCGGGCGCGGGGCAGCAGCGCGCGCAGCAGCGGCAGCTCAGCTTGCGCAGCATCCAGTTGAGCACCTGCTTGATGAGGATGGAGATGACGTTGAAGAGCGAGTAGATGCAGCACACGCCGAGCAGGATGAAGAGGAAGTTGCCCAGGCGGTAGAGCCCCTGGTTCCGGTAGGCGGCGTGCTGGCTGCTCACTAGGTCCCCGAAGCCGATAGTGCTGAAGGTGACGAAGCAGAAGTAGAGCGAGTCCACGTAGTCCCAGCCCTCCACGCTGGTGTACATGGCCGAGGCGCAGCAGGACAGCAGCACGGCGAACAGGCCCAGGATCAGCAGCACGTGGTACACCGAAGGCTTCCAGCCTGCCAGGCAGTCGGCCTCCGAGAGCGCGGAGCCGCGGCGGAAGGTGGCGGGCAGCAAGCCGCTTCGGCGCAGCTGGCGCTCCCGGCAGGCGCGCATGATGAAGGCCAGCAGGGAGATGATGCGCTCCAGGAAGAGGTTGAAGAACAGGATGGTCCCGGCGCAGCCGAACAGCCCGTAGGCGATGAGGAAGGCCTTCCCGCCCACTGTGGCGGGGGTGGTCATGCCGAAACCTGTGGGGACAGAGCAGGGGTCAGCGCGATCCTGGCTGGACAGGTGGTCCCCACCCGGCACGGTGCAGTTGTATTCAGGTGTTGACATGGCTCTTACCTGAGTGGGATCACTCAACGGGAGGAGAAACAGTGCCAAGACGTTTCTCTCCCTTGGTGGCACCAGATATGGTTCCTAAGTCTGGACAACCCCTAAACTGATGGAGGATACATGACTCCTCTTCTGGGGGAATCTATAAATCAATGCCAGTGGGGTGAGAGAGTCACTAGGAAAGACCCATCACAACACACAAAACAGCTGCACAGGGGAGGATACTGAGATACCCACAAATCACACGTGTCACCTGTTCTCTCACAACTCAAACCGTTTTTTTTTTTAATGTACCAGTGGCACACTTGGGCCTTGTTAGGACAGAATTCCATAAAGGCTTCATTTGATAGAATTGCTGGGGACCAGGTATATTGTATTTAGTCCAGGTAGCTATATTTGGTGGTCTCTGAGAAGGGGTTTATGAAACTGACAAAGGATTGTTTGAGAATGAGTCCCCAACTTTCAGAGAGTGAGTGTGTCTCTGCATTGGACATCAGCTCTTTCTCACCCAAGGACCACCATCAATCACCCTTGCTCCACTTGTAGCTAAGGGAAAGGTTTCTGCCCAGCTGGGTCCTGTGCTGCTGTGTGTCTGGAGTGGCTTTTATCCTGAGAGGTCTGCTCTACGCCTGGGCAGTGGCTTAGTGCTTTGAACTCTTATAATTAAGTCTTAATTTACCCACTTGTTCAAAGCACAGTCTTGAAGGGAGTTTATCGACTGATTGCTGCAGAAGGCTTGGCTTCCCGCCAGGTTGCTTGGCCCATGCTGGCCAGGGTCCTACAGAGCGGCAGCTCTGCTCCTCCACCGTGAGCTCAGCCAGCTGCCAGCTGTGATGTCTTTGTGGGACCCATGGCTACCTGACTCTGGTTATGGGAGGGGATGTTATCCCTTAGCATGAAGATCCACTGCTGCTTGGAGTCTGAGCTGAAAACACGTCATCAGAGCAGCACGGTAGCACCTATCAAGACCTCTGCAGCTGAAGTTCAGGGGCATCCCTGTTTAATGCATGCCCAAGGTCAAGAGGTCTCCCTCTGCCTTGTTAGTGGGGTAAGGCCAGCTCTGGGGAAGGGGTGGCTTAACTATTTCCCTGAAAAACCTTGAAGTTAGTTTTTTCTTTTTTTTTTAGAATGATCCCTTAAATGTGTATGCTAATCATTTTCTAGAATCCTTGGAGGAAATGCCCCATTGCCTGACATTGTCTTCATCTTATGCTTAATGACTCAACTTAGGAGAAAATCTTATAGTGATACCTCTGTTGAAGATGGATTATGTCCCTAGGGTCAGAATTTGGCTAATAAAAGTGTGAAAAAAAACAAACTAGAAGTGTAACCAGGAGTTCAAAACGAAGAATTTTACTATACTTTAAAGTCAAACTCAAGTTTCTGAATTCATAAAGAACTCAACTCTGAATCAGTATGACTATATGTGGAATGGGAGTGTTTGTATTTGTCTCTGTGTGAATTTATAAAAAAAATCCTATTAATAGATTGATAACCCAAGTGTCCACCAGCCTAACTAATTCATGGTCAATTCATACAAGAAAATACTATACAGCAAAGAAAAAGCAAAGACCACTGCTACCTGCAACATGAATGAACCTCACAAAAAGAATGTTAAAAGAAACTGGACACAAAAGAAGTATTCCATTGGCATAAAATTCAAAGCCAGGCAAAACCAAACTACAGTACCTTTTTAGGGATGCATATTTGATTGGTAAAATTACAAGGGAAATTGAGATAAAAGTCAGAATTGGAGTTTGCTCTAGGGGTGGCAGGGCAGGGTGAATGGAAGGGGACCCAGGGAGACTCTGGAGTACTGGAAATGATCTATTGATCTAAGTGGTGGTTGCATGAGTGTTCGTTGTATAATAACTTTTCAAACTATGTGTTTTAGGAGCTTTTTTACTCTCACAATAAGAAAAACCTCAAAATGCCTAGACATTTAGGAACTATGAGAGACCTTAATTCTGGTCTACCTGTCACTGTATAGAGGAGGGAGCAGGGGTTGAGGGCACATGACCTACGGCTCATGGGGGACAGGTGCCATACTTGTGTCCTGGCTTCTCGCCTGGTGCTTAGACCATCATACACAACACTGCTGCTACTCAGGAAGGGAAAACAACGCCTCTGGTTGGGGGATCACTTGGCTGAGTTCCTAAAGAAATGAGAAATGCTGAGCCTGGAATATTAATACTATGCCTAAGAGAATACTGAATGTGATTTTCCTGTTGTTTAGAATTTTCAGCTAAAAGTTTAGCGTGGCATGTAATATATTAGCCCTCATTATAAAGAGAAGTTTTAAATATTTATTTATTTGGCTGTGCTGAGTCCAAGTTGTGACATGCAGGATCTAGTTCCCAGACCAGGGATCAAACCCGGGCCCCCTCCATTGGGAACTTGAAGTCTTAGCCACTGAACCACCAGGGAAGCCCATAAAGAGAAGTTTTAAATACGTCTACATTGTATCTAGTAAGTCAGCAAAATAGGGTGACCAGTAACCCGCACCACCCACTTCCAGGCTATACAGAAAGACTAGAAAGTACCCAGGGATAATGGGAGATGGCCTTGAAATAGGAGGGTGCTGTGGCATTCCCCAAGTCAAGAGATGGTGGGGGTGGGATTGGTCAAGAGAACATCAGGCTGCAGCAGGGGCAGCCTGGCAGCTCGTTAGTGGATGCTCGCTGAACTGCAGACACTTGTACACTCACCCTGGAGCACTGGAGCAGAGCGTGGTGAGGGTTCTGGGAGAGTCAGAGGTGTCTCCTGGAATCTGACCCTGTGCTGGACAGTTCCCTGGGCCAAAGGCTGACTGGTGCAACTCACACAGGCAGGGGCAGGAAGAGGGCACTAGTGGGAGCAGTCTGCTGCCCTGGCAGTCTCCTAGGGCATCCTGCGCCAGGGACGGGGGAGAGTGACAGGGGTCCAGTGAACCCTGCAGCCAAATCTGAAGAGACTGCCCAGGAGGGCTGCCTGCTGGATCATGGGGGCCTGAGGGACAGAGGACAGGTGAGCATGCAGTGCAGTCATAGGAAGCATCACCCACTCAAGGGAAGGTGCAGGGCGGTGGTGCCTGTGTTTGGGGGGATCACCAAAGACCCATCTGGGCTCCATGAAAAGGTATGCCTGTCCTAACAGTGGGCGTTGCGATGCAGCCATAAGGCCAACCCCTACTGGCTCATTCCTTTTCCAGCAAACACTGAGGACCTGGTTGGCAGGCCTTGTGCTAGGCTCAGGGCTTTGGTGGAAAACCAGACAGACGCCCTCACGGATGACCTAGGCTGCCTTCTTGGAGGTTTTACACAGCTCCCCACTTGACCCTCTGCTGTCAGCGGCTCACCCCTGGACAAGGGCAGAGCTTTTCCCTGCTGCCTCCACGCAGGGGCTGGGCCAGACTGGGTCTGAGGTCTCCTCGTGGCTATGACTCTAGGCCCCAAATGACGTCAAATGCATGACTGGCTATGGCACTTTCTGCTGAAAATGAAGAGGACAGGCAGGTAGGAGTTTCCCTGACATCAGAGGACACCCAGCGCCAGGGTCCCTCTCACTGGCCTTTTCCTGAGGTCTGGCCTGCATGCCCACTTCACCTCCCTTTGCGTTCCTGCAGACCCACTGTCAGCTCAGCTCCAGAGACAGGGTGGAGGGGGCACGGTCCACCCTCCTTCCCCATCAACACCAAGAGGCTCAGAGTTCTGGGGGCACTGAGGGGGGTAGGGTCAGTGCCTGGTGCTGCTGCCTAGCCAGATGTTCCCACAATGGAAGAACAGTCCGCCCAAACCCTGGCAATCTGTGGGGAGCTAAGCTGGCTCTGCAGAAGGGCCTTGAAGCTTCAGCCAGAGAAAAGGCAAATCCAACCACCCAGAGAATTCCCCCTTCCCCCACTCACACTCTGCAGAGGCGGAATCTGTCCCCGGGTTCGCACCAAGCCTGCTGTTTTGTTTATGCCACAATTGATCTGCCATCCCAGTTTGCAGAGAGCAGACACTTGAGGGCTTTATTATGCCACTTTGACAAAAGCTGTGAAGTTCATTCCCACAGTCTGTCTGGTGCCGCCTTCGCAAATGGGACCCCAGTGACAGGGCCTCTGGAGTTCAGCTCTGAGAGCCTGGAAGTGAGATGGGGAGGCCAGCACTGATCTGTCTCAGGCCCTGGGTGGCAGCCTCTGTGCTGGGCACTGGACATGTCCTCTCATCCGGTCCCCTCAACCATCCTGAGAGGGACCCATCATCAACCACAACAGTGCAGGCAAGGGCATGGGCTGAGTGATATACTCAGCAAGTTACTGTTTGTAAGTGGCTGAACTGCCTATGGTGACCTTTTTCACTGCACCAAATGGGACATTTGGGTCCATCATCTGGGGCAACTTTCCCCACTAGTTCTGCAGTGTCATCTTGGTGGAAGGGAAATACAATTTATAGTCTAATCTGAGATACTTGACAGCAAATAATTACCCCAGGACAATAGCTGTAAGCCACAGTGAATCCAAGCAACTAGAATGCATGATTAAAATGCAGATTCCAAGGCAGGTCCCATTCCAGAGACTTATTTAGAATGGCCCAGAACTCTGCATTTTAACAAATGTCCCCTGATGATTCTAATGTGAATGGGCTAAAGCGCTTCCTTTAAGAAACAATACAATACTCTACTGACGATCCTACTGGTTGGAATTTGCCCAATTTCAAATATTTTGATTTAAATTCCCTAAAACTTTTTTTTTCAGCTTTATTGAGTTGTAGTTGACATATAAACCTGTAAGATATTTAATATATACATCATAATGATTTGTTGGTTTAAATTTCAAGTAACATAAAGCCCTTGTTGTGGACATTGCAGCTATCTCCTTTAACCACCACCCCACCTCCCACTCCTGAAATACAGCAGCCAGGCCCCTTGAAGAACTGACCCAACAGCCAGGGGTGGGCTCCATTAGTCTAGTCCAATCTGGAAAATCCAGTCCCTTACTATAACTGGTTGGAGGATGGATGGGCCTAAGCCAATCAGTGTGGGGCATTTTCATGGCTACAGGGTTTGGCTCAGGGATGTGACCCCATTCAGACCAATCCGATGAGAGGAGAGTTTCTCTGATAGTTTCTGGGTCAAATGTTTCTCACTTTTAAGAGTGCTGCCCTGGGTATGGAGGGAGGAGGAGGTGGCCCCAGGAGTGGGTTGGTGGCTCCATGAGGAGCCAGCGTAGATGAAGCAGACACTGCAGAGGGCTCAGTCACGGCATCCTGAAAGCCCTAATGAACTGTCCAGTCAAGCGGGCCAGGCTGTCTGGCCTACCTTTGGGCTTCCAGTTACATGAACCCATAAATTCCTTTTCCTGCCGAAGCCTTCTGTCATGTGCAACCAAACACACTCCAGCTGGTGCCAGTGGTTAGTTCAGTTCAGTTGCTTGGTCATGTCCAACTCTTTGCGACCCCATGAATTGCAGTATGCCAGGCCTCCCTGTCCATCACCAACTCCTGGAGTTCACTCAAACTCACGTCCATCAAGTCAGTCATGCCATCCAGCCATCTCATCCTCTGTCGTCCCCTTTTCCTCCTGCCCTCAATCCCTCCCAGCATCAGGGTCTTTTCCAATGAGTCAACTCTTTGCATGAGGTGGCCAAAGTACTGGAGTTTCAGCTTTAGCATCATTCCTTCCAAAGAAATCCCAGGGCTGATCTCCTTTAGAATGGACTGGTTGGATCTCCTTGCAGTCCAGGGACCCTCAAGAGTCTTCTCCAACACCACAGTTCAAAAGCATCAATTCTTTGGCACTCAGCTTTCTTCACAGTCCAACTTTCACATCCATACATGGCTACTGGAAAAACCATAGCCTTGACTAGATGGACCTTTGTTGGCAAAGTAATGTCTCTGCTTTTGAATATGCTATCTAGGTTGGTCATAACTTTCCTTCCAAGGAGTAAGCGTCTTTTAATTTCATGGCTGCAGTCACTGTCTGCAGTGATTTTGGAGCCCCCCAAAATAAAGTCTAACACTGTTTCCACAGTTTCCCCATCTATTTCCAATGGTTAAGGGCCTGGTTAAACATCCAGGGTCAAGGAAACAGTACCAGACTTGAACTCAAAGCTTTGACTTCTGTTGTAGCCCCTATCAGCCAAGCGACTGAAGCAAGTCACTATCACTACTCCTCTGAACTATTTCTTCATCTGTAAAATGCCGAGCTCTTGATATGAACCCTCTCTGAACTGTAATATAGCCTGCCAATGGGTGTTGCTCAAGATGAGACAGTAGACTTAACGGAAGGTGGAGAGAATTCCCATGATTTAAAAAACAGCTTAAAATGAAACAAGTTTATTTACTGTGGGACTTTTCAGAGTGCTCACTGTGTTAATATGAAACCATGAGGGCTATGCTAATACAGTCCAGTGTTCCTCAAACATAAGCCATTGACTGTAGAATATATTTAGTCACCTCGAGTGACCTGAGTATTTCAAAAAGTAATCTTCAGGAAATGCCATACTTTATGCTCATGAAAAACTAAGGATGAGACATTTAAAAACATTTGTGAGGATTTCCCACGTTTTAAAAAAGTCACTGCAACACTGCAGTGCCTTTGCAGTGCCTGGCATGTAGAACGCGCTGGGCCAAGTTTGTTGAGTGAATGCACTGCCTGTCACTCTGCTTGTTTGGAGTAGTGATTCTCAGAGTCAGTTATCTAGGACCAACCTGGAATCTTACCAGATTCTGAGGTGGCGTTCATTATTCCAAATTTCTAACCTGGCTCCAGGTGAGGCCACCGCAACTGGTCAGTGAACCTTATTTTGAGCACCAAGCACAGATGACTTAGAATTAACTTTGTGGGGCTGTCTCCACAATGAGTTTGGGAACCCCTTGGGAGCAGGGACCATTATATCAGCAATTTGGAAATATAGATTATATAGGCTGCTCAGGTTTGAATCCTAGCTCCACTAGGATTTGTCTTTGAGCAAATTAATTAATGTTTCTGTGCCTCCATTTTCTCATCTGTGAAGTGGAGATGATAATATTTGCATTTTTGTATTAAACTGAGTCAATATATCTAAAACACTTAGGATAGTGCCTACCTAGCATATTGTGCTATGCTGTGCTCAGCCGTTTCAGTTGTGTCTGACTCTGCGACCCTGTGGACTGAAACCCACCAGGGTCCTCTGTCCATGGGATTCTCCAGGCAAGAATACCAGAGCCAGTTGCCATGCCCTCTTCCAAGGGATCCTCCCGACCCAGAGATGGAACCAGTGTTTCCTGCGTCTCCTGCATTGTTGGCAGATTCTTTACTGCTGAGCCACTGCGGAAGCCCTTGCCTAGCACATTAATAAGCACTTAGTAAAGTCTTCTTTCTATTCTCCACAGTGGACAAGGGAATCATGTATAAATTAGGCACTGATAGTTATTTGTTGATTGAATAATTGAAAATAAAAATTTCAAGAACCTCTCAAGGATGAGAGTTAAATATCAGGGAGAATGAGAAAGCTGAGGTCAGGGGATCAGTGGGCAGAGGAGGGGAAAAAACCCATTAGGACTCGTCAGATAAAATATAGGACTCCCAGATAAACATGAATTTCAGATAAACAAATGAACTTTTTAGTGTAAGAACATCCCAAACATTGCATGGGCCATATTTACACTTAAAAAGATTCATTGTGTTTCTGAAATTCATATTTAACTGGGAGTTCTGTATTTTTATCTGCTAAATCTGGCAGCCCTACCCATGGCCTACTTGTCTGCTGGGCACACTTCTCTGGGAAGCATCTCCCAACACCCCCCTCTCCTGGGATCCTTCCTGACTGCTGGAGGAGGGGTAACAGGCTCACTTTAACACTCAAGGGGCCTAAAGCTCACACACAGCTGGGCCTTGCCCAAGGCCAGGCCAGCAGCCTCTTCCAGCATCTCTCCCTTTCCAAACAGGAAACAGTGGGAGATGTGGGGTGGGCTGTGGGGCAGAGGCTGGAGCAGCCTTCAGGCTGCTCTGTGGTTGGAGCTGACACTAACTTGGGGAGAAGGCAGGAAGCACATGGTCACGCTCCGTGGAGGCGGGCTGGACACTTGAGAGATGAAACTTAAGACTCACATAAGCCCCGGGTCCGGAACCTCGAGGCTGCCCATGTCATCCTCTCCAAGTCCCTCTCCTGAGAAGGACAGCCAAGCAGCCTGCCCAAACCTTCTGGGAGGGTTGAGAATGAAAGGAAGGCTGGAATAAGGTATTAAAGCATTTAGTGAGGAGTGGAAACATGGGATATGTGATAATTACATTATCATATACTAGCTGATATGTATTGAGCTCTCACTCTTTCTAAGCACTGTGCCAAAGCTTCATGGAAATCAATGCATCCATTCTCACAATTCAGTGAGGCACTGGGTGTCATTCATCCTAATTCATAGCTTTTTCCCTCAAGTTTTAACACCCCTGAAATCAGGATGCACCTTACAATCGATGACTTTATTTGGCAGCATTCAAAATTCTTAATAGTATACGTTATTGGTGTATCTATAATTGATGGTGTCTTAGATTTGATGAACTATAGTGGGAATTATTATCATTCCCATTTGTGAGATTAGTAAACTGAGCCACACTTAATAAAGACACTTAGGTTATATAACTTGCACAGATCACAGAGCAAGCAAGTGGCAGAGCCCAGTGTGAAACCAGAGGAAGGAGTTTGCGTTGCGCTAAGAGAGAGTCAAACGCACGAGAGTTCAGACAAAAGAGACGTAGGCTGGTTTTGGTTAGAGCAGCAGTTCTTAACTCTGGCTTCAAAGTGGAATCGCCTGGGAAATTTGAATTAGTCCCCAGAGCAGCACAGGTCAGAAGCAGGTCAGAAGCAGAAGCAGGTGTTCTCCTGCAGTGACTGAGAGAGTCTTATGGAGGAAGAGGTATTCATGTTTAGTCTTGAAGCATGGATGGGACTTCGAGAAAGAGGAAGTTAGAGACCTGGTGTGCCCTGCTGGGAGAGCGGTGTGCATGGGGCTGGGGTAAGCGGCTGGGTCCAGCCTGGCTGGCTCCCATGTGCAGCTTGGTGTCCGGCCCACAGACAGCGTTCAAGAACTCTTGCTGATGGAGTGAGTGGACCTGAGGCAGAAGGAGGAGGGCAAGGCTGGGGACCCTCCTGTCCACCTTGTACTCAGGCTGAACTTGCAGGAGCTCTGTGGCAGTGAGAGTATCACCTGACACCTCTAGAAGCTTCTTCATCATCTGGGCGTGGCATCCAGCAACATGTCTGGCCTTGTACAACAGAAACTCACAAACTCTGACACACTTGATTTCGGCTTTGGAGAAGGTGGTACCTCCCCCCAGCGCAGGGACCAGAGCCTGAAGCCAGAGGGGATGTTGACACTCACTTGGGACAGCTGAGGACACGGTGGCCCCATGAGGTGAAGGGACAGCAAGTTAGTGGTGGAGTTGTCTTGGGTGTATGTACAGTAGAAACCCACAAACTCTGGAAACATCAAGCTCAGTGAGCTTCCCTTCCTAAGCCTGCCAACATTGGCTTTCTTGGAGAGCTGAGGGCAGGGGCTGTGGTGTCAAGCTCTGGCGCCTCCACTTGCTAATGGGCCGACGGGGACACGTTATTCTCTCTCTAAAAATCGCCTGATGACCGCCTACCTCGTGAGGTTGCTGTGAAGAGTAGATGAGGAGGTGGTTCCCTCGTGCCTCCCACGGTGCCTAGAACGTGGCAGGCACTCAAGAAGCTGCAAGCTTAACTGGGAAGCACACGGGCGAGGCTGGCCCTCACATCACAGCTGAAGAGCTGCAGGTGGAAGCAGGGCCCAGCTGAAGTACGACTAGGCATTTCAGCGGCAGGGAAAAGCCCCCGTACACACACCCAAGACGACTCCACCACTAACTTACTGTCCGTTCACTTCACCGGGCCTCCGTGTCCTCAGCCATCCCGGGTGAGTGGCAACATCCCCTCTGGGCTGGCTTCAGGCTCTGGTCCCCATGCTGGGGGGGAGGCACCACCTTTTCCAATCCTGAAATCAAGTGTGTTAGTGGAGGGAAGGGGTTGATCCTGGAAAGTGGGCCTGTGGTGGAAAAGCTGACACTCTGGGCGTGACATTTGCTGGCACTTGTGTGCATGTGCGTGCGTGCTCAGTCGTGTTTGACTCTTTGCAACCTCATGGACTGTCGCCTGCCAGGCTCCTCTGTCCGTGGTATTTCCCAGGCAAGAATACTGAAGTGGGTTACCATTTCATCCTCCAGGGGATCTTCCCAACCCAGGGATTGACCCTGTGCCTCTTGTGTCTTCTGTACTGGCAGACGGGTTCTTCACCAGCTGAGCCACCAGGGAAGCCCACTAGTATTTGAGGATGTGTCTAAATTGTAAACCAGATGGAAGGCTCCCTGCAGGCTCAGTGCTGGTGAGGGCTTGGCGCCACAGCAGGGCGTGGGGCTGGCCTCATGCTGGAAGCTCCCTGTGTGCATGTGCTGAGATGCTCACTTGTATCTGACTCTTTGCGACCCCATGGACCACGCCAGACTCCTCTGTCCCTCAGATTTCTCCAGGCAAGAATACTGGAGTGGGTTGCCATGCCCTCCTCCAGAGGATCTTCCTGACCAAGGGATCGAACTCCCATCTCTTATGTCTCCTGCATTGGCAGGCAGGTTCTTTACCACTAGCACCACCTAAGAAGCTCCCTGACTCAGGACAAAGAGGCAACACAGAAGAACACAAATCCCGAGGAGAAAGTGGGTCCTCTCACACTCCTGTTCGTTTTTGCTTGTTCTTTGGGGGCCTTTGGGATGATCTTTGCTGAAAGCAGGGGGTGTGTGGGGATGGCTGAGAGGGTCTGGGGCTTACAAAAATAGGCTGAACCCCACAGGCTGCAGACCATAGATTTTTAACATTAGAAAAGTTTCAGTAATCTGGGAGTGATGGACACCGTGACCCCAAGAGTCGGCTTTGAAACTCAGTGCTGTTTCTCTTGCCCGTGGGGCTAATTGAACCTGCCCCCACCATGCGCTTCATCTGTGGGATTAAGGTTTTTCTCTCCTCACCAAAAATCATTCAGCAAAATGAGTTATTAAAAGCTGGTTAACTACGCCTGCCTCCGGGACGCTCCCGCTTAACAGCCTCTCCTGGGGAGCAGCTGTCAAGCTGGGGCTTCGGAGCTGGAGGGAAGATGACTCATTTACATAGAGCCCATCCTCTGTCCTGCCCCCCTAGATCTGTCCCTGTCTCTCTGATGACTAATCCTTTCCAGGGATGAGCTCACCACCCCTCCTGCCCACCACAAAAAGAGCAGAGCCCAGAATTTAGCCTCAGCCCAGAACTGCAGGATAAGACTGACTCCAAGGCCAGGGAATACAGGAACAGAAGTCTGGCTAACAACAGCCGGAGGTGGGGCAGTGAGGTGAGGAAAGCCCTGAAGCCCACACAGCCCCAGCCTTACTCCCCTGAACCTCAGGGTCCCCACGCAGGGCTGTGGTGAGGCACAGGCCACCCCTCAGAAGGGCGAGTAGACCCACTGTGGGGAGAAGGCAGGTCCCTCCACCCAGAAGTGTCCATACACCGTCAACTGAATCACACTTCACTGCCAATCCTAGATGAGAGAGGTGCAGATTCTTTTAAAGGGAACCTGTGGTAGTTCCTGTTAAACTGTCCTCTCACGCGCACAGTTCCAGTTCCTCCTAGTTAATTCAGTTTTTATTCACCTGGAGAAGCATATCCTCCTCCCTGCCCATGCAGCCCCGAGCCACATTTGAGGGGGGCCTCTGCACCCAGGCTGAGGGGAGACACGAGGAAGGGGCTGCTTCCCGGGGCTCTGAGTCCATCTCGCTGACTCTGGTTCCCAAACCTGGCCACCTCCCCACACCTCTCCTCACAGAAGGCGGCCTGCCTGGCTGCCCAGAGGAGGAACCAAGCCAAGAAACCACGAGAAAAGCAAACTGCACCTAAAGTTGCAGCCAGGTCCAGCTGCTGTGTACAGTGGAGCGGGTCCCCGGGGAACCGTAGGTATGCCACCCTGGCCCGCTGACATGACCCCTTGCCTCAGGCTGGTAAACCACCATGAATGTCTGTTAGGGCCTAGCTGGGTCAGGAGGGCCCAAACCTGTGGCCCCTGCACTGAGGCTAAGTAGGGAGGGGTGCATCCTTCTCCAGATGGGGTGGGGGCCGTCCCAGCTGCACATTCAGCTCTCGGCTGCCCTGCAGGGAAGGGAGGTTGATCCCTGACTCACAGGAAGGCAGGGTGGAGCGGTGGATGTCTGGAGCCTATTCTATGCCCCGCGCTCTGCTGGTGCTATCACAGATACGTCCCCAGAGCAGCTCCTGGTTGTGGTGGGGGAGTGTGTGACTTCTGGTCATTATTCAAGTGTGGAAACCAGGGCTCAGAGAAGTAAAATAGTACCTGAAAGAACACCCCCAGCACTCAGGCCTCAAGCCCCACATTTACAACTCTTTCCATTCCGCCTCTTAAAGGCCTGACTCGGCCTTTGGTCTGGAGACTGTGGCTGTGAATTTGCTTTGAAACGTGCAATCATACCTACCATGCAGAAGGTCTGGCTGTGGCCAGAATGCCTGCCCTGGGCCTATGGCGTGAATCCGTACCAGATCCCAAGCAACGAGAGACAGGGGCCAGGGCACAGAGGTGTTGAGGACCTTGCTGAAGGTCACAGAAATTCCAACTCAGGCCCGCCGACTCCAAATCCCACTTTCCTTCCTTGTCACCTTGTTTTAACCCTCGCCCCATTTGCACAGAGAGGGCCTGATGACTTGGGACCAGATTCCTGGTTTTCTGGAAATATTCTGTCCCTGTCCATTCTGAACTTTGTCCCAGACCCAATGCACTGAAGCACACCTCTGCTCAGATCTCTCTCCTGCTTATATTGCAATGAACTCCCAAGTGATAGGAAGATCCAGAATTTCTTAGACTTAGATTCAAGGCCCCGATTAACTTTTCTAGCATCATCTCTCTTTGAACCTTCTTCTTCAGGGGCATAGGTTCCCTCACTGATCCATACACACACATTTTCATTTACCAGGTAATTACTAAAATCCTGCTTCATAACGGACACCACACCATGGGGATGTGAAGTGAGCAAGGAGGGCAGAATCCCAGCTTGAAAGAAGCTGGCGCCTAGCAAGCATACCATGAACACTCCCTCCTTCGTGCCTTTGTGCCCCCTGTTTCCCATCTCTGAAAGCCTGCGATGACTTCTCTCCTTTTCTGTTCACCTGCCTGAATCCCATTCATCACCGGGCAGCACTTAGCGCTCATCGGGCATTTAATTATGTGCTACTCTTGATGGCCTCTGTACTATTGACTATGGTCCTGGAATATCATTTCATCTTGTGTGTTTCTGTGTTGCCTTGCCAATGAGGATGTGGCCTATGTCTTAGGTTTCTTCTCATCCTTCATAATGCAAGGGCAGAAACGGCAGTTTGTCTGGTGACCACCAGTAGGTTCTGTACCAGAAATGTGATTTCAATCTTCATTTTAGTTAATCTACCTAACATGTTTTTGAGACCTGCCATGTGCCAGGCATGGGGGTGGAGAAGAATACTCAGATGTACAATATTGCCCATACCCTGCTGCCAAAGGTCACCAGGAACACACCTGCAGCTCAAGAAAATGGAATCTATTGACTCATAGTAACAGAAGAGACTATGTATCATGGGGTTCTGGGGTACTCATTTAGGATTTGGCCTTGAGTCAGGTGACTAAGGGAGGACTCAAGAAAGCAGGGCTTTGCTCTGAACTAGATGCCATCAAAGCAGGAAACAGGATAAGTCTAGGCTTGAATATCTTGATAATTGTTACCTAGAAAGGGGGAATAATGGAGGAAAGCCAAAGCTGTGATTGATAAATAGCAGTTGCTCATGTTAACCTGATGGGGGTGTTTGGTCATTTCTGTGGTTTGGATGATGTTGTTACTTGGTCTGTGTTCAGACATGATATTGGTGAGTGGTTTGATTTTTAATCTCACTCCACCCTGGCCACAAGGTGGCCTTGGCTGCTGTAGATGTCCTGGGAAAGTGCTTATGGTCAAGGTCCAAATCCCATCCCCACACCATGTTGCTGAACTGTGAGTTCCAGTTTAGCTCCTGACTCTCAGAGGTTGCCTTTGTCTTTCTCAAAACAGTTCTGCTCTAAGTGTTCCATAGATGCTCTTTCTTTATTTAATTCCTTCCAAGTTTCCCAGTATATTGGCTGTATGTGTGTACGCATGTGTGCCCACACATGTATTTAATTCCACAGGTGAAACACACATCTGGATTGTGAACATATGGGCAATTTTTACTTCCATCTTCTTCTGTAACAGTGGTTTAGTCACTAAGTCGTGTCTGACTCTTGTGACCCTGTGGACTATAGCCCACCAGGCTCCCCTGTCCATGGGTTTTCCCAGGCAAGCATACTGGAATGGGTTGCCATTTCCTTCTCCAGGAAATCTCCTTGACCCAGGTCTCAAACCCGAGTCTCCTGCATTGCTTTTATAAATATTTCACATTTCCTTGTGGTACAAATGTGGTTCAAAAGTATGGCTACTTTCGAAACCATAACTTTTTTCCCAACAAGCACTGTTTTTTTAAAAATGATAAATAAAAATGAAGAAGACCCACGTTTTCAAGAGAATAACCATGATACCTTATAAAAATAACAACATGGGAGACATCATGGGATGCCAGGAACCACAGAAAAGATCTGAGTGGGCTTCCTAGAGAAGCAATAAAGATGAGTTAGCCAAGCAGGTGGAGGCAATGCGAGACAGTCTTGGAGGTCTGGGTTGGAACATCTGTTCAAGGGTCATGTGGGGAAGACTTCCCAGGAAGCGTGTACAGTATGAGAATGGGGCCCCTGGAGAAGGGGCTGGAGAAGGAGGCTTTCATTCAGTCAACAAATAGTGACTGAGGGCCCACTATCTATCAGGCCCTTGGGCTTTATAAATGATCCAGACAGACAAAGCACCCTGTCCTCACAAGGCTTACATTTCAGCATGGAATATGGATACTAAACTGTGAGCGTACTGTGCAAGTAAACTGCATGGTATACTAGAAAGTGGCAGTGTTATGGAAAGGAGAAGAAAAGAGTTGGCTGAGTGGGTGGAGAGAGCCTGGGGGAGGGAGGAGGCGGTTTGTGGTACTAAGTGGGGTAGGTCAGCACAGGCCTCATTGAGGAATTAACATCTAATGAAGAACTGGAAGGACGTGACATCTACAGTAAGGGTGTTCCAGGCCAATCAACAGCCAGAGGCAAGGAGATGGGGGTAGGGGAGAAAGGAAGAGGGAAAAATAGAGGAAACACAGAACAAAGAGACTGGTCATCAAATCTCTTATGGACACTCTCAGGACAAAGTTTCAGTTACAGAAATGCCCCAGAATATGAAAAAAAAAACCTATCACTCTCATTTTATTATTATTATTATTTTTTTAATATTCATTTAGTTGGCTATACTGGGTCTTAATTGCAGCATGCAAGATGTTTAGTTGTGGCATGTGGGATCTAGTTCCCTGCTGCTGCTGCTAAGCTGCTGCTAAGTCACTTCAGTTGTGTCCGACTCTGTGTGACCCCATAGATAGCAGCCCACCAGGCTCCCCCGTCCCTGGGATTCTCCAGGCAAGAACACTGGAGTGGGTTGCCATTTCCTTCTCCAATGCATGAAAGTGAAACGTGAAAGTGAAGTCGCTCAGTCGTGTCCAACTCTCAGCGACCCCATGGACTGCAGCCTTCCAGGCTCCTCCGTCCATGGGATTTTCCAGGCAAGAGTACTGGAGTGGGGTGCCATTGCATTCTCCGCTAGTTCCCTGACCAGGGATCAAATCTGGGCCCCCTGCGTGGGGAGCTTGGAGTCTTAGCCACTGGACCACCAGGGAAGTCCCTCATCTGACTTTACCATGAGGGACAAAGAGATAAACAAGTGGTTTTATAAAAGAGGAAGAAATGCAATAAATATTCAACTAGATTCCAAGGGACATCTGAGATGCTGAATATAATTCTTTTTTTCCTATGAGCAGAACCTCCTGCCATGTTAGAAGGTATTAAGATGATAAGAATAACCATCAACATTTTTTAATATCTCTGGACAGTGTATAGAGCAAGTTTTTATGTCTTATCTCATATGGTCATCATGATAACCCAGGAAAGAATGTCATCACTGTCTCATTTTATAGATGAGGAAATTGAATCCCTGAGAGATAATGCGACATAAATGGCATGTGACCCCCTCGAGTCTGAGCCTGGCTCCTGCCTCTCAGCCCCATCTCTCAAGCCTATCATCTTTCAGTTATAACAAGGGAAATATTTGAGGGCATATCAGTTTATATTTTGAGTACAGTGTTAATATATGCTCAATCAATGTTTACCTACTAAAAATTTTACATGACAGTTATAAAAGAAAAGGCCAGTCTCTCTGGTTGCTGTGATGGGGATGTCTGAGGCAGCAGGTCAAAGAGTCCAGTTCAGAGGTATCAAACAGGTGGGGTTGCCCAGAGCACGACAGTAGCCCAAAGGGAGCAAAGGAACAGAGGCCAAAGAGAGGCCACAGATTTGGCAGAAGGCATGGAAACTAGAGGAGGAAGCAGGAGTGAGGGGGTGCTCAGAAACTTCCCAACAGCTCCCCTGGGCTTTGGCAACTAGGAGGAAGCTGGCTGTAGGTGTGAGGGGAGGGAGACAACCTCATGAATGCCAAACTGCAAGGGGCTGCCGAGGTGCTGAAGAGGGAAGAAACGAATGCAGGCCTTTGAAGCAGCGTATGAGGAAAGCTGGGACATCCACACCTGGGAAGGCCAAGACAGGCACTTCAGTTGCTTACCTCAGGGAGTGCTATGGACTGAATGTTTGTTTCCATCCATCAAATTTCATAGATTGAAATCCTAAACTCTAATGTGACGGTACTAGGAGGTGGGGCCTTTGAAAGGTGATCAGGTGAGGGTGGAGCCCTCGTGCATGGAATAAGCGCCCTCATAAGAGGGGCCCCGAGATCTCTCTTTATCTCTCTTTCTGCCATGTGAGGACACAGAGAGAAGGCGGCCATCTGCAAGCTAGGAATTGGCCCCTCACCAGACACCGAATCTGCCAGCACCTTGACTTTAGACTTGCCAGCCTCCAGAACTGTGAGAAAGAAATACTGTTTAAACTGCTTAGTCGGTGGCGTATTTGTTCTAGCAGCTTGAACGGACTAAGACAGGGAGGCTGAGTCAATTGCTAGGGTATCCAAGCACAGTGGTTAAAATCCCTGGCCTTGGAGTCAGAGATCTGGGCTGCACTTAGCGCCCAGTGCCCACTCAGAGCTCCTGGCCGTGTGTCCATGTCCTCATCTATGGAATGGAGACAGTATTACCTCACAGGACAGCCACAGGGATTGCATGGTGGCTCCCACGGGCAGCAGAGTGCTTGGCACAGAGTGAACACTCAGTAAATATGCTCATTATTAAGGTTACACACCCTGCAGAGGGCCAAGAAGGGAGAAGGCTGAGCTGGGCAGGCCTCTGTCTGGCGGAAAGCACAAATGATGGACCTAAATTTGCACAACTGCATGTCAGTTGTTGGGTTTTGCTTCTAAGGCATTTACTCCCTATCTTGGTCCACTTGGGCGTCTATAACACAACTCCACAGAGCAGACAGCTTATACGCACAGATACTGATATCTGACAGTTCTGGAGGCTGGAAGTCCAAGATCAAGTCACTGGCAGGTTCAGGTCTGCTGAGAGCCCTCTTCCTAGTTCACTGACAGCAGAGTTTTGCAGGGTCCTTGCATGGTAGAAGGGGCCAGGGAGCTCTCTTGGGCTTCTTTTATGAGAGTACTAATCCCGGTCATAAGGGCCCTGCCCTCATGAGCTGATCAGTTCCCAAAGCCCCCACCTCCTAACAACACCTTGGGGGTTAGGTTTTAACACACAAATGGGGGGGCACAAATACTCAGACCACAGCAGTGCCTCACACGTGTACTCACCTGGTCACTCACTTTTATAACACCATGAAGTGTGTACCCTGTGCCAGCCATGAGGTGCTTGCTGTGCCAAAGGGCTCAGTGTCTGGCCTGGGATGTGGGAGGGTACAATTACCCCATTAGGGGCTTGAATGATAGTCCAGAGACCTAACACAGTAAGTCCCCTCTTGTGGGAACTCCAAATGCCATTTCTATATTAAGTCAGATCATCAGAAAACAGCCACCATGGATCACAGTATCCCACCCCCCACAGAAATGCATTGACTGTTATTTAATGTTTTGCCTCATGCCTTTAGGAAGGGATGGTGGAAATATCCTTTTGAAGGCCATGTCTGTATCTTTTGCAAAACCACAGAAAAAAATGTCATTGCCCATGTCCCTTATTTAAAGACTTGTGAGATTCATTTCTCCTTGAATTCAGGATCTAAAGTGTTGGCTTCCTAGGGGCACTCGTCCACTTGCTCCCTTTTAGTGAACCCTGAGCACTATTTGCCTCTTGATAGAGCCAGCGCAGTGTTCAGTTGCTGTAGGTGTCTAGCATGTGGTACATCTCCCATCAGTTCTTAATTATTTTTAGTTCCCTTCCTGCCCACCCACCTGTCCCCTTCTTCCTGTCCACAAGATCTGCTGAGCACCTGTGAGCAAGCACCATGCTAGGACACAGTGCTGCCCTCTTAGAGAGTGCAGTTCAGCTTATTCTAGTTTTTCACTCAAATTTGTTCAAGTCCTTTGTGGAATTTTAAGCTGGCTTTTAGTCATATATAATAAGCAACAGCAATTTCCAGAAGTGTCTGAGTCACAGTGAAAAGCGAAAGTGAAAGTCGCTCAGTCGTGTCGGACTATTTGCGATCCCATAAACTAAATAGTCCGTGGAATTCTCTAGGCCAGAATACTGGAGTGTGTAGCCTTTCCCTTCTCCAGGGGATCTTCCCAACCCAGGGATTGAACTCAGGTCTCCCGCATTGCAGGTGGATTCTTTACCAGCTGAATCACTAGGGTAACCCCACCAAATACATGGGATCTCTTTCTCTAAGGTGGTCTTTAAAATACAGACCGACTGTCACACAGGAGGGTCCTAAGATGTTTCAGTCTAAAGGCAGGGTGATGGCCACAAGGACCTCTTGTCTTCCCCAGATTTCATATGTTGAAGGCTCCAGTATCTCAGAATGTGACTATATTTGTTGATAGGGCCTTTAGAGAGGTAAATAAGGTAAAATGAGGTCATATAAATAGACCCTAATCCAATATGCGGAGGATGAGATGGTTAGATAGCATTACTGACTCAATGGACATGAACTTGAGCAAACACCAGGAGAGAGTGGAAGACAGAGAAGCCAGGCACGCTACAGTCCAAGGGGTCACAAAGAGTCTGACACAACTTAGGGACTGAACAACAACAACAATCCAGTATGACTGGTGTCCTTAACACGAGGAGATCAGGACACAGACCCGCACCAAAGGAAGCCCATGTAAGGACACGGGGGAAAGGCTGCTATCTCTATGCCAAGGAGAGAGGTCTCAAAAGAAACCAATTCTGACGATGACCTTGATCTTAGAGCCCTGGCCTAAGAATTGTAATTTTTGCTGTTTAAGCCACCCAGCCTGTGACACTTTGTTTGGGCAGCTGAGCCAGCTAACAGCCCATTTGCTGGGCTGCAGAAGCCCTGCATTGCTGCACCCTAGCTTGTTCTGTTTTCTGCAGTAGCTAAGGCTGCAGAGAGCTCAGATGCAAAGCTTAGTTTCTGAGCCCTGATCGGGAGGCTGTGTTTATATTTATCCTGCTAACGGCAGGGGACTGTTTCTACCCACAGCAATAACCTCCTGGGAGAGCTGAGGGCAGCCAAGGAAACAGCTGCCTCTGTCAGGCCCACTGGGTCCCTCCAGCAGGGCCCACACACTCAGGCCCCATGCTTCTGAGCTGCCTCTCCCTTTCAGGCTCTCTCTGCTGCCTGGCTCTCCTAACCTCCACACCAGGCTCGGGCTCCCGGGCCAGAGCTAGTCTACCTGGCACCCATGTGAGTTGTGAGGATGCAGACTGCTTCTCACAACCTCTCCAGAACGTGCCCAGACCGAAGACCGGTGCCTTTGCAAGCAAGTCACGATGCTAATCTCACTTAGAATCTTCTGATCTGCAGTCAGGTGGGTTATCCATTGCACCAGCCTCACTTAGATTCAACACAATACCAGGTACTTAGTAGGTACTCAATGAACAGAATAAGAAGGGTTTGTTTATTTTTTTCTCTTCATAAACTGTTGTGCCTTTGCCACCCGTTCTCCTGAGAGCCCTGAGGGGATGGTCTCTTGGGAGAGGGTCTCAGCAACCCTGGGCTCTTCTGGGGTCCTGCAGCCAGCCAGGAGCCTACAGGAGGTTTCAGCTGGATCCCTGGCCATACTGCACAGGTTCCGGTTTTATCTGCAAGAACTGGGACCACTGAGACCCGCTGCTGCACTGGGACCCTTGAGATCCTCTGGAAGAGTGTAAGGTGAGAGCACCAAAGTCAGAGGGACGCTGCTGCTGCTGCAGAAAATCCGAGCTGACAGGAAACCAGGGCACCACAGGGACACGTAAGAAAAGACAGGGAGGAGCTGATGGGTTTTCAGTGCTGGCTATGGAAACACTTTTTCTGGTGGATAAGTCTACATGACATGTGAATGTTTGCTCTTTAAAGGAATTATTTGAGATGGGAACTTTATTTGAGCAGGGGTGTCCCTGGAATTATGAAAAGAAGATCTGCCAGGGCGTCATCACCACCACAAATAGTCACAACCCCTCCATAAGAGTACAGATGACAACCTCTCTTTTTTTAAGCTCCTATCATTACACTGTGTCATTTCCCTTCTGAGGCTTCTGCGGGGTTTATGGTTTTAGAGGTTATTTTCACAGAATTTATGGAACTTTTTCCCAAGCATCCATGACTGGGGGACTACTATCCAGTTTTTAGATGCACAATCTGAGGCTCAGAAAGGCATGGTCTGAGGCAAGTAAGTGGTGGAGATGGTGTCAGAATTCAGCTCAGGGACCCCATGGTGGGTGGCTCCCCTTGCAGGTTTGTGACCATCTGGGGCTTTCAGAGCAGAAACCTGTGGGAAGCTCAGCTGGCCCACTGGGTACAGCTGCCCCCTGGCTGGACAGATAGCCCACAAGGCAATGGGGTGTATTCCCCCAGGTGTGTGCCCTGTTGGCTCTTTGGGAGAACGGATGGTCAGGAGATTCTGGACCCTGCCCCTGGACTGGTCTTCTGGAAGCTGGGCTCAGGTGCGGAATGGCTCATCTTTCCTCTTCCCCGCTGCTGCGGCTCTGGGGATCTGGAGAAGAATGCTCAACACTTCTTTTCCTAACTGCAGGACAACTGCTTTACAGTGTTGTGTTGATTCCTGCTGTCCCACAACACAAACCGCCATAAGTACATATATAGCCCCTCCCTCTTGAGCCCTCTCTCAGCCACCCCCCACCCTACCTCTCTAGGTTGTCACAGAGCAGCAGGCTGGGCTCCCTGTGTTGTAAAGCAAATTCCTGCTACGTATCTATTTTATACATGGTAATGTATATTTGTCAATGCTAACCTCTCAATTTGTCCCTCCCTCTCTTTCCCCTTGATGCTGCTGCTTCTAAATCACTTCAGTCGTGTTCAACTCTGCGACCCCATAGACGGCAGCCCACCAGGCGCCCCTGTCCCTGGGACTCTCCGGGCAAGAACAGTGGAGTGGGTTGCCATTTTCTTCTCCAGTGCATGAAAGTGAAAAGTAAAAGTGAAATCGCTCAGTCGTGTCCAACCCTCAGCGACCCCATGGACTACAGCCTTCCAGGCTCCTCCGTCCATGGGATTTTCCAGGCAAGAGTACTGGAGCGGGGTGCCATTGCCTTCTCCGCTTTCCCCTTGATGTGTCCACAAATCCACATTCTACGTCTGTGTCTCTATTCTTATCCTGCGAATAAGTTCATCAGTACTGTTTTCTAGATTCCATATATATGCCTTAATATATGATATTTGTTTTCCTCTTTCAAAGTCTATTTCCCATCCCTCTGCCAAGGAGTGCAGCACCATCCACCAGCTTCTGTTCTCATAGCTCTTGTGCCACTGATGGGAGCAGGGCACAGATCCTTTTCATAAAACGGTCTCCTGGGAGCAGGCTCCCCCAGATGTGTGGAGTCCCCAGGGCCTGCTCTTGGTGGCAGCAAAAGGCCAAGAAACATTCGTGACACCACCAATTTTACCTCTTTTTTTCAGACTGACTCCGCAGATATGCCTGAACCCCATCTTTGCTGCCTCAGCCCCCCACCTCTCCTTCGACATATACATGGCATCTCAGGGATAAGATAGGCTAAAGGAATTCTCATCATATCAGTTCTCAGCTGGTCTCAGCCTGTCCCTCAAGGCACATAGCTCAGGGAAGCCCCGAAGCTCTGTATCAGCTCTCAAAGGCAGGGCTTGCTTACTGACAGCAGCACCTAGGAAAGCCTTTCTTTTTCACACCCTCCCTCCCCAGGCCCTAGAGATGGCTAGCCCCATTGTTTTCTGTGCTCTTACTAAAACACATCACTCCCGTGTACTTTCCTGTCTGAGTAACTCATAGATTGCAAAAACTATAATTTCCTGGGATCTGTTTTAAATGCCCTTTGCTGGCAGACGTGGGCTCAGCATGAGTTCTCTGTAATTTTCCAGCCTCCTAATGCCCCCCCTGTAGCTAACATGTACCACGCACCAAACATAACCCACCTTCTTTCCACCCACCAGACAATCCAATTACTCACTCACAGAGTCTTCAGCAGTGCCATCCTGAGGGTCCCTAGCTAGGCTGTGGAGGAGGGGATGTAATTGTGCTTCTGACAAACTATAGCACATCCTCTCCAGGGAATACTATGTGTCCAACAACAGGAATGCTTGAAAAGTTTATTCCTACATTATATGCGCGCCTGCACTCAGTTGTGTCAGACTTTTAATGACCCCGTGGACTGTAGCCTGCCAGGCTCCTCTGTCCATGGGATTTCCCAGCCAAGAATACTGGAGTGGGTTGCCATTTCCTCCTTCAGGGGATCTTCCTGACCCAGGGATCAAACCCACCTCTCCTGAATTTGCAGGCTGGTTCTTTACGAGCTGAGCCACCGGGGAAGTCATTTTATATATAAGTATATAAAAAGCAGGACTCCCAATTTTTTTTAGGATCCCAAATCTTTGTCCAGAAAAAAAAAAACAAAAGACTTGTAGTGGTTCTATTTTATGGTGAAAATGTGGGGATTTTTTCAAGAGTTCTGATTGGCATATATTATTTTAATGAATTATAGACAACTCATTTTGTCATTATTTTTTAAAGTCAGGGTCTGACAGCATGGTGGGGTAGGAAGTCACACATCTGTGGGCAGATAAGGCCATGAGGGGTCAGGGGTGGGTGGTCAGATGACCATAGGCAGAAGCTAAGAAAGAGGGTCATGAAGCCGGCATTATCAGGGTGGGCTCTGCAGAGGAAGTGGCTGTTGCATGGCATGGATTAGGGAGAAGTACAGGGGGATGGATGGGGGAAGGTATTCTGGGCAGAGGTAACGTAATGAGGACCTGGAGGTACATAGTATCTGGTCTAGTTTGGCTAGAGCTGAGGGTGCATCAAGGAGAACCTTAGCCCCTCTCGGGGTTGGAGGGACTGGGCCCAGTTTATAGAGCCCTGAAACTAAAGGAGGTTCCCTGGAGGAAACCAGGGAGCCTGCCACCAGAGGATGGGCCCTTTGGGAGGCTTGGATAGATGTTGATGTCTTTTCCCAATTCAGTCATTTATTAAGTATCCTTAACTGTACAAAAAAGATCTTCATGACCCAGATAATCATGATGGTGTGATCACTAATCTAGAGCCAGACATCCTGGAATGTGAAGTCAAGTGGGCCTTAGAAAACATCACTATGAACAAAGCTAGTGGAGGTGATGGAATTCCAGTTGAGCTGTTTCAAATCCTGGAAGATGATACTGTGAAAGTGCTACACTCAATATGCCAGCAAATTTGGAAAACTCAGCAGTGGCCACAGGACTGGAAAAGGTCAGTTTTCATTCCAATCCCAAAGAAAAGCAGTGCCAAAGAATGCTCAAACTACTGCACAGTTGCACTCATCTTACACGCTAGTAAAGTAATGCTCAAAATTCTCCAAGCCAGGCTTCAGCAATACATGAACCGTGAACTTCCAGATGTTCAAGCTGGTTTTAGAAAAGGCAGAGGATCCAGAGGTCAAATTGCCAACATCCGCTGGATCACCGAAAAAGCAAGAGAGTTCCAGAAAAACATCTATTTCTGCTTTATTGACTATGCCAAAGCCTTTGACTGTGTGGATCACAATAAACTGGAAAATTCTGAAAGAGATGGGAATACCAGACCACCTGACCTGCCTCTTGAGAAACCTATATGCAGGTCAGGAAGCAACAGTTAGAACTGGACATGGAACAACAACAGACTGGTTCCAAATAGGAAAAGGAATACGTCAAGGCTGTATATTGTCACCCAATGCTGGGCTGGATGAAGCACAAGCTGGAATCAAGATTGCCAGTAGAAATATCAATAACCTCAGATATGCAGATGACACCACCCTTATGGCAAAAAGTGAAAAGGAACTAAAAAGCCTCTTGATGAAAGTGAAAGAGGAGAGTGAAAAAGTTGACCTAAAGCTCAACATTCAGAAAATGAAGATCATGGCATCTGGTCCCATCACTTCATTGGAAATAGATGGGGAAACAGTGGAAACAGTGTCAGACTTTATTTTTGGGGGCTCCAAAATCACTGCAGATGGTGATTACAGCCATGAAATTAAAAGCCGCTTACTCCTTGGAAGGAAAGTTATGACCAACCTAGATAGCATATTGAAGAGCAGAGACATTACTTTGCCAACAAAGGTCTGTCTAGACAAAGCTATGGTTTTTCTAGTGGTCATGTATGGATGTGAGAGTTGGACTGTGAAGAAAGCTGCTGCTAAGTCGCTTCAGTTGTGTTCAACTCTGTGCGACCCCATAGACGGCAGCCCACCAGGCTCCCCCTTCCCTGGGATTCTCCAGGCAAGAACACTGGAGTGGGTTGCCATTTCCTTCTCCAATGCATGAAAGTGAAAAGTGAAAGTGAAGTCGCTCAGTCATGTCCAACTCTTAGCAACCCCATGGACTGCAGCCTACCAGGCTCCTCCATCCATGGGATTTTCCAGGCAAGAGTACTGGAGTGGAGTGCCATTGCCTTCTCTGGTGACGAAAGCTGAGCACTGAAGAATTGATGCTTTTGAACTGTGGTGTTGGAGAAGACTCGAGAGTCCCTTGGACTGCAAGGAGATCCAACCAGTCCATCCTAAAGGAGATCAGTCCTGGGTGTTCACTGGAAGACTGATGCTGAAGCTGAAACTCCAATATTTTGGCCACTTCATGTGAAGAGTTGACTCATTGGAAAAGACCTTGATGCTGGGAGGGATTGGGGGCAGGAGGAGAAGGGGACGACAGAGGATGAGATGGCTGGATGGCATCACCAACTCGATGGACATGAGTTTGGGTAAACTCCGGGAGTTGGTGATGGACAGGGAGGCCTGGCGTGCTGCGATTCATGGGGTTACAAAGAGTCAGACACAACTGAGCAACTGAACTGAACTGAACTGACTGATATCTCTAAATTCCTCATTATTCAAGGAGCACCAACTTTGCTATCCTGGGGGGTAGGGTGGGAGGTGGGTGAAATGGCAGAAGCCACAGGGCCACCTGGCTTAGAATCTCAGTTCTGTCACTCACCGGCTCTTTGAGAAAGCCATTGAACTTCTCTTTGCCTCCGTTTCCTCATCTGAAAAGTAAGGGTATGAATGGTACCCACTTGCACAGCAGGTGATGTGGATTGTGTAAGATAAAGTGTGAAAAGCACTTAGCATGGGGCTTTGAAATGTTGACCAGTTGTACTATTAGAGAACAAGGAACAGAGTCTCTAAAGATAGGGTATAAGGAAGGATGGAGAAGAGAAAGGTGGGAGAATGAGTAAAAAAAACCCAGAAATTTCCATTTCTCTAAGCTCGTTTTGTTTCCTTTGGGGAAATAATTTGCTCAGGAGGCCAGCCCACATTTTCTGTGTGCTCTTTTTGGGGAAGGAATCCACCTGACGGAGAAAGAGATAACTCTGGACCAGACCAGACAGGAAAAAGCTGTAAAGCTGGCAGCACTTGAGGGTTCCAGGAACAGCCCCTCCCCTCATTCAAAAACCTCCAACGCCTTTCAGGGCCTAGAGCCACGGGGCCCAGTCACCTGGCTCGGACGCCTATGACTGCAGTTACTGCAAAGGCAGTTCAGCTGTCATGAGTTTCTCCTACATTTGTGCTTTTGGTTTCCAAACATATCAAATGATTTTATGATGGTGAAAAGATGCATTTACAAGTGGTATTGAATTAGTTCAGAGGCCTTTGTGTGTCAGTATGTATTTTCCATATTGAAAGTGTAGTCGCTCAAACATGTCCGACTCTTTGCTACCACAAAGAGTGGTAGCCTGCCAGGTTCCTCTGTCCATGGAATCTTGCAGGCA
This sequence comes from Capricornis sumatraensis, assembly GCF_032405125.1. NCBI lineage: Eukaryota > Metazoa > Chordata > Mammalia > Artiodactyla > Bovidae > Capricornis > Capricornis sumatraensis. The sequence goes on along the minus strand of NC_091069.1, from coordinate 76,694,348 downwards.
AGAACACTGCAGTGGGTTGCCATTTCCTTCTCCAGGGGATCTTCCCAACCCAGGGATCAAACCTGGTCTCCCGCCTTGCAGGCAGATTCTTTACCATCTGAACCACCAGGGAAGCCCACTTTCCCTATTAATGAATAGGTATTGGAAGTATATGTGACTTCTGTCAGACGGGTTCTGTAAAAATATCTCTAGCTTAAAGTGGTCCTCACACTTAAAAAAAACATGGCAGACTTCTGATTTTAAATGATCATCTCATCACCTGATCTTATCTACTTTCCCTCCTAAGAATCTCTTAAAACGATGGTAAAGGTGTACAAAGGCTCAAACACTGAGAAGAGGCAGAGAGATTTCCTGTGGATGAGGAATTTCAGCAGACTTTGGGAAGGTGGCCAGCAGGAGCAAGGGGTGACTGGCAAAGGTGGGTGCTGCTCAGAGAGGACGACAGCCAAGGAGGGGAGGAAGATGAACCGTCCCATAGAGCCCTGGGGAGACGTGGGTCTGGGCAACACCGCACAGATAACACTGGCCGCTTGCCTGCTCACCTAAAGAGAAGCCTGAGCCCACCTGTGCCCACTGACTGAGCTACAAGTCAGAGTTGATTCGAACTCCTAAATGTGAGCGGGCAGCCACAGTTCAGACATCTGAGATGAGCCTGGGACCTCTCTCTCTAGTTCAGTCCCACCTTTATCTTCTAGACCACTAAGGCTTTGTCTTCAGATCACTTCTCTTCTGGATATCAGAGAGCACACCGTAGGACCTTGGCTATATATTGAAATTGCCTGAGGAATTTAACAAAATGTGAATTTCTAAGTCCCACCCCTGGAGAGTATGATGCAGTTGGGTTGGCAGTGGAGGGTGGGGTGGGGGGAGGGATATCAAGACTTTCAAAAATTCCCCAGGTAATTTTTAAACAATGTGTTTGTTTTTGTCTGCACTGGGTCTTTGTTGCTGCACTTGGACCTTCTCTAGTTGTTAGGGGTAGGGGTTGAGACCCCCTGCGAATAGGGGTTCCTCTTTGTTGCAGTGTGCAGGCTTCTCATTTGGTGGCTTCCCTTGTTGCAGAGTATGGGCTCTAGAAGCACATGGGCTCAGCAGCTGTGGCCCGTGGGCTTAGTTGCTACATGGCATGTGGGATCTTCTCAGACCAGGGACTGAACCCATGTCCCAGATGGATTCTTATCCATCATATCACCAGGGAGGTCCTCCCCAGATAATTCTAATATGCAGCCAGGGTTGAGAACACCGTCCTTGTTGATATTTGGTAGGGCTTTAAATAATACTATAGAAGAGTGGTTCTCATCCTTGCCTGTACGTTGGAATCATCTGGTGAACTTGTAAAAGTATCAATTCCCAGGCCTGATCCTCAGTGATTCTGATTGAATTGGCCTAAGGTCAGGTCTGAATAGTGATTTCTTTTTTTGAAGTTTCTTAAGTGATTAAAAAAATATTTATTTATTTGGCCATGCGAGGTCTTAATTGCAGCATGTGGGATCTTCAATCTTTCTTTGGGACTTCCCTGCCGGCTCAGACAGTAAAGCGTCTGTCTACAGTGTGGGAGACCTGGGTTCGATCCCTGGGTTGGGAAGAATCCCTGGAGAAAGAAATGGCAACCCACTCCAGTACTCTTGCCTAGAAAATCCCATGGACGGAGGAGACTGGTGTCCATGGAGTCGCAAAGAGTTGGACACAACTGAGCAACTTCACTTTCACTTTGTGGCGTGCAGGATCTTTAGTTGCAAAATGCAAACTCTTTGTTGCAGCATGTAGGATCTAGTTCCCTGACTAGGGATGGAACCCGAGGCCCCCTGTAATTGGGAGCCTGGAGTCTTAGCCACTGACCACCAGGGAAGCCCCTTAAGTGATGTTAATATTGCTGCAGACAGGGTTAAGAACCAGTGGTCCAGAGACCCACAAATTCTAAATCTGCATTGCGGTTCCAACTGCCTGACTGACATCCAATTTGAAGTCAAGAGACATCTCAAAATAAATATTTTGAAAACTGAGCTCATTATTTCCTCTCCCAACCACCCTCTCCTTCGTTCTATTAAATCTTTCCTTATCTCAGTAAATGACAAGTCCATCGTTCCAGTTGTTCAGTTCAAAAATCTTAGAGTCCTTTTTGATTCTTTCCTTTATCTCATACTCTGTATCTGATCCATGAGCAAATACACCTTCAAAATAGATCCAGAATCTAACCACTGGCTTTTTCTTCAGGCCATGAGGGAATAACTGGATCCAGATTTCTTTCCCAACATAAATCACTAGGAAACTGGACAAATTTTATGACGTAATTATTTTCAGGCCCTGGAAGACAGGTAGTACAAGATTATGGTCCCTGAGAGAGGGAGACAAACAGGGTGAAACCTTTGATTGCCCTGGTATTCTGCTGGGATGCAGTTTGCAGATAGCAATAAAGGGAAGGGATCCAGAACCTAGCGGTCTCACTGAAGGACAAAGTAGCTTCAAAAAAAAGGCAGACTTACAGGGTAGCAGACCAGAGAGGAAGGAACTACCAAGAGAAGGAGCTCCACAAATCTGTGCAGGGTTTCCTTTGAGTCTTCGGCTGAGTAACAGTCAGTGCAGGTTAGGGTGAAGCTCCTCAAGACCAGGATGGTGTGGCGGTGAACAGCTTCCAGGAAAGAACAGTTGCCAGAGAGCTGTAAGCCAAATAATTCCCAGAGCTCTCATAGAGCCAGGAATCACCTGAGTGCCCATCAGTTAGGGTGAAGAGGCTTCAATAAACACATGAGGAATTCCATTGAGCCCCAGGAAGGGTATGCCCTAACACTGTGGCTAAATTAGTCCCAGAGAAAAGGCTCTTTTAGACCTTACTTTAAAAAACTTAAAAACAACCCTAGAAAAGATCAAACTTACCCATAAGCAGCTTAACTGTCTGCCATAACAGAGTCTACCCCTGTTTAAAGGAGGACAGCATAATCAACCATCAAAAACATAAAGCTCACAATATTCTAGTCTCTAATAAAAAAGGATCAGACATACAAAGAAGAAGGAACATGTAATCCACAAAGAGAAAAATCTGTCAACATAAACAGACCCAAGAATGGCAGAGATTAGGGAACGAGCAAAGACTTTTAAACAGCTATTATCAATATATTGAAGATGCTCAAGGACTTGAAGGAAAAGATGAGCTTAATGAGGAGAGAAATGGGAAAAAAAATTGACAAGAACTAAGCGGAACTTCTAGAGATAAAGAATATAATATTTGAAAGAAAATTTCCATTGGATAGGATTAATACTAGGTTAGACACTGGAGGAAAAAAGGACTTAACTTGGACATAGCAATAAAAACTATCCAAAATGAAGCAGTGAGGGGGAGAAAAGAGACTGAAAAAACAAAAAAGAAAGCAAGAGTCTCAGTTATCTGTGAAACCGTATCAGGTAGTCCTAATATATGTGTAATTGGAGTCCAAAAAAAAAGATAATGGGAGTAAAAAAAAAGTCTATTTGACAAATTTTGGTCAAAAAATTTTCAAAGTTAGTAAAACTTATAAACACACAGATCCAAGAAGTTTAATAGGCCCACAGTAGGATAAACACATACAGACAACTATGCTGGGGCACACCAAAATCAAATTGCCAAGGGCATTTTCTGGTTAGGACTCCATACTTTCACTTCAGGGGCCATGGGTTTGGGGAATCCCTGGCCGGGGAATTAACATCACACAAGCTGTGTGGCCAAACAAATAAGTGAACAATTTTTAAAAGTCAAGTTGCTGAAAATCAAGAATGAAGAGAAAATCTTAAAAACAGCCAGAGGGGAAAAGGGCACATTAGTTAAACAAATATCAAAATTACAGACTTCTTGTCAGAAACTATGCAAGTGAAGAAACAACCTTCTAAATGCTGAAATTAAAAAAGCGAAAAACAAAACAGCCCTTTAACCTAGATTTCTATGTTGTTGCTGTTGTTCAGTCGCTCAGTCGTGTCTGACTCTTTGCAACCCCATGGACTGCAGCACACCAGGCTTCCCTGTTCTTCATCATCTCTTGGAGTCTGCTCAAACTCATGTCCATAGAGTCAGTGATGCCATCCAACTATCTCATCCTCTGTCGTCCCCTTCTCCTCCTGCCTTCAATCTTTCCCAGCATCAGGGTCTTTTCCAATGAGTCAGTTCTTCACATTAGGTGGCCAAAGTATTGGAGTTTCAGCTTCAGCATCAGTCCTTCCAATGAATATTCAGGACTGATTTCCTTTAGGATGGACTGGTTGGATCTCCTTGCAGTCCAAGGGACTCTCAAGAGTTTTCTCCAACACCACGGTTCAAAAGCATCAGTTCTTCAGTGCTCAGCTTTCTTTATAGTCCAACTCTCACATCCATACATGACTACTGAAAAAACCGCAGCTTTGACTATATGGACCTTTGTCAGCAAAGTAACGTCTCTGCTTTTTAATACTGTCTCTAGGTTTGCCATAGCTTTTCTTCCAAGGAGCAACCATCTTATAATTTCATGGCTACAGTTACTGTCCACAGTGATTTTGGAACCAAGAAAATAAGTATAGATTTCTATACTTGGTGAATATATCTTTTCTGAAAGATCTAATCACTTTTCTCTGACACTGCCCATCACACTCTTGTCCAAGTCACCATCATCTCTGACCTTGAATATTTCAAAAGCCTCCTAACTAGTTTCCATGCTTCTACATCCGGTCCCTTATGCCTATAAACTCACTGCACTCCTCTTCTCACAACCCTCCAAAGGCTCTCTATTTTACTTAGAGTAAAATCTCAAGGCCTTGCTATGGACCATAGACCCTGCATGATTTAGTCCTTGGCTATTGGCTCCTGCAGTGCAGGAGACCCAGGTTCAATCCCTGGGTTGGGAAGTTCCTCTGGAGAAAGGCATGGCAACCTACTTCAGTATTCTTGGCTAGAGAATTCCACGGACAGAGGAGCCTCATGGACTATAGTCCATGGGGTAGCAAAGAGATGTATTCAACTGAGCGACTAACACACATACACGTTGCTCTGAGTTCACATTCTAACATTCTCCCACCTGACCCTTCTTCAAACACTCCTCCAGGCACACTGGCCTCCTTGCTGCTTCTCCAACAAACCACGCGAACTCCTGCTTAAGGACCTTGACACTTGCTGGGATAATCTTCCTCCAAGCAGCCACATGGCTTGCTCCCTTGCTTCACTCCATGTCTTTCCTCAAGGGTCATGTCATCAGAGATCCTTTTAGATTACCCTATCCAAAAAAGCACCCCGACTTCCATCACTCTTCATTCTGTTACCTTATTCTTTTAATAGCATTTATCACTGTTTGCCTTTTACTTATTTGTTGACTGACTGCCTCCTCCAACTAGAATGTTAGCTCCATACAGCAGGGACTTTGTCTGCTTACTCACTGATGTACACAGAATGTGAAATCAGTAATACACATGCATGCATCTCTACCTCAAGTTTGTTCTGGATTCTTCATATATAAAAACATTTTGGTGCCAGTTCTGGGTAAGACAGGTCATTGGTTGAAAGTTCAACTCTAACCACAGGCTTCCCTGTGCACAGCTCAGAGGGGCTGGGAGGAGTGTCACTTCAGTGGCACCACTCGGGGGTTGGAAACCCTGGGAAAATTACAAGGGAGAACATCCAGGGCCTTGCAGATGCTGGCTCATTCAATCACATTATACTGAGAACTGGGTCTCTCTCTGCAGGGTCTGCATCAGCTCTTTTCTCTTCCTCAGCCCTGGGGAGAGGAGAGGTCAGGAGCTAGGGCAGAATTGATCAGAGTACTCAGCTCTGAGTTGAAGTTAGAGTGCCCTTCAGCCATAAACAGCTATAAAAGAAGAAATTTTATGGAAAAACATTTCAGTTCAGTCGCTCAGTCATGTCCGACTCCCTGTGACCCTATGAATTGCAGCATGCCAGGCCTCCCTGTCCATCACCAACTCCTGGAGTTCACTCAAGCTCTTATCCATCGAGTCGGTGATGCCATCCAGCCATCTCATCCTCTGTCGTCCCCTCCTCCTCCTGCCCCCAATCCCTCCCAGCATCAGAGTCTTTTCCAATGAGTCAACTCTTCACATGAGGTGGCCAAAGTATTGGAGTTTCAGCTTTAGCATCAGTCCTTCCAAAGAACACCCAGGACTGATCTCCTTTAGAAAGGACTGGTTGGATCTCCTTGCAGTCCAAGGGATTCTCAAGAGTCCTCTTTAACACCACAGTTCAAAAGCATCAATTCTTCGGCACTCAGCTTTCTTCACAGTCCAACTTTCACATCCATACATGACTATTGGAAAAACCATAACCTTGACTAGACGGACCTTTGTTGGCAAAGTAATGTCTCTGCTTTTGAATATGCTATCTAGATTGGTCATAACTTTCCTTCCAAGGAGTAAGCGGCTTTTAATTTCATGGCTGCAGTCACCATCTGCAGTGATTTTGGAGCCCAGAAAAATAAAGTCAGCCACCGTTTCCACTGTTTCCCCATCTATTTCCCATGAAGTGATGGGACCAGATGCCATGATCTTCATTTTCTGAATGTTGAGCTTTAAGCCAATTATTTCACTCCTCTTTCACTTTCATCAAGAGGCTTTTTAGTTCCTCTTCACTTTCTGCCATAAGGGTGGTGTCATCTGCATATCTGAGGTTATTGATATTTCTCCCAGCAGTCTTGATTCCAGCTTGTATTTCTTCCAGCCCAGCGTTTCTCATGATGTACTCTACATAGAAGTTAAATAAGCAGGGTGACAATATACAGCCTTGATGCACTCCTTTTTATATTTGGAACCAGTCTGTTGTTCCATGTCCAGTTCTAACTGTTGCTTCCTGACCTGCATATAGGTTTCTCAAGAGGCAGGTCAGGTGGTCTGGTATTCCCATCTCTTTCAGAATTTTCCACAGTTTATTGGAAAAACATTTTAAAAGATATAAACCAGGGATTTAGAAGAAGGTGAAGGTGATGCTGACAAAGATGTCATGAATTAAGGTCACTGCTACACATCAATGTCCTTTGTGTTCAGGCCAGCCTCCCTCAGTGCCTTTCTCACCTGCTGGGTACAGAAGCTGCCCCCAGCCATCTCTGAGCAGTGGTTGGTGTTGGGGAGGGCTGCCCTGTTGAATTCTGCTTTGGAGGAGGGGCTTTCTCATCCAGACTCAGCCTGACTTCACTCTCTACCTCCTGGACAGCTGCAGCATCCTCAACTCCCTTCCCCCTATTATTAGACGTGCACACAAATCTCCGGATGCATCACAGAGATCCCCAGGCCCACAGCTAGCCCCTTTCCTTAGATCTTCACATATGACTTTTATGTTAAGAAATTGAGGAGGAACAGAGGATAAGAACCAAGGCTGGTAGGGGTCCACATTGAGTCAAGTTGAATGCCAGTCACTAGACCCTGCCATTTGGCTCTCACATCTCTCACGCTTCCTCTCCTTTCCAAAGGCCACAGGATCCCTGGCCCTTATCGCTATCCCCCTCCACTCAAATCACTCTGCACACAAGTATTTAGCATCCGGGGCTGCCACAGTAACAAATGAACAACACTTACTGACCTGTTATGTGCCCAATTATGTGGGTCCTTCCCACGACCGCATAAGAGAGATGTCATTGTGAGAAAGATTTGTACACAGCTGCTAAGTTGGATGTGCCAAATTCTGCTCTTTGTCCACAGTGCATACACCAGTGGCTGTAAAACAAGAGCTATCATATATCATGAGCCACTTAGAGCTAATGAAGAAATAATACACATTGGCAATCCCTTTGATTGAGTTTGGAATCACATAGCAGTTCAGAGATGAATATTACAAATGCAAGGATTTGCCACCTTAGAGACACATAAGCTCCCCATAAACTGAATGGGACAGCTGGTAGTGGGCTGATTTAAATGTTCAAAGTGAACAGCCAAAATAAGGGACTTCACAATTATCTGGTTGTTTCCAGGCCGTTTACAGACCGACAATTTAGACTAACTAGATTGCCTGATTTAATAGCATAACTATATAGTGACTAATCAGCCAGAATGTTCTTCTCAAACACTCATCATCACATTATATTCCTGCTCAAGAACGTGTATTGGCCCCTTAATGCTCCTCATGCCAAATCTAAGGCATTTCTGCCCAGCTTTCAATATGACCTCTGATAAGACCTAAAGCTACTAAGCAGTTTTACCAGTTGCTCATCCTCAACATGCCTAAGGCAGGCCGGTCCTGACCTCCCCGCACACTGCTCCCCCAGGCCTACCAAGAGAGGTGGGATCAGACGCACTGGAATGAGCAAAGGATCTGGGGTTCAGCTTTGCCACTCGCTGTGTGATATCAGCCAAATTACTAATAAAAACACTAACTCATAAATGCCAGGACCAGATGAAGCACCTATATTCATGGTCTCATATAATTCTCCCAACAACCGTGTGAGATAGACACTGTTTTATTCCCCTTTTGTAGATGCTAAAACAGAAGCTTTAAAAGTTTGTTCGTTTGTTTAACAAACACCAGGTGCTGTGCTGTGCACTGAGAATATAACAGTAGATGAGACAAGACCTCTGTTCTCATACAGCAGGGAGTGGCTAGAGGCCATGCAATAAACAAGTAAATACGGGAAGTGGATGATTTAGGAAAGTGGTATATACTCTAATTAGACAGCAGTGGGATGAACAGCAGCTGGAGGTGAGTGGGCGACACTATTGTAGTCAGGTGGTTAGAGAAGCCTCCTCAGGGGTGACATTTTGATTTTAGATGTCGAAGCATGAATGTTGGTGAGAAGTCAGCTATGTCGAGGGGACATCTAGGGAACAGGCCTCCAAGCAGCAGAAACAGCAAATGCAATGAAGTCTAACAAGTCTAATCTGGCCACAGTGAGCTGAGCAAAGGGGAGAGCAGGACCAGTGAGGCCCAGAGGAGGCGGCGCCAGGTCACTCAGGACCTTGTGGGTCACGATGAAGAGACAGATTTCCTGACACAGGAAGTCATTGGCACGTTTCAAATAAGGGAAGGACTTGACTGATTCATGCTTTTAAAGATCTCTTTGTGGACTTCCCTGGTGGTCCAGGGGTGAAGAATCCACTTTCCAACACAAGGGACATGGGTTCAATCCCTGATCGGGGAACCAAGATCCTCCACACGCTGAGGATCGTTAGCACACCACAGCTGGAGAAGCCTGCACACTGCAATGAAGCCAAAAGAGAAAAAAAGATCTTTTTGGCTGCTGTGTGGAAAAGAGGTCAAAAAGCAGAGAGGAAGCTGGAGGATTCGTTGGGAGACTGATTTGGTTGTCCCAGCAACATATGATATGATGATTGTGATCAAAGTAGCCCAGTAGTGACAGGCATGGAGACAGGAGATGGAGGTGGAGAAACGTTGACCAAAACTATCAACCAGACACAGTGACAACCACTTGCTGAGTAGTCTCACAACAGGAGGTCCTAATAAGGAACACGGTGCTGCTGTCAAAAACTAACCAGAATTTGGGAGGGACCAAAAGAAGGAGGAGATAGCCAACTTCCCAGATTCCTTCATACTGGAATCCATCCTGGCTGAGGGAATGCATGTGCCACCAGGAAGGACCCTGAGTCAGACCAAATATGGGCACAGGCAAGATGAGTGGCCTGAGACAACCCGGAAGCTAACTCATCACCATAAAACCTGAGGCTCTGAGCCACATGGCAGAGCAGTTCTCCTGGGCTCCTTACCCTGCTGCTCTCTAACTAGGTGCCCCTTTCCAATAAAGTCTCTTTCTTCATCAGCACATGTATCTCCTTGGACAATTCATTTCCAAGTGTTAGACAAGAGTCCACTCTTGGGCTCTGGAAGGGTCCCCCCTCCTGCAACAAAATTGGAGCGTATTTTGCAGACTGAGCTGACCCAATTTGATGATGAATACGGAAGATTAGAGAGAAAGGAATCAGGACAGCTCCTTATGAGGGCGCCAATGTTTCAGATGTAGAAGACTGGAATAGAGCAGAAATCAAGGGTTCTAGTTTGGTCTTCTTAAACTTTGATACATACTAGACCTGCACGCAGAGATGCCAGTTAGGCTGTTGGACCTCCAGTCTTGAAATATAGTGTGGAAGATTGGGGTTTTCATCTAGAAGTCATCAGAAGATAGATGGGGTTTAAAGCCAACAGTGTTGAGGGGCTCAAAGAATGTTACCCCAAAATATTCAGCATTGGCATAAGGATTATTCTGAGCTAGAGGCAATAGAGAAACAACACACACAGGAAAAGCTCTCCACCCTTCCCTATAAGCCCAAAGGTAAGGTATAAATCTTCCTGTGTGAAGGTGTCCCCTCTCCTCTCAACTATAGCAGGAAAGAAGAACAACTTTTAATCACCAGAGACACTTCTCACCCCAAGACTGCAAGAGATGGAGTCTGCACAACAAAGCTTAGTAAAATAACCCTTACCTTCCATTGAAAAAGGTTTTTTTGAAAGTGTTAGTCACTCAGTCATGTCCTATTCTTTATGACCCCATGAACTGTAGCCTGCCAGGCTCCTCTGTCCATAAATTTTCCCCATATGTTTACCTTCTCACAGCCCATTGCTCCTAGAAGCCCAAACACTTCTCTGTTCCTTATTATTTCTCCACAATTTACAGCTTTGTTAAAATGGCATATAAGCCCCAGGCTTAACTGCTCCTTCTTTGGGTCTTCAATTCTTTTCTATAAAGGCCTCCATATGCATACATAATAAGCCTTTTCTTATGTTCATCTCTTTCATCAGTTTAATTTGCAGTACTCCAGGTTTAGAACCTAAGGGGACAGAAGAAAAAAGTTTTCCTCTCCTACAGGTTGAGTGACAAGGTCTGGAAAGAGAATCCAGGGAGAAAGGGACCCTCTAACAATAAGACAGCAGAGAGGAGAGGTTTCAGCAAAGGAGACTGGATGGCAGCCAGTGAGGGTCAAGAAGTGCATGGTGCCTCAAAAGCCAAGAGAAAAGAGGATTTCAGGGAGGAATGGCCAGTGGTGTCAAATGTTGCTGAGATGCTGAGTAAGATGAAGACGGGGAAGTCATCACTGGAATTATAGAAAGGAGGCCATGGGGGATCTTACAAGAGCATACTCAGTGGAAATATCAGGCTGGACTCTGGTTTGAGGTGGATCCGGTGGAGGAAGAGAGATGTTGACCACTCTTTTGAGATGTTTGCCTGTAAAAAGGAGCAGCGAAATGGGGAGGTAGCTGGAGGATGATACAAAGGGTCAAGGGAGAGGTCTATTAAGAAGGAAGAAAATACAGCATGTTTGCATACTGGAGGACAGACCAACAGTGCATGATGTGTGTAATGGCAAAAACAAAGTCTTTGAGAAAGCTGGACAGGATGAGACCCAGTGCGGCAGGCATTTGAAAGTGGGCAGTCCATCTGCTGTTTTAAGGGAGAGGCAGCTCCACATGATGAACGGATTTGGAATTGTAAAGATGAAAGAGTCTCTGTGTGATTACTTTTATTTTCTCAATGAAGTGTGAGCAGAGAGTGAGGGGTGTGGGAGGCTAGGAAGTCAGCCTCCCTGGGAAGAAGAGGAATAAGCGGTGAACTGACACAGTAGGAAGATAGGAGGAGGGTCTGCCAGGATGGAGTGTCTGGCTGGTCCCCAGGGTCATTAATTTAAAGTTGGACTGGTCAGCATCACACGGAGCAGGTTGGGCACAGGTAAGGAATGGGTGGAAAGCTGGTATTTTGATGGTACCAGGGTAGGTATAGGGACACAATGCAGGGAGAGAGGGGCAAGGAGGCTAGGGGTCCTTGCAGAGAGAGTGAATCTAAGGGTTAGGAAAGAAAGGAGGGCCCAAAGAAAATGATGGAAACCTCAGAGTAGGAGACTACAGGTTTGGGGTCTGAGGAATCCTATACTGGGGCAACAGAGGATGTGAGTAGAAAAGTGGGAGGTGGTGACCAGAAGGTGGGCTTTGAAGGCAGTGCAGCTCACTAGTCATAGCTTTGAAGGCAGTGCAGTTCACTGGTCATGGATGGAACAGAGGGCTTGCTGGAGGGGGATAGAGGAAAACACTGCTATAGATGAGATGGTCAAGGAATGTGAGGCTGGGGTCTTGGATGGGTCATGCCTGGGAGATTGGACAGGGGTGGAGATGAAGGCAGTGAGCCGGACTTCTTAAGTGAGTGGTCAGGAGATGTTCCCTGGCAACCCCACTAGTGAATGACAGAGCCGGAATCCTAAGGCAGGCCAGGGTCCTCGGCACTTGCCCGTAATCACTACACTACCCTGAAACCTGCGTCTTGGTGATGCAAATTTATTCATTCTTAACATGGAGGCACCTACAGGACCAGCCTGCCTGGCTGAATAATGCACAGCAATGAGCTTTATAACGCACTTTCCCCATGCTGGGCATATGCTCTGTTGGTTGGACCACTCCAGCGGACCTGAGCAACTCCAGTCGGAACAAGGCACACCTCTCACATCAGCTCTTGAAATCCATGCCTCTGAACTGCCCACTGGTCAAGTGTAACGTTTGCGAATTTGACCAGAACCCCTTGACTTTAGGGACTGGGCTGCTCAGAGATCTGGGGTCTGTGTAGCAATGGCAGAAAGGGGACTTGATGTGGCTGCTGGCTTCCTGACACACCGGCTGCATGCTCCATCTCACTTGAAATGCACTGGTGACCCTGGCTACTTACAGACTCACCAGAGTGAATCCCTCTGCAAACTGAAGCTTTCTTTTACAAAGTGAATCATCATCTGATTAAGTGGAGATTTTCGTATTTTACTTTTTTGTTAAACTGGTGTCTAAGTAGAGTTGAAAATCTTGGAAATGACCAATTATTCAAATTTATGTTCATTCCACAAGTATTCATGGAGCCCCTCCCTTCCATGTGCCAAGCCCGGTGCCAGGCATGGGGAGATGGAGCAGAGAACAGGAGAGAGAGGCTCTGAGTATTGGGAAGGTCAGGCCCTGCAGTTCCACTCAACATGGGCAGTTTTGTGTTTTTCTTTTCCCTCCCTGGCCCGGGCTGTCCCTGCAGCTTTTCTGGCAGGTCCTGGTGTGAGCAGCTCACCACGAGGCGTTCAGAATTCAGAACACTTGGCAGCAAGGGGATGAGATCGTGGCCATTTGGAAAGGATTAGGGAGAAGTCACGCGGAGTGCGATTTGAGGCTTATGTTTATTTCAACTGTAACTTTCCAGAAAGCTGGGACACCCCATTCCAATAAAAGCTTTCCCAAGTATTTTTAGAGGCATTGTGATGGTGCTCGGCTGTGTGGATGAGGTGGTTTTCTGGATTTGTGGAACTGCATTTAGTTACTTATAAAACTTCTGTTCAATTTATGAGCCAACATCTGGTTTCTAAGGGGTGTGCCATGGGCTAGTGATGGAGAAGGTAGAGATATTGAACTGAGAGGCAGAATTCAGCACGGCTTCCTTGTGGCCAGAAGCTGGAGCGACAGCCAGGGCCAAAGGGGCCATCTGGGTTGGTGGGAGAGCTGGGACCAGAAGCCTGGCTTCATTGTTCAGAACTGAACTTTTCCCACCACTCCTGGGGCACTGGGGCTGAGGCTCAGAATCATCTGGTTTGGTTTCACTCCGGTAATTCTGCCGGGCCCCA